>NC_090265.1:372181576-373431434 GCF_040414725.1 Anabrus simplex | reverse complement strand
CTAGACGTAGTTAGTTTTATTGCGGTACGCATTCCTCGCTTATCGATGCTGATGTTAAGTTTATGTATAGTTTTTTCATTTATATTAGGGTCCGTATACTGTGGACAGTAGAATAGGCAAGTGTGCTTATAGGCTCCTAACCGCTGAAAATAAGGTCCTTGGGACATTTAATATTGATAGCCTTCGCAGATATAAGAGATAGGATCTGCACCTTGGAGGTATATATTATCAATTTTAATGTACATGTACAGTAGCAAGTAGGGATTGTGTTCAATGGTATATGAAACAATCAGAGTTGTGTGTATGTAGCCATATTATTATTATTGTTGTTTGGACAAATTGTATTTCGTGTGTGCGAATACAATGCAGTAGACGCAATGTATATATCATTATTACAGTAAATTATGTGTTCAGTTATGCCATTATAAGGTTATGTATGAAGTTCTGTTTTATGGTGAATCATAATATGTGATATCATCGATTCACCAAGGGGGCGTTATGTGATAGTACATATATCACACCCCCGAATTATATGTAGAAGTTAGAGATATTATTGTCAGTATTCGATTTATTATTATTATTATTATTATTATTATTATTATTATTATTATTATTATTATTATTATTATTATCAGTATTTCATTTGTATATTTTGCCATTTATATTGGTAAGCTGGAAGATATCCACATATGTAGGTATGAGTAATTTGTTTTGCACCAGTGGGAAAACATTGCTGTAATAACTCTGGTAATTTGAATGAGTCATCTGGCTACCCCAGTGTGTGTTGTGATGTACTTGTGTCAGGGAATTCCATTTGTCATGTATATATCCCAGCCTGATGAGATGAGCTTGTTGTTGTACCAGGGAAAGTTTGGTGATTCATGAAAACTCCCCAGAGTTTGTTATTATCTTGGGAGGAAGAAGTAGTTCAGGGCTTGGTCTTGATTTGAGATCACTCATGATTGGCTGGCAAGCACCAATCCAGACGTCTCATCTGAGAGGAGGGGGATGTTGATGTCTATAAAGGTTGATGATACGGCGGCAACCAGAGGATTGTATTAGGACATTGTAAGAGAGATTGTATGAGACATTGTAAGGGTGATTGTAGAGGTGATTGTAAAGGAACGAGAAGGAAGATAACTACAACTACAACTGACACACTGTACGGGAAGGAAGTGGTGCTGATACACGGTACTGGATTGACATGGCTGCAATGGACTGGACTTCAAACGTTCGTGGAGCGTAGTCGTGTTATGTTCGTAGAAAGTGGCTGATTGTGGAGAGTGCTTGCGCATTAAGTATTGTAGCACTTGTGGCGGCCTAGCATTATACGTTGGTGAAAGCTATCTCAGACTTTCCATAAATTTATATGTTGAGGATCGACAGACGTGTGTATATATCTTTACAAGTGTTAAAATATGTGAACACAGTAGTACAAGGTACAGTATCTGTGTGAAGTGATAACTGCCGATTATGAGAATCGGTAAGTCGAATTGATATAGACTGTGAAGGGTATTTATCTTCATACATGTACATTGTTCATCGGACCATCTACAAATGGTAGCTTAGTTCTCGCTTTCGTTTTCCCACGGTTTTTATTATTGTTGTAAATATGGAGTCTTCCAGCAATATTTTATGTGTGTATTGTATGTATAATGTTGTATGTTGATGAGGTGCTCATGCACGGAATTTGTTCAGAATATAGTTAGCTATTTTAGAATCAGTGTTATTGATAAACCTAGGTGCAGTTCCTACCTAATTAGTCGTTTTCAGGAGGTTAGGTAAGGCCTGCAGCAGATGTACCAGTACGCAGCATTATGTACACGCCCTGGGATATAAAGTCTATCATGCTCTTATCTAAATTCGAGGGATCCATTCTGGTGAACTCTGGCGCCCATACTACGGACATTTCGGTTAATTATGCTCATTAATTTTATTAAGTTTTTGAGTAATTTATATTTATATTTTATTTATTTATTATATTTATTTATCAGTAGTCATCAACTTATTACATTGTGTGTACAAATACTTTTCATCTAACTCTATGTGTACTTATTTAATGGAGTTTTCACTGTCGGGGGAAAGCCTCGTAACATCAAAACTTGATGCGAAGAAGTGGCTGCAAGAGGAACGAGAATCTGAAAGCTAGATGACGTATAGGAAAGCAGTTCATAGAATGAAGACCAGACGGCAGCAGCAAGCATTGAATGTTGTTGCTACTCCCTGTCAGTACACACTACACAGATGCAATAGGTTCAATGACTATAATGGGCCATGAATCGGCTCACTGTATCGATTCAGTGACGTGAATGGAATCAAATGAATCGATTCAGTAAAATGAATAGAATATCCCTTCACTACTCCAAATATAACCTTTTGTATCAAGACCAAACCTGGAATTCAGCCCTCAGCAAATTTGGCCTTCGTATTAACAACAAAGACACAATGCCCACTAAACCAGTGTGACGATGATATTGAAGTCAATCGTAAATATCTACCGAAGATTGAATTTCATTTGTATAGTAACACCATCATTAACACTGAAGTACGAGCAGGGATACATGCTTTATAAATGTGATGGAAGGAGGTAATGGGAGTGCTCTGTGGCAAGAGAATGCTGATGCACCTGAAGTCGAAAATATATCGCCGCTAACTATGGAGCTGGCTGATGGCCAGTTACGAGGCGAGTAAAGCACCAACTTCACGTTATGGAGACGCGTGTGCTGCGTTGGTCGATGGTAATCTCTTGCCTTGACCACATTACAGTCCAACTCGTTGGCTGAACGGTCAGCGGGCTGGCCTTCGGTTCAGAGGGTCACGGGTTCGATTCGCGGCCGGGTCGGGGATTTTAACCTTAATTGGTTAATTCCTACGGCACGGGGACTGGGTGTATGAGTTGTCTTCATCATCATTTCATCCTCATCACGACGCGCAGGTCGCCTACGGGAGTCAAATGGAAAGACCTGCACCTGGCGAACCGAACCCGTCCTGGGATATCCAGGCACTAAAAACCATACGACATTTCATTTTTTACCATATTACAAACTACGCTACTCCGGGAAGATTGATATCACTCCAGTAAATGCGCTAGAAACGTTTTCTTGGAATGGCCACATCATGAGCGCAGCACCTAACACCGTCGCCAAAGCTGCCTACCAGCGGAACTCAACCTATTGCAAGACCAAAAACGATGGCACATTGCCATCTACGTCGACATGAGAGCTTTCCATCAACAGCTCAATGATATTTTCCATCGCAGGAAATTGCATTCCTTCGTCCGTAAAGCGGATCATACATGATGGCTATGCTGTTCCACAGGTGCTTATTCCGTGACTGGAGGCTTATGTGGCCCTGAAAAGTGTCTGTAATAAGTAGGGCTGGACGAGGATATAAGTCAGGTGATATGAATCCGGGTTACTGAGAACCATTTTGCTAGCGAAGTAAGTGTCCGAATAGGTGGCATTCTTCATTAATGCACATCTGAGCATGCCCGCTGAACTTACATTTGCGCACTTTGGAGCATGGTGGGTGTTAAAATTCTTCAGGATGCCGTAATGAGATTTCGAAGGCTCTCAGGATCTTATGGCTGCTGAGCACACACTGATTGTTTTTTTTGGCCCCACAGGAAGAAGTCCGATGGCGTTTAATCGGGTGGTCTAGCTGGCAAGCGACAGGTCCTCACATCCTGTCCATTGACCTAGGTGTGTAGCATTCAGGTGGTTACATACAACTGCTGACATATGCAGTGGGGCACCACCGTGTTCATATCACGTGGATACACGTTCGCCCAGCAAGAGTAATGGTTGATCGCGGAGAAACTGTAGGTAGTCAAATGGCTCTCAAATAAATGTGGCCAATTAGATGATCACCCAATATACCCTACCGGATATTTATTCCTCATCGTGACTGCTACGCTGCCCGCCTTTCTTACCCAGTGGGGACCGTCAATACTTCAGTGGTACTTCTTAAGACGATTCACAGGGCCATTGTTATGACTCGTTCGAAAATAAGATTTTTAGCGCAAACGCGGGAACACTTAACACTTGCCTCAGTATCCAAGAACAGATATCAACCCAAGTTTCAAAATGTCGTAAAGTACGGCGCTCGCGAGCCGCCTGGTATATGCTTTTAGAACGAACTTTCCACTTCGTACCACTTTTCAAATTTCGTGGCAGAGCCGGGAATCGAACACGGGCCTCCGGGGGTGGCACCTAACACACTAACAACTACAACATTTTGATAATACATTTTAAGAAATATTAAATGTGAGGAACATAGAACACCATGCGTTGATTCATTTCTTGAGCAACTACGTGGTATACGTAGGTACGTCGTGGTGTGAAGGCTGTGGGAAGAGTGGATGGGGGCAGACTTCCACAATTTTTAACCTCAGCCGTAAGTGGGGCAGAAGAGTTAAATCTATTTCCACCTTCTTCTGCACCAAGGAATCCCCTGGTACTGATTTCTGTTGTAGGATGAGTAAACCTTAGAGCCATTTGAATCTCAATGAGTGGAGATTGCGTTTGTTATCTTCTCGACCTCCCAATACACTTTCTAACACATTCCAAATATAGCAGACATCCGTCTTTGTGTCTGCTTTAAGCCATATCATAAAATCACAATGGTCAATGGCATATCTCATTAAATACTAAATTCGGATGATTCTTTACGTTTAGATAAATACCATGTTAATAGATTTCCTTTCACGCAGTTTTTGACCTCGAATAACTTTTCATTCCGTCACATTAATCGTTAACAATAAAGCCGAAGAAGTTATTTGTCCTGTTGAGGTGATGCTCTCCTGCGGGTCAGCATAATCACTCTGTAAATATGGAGTAAATTTCAGCTTATTTAATCATAACAGCAGTCAAATTTGGGAGCATTGGTTTTAATCAAACCTGGCTACTTATTGTGACGTAGAATAGATCTCTAGTTTCGGAACTGTATTTGGATCAGGGAGTGTTATGAACTCATGGAAAACGCATGAAAACATTAAAATATTAATAATTTGTAGACAATTCAGCGAGTAAACTACACAGCTGGGGTCACGTTACTGTCAGTTGGCTTTCGGGAAATAGCGAGCTCGAACCCCATTGTTGGCAGCTCTGAAGATGTTTTCCGTAGTTTCCACTTTTCACACTAGGCAAATCCTGAGGCTGTACCTTAATGTGTGACTACAGTGTTCAATATACCATTGTAAAGAATGTCACTTTAGAGCGTTTCAGTCTGTTGAACACGAAATATAACACTACAACATACCCGTAAAATACGCATAAATTTTACAGATATATTATATTGTTATAGGTGTACAACACATTGAAAAAACGTAAACTCGTGTCCTCGTACCGAGGTGGTGCAGCGATTATCAGGCACACGCCCAGTGGAGGTGAGCTGCATGTCCTATTTCAACTACATACCAGCCATTCCTAAATTTTTGGCACTACCGAGGATTAAAACCGGGCCCCCGAGGACAGCAGTTATTAACACTAGCCGTTATATTACGGAGGGGACTTCAACAGACTGCTTTTCTTTTCTTTTTTTTTTGCTAGTTGCTTTACGTCGCACCGACACAGATAGGTCTTATGGCGACGATGGGATAGGAAAGGTTAAGGAGTTGGAAGGAAGCGGCCGTGGCCTTAACTAAGGTACAGCCCCAGCATTTGCTGGTGTGAAAATGGGAAACCATGGAAAACCATCTTCAGGGCTGCGAACGATGGGATTCGAACCCACTATCTCCCGGATGCAAGCTCACAGCCGCGTGCCCGTAACCGAACGGCCAACTCGCCCGGTTCAACAGAACTGAAAAGCTTTAAAGTTACATTAACTGAGTCGACGCTGGAAAGTACGACGTCGTTCTTAACAAATCATTGCAATGAGGATAACAGTTGCCGGAGGTAGTAGTAGCACGTTGTGTGAGGTTTCGTTTGATTTATTTCAGTGTTTCTCTTACTTGTGCCAGGCTCCTAACTTTCATCTATATCTCCGACCTCTCTTGGTCAACTCTTAATCTTTTCCGACCCCGACGCCATTAGGTTTGCGAGGGCTACGAAGTCTTTCATTTTCACGCCCTTCGTGGCCCTTGTCTTCCTTTGGCCGATACCTTCATTTTTCGAAGTGTCGGTTCCCTTCCATTTTTCCCTTTGATTAGTGTTATACAGGGGATGGTTGCCTAGTTGTACTTCCTCTTTAAACAATAATAACCCCCACCACCACCTTTCAGTATTTCTACAAGTAATCTAAAACAAACGAAATAGTGATCACATGAGAATATGATGAAATGAGGAAGTGTGAAAGTTTTCTTTATATCGCAAAATGTCGTGAAATGTGGAAAGTGAATGGTTTCAAAATTATCGATAACACATTTAACAGGATAGAGCAGTTTATCAGAATTCCAATAACTTCAAAATCGTCAATGCCGAGCTGTTCAAAGTCAAGGCGAGCGAGCGTCATGTGGTGAGTTCCGCGCTTCTGGTACCTCAGCCGACACCCCAGTGGTGGAAAACATAATTTCCACGCTGTTCGTTTCATATAAACGTATTTCAATATAGATTATATTCTCATCGAAGCTCCATCGATACTGGATGGTACAAATGTAGACTTCTTGCTCGCCCGCTCTATTGACGGTGATCTCTTTCATTATTATGTAATGTTTCTTCTTACATCACAGACCCACTGTACCTGACTTTATTTTGAAGATGTATTCATTTGTTTAGAACTAAGAAATAAAATATCATTAACAGCACTTTAAGCCAATACTTTCTGAATACCTGTCATGCTGTACGTATCTACGTCAGAACTTGTGGTCGTGATACCAACACAGCTATTTCAATTTTTTCAATGTTATCTGGATGACAACTACATCTTCAAAACATGAAATCCCTTATCATCATTCCTCCTCCTGGCGTGCTCAAACAGATGGCTCGTCAATTTCAAAAATATAAATCTAAAGCATGTTCATATTTTGTCACTATTTGCCACCTTAACACTTGAGGGTCCGCCTCTGTGGTGTAGTGGTTAGCGTGATTAGCTGCCACCCCCGGAGGTCCGGGTTCGATTCCCGGCTCTGCCACGAAATTTGAAAAGTGGTACGAGGGCTGGAACGGGGTCCACTCAGCCTCGGGAGGTCAATTGAGTAGAGGTGGGTTCGATTCCCACCTCAGCCATCCTGGAAGTGGTTTTCCGTGGTTTCCCACTTCTCCTCCAGGCGAATGCCGGGATGGTACCTGACTTAAGGCCACGGCCGTTTCCTTCCCTCTTCCTTGCCTATCCCTTCCAATCTTCCCATCCCTCCACAAGGCCACTGTTCAGCATAGCAGGTGAGGCCGCCTGGGCGAGGTACTGGTCATTCTCCCCAGTTGTATCCCCCGACTAAGAGTCTGAAGCTCCGGGACACTGCCCTTGCGGCGGTAGAGGTGGGATCCCTCGCTGAGTCCGAGGGAAAAGCCGAACCTGGAGGGTAAACAGATGATGATGATGATGAACACTTGAGGACCTCCCTCAAAGAAGGATGCACATCACATCTTTATAACTTCATTTATACTTCCTTATCATGGGAATCAGGTGATGCAACATACAATGACACCTGGTTCTCATATTTTACTCTATTTAGTTATTTGTCCTCAGGTTTATATACAGGTTGAAGCGAAATTCGCGCACTCGGGCGTCGCAGCGTGACTCCTCACATGTCAGCAATAAAAAAATGTCTCACAAAAGTTCGTCCTGCGAGTATATCCGGCAGAAAAAGAGCGTTGAAGAGTGGCAATCTGGCAATACTGTAATCACATGTAGGGTAAGTATCTCTGTCAGCACATACCTCTTGTCATGTTCAGTTGGTGCAGTGGGTAGCGTTACGGGTTAGTCTGCAGGAGCTCGAGGGTACGGTCCTGGGTTGAGACGCACTTTTTCATTTTTTAATTTCCATCGGACATTAAATACTGTAATACAGTAAGACACCGTTTCTTAGGTCACATGTATCCTACATTTACAAAATTTAGTAACGCTGAACACGTTGTAACGCGAAATGGTCCGAATAAATTCACGACCACAACGTGGAAAGGGCGTCTTTCAAAGCTGACCAATGAAAAGGAATGATCGTGACTTTCTAGGATCGTAGTATGTAAGTGCAAATGGTTCCTAGAGGACCCGCTGCAATCGCTGTTGAGGATTAAGATGCCAGATACCATACCACCTGGACTACATTTACGAAATAAAAAAACATACGCCTCAAACTAGGATCGACCCCACGACCACCTGCATGCTAACCCAAAACACTACCCACTGCACCAACTCTACAGCACGACAAATATGTGCTGACAGAGGTAGTTACCCTACATGTGGTTACAGTGTTGCCAGATTGCCACTCTTCATCATCTTTTTTCTCCCGGATATACTCGCAGGACGAACTTTTGTGAGAAACTTTTTTTATTGCTGGCATGTGAGGAGTCGCGCCGCGACGTCCGAGTGCGCGAATTTCGCTTCACCCTGTAAATTTCCATGTAATTGTTGCATACCACTGTTTCTCTTACTTTTCTTCACACTACTTTCCATTTTGAGAAATTGTATTTTTCTAACCTTTTTTTTGAAAAGCCTTAGCAACTCTTTGAGTTAACTGATATTTCCGTCAGGCATGTTTACTTGACATACATTATTTCAACGCGACTAGCGTTAAAACAGCAAATAGCTCAACTTGTCAACATAAAATGTCCTACCTGTTATCATAGAAACATGCCTGGCAAGATGTACAACCTTATTCCACCTAAAAATTCAACAATGCCAAAAATATGATATGCAACTTTCTTTAAAGGAGTTCTTCATTAAAAGAATACCTTCAATTTTCAACTTTCACAGTTCAGTTTTAATAATTCGTATTCATAGTAATTCTTAGAAATTATACGTCTATAACGAAAACTTAATTATTTTTTGCTATTTTGCTTAACGTCGCACCGAAACAGATATGTCTTATGGCGACGATGGGATGGGAAAGGCCTAGGAAATGAAAGGAAGCGGCCGTGGCCTTAATTAAAACTTAATTATAAACACTATACAATCGTTTTAAGTGTGATAAGGTAAATGAAGTGTATTTAAAGTAACTAAACAGAAAGCAAGCAAGCCTGTAGTTTTACGTAAATATTGATATGGTCACAGGACCTCCAATTTTAAGTGGAATCTAAACCTCAATCTGGGCCGAAATTCGAAACGAACTGTCAATACAATGTTTTACATTATTATTATTATTATTATTATTATTATTATTATTATTATTATTATTATTATTATTATTATTATTAAAGGGAGTCATTCGGAGGTCACTCGACTATTGGGTAAATCCCACGTATTAACACACAACAGATTGAGGAAGCAATTAACAAAGTGAGGAATGTGTAGGTCTTAGATCTGGTAAATTCTGGTGGACTGCTGGAAGCTCACAGAAGTCCAATGTAAGGCAATAGATTGACTGGCGAGCTTCTTTAATGCAGCTTTGAATAGTTATCTTATCACATACCATCGGACTGACAAATAATAAGTCTAACAATTCCAGTTTTCAAAAACAGAGGTGATCCAAAAATATGCTTGAATAATCGCGGCATCCACCTTCTGTCAAAATGAACATATTCGAAAGCGTTCTCAAGAAGCGTTTGCTTGACTTTATACAGTTTAACCAGGATCAGTGTGGCTTAATTAGTGGATATGGAACAACTGATGTGATCTCTGTAACTCATCAAGTCACGTGGAAAACTTTGGGAGACATGAGGAATTTCTACACAAGACCTTCGTATGTATCTATCATCATCAAATCTGGTAAATATCGTGTGATCGTGGAATACCGGAGCTACTCGTTAATTGCTCGTTAGATGCTTTACCGAGTGAGGTGTGCAGCTGGGGTATCAGATAGTTCTTCCTTTCAGGTTGGTATCCACCAATAACGCAAGATCTATAGAGCGAAACTCCTTGGAACTTGCTTTATGCTGATGACGCCATGCTTTCCAGTAGGTGGTGGTGATTATTGTTTTAAGAGGAAGTACAACTAGGCAACCATCCTCTATATAACACTAATCAGAGGAAAAAAATGGAAGGGATCCGACACTTCGAAAAATGAAGATATCGGCCAAAGGAAGACAAGGGCCACGAAGGGCGTGAAATTGAAAGACTCCCTAGCCCTCGCAAACCTAATAGCGTCGGGGTCGGAAAAGAACAAGAGTTGACCAAGTGAGGTCGGATAGGATAGATGAAAGTGAGGAGCCTGGCACAAGTAAGTGGAAGCAGTGCCAGGACTCAGCTAAGGTCCCCGTGGTCGCCAACCCACGCTCCAAAGTTCAGAGCCCCTGGAGCCCCTTTCAGTCGCCTCTTACGACAGGCAGGGGATACCGTGGGTGTTGTTCTACCGCCCCCACCCACAGGGGGATGCTTTCCAGCACCACGCGGGTGATCTGCATCGTTAGGTACAAGCCTTCGGTACCAGAATTAGCAGGCTTGGTCTATGACTTAACATCATGGAGTCAGTGTAGTTGGTGACATACCAAAGTGGCATTACCATCCAAATCAATGACGAGTATCTACTGCAGGCAGAATCGTTCAGATATTAGGGGTCTTGTCTGAACGATGCTACCGTCGTAAGTGACGAAACGAGAGCGAGGTTGAATTCTGGATTGATGTGCTGGAATCACTGGTATATTCTGTGACATGTGGATGCCCATAAATCTAAAGCCAAAAATATACCAAATAGTAGATCGTCCAGCAGTTATGTATGGAAATGAGTATTGGTCAGTAACCAAGAAAGCAGACAAATTACACGTCACAGGAGATGAGTATTCTGCGGTGGTCAACGGAAATCTCACGCCATGACCACATTCTAAATACTGCCATCAGATCGAAAATTGGCATTGTCTCAATTAATGTTGAACTTTTCCAGTGATATGGCCAGGTACTACATGCTGCGCGTAATACTTTAACCAATGGCGCTTCCCATCTAGAAGTTGATGGACATCGTCTGAGAGGCAGTTCCAACTAGCGATAGCAGTCAATTTTCAGGGTGAAATGAAGTTTCTGCATTTAAAATCAGAGGACGTATTTAATCGAGTAAGATGGCGTTCCAAAGTCCAAAAGACGGAACCCACACAAGCGCGACGGATGAAGAAGACGATTATAAGAAGCTATTTGTCAAACGTCTGTTCAAACTTCTGCCTTAAGAGATGCTGGGATGTCAAAAATTTTTACACGCAGGTGTTTCGTAACATACTGGAAGCCAGCAAGATACAGTTTATACATGTAGACACCATCAAATTTTACCGATCTCAACCAGGATAGAACACGCAATTCTGGGAACAGGAGGAGAACGACTGCTCTTCAGTAGTCGACTGCTACATTGTACAAAGGGCACTAGGAAAGTTTTGCAATACGCAAAAACGGTTGGCTGGACACCCCTGTTATGGTGAGGGATGAAAAGAGTGGTGAAAACCGGTCTAGAAGACAGCAAGGCGTGACCTTCACACCAGTTGTTACCAAGCAGTGGGAGTGAAAGCAAGGTAAGATGTCAGTGTGGTCTAAAAGTGAATATCGCGCAATTATCCGCTACAATCTCGCGCGTGGATTAACTGTTGACCAGTGCCTGGAGGAAATGATTCCTGTGCTGGGGAAAGACTGTCCACATCGGACAACAATTTTCCGCTGGTAAAAAGAGTTCCAGAGGGAAAATTTTGGGGTTGAAGACGATCCTCGTTCTAGGCGATAGTCTGAATCAGTGACTAAGGAAAACATTGAAACTGTGAGGAAAATTTTGCAGCAAGAGAGGCGGTTTTATCGGCAGGTAGAAGAGACCCTCGACATCCTTGAACCAGCTATTCATTCAATTCTACACGACCATCTCAATGTTAGAAAGGTTTGTTGCCTTTAGGTACCCCATTCATTTTCAGAGGAACAAAGGGCACATCGAGTGAAATGGTGCCGAGAAATGCTAAAACAGTTTGAAAATGGGACTTCGCGAAACGTCAATAGTATAGTCACAGGTGACGAAACTTGGCTTTATTATTACGATGTCCCAACAAAATCCCAGACAAGGTCAGTGAAGGAAAGGATGATTGCAGTATTCTTCACTAAACGGGGAATCCTGATTCGAGTTGTCCTAGAAACACAAAGGGCAGTTACTGCGAAGTGGTACAGTGAGACTTGTCTGCCTCAGGTCATCGAGGCTTGCAAGCAGCTCCGTCCAAGGTTACGGTTCAACACTTGGCTCTTGCATCACGACAATGTTCCAGCACGTCGTGCTAATGTAACAATGGATTTTCTTGCCAGATCAGGGTTGACTGTGCTTGATCACCCTCCATACAGTCCTGATCTTGCCCCATGTGACTTCGCACTCTTCCCAGAAGTGAATATGAAGCTGAAAGAGCGGCGTTTTGCACCCGACGAGGAGCTTCTGGCAGCATGGGATCAAGAGTGTGAAAATGTAACCGAAGAAAAGTGGCAGAGTTGGTTCAGTGACTGGTTTCGACGTATGGAGAAGTGTATTGAGTGTGGTGAAAATTATCTTGAAAAAGTCTAACGCGTTCACTCACATTGCAAAACTTGACTAGTACCCTTTGTATAATAGGCACACTATCCTCATTAACGACCGCCAGCCTTTGGTAACAGCACATTCTCATAATCACTAAACCAGTAATCTTAGTTCAGTTGTCTCATTCTCCAATATCAGTGATGCAGCAGCATACTAACGCTTGCATGTCTACTCCATGCGGAGTGAATGTTGCAATGTTTCGGAATCATTGAGGAGCTTATAGCGGTGTTTGAAACAACTGCCACTTGTACTCAGTCGTGTCTACTTAGACTTCTAGTAAACAACCACATGATCATACGGGCATGTCAGTACCGAGCGTGTAGCCACGTGGTTTTGGGGCACGTAGCTGTCAGCTTGCAATCGGGAGATAGTGGGATTCGAATCCCACTGTCAGCACCTCTGAAGATGGTTTTGCGTGGTTTCCCATTTTCACACCAGGCAAATACTAGGGCTGTAGCTTAATTAAGGCCACGGTCGCTTCCTTCCTTCTCGCCTTTAGCCCCTTCCTATCTCATCGTCGCCGTGAGACCTATCTGTACCGGTGTGAAATGAAGCAAATTCGATAAAACAAGAAGGGAAAAGAAGAAAAAGAGCATGTCAGGAAAGGCGGCTACAACACATTCTTCGAAACCTTGTAGGTGACGCGGGCTAGCATACGCGAGTAATAGTTGTAGGCTATCGTTACTACTGCACTGTCCACTCTGGTCACTAGCGTAAAAATAGACTGTATTACTGTGGTTTTAGATGTCAACACTTTCTTCTCTCTTTCTCTTGCTTCTAAAATAATATGCTGCCAATTCGGCTAGCAATTAACATTTTGCGGAACAGTACTTCTCCTTCCACTCTCAACTATATCGAATGTTCAATGCAAGTAGAACCGTAGTGATTCGTACTCGCTGGCATTATTCTCCCTAGCTTCGCGTAGTGGTAGCACGAGCAATACCGCACCATTCATTACCACAGTCGTCCGTCCGCGTCACACATCTACAACTAACGTAATTAACTTTAGTCCGCAACTCGTAACTGTTTCACTGTACGCTAAATCAGCATTCCGCAATCACTAATTGGATTAAATAGGTCACTAGGATCCATTACAATTAACTTGGGAATAATTTATACAGTTCGTTCCTGAACTGAAAGTGGCACAGCCCCATGGATGCTAATAGAATCGGAAGGACTCTCGTATGGGTACAAATTAAATTTACTAAAATTCATTTAAGAAACATGAACCTTCGCACAAACAGAACTTCAGTGTGTATCCTGCCTGTGGGTGAGTGTGGTAGAGTAGATCTACGGTATCCTCTGCCTGCTGTAAGTGCTAAATAAATGTGGGATTCTGGGGGCTCTCAACTTCGTAGCACGGATTGGTGACCATGAGGTTCCTAGCTTCATCTTACTTGTGTCCGGCGCCTCACCTTCAACGTTTCTATCCGACCTCCCTTGGTCAAACCTTGTTCTTTTCTGAGTCCTATGGTTTTAGATTTGTAAGGCCTAGGAAGGTTTTAATGTACACGCCCTTCGTGGACCTTAACTTTCCTACATTTCATTTTCTGTTACTTCCCTTTGAATGGTGCTATTATTAAATTATCTGCAGTAAACATCCGAATCAATTGTTCGATTATCCTCGAATAGCTGGGGAGAAGTTCAGGACAATAATAATAATAATAATAATAATAATAATAATAATAATAATAATAATAATAATAATAATAATAATAATAATAATAATAATAATAATAATAATAATAATAATAATTTAAAGTAATTCGTCTTTATTCGTGGCGAAGTTAGGGCTCAAGGCCCTCTCTTACACTTAACTACAACATATAAAATAATTAACATATATTTTTTTTAAATACAACAAATCCTTTTTAAACAATATGGTACTAATAGCAAATATGGAGATAGTAATAGAATAAATAATTATAGAACGTACAACATGACAATATAAATGAACATGATAATAGTTTTAAAACTAACACTAGTAATAATAGAAGAAACGCAGTAAAATCCTATAACTACCAAATGCATTTCTAATCGTTTATGAAAAAAAAGCTCATTCACGCACTCATTCACACTACGCACACCGAACAAGTCAGCTAGAGGTATTCAGCAAGTGATTTCGGCAATCGACCTTTAAATCTCATACAAGAACGTAAATTCCTAATGGTAGCAGGGAGGGTATTCCACAGCCTACCGGCAGTGACTACAAAGGAGCGATTGTAAGTCTTGGAGTGACTGAGAGAGATTGTTAAACAGGACCCAGATCGTATATCGTGGTTATGATAGGAGGGAGGGTAATTTAAGTTTGATGATATATAGTTCGGTACACCTGAGTTTAAATAATAATAATAATAATAATAATAATAATAATAATAATAATAATAATAATAATAATAATAATAATAATAATAATAATAATAATAATAGCTTTACGAGCTTGAATGCCTTAAACATTTTCAATCGACCAAACTCAATTATGGTTTCCTTCTGGGAACTTGGCATTTCGATGGCCTAGAATGAAAACCTCGTATCTCACAAAGTTCTTCCTATCCAATATTTCGCTTAAGACTGGTTACGCCTCCCAGCCACGCATGAATATGCAGTCCATCAGAACAATGTTCGTTGTGTTCTTTATTCCTATGCCGACGTGTGAAGGAAAATGAACCTTATCATACCGTACTATAGAGAAGTATGTCTGCGTGACTTATTTACTAACTCCTAGAGTATAATTTTTATAAGGTTCATTTTCCTTTACGCGTCACCATAGGAAAATAAACCCAACGAACATTGTTCTGATGGACTGCATATCCAAATGTGGCTGGGAGGCGTGACCAGTCTTAAGGGAAATAATGGATAGAAATAACGTTTTGAGATACGAGGTATTCAGTCTAGGCCATCGATTTGTACAAGTGGAGGAACATACTCCCCCTAGTACACCGTAACTCCATTGTCGTTCATACGAGACCTGCAATCGTACGACGATGATTATGCCGCTACGTGAGTTCACCTGTCCTATCTGGGGCGTTGGCGCCGATTGCCACTGCACTGACTGCATTTCGTTCAAAACCGGGCCCAGCGCCTTTTGATGGGTTGCGATCGGTACACACGTTTCACCCACCTCCATGATCCACGTCAAATTGAAACTGTTAGTACGAAAATTGCCAATCTCTCCAAAACAATATTTTCAACAGGACTCCACTGTGTCGTAACCCCTTGACTCACTTGGCTCCTGCGAGACTCATGCCCTTAAATACGAGAGGTCGCGAGTACTGAATGAATAAACCATCAAGCGCCTAACACAACTATACTACATATTTGCTTTGGTCACTGACTGGCCATATTGCAAAATTCTCTCCCTATCTATTCATCAGAAAAATAACAGCCTTGGGATAAATTCATTATGACATAACGCTCAAGACCGGTACCGACAGGCGGGCTAAAATGTGGGAAGGAAGGACGTGGCTGGCTGGGTCTCAACGGAGCGCTAGCCGCCAACTTCTTGGAAACGTGTGGCAATCCAACTGACGCTGGTAATTTCACGATGAAAAGGCTTAAAATAGCTTGATTTTTAAAAAATAATAGTGTTATTAATTTTACATCTCACTAACTACTTCTACAGTTTTGGAAGACAGCAACGCGCGGGAATTTTGTCCTGCAGGAATTCTTTTACGAGCCTATAAATCTACAGACACTAAGCTGGCGTATTGTACCACATGCAAATACAACTAGACTGAGCTCGGTTCGAACCCGTCCACTTGAGATCTGAACCATTCACTCAAACATAACTTGTCAGAAATGTTTTCGGATAAGCCGCTGATAATTTGACCACATCGGATTTAAAAATAATCATATCCTTGCGGCTCAAATTTCTCTCTCTAATATCGATACAGGCTATTGAATTGAATTTGAATTTATTGATCATGATTTACATGCCACTGAGACTGAAAAGCCCCTTTATGCAGCGTATCAGAGAATTTATAATCTTGCTTGAATAATGCACGTGTGTATCCAAACCAAACCCTATGGCGCAACAGCTCCGAAGGACCTTGGCTACCAAGCGACCGCTGTTCAGTCCGGAGGCCTGCAGATTATGAGGTGTGGTGTGGTCAGCACAACGAATCCTCTCGGCCGTTATTATTGACTTTCTTGACCGGGACCGCCATCTCACAGTCAGATAGCTCCTCAATTCTAATCACGTAGGCTGAGTAGATCTCGAACCAGCCCTCAGATCCAGATAAAAATTCCTGACCTGGCTGGGAAGAGGCAGACACACTACCCCTACACCGCTGGGCCGGCTGTACGTGTGTACAGCTAATCTCATTAGTAATCAACTGGAGAGCAGTGAACAACGACTACAGGGCAATCCCAACAATAGAGTTTGTCCGACACATTACCTTGCATCTAGGTTACAATAATTATGTACGTCAAGCAGATATAAACAAGCTAAAGGGAGGTGCTGAGAGGTATATCAATTGATCTAAGTAATAATAACTCAGATATTATGGTGTTCGCTGTTGAAATGAAATGTCCTATGGCTTTTAGTGCCGGGATAGCGCAGGACGGGTTCGGCTCGCCTGGTGCAGGTCTTTCTATTTGACGCCTGTAGATGACCTGCGCGTCGTGATGAGGATGAAATGATGATGAAGACAACACATACATCCAGCCCCCGTGCCATTGGAATTAACCAATTAAGGTTAAAATCCCCGACCCGGCCGGGAATCGAACCCGGGACCGTCTGAACCGAAGGCTAGTACGTTGACCGTTCAGCCAACGAGTCGGACGTGTTCGCTGTTTATCTACGGTCACTGTTAATTGCTACCCTAAATCGTCGTTTTCATTTGAAGTCAGTCTGTAGCCCCTGGTTCATGACGTACGTGCGGTATCGCGATGAAGGTAGTCCAATGAAACCGATCCTTGAGTTCAAAGATGTTATTATCCGCCCATAACTTCCATGTAGGCGAGAAATGATGGCATTGCAATTAGGAAATTTAAATTTCGTGGTACACTGACAGAAGATGACCTATACTTCTGGAACCATCAACCACGTTCTTCACGCTCACGGCCTTTCGTAGAATACTCATTTTATACACCATGAGAAAAAGGGCCAATTCAAGTAAATATATATGTTTACGTCCTTAATGTGGATGTCATGATCACATGATAGATGCTTACTTCATTTAAAATCACCGAACAGTGCATTTTTCAGTTGTCATTTTATGAATTGTCTGCCTCTGTGGTGTAGTGGTTAGCGTGATTAGCTGCCACCCCCGGAGGCCCGGGTTCGATTCCCGACTCTGCCACGGAATTTGAAAAGTGGTACGAGGGCTGGAACGGGGTCCACTCAGCCTCGGGAGGTCAACTGAGTGGAGGTGGGTTCGATTCCCACCTCAGCCATCCTGGAAGTGGTTTTCCGTGGTTTCCCACTTCTCCTCCAGGCGAATGCCGGGATGGTACCTAACTTAAGGCCACGGCCGCTTCCTTCCCTCTCCCTTGCCTATCCCTTCCAATCTTCCCATCCCCCCACAAGGCCCCTGTTCAGCATAGCAGGTGAGGCCGCCTGGGCGAGGTACTGGTCATACTCCCCAATTGTATCCCCCGACCAAGAGTCTGAAGCTCCAGGACACTGCCCTTGAGGCGGTAGAGGTGGAATCCCTCGCTAAGTCCGAGGGAAAAACCGAACCTGGAGGGTAAACAGATGATGATGATGATGATTTTATGAATTACATTTATCCATCTCCATGGCTGAATAATCAGCTTAGTGGCGTTTGTTTCGAATACTGGCTGGACAAGTGATTTTACCAGCGTATTGTTAATTACCGAGGCTCTGGAACTGGGATTTTTGTTCGTCTTCACGCATTTCTTCATCTTCAAACTGGACTTGCAACTGCCATTGAAACACGCAATACCGAATAAACCCGTCCACATAGGGGTTGGCGTCAGGAAGGACTCCAGTCGTAAAACTTGGCCTAATCCACATCAAGTGTCGAACCAATAAGTTGAAAAGAAGGACAGTAAGAACAAACAGAAGAGAGAGAAGATGATGTCAGATTTAATTTTGAAAATTAATTTTGGAGTAATTTAAGAAAATAACTTAAATCAGAACTCTCAGACGGTATCGTCTGCCGTTAATTGTATGACAGTTTCGCTCTGAAACGCTGTATCACTACACAAAGCGTCTACCTCCATGGCTAAATGGTTAGCGTGCTGGCCTTTGGCCACAGGGGTCCCGGGTTCGATTCCCTTTCGGGTCGGTGATTTTAACCTTACATGGCTAATTCCCTTGGCTGGGTGGCTGGGTGTTTGTGCTGTTCCCAACATCCCCGCAACTCACACACCACACCTAACACTATACTCCACCACAATAACACGCAGTTACCTACACATATGCCGCCCAAGCTCATTGGAGGGTCAGCCTTAGAAGGGCTGCACTCAGCTAGAAATAGCCACACGAAATGATTATACTACACAAAGCATCATAGCGTTCATCCTTCCTACTCGACTTTCCTTGATCAAATAATGTTCTCTTCCGACGCCGATCAGCCACATCTGCAGACGCACTTATACGTCAGTAAATATTGAAATGTTGGCCCAACAATCTCAGAGCCTACCCTCTGGATTATTTAGGGACTTCCTGGCCGAGGAGGTAAAGGCGTGCTCGGTTTGCCTGGAAGGACGTGGGTTCGATTCCCCGCCGGGAAGTCGAAACATTTAAGGAACGAGATCTCCACTTCCGAAGGTTTACATGCGCCTTATCTTCAGTCAGCCTACTCCATAAATGAGTACCAGGTTAATGCCTGGGGCAAAGGCGGCTGCCGAGGTTAGGGATAGTGGAGGCCTTTTTCTAGCACCCCTCCAAGGGCCTTCATGGACTGTACGGAGATGACCCTGTGGATTATTTAACAGGTTGTGTAAACCTACATCAGTACATCAATTATTTCAAGGAACATTTCATCGCCGAGAAGAGTGGCCATGCTAAGGCTGTGGAGCCAAGCTGTGCATTCGGGAGACAAGTGGGCTCAAACTACAGAGAATGGTTTTCTATCATTTTCCATTTACACTTCGTTGCAAATACCGGGACACTTTCAAGTGGTAGAGCACAGCCGATTACTTTCACTTCCTTACCCAGTTTAATTATTTCTTTCTTAATCTGTTTACACTCCAGGGTTGGCTCTTCCCTCGGACTTAGTGAGGGATCCCACCTCTACCGCCTCAAGGGCAGTGTCCTAGAGCGTGAGACTTTGGGTCAGGGGATACAACTGGGGAGGAAGACCAGTACCTCTTCAGCCGAGTTTGGTGGCAGGAAGGGCATCCGGCCTTAAAACATGCCATATAAAATTATCTCAATTCATCCTTGTGCCATGTGACTGAGAGGAATACAAATTATAAGTCATGCTATACCTTAAGATTCTAGACACACAAAGAGTATAACATTTTAAATTATTATTTAACGTCCCCAGCAACTCACACTCTCCACTTTCCGCGGTATTACTGTTGCTATGCAGTTTTGTAACAATTTCCAACTGATGTGCTCATTAACAATCCTATTCTTGGATAATGTTTTTGAAACAGAACTTCTGCGTTCGTTTCGCATATTTGTG
This sequence comes from Anabrus simplex, assembly GCF_040414725.1. Classification (NCBI taxonomy): domain Eukaryota; kingdom Metazoa; phylum Arthropoda; class Insecta; order Orthoptera; family Tettigoniidae; genus Anabrus; species Anabrus simplex. The sequence goes on along the minus strand of NC_090265.1, from coordinate 373,411,283 downwards.
ATTCTTCTTCTTCTCCTTCATCTTTTTACCCTCCAGGTTCGGTTTCTTCCTCTGTCTCAGAGAGGGATTCCACCTCTACCGCCTCAAGGGTAGTGTCCTGGAGCTTCAGACTCTGTGTCGGGGATACACCTGGGGAGAATAACCAGTACCTCGCCCAGGTGACCTCACCTGCTATACTGAACAAGGGCCTTGCGGGGGGATGGGAAGATTGGTAGGGATAGGCAAGGAAGAGGGAAGGAAGCGGCCGTGGCCTGAAGTTAGGTACCATCCCAGCACTTGCTTGGAGAAGAAGTAGAAAACGACGGAAAACCACTTCGAAGATGACTGAGGTGGGAATGGAACCCACCTCTACTCAGTTGACCTCCCAAGGCTGAGTGAACCCCGTTCCAGCCCTCGTACCACTATTCAAATTTCGTGGCAGAGCCGGGAATCGAACCCGGGCCTCCGAGGGTGGCAGTTAATCACACTAACCACTACACCACAGAGGCGGACTATTTGTGATTCGCTAACACAAATTTCCTTACCGAGTGAGGTAGCCGTGCGGTTAGGGTCGCGTAGCCGAGAGCTTGCGTTCGGGAGATAGTGGGTTCGAACCCCACTGTCTGCAGCCCTCAAGATTGTTTGCTATGGTTTCCCATTTTACAGGAGGCTGTACCTTAATTATATCCACGGTCTCTTCCTTCCCACTCCTAATCCTTTCCTATCCCATCGTCGCCATAAAACCTATCTGTGTTGATGCGACATAAAGCAGAATGTTAAAAATGTGTACGCTATTATTATTCCTGGCCTTTTTGCTACTTACCAAAAGTTGGCACTTTTTATGGATTTAGCACAATTTTACGGCCAGATACCCTTTCTGTCACCAAACAAGTGGAGGGATGCTTCCATTATTGTGTGTTTCTGTGGTGGTTTGTAGAGTGAGGTGCTGTGTGAGGATGTCTATTGAGACAAACACAAATATTTAGTTCCCGAAGCAGAGGAATTAACTATACCCAGCTATAATCCCTGACCCCACCAGAAATCGGAACCAAGACTCTCAGAATCGAAGACCAGTACGCCAACCATTCAGCCAAGGAGCAGGATTATTATTATTATTATTATTATTATTATTATTATTATTATTATTATTATTATTATTATTATTATTATTATTATTATTATTATTCCTATCTCCCATTATCTTCTATTTCAGCGAGTATGTCATGTGTTTAAAAGTAATGAGAATGTCCCCGTGTCAGTGATGAAGGCCAGATTGCGTTACTGCAATGCCGGCTTGGTGTCACTTTCACTTTGATGAAATAACATAGCGGATGTTAAGTATACGTGAACAATTAATGGTTCTTGAAAATGTGGAAATACTTAAGCAATTTCATCCTTCTTATGTACGTCGACTATTTTCAGCACGACTGTAATAATCAATTCTTATACCTCCAATATCATAACAGTGGTCCTTATTTCCTTATGATCTTGTACCTGAACATATTTTAGTTTTGTATAATTCTACCTGAAGTTTCATGGCGTTCAAATCTTTTTTTTTTCTTTGCTAGTGGCTTTACGTCGCACTGACACAGAAAGATCTTATGGCGACGATGGGGGAGGAAAGGCCTGAGTGTTGGAAGGAAGCGGCCGAGGCCTTACTTAAGGTAAAACCCCAGCATTTGCCTGGTTTGAAAATTGGAAACCACGGAAAACCATCTTCAGGGCTCCGTCTCCCGGATGCAAGCTCACAGCCACGCGCCCCTAACCGCACGGCTAACTCGCCCGGTGCGTTCAAATCTACATATTTTCAATGAAGGATATTATTGAACTGATACGGAAATAAATCCACGGTCGGTATATAAACTACGTCATATAAAAAGATGAATCTTCCTTATGAACTGTTATTCATTTCAGCGTTCAGTTTGCAAATCTCTGTGAATTTACTAAATGCCTACACAATCCTTTATCTGTAGCGCTATGGCCTCGTTTAGTTCCATATTTTATCCTTACGTCTTTAAAAACCGAGTTTAATAATCGTCATCTTGGTATCACTCTACCTCTTCTACCCTCCATGACCGAATCCGTTATCCTCCTAGGTAACCTATCCACCTCAATTCCCACACATGACCCCACCACCGAAGCCGGTTTGTACCTACCGTTTCACCTATCGAGTTCATTCCTAACCCAACCTTTATCTCCTCATTCCTAATATCCTCCTGTCATTGTTCCAACCTGTTTGTATCAGTGAACATTATCGCTAATTTCATGTCTGTTACTTCTAACGTATAGATAAGATGCCATGAGTCCACCGAGCTTCACTTCGGGACGGTTAAGTTGGTCTGAAAACAGACCGGTAAAATGTTAGTTTCGCCATAAGCTGACTTCTTTCATACAGCATAGTGTTGATCGCATCTGCAAGTTCACTGCGTTAGCTTTGCTGCTCCTTTATTCAATCTCGCTTACTATACTAACATCCTGGGAGACTACATATCCTAAGTACTTACAAATGATCTACCTCTTCCTGGCTGACTGTACCTAGAACCAGCTCTCATATCCAGGTAAAAATCCATGACTTGGCTGGGAATCGAACCTGGGGCCTCCGGTTAAGAGGCATGACGTAGACAAAAACTCGTTCAATTAGTAACATTCAGCAATTACATTGTCTAACTTAGTTTCACATGGTGTCTTACTTGACCTAGCTTCTGACTAGACCGGATGTTAGACAAAACGCCTAAGCTTTGTTTTTACAAAATTTAATATAAGTTAATTTCAGGGTCTTCGAGTTTTGTGCAGCATTTATAATGTTGCCAATGTTTGCCTATTTTAATGTTTATTATGTGCTTATTTGCCTCCTTTTTATGAAAATTGCATTGAAAATAGCTAAGATGTACCTTTTAACTTTCGAAATTACCAGACACACTTTCGAAAGATGGGGCTGCTCCGTTCTTACTCGAAGGAATAGTCGGGTGTTGTTGATCTGAAATCCCTCTTAGCGAAAGAGATAGCCTATGCTCCATCAGTCTAAAGGTTCAGAGGTTTGTACCCCCCCCCCCCCCCACCTTGTACATAAGTAATTTATACCGGTTAGTTTTTAATATTGTAGGTTTTTTACACATGGTGAAACAACTAACCTGTAAATTCCAAACACTATTGCACCATTTGAACAATATTTAAAATCGGAATAAATTAGTAATACAATCCTGTGATGAGGTACTTTCGACTGACGGATCAGTCCTACTCTGTCAAGTGTGTGATACATCACCGAGCTGTGCAAAAAAGTGTCATGTTTAGCAGTAAATAGAAACATAATTCTGCTCTAAATGGAAGAAAAGCAGGGGACCAAAAGAAACTTTCATTACTTCTTTACCGAGCTCGATAGCTGCAGTCGCTTAAGTGCGGCCAGTGTCCAGTATTCGGGAGATAGTAGGTTCGAACCCCACTGTCGGCAGCCCTGAAAATGGTTTTCCGTGGTTTCCCATTTTCACACCAGGCAAATGCTGGGGCTGTACCTTAATTAAGGCCACGGCCGCTTCCTTCCCACTCCTAGCCCTTTCCTGTCCCATCGTCGCCATAAGACCTATCTGTGTCGGTGCGACGTAAAGCAACTAGCAAAAAAAAAAAAAAAAAGATTACTTCTTTCTCAATATTCGAACGCTAAAGTATTCGGCCTATAACTGAGTATTACTGTACTAAATGGGTAAGATTTTAATTCATATTTAGGTAGGGTACTACTTTCTTCCTTTGTTTTTTACGAAATTAACATTACACTGAAAACTGCCAAAATGTGGTTATTGATTTCTAAATTACAGGACATTCCCCCCCGCTGCAAAAATGGGAATGAGGTGTTCTTATTCGAAGGTATGTTCGAGTATCGATGACTTTTAATGTCTAATAAATAAGTTTTTAAAGAGTACCTATGATAGTGTATATTTTAAATGTTGTTATTTCCTTTTTTGCCAGCCTATTTTCCAAATTTTAGTGCCTAACGACTGCTTTCTAATTATAACATATACGAAGTTCCAATGCATACCAAACGTTGAGAAGGAAACGAATTTTCGCTAGCTATTTCTTGGCCCAATATACTCCATACAGCAGGTCTATGGAAATCTGTGAAGAAAGGGTTAATTGTACACAATCCTATTATTCTCCTATTTAGAGGTTAGTCATTAAGAGAAAGTGTGTTATTGACAAGAGTACTTGGAGGCTAATTAATTAACAACATTCTACTTCCTTTCCTGAAAGGTCTGAAGTATTTGTATTCGACTTGCTCAATCTCACTGCTGAGTCTATGCTGCTATCGAGGTTTCCAATGTTCATTCATCTCATGTTGATAACCGCGCACTTGACACTTACTGCGGGAGTGTTATAACTGAGTAGCGTCGCAACTGTCTCCTCGCCACGGTGGCTGCGGTTCGAATCCCGGTCAATACTTGTGGGACTTCCAAAGTGAAAAGTAACGTCCGTATGGTACGGATTGCACATAATCAACAGTCATTTAAAACGGCAAATTTGTTTTTCTTATACTTAGTCGTTTTTGCGCACATAAAACTTCTAAGGGTGTTGAAAGAGTGTTAGCGGGTTATACTTGGACAATCTAGATTTCAATTTAAGCACTGGAAATATGTCGGCTAGAAAGTTTACAAGAATATGCTGTAATATGTAATGCAAGAATTTCTACTTGTGTGGAGTGACTAACAGGTATTTAAATATATACTTTACAGTTTTATTGCCGGCCCCGTGGTGTAGGGGTAGCGTGCCTGCCTCTCACCTGGAGGCCCCCGGTTCGATTCCCGGCCAGGTCAGGTATTTTTCTTCCGACCACAGGGTTGGTTCGAGGTCCACTCAGCCTACGTGATTAGAATTGAGGAGCTATCTGACGGTGAGATGGCGGTCCCGGTCTCGAAAGCCCATAATAACGGCCGAGAGGATGCGTCGTGCTGACCACACGATCCCTCATAATCTTCAGGCCTTCGGGCTGAGCAGCAGTCGCTGGGCAGGCCAAGGCCCTTTCAAGGACGTTCATTGACGTGGGGTTTGGTTGGTTTTATTAGTGAAGATCGTGGATGGTATTTGTATTCAAAATGATGCGAGAATCACAAACACCGATATACCGAAATTATCCTCATTTCCTTGTGTTTGAAATCAAGACTTTCTTGTTCTGAACACAAAACACTTCTGTTAAATTGTAGGGGTATGAGGGACGGTGGTTTAAAATGGTCATTGTATCGTTTAGTACGTCCACCACGTTTCCTTACAGTGTTCTTTCACGTATTTGTGCGGTGTGCCAAATTTATGTCGTTACGTTACGTTTATTATTCATCTGACCTGTTTACAGGACATATCATAGCTGCTTAACGTCGCAGTATCTGATAGAACTGATGGTAGGACAGAAAAGGGCTGAGACTAGCAAGTAGTTATAGTATCGCCCTAGCATTTGCCTGATGTCAAAATGAGAAAACATGGTGGCCCGTTTTTAGGTCTGGGGATAGTAGGGTTCGAACCAACCATCTCTCGAATGCAAGCTTAAAACTACGCGTCCGTACCATACGCCAAACTCACTTGATTATTTATAGAACATCTGTTGTTGCTAAAGTGAACTACTCGCCGATTTAGCCTTTTCTCAAAATTTCTTCCAAAGAGCGATTTTCCTTTAAACTCTTGTCTAAATGATACAGTTGGTTCATAATCATCATAATAATGATCATCGTCATCATCATCACCTTCATCATCAGTCCACTGCTTGATGAAGCCTTTTCCATAGATCACGATCTTTGACCAGCTGTAACCATTTAGTCCTCACAAATATTTTGATCTCGTCCGGGAGGAATCCAGTGTAGAACCTCTATGCGTCCACCTTTCGCCTGCCAGACGTGCGATGAGACTTGCGCAGCTCCACTTCATTTTCTTCACAGTAGCGATGACATATTAAGGCTTTCGCCACCACAGATCAAAATCTCACAGCAAACTGCATTCACGCAATTTATGACATCTTTCACGGAGGTCTGGGATCGAATCTAATCCTAGAAATTTCGAAAATGACACTTTCCATTGCTATTTGGACTACTTTCAGCTTTCGGATATTCTTTGCATCTAGGCTACATATCTCACAATCGTTATCATTATAGGAAGGAAACACTTTTCGAACAAGTTTTAGGCGTAGTGGTAGATTTATTTTCAAGATAATATTCAGCCGTTCAAGTAACTCTATGCTGATTTGACTCTTCGATTTCAACGCTGAATATGGCTTATACTGCATCTCTTCTAAGGCAATATGGATTGAACAAAATATTTTGAGACATGACATGGGCCATATCATGTCTACAAGTATGGGCGATGAAAACATGTTTACAAAATATGTTGATCTTGTCCAGAACAATTATTAGACCAACTTTTCCCCTTTAATTTTCGAGTTATTTTGTGTACACCACCTATTTCTGCAGAAATCAGTGCAATAGCGTGAGCAAGATGAAGATGATTTAAAAATACTCTATTTAATTTTATGCCTAACTAGCGAATGTACCCGTGCTTCGCTACGGTATTCTACATTGTATTCGGTTATCGAAGTAAATAGTGTACATGCAGTAAATAAGATTGTTTTAAAATTGCATGTCTCTTAGCGTTATCCGAGAAAGATCATGGGGAGTTCCCCGTACGTTGTTTCCAATGTAAAGTGTTTGTTACGGATTTGTGATATAGCGGCAGACTCACTTGCCTACTGCCATTCACAATCGAGTTGGGATGATTACGTAATAATTGCAGGCCCCATTGCCTACTACGCGGACAAAATCGATTTGGGGAGTTTTCGTTAATATGGCAGCCCCCTTCCTACTTCCAGACAGATTTCAGTTGAGGAGTTTTTATTATAATGGCAGGCAATTACCCTACTATCACTCGAAATTGAGTTGTGCAGTTATCATTATAATGCCAGGCCCATTTTCCTACTGCCAGCCAGCTTACTGCCAGTCACACCAAGTTGGTGAGTTTCCATCAAAATAGCAGGCCACTATGCCTAATGCCAGTCACATTTTAGATGAGGACATTTCTTTATAATGATAGGCACCCTTGCCTACTGCCAAACACAATCGGGTAGGGGAGTTTTAAACAAAACTGCATGCTCACTTGCCTTCTGCAAGTCAAATCGAGAAGGGAACTATTCTTTATAATTGTAGGCTTTCCTTACTAATGACAGTTACACAGGAGTTGGAGAAGGAACCCTTTCCTACTGCCAGTCAAAGTCGGTGTGGGGAGTACTTATTACAATAGCAGACCCACCCTTTCTCGATCGCTAAAAATCGACATCAGTGAATATATATATCGACATACGAAAGTATATGCGTATTTACAATATTGAAGACCTTCATTTACAGATTAACTGCTACTAAACGTACGTCATATCGACAAAGGATTATACCATAAGACACGCCGGATTTAGTGGCCTAAATGGCTGGTCCTATGATATGTCATCTATTCTTGGGTCAGATTGAATTAGAAACGTGGAACAGGGTAAAGGTTTTGTAAGATTATCTCACATTACATTACTTTTCGGATACATACATAGCATTTGGCTCACATATGGCTGCTGGCTGGGCCAATTTTCGTGAAGAGTTTAATGATTCTGTATTTCATATAAGTAATTGAAAGTATGAATTATGCATGTGAAAATTCCAAATTGACTTAACATCGATTAAAGAGAAAAATCAAACGTAAAAGGGATTCAGATACGGCAAAAAGTCATAAGACCACGGTTGTAGATCATTCCAAATTGAACGGAGATTGTGCAATCCGTTATAGGATAGGAATTTCCGAAGGTCTGCACCATCATTAAAATTGCCTGCGTATTTCGATATTCTTCGGGGATTCAAAGTGAAAAATTTAATGATCTAGGAAGTTTTCCGTTCGTTACAGGCTTAAACGTATAATTTTGTCAAATTTCAATTATCTTCTTTTTCTTCTGGCAGATTATGGCGCAATTTGGATTTTGGGCGAGGCGGATAAAAATTAGTACTTTCAGGAAACTAAACCAAAAATTATGGAGATGGTCATTATTACCCCTTAAACGGAAAGCTGTACGAAAATTTCGCCAAAATAGTCAGTGTAGAGGCACACAGTCGTTACGATTTGATTTATATAGATAAGGAATCTGCTCCATGTAAAACACCTTTTGGGCTATGTCCGCTGGACTTAACCTGCAAAAGTGACCATTCATGATATCTCCCTTAGTAATCCTCCTGACGAAAGAATGCACATGAAAAAAAGGTTTAGAGGTGGAATTCCATCACGTTTGGTCGATTTCCAGTCAGGTTGGTCTTGTTCTGTATATGTTGTGGAAGAGTAAAATCACCATTTCGGTTCCCTATAAACCGCCAGTCCATTCCGGAACATGAAATGTTATTTACGTTTAAAACCTACCTTTGGACAGGTGGATGCTAAATATAAATTTTGGTTCGAATGTCTTCAGTAGTTTTCCAATTGTAAGGAGTTCGCTTTACACGCACCCGCTCGGGAGTTAAGTCCGATGGGACTTGTACAGAAAACCGGTCCGTTAATGATATCTCCCTTATTAATCCTCGTATCGAAATGATGCACATGAAAAAAAGGTTTAGAAATTATTATCTACCAAGGTAGGTAGATTTCCATTAAGTTTGGTTGTGTATATTTTGTGGAAGTGCAAAATCACTGTTTCGGTTTCGTATAAACCCCCAGTCAGTTCAGGGATTTAGAAACAATATTTCCCCAAAACCTATCAAGGACAGGTGTATTCTAAATATGAGTCTTGGTGGAAATACATCCAGTAGTTTGTAGCACTCGCGTACATACGGCGTAATTAAGGAAGAAATAATACAGTTAAGAAAGTTGAAAGTAATAGAAAATGGATTATAACTGCGGACAGCCGGATAACGACAAATATGTAAATGCCAAGTGAATGTATTGGAAAATCAAATGCCCCTCAATAAATTATGCTAGTGTGAGTAATGGATATAATAAAGCGGTAACAGAGGAGGAATTTAGGTCAGTGATTCTTAGGTAAACAAATAATAAGAAGATGACTAATGGTGTTATTACATAATCTATTCGAGGGCGGTTATAATATCCAACGATATTCCGCCAATATCCCGCAGATAGGCCGATTGACGCCTCTCTTGCCTTCTACCCAAGGAACAACCACGAATTTAAAAGCATGATGAGGAAAATGGCAATACGTTACTTCCCTGCTGGCATGCAGTCAGAGACGTTGCCATGGTAACCTGTAGTTTCGTTGTCGGTCTGTCGGTCACTCAATGCAGAGCATGATACCAGAGGAAAATTGTAAATTTCTCCGTCATGTGAAGAGTAAGGTAAATTATGAACATAACGAAAGTTGTTTATAATGAAGAGAAGTTTCACGTACGGTAAACGAAGTTTACAGAAAATCAATAGTATAAGAGAAAATGGAGGAAACCCATTCTGGTTTTCCTATAAACCACCCGTCTATTCGACGATTGTAAAATAATATGCATATGGAAACCTTCCCCGAGATGAGTATTCTCTAAATATGAAGTTTGGTTGAGATCTATCCAGCCGTTTCGAAGTGATGGTGGAAAAACCATTCAGGTTTTCCTATAAACCCCCGTCTATTGAAAGATTTTAAAGCGATATGCATATCGGAACCTTCCCCGGGATGAGTATACTCTAAATATGAAGTTTGGTTGAGATCTATCCAGCCGTTTCGAAGTGATGGTGGAAAAACCATTCTGGTTTTCCTATAAACCCCCGGTCTATTCAAAGATTTTAAAATAATATGCATATCGAAACCTTCCCCGAGATGAGTATACTCTAGATATGAAGTTTAGTTGAGATCTATCCAGCCGTTTCAACGTGATGGTGGAAAAACCATTCTGGTTTTCCTATAAACCCCCCGAGTATTGAAAGATTTTAAAATGATATGCATATCGAAACCATCCCCGGGATGAGTTTACTCTAAATATGAAGTTTGGTTGAGATCTATCCAGCCGTTTCGACGTGATGGTGGAACAGACAAACAAACAGACAGACAAACAGACAAACAGACAAACAGACAAACAAACAGACACGAAACGTAAAAACCACCGATTCGGTCTTGAGTTGACCTAAAACGGATAAATATCTGAAAAATTGGCAAAACAAAAGAAATTACAGACAGCGGACCCCCTACAATTTTATTTATATAGATTCTGTCCATTTGAGATATTTAAATATTTCTTCTAGTACAGAGGCAGATAATTTTATAGATATGGGATCCCCTCGCCTAAATACTTATCCAATTTTAAAGATTATACCGGTTACGTGTTGGTGAAGACCTATTGGAAGAATTTCTAGCAGATTTCGAATATATGGATTCTGAATACCTTGTACGAAGGGTGTCTCCAATACAGACCTTGTAGATACTGAGTGGAATGCTTTCTCAAAATCAATGAGACCAGGATGAAGATAGTGTTCGTCACTTCTTTCCATTAAAACCACTTTGGAATCTTGCTTGTTCTCTGCTTTGTGCTACATATCTCCAGAAGGTTTGTAAAATAAACATGACTGAAAGCAAATTCACTGGCCTCTACTTTTTAAATAAGGTTAGCCCCCCCCCCCTTTGTTACGAAGCAATATGATAATAGTTTTATTCTAACCGGACGAGTTAGGCGTGCGGTTAGGAGCCGCAGCTGTGAGCTCGCATCCGGGAGATAGTGGGTCGGCAGCCCTGAAGATGGTTTTCCATGGTTTCCCATTTTCACACCAGGCAAATGCTGAGGCTGTACCTTAATTAAGGCCACGGCCGCTTCCTTCCCATCCCTTGGCCTTTCCTGTCCCATCGCCGCCATAGGACCTATCTGTGTCGGTGCGACGTGAGATTTGTGCTGGACAAAGCGGAGGCGGGACAGGTCTCTCTCCGGGTACTCCGATTTTTCCTGTCATCTTTCATTCCAGCAACACCCTCCAATATCATTTCATTTCATCTGTCAGTCATTAATCATTTCCCCAGAGGAGTGCGACAGGTTTCGGCAGCCGTCACAATTCCTATTCTCGTCGCTAGTTCGGGGCTTCATTCATTCCATTCCTAACCCGGTCGAATCACTGGAAACAAGCTGCGGATTTTCATTATTCTAGTATTCTGGTATTTGTTTTCGTTGGAGACATTTGATAAACAATTTAGCAATCGCCTTGAAAATACTGTATGTTCAATTTCCTTCCCAGAGACCGGTCCGATCCTCAAGAAGTACCACTAGAATTTATGCGATTACTGGGCAACAGTAAAAACCGATCCCATTAAGAGGTGCGAAATGCATGAGGAGTGAAGTAGTTTTCCATTGCTTTCCTCACTAGGTCGGAAAGTGGTATTGCAACAGGACTAGACCTATGAGTAGCAAATTTCATATTTCGTAACACTGTGCCGTAATAGCCGTGCTCAGCACAACCCATATCGCAGCAACTTCCATAATGTCACAGCAAGGCCACGGTCATTTCCTCCCATTGCTACTTATCCCTTTCCTATCCTTCCATCACCGAAAACCTTCGATGTGTACGATGTGTTAGTGCGACGTTAAGCAAGTAGCAAAAAAGAAGTCACAGCCATAAATGAGATTAAGACTTCGTTGGAAACTGCATTTTTCTCTGACCTTTTCCAGGAGACAGATGCAATTATACTGCATCCATCAAGAATGAAACTGGTAGTTCCTCCTAATTTTATCATTTCAACTATTATGCCATCTTCACCTGAAACGTTCCCCTTCTTCAAATGTTTAACAGCATTTCAACTTCATCTGGTATAATGTCTAGAACATCATTCTCAAAATCTGAAAAGTTTGGTTCTACAAATTCATAACAATTCAACCCTATTTTTAGTAATTGTACCATTTCTATCTTCCCGATTCAAATTTGATGTTTTCCAGTCGTTATCTTTACATTTATTTTCTTCATACTTCCATAATTTTAATTATTTCATCTAACCATTCTTTCCGAGAATCATCTGTTATACATTTTCTTACTGTTCTATAAACTCATTTTTTTATTTAATGCCAGTACATTGTTTCATCTCCCTTCTTCATCAGCTGCTGGGATTTCACCGAGAGCATACTTTATTTTTCCTATAGGTTGCCTACAGTTTCTTCGGTGGTGTTTAGAAAAACCTTAGTTAAAGTTTAATTCCATTCCTAGATATGAATCTGTTCTTTTATTGTCTTCCCTATCCTCCATGTCCTTAATCAGTTTTACCCATCGTAGCTTCGTATTCATATTTACGTTACATCTTATCAGTCTGTGGTCATTTCAAATCCTGAAGTGATTGAGAAATGAATCATCTTTTACTATTTATTTATTGCTCGACAACCAGCAATCATTTTCGTTCCTTACATCATTAGGACCTTTCCAGGTCCATTTTCTACTGGGTTACTTTCTAGGGTGTATTTAACACGAATATGTTGCTACTTCATTCAGTTTATTATAATCTGTCCCTTCTGTCGTTTCTTCTTCCATAACAGAAGTTCCCTAATATTTTGTGGCCAATTTCCACTTTAACATTGAAGTCACCCATTAATAACTTCTAAACCATTAAATATATCGGCATTCTGTTTTCATATTCGTAAATGGTACCCAGGAGCTCGTTACATGACGTGCTACGTATTCTTATGGGGTAGTAGTAGTAGTAGTAGTAGTAGTAGGCTCATGTGCCCCTTTTTTCCATGAAGTAATCAAACAAGCTGCTAAATCTACGTAACTGTTCATGTAGTAATTATAGTTACGGGAACCCCAGTTTTACGTGTAATACCAACCACAAGGTGTGACTTCATTATAAGTATATCACATGTAGGCCTATTGAGCGAGATTTGAACCACGGCCGTCATGGTGAGAAACACTTTGTAGTTTTTAGTCCTGCAAGTTTCATTTTCAAGTGTATCGTGTTTATTTATTTATTTATTTATTTATTTATTTATTTATTTATTTATTTATTTATTTATTTACGCATTAGATGGTTCATGCTCTGTACCTTATGTACCTCCCCGTATTCTAATTCTAACGCTATGTTGAGTATATCTTGTCCTACTACCGTTACCTTGAGTGTATTCTTCCTCTTTCTTCAAGGTTTAATGCATATGTAAATCTCACATGAGTGGATTTGATGGCATGCTGAACCACTGCTCTAGGACAATATTCTCACTCTTTCGCGCCTCTCACGTCAAGGAATTAACTTTCATAACATCACTTATTATTAATCACTGTTTTCTCAGAAATAGATTCTTAGCTTCCTTATCTATTACTTTCCCCATTTACCCTTCACAATATTATCATTTTCGCTATAATTTTCTTATTTTTTTAGAGCCCTGGAAATGTCTCCTCACACAGATTGAGCGTTTGGCTGCTTTCACAAAATTACACAACAGAGTATGTGATAAATACCTGGTATAATGACAATCAAATTTATCTCCGTGGAAATCTATGTAAGAGCGGGAAAATAAAGCCTTCCAAAATCTGTTCACACACGCCATTTTGCTTTAATGTCGCACCGACACTCAGATAGATGTTATGGCGACGATGGGGTAGGAAAAATGGCGGGGAGTGAGAAGGAAGCGGCCGTGCCCTTAATTAAGGTACAGCACCAGCATTTGCCTGGTGTAAAAATGGGAAACCACGGAAAACCATCTTCAGAGCTGTCGACAGTAGGATTCGAACTCACTATCTCCCAGATGTAAGCTCACAGCTGCGCGTTCTTAACCGCACGGCCAACTCGCCCGGTGATAATCTCTTAGGCACTATCTGGAACAATATTGTCCATTTCATGTCCAGCTGCCTTTAACCTCAGTAATTATTCGAGTACTCCAGTTCAAGATTGAGTATATACCAGGACCATCTGCCCCTCCAAAACTCCAGGGGTGGAAATATAATTTTCTATATTTCTTGACTTCCTATCGTAGAATCTAATCCACATCTTCCGGAAGAACCACAGTGGAATTTATAAACTCTGCTAGGCAGCCCCCACTATCATATTTAATCCACTAAAGTTGCGTGATACCTAAGGACCGTTCTGAATTTATGGAAAAAAATGTTCCGATGGAAGTCCAATAGTCTTTCCAAACAGCTTCCACGGGGTCCGCAGCATGGGTTTCGAATTGCGTTTCGTGAATTATAGCTCTGGTCCGCCTCTGTAGTGTAGTGGTTAGCGTGATTAGCTGCCACCTCCGGAGCTCCGGGTTCGATTCCCGGCTCTGCCACGAAATTTGAAAAGTGGTACGGGGGCTGGAACGGGGTCCACTCAGCCTCGGGAGGTCAACTGAGTACGCCATCCGTCGTTTCCTACTTCTCCTCGAGGCAAATGCCGGGAAGGTACCTAACTTAAGGCCACGGCTACTTCCTTCCCTCTTCCTTGCCTGTCCCATCCAATCTTCCCATCCCTCCACAAGGCCCCTGTTCCGCATAGCAGGTGAGGCCGCCTGGGCGAGGTTTTGGTCATCCTCCCCAATTGTATCTCCCGACCCAGAGTCTGAAGCTCCATGACACTGCCCTTGAGGCGGTAGAGGTGGGATTCCTCACTGAGTCCGAGAGAAAAACCGACCCTGGGGGGTAAACAAATTAAGAAGAAGAAGAAGACTTATAGCTCTGACGTAGATTTCATAACACAAGCGGCAATTGAGATAGGCCAGATTTTCATTTTACTTCATTTTTTGTTCTTGACTGCATAACGGGTTTTTTTCTCATGTAAACGAAAAATCAAGGAACCTATGTCACATGCAATCCATTAAATGTCTTGGCGTGCCAAGAAGACGGCCGCCAAGTCAGACAGCCTACAGGTATTGAAGTGTCACGATGTTAGTATGATAACGTCCTCAGCCATTTTCTTGCCCGGATTTACTGAAACTACTTTTGATGTTTAAATGGTTAAACTTTTCGAGTAGTAATTTTCATAGAAACTTTCGTCTCATAACTTGCTAGAAATCAACCATAGATTTCATAACACATTGAAATACAGAATAGGACTATATTGCAAAGAAAGAACCAACTCTCCCAAGTTGGAATATTAAAAGTGTGTCCAGATATCCTATTTTTCGCAGTACCCTGTACTCTTTCTTTTAAACCATATCCTGCGGTCCGCATTTAGTGCCTAATATCTTCATTTATATTCTATTCCTGTGAAGGTCTTAATAAATGAAATTTTAAGTTCCCACGTGTCTATTCTCTAATAAATGTAATAATACATTGTCAAAACCTGGTAAAAAAACTTTATAATCGTATGTGGATTTGATTTATCTGTGGTGAAGATGGCAAAAGGAATATTTCCTGTTCTGGTTTCCATTAAAAGCACCAATTTGCAAGCCAAGAGAGATAAAATACTAGGTCTGATCACAAAGTGTAATCTGAATTACAATTGTTCTGAATTCTACGACTTCCTTCTTGGACAGCGGCAGTTGTTGAAAGCAATATATTCAAGTCAGAAATATGAATAATTGGTTCACTGATTATCGAACATAAATCGTACTGTATTGTGTTCTTGTAGTATCATTACCGAGCAAGCTGGTCGAGGGCTTAAGGACGCGCAGTTGTGAGCTTGCATTTGGGAGATAGTGGGCTCGAACTCCACTGTCGGCACCCGTGAAGATGGTTTTCCAGAGTTTCCCATTTTCACACCAGGAAAATGCTCGAGCTTTACCTTAATTAAGGTCATGGCCGTTTCCTTCCAACTCCTATCCCTTTCCTATCCCATCGTCGCCATAAGGCCTATCTGTGTCGGTGCGACATATAGAAAGTTGTAAAAGGAAAGTAGTGTCACTGAATGAAAATTATGAACTTGAATAATCCATATGTATTACTTTACATTCCTTCACAACGATATTGTATTATTTATTAATATTAATAGTCAGGCTTATTATATTGATACATAGTCTGTTTCCAAAATTATCTTGTGTGATACTGATTATTGTAGTTTAGGTATTATGACGTATAAGGAAACGCAAATGGCAAAACCCTAAAACCGCAATTCACTTGACTACTTTCCAAAATATATCCTGATTTCATTGTCTGAAATTTCCGTTTTACTGTTGGACCAAGAAAGAATAAGTAACTGTTAAAATATATTTATTTGTACATTACTTTAATATGATGTTGATATACAGTACATTATAAAATTAACTCCCATATTAATATACAGAAGAAAACATTCATACATAACTCAGAAATCATGCCCATACATTTATACATTTCAGAAAACAACTTATAAATAGGTTATAAATATGTTGTCAGAATATGAAGTCGAAGGAAGAAAACACATGAGGTACATTTTTCAGGTTAGAAATATCCGTGAAGTCCGTATCCTCCGTAGCCGAAAGATCGTGGGTAGCCTGTAACAAGTAAAAGTATGTGGTATTATTTTCTCACAGATATAATATTCTTTTATTTACAAAGTGAAGAATTAGGTATTGTTTTATTTCAATAACTTGAAAATTATAATCTTTATTATCCCTGAATGTCTCTCTCTCTCTCTTTCTCTCTTTACTTCATTTCGCCATGCAATATCATTCAAATTGCTTTCAGCGAACATTCAATTGATGCTTTAACATGTAACGCAGAAAAATATATATATCATAGCTTCAAAATTATAACATACACAGAAATGGTTTACGTTTAAGAAGGATGATTACACAAGACGTGTCTGCAGTAGATGATGTGATCCACATGACGTCCGCACAAGATGGTAGCGCAATAATTAAGGTGAGATTTGACGGCCGAAAATTAGTTACAGCGTGGTGTATAGGCCCAGTTGTCGCGCGGGTGTAAGTGGCCTATGATTTAACTGTCTTGATGAGATGTATCAGAAACACCATGACTATTAAAACGTGAATGTAAATAAAAACATATTGGCTGAAAATTGAATAATTTTGGTGTACTTTACGAAAATGTCTAAAAATGTGACTAGTAAGCGGATAAAATCCTATAGAAACATAGAGGAGGAAACTAGACTCAACAAGGGATGGAATAAGATCAAAATTGCATTAAAATTAGTGATTATTTATGTCAAAGCCACCAACCAAGCTAGTATAAGTATCCCTAAGCCACGGTTGTGCAACGCTTTCACTTCATAATAAGATATTTCTAGTACCCATGTCGTAAAATTAGGGAGTCCTAATTGCTAATAAAATTATATTTTCTATTTATACCAGGAAAGATTTTTCCTTGCGGTTAGGGTCGCGTAACTTTGAACTTGCATTCGGGAGATGGTGCCAACATCCCACCATCGGCAGACCTTAATATGGTTTTCCGACGTTTCCCATTTTCACACCAGGCAAATGCTGTACCTTTAACGTCAACTACCTTCCTAATCCCAATCCACCGTTGCAAAGTCGAAAACATTCCATGTGTTAGTGCAACGTTAAACCACCCGCATTTCGTATATATGTTATTACTATATTTAACAAAAACAATGTGCAACTACCTCCATAGGAACCCCGTTACGTGCCTAAATACATTTCCTTGAGACGAATGTTTGAGGGTGACACTGGAAGTCGTATTTTGCAGCCTCCCGTAATGTCTCATATGATGTTGCTTTGACTTACTGATTTTGATTTAGTGATGAAAAATGTTGTTCGCCTCTGTGGAGTAGTGGTTAGTGTGATTAGCTGCCACCCCCGGAGGCCCTGGTTCAATTCTCGGCTCTGCCACGAAATTTGAAAAGTGATACGAGTGCTGGAACGGGTTCCACTCAGCGCCGGTAGGTCAACTGAGTAGAAGTGGGTTCGATTCCCACCTCAACCATCCCGGAAGTGGTTTTCTGTAGTTTCCTACTTCTCATCATCATCATCATCATCATCTGTTTACCCTCCAGGTTCGGTTTTTCCCTCGGACTCAGCGAGGGATCCCACCTCTACCACCTCGGGGGCAGTGTCCTGGAGCTTCAGACTCTTGGTCGGGGGATACAACTGGGGAGAATGACCAGTACCTCGCCCAGGTGGCCTCACCTGCTATGCTAAACAGGGGCCTTGTGGAGGGATGGGAAGATTGGAAGGATAGGCAAGGAAGAGGGAAGGAAGCGGCCGTGGCCTTAAGTTAGGTACCATCCCGGCATTCGCCTGGAGGAGAAGTGGGAAACCACGGAAAACCACTTCCAGGATGGCTGAGGTGGGAATCGAACCCACCTCTACTCAGTTGACCTCCCGAGGCTGAGTGGACCCCGTTCCAGCCCTCGTACCACTTTTCAAATTTCGTGGCAGAGCCGGGAATCGAACCCGGGCCTCCGGGGGTGGCAGCTAATCACGCTAACCACTACACCACAGAGGCGGACTTCCTACTTCTCCTCCAGGCAAATGCCGGGATGGTACCTAAGGCCACGGCCGCTTACTACCCTCTTCTTTGTCTATCCCTTCCAATCTTCCCACCCTCCGCAAGGCCCCTGTTCAGCATAGCAGGTGAGGCCACCTGGGCGAGTTACTGATCATCCTCCCCAGTTGTATACCCCGATCCGGAGTTTGAAGCTGCAGGACACTATCCTTGAGGCGGTAGAGGTGGGAACCCTTGCTGAGTCCGAGGGAAAACCGACCCTGGAGGGTAAACTGACAAAAAAGAAGAAGATGAAAAATATTGTCCAACCTAGGAAAGGTTTCTGTAGATAAAAGTTCCATTTTTGACGAGAAACTCTGAGATCAGCAGGGAGCGATGGACAGGCGTTATTTCATCAAGAGTGGATCACTGTCCATACCACCATATCTCAGACCACTTAACGACAGATGGACTTCAGCAGAAGACAAAAAAGTTCAGACACAGTTCCTGGCTTACTGATTTGCCCTCAGAAGTGAATCCCGTATGGTAATTTCCCTGCGAATTAAAAATCAGTGATGGATTCTCGACTCTCATTAAAACGCTGATGCCATTCGAACACTTTTGTTCCCATGTAGTAGAGTCACTCTAAACTATCGCAGAATTGTGATAATCTTCGGTAGTGTATTCGCCGGGCTTAACGGCTCAGACGGTTGAGGCTCTGTCCTTCTGACCACCACTTGGCAGGCTCGATCCTGGCTCAGTCCGGTGATATTTTAAAGTGCTCAAATACGTCAGCCTCGCGTCGGTAGATTTACTGGCACGTAAAAGAACTCCTGCGGGACTAAATTACGGCACCTAGGCGCCTCCGGAAACCGTCAAATTAATTAGGGGACGTAAAGCATATAACATTAAATTATTATTATTAAAGTGTATTTCCCATATATTTGTTTCTTACTTCGCAACACAAACACTACTAACATATGAATAATGTGACCGCGCACATGGTTGTTTGGCTGTTCACAGGAGAAACCATTCTAATAACGGATTGGAGGTTTTGCAAGTTACACTTCAGATCCCGTTGCTTTGACTATGCTCAGTCGCCGATCATTTTCGTCCTACTTCGCATAAGAGCATATTTATGAATTTATACAATTTAAATTGATGCCATTCTATGAACAGCTTTTTCATGATGGGCCATCGTCATATTGTCTTAAAATATGTAAAAGGAACAATTTTAATATTGACCTTCATTACGTAGTGGTATTAAAATTAATTCTACTGATTTTAGTGAAGGAATAAAAAATAGCATTTTATATAAGTTCTAGATTAATAGGCATATGTTTTGGGTTTCGGGGTTAAAACACTCAAAGGAAATGATTCATCTGCCAAGTCAGTGAAATTATGTGTAAAATAAAACACGGTACGGAGTACAGAAAGGTATTCGTTTGGATTTTATGATCGTTGTCCAGTATTTGATGAGGTGTTCATTCCATTTACAAGACACAGAAGTTTTAAAGGCTCCAGGTAAATCTTATTTTATAATTATTACCAACATCTTCGAAGGAAATGTTATTGGAAAGAGACTCCTATTTCAAAATCTGTGGCTCTTATTTATAGCTAAAGAGAACTGCTCGAGAAACAACTCTGTGGCTACAGCGACAAGACAGCCTTTATAATATGAATGAATATCAATATCGTCATCCTGCCCACAACTACCACAACACCACAGAACAGTGATATTACAGGTTTATTTCTACACGGCACAAGCCTTATATATATATATACACACTGTAAAACTGTATTCGAGGAGTGATAGGTTCGAACCCCTCTGCTAACAGCCTTGAAGACATCGATTTACTCTAGGCAAGTGCTGAGACTGTACCTTAATTAAGGCTGTGAGTGTCACTTCCCCTGTCTTATTCCTCTCCTAACGATGGTCACAGGAACTCCACGAGTGTTAGTGTCGCGTTAAACCACTTTTAGTAGCAGGTTTATTAAATGATCTAATGAAGGACGCGTTCGCTGAAGGTGAACATGCCCATCATGTATTAATTTAAGAGAATCATTTTCTTATGATTTTTTGGCCACTGTAAAGCTTCTGTTTCGAATTTTTGTATGATAACTGGCTGTTCCATTGTATGCCAACCTTGTAATCATGAACAATGAGGGAGCGTTTTAACTCTATCTCGTTAGCTGCGGATAAAGGGGGATTAGAGCTAGTAACAAGCGATGGTAGATTACTGTATAACAGTTATGTGTATAGAATCACAGATAGAATGTTGTAACGGATGATATTATGCATGACATTCTCCATTACACTCGTGTGATATGTCCCCGATCATGTCCCACCTTCCCCACGCTCTCTGAACAACAAACAAGTTTGTAATTTTCACGCCCATTTTAATAGACATTTATTTTAGAGGAGGAGTGGGGGTAAGGGTAGTTGGTGTATGAAAATAACTAACTGCAGGGAAATGTTATGTTTCGCGAAGACTTTGCTACGTTTCTTCGCAATCGGTCTTCCTTTTGCTTTGATTAATGTTCTTAAGAATCTGATAATTCAGCAGTTATGACCCTTACCCGCCACCATCATCAAGGATTTCTTTTTTATTTTATGTTTATAAAGCAAGCAGCTTGCGGTTTTAGATTGTTGGTGGGCTGATCCTTGCCCCATGACTTTCAGGTTTACATAAAATCCGAAATATAAGAAGACGACTTTCATTTGAAGAAATCCCACATGCATTGGCCTGAATTCGAACCTTGGTGAGGAAGTTAGCGGCGATGTTGCTTGGCCATGACAGGCCATTTCTTGCCAAGCGAATTGAATAAGTAGTACAGGTCATGAGAGAAGCTATAAAATTCCATTCGGGAGGTAGTAAATTCAAATTCCGCTATTGACGCCCGTGAAGATTTTCGTTTTCACACCAGGCAGATGCTGGGGCTTTGCTTTAATTAAGGACATGCTTGCTACCTTTTCAGTCCTGCCCTTTCCTCTCCCACTGTCAGTGCAACGGTAAACCTCCGATAAAATAGAAAAACTAAATATGCCGTAGTTCTTAAATATATGCCAGAGTATGTTACGATGTAAATTCGGAATTCGAGTCTTTGAGCGATGAGAGAATGGAAGAAGCCCTGTTAAAGTAATCTTTGTTAATGATCTACTTCAAGTTCGCGTTTTGTATGTAATCGCATAATGAAATTACTTCCACAGTTCGTCTACTATTAACTGACATAAACAAATTTGATTTATCAAACGAACGAGACTCTCGCGATTGCTTATTCAGACGGACTACTGGCGAGGCAATGCGAGAAGCCATAGCTACCTTGTTAGCACTTAGAAGTTCGCTCAACTGCCGATAGATGTCAGTAGGTCGTGGAAAGCAGGAAATTTCGAAGCTAATTATTTGATGCACGTCTCCGAGTATAACGTGGAGCGTAGATAATGTAAGTGTTGCCCTTGGGTAGTTTTTCTTGTTGGAAGCTCAAGATCTTGTAACGAAATATCCGATTCTCCAACGTGCAGTGACTGGAGCGTCGCTGGTGTGACAAGAACTGTTTTACAGTCAAAACATAATCTCCCATCAAGCGACTCTTGCTTCTTAAATTTATGAAGAAGCCCTACAAAGCATACTCTGAGAAGAACAAGACCCATAATTCGAACCGAAGCCATGGTAACTTCCTTCTCTTCTTACCAATGCTTTAACGTCGCACTAACACGTAGAAGGTTTCCGGCAACGTAAACCCGCTTGTTTCCCTTTCTGGTTGGATGTAGTACCATAGCATATGTCTCTTGGCATAGGCCAGAGCAAAATATAGCTTCCACTGAAGTCACAGTTCCATCCTTGGCCGTGACAATGTGAAAACTGCTGGGGAATGCTGAGCAATTACATTAAGAGCAAGACTAGTGTGTCACTACTGATCTGCATTTAGGGCAGTCATCCATGTGGCAGATTCCCTATCTGTTGTTTACCTAGCCGTTTCTTAAATGATTGCTTCGAAAGGATATTTGGAAATTTATTGAACATGTCCCTTGGTAAGTTACTTCAATCCCTAACTACCCTTCCTACAAACGAATATTTGCCCCAATTTGTCCTCATGAATTCCAACTTTATCTTTCCTACTTTTCAAGACACTACTCAGACTTATACGTTTACTAATGTCATGCCACACCCTCTCTCCTCTGACAGCTCGGAACATACCACTTAGTCGAGTAACTCGTCACCTTTCTGCTAAGTCTTCCTAGCCCAAGCTTTGCAAAATTTTTGCCACGCTACTCTTTTGTCGGAAATTACCCAGAACAAAGTCGAGCTGCTTTTTTTTTTTTTTTTTTACCAGTTCTTGAATCAAGTAATCTGGTGAGGGTCCCATACACTGGAACCATACTCTGCTTGGGGTCTTGCCAGAGACTTATATGCCCTCTCCTTTACATCTAATTGTTATGAAAGGTGTTTCTCGCAGGGTCCGTCATGCTGCAAGCACTTTGTGGCCCAGTGAGGAAAGCAATGGCAAACTATCTCACTCCTCATCTCGCCCAGTACGCCTCAATTTGGCTCCGCCATCGGTTGTTGCGGTTTCTTCGTAACCGCATAATCTTTGGTGGTGTTCTTTGAGGATCTAATCAGCCTCTGGTCTGATGATCTAAAAGACAGAAAAGGATGGAAAAGTGCTAGAATTGAAATGGAAATAGCCGTGGCCTCAATTAAGGTACAGCCTCAGCATTTGTAGGGTGTAGTGAAATTTTGAAACCACGAAAACTCATCTCCACGGCTGCAGACGGTGGGATTCGAACCTACCAATTCCGAACGCAAGCTCACAACAATGTCACCAAAACAGCGCAGCCAACTCTCTCGATATATGAACGGTGTTGAGTCTAATTTCTTCCGAGTTTAACGCGTTCGCATTCCAGTAAAGAAGCACTTATCTCAATTCAAACGTTCGCGGAGACTCCACACACACACACACACACACACACACACACACACACACACACACACACACACACACACACACACACACACACACACACACACGACCAATTAGGGTTATTCACCAATTATACACTTACAGTTAGATCCTTATCGAAATAGAAGCTACCACTCAGTTTAGGCAATTTACTTCTGCATGTTCCTATAAATTATGATTTCCTTAACCATTACGTACTTTCACCAGCTTTCTCTTTATCGCTTTATTGTATAGGCACCTTTCCCGACGAGCCCTGACTGAACGAAGTGAATTATTGTAAACTGCAATGAAACTAGATTCTTGGTTCAAATCGTTGTCACGACGTCAAACCATGAACAAGTATAATATCCTCATTATGAACTCTGCCGCACAATATCATCGCTGGTGGCGGCTAATATTTAAGTCGTAATTCGTAAGACTGGGTTGTAGGAATGCCGGCCCCGTGGTGTAGGGGTAGCGTGCCTGCCTCTTACCCGGAGGCCCCGGGTTCGATTCCCGGCCAGGTCAGGGATTTTTACCTGGACCTGAGGGCTGGTTCGAGGTCCACTCAACCTACGTGATTAGAATTGAGGAGCTATCTGACGGTGAGATAGCGGCCCCGGTCTAGAAAGCCAAGAATAACGGCCGAGAGGATTCGTTGTGCTGACCACACGACTCCTCGTAATCTGCAGGCCTTCGGGCTGAGCAGCGGTCGCTTGGTAGCCCTAGGCCCTTCAAGGGCTGTAGTGCCATGGGGTTTGGTTTGGTTTGGTTTGGGTTGTAGGAATTCCTACTCAAATTGAATAGGGGATTAATGACGAAATTTTAAATTCTAATACTAGAAATTATTTACGAAATCGGTTATCTGGCTAACTAACCAGTGAAATTTCTTTCTATTTAGCTATTCTTGAATTTCATGCATACTTTCAGCGCTGTTTTGATCAGTTGGTTTGAATATGTAGGCTAACTGCTATTAAAGTATTCCTTGCTTTGATTCCATTAACTTAACCCGGTAGGTACTGCTCTTGAGATTAATGTCTGCAACGTGGTTCACTGAGCTTTTTAGTAAATTATGGGGAGCTATCTGACACGAAATAGTGATCAAGATCTCAGAAAATGACACTTATAGGAAGAATGACCTCGTGAAATACAGCCCTGATCTAAGGATGTTAAATATCTCTAGGCTGGCCCGAACTCAACACGAATGTAGTGCTAAGTGCTTGAAATAATGACTTCTGATATTGATGACGAAAGCCTTTTAGGCTGTTCCTTTCACGGTTCGCGTACAGAAAAATAAAGCAAGTTTACCTAATTATATGACTTAAAATTTTGTGACCATAAAACTTGGCAGCACTTGATTCTAGCCACGGGGATATGACTTTACATTTCCAAAATTTCATATGCACTGAGATGGACAATTTAAGGCCTAAAAGTTGAAGAGAAAATGTATTTTTAAGTTTTTTGCCTGTTTTAATACGTTATAAATCGAACATTCTGAAGTACACTATATTCATAGGGTACTTTGAATTAATACCCGTCGCATATAAACTACACTACTCGATAAGAATGCAACGCAAACACAACGTGTAATGGTAACAGCTGACTGACAAAACTAAGTCTGTCCAAGATAACATACACCATGGAACGCCTGTTGTACTGTAGATACTTGGAAGTGCCAGTTAAATTCGAAGTTACCGAGCTCGATAGCTGCAGTCGCTTAAGTGCGGCCAGTATCCAGTATTCGGGAGATAGTAGGTTCGAACCCCACTGTCGGCAGCCCCGAAAATGGTTTTCCGTGGTTTCCCATTTTCACACCAGGCAAATGCTGGGGCTGTACCTTAATTAAGGCCACGGCCGCTTCCTCCCCACTCCTAGTCCTTCCCTGTCCCATCGTCGCCATAAGACTTATCTGTGTCGGTGTGACGTAAAGCAACTAGCAAAAAAAAAATCGAAGGAATACAATAAAATAGGCACTACCTAGCAATGGGTTAAAATTATCAACCAAAAAAAAAAAACTTACAGCCTGCAGACACAGTGTGATATTCGTGTCTGATGCCATCTAAAGGTTCCCTATTTTCCTATGCCTGCATTAGGTATTGCGGGATACCACCAGGCCTCAACGTTTTTGTTCCAACATTCTGTGATTTTATATAGGCCTAATTCGAGATGGTAATTCAAAGGAGACAATGGGTTAAAATATATCAAGGCAGTTATGAATCCCTCCCATATTTCGAGATATGGATGTACACCTATTTCCTGTTGTCAAACCCATTCCATTTCCACTGACACGAAATTATTTCTGTCTATAGTAAGCTGAGCCATAATTTTCCCTCTGAAATGTGTAAAAATACTTACCGTAGTGGGAAAGACCATATCCATGTCCATAGCCATAGGGATAGCCGCCATAGAAGGATGGGTAATAGAAACCGCTGTATCCCAGTCCGTAGGAGTTGGATCCTTCAAGATCTCCTTTGGGTGCCGAAGCGGGAGCTTGGGCGCCGGGCTGGGCTGGCATTGAGGATACCACCACGACGACAGCGACCAGCACAACGAGCACCTGGAATAGAGGGTAAGTTTAGTAGGTTACTGGGTGAAGACAGGTCAGGATAACACCTCTGCTTTATATCACTACATTACTCCTTATTTTCGAAATAATCGCTAAAGTTATTAAAGCATTTGTCATGGAGTTCAATGAGTGTCTCCTTTTCATGAGGATAAAAAAAGGCATCCTGCTTGCTGAACACCTCCACCTGATTCAGCATTACACCCTATTCTCCCACATCATTTCATCAACGGCACCAATGAATGCTTCTCAAGTTGATCCTGCTCTTTTTCTTTGAAAGTCGTACTAGCCCCTGCAAATTCACGGCACGATTTCCAGATCTGAGGGATATTTCCCCTCCGTTTACAGACACAATCCTTCTACAAATATTGACAGGTTCCTTGTTCCTTCCCCCGAGAAAACGGATGACTGTGACTACCTGTTATCACTATCACTCGACAGTAACTTCACCAAACTGTAAATATCACTGTGCCTACTGCAAATTTTCCCGTATCAAGTATCTACTGTAGTTTACGGATTTGTGACCCTGTGCGCCATCTATCGGCTTAGTTATAAGTTATCGTATACACAATTTGCAGTGACCTCCGTTTCTTTGTTTCAGAGCAATAATTAGCACGTCAAAGAAATCTTACAGGACAAAATTATGGCACCTCGGCGTCTCCGTTACCATTAAATTAATTAGTGGGACGTAAAACCAACAGCATTGTTATTGCTATTAGACTAGGCATCCCTGGTATTAAAACACTGTAATCAAGTTCAAGTAGGCTAGAGTTCGTTGGTATACAATACCAACTTTCAAGAAAATTAGTTAATATCATTTTTATGAATATAAAAATACAAGTTTTCTTCCGTTAAAATTATTTTTGAACTAAGATGTTTTCTT
This sequence comes from Anabrus simplex, assembly GCF_040414725.1. Taxonomy (NCBI): domain Eukaryota; kingdom Metazoa; phylum Arthropoda; class Insecta; order Orthoptera; family Tettigoniidae; genus Anabrus; species Anabrus simplex. Next base: position 373,384,671 of record NC_090265.1, on the reverse strand, counting down.
AAAATTTCGACTGAAAATTTCAGCGTAGATAATTTTCTTAACTTTGAAATTTAATCCGGAGGAAACTTCAAATTATGATTCATAGTAGTGAACATTATGAACATGTGAACTTAGTTCTTAACATTTATATCTTGAACTCATAAATAAGGACTGTTTAGACTGCTCACATACGAAGCTAAAAGTATGAATAAATTATTTATACAAGTAATTTTTTATAACAAAGTTCTAGACTACGTTGATACTTACGGTGTTGTAGAGAGCCATTTTTCTGTTGTTAGTTGATGTCACTTCAGTAGTGTGGTAGAGGTTTGTGATATACCGTCGAGGGAGACCCCACATTTTATAGGTACTTGCCAGTTTCCCTTACCTTGACATCAACAAATGACAAGAGGACATACTAATTAATACAAGAACTTTGCTCCTGTCTATGAGCATGTGCGTGAGATTTAACCTCATTTCTAACATAACCTTGGCGTGCGGAAACAATACTCGAACTCATAGGAAGTGGGAAACTTGTGAGGACACCAGTAATGTGCTCTAACAAGCCACACACGAATTCTTTCTGAAGGTCCATACTTACATTTCAAGGACACAAGCCCAGAAATTTTCATACTATCTATTGTTAACTAAATAATAATAATAATAATAATAATAATAATAATAATAATAATAATAATAATAATAATAATAATAATAATATTTGCGTATGGACCCTGTTGGACCGCGCATTACCTTTATGATTCGCCTTTCTAACAAACCATATCGCTTTCATTCTTTCACTGTGTACCTGTTTTCTTTCCTCTGACCACTTAGTCCGCGATCTTTTAGGGACTTCATTCCCCGGCTTTACTACCCATCTATTTATCTTCTGACGGTAATTGTTTCTGTCCAGTATTTCTGATGTTTCTATGTGGGCCTTTTCCTGATGATTTTTAACATCTTGTATCCATGGCACATTCTTCAGATTTTAAGTATATGTCAAAATATTGTGTGTTAGCCCTTAAGGCGATAGCCTGTGAACGTCTCCATAGAATTTCAGTCTTCGTTTCTTTATGTCTGCGGCAAGGTTGGACAGCCTTTCCATAGCTTTGCGTGATTTGAGTCTACACCTTCTTCTTTCTTCTCTGGGCCCAGAATTTTCCTCAAGATCTTCCTTTCCGCTTTCAAGATGTTTTCCAGATCACCATTACTATTAAGTATCAATAATAATAATAATAATAATAATAATAATAATAATAATAATAATAATAATAATAATAATAATAATAATAATAATAATAATAATAATAATAATAATAATAATAATAATAATTATAATAATAATAATAATAATAATAATAATAATAATAATCCTATGCAGGTTTATTTACGCCCTGGTGCACTCGTGGATTCGAACTGTATAGTACATGGGGCCTTGGTCCAGTTTTAACGCCGGTTGCTCTTCCTGACGCCAACCCTAATTGAAGGAATGTATTCATTATTGTGTTTCTCTCGGATGATTGGTAGTGTCGTGTGCTGTGTGTATATGAAGAGCTGTGTGTTAAGATAAAAGTAAATACCCTGTCCCTAAGCTAGAGGGATTAAGTAGACGTTACCAACAGCCCCTATCCATCGGGGAATCGAACACTAACCATTTAACCAAGGACGCAGGGAATACTACTACTAGGCCTACTACTACTACTACTACTACTACTACTACTAATAATACTACTACTACTACTACTACTACTAATAATAATAATGATATTAATGTTAATAATAAATTCAATATTATTGGTTTTATGTCGCACTAATTTCCTTCTTACGGTTTTCGGAGACATCCAATTGCCGGAATTTTTCCGCACAGGATTCCGTTTAAGTGCCGTAAATCTACCAGGACGAGGCTGAAGTGCTTGAGCACTTTCAAATACCACTGGACTGAGCTGGGATCGAAAGTGCTCGCTTTCCGTCAGAGACACTCAACCTGGACGTCAAAAATATCTATTGAGGAATTGTATTGGGTTGTTGTTATTATCGGTTAATTCTGAGAGCAAGTGAAGTCGTTGTCTCAGTTCTGAGAGAAGCTCTTCGCTCATTCTACATATTGAATCTTATAGGTCAATTGTTTCGAGTATTTACTGAGCGAGTTGGCTTCGGGCCACGTCGTTCTGCTGTGGGGTTGCAATAGAGTGGTGATGGGTTCGTATCCCACCGTCGGCAGACTTGATGATGATTTTCCGTGTTTTTCCATTTTCACACCAGGTAAATGCTGGTGATGTACCATAATTAAGAGTAGTATTTCACTAACAAGTGTCATTTGTTACAGGTATTTTATAGTCTTCTAAGTGTAACATCATTCGTGTTCAACACACTGAAAAATAATGGGCTTCATTCTTAACAACGTTTTAGTCGAAGTTAATCAGATATTTTTGGAAAATCAGGCAAACAATGCGTATTGAACTAAGCTGCCACAAATACTACTGAAGTGTTCATTAATTCCCCACCTCTGTAGACTTAACTTGAAGCAATTTTCTTCCTTCAAGGGTGACAAATAAAGTTTCTACACATTCATTCTGGTCTTTAGCGGTGTTTGTGAAATATCCATGTCGTTAGACTTAGTAACACATCAATGGACCACTATCCAAAGCAAACTTCTGGGTCGCCGGTGTTTTTAGAAACATAGAAAATAATAGCATTGAATTAAGAAATCATAACTGCATTCTCTACTGGATCTAGTTTAACATATATTCATGAAGGTGGATGATCGCAATAATTAGATTCTAAATTAACACTTTAATTTTAATATGTCATTTACGTTATGTATAGTACTGTACAAGTATTCCATGCATTCCCATGTGGGAAACGACATGGAAATAAATGTGATTGTAGTGGGAGATCTGAATTTTCCAGATGTCAATTGGGAAGGAAATGCGAACGACAGGAAGCATGACCAACAAATGGCAAATAAGTTAATATGGGAAGGACAGCTGATTCAGAAAGTGATGGAATCAACCAGAGGGAAAAATATCCTGGATGTCGTGCTGATAAAACCAGATGAGCTCTATAGGGAAACTGAAGTAATAGATGGTATTAGTGATCATGAAGCTTTTTTTGTTGTAGTCAAAAATAAATGTGATAAAAAGGAAGGTCTTAAAAGTAGGACTATTAGGCAGTACCATATGGCTGATAAAGCGGGCATGAGGCAGTTTCTAAAAAGTAACTATGATCGGTGGAAAACGGTAAATGTAAACAGACTCTGGGATGGGTAAAGAAACTGTTGAGGAATGCAAAAACAGGTTTGTACCTTTTAAGAGAGGTAAGGAATGGTAAAGACCCACCTTATTATAATAGAGAAATAAAGAGACTAAGAAGGAGGTGCAGACTGGAAAGAAATAGAGTTAGAAATGGCTGTGGAAGTAAGGAGAAATTGAAGGAACTTACTAGAAAATTGAATCTAGCAAAGAAGGCAGCTAAGGATAACATGATGGCAAGCATAATTGGCAGTCATACAAATTTTAGTGAAAAATGGAAGGGTATGTATAAGTATTTTAAGGCAGAAACAGGTTCCAAGAAGGACATTCCAGGAATAATTAATGAACAAGGGGAGTGTGTATGTGATGATCTTCAAAAGGCAGAAGTATTCAGTCAGCAGTATGTAAAGATTGTTGGTTACAGGGAAAATATCGAGATAGAGGAGGAGACTAAGGCCAATGAAGTATTAAAATTTACATATCGTCGCTTCACCGGTAAAAGGTTGTAATCCACAGAGCTCTTCCTATCGATTACTCTCCTTAAGACTGGTCACGCCTCCCAGCCACATATGGTTATGCAGTCCATCAGAACAAATTTTGTCGTGTTCATTTTCCTATGCCCATGTGTAAAGGAAAATTAACCTTGCTGTACCGTACTATACGAATGTATGCTTGCACTACGTATTTACGCACTCTTATTGTATAATGCATGTTAGGTTCATTTTCGGTTACTCGTCGGCATAGGAAAACGAACACAACGGACATTGTTCTAATGGGCTGCATATCCATATGTGGCTGGGAGGCGTGACAAGTCTTAAGGAGAATATTAGATAGGAAGAGCTTTGTGGATTACAACCTTTTACCGGTGAAGCGACGATATGATAACAATGACATCTATCTATATATATATAAAGTAGCTTGTCCTGACTGACTGACTGACTGATTCATCATCGCCGAGCCAAAACTACTGGACATAAAGAAATGAAATTTTGGGGATATATTCATATTATAAGGTAGGTGCTCGCTAAGAGAGGATTTTTGGATATTCTGTCACTAAGGGGGTGAAAAGGGGGGTGAAATTTTAAAATGAGTGTGTCTATATCTCCAAACTTTAAAAGTTTACAGATGTGAAAATTGGTAATTAGAATCTTCTTTAAAAATAAGGAAACACGTATTTTTTTGTTTTCAGACAATCCCAATAGGAGGGGTGAAAAAGGGTGAAAAAAGGGTTGAATGCCTTTAATCAGGATACCGCTACTTATATCTCAGAAACTGAAGATATCACAGACCTCAAAATTGGTACTTTCGATCGCTGTCAAAAATAAAGAAACATATTTTTTGTTTTTGGAAAATCCAATTAATGCGAGGGTGAAATGGGGGTGAATTTTTTAAATGAGTGCATCTATATCTCAAAAGTTTTAAAGTTTAGAGATGTAAAAATTGGTATTTAGAATCTTCATTAAAAATAAAGGAACACGTATTTTTTTGTTTTCGGAAAATCCCAATAGGAGGGGTAAAAAGGGGTGAAAAATGGGTTGAATGCCTTTAAAGAGAATACTTATATCTTAGAAACTGGAGATATTACAGACCTCAAAATTGGTACTTTTGATCGCTTTCAAAAATAAAGTAACACATATTTTTTTGTTTTTGGAAAATCCAATTAATGCGAGGGTGAAAAGGGGGGGTGAATTTTTAGAATGAGTGCATCTATATCTCAAAAGGTTTAAAGTTTAGAGATGTAAAAATTGGTATTTAGAATCTTCATTAAAAATAAAGGAACACGTAGTGTTTTGTTTTAGGAAAATACCAATAGGAGGGACGAAAAGGGGCTGAAAATTGGGTTGAATGCCTTTAAAGAGAATACTTATATCTTAGAAACTGAATATATTACAAACCTGAAAATTGGTATTTGGGATCTACTTTAAAAATAAAGAAACAGGATTTTTTTCGTTTTGGGAAAATCCAAATAATGGGGGGTGAAAAGGGGGATGAAATTTTTAAAATGAGTGTCTATATCTCGAAACTTTTAAAGTTTATAGGTGTAAAATTTGGTATTTATAATCTCCTTTAAAATAAAGAAACACGTATATTTTTGCTTTTGGAAAATTCAATTAATGGCGGTTAAACAGGAGTGGCAAATTGGGGTGAATTTTTTGGAAGACTATATCTACAGAACATCTGAGAAGCGTAAAATGTTACAGACGTAAAAAGTGGGTATTTGGAATATCCTGTAAGTGTAAAGAAACATAGGTGATTTGTCTTTGGAAACTCCACTTAAGGGGAACTAAAAAGGGGTGAAATTTTAAAATGGGAATTTCTACAGTATATCTCAAAAAACTTAACATGTTACAGAAGTGAAAAATGGTAATTTTTTAATTCTATTAAAAATAAAGAAACGTGTATTTTTCGTTTTCGGAAATACCACTTGGGAAGTGGGGGGGGGGGGTAAAAGTGACTGAAAATGGTGTTGAATTCTTTTAATTAGGCTACTGATATCTCAAAAATGAAGATGTTACACACATGAAATTTGATTTTTGGAATCTGCTTTAAACGTAAACAAACACGTATTCTCGGAAAATCCAATGAAGGGGGTTTGGGGGGTTAAAGGATTGAAAAAATGAATTGACTTAATTGTATGAGAATGCACACATCTAATAAAACTAAAGTTGTTACAGACGTGAAAATTGGTATTTTGATCTCTTTTAAAAACAAAGAAATGCGCGTTTTGGGGGGGGGAACAATCTTGGGGGGGGGAGTGAAAAGGAGCTGAATTCCTTTCATGAGGACACATAAATCAAAAACTAAAGAGGTTAGAGTGGTGATAATTGGTATTTAGAAGATCCTTTACTATTAAAGGAACAAGTATTTTTTTGCCTTAATATCACTTTGTGAGGGGGGGGGGTATGAAATGAAGTTAAAAAAGTGAATTATCTTTAAGGGGATACTTATATCTCAAAACTGAAGGTAATAAACGTGAACATTGGTATTTGGAATCTCCTTTAAACATAAAAAAAACACCTTCTTTTAATTTTTTGGGGGGTGGGGATAAATAAACTTAACGGCGGTGGGGTGTAAAAGGCGGTGAGACCAATTGATTTTACTGTTCATAATGTACTTATAAGGAGCCTCCGTTGCTTAGGCGGCAGAGCGCCGGCTTCTCACAGCTGGGTTCCGTGTTTCAAATCCCGGTCACTCCATATGACATTCGTGCTGGACAAAATGGCGGCGGGACAGGTTTTTCTCCGGATACTCCGGCTTTCCCTGTTATCATTCATTCCAGAAACACTGTCCAATATTTCATTTCATTTGTCACTCATCGATCATTGCCCCAGAGGGGAGCTTCGGCAGCCGGCACAATTCATATTGTCGCCGCTAGATGCGGCTTTATTCATTCCATCCTGATCCTGTCGAATGATAGGAAACAGGCTGTTGACTTTCGATGTACTTATTCTGATCATAAACCGATCATTTTTAATATGTCCTGGGTTCTTTTTCAACAGCCATCTTTTCCTTCGGAGAACGTTCTTAGATTAGAGTAGATTCTCCTGGCATATAAATAAAAATTTAAACACATTTGAAATAAACGATAGGAATGATATTGACCGTCAAATTGTTCACCTCTATAATAAGGTCACTAATACACGGAGGTATGTCATTCGTATCGCCAGAAATCCCGCGCGCTTGCCTACGCGCGACAATGGTGCTGGCCACATTGTCAACAATGACAATGGCAGCAGATGTAATTTACCGCCAAGTAGCGGTCTTGCATATTGCTGTGGGGTCCAGAACATATAATAATAATAATAATAATAATAATAATAATAATAATAATAATAATAATAATGTTCTGGACCTCCGTCACATGTGCGGACCACGCTGGAAACGGGTCCTGGACGGCTAATGACTGAGAATGCAGTCCGGCTGCGGGTTCAGTAGGCTACCGCCAAGGCACCCAAGACGACACCACGACAGATCCCCTGAAGGATTTGATCCATATTAAAAATGCTTATAGGAAAAGATGGCAAAGATTTACTGACCCAACTAACTGGGTGGAATACCTGGACCTAGCCCGGGAAGTACGAAATCGTTTGCTGGAAAGAAAGATTGAAAAATGGGAGGAAACTTGCCGTAATCTATTAGAAAACGAGTCAGATCGCGAATTTTGGCGGATTCTCGCAGAAAACGGGTCAGATCGCGAATTTCGGCGGATTATATATCTAAAACAATAAGCATTCAATTATAAATTTCAGTATAATACCGTAGCGAAGCACGGGTATCTTGCTAGTATATATATAAAATAACTTGTCCTGACTGACTGACTGACTGACTGATTCATCATCGCCGAGCCAAAACTACTGGACATAAAGAAATGAAATTTTGGGCATAGATTCATATTAAGATGTAGGTGCTCGCTAAGAGAGGATTTTTGGATATTCCTTTGCTAAGAGGGTAAAAAGGGGGTTGAAATTTTAAAATGAGTGTATCTATATCTCAAAACTTTGAAAGTTTACAGATGTAAAAATTGGTATTTAGAATCTCCTTTAAAAATAAGGAAACACGTATTTTTTTGTTTCCAGAAAATCCCAATAAGAGGGGTGAAAAACGGTGAAAAAGGGGTTGAATGCCTTTAATCAGAATACCGGTACTTATATCTCAGAAACCGAAGATATTACAGACCTGAAAATTGGTACTTTTGATCTGTTTTAAAAATAAAGAAACACGCATTTTTTTTGTTTTTGGAAAATCCAGTTAATGGGATGGTGAAAAGGGAGGTGAATTTTTAAAAACAGTTCATCTATATCTCAAAACTTTTAAAGTTTACAGATGTAAAAATAGGTATTTAGAATCTTCATTAAAAATAAAGAAACACGTATATTTTTGTTTTCGGAAATTCCCAATAGGAGAGGTGGAAAGGGGTGAAAAATGGATTGAATGCCTTTAATAAGGATACTTATATCTCAGACACTGAAGATAGTACAGACCTGAAAATTGGTACTTTTGATCTCTTTTAAAAATAAAGAAACACGTATTTTTTGATTTTGGAAAATCCAGTTAATGAAAGGGTAAAGAAGGGGATGAATTTTTAAAATGAGTGTACCTATATCTCATAACTTTTAACGTTTACAGACGTAAAAATTGGTATTTGGAATCTTCATAAAAATAATGAAACATGTATTTTTTGCTTTCGGAAATTCCCAATAGGAGGGGTGAAAAAGGGTGAAAAATGGGTTGAATGCCTTTAATGAGGATACTTATATCTCAGAAACTGACGATATTACAGACCTGAAAGCTGGTGTTTGGAATCTCCTTTAAAAATAAAGAAGCCTGTATTTTTTTTGTTTTTGGAAAATCCAATTAATGGGGGGTGGAAAGTGGGCGAATTTTTAAAATGAGTATATCTATATCTCAAAACTTTTAAAGTTTATAGATGTAAAAATTGATATTTAGAATCTCCTTAAAAAATAAAGAAACACATTTTTTGTTTTCGAAAAATTCCAATAGGAAGGGTGGAAAAGGGTGAAAATGGGTTGAATGACTTGAATGAGGCTACTTATATTTCAGAACCTGAAGAATGGTGTTTGGAATCTCCTTTAAAAATAAAGAAACACGTATTTTTTTGTTTTTGGAAAATCCAATTCATTGGGGGGGGGGGTGAAATGGGGGTGAATTTTTAAAATGAGTGTATCTATATCTCAAAACTGTTAAAGTTTATAGATGTAACAATTGGTATTTAGAATCTCCTTTAAAAATAAAGAAACACGTATTTTTTGTTTTCGGAAAATCCCAATGGGAAGTGTGGTAAAGGGTGAAAAATGGGTTGAATGCCTTTAATGAGGCTACTTATATTTCAGAACCTGAAGATGTTACAGACATGAAAATTGGTATTTGGGATCTACTTTAAAAATAAAGAAGCAGGTATTTTTTCTTTTTTGCAAAGTCCAAATGATGGGGGGTGAAAAGGAGGGTGATTTTTTAAAATGAGTGTGTCTATATCTTAAAGCTTTAAAAGTTTACAGATGTAAAAACTGGTATTTAGAATCTCCTTTAAAAATAAATAAACACGTATTTTTTGTTTTCTGTAAATCCCAATAGGAGGGGTGTAAAAGGGTTGAATGCCTTTAATGAGGATATATATATCTCAGAAACAGAAGATATTGAAAAACTGAAAATTTGTATATGGGATCTCCTTTAAGAATAAAGAAACACGTATTTTTTGTTTTTGGATAATCCAATTAATGGCGGTTAAACAGGAGTGACAAATTGGGGTGAATTTTTCGAAAGACAATATCTACAGAATATCTGAGAAAGGTAAAATGTTACAGACGTAAAAATTGGGTATTTGGAATTTCCTGTATATGTAAAGTAACATAGGTGATTTGTTTTTGGAAACTCTCCTTAAGGGGAATTAAAAAGGGGTGAAATTTTAAAATGAGAATTTATACAGTATATATCAAAACACTTAATATGATACAGAAATGAAAAATGGTATTTTTTTATCTGTATTAAAAATATAGAAACGTGTATTCTTAGTTTTCGGAAATACCACTTGGGTGGAGTGGGGGGAGGGTGAAAGTGACTGAAAATGGTGTTGATTTCTTTTAATTAGGCTACTGATATCCCAAAAATGAAGATGTTACAGACGTGAAATTTGATATTTGGAATCTGCTTTAAAAGTAAAGAAACACGTATTTTCGGAAAATCCAATGAAGCGGGGGGGGGGGTGAAAGAATTGAAAAATTAATTGACTTAATTGTATGAGAATACATACATCTAATAAAAATAAAGTTGTTACAGACGTGAAAATTGGTATTTGGATTTCCTTTAAAAACAAAGAAAAACGCGTTTTGGGGGGTGGGGGTGGGGAGGAACCATCTTGCGGGGCGGGAGTGAAAAAGAGTTGAATTCCTTTCACGGACACATAAATCAAAACTGAAGAACTTAGAGTCGTGATAACTGGTATTTAGAAAATCCTTTAGTATTAAAGAAACAAGTAAATTTTTGCCAGAAAATTCACTTGGGGGGGGGGGGGAGTGTGAAAGGAAGCGAAAAAAGTGAATTATCCGAATTATCCGTATGAGGTTTCCTATATCTCAAAACTGAGGGTAATAGACGTGAACATTTGTGTTTGGAATCTCCTTTTAGAAAAAAGGAAACACGCCTTCTTTTAATTTTTTGTGGGGGGGGGGGGGGAGTAAATAAACTTAACGGCGGAGGGGTGTAAAAGAAAGTGAGACCAATTGATTTTGCTGTTCATAATGTACTTATAAGGAGCATCCGTTACTCAGGCGGCCTCTCACAGCTGCGTTCCGTGGTTGAAATCCCGGTCACTCCATGTGACATTCGTGCTGGACAAAACGGAAGCGGGACAGGTTTTTCTCCGGATACTCCGGTTTTCCCTGTCATCATTCATTCCAGCAACACTGTCCAATATTTCGTTTCATTTGTCATTCATCGACCATTGCCCCAGAGGAGTGCTTCGGCAGCCGGCACAATTCGTATTGTCGCCGCTAGATGGGGCTTTATTCATTCAATTCCTGACCCTGTCGAATGACTGGAAACAGGCTGTAGATTTTCGATGTACTTATTCTGATCATAAACCGATCATTTTTTATCTTTCCTGCGTTCGATTTCAGCAGCCATCTTTTCCTTGGGAGAACGTTCTTAGATTACAGTAGACACTCCTGGCATATAAATAATAATTTAAGCACATTTGAAATAAACGATAGGACTGAGATAGACCGTCAAATTGTTCACCTCTATAATAAGGTCAATAAAGCACGGAAGTATGTATTTCGTATCGCCAGAAATCCCGCACACTTGCCTACGCGCGACATTGGTGCTGGTCACGTAGTCAACAATGACAATGGCAGCAGATGTAATTTATCGCCAAGTAGCGGTCTTGCATCTTGCTGTGTGGTCCAGAACATCTAGTAATAATAATAATAATAATAATAATAATAATAATAATAATAATAATTTTCTGGACCGTCATCAAATTGTGCGGACCGCGCTGGAAACGGGTCCTGGCCTGGTAATGACCACGAATACAGTACGGCCGCGGGTTCAGTACCGCCAAGGCACCCAAGACGACACCACACCGGATCTCCTTCAGGATTTGATCCATACTAAAAATGCTTATAGGAAAAGATGGCAAAGATTTAGGGACCGCGTGGAATACCTGGACCTAGCCCGGTAATTTCGAAATCGATTGCTGGAAAGAAAGGTTGAAAAATGTGAGGAATTTTGCCGTAATCTCTCAGAAAGCGAGTCAGATCGCGAATTTTGGAGGATTATTAATAAAACGTTAAGCAATCAATTGTAAATTTCAATATAATACCGTAGCGAAGCACGGGTATCTTGCTAGTTTACAATAAGATACAAAAGTTGAAAACTAGAAAAGCGGCTGGAATTGATCAGATTTCTGGGGATATACTAAAGACAATGGGTTGGGATATAGAACCATATCTGAGGTACTTATTTGATTACTGTTTGGTCGGAGGAGCTATAACAGATGAATGGAGAGTTGCTATTGTAACCCCTGTGTATAAAGGAAAGGGTGATAGACATAAAGCTGAAAATTACAGGCCAGTAAGTTTGACATGCGTTGTATGTAAGCATTGGGAAGGCATCCTTTCTGATTATATTAGACATGTTTGTGAAATTAATAACTGGTTCGATAGAAGGCAGTTCGGTTTTTGGAAAGGTTATTCAACTGAAGCTCAACTTGTAGGATTCCAGCAAGATATAGCAGATATCTTGGATTCTGGAGGTCAAATGGACTGTATCGCGATTGACTTGTCTAAAGCATTTGATAGGGTGGATCATGGGAGACTACTGGCAAAAATGAGTGCAATTGGACTAGACAAAAGAGTGACTGAATGGGTTGCTATATTTCTAGAAAATAGATCTCAGAGAATTAGAGTAGGTGAAGCTTTATCTGACCCTGTAATAATTAAGAGGGGAATTCCTCAAGGCAGTTTTATCGGACCTTTATGCTTTCTTATATATATAAATGATATGAGTAAAAGAGTGGAATCGGAGGTAAGACTTTTTGCGGATGATGTTATTCTGTATGGAGTAATAAATAATTTACAAGATTTTGAGCAACTGCAACGTGACCTCGAAAATGTTGTGAGATGGACAGCAGGCAATGGTATGTTGATAAACGGGGTTAAAAGTCAGGTTGTGAGTTTCACAAATAGAAAAAGTCCTCTCAGTTTTAATTACTGCGTTGATGGGGTGAAAGTTCCTTTTGGGGATCATTGTAAGTATGTAGGTGTTAATATAAGGAAAGATCTTCACTGGGATAATCACATAAATGGGATTGTAAATAAAGGGTACAGATCTCTGCACATGGTTTTAAGGGTGTTTAGAGGTTGTAGTAAGGATGTAAAGGAGAGGGCATATAATTCTCTGGTAAGACCCCAACTAGAGTATGGTTCCAGTGTATGGGACCCTTACCAGGATGACCTGATTCAAGAATTGGAAAAAAATCCAAAGAAAAGCAGCTCGATTTGTTCTGGGTGATTTCCTACAAAAGTGTAGCGTTACAAAAATGTTGCAAATGAAGAATTGAGAGAAAGAAGAAGAGCTGCTCGACTAAGAGGGATGTTCCGAGCTGTCAGCGGAGAGATGGCGTGGAATGACATTAGTAGACGAATAAGTTTCAATGGCTTTTATAAAAGTAGGAAAGATCACAATATGAAGATAAAGTTGGAATTCAAGAGGACAAACTGGGGCAAATATTCATTTATAGGAAGGAGAGTTAGGGATTGGAATAACTTACCAAGGGAGACGTTCAATAAATTTCCAATTTTATTGAAATCATTTAAGAAAAGGCTAGGAAAACAACAGATAGGGAATCTGCCACCTGGGCGACTGCCCTGAATGCAGATCAGTATTGATTGATTGATTGATTGATTGATTGATTGATTGATTGATTGTGATTATGTCTACTTTGGAGGGGAAGTACAACCAGGCAACGATACTCATACGTCGTGATGTTTTCCGAAAGCCGTAAAAGTAGTCATTTGGACGTGAAACCAGTATTATTATTGTTACGGAGTTTTTGTGGAGCACAGAGGTGAAATAAGGTGTGGGTATGAATGGGTCTATCTACTACAATCAAGAGATTAATTAAAAGCTTTAAAAATCAAAGTTACATTTCTTTTCTCCCCCTTTTTTTCCTATTTTCAACTGCAAACAATTAACAAACAAGTCTCTCAGCGAGGCAACAAGATTTCAGGTACGGTAGTTTAAATACAAGATAGGAGAAATCAACAAAATTTGTCAATTAATTCTGTGAGCTTGAGGCTCCCCATTTTCTGCAATGTTACTTGAGCACCTTTGCTCCATACAGTCAAGGAGACAGGTCTCCCACTTTCATATACAGAGTTTGCTAACACTTCTACAAAATGGAAAGAGCGTCTGTGCTCTATGAACATCTAGGAGATTATGCTCACAAAACGTATACGTCTACTGCCTTCTCACGGCAACCTTCAACAACCAGAGCATATTTGCTCACTAAAATTTACGCTTTCAGGCCTCTCGAGGAAGAATTGAGAGAAAGAAGAAGAGCTGCTCGACTAAGTGGGATGTTCCGAGCTGTCAGCGGAGAGATGGCGTGGACCTATATTTGAATACAAACACTATCTTAAACTGTCAATTGTCTAGCCACTTAACATAAAGAATTTCTACAGGAGTAACAAATACTCATTCTATCGGGCCTTGTTGGGAGAAAAAAAAAACACAGGTTAAAGTTGCTGGCCAAAAAATCAAAATGCTGTGGAGGCAGACATTTGCATTCCTTGAAATTTGCACACAAGATAAAATCCCTATTTGGGCTCCTGGCCCAAAGTTACGGGGGCTAATCCCATTCTACTGACGTGACTAGATGGAGAGAATTTAAGTTACAAGACCACAAAGAAAACTGTTACAAAATCTAGTCACCCCAAATACAAGTTGATAGGGAACTCGAGAGGGTGTCACACTCTCTATTCCCGAATTTCGTCTAAGTTTCTAGGCTAGTTTAGAGAATTGCATTTGAAGATGAAATTTAAATTATTGGAAATAAAGGTTTCATAATTAAAGACAAGTAACTTTCCCCTCGGGTTAGCCTTCAGAGGCTATCACCTAGTTGTTCAAATGGCTGCCATTACCTTATTGCGCTGGACTGCTCGATGAAGGGCGAAACGCCTCCGCCCCCACTATTAGCATATACTCAGTACACTGGAGATCAAGAAGACAAGTAGCTCGAAAAATTGCCAGCTTTTATACCCGAGAGGAAGATTCGAGAGAGATCTGGACTAAAGTCCGAAACACCCCAAATTTTTATTGGCTAATTAAATATGTACAAGAAAATCCTGATAGGTTGAAAATTAAATACCCAAAATTTCTGATTGGTTAATTTTGAAGTTGGCGGAAAAAGATTGAAGTTTTGAAAAAAGTGGTACCCCCAAAACAAAAACACATCAACTCAGTTTAGGAAACCTTAAAATAGCAAATTACTTCATCACTTAAGTAGTGACATCTGTTGACCAAAGTCCAAACTTTTTGCACTAGTTGTTTCCACTTTTAAGAGAAAGATATCAGTTCACAAGGCGCTTGATTTGAATACACGGGGCGGGTGTACCCTCGCGGTACAATTATTATTATTATTATTATTATTATTATTATTATTATTATTATGTCCTGATGTAGACTTTCCAGTATCATACCGAATCAAATTTCTCTGTATCACAGGAATAAATTCTCAACAAGAGATTTGTATTGTCCGTCCGTCGTCTTACACGGAAACAAAACTCACTTTGAGAACATACTATGTCGCGAACTCTACATTTGTTGACTCAAATCAAGCAAGTCATTAAGAACAGTTTACATATTCTACAAAAATATACTTTTTAAAAATTAGTATCTGAAAAACTTCGAAACTGTTCTGTATCCCACTGTCGGCAGCTCTGAAGATAGTTTCCCGTGGTTTCCCATTTTCACACGAGGCAAATGGTGGGGCTGTACCTTAATTAAGGCCAGGCCGCTTCCTTCCAACTCCTAGACCTTTCCTCTCCCATTGCCGCCATAAGACCTTTCTGTGTCGGTGCTATGTAAAGCCCCTAGCAAAAAAAAGAAAATTGTTCTAACATAGGAGAAGTTCTCTTTTCCACTCTAGCTCTTCGAAAAAGTTCTTCATTTAAGCTCACCTTTAAGTGCAACGAGGGGTAGGAATTACGATTTGTTTTTGTTGTTGTTTTACAGTTTACTTTGCGTCACATCGACACAGATACGTCTTATGACGACGATGGGATAGGAGAAGCAAGGAAGCGACTGTGGCCTTATTAAGGTACACGCTGAGGTGAAAATTGAAAACTACGGCTAACCATATTTAGGGCTGCGAACGGTGGGGTTCGAGCACGCTATCTCTCGAATGCTAGTTGACAGCTACGCGACGTAAACCGCCCAGCCACTTGCTTGGTAGGAATATTACATTTTTTTTTCTAGTTGTTTTACGTCGCACCGACACAGATAGGTCTTACGGCGACGATGGAAGAGGAAAGGGCTAGGAGTGGGAAGGAAGCGGCCGTGGCCTTAATTAAGGTACAGCCCCAGCATTTGCCTGGTGTGAAAATGGGAAACCACGGAAAACCATTTTCAGGGCTGCCGACAGTGGGGTTCGAACCTACTATCTCCCGAATACTGGATACGGGCCGTACGTAAGCGACTGCAGCTATCTAGCTCGGTGGAATATTACTTTATGGAATCCAGCAGTGTAGTGCGTATCATAGTGTTCCCAAACGTATGGGAATTTAGCGTAGGGTAGAGAGTAAGCCCTAAAACGACACAAAAAGACCCTATTAACATACGTCCTACGTTGGATCACTTGCGAGCAACACGTTATTAAATTGCTCGTTGGAATGGGACATACTTCATACTTAGGATTAAGTTTAGAGGCAGTTATGTCGTTACGGACATTGCAGTACTTCGCCAGCATTTGAAACAAGTTTGCCATCGAATACATGCAATGCCAGGAGTGTTTTGAACTTGTCCAACAATCAACGAGGTGGCATGTTCAGGCATGCATTCAGATGCATGGTGGACATGTTGAGCACTTCCTGTATCAGAATGCAATATTCCTGCTGGTACATCAACAAGGCGACAGCTAATCATCATCGGATGTACCAGGTATGGTTATTACAATAATTCCCGTACAAAGTTGCAAAGTCTGTAGCTCATAAACATTTGGCATATGAATTGTTCTTTAGGAATGAATAGCGCAAGAATAAGAAGAAAGGAACTGATTGTTTAATGACAAAAATGAAACTAATACATTAGTACGGTGTTAACATAAGGACAGATTATATTAAAGTTACCAGAGACAGAAACCTAGAAGCAAATGCCCTCAACAAATAATAATTCACATGAAAATCAACAGCAAAATGGGACTCAAATAGATACCATTCCAAAATCCAATTAAGAAGTGAAGAATAAAATAATAGAATAAAGTACCAGAGGACAAGGTTAGATAAAATATAATCAAACTACCACGGAAATAGGAAGAGTTCCCACAATCAAACGTGGAGTAAGGTGGAAAAAAATATCACTACCAACACATAAAGACCAATAGCAGGTCTACAAAGAAAACTCCTTAATGCATCAGCTCCGTTTTCAGCCTGAGCCAAAATCAATCTCAAGTCTCAATCCGCCAAACAAACATTGCCTCAATAAAGGCCATCAAGATGACGAGAAAAATAACTTCAGACTAGAAAACATATGACAAATCACCGTACTAATAAATATGTGTTTCATTTTTCTCAATACGTAATTAAGAACAATTCATAATTACATAAGTTACCACACCAAGGTGAATGAAACAGATCTACAGAAGTGTACACCTAAAATGTTAGGTTATCAGCCGACGGCAATTAAATACAAGGTAGAATAATAGAATTAGAAAAACGGCCAATAACGTACCTTTAAAACGACATTCCTTCCCAAACAGTACATATCTGACATATTAGGTAGAAGTAATTAAAACCATTCTCAATGAACCATATTTACTGTCTCATGGAAATAGTTACGACACAATAAGAATTTCCAGTGTTTATTGCGCTACTGCTAGCCTGTTGCGGCCCTTTTAAGGCAGACTCTCCGATGAGGATGGGCCGCATGTGTCGTGTGTGGGGAACTGCATGTTTCTGTGGTGGAGGATAGTGTTGTAATTGGTATAGTGTTGTGTGTAGTGTGAGAGTGCCAGGAATGTTATTACAACAAAAACACCCAGTCTCCAAGCTATGAGAATTATTTAAGATTATAAATCCCTCAACCCAGACAGAAACCGCATCTGGGGCCCCTATAACCAAATCCCAAGACGCTGACCATTGAGCCGTAGAGCCACACAAATTAGTACTTTGCCCGATGTGGGGCAGCTCTTTTCAAGTACACCTTCATTGCAGGTGAGTTGCATATGCCATTTTAAACATACCAGCCCTCCTGCCATTATTTAATCTCTGGAAATACGGGAATCGAAACCGGGCCTCCGAAGACGGCAGCTAACAGTGCTAATCGTTATGCTACGAAGGCGAACATCGTGTCAAATAAGCTATGAGTCTAACCATCGACGTAGTGGTTTCCCTCTGCTCCTCTTACCCTCCATGTCCGACTATATTGTTATCCCAGGTAATCTATCTCCCATACGTATCATATGGCCTTACAGCTTCTTTTATCAAGTTCATTGCTAACTTCGCAATCTCTAACTCCTCATTCCAAATATTCTCCTGTCATTGTTCCCACCTCTTTGTATCAGCAATAATTCTCGCTACTTCTAAGTCCGCGACGTCCAACTTCCAGCTTCCAATCCCACACAGCAAAGTTATTTTAAAAACAGACTAATATCAAGATAATTTCGTCCAAGAACTCACTTTTCTTACAGAATAATGTTGATCGCAACTGCAAGCTCACTACTTTACCTTTGCTAGGTACTGATTTGATTTGACTTACTGCCATTCCAAATGAATACGCATTCCAGATAAATCATATGTTCTACCTGCTCCAGTTTTGTGTTTTCTTCCTGACGTCCAATCCCCCCAACTTTTGTCTTATGCTCTAGAAATGCTAATTGCGATACCATACACGCTGTATTTCTTTTAAAGCTTCAAGATACTAGATTCTAGGCTTACAGCGTAGTCGTCCAAATAGGCCAAGCTTCCCACAATCTTGATCACAAATTTCTAGAACATTAATATGAGAACAGGCAACAGCAGTGCATGTTACTGATTGCACGAGGTAAATGAAATGGCGTATATTTTTTGTGCCGGGAATGTCAGAGGACATGCTTGGCTCGCCAGGTGCAGGTCTTTTGATTTGACTCCCGTAAGCGACCTGCGCGTCATGATCAGGGTGAAATGATGATGAAGTCGACTCGTACACCTAGCCCTAGTGCTAGCGGAATTAACCAATGTTGTTTAAAATTCCCGACCCTGCAGGGAATCGAACCCCGGGATCCTGTTACCAAAGGCCAGCACGCTAACCATTTAGCCATGGAGCCGGACTGCACAAGCCAGTAACGGTGGGAGTGGGACTGAAAATAAACTGTATTTAAATACAGAAAAGTATGTATCGATGTCGTTCACCAGAAGGAAATCTCACATTTTTCTTACTCAGTGGTTTAAGGTACAGCTCTGTGTCAAATAAACGCCGTAGCTGATGACTGCCCAGGTGGTGGTGGTGGTGGTGGTGGTGATTATTGTTTTAAGAGGAAGTACAAGTAGGCAACCATCCTCTATATAACACTAATCAGAAAGAAAAAATAGAAGGGATCCGACACTTCGAAAAATGGAGTTATCGGCCAGAGAAAGAAGGGCGTGAAAATGAAATACTCTAATGCCGTCGGGGTCTGATGTCAGCCCGCCCTGTGGATATTTAGTTCTCTTAAAGTCCTTTAAACAAAGCTCGCAACGTTTCACCGTCGATTGTTCCACTGTCGTAGAATGTCACCCTTCGGGTCCCAGTTTCAAAGCCAGCAGAGGTAGTCGGATTTTTGAAGGGTGGAGAAAAGTCCACTGGACATTCCGTATCGTACAATGTTGGCATGTAAAAGAGTTCTGGCGACCCACTTGGTGTTTACCCGACAAAATTAATTAAACACTCGGCGATCGATCACTGAAGAGAGTTTCGGTTACTCTGCCGTCTGGTGTCGAAATTCATACGCAGGCAACCTAAATGGCGTTAGATAAAAATATATGCACGTGGTGACTGAGGCCGTACGATTACGCAACCAGTGTTCTGTTCCTTGAGTCTTCCCTACAGCCAATGTGAGAACAATTGGGGAGGTCTTTGACTGTGAGACAGCCCTCCTGGATAAAAAGCCAGAAGCTCCGTCGTGCTGATCACGCGTTACCTCGTAATCTGTAGGTCTTCGGGAAGAGCAGGAGTCACATAGTAGGCCAAGGCCCACCAGGGCTGTAGAATTGAGGTCTGGTTTTGTCTGGTTTGGTTTGAGTGATGATGATCATTCCTTTATGCAGGAAACAAAGCGATTATCGGCTGATTTTCCAATCCTCCGGCGAAAAAAGAGAACAAATATATTTGCAGACCGACAGTCATGTTAAAATAATTTTGCTTAATCTGAGGCATTCTGGGTAGTAAGACGATCTCAACATCATTTCCACTTTTGTTTTATAAATACGAAACTGAACTGTGACAGACAGTAAACATTCCCGCAGATACATTTGTTTGGGAGTTCACCAGTATTTTACGCACAAAATAACGTTCCGGGGGAAGTAAATAATTATTTCAGTCGCTCAGAGTGCGTGTAGTATGGGCGTACACGACACCACCTGCTGCGTCGTGCTGCCCTGCTGAGGTTTATCATTGGTTCTCAGCTTCCTTTGTGTTAATTCCTAGTTCATCCCATTCATCACATATTAAAACATCGAGGAATAATAATAATAATAATAATAATAATAATAATAATAATAATAATAATAATAATAATAATAATAATAATGTGTGTATGTTTTAGCATAGCTCTCAACCAAACTAAATACACATATAACTTATTATCTGGAAAAATTACTGTAGGGGCAAGAAACCCCTAGCACTCCTAAAGGAAGGAGTGAAATGTAAAAATCCGAAAAATTACCCATATTACTGGCGAGTTCATAGTCTTTGGGCTAGCTGTGGTGAACAGTGACACTCTGCATGCCGTTTGAGTCAAAGTTCATTCCCAATCGGGATGGGGGTTAGAATGTTTGAAAGGAATGTTCAAAATAACCGAGATCATGAATGCACGTGTACCTATTCCAGCATAGCTCTCAACCAAACACTACACTCATATGACTTACTGTTGGGGTACGACACCCCTACGGGCAGGGGTTGAACGGGGGTGAAATATTAAAATAATAGAAAACGACGAGTATTAAAAGTGAAAACGATGTAGCCTTAGTAAACATAATTTTTCTTTTGCATTTAATTACACGATTTAGAAAAATCTAACGCGGTTAAATTAATAAACGCGGGCGAAGCTACGGGCACCTGCAAGTAATAATAATAAATTTAATTCTGTCCAGTAGCACCTAATGATCGTAACATTCGGTTGAGATGTTAGGAAGCAAACGAATAATATTGATATATATATATATATATGTATATATAATATTGATTAGGAAATTCAATCTCGGCTCATTCCATTATTGCTTATTAGCATCTAAATATAGGGGGTGGGGTACAGTTTAGAGGAGATCTTGTAGAAAGGAAGAAAAGAAAGTTCTTTAAGAGAATTGTTAGGCTTAAGAAAGTTACTGGAGTTGGAAGCACATTTCACCTGTAGTCAAACGATGAGCTATACAAAAAGTTCAAAGGGAGAAAAAACACAATTGTTAAGTTTACGCAGATGTGTATTTCTTTTCCTTTTAAATTTACAGTGGATGACATATTTTGTCCAGTTGTGTAGTAGACGTTCCCATCGCGTGATCACTTTCCGCCACTTCTTACCAGTAGCCGTGCAGGCCATATCCATAACCATAGTAAGGGTACCCTGAAAATAAGGAAAGCAGATGTACTGTACAGTAAATGGTTTCAACCATTCAGTTCAACGTAGATTAAATCCGCGAATGCATTGAAATGTATTCCTTGTACCCTATCATCTGGCAGACTCCCTTTCTGCACAGATAACTGTAAAAAGGGAGGGTCATCGTCTAAGTATTTCGTTTATACTCCGTTTGGAGATAAGTTCAAGGCGCGTTGTTCACCAAATCATATTTTCTTGCACTATGGCATTGGTAAACTTTTGAAGAAATTTCAAATGCTGAATTTGAGCTAATTCTACTTTTATTTTATTAAATTATTTTGAAACAAGTCCATTTATATTACACGGCGTTATCTCTGTACACAATCAGCCCACCTGGTGACCATGCTCGTTGAAGACTAAACGGCCTGACAGCGTGGTTAGCCAGTTCGAGTCCCGTTGGTCGAAAAATGTATCACCCACACACTGTTGGCCGGCAGGGCATGGGAGGTGTTCGTACACAATTTCTAATCACTAGATTGCGTTCCAAAAGCCTGGATTAAATTACAGACATCACCGTAGTGCTCATATGGAGTGAAGGCATAGGACGCTGTTGATGGTGATTCGTTCGTCGGATGGCGATGTTAATTATTGAACAGAACCCTTCGTGCCATTCTACAGGAGTAGGCTATGTGCTGGCACAGGGTATTACCCTCTCCATTCCTATTATCATATATCACGTCATTCAACTCATTAACTCCTCTCATGAGGTAGACGTTAGGAAGGGCATCCGTCAAAAAGAACCGCCACGACATATTCATCTCACCTCATACCCGAAACCGTAGATAAACGAGACAAGGGTTGAAGAAAGATCTCTGCACACAATCATAATTATGTTTAGTTGGTCAGCTATCCCCCAGAAAAGCATGAGACGGTCGGGTCGAGAATATACCTTCGTGAGATTTATTTTTACGCTATGAACTCTACAGGAATTGAGCTACCAACGGGAGAAATGTATTTCAGTCAATTTTCCTTTGATCATAGGAAAAAAATGGTAAACTGTGCAATATTTCGTTAGCAGTTAGCTTTATCTAGAGAGGCAGATTAACTGGCTTGTTTGATTCTGTTCTCTCTCTCTATTACAGTCATTAGTTCATATTATGCAAATTAACACTTGTATCGAAAATCTTATCCGTCACTGTTTCTTGTAGTGCAGATTAATGTTTACATTTAGACCAGAGGTGCTGACGATGGGCATATCATCCCGCGAGAGCCCAACACTGCACTGGAAGCGGGCGGGCAGGCAGACGATGAGCGTACTGATATGCTATTCAATCACAGTGACATTGTGGTTACATTACAGGCCGGGAAAGTTGGGTGAAGTTCTCCCGGTCAGTCTCGATCACTGAGTTTGTAATGAAGGCAACAAATAATGAAAGAAAGAGGGCAGAAATCCAAATCATTTTAATTTTACGTCGTATATAAGCAATTCCAAATGCTATTAGACTGAGACGGCATCGTACCGCACAACTTGGGCTCAATTGGCCAATGCTCTATCCATACCGCCTGTCCCTCTCATCCGATAACTACTTCTGTAAAACCAAGTTTAACCTGGAACCACTTACCATAGGTGTGTACAGAATATCTGTACGGAGAGTAATAATCATAACTGATGACCTCAGCGGACCTCAGTTCTTCTTCCATGGCAGTGGGAGCTGCTGACACCAGCGCTAAAACCACCAGGATGAGAAGAACACCTGAGACGATCTGATAAAAAATAAAAAAAAATAAGCAAGTAAACAAACGCCCGCCTCTGTGGTGTGGTGGTTAGCATGATTAGCTGCCACTCCCGGAGGACCGGGTTCGATGTCCGGCTCTGCCACGAAATTTGCTGGTTGCTTTACGTCGCACCGACACAGATAGGTCTTATGGCGACGATGGGATAGGAAAGGCCTAGGAGTTGGAAAGAAGCGGCCGTGGCCTTAATTGAGGTACCACCAGGATGAGAAGAACACCTGAGACGATCTGGTGTGAAAATGAAAAACCACGGAAAACCATATTCAGAGCTGCCGACAGTGGGATTCGAACCCACTCTCTTCAGGATGCAAGCTTAAAGCCGCGTGTCCCTGACCGCACAGCCAACTCGCCCGATTCACGAAATTTGAAAAGTGGTACGAGGGCTGGAACAGAGTCCATTCAGCCTCGCGAGGTTACCTGAGTAGAGGTGTGCTCCATTCCCATCTCAGCTACCCCCAAAGTGGTTTTCCGTGGTTTCCCACTTCTCCTCCAGGCAAATACCGGGATGGTACCTAACTTAAGGCCACGGCCGCTTCCTTCCCTCTTCCTTGCCTGTCCCTTCCAAACTTCCCATCCCTCGACAAGGCCCATGTTCAGCATAGCAGGTGAGGCTGCCTGGGGGAGGTACTGGTCCTCCCCAACCGTTGTATCCCCCGACCCAAAGTCTCACACTCCAGGACACTGCCCTTGAGGCGGTAGAGGTGGGATTCTTCGCTGAGTCCGAAGGAAAAACCGATCCAGGGGGATAAATAGATTATGAAAGAAAGAAACAAACAAACATACAAACAAAGAAACGAATTAAATAAATAAGAATTTTATTTGACACTACTGGAGTTGTTACGATTTTCAGCTTATACTACTTTCATCTTGGGATAACAAAGTCATCCTGCTTTTAGATAAAGTTTAAAGTCCGATGCCCTTCCAGACATCTTGTGATTTTACCGATAAAATTTTCACTTATTAGTGAGATTTAAATGTCGGCTGTCAGGGAGAAAAGCTACTAGCTGTGACAGTTCTCCCCACCAGAACTCCCTGGAATATTATGCCCGTTCATTCCCAAAATGAAGAGTGACAGGATCCTTGGCCTTCGGTTCAGAGGACCTCCGGTTCGAATTCTGGCCGGGTCTGGGTATTTAACTCCGGATCGTTAATAGAATACCTCGGAAATAAATAAAGATAATTCTCAAAATGTAATATTTTAAACTACTGCTTGAAAGCACATAAAAGCTGCATGCTCTATCATTATGTAAAATAAGTTTATGTCATCAGGTGGCAGCACTATGCACCTGTAAGTATAGTATTTCTCTCATGTGCCTGCAGTAAACAATGATGACCCACACGTTCAACATGTCTGGCAGGATAAACAAGGATAAACAAGAGGCGCTGTATGGCTAATAAACCACTATTTTTTATGAAGGAAATGTTGAAATTGACATCGTTCTTAGTAGGGACTACAGTGTTACCAATCCAGATTTCAACTGGCAAGCTTGATAGGAGCGAATCATCAACAGACGGGAGATGGCAGGGCCGGTGCGTGGTATTGTTGCAGTGTTGCACAACTCCCAGTAATTTTGCACTTCATTTTTCGTCTTTTATTTTATTTTAATTGTGGCGACTTTTAGTATATTCACAGAAGCTTGCATACTGAACGCTGAAAGGCATAACGGTCTATAATGATAATGCATATACATATGCATGTTAATAAACGGAACACGTACTAATGCTTGAAAGCGCATATAAAATCAACCGTACGTGGTCGTTCGATGTACTAATCCTTCGTAATGGACTAATAAACACTGCCGGCTTTGAATCAAACTCAGGGGAATTAGTCGTACGGGAAGTCCCAAGCGAACAGCGCAGCGCAATGTCGGTTCAACATAGATGATACTAAGCCTGTTCGTAGCACGCACTCACCAGTATCGATCATTGGGTGTTGCAGTCAACGAGCACCGATATTATTCTGGTCTCCTGCAACCAACGAGGCGCAAAATAATATTCTTCACGGTAAACGCACTTTCTTCCCTTAGACGTCCGACCAAATTCTAACTCCATAATAGTCACGATGCTAACATAGCAAGAATCAAAACGGCAATGCCCGTAGACTGCGTAGGTACTTGCTTCCCAAAGAATGTATACCTGCTACCCCATTGGCTAATCCACAATACCGAATGTGACCGCATAATCTAGTAATCCAACAACAATAGGTCACTGCCCCAACCGGAGAATCCCACAGAGAGTAGAATAATTAGAGCGGCATACGATGGTGTTTTTTTTTGCTAGTTGGTTTACGTCGCACCGACACAGAGAGGTCTTATGGCGACGATGGGAGAGGAAAGGCCTAGGAATGGGAAGGAACCAACCGTGGCCTTAATTAAGATACAGTCTCAGCATTTGCCTGGTGTGAAAATGGGAAACTACGGAAAACTATCTTCAGGGCTGCCGACAATGGGGTTTGAACCCACTGTCTCCCGAATACTGGATACTCTCCGCACTTAAGCGACTGCAGCTATCGAGCTCGGTGCATACAATGGTGACGTGCAAAATGCGCTGTACTTATACACTTCAAAGGTTAGTATGGGAAGGAGCCCTTAGAAAATTCTCACTTTTAATGTACTACTAAACAAGTAATAATATAATATGTAGCTGAAGAGTATTAAATCGACACATAAAGCAATGTATAATAAATGAACGGAAAGTGGGTGGTAGCAAATTTTTGGTAGCCTATGGGAGTTGGGGGGGTTTGGAGGGGGGAAGATGTGTGTGGAATTGGCAGTCGAGATTATTTGTGAGTCATTAATCGGGTAGTCGCGTCCAAGGGCTGTGGGGAAGTGTCAGTATGTTTGCAGTGTGTGGAAGTGCCAGTGTGGGGAACTGTCCAGACACCCGTGCAACACGCACAGTACATTGCACCACTCTAGGGAGATGACTTCATCCCTGCTTTCTCTCCTCTCGCATGGGCGATTTTTGTTCAAACTATTAGGGTACACCATACCAGACCACCCACAATTTGTTTTAAGGATATACTCATACTTTCGGAGGAAATGTTTTATTCTTTCTTTCTTAATATGTTTACCCTCCAGGGTCGGGTTTTCCCTCGGACTCAGCGAGAGATCCCGCCTCTATCGCCTCAACGGCAGTGTCCTGGAGCGTGAGACTTTGGGTCGGGGGCATCCAACTGGGAAGGAGGACCAGTACCTCGTCCAGGCGGCCTCACCTGCTATCCTGATCGGGGGCCTCGTGGAAGGACAGGAAGATCGGAAGGAACAGGCAAGGGAACGGCCATGGCCTTAAGTTAGGTACCATCCCGGCATTTGCCTGGAGGAGAAGTGGGAAACCACGGGAAATCACTCTGAGGATATCTGAAGTGGGAATAGAACCCACCTCTACTCAGTTGTCCTCCCGAGGCTGAGTGGACCCCATTCCAGCTCTCGTACCACTTTTCAAATTTTGTGTCAGAGCTGGGAATCGAACCCAGGCCTCCGCGGGTGGCAGCTAATCACGCTAACCACTACATAACAGAGGCGGACGGAAACTTTTTTCATCACCATAACCTCATATTTTATTTTTTTCAAACGTAAAACGAGTTTAGTGCCAACGTTGTTACATGTGGGTAACTGACTAGACCAAGGCCGTAGCCATGAATTGTTCTCGGGGGTCTCAAAAAACAAAATCTACAGTAGCAATAAAGTACCCTGCGGATAGAGGTGGTAGAATGCACCCACGGTATCCTCTACCTGCCGTAAAAGGTGGCTCTTAGTCGGGGAGCGTGGGTTGGCAGCCACGGTTCCCCCAGCTGAATCTGGCATTACTTCCACTAACTTGGGTCAGGCTACTCACTTTCATCTTTCCTATACGACCACCCTTGGTCAACACTTTTTCTCTCCTAACCACGGCTTTATTAAGTTTGCAAGGCGTAGCGAGTCTTTCATATTCACCCCATGTGTGCCCGGCTCCACGGCTGAATGGTCAGCGTAGTTCTTTCCGTTTCAGACAGCCCCGGGTTCGATTCCCGGCCGAGACGTTGATTTTAATAAACGGTTACTTTCCCTGGCTCGGGGACTGGGTATATGATTTGTCCTCAACACCTTTGCAACTCACACACCATACACAACACTATCCTCCATTACACATACACGCAGTTCTCACACACGGTGGATGCCACCAACCCTCGTTGGAGGATCTGTCTTTCAAGGCCACACCATTTTTAAGAAAAGCCCTTTGTGGGCCTTCCCTTTCTTTTGCCGACACCTTCATTCATAGAAGGTCGTATATATTCCAGATTCCCTCGGATTAGTACCAATAGAAGCTGTTTGCAATAATAATAATAATAATAATAATAATAATAATAATAATAATAATAATAATAATAATAATATAGGTTTTCATTTAAATTTTATTGATAAAACTAATATTAAGTGAATTATAACAATAAAATAAAACGAGCCAAGGAAGAAAAACGCAACACAGCCCCATATCTTAAAACACTTACAGCAGATAATTTAAAAGAAATACTTCACTCAAATGCTTTTCTTGTCCTGTCACTGCACACGTATATCACACTCCCATATTCGGCCATCCTATCATTCATCCGAATGAAAGGTAACATCAAACGAAGGCTTCATGTACTTAGCACAACTAGCAGTTCGTCTGGGACCCTCATGTTCACCTTCACAACAAACATCGTAAGTAGTGTCCTGTGCCAGTAATGTAATATTTGAATAAGAAGAACGACTATTAACTATTTCGCCAGGGAAATACCGTATATCCCCTTGATTTATTTTTACAAGATTATCGTGTTATTTAATTAAAGAGATTAATACCTTCTTGATTGGTGGAACCGGTGGATCGGCTCTTGAATTGCTACGTATACGAAATATCGTGTCTGTTGCCTACACAAATGTAAAATCTGTAGAAGGTACAACTCCTTATAATATCCTGTCTTTGCAAATATTCTATCAACAAACTTACCGATATTTAAAATAAAACTGAATATTATTTATGTTTCCCAACTCAAAATCGACACAAAATAAACCTAACCTACATAACCTGGAATACGTAATCTATCGTACTCCATTACACCAACGGATCTACCGAATGTACCGTAAAATTTAAACAAATATCGCTAATCTTAATTACTACCAAGAAACATTGAACACTAATATTTATAGAACTAAATGGATCACACACACACACACACACACACACACACACACACACACACAAAATTAACTAAATTTCAATATTAACAACTTTATCACTATGAAAATAGAGAACTGCTGGAACAGTCATCTACTCGCTATTAAAAGGCCCAAACAAAACATTCTAGACAAGAATAAGGGAAAATAACAATGACTGTGCAAAATGCATTTAAAAACATAGAAAACAAGCATACATCACCAAAATTAAAATGTTAATTTACTTTTTCTGTAAATTTTATTAACTACATTAGAAAAACATTTAAAGGCGATGCAGTTTTACAGATTAAATTCTATTGTTTTCTTTTCCAAATTTTTTATTTCATACTTTTGATTTTATGGATTGAATTTTATAAAACCGCATGTGTCATTTACATTTCCCAAGTATCCTTCCTCTAGGTCGTGGTTTGGACCCTACTAACACAACCCCATGTACGGTCTTGGGTTAGACTTGGTATTGTTAGCGTTACTGTAAGCGTTATGTTTAAATTTATTACGTTTAAGCAGATCTCGAGAAACTGCTGAATGGTACGGACGAAGTCTTGGGTAAAGAGTACAAGATGAAAATAAATAAGTACATAACAAAAGTAATGGAGTGCAGTCGAACGAAGGCAGGTGATGCAGGAAATATTAGATTTAGGAAATGAAGTCTTAAAGGAAGTAGATGAATATTGTTACTTGGGTAGTACAATAACTAACGATGGCAGAAGTAAGGAGGACATAATATGCAGACTAGCACAAGCAAGGAAGAACTTTCTTAAGAAAATTGCTCACTTCAAACATTGATATAGGAATTAGAAAGATGTTTTTGAAGACTTTCGTGTGGAGCGTGGCATTGTATGGAAGTGAAATCTGGACGATAACTAGCTCAGAAAGAAACAGAATAGAAGCTTTTCAAATATGGTGTTACAGAAGAATGCTGAAGGTGAGATGGATAGATCGAATCACGAATGAAGAGATACTTAATCGAATAGGTGAGAGGAGATCGATTTGGCTAAATTTGACGAGAAGAAGAGATAGAATGATAGGACACATCTTAAGAAGTGTACGTGGTAAGAACTGTAGGGCTAGACCAAGGTATGAATATGACAAGCAGATTAGAGCAGATGTAGAATGCAGTAGTTACGTAGAAATGAAAAGGTTAACACAGGATGGGATAGCATGGAGAGCTGCATCAAACCAGTCCACGGACTGATGACTCGAACAACAACAACAACAATGTTTAAGTATAGTGGTGTTTTGACGTGTTGGAGTGTTTTTGTTCCAGGTTGTTTTCTATGTCTTATTATATCTGATGGATTCTGGATTGTAAGTATGAGCGCGTCATAAAGTTTCTAAGCGAGTAAAATTCTTTGTTTGTGTAGTTTAGTTTGACTATATGTTGGTGCCGTTTCACGTCATTAGCGCTCACATTTATCACCTGTCGGTGTTTTAATACGTTCTTGTAAATGAATGTTTAGTTTGAAAAGTAACTTTTTCAAAGCTTAATATCTTGTGTTGTTTGAGTAAAAATTAATATTCTAAATAATGTACAAATTAGAGAGTTTTCCCAGCTTTATGATGAAGAGATACTAACTCTAAAGATACTCAGAAGACCATTACCGGATTTAAATGTTGTGCAAAATATTAATACCATAAATCTACAGCTTAAGATGGTGTTTAAAAGGGATATTTAAAGAAATAGTGATTTGTTATGTGGCTGCAAAATTAAAAGTGCGTTATTCTGATTTCCATTCCTGTTCTTTGATGGGGAACTCGCATGGACCAAAGTAGGAGTTACGTTCATAAACCCCGTAGGTACCAAAATAAATGAGCATGAATATTCAGCTGTTCACATACAAAACTGTTTAAAACTGACACTTGTTTGGAACAATCAACTAAGCTGCACAATTGGGTAGTGCTTATAGAAGGAAAATTGCGGAGTATAGCAAAGAAGTTAGGCATAACAGGTATGTGTGAAATATTTTAATAAACTGCGGATCTTTCGAACTGGCCTTAAGAGGTCATGATGAAACTGAATCATAATCAAACCCAGGTGTTTTCAGGGTACTAAATAATTTTAGCGCTGAACAGGACGCTGTGCTAAAAGGTCATTTCAGAAAGGCAACTGTTTACAAAGGGATATCCAAAATAATACAAAATAAATATTTGCGAATTATGTTGGAGGTATACCAAGAATGAATATCATAATCAGAATTGTTTGTTAGCTTTTATAGCAGAGAAAAACCAGTGACATTTCAAATATAATTCAGATGTCTGGAGCTTCCGGTCTCCTTCAAAACATGACCCACAGACGTTAGCTGCGAGTTTACTGGAAGAACTAAAGAAGTACAAAATAAATGAAACTACCCAAAAATTAATTGCACAGACGTATGATGGGGTATCCGTTATGGCTAGTTCATCCGGTGGTGCACAAGCTATTGTAAAAAAAAATGAAGTCATTTTCCAACGCATAATATGTGAATTGCTCTACCCGTCAAGTTAACATCCTATTGAACAAGGTAGCGTCAATGAACCGTAATGTGAAAATATTTGTTTCAAGTTTGTAAGGAATTTGTGCACTCTTCTCCTACAGCCCACAACGGACCACGATGTGGTGAGGGAGCGTTTTCCACGAGCTTGTCTTGCTAGGTGACATTTTTATGACTGCAAGAAAGACATTCAATGTGTGAACCAGACATTGGAAGCTGACTCTGTAATGAGTGAAATTAATATTTTCCAGGATATTGGTCATAAAAAGGTTCTTTCCAGATTTAGTTTTTGTTATTGATTGGAATTTTTTACGTAAAGTTATGCCACTGGTCGAAGTTCTCTTCAGTCAGCTACAACACGGAGACATTGAGGTATATGTTGCACATAACACCATTTCCGCATTTGAAGTAAATACCACGTAGATCCGAGAAGAAATCAACCTCACCAGCAGTAATGAACCTACTTATTGCTCATTAAAGAGAAGGAAAGTGGACAATACTGAGTCGAAAAGACAAGCAAAGGAAGTATGCGATGTGATATTTTCCCAGGCAAATGATCGCTTCTGCTTCTCAGGTCATATTGCAGCTTCATCTTTGTTTTCTCCAGAGAAGTTCCCCTTGTACTGTTTTGAGTCCGCTGAAGGTATCTTAAAGACATTGTGTATACGTTTTTGGACAAGCAAAAACTACGCCATGAACTGGCTTCCATCTATTAAGCACAAGAATTCAGATTATTGTCGGGTTATCTTTGTCTAGCGGGGTTTATAATAAACAACAACCTAGAGAAGACGTTCACTAAGTGTTTGAAACTGTTGAAGTTAATTCTATGACGTCCGCCGAAGACGAAATGTGGCTTTCTACTTTGGAAAGTTAAAATATTCTTAAGGAACTCTAATTAGACTCAGGAAGGATTGTCGGTCTTGGCGATGCTTTCTAATGAAAAAGATCTAGTGATGGAGATGACAGACTTCAAACAACCTGATGTTGATAAGTTTGCATCAATGAAAAACTGAAGGGAAAATTTTCAATTCAAGTGAGGTATCAATTGCGGTAATTATGCCGTATAATTTCCCTCGTACTTCCTGCGATTTAATAGGAATGTAGTTCATTACCTAACCATAATAGAGTTTCTTGTTTCTTATATAACTATTTCACATAAAAATTTGATAAAAAATGTTGGAGCAACACCTAGCTTGAGATACCACCAGCCAACGCTGGGTGATGGTAAGTGTTCAGTGTTCATTAGCATGCACGCTACTTAGTGCGGTTTATGACTATTTACATACTCATCTGTTCTTTAAAGGGCCCCACACGCACGCAGAATAAGTCGGAGGTAAGTCTGCGCAAATCATTCTCTTCAGACAAACCCCTATGTTTATGGCTATTAAATCCTCCGACGAGAAGTCCGCGGGCAAGTCCCCAACATTTTGGCGCTGCTTGCAGACGGAGACTTTGCGACGAAAGCTCACTCTGACAATAGTGGCAGTAACGTAACATATGAATATGAACCTGCAAGCAATATTATTGAGTCCCTTTCTGGCACCATTTACACACCCTGTCAGTGATCTAGAGATTACATTTGACTTGAACTCTGTGATGGCAGAGCTTGAGGAATTATTCTCATGTATTCCTTGTGCAATTCATTGTATGGTTCATGTCGTCCATTTATCTTTGGGAAATTAAACTAAAGACTACAAAAATAGTGACGGAGAATTTCATATTCTCGTAATTTCAGTTTGTAGCGAGAAACCTTAATGTAGTAGGAATATGATCACGGGGTTCGTCATTAATAGTTTTCTTCGCGATATTTGGTTTCACCCTTCAAAGGAGCTCGCCATATGTTTCCTTATCCATCCTTAAAATTCAAATATCATACCCTATATCAAATATCGGAAGTTCGCAATCATAAACAAAAAAGGTGAATATATATATCCAGATTTAACAGCTTCTCGGCAAATCATTAAGTCTGAGCGTGTATGGGCAACCACATACTTCCGACTTGCCTCGCGGAGACAAATCCGTACCGGCAAGTCTCACAGAAGTCTGCATGTGTACGGGGCCCTTAAGACCTATTGCATCAGAATTTTGCACAGTATTAACTCATTTAAATATGCATACATGTGTACTGAATACTACTCTATAGTATCTTGAGGGTTATGTGGGTTGTCACTGTTTACATCATTGCACTTTGAGTATTGTGTTGGTTGTAACTGTTTACATCACACTAGTACCGTGTCTTGATCTTGTATTTTCTTTCCATCTATGTGATTTTATGAATATCATGAAGTTTCTTCAAGTAATTAGGTGTTAAAACTCACTAGTAACAAAAACATTTATTTTAGGATAGAAGTCCAATCTTCAATTCAAGTTGCTATGGAAACATTGCCAATAATGGTGACTGTAATAGGTCAACATGGTCCAGATGCTCCTAGTGGTGTCAACAATGAAGGAAATAGTGCAGTTTGCTCTGTATTTCAACAAGTTTCAGACACTATGACGCTGTGGTGGTGGTGATTATTGTTTTACGGAGCGAGTGGGCCGTGCGGTTAGAGGCGCGCAGCTGTGAGCTTGCATCCGGGAGACAGTGGGTTCTAACCCCACTGTAGGCTTTCCGTGGTTTCCCATTTTCACACCAGGCAAATGCTAGGGCTGTTCCTTAATTAAAGCCACGGCCGCTTCCTTACCACTCCTAGGCCTTTCCTCTCCCATCGTCGCCATAAGACCTCTCTGTGTGAGTGCGACGTAAAGCCACACTTTGCAAAATAATATCGGCGAACGAAAGACAAGGGGGCCATGAAGGGCGTAAAAATTAAAGATACCCTAGGCCTCAAAACCCTAATACAGTCGGGTCGGAAAGGAACAAGTGTTGATCAAGGGAGGTCAGATAGGATAGATGTAAGTGAGGAACCTGGCACAAGTATGTGAAAGCAATGCAAGGACTCACCGAAGGGCCCTATGATCCCCAACCCATGTTTCCAAGTTAAGATACCCTGGGACCCCTTTTTAGTTAGCACTTACTACAAGCAGGACCACAAGGAGATCAGATGTTATGAAGATTAGTGCCTGTGAAGATAGACAGAATCGCAGTCTAAGTAGAAAAACGAAAAGAGGAGAAAGTGTTGCTGCTGCTAATTCAAGGAACAATAGTACCTATACATATTGCCGACAATTGAGGAGAACAGGAAGTCTCATAGCAGCAGCCAAGGTGGGCGAACACTGTTTATAACCTACCCCATGGCACTACAGCCCTGAAGGGCCTTGGCGTACCAAGTGGCCGCTGCTCAGCCGAAGGCCTGCAGATTACGAGGTGTCGTGTGGTCAGCACGACGAATCTTCTCGACCGTTATTCTTGGTTTTCTAGACCAGATCCGCTATCTCACCGTCAGATAGCTCCTCAATTGTAATCACGTAGACTGAGTGGACATCGAACCAGCCCTCAGATCCAGGTAAAAATCCCTGATCTGGCAGGGAATCGAACCCGGGGCCACCAGGTAAGTGGGAGGCACGCTACCCATACATCACGGGGCAAGCAATGAAGACTTATATGCCCAAGGAAATATTTCGAGAAGTTGGATGAACACTATAGAATAATTTATTTGAGTCATTCTGGAGTATGGATGGCTTTAATGCACAAAACAGTAATATTCATGGTTTGATCAAAAGTGAACCTGTAAAACGTAAGTATACGAAATATGAGAGTAAATGTTCTTGTACATTAGTTTACAGTACTTTAATATTTGGATATTGTGTGCAGAAAGACTTTTGCAAGTGTTTTGGAGTTGCAGGATCAGGGGTCGCATCAACAATATAGTCAAGATATTGTAATCACCTATTGCACCGTCCATCGATGGTAGAAGTAATCACTAGAGCTTAGATTATATGTAATATAAAAATTATAAATAAGTATGTAGCTAAATTTGACAAAATATGTAGTTAAATATGTAGAAAAAACAGTCACCTCCGTACAGGCCATGAAGGCCCTTGGAGGAGAGGAAGGTAAAGGCTTCCACCATTGTTAACCTCGGCACGTGATGGGGTAGAGTGGTTAGCTCTACGCCCGGCCGCCTTTGCCCCCAGGAATTAACCTGGTACTCATTTTTGGTGTAGGCTGAGTGAACCTCAGGGCCATACGCACCTCCGGAAGTGGAAATCTCGTTTCTTAAATTTTACGACTTCCTGACGGGGATTCGACCCCACGTCCTTCCGGGCGAACCAAGCACGCCTTTACCGCCTCGGCCAGGCAGCAACTAGTTAAATATGTAGTAGATAAAAATATGTAACCTAAATATCTAAGCTTTATTTGATGTACAGTATTCTCGTACATAGAAAAGGAAGAAAATACGAAAACAGTTAAAAGTACACATATTATTCAACCTCTAATTTTCATTTGAAGGCGCAATTAATAACTAAATATCTTTCCAAATTTTCTGCGGTCATCGAATGTCTTCTATCTGTTAGGATCTTCGTATATATATAGAAATAGGCCTTTCAACTTCACATGAAGTCAGTGCCTTCCAGCCACTTAATACCTTTCACCAAATGATCCATGTAAACTATGAACAACAAAGGAGAAAGATTACAGCCTTGTCTAATCCTGGTAAGTAATTTGAACCAAGAAATCATTTATTGTCCATATGTCACAACGAACATTTTCGCATTTATTCCCACCATAAGTCGTTCAAGTGCTCATTATTATTATTATTATTATTATTATTATTATTATTATTATTATTATTACTTTTTTTTTCTGTATACTTATATATCTCACTAAGGTGAATCACAGACGCGTCTAGGATACGCTGCCACACCTCAGCCCAGAGCTCATCCCTCATCGTATGCATGTCCACGAATTTTTCGGCTGGGTGGCGCTCTTCTCTGCTGCAACTCAGTCGGCCCAAGAATAACTCAAACGGGCAGACGCCTAGTTGGCTGTCGCCTTCCCTCTCCATGATGATTTCTACGTGCCTCATTAAGGATGTGGACATCACCTTCACCCCCGAGTATATTTGCCGCGAACTTCTTCAGTCTGGCGTCCCCATGTACAACGTATGCCGGCTTCGGGATCTTACCACTGATCAACATGCACCGCACGTTATGGCCTGCTTTTTCCATCCAGCAGATACAGAAGCCCTGCTGCTTGCCGGCGCGACCATCAACTTCATGAAGTGGTATCTACTCCCGACGAATTAATACAAGCTCGACGCAATGATCCTACCCCTATCTCCACTGTATATGTCAATCCCCCTCGCACATTCCACCACTTTCCAGTCCTCCCTACTGTCATTACGTCCACACTCATCACTACCACTACCACTACTGTCACCACTTCTGCCCATGGTCCTTCGTTCCCTTCTACCCTTCTCTCAACGACTAGCCACATCACCCCTATCATGTTCACACCCACTCCTTCTCCAGTCCCTCCCCACACCATCCCACTTACACCGATGCTCCCATTACAGCTCAGGCAGCTTCCCATGAGCAAGCAGCCGCCGCACCAACACCTCAGCAGCAGTCTCCGTCTCTGAGCTGTGTCGTCGGTGGTGTTGACCCCGCCGTCACCGAACGCGACATCCTGGATGAACTCCACCTGGCAGGTGTCCCCGCCCGTCGGGCGCTTCGGATCTTCAATGCTGCCGGCCCGACCTTCATGGTTCGCCTCCAACTTTCGTCCACTGCTGATGTTGAACACCAAAGGTGTCCGTTTCCGCCGGCGAACCTACCGCGTGGAACATTCTCGCTCCCCATCCCGTACCGACCGCCCTCCACCTCTTTACCCTTCTCCTCCTTCCCCCATCAACCACGCCACCCACTCCCCCGGCGCCAACTGTTCACCTTCCCGCACCACCACCAAACGTCTTCCTTTCGCCGCTCCCTACCTTTGACCTTCTCCGCCCGCTTGTCACTTCCATCACCCTCTACTACCTTCTCCTACAATAATACCCGGCCCCTTACTCTAACTTCATGCCGCACCCACCCATTGTACCAGCTTAATCTATGTAACATGTTTAAGTAATTCTCTGTACTTTTTTCCAGAATGCGCGCCCGAGATACACTACGTCGCTGTAAAATTAATGCTTTTCCCTCTCCCTCTGGTGTTTGTGGGGGTTTGCTTGTGCGGAGTGCTCTGCGGGTCTTCCCTGGGCCCCGGCTTGTTGTGACCGTGCCCTTGCGCCAAATTCACCTACTCACCCTTATGTATGTACAAGACATACTTTCTTTTTGCTTCTATTTTCACCACTCTCTTCCCCTTCTATGGCCGAAGAGCTCCTCGTTGAGGAGAGGGAATGAAATAACTTATTTCGCATCGCGCCCAGAGCTACACCAATTCTTGTTAGGGCGGCAGTACCTCACGGTCGAGGTGTTATAACATAGCATCACCCGATGTTAACTCGAGGTCAATTCCTTCCTTTCAATAATGAGATATTTAACATGTATAGAAAAAGATTTCGATTTTTTTCACTCTTATCGCCCCACCTACGGTTCCTAAAGTAGGCCTATGAGCGTATTCTACTTCAAAATACAGGTGAATGATTTTAAATTCATTAATATATTAACTAATGTGGTATAAATAATTAGCCGGCCTCACAGTGTGCCGGCCCCGTGGTGTAGGGGTAGCGTACCTGTCTCTTACCCGGAGGCCCCGGGTTCGATTCCCGGCTAGGTCAGGGATATTTACCTGGACCTGAGGGCTGCTTCGAGGTCCACTCAGCCTACGTGATTAGAATTGAGAAGCTATCTGACGGTGAGATAGTGGCCACGGTCTCGAAGCCAAGAAAAATAGCCGAGAGGATTCGTCGTGCTGACCACACGACACTTTATAACCTACAGGCCTTCATGCCTTCGGGCTGATCGGTGGTCGCTTGGTAGGCCAAGGCCCTTCAAGGGCTGTAATGCCATGGTCGGGGGGGGGGGCTCACAGTGTAGGAGTAACATGCCTACCACATTTCTGGAGGCCCCCTCTTCGATTCCCGGCCAGGTCAATGATTTTTACCTGGACCTGAAGGCTGGTTCGAGGTCCACTCAGCCTACGTGATTAGAATTGAGGAGCTATCTGACGGTGAGATAGCGGCCCCGGTCTAGAAAGCCAAGATTAACGGCCGAGAGGATTCGTCGTGCTGACTACACGACACCTCGTAATCTGCAGGCCTTCGGGCTGAGCAGCGGTTGCTTGGTAGGCCAATTCCCTTCAAGGGCTGCAGTGCCATGGGGTTTGATTTTTTATGGACTTTCATCATGCTACATATATTTCCCCGATAAGAACTATAGAACAATGATTTCTCATTAGTTACCTCATACAAATTTCCTTGTTTACGTATTTTCCACTCATAAAGGAAATGTTACAGTGAACGGTGAAAGTAAAGTAACAAAAATGTCATTTCCAGTTTTCAGTGTCATTAGTAATTCAATCTTCCTTTCCTTCGCCTCAAGACGTTGATGTTTCCTGCCGAAGATCTTTTATATGTCGGGATATTGGATTCCTGAGAAGTTATTGGAAACGTCTCTATTCAGGGCTCTATAACGCTAGTAACCACACTTCTTGGATTTCTGTCCCTGTGTACACTTAGAGGAGTAGTAGATGGACGTCTATTTCCTCTGGTGACAAAATTGAATCAACGAATTATATATTTTCTAGCACTAGCAAGTAATACAGCAAGTTTGTATTCGAAGTTCTTGTGTAAATGAGAAACTAATATTTCGTGCAGAGATATGTATGGCTTTACACTTTGGTACTCAGAAAGAGTCAAACTAGTAGTGTAGAATTTCTGTATCTTACCCGGAGGCTCCTAGTTCGGTCCCCAGTTCGTACAAAAACTGTAATGCTAGGCTCACGGCTAGAATACAGTTAATTCAGCCACATGAGGTTGACTGAGGAGGTCTTTAATCTCAAAGGCAGTGGAACAAGTCAGAAAAGTCAAGCAAGTCGTGTCAATGACAGCGTGCCAGTCTAATATCTGCAGGCCATTTAGCTGGGCAACACTAGCTTGCCAGCCATCAAAAGACTGTGTCCTGAGATAGGCCCCATATCCTTTCTTGATATATGTATTCTTTGGCAGGAAGTGTTAGTGTGCCTAAATAAGGCACCCAAGTATCCGAATGACCAATATTTCTTTCTGGTCGTAATTCATTTTAACCAAGTAAGTTGGGTATGTAATATGAGTCGTACACGGTTGTAGTCCACTGCCTGTAGCCTTGAAGTTGCTTTACCGTAGTCTCCAATTTTTACATCATCACTATTGCTGGCGATGTGTCTTAATAATTAAGACCACGATCCGGCCGAGAATCGAATCTGGAGCCCTGTCAACCGTAGGTCAGTACGCTGACCATTCATCCGGTCAGCCGGACGACCATGGAAATAAAACTACCGATGTATGCATTTGAAGAACCAATATCTGCACCTCTACAAGTCGTGTAATATGCAAGCTTAGCAAAATATCTTTCTTCTAAACATATTTTAGTGTTTTCATGTCAAGTTGGTTTTCAACAATTTTATATTTATATTCGTTATGAACAGGCGCACTAAGTAAATAAGAAACCCAAATAACTAACAATAATTGAATTGGTACGATTTTAAGTAGCTTACATGCGAGCAATACATTTCTAGTAAACAATAATACCTTACCTCACTTTACTTCAGTTATATTTATTTATTTATTTATTTAATTATTAGATACAGCCTATGGAGAGCCATTTTACAGTAATAATGTAACACATTCAATACGTATAATAAGATAAAAATAGGTATAAACAACGATATTAATTATCAACAGTAATTTACTAACAAATTTTAACAATAACAAAGTAACAAGAGTGGCAGCGATAACTGGCAAGTGTCTGTTACAGAGTTAGGGAGAAGGAAGCTCGCGGATTGGATGAACGAAAGATAGTGGAAACCTGGAGAGGACTTCTAAGGATTCTTTTCATTTTGTGTTTGAACGATGCGAAAGGTGTGAATATGTCAGTATCGAGTAGTGAGTTACCGAGGGTTCGTAGACGGTGGAAGAAAGAGCGCGGACGGGACACATGGTGAATATACCGGTTGTGTAATGGGTGAGGGACTTAAATAGGGAAGTACGTCGGAAGAGTATTGCATTTGGTGTAGTCATTGAGGGCATATCTTGCGTTATTTTGCCTAGTCTACGTCGCTAATTTGCATATTCAAACTGGCAAATTGTGTCGCCCTAACATCACGTGAAATGAGGTATTTGATATATTTATCGAGAGCACATTCAAGATATATGAAATTCGTATCGTAGCATTCTCTTGAAAACCCTATCTGTTTATGTCACATAGGAAGGTAACATTGATCGTAGAACTGTAAACGGCTCCTCAGGTCAAGTATTGTACGCTTTCCAAGGTATTAGTACATCAATAAGTTATTGTAGCTCCTTAATGTGACACACGGCCGACTTGATGCGTCGCTCTCAGTAGCTCCTTACCGGCCTTGACAATCGGGTCCACGCACTGTAATCGGAGTAGTTACACAGCTCGACACGTGGCGCTGGCGGCCGACCTATTTGCGGTAGAAATGCATTCTTCTTTATGGAAAATGTATTGATGTTGATTGCCGATTTATCGTAATTTAGAGTTATGGAGAATGTTACATAGGTTAATACTGTTAAAATTATTAATCCTAAAGGTTACTTTCGTTGATATTTGCCTAAATGATGTCGTGAAATGAAACTGCGGGGAGATGACTTAGTCCAGCTGACGTTCTGATATTGACTCTGATTGCCGATGTATCTTAATTTAGAGAATAAAATAGTATGTTACATTGACTAATATTGTTAAAATGATTGATCCTAAAGGCTACTGTCATTGATATGTGCCAACATAACGTCGTGAAATGAAACCGCGGAGGATGGAGTAGTCCAACTGACGTTCCTTAATTGTGAGGAATAATAGTAATCGTTTTTATTATCATGGCATTTAGATACGTAGCGGAACTTACCGCAATACTTTTGTCTTCTGATGTTAATATTGAGATTAAGAGTCATTGTTCAATTAAAGTTTTAAAATTGTTCAGGCGCTGCTCTCAGGAAGGGGGCTGGACAAAACATAAAAGTCTTACCTTTTCCATATTCGTTGTATGCATAACATATACATTTTGACTCAAACATATTTAAATTTTATTTTCAATATATATAGTTTCAGATTACATTTCATTCATACCTTTCACTAGAATATTAAATACCGAGCAAGTTGGCCGTGCTAAATTCAGACAATAATTTTTACTTGAAATGCAGTAGGGTGGAACAAGTTGGCCGCGCGGCGTGCAGCTGTGAGCTGTGAGCTTGCATCCGGGAGATAGTGGGTTCGAACCCCACTGTCAGCAGCCCTGGAGATGGTTTTCCGTGGTTTCCCATTTTCACATCAGGCTGTACCTTAATTAAGGCCACGGCCGGTTCCTTCCCACTGCTAGCCCTTTCCTATTCCACCGGCGTCATAAGATCTATCTGTGTACGTAAAACAAATAGCAGAAAAAGAAGAAGAAGAAGAATTTTAAATAAAAATTCAGTGAGAGAAAAGTATTTTGAGTAAACACATTGTAAACTGTTATCTGCTCGATGATGATGCTTGTTGTCTAAAGGGGCCTAACATCTAGGTCATCGGTCCCATTGCTCAGGTAACAACACTTCATACGATGGTCTTGCCGTCATAGCAGTAGTGATTCTTACTTGCCAATGTTTAAATGTTGAAGTTCAGATTATCTTGGATAAAAATGTGTTGTGTTGCTCTCATATGGCAAATACGACATCGCCTAAAGGATTATTCTGTGAAAGAAAATTCATGGGTAAACATACCTGATTAGCGTGATTAGCTGCCACTCCCGGAGGCCCGGGTTCGATTCCTGGCCCTGCCACGAAATTTAAAAAGTGGTACGAAGGCTGGAACGGGGTCCACTCAGCCTTGGGAGGTCAACTATGTACAGGGGGTATCGATTCCCACTCAGAAACCTCGAAGTGGTTTTCCATAGTTTCCCACTTCTCCTCCAAGAAAATGCCGGTATGGTAACTAACTTAAGGCCACGGCTGCTTCCTTCCCTCTTCCTTGTCTATGCCTTCCAATCTTCCCATCCCCAACACAAGGCCCCTGTTCAGCATAGAAGTTGCGGCCGCCTGGGCGAGGTACTGGTCATCCTTCCCAGTTGTATCCCCCGACCCGCAGTTTCACGCTCCAGGGCACTACCCTCGAGGTGGGATCCCTCACTGAGTCCGAGAGAAAAGCCAACCCTGGAGGGGTAAACAGAGTAAGAAAGAAGGAAAGAAAGAAAGAACGAAGGTAAATACCCGAAATAGAAACGGAAAACTAAGATGAGAGTAATTCATGCTCGTAGCCACTCCGTAGTTTTGTCCTGGTCTACAAAGAATTCGTGAAATGATAGTGTCCCTTTGCTCTTTTTTTCCTGTTCGTAATACAAAAAAGGCACACAGCAATACATAGGGTCGAATATTTCCTAACACAGTTAAAGAAAAGCAAATCACCACATCATTAAAAAACGAATTAGCGCATAAATTAAAATACTTGTTCAGGACGAAGTTACAGCGAGAAATCACTTTGTTCTTGTTTCCATAACATTTCTGCTCAAAGTACAACAAGGTGCACAAGAATGTCACAAATTCCAAGATTTGTAAACACAATTTAAAAAATATAATTCCCACACTACACAATAAAAAATAAACTCCCTAGCGCATAACTATCAGATCTCAATATTAGGCCAACAAGAACCTCATTGCGAACCCACTGCCAACATTTACGACAGCAAAACCATATAAATAAAAGTGGAAATGCGGTAATTTGCGGTATACAGCTTCTTGTCAGTGGGTAGTAGGCCAGCGCTCCAGCGGCATTACGGTGAAACTTTCCAATTACAGCTTTATGCTGGGCTTTCCAAGCGATTGTCAAGGCCGGTATAAGGAGCGCAGCGAGGGATCCAGTCGGCCGTGATGTGACAGAATGGAGTTCCTTATGTGAGACCTTCGAACAAGCCCGGCTTCGAAGTCCCACCTTCCCCTACTAGAATAGTACGCTAGCTGAGTCGGTAGAACGTTACGGGTATGATGGACCATCCCGTAACCTAGTAATCTTTATAGTGGGAGAATCTTACTTATGGGAGGAATACTATTATCCGGAAAATGAGAAGAATAATTCATTTTTCACAACACAAATTTAATAACTAAGAAAACACATGAATGCTATTTGCATAGATATGCTACAACACTAAATACATGAATTATGTGCATTACGGTTTTCTTGAGAATAGAATGTCTCTCTAGTCCTTTATCTAGAATCGCATTTTAACTCTGAAACCTGTAGAATTTCAGAAGTCGTTCCTTCTCTGACCAATTAACCATTTAAAAAATCACTTTATACCGTGATACTGGGACACAAAATAATTAAATGAGGTCATATCTTGCATTATTTTGCCTAGTCTACGTCGCTAATTTGCATATTTAAACTGACAAATTGTGTCGCCCTAACATCAAGTGAACTGAGGTGTTTGATATATTTATCGAGAGCACATTCAAGATATATGAAAGTCGTATCATAGCATTCGCTTGAAAACCCTATCTGACTATTTCACATATAAGCAAATATTATATGATGCATGTTTCATCGGGACAGCACATACATACTACCCTACAACAAGACATTCAAACAACGTTGCTCCCTGAAACAATACATCTTAGGCCCGAGTTCATCAACACATGCTAAATGTATACTAACAAGTAGTTAGTTAATACTGAGTTAAAAATTTAACATCTTGTTAGGTTTCTTGCGTTTCATCAATCTTTTCCTGTGAAATGTTAACTAATCGACTGTTATCTCTCCCAACATTGCGAACTAGTGCGAATCAAGGAGGCAGTGGTACGAACATGCTGTTTCACAGGGCGCTCTGATGCGCTTTTGTTTGAGTACAGCTGTTAAATAAGGTGCATGAACTTAAACGGAGTCGTAGTTCTTATTTTTCCTCCTTAGAAAAGGAGTTGTTAATTGAATGAGTAAATATAGAGAAGTTATTGAGTGCAAGCGCAAAGATGGCTTGACGATAAAAGAAAAGGACGAGGCGTGGAAGAAAGTCCACGAGGGTTTCAATGGGGTTATCATATTCTCTCCTAGCGGGTATCCACTATCACCTAACAGTATCCCTTCGTTAATTGTCCCCACTTCAAACTGTGCTCTGATATGGGAGTTATTAAATATTGTACTGTCGTGTATAGAACCAGGCCACAACTATATCCCTTATTTGGAGGTTAGGATCAATAAGCACCTGAACATTAACGGAGAAACATCCCTTCCGATTACGACATATTTCGGATCTATTGCCTCCAGGTGATTTGATTCATATATATGTGCAATCTATAGCACCTAGAACATCAGGAAAACGGCTTATTTCATAGAAGTCGTGGATAACTTTCTGACGTTCTTCTACTGAAGGGAATGTTACATACAGGGGCGAATGCTGGTCATGAAAGTCAGGCTTGCTCTTCCATTCGTGAAAGTTGGTGGGGTGGGACATGCATAGTTCTGAATGAATAAAATTTATAAACCCAAAAATCGCTAAATCACACGAACATTTTAATCATGCATTCAAACTGGTTACGTCACATTCAAGAATGGCCAAAAGAATAACAATCAGACAAATTTTATAATTATTAACAAATCATGACAAGCCAGTGATTATATAATTTAAAGAAGTAAACGTCAAACTACGTACACAGAAAAACTGCAACTATTTATTAGATCTTCCTACTTGAAAACAAACTCTACTCTGCGGCTTCTCTTTACAAAACCATCCATAACTTCATCATAGA
Organism: Anabrus simplex; assembly: GCF_040414725.1. Lineage (NCBI taxonomy): Eukaryota > Metazoa > Arthropoda > Insecta > Orthoptera > Tettigoniidae > Anabrus > Anabrus simplex. The sequence goes on along the minus strand of NC_090265.1, from coordinate 373,340,166 downwards.
AAGAGGACTGTAATCTAATTTTTGCAAGCAATCCTTTTTCAATCGACAACATAGCTGAGATACAGAGAACGAACTTACATATTCTCTGTTTTTCTCCCTGTGCCGTGTCTTTAAATCTGGCAGCGCCGGACAGGGCCTACCATTCTTAATAATGTCAGTTTTCTTTTGGATAGTCCTCCGAGAAAATAGATTTGATACCAAGCTGTCAATAATGCACGGTTCGGAACCCATTGCAGCACGTCAAATCATTCAGAATAGATGATCAGGAACTTACAGTACACTACTCACTGACATAACACACTAGATATGTAGCTCTCAGACCAGAGCTTCCAACTACACATTACAAATGTGACAGCTTGCAACCGGCTTTGGAGAGAAGAAACCTGCGCGCGCATACATTTCTCGCTGTGTCGACAGCTCCGCTGAAGCTCCCAAGATACGAGCAAGCCTCGCTAGACTCGCCAAGATAAATGCAACATGCGATTTGTATAATGCAGATCTATTACAGATACGGTACATATTGTAATTTTTTTAACTCGCCTACTTTAGAAATATATTGCGCTTGCGCAGCAAGCGTAGCATGCTCGGAGAAATCGCCCCTGGTTATATACCTCCTTCTCATGGATGCTATTGTTGCAGACACTCGACAAACAACTATACTAGGAGTGGCTTTAGAAATTCCAGCATTGTCGCCGACCATTACGTGAAAATAACAAGTAGCAAAAACTCGTAATGTTACCAGTACCTGCAACATTGGAGAAAGAGGTAAGGTTCTCTCCGTAGGATATTCAAACCTCACTCGAATTTCATCAACAACCTTAGCAAGGCCATAAATTTCACAAGTCATCTGGCAGTCTTGCTCTCTTTCTTACTTTCCCTTGCAAAATAACGGGACTCTGTAGTCCGGCCGGCGATCCGTCAAATTTTCAAAGTCATTACGTCGCTGAACTTTTCTTCGATCAGGATTATTGTGTAAAGGATCTAAATAGAGCAATTACGCTTCTAAAGACAGACTCACAGCAGCCGTTTTAGAACAAGTTGCTAAATGCTGATGTTAGCCGTTTAACATGGGAAATGGCTGATGTTAACTTTAATACGCAGTTTAACATATGTTAACGTTAACAGTTGTTGATGAAACGCAAATTTTCTTAAATTGTATATTAAAATGATTTAACACCTTGTTAAGTACTAACATGTGTTGATGAAACCGGGCCTTAGTGAACCAAGAACCAGTACAATTTCACTCCCTGAAATAGATAAGAGACAATAATGCATTTCATCTTCACACAACAGATCATGGGTGGTGGGATCCATCCACAGATGGCAACAGTGGGTATAGCTTCCACAGGTGCTGCCTAGTAAGGAACTCCTTTGACAGTGTGGGTGTATATGATCCTCATGAAAATCCCTAGACGATTTAATTTACGTAAATAAATGGAGGGCATTATCTCATCTTTTAGAATTATAAATTTATCCAACGGTGTTACTCTCTAAATGATAGCACGCAATTGCTAAGCCGTAGAAGGAAACGAGCTTTCGCAGTGCGTCTTTTCAATACGGTAGTTAGTATTCTATTTCCTCTGTCGCTCGGCAAGGCCATAAATTTCACAAGTCATCTGGCAGTCTTGCTCTCTTTCTTACTTTCCCTTGCAAAATAACGGGACTCTGTAGTCCGGCCGGCGATCCGTCTCGCCACTAATTATTCAATTCCATTTATCCCCAGGATGCTATTTGCATCAATAACGCACATTGGCTCTAATCCTTAAGCCTTAATTAACATCCTCGGTGCGAAATTATACATCGTGCATATTAACTACTCATTGGGAGAAATATTCGTACTCTCATAAACGTCGCATTCACTATAATCATCTGCCTGAAAGATCCCCCCCTCTCACGGCATATCCAATACATGCACATTGTTACAGAAGATGTGCTATCAATTGGCACAAACACACATTAACACTCGCGGTCTAAGTAAAACACAATCACAGTCACACCCACTGTCACTTCCTCATCTTCTGGTTCAGCAGCCTCAACTTATAAGGAAGGTCTTCTTAACCCATGTGTGAAGTGCAAAGAAAATAAAAAGGTTTAGAATCTTCTGACGACACATACTGGTTGTAAAATGCTGGTAGCTGAAGTGAATTTACTTGAATATCAAAATCTCTTTAAACATTACAATGCTTCACACTTGATTTATTCCAAGGGCTTTAAGTCTAACATGCACTACTTACCGTGGTAAAAAATGAAACTATTACGTCTGTCCAACCTTGAAGGAAAATCAGCGTAAAACCCTAGTAAATAACTATCCCTTTGAAACAGCAAAATCCTACACTACCTTCTACATCATTTACATGCAATTTACATATTTACATCATATAGGAAATACGTCTTTCTAATACTTGAAATTTGTACTCAACTCTTGTCTGGATCACGTCCACAGCTCTCCCGGACAGGTACACACAGGGGTTAAGTCGAACGGCTGCTTCAACAACGGAGTGTCCAGATTTCGGCTGCAGGTGGGTAGCTCGCATATTCGCTTGAGTCTCGTTCATGTGTGAGGATCTCGATATTCTGCGACGCGTCGAGTGGGTACAGGCCACCTGTACGTTGGTATTCTTCCTTGGACGATGACGTCACTGGCACACCAACGTGATGAGGGAATCTGACTTAATATAATTGTGTTAAATTACGACACATTATAATAGTTATGATCAGAGAGACTCACAAGCTCAAGCTCTCTAACCGAGCAGCGGTATATGTCCCTGTCGCCCGCTACTTCACCCTCATTCGCCTGTCTAATCTAATATAAGCAACTTAGGCCCTGAATTACACACGTTTGTGGTTTTTACTGTCACTGGGTATCTGATACTGTCATCACAGCACTAGATTTTAGGGAATACAGATTAACTACCGCGCTCGGGGTCGTTTAGCTGATTCCGCCCTTGCCAGGTACATTGTCAGTAAGCCGCTCTTTCTTCTACCAAGTAATTATTCAATATTACACAGTTAATAGAGCTCCTATGCTACTCCCTCGGAATTAATAAATTCATGTACTGAGTTATACGACGGCGTAGCCTACTTCCACTCAAGCTACACTTATTTCACTCCCGTACAGGTCATTCTGCTCTCTCACGCGTTAGGTAAATAGTTATAATCATAGCCATGTGCTATTGTCTGTTAATAACGGCGGACCTTACACAAATTTTAATTTATAATTATTCCACAGTGAGTATTATCAGCTTCATAGCCGCTAGTAAATAACACTAAGTCACCATTTACTTTATAGGACTATAAAAAGAATACAGTTAACGCGCGAACCAGTGGACATCACAGTGCAACTAGAAATATTATAATACCATCGAAGAATCATTCACGGCATGTACTACATCACCACACAAATGGAAAAATCAAATTACCATGGCTTGTTTCGGGTCGCATCCCTTAAATAGCGAGACCGTGTTAGTCTTAGTGGAGAGGGTAAAACCCCGCCTCTTCGCCAAATTCACTCCGCTAATAGGCAGTACTCAATATCGGTCGAGGTGTAAAATTAAACCTTGATCATCCCAGTTTCCACTGATGGATTCCCACCAAGATCGCATCGTGCGTTTTGCGATAATCTCAAAAGCGTCCTTTGCTAGCCCAGTGTCGGAAGATTCTAAGCTCGGGGAACTTCTGACTTCGTTATCACTGTCCTTTTCACCATCTGGTTCACACCTGACTGGATGTTTGTTTACTGCATACTTGGTCTTATTACATTTGTGTAAATCACTTCTTGTTGTTATAAATCAGCACAAAATTCGCAGATTCTTATGAATCTCAACTCATGAAAATCCATCATGTATTACGCAACATCTGTTATTCATCTTCTCGAAAACAGTTGAAGACTGTTGATTGGTAGTGGTAATTCTGCAGGGAAAAGAACGGCTCGGCGTGCCTCGTCACTTCTATCTTCCTCAGAAAAGGAGCGTTTTTCACTTGAGGCAAGAGTATGACTCGTTTAAGCTATTTGTGCGTAACGAGAGTCTAGCCTCTCCGGCTAGCGGTGGTACTCGTGTTCCGGAAAGGGTGAACGTGTGCTAACTTAGACACTAATTAATGTAGAATAGCGCGGAAAACAGCATACTCAAACTACAGGATAGCTTAACATACTCTTGGTGATGTTTTGAACGGTCAGAGTATACCCAGGTAGTTCAAAATATCAGATTTCGTTTTGTTCTTTAAAAGAGGGTTATTGGTATTACGAATGAAAGTGAAAAAGTTAAAAATACTATTTAGTTGAGATGTTTGTGGTAGCAGATCAGGCGTAACTAGGAGAACAAAATTCAATAATGGGGAATTCATAGGAGACGAAGTAAAATTTTAAGTGGTTAATCTATATAAATAAATTCGCAAAGCTCGTGTGTCTGTACATTGGCAATTTTGGCGAAATTTCAGTACAGTTATTCATTTCTGGTGCAAAAAGGATCATCTGCGCATTCTTTAGCTTTGGTGTCTGTTTGTTTGTCTGTTTGTCTATAACTTGAAAACTACTGGATATATTTCTGTAAAACTTCATATATAGAATCCATCCGTCCTTGAGTAGGTTTTAGGGGAATATTGTTTCTAAATCCCTGAATTGACTGGGGATTTATACGAAACCAAAACTGTGATTTTGAACTTTCACAAAAGTATCCACAATCAAACATAATGGAAATCTACATTCCTTTTCTTCTCTTGTGTATCATTTCAATACGAGGATTAATAAGGGAGATATCATTGACGGACCGTTTTTCGTACAAGTCCCATCGGACTTAAATCAAGGGTGGGTACGTGTAAAGCGTATTTCTTATAACTTGAAAACTACTGAAGATATTTCAACCAAACTTCATATTTAGCATCCACCTGTCCAAAGGTAAAATTTTAGGTCCATACCATGTCAAATTCCCGGAATAGACTGAGGGTTTATAGGGAATCGCAACAGTGATTTTACTCTCCCACAATATATACAAGACCAGCCTGACTGTAAATCGACCAACCTGGATGGAAATCCATTTCTAAAACTTTTCTTCTCGGGTGCAATTTTTCGATAGGAGGATCAATAGGGGAGATATCATTAACGGATGGTTTTCAGTACAAGTCCGACCGGTCTTAACTAAAAAGCGGGTGCGTGTAAAGCGTATCTCTTATAAAGCGAAAACTACTGGAATTATGGCAGCTAAAGTTCATACCGTGTTTAAAATTCACCTGTCCAAAGGTAGGTTTTAGGTCCAAACCATTTCAAATTCCCGGAGTGGACTGGGGGTTCATAGGGAACCGAAATAGTAATTTTACTCCCATACAATATATATAAGACTAACCTGACTGGAAAACGACCAACCTTAATGTAAATCCATTTCTAACACATTTTCTCGTGTGCGTTATTTCGATAGGAGTGTTAATAAGGGATATATCATGTGCGGTCGGTTTTGCAGGCTGTCCAGCGGACATAGCTCAAAAGATGATGTACGTAGAGCAGAATCCTTATCTAAAATAAAATCGTAACAAGCGTGTCTGTACATTGAACATTTTGGCGAAATTTTCGTAGGCTACTGTTATCCGTTTCAGATGTAATAAAGACCATCTGCATATTTGTTAGCTTTAGTTTCCTGAAAGTCCTCATTTTTAACCCACTAACCCAAAGAAATATTGAGGTACAATCTGACAGACGAGCTATAAATTTGAAATTCGGCAAAATTATATTTCTTAGCCTGTAATCGAGGGAAAGCTTAAATATCTTTAAATATTTCATTTTTACCCCCGAAAAATATGGGAATATTGGGGCAATTTCAATGTCGGTGTAGACCTATGTTTCGAGGTATTTCGCGGCTAAACGTATCACAACCCGGATGGCAAAATCTCAGTTCACTTTGGAGTGATCTACAACTTTGGTCCTATGACGTTTCGTTTATTAAGTTTTTTCTCTATTTCTTGATTATACCTACATTTTGCTCATTGTACACATATAATGCGCAGTTCGAATCACTTATACGAACGATAGAATAATCTAATCTACACGAACATTGGCCTATCCAATGAAATTAAATGGCGTATGGCTTTTAGTGCCGGGAGTGTCCGAGGACAAGTTCAGCTCGCCAGATGCAGGTCTTTTGATTTGACACCCGTAGGTGACCTGCGCGTCTTGATGAGGATGAAATGATGATGAAGACAACACATACACCCAGCCCCCGTGCCAGCGAAATTAACCAATTGAGGTTAAAATTCCCGACCCTACCGGGAATCGAACCCGGGACCCCTGCGATCAAAGGCCAGCACGCTAACCATTTAGCCATGGAGCCGGACGGCCTATCCAATATCCATACGTGAGCCAAATACTATGTTTGTAGCTGTCACATTAGTACCCAAAAGTAATGCACTGTGAGAAAACCTTACCCAAATGTCACCCTATTCAACGTTTCTAACTCAATTTTACCCATAAATAGATGAGACACGAAAAATATTTTAAGACCAGCCATTTAGACAGCTAAATGCGGTGTCTTACTGTACACTCTGTTTGTCGATATGATGCATCATTTAGCAGCAGTTAATCTGTAAATGAAGGTTTGCAATATTGTAAACATGCATATACTTCGTACGTCGATCTATATATATATATTCATTCAAGTCGATTTTTTAGCGATGTAGAAAGGGTGTGTTTACCATTATTCTTAATATTTCACATCGATAGTGACTCGGCAGGAGCGTCTGCTATTGTAATCATTACTCTCCTCGTCGATTTTGACTGGCAGTAGGAATGGGATCCTTCTTCAATTCCTTTGTAACCAGCATTAGTAAGGAGGGACTACTATTTTAATTAATAATCACCTTCTAGATTTGACTGGCAGAAGTCAAGGGAGCATGCAATTCGTTCAAAACTCCCCTCACCGATTGTATTTGGGGGTAGGCAAGTGTGCCTACCATTATAAACAAATTTACCCGTCTAAAATGTGACTGGCATTAGGCGTAGTGGCCTTGCTGTTATAATGGAAACTCACCGATTCGGTGTGACTGTCATTAAGAAAAGGGGCCTGTCATTATAACAATAACAACACAACTCAATTTTGACTAGCAGTAGCGAAGGTGCTTACTATTGTAATAAAAACTCCTCAACTGTAATATGTCTGGAAGTAGGAAAGGGCGCATGCCATTGTAACGAAATATCCCCAAATCGACTGCGACCGCGCTGTATGCAATGGGGCCTCCCACTATAATGAAAACTTACCTACTCGATTGTGAATGGCAGTAGGCAAGTGAGCCTGCCGTTATCATCACAACTCCGCAACTCGCACTTTACATTGGAAACAATGTATAGGAACCTCGCCCTGCTGTTTATGGATAACGCTTAAGAGACATGCAATTTAAAACATCATATTCACTATATGTACAGTAATTTACTTGATATCCGTATACAATGTAGAATACCGTAGTGAAGCGTATCATTAATTTCAGTAAATCTGTAAGGAATGCCTAGGGTACGCATAACACTGGATTTTATTGACTCAATATGAGCAGAGGTCAGTTTGCAGTCTATTATAACACCTAGGACTAGCATGACTTCGTTTACATTCTTCTAAACGAGAAAGTATACTGGTACCATGAATACGAGAAGTAAGTCAAGTCTTAAAATAGATACAATCCTAGCATTTATATGAACCAAGCATGAGCTGGACTGGGGTTGGTGTGTGTGTGTCCAAACATTGGATCTTCCATTTGTATAGCTTCTCACTTCCATTGTATAACGGACCTTACTACTCGGCTACGAAACTGAACTGAATTTCCATATTTCATTGACGATTTGTTCTTCATAATCAAGGTGATCAAGATTTACTCAGTTAGTTCAGACTCACCAGTCTGTACGGATTCATGTTTGAAACTTCGATAACAGCCAAGTCAGTGACGATACTCTGGATAATTTGAACTGTCCTTTGTGGTTAGTAATATAGGCCTATTTTCAAATGTCGGGATAATTCTTGAACAGGTATCAGTTCGATGAAAGCATGTTTCGGGAGAATATCTGGAAGATTTCATAACATTAATTTATTAGAAGTACAAGGAGTTACATCGTCTATTCCCATTTGAGTGATTTCTTTCACTCTATTACTGTAGGCCTACATCATATGTAAAATAATAACGCCCGTCCTTCGTGTGTAGTTGGATTGCCAATTTAATCCTCCTCTCAGGACGCTATACCTATTCATCCATAAACTCGATAGAGTCCAAGACTTGGAAAGATAAAAATGTGGCCCTTATTAATCATTTCGCTGGTATTTAAATGATAAAAGACGGAAAACCATTTTGAGGGATGCCGACACTGGGATTTGAACCCACAATCTCCTTTATGCAAGCTCACAGCTGCGCGCCCTTAACCGCACAGCCAACTCGCCCAGTGATGAAAAATCTAAAATGATTGTAAAACTGAACTGAGTTTTAATGAAATTTCTTCACGATAACACTAGGGTACATTTAATCACCTGCACATATCAGATGAGACAGAACTACCGTTGGGAAGCATTGGGTCATCATGTTCTGATCTGCCACCGACTAATATCAGTCTTCTTGAACCACTGAGGAAATCTGCTTGAAAGAGGATTAGGAACCAGCCGGAACTTCAGTGAGCTATAATTTTTCATCGTCAGGCCCTTGATCCTGATTTCCTCATTGCCGAAAATAGATGCCTTGGTAAACTGTTAATGGATGGAAAATATGTGTAAAATTATAATTTCAGGTCCTACCAAAAGTTTAAGGACACCTGCATATTTCATGAACATGATCCCTGTCTTGAGACTTTTGGTCTCAGGTATACATTGTTTTTACAGGGCAATAGTACACATGTAGAATAACATATACTGAATTTTTAAATTAAAATATCACTCTATGTTTTGTTGCTATTAATTGTTATATAATAATTGGAAAAAGAAAATAGCTTTTTCATTACTTGTAATAATAATAATGTTATTTGCTTTACGTCTCACTAACTACTTTTTCAATCTTCGGAGACGCCGAGGTGCCGGAATTTAGTCCCGCGGGAGTCTTTTACGTACCAGTAAATCTACCGACACGAGGCTGACGTATTTGAGCACCTTCAAATACCACCGGACTGAGCCAGGATCGAACCTGACACGTTGGGGTCGGAAGGCCAGCGCCTTATCCGTCTGAGCCACTCAGCCCGGCTTTTATTACTTGAAGAGATCTGGGCAGTACAATATGGGGATTACATTAATAATTTTTGTTATGTAGAAACACGGATACTTATAGAATGTTTGTAAACAAAGCATCGGAATACGTTTCCATTTCAAATTTCTGCCCTTTTATAACTCACAATAGAACCACAGAAATGGTCATAAAACAACATTCCTTGACCTTGGCTGGACAGGGGACGCCTCAAGCTACTAAGATCGTTTGCGTGTTATATTGTAGCTTGAACACCCCACTACAATGTAATACACAAACAATGTCGGTAGCTTGAGGGGTATCCTGTCTAGCCAAGGTCAAGGAATGTTTGTTTTATGACCTCTTTTTGTGGTTCTATTGCGAGTTATAAAACGGGGGATTTGTTTTAATAGAAACATATTCTGTTGCTCTATTACAGTTACAAATATTCTACATGTTTCTCCATAACAAGAATTATTATTAATTTAATCCCCGTATTGTAATGTCCAGATTTCTTAAGTATTAAAAAGGGGCTATTTTATTTCCAGTTATTATAAACAAAACAAAATTAGTAACTTCAGAACAAAGGTGATATTTTAATTAATATTTCAGAATATGTTCCTCTAAATATGTACTAGTTCCCTGTAAAATATCGTTTTCCTGAGACGAAAAGTTTAAGGACAGAAATCATGTTCATGAAATAACCAGGTGACATTAAACTTTCGACAGGACCTGCATATTATTATTATTATTATTATTATTATTATTATTATTATTATTATTATTATTATTATTATTATTATTATTATTAAAGTGACTTTATTGTGGCGAAGTTAGGGCTCCTGGCTCTTTCTTACATTTAACCGCTTCATGTATACAGAGTGGACCATGTATGTTGAGACTGTACAACATCTCAAAAACTAAGCGTTTCTTTTTTATAACTGTCTGCAATAAAAGTTGCTTGATATTAAGGGGGAAAGAACACACTATTTGTCATGTTTTATTTGGAGAATGTTTGAATAGTCATTTGAGGGACAGGTGACTTTTTTAAATGGGAACCAAATTTTTTTTCAAAATTTCGCATTCCTCATACAAAACTAAACAGCTTTTATCATTTTATAAGTACATGATTCTGTGCCTGGTGTAGAGTATGCAACATGGATGACAGGTAGGCACACAGAGTAATACCAGTTATTGTAAACGCATCGGACCTTAGCGTAATCATCATCATCATCATCATCATCATCATCATCATCATCATCATCATCATCATCATCATCTTCCTCTTCTTCTTATTATTCTTCGTCTACCGCTTTTCCCACATCAGTGGTGTCGTGGGTGCGAACTGTGTCTCACATGTGGATTTGGCTCTGTTTTAGGCCAGATGCCCTTCCTGACGCCAACCCTATATGGACGAATATAATCACTATTGCGTGTTCCGCTGGTGGTTGGTAGTGTAGTGCGTTGTCTGAATATGAAGATGGAAGTGTTGGGGATAACTCAAACAGCCACTCGCCGAGTCAGAAGAATAAATCACACGCGATTAAAATCCCCGATCCAGCCGGGAATCGAACTCGGGACTCTCTGAACCGAAGGCCTCAATGCTGACCATTCAGCCACTGAGTCGGACCGGACCTTAGCGTAATAAATGTTCAAAATGATGCCCTTCTACCTCAATGCATTTTACAACTCTGTGAATGAGCGATTGGTGTGTCCATAAAAGCGTGTCGCTGTCAATGCTGGCACATGCATTTCTTATGTGAGCCTTCATGTTGCCAGGAATCATTGGTTTTTGAAATACACTCGATCTTTTAGGTAACCCCATTAGAAAATGTCCAGAGATGGAAAGTCAGGAGACCAAGCAGGCCAATTGGCAGGACCTGCGCGTCCTATCCAACGATAATGGTAATTGTATTTTAAAACATAGATGAATTACATAAAACAAATATATTTCCGTTGGCTTTTCAAGAAATGCAAGATTTTTCCTCTATTATTGAGACGATTTGTAAGATTTTGGTACAAATCGCGCCTTTTAACTTCTTCTGTTTTAACAGCTTGCGTTTTGTGAAACATACACATTAGCGTTTTATGTAGAAATAGATCATTTATAATTAAATGAATTACAAAAAATATATATTTCCATTCGCTTTTCAAGAAATGAAAGATTTTTCCTGTACTACTGAGACGATTTGGAAGATTTTGGTGCAAACCACACCTTTTAACTCCGTCTGGTTTAGGAGCTTGAGTTTTGGGAATTACACACGTTAGCATTATATGTATATAGTTAGATGTTGTAATATAACGGCGGATTAAAATAGTACTTCGGTACTAAATGGGACTTGGATTTCTCCGTGGAAGATTCAAAATTGAGTTCTACTACTACTATTACTTCACCTTCCAACTGGCCTTCACAATTTTATTACTTCGGGTCAGCTTTGCATGTGGTAGTGGTGGTTTGTAGTGAGCTGTGTTGTGTGTACATGAAGAGATGTGTTTTAAGATGAGCAAAAATTTCAGACCCCGAGCCAGAGGAGTTAACTATATGCAGTTAAAATATCCATCGTGGCCCCGGATCGAACCCGGGTTCTCTGAACTGAAGACCAGTACGCTGGCCTTTCGCCAAGGAGCCGGATTCTACTATTATTATTATTATTATTATTATTATTATTATTATTATTATTATTATTATCATCATCATCATCATCATCATCATCTGTTTATCCTCCAGGTTCGGCTTTTCCCACGGACTGAGCGAGGGATCCCACCTCTACCGCCTCAAGGGCAGTGTCCTGGAGCTTCAGACTCTTGGTCGGGGGATACAACTGAGGAGTATGACCAGTACCTCGCCCAGGCGGCCTCACCTGCTATAGTGAACAGGGGCCTAGTAGGGGGATGGGAAGATTGGAAGGGATAGGCAAGGATGAGGGAAGGAAGCGGCCGTGGCCTTAAGATAGGTACCATCCCAGCATTTGCCTGGAGGTGAAGTGGGAAACCACGGAAAACCACTTCGAGGATGGCTGAGGTGGGAATCGAACCCGCCTCTACTCAGTTGACCTCCCGAGGCTGAGTGGACCCCGTTCCAGCCCTCGTACCACTTTTCAAATTTCGTGGCAGAGCCAGGAATCGAACCTGGACCTCCGGGGGTGGCAGCTAATCACGCTAACCACTACACCACAGAGGTGGCATTATTATTATTATTATTATTATTATTATTATTATTATTATTATTATTATTATTATTATTATTATTATTATTATTATTATTATTATTATTATTATTATTATTATTATTATTACAATACCAAATTCCCATGTTTCCATGGGTAAAGTAAAGCACCCAGGTTCAATTTAGAACATTACCAGTGGTTTGAGATCAAATGCCTTTCCTGCCTCCAAGCGGCAGATGTAATGAAAATCACGCGAAATCACCGAGATTCAAAGCCATGATAATTGAGTTGAGAGTAGAACGGTTATCTACTGCAGCAGCGCGCTAAAATATTATGTCAATATGCTATAATATTAATATTAATAATAATAATAATAATAATAATAATAATAATATATTATTATTAACGTTATTAATGGAAGTAAGAAGGAGACTGTGGAAGAGAATTTCAGTATTCACAATGACTCCTAGAAATCAAAGGAACTGAAGAGGAAGAATGAAATTAAAATACCATGTGAATGAATTAACATCGAAATTTAATAACAAAGTTACAGTATGAATTATCCCTATAATTTTTCAAGTGCTTTATTCAAGAATTGTACTGTCCAAACTCTTCTTGTGAAGTTCTACAGGATGATGTATGGGTAGTCTGCAAGCACAGAACAAAAATAGATTAAGTACATTTTTCACGACTGTACATTCTGTAACGACGACATTGATATTTGGGTTAATATTGCATTAAGAAAGGTAGTACTTACGATGGATATATCTGTAACGGTAGTAGGGCAAGCCAAACACAAAGCCGGCGGTCTCCGACGACTTCAGCGCCTCTTCCTTGGCAGCAGCTGGCACTAGTGCAGGAGTAGTCTCCTCTGATCTCGTGGTCTTGTCATTACTAGGAGGCGCTGCTGACGCAAGCACTGCTGTTGCCACCACAACAAGGGCAAATATAACCTGTTGAAGGGAGAATAGGAATATTATAGTTCTGATGTTCTCCTTCATTTAATATCAGCTGTACCTCTAGCTTGTAGCATAGGAACCCTCACAGTGATGATGCGGTGGTGGGGATTATTAAGGGGAAGTACAACTGGGCAACCATCCCCGGAACCCGTAGAGGCTCAAACTATGAGAGGGTGGGCAATCATGGGGTCCCTGGCTTAGTAAGACATTATTTCTACTTATTTGTTGCAGGATCCTCACTTTCATCTTTCAAGTCTGACCTTACTTGATAAACTATAATTCCCTTCCGACCCTGACCGTATTAGGTTTCTGGAGCCCAATAGAGTCTCTGTTTAACTACCTTCCCTGCCCTTCCTTCTTGCCTATACTTTCGTTATTTGACGTGTTAGAACTCTTCCATTTTCCCTCTGATTTATTTTAGCGATGTAAATTACACAGTTGTACTTCCTCATAAAAAGCCAATTGCCATCATCACCTGTACTTAATAAATATTATATATCTGATGTGATGATGATGCTTGTTGTTTAAAGGGGCCTAACATCGAGGTCATCGGCCCATATTATATATCAAGTGCTAAAGAATTACGGTACACCATTTTAGAAAATATTCTACCAGGATCTGAAATTACAAGATCTATCTGTCTGTCTACATATCTAAATGTTTTCATTCCTCTCCCTGAAGAGGAGGAGAGGGCCACCTAGAAAGTAACACCTTCTCTATGGCCAGGATTACAATTTATTCAAGTACCTAGTTATGGAGTTAGGCCTTTTGAATATGAAGCTGGAATTCAATTGTGAATCTCCTGGAAAGAAAGAAATTCAGATAGCTGAGGTTCGCTGCAGAATACGAGCAGTTCGTGGAAATTAGTTGCGCAAAACTGAACAGCAGTGACTCATACAACTCAACCTCTGAACCAGACATTTGTCACGTTTAGGAACGTTTAGTATCCAAAGTGTTTGCAAGACCGAGCTCGATAGCTGCAGTCGCTTAAGTGCGGCCAGTATCCAGTATTCGGGAGATAGTGCGTTCGAACCCCACTGTCGGCAGCCCTGAAAATTGTTTTCCGTGGTTTCCCATTTTCACACCAGGAAAATGCTGGGGAAGTACCTTAATTAAGGCCACGGCCGCTTCTTTCCCAATCCTAGCCCTTTCCAGTCCCATCGTCGCCATAAGACTTCTCTGTGTCGGTGCGACGCAAAGCCAATAGAATATTCGCAGGCAAGTTTAAAACAAAATGTCGATTCATCCCATCTACTTCACTATCATATTTTACGAGGAATCTTTTATCTACATACCTAATTACTATGCTATGTATCTCACACTTAACATTTACGGTAGGTTAGAACAAGAAAATACGTTCACCTCATAAATATCAGGAGTGATCAATCGTACGTCCTTTGTCAAGAGTTATTGCGTGTATTCAAAGGTGGTGGTGGTGGTATTTATTGGTTTAAGAGGAAATACAACTGGGCAACCATCCTCTATTAACACTAATCAGAGGAAAAATCCAAGGGGTCCGACACTTCGAAAAATGAAGGTATCAGGCAAAGAAAGACTAAGGGCGGGAAAACGAAAGACAGCCTAGACCTTGTCATCTAATACCGTCGGGGTCGGAAAAAAACAGAAGTTGACCAAGGAAGGTCGAATATGATAGAGGAGCCTGGCACAGGTGGAAGCAATACCCAGGACTCAGCCAAGGATCCCGTAGTTCAAAGTGATGATAACATTTTGCAACTTATCTTATTACGAATGCCGCATTGTTTGAAAAGATTAGGGGTTCAAATATCAGCGTTTGTACTAAAGAAAATCCATCCTGCAACCTGTGTAATGGGTGGGTTGGTATAATTCACATAATGTCATTCTTCTATTTGACATGTACACTCAATCGCACAAAAATTGGTCGTCGCAGAAGATGACTTTCTTTTAAAATCCTTTTGTTTGAAATAGGAAAAACATATTGTTCTGTTGTAGGATTCCATGTATCATCTCTTCATCCACCTGCTATCCACAGTTTACGAATATCCTCGCGATTCAAGAATGCATAACATTTCTTTGTCGGCCAATTTTCGAGCGGTTTGGTGTATACTTTTAGCCTACACTTTTTCCCACGTTAGGCCACATGTAAAGATTTATTTCCTAGTGGTTCAACTTTACATTAGATTAGATATTTGGCTACAATATGTCAGAAAAGGGCCAGACTGGGTAGGAAGCGACCATGGCCGTAATTAAGGTACAGTTTGCTTGGTGTTAAAATGGAAAACCATAGAAAACCATCTTCAGGGAGCTGGCGGTAGGGCTGAAATCCACCATCTTCCGAAAGCTAGCTCACAGAAACGTTGACCGAACCATGTTTCCAACTTGCTACCCATTTGTTTCTTATTGGTCTGCCATTTGGCTATGATCGCGGAAAATTTCTGAATGGTTCCTAAGACTGAGTTAATGCTTTCAGAAAACGAAAAGTGTGGCAATACAATTTTCTGACAACACAGAGAGCGCAGATTTTCCCCTCCCTCGATAATATCGACTACCTTGGATGGGATCGAACCCGTGAACACTTCACCATTCATCCATTGAAGAAGCTATAGCCGGTTATAATATAACATACAGTAATCACAGTACCGTGATTTTTTTTCAGTATTTTCCCATCAAAGTGACCGCTGTTACTTTCAGTGCAGATGACAGTCTAACCAAATCTACGTCCCAAACAACGTGAAATTCTCGTAAAATATTACAATCTTCCAATCTTCCTTGTACGGGCATTTGAATGTTTAAAACACATCCCACCGAGCTCGATAGCTGCAGTCGCTTAAGTGCGGCCAGTATCCAGTAATCGGGAGATAGTGGGTTCGAGCCCCACTGTCGGCAGCCCTGAACATAGTTTTCCGTGGTTTCCCATTTTCGCACCAGGCAAATGCCGGGGCTGTACCTTAATTAAGGCCACGGCTGCTTCCTTCCAATTCCTAGGCCTTCCCTATCCCATCGTCGCCATAAAACCTATCTGTGTCGGTGCGACGTAAAGCAAATAGCAAAAAAAAAAAAAAAAAAAAAAAGACCACATGCCTAAAATCCAAGGCAGATTCACTTACCATTTTGTTGAATGCCATTGCTATGGTTCTAATATTGGCGGTATATTGGAACTGGCATTATATCTATACTAACTACGGTATATATATATTTCTCTACAAGGAAACGACGTGTGATTGTTGCCCTGGAACCGTCACCGGATGAAACTTCATGACGACCACACGGATGCTTGAATTGGAGATCATTTCTTTGCCCCTTGGGCACCATTTCCTACATACGGGAAAACACAAGAGAGAGCTATCTTCAAGAAGAAATACTTCTCTGATTGTCATAAATAAACACCGACGATGACTCAGATGGAATTTACGCAGTTTCTCTCTCAAAGATCAAGGAAACGATATTATACTCTTCTCCTGTATGTGGATGTGGTTGATTACATCTGAAGTATCCCCTACTAGTTACAAGAGTCGACGAAAGAGGGTACTCTAGGAAATCTCAAGTAGATTGGCGAGCACAGGTATCCTATCTGAGTATGATATAGCTTCAACTGCTTATGTCGGATTCTACAGTGCCAGCTTTCATATGCGATTTCTCTTGTTCAAACCTGATTATCTTCCCGTCCCGACGACGTTGGATTTGGGAGGCTTAAGGAGCACTACATTTTATCGCCTTCTTGACCCTTCTCTTCCTTACACCTTCATTCTCCCCAAATTTCATTTCGAAGATTTTTTCATCGTTGTAGCAACTGTAGTCGTTTAGGGAGGATGGGATAGGAAATAGCCTTGACCGGAAGGAAGTATCCATGGCCTCAATTAAGGTGTAACATGAAAATGGGAAACCATCTAAGAGCATATTCAGGATCGCTGGCAGTGGGATTCAAACGTACCATCTTCCAAATACAAGCTCACAGCTACACGGCCTGAATCACGCTGTCAAAACTCACCCGGTGATTAGATTTATTTTCATTAAAACCATGATCACTGTCAATAATTATCGATATGACACGTTCTTCCAAGCAAATGTGTCAAAATTGCCAAGTAAGAATATTTATTTATAGTTTGCTCCATCCTGACATTACGTTTTGATAGACTGTTTTCAGTGGTGAGTAATCTGTCGCACGTGGAATGGATAGAATTCAACATACCGGTAACTTACTTCAATGAAACTAGGGACCCTTGAATGCTACAAAATATTTTCTGGAGTAAGCGTGGAACTTGTGATGAATAGCCTAGCTTTGGATGGCCAGCCATATTAGTCGAAGCTGGAGGTTGACTCGGGCCATAGTGCAGCATCTTTTTATTTTATTTATTGAATGCAGAAGTATTCATTTAGTGGTGTGTAAGGTTTTTTATTTCTTGCAAGTTGCTTTACGTCGCACCGACACAGATAGGTCTTATGGCGACGATGGGACAGGAAATGGCTAGGAGTGGGAAGGAAGCGGCCGTGGCCTTAGGTAAGGTACAACCCCAGCATACCCCGAATCCAAGGACTCAAAGAAAATCAAATTTGGAATTACTAAGAGAAGTCTAAGAGGAGAAGAATTTATTCAAAGAAATGTAAAGGAGGAAATTCACATTTCCAGGACACACCATTAGACACAACAACTTTATCACCAATATGTTTGAAGGTAAACTACCAAGGAAAAATGCAAGAGACCGACCCAGGAAAAATACTTGGAAGAGATCAAGAAAGAAAATGGGATTCAGAAGATTTTTAATAATAACAATTTTTATTTATTCGGCGCGTCGAACTACTTTGCCCCTACTTTGCACCATTTATTATGAACCTGCGTGTATTTGGAAACTGCGGAAGTGTAAAATGTTGAATGTGAGGAAAGAAACGTTAAATACGACACACACACCCAGTCCCCAGGCCAGGGATATTAATCATTTGCAATTAAAACACCTGACCAGGCCGGGAATCGAAACCGGGGCCGCCGGGTGACAGGTGGACGCATTGCCCTGTACACCACGGGGCCGGACAATAAGTTACATGACGATGAAAAATTGCGCAATATAGAGTCGAATGGTTGTATCGACAAGGCACTGTCTTTAGGAAATTAATGAATTATTTTATATTACCACATGTACCCGTGCTTCGCTACGGTATTCAACATTGTCTTCGAATATCGAAGTAAATACTGTACATGCAGTATATATGATTGTTTTAAAATTGCATGTCTCTTAGCGTTATCCGAGAAACAGAATGGGGAGGTCCCCATACGTTGTTTCCAGTGTAAGGTGTTTGTCATGATAACGGCAGGCTCACTTGCCTACTGCCATTCACAATCGACTTGGGGAGTTTACGTTATAATTGCAGGGCACATTGCCTACTGCGTGGTCACAATCGATTTGGGGAGTTTTCGTTACAATGGAAGGCCCTCTTTCCTACTTCCAGACAGATTACAGTTGAGGAATTTTTTTTATCATGGCAGGAAACTTCCCTACTACCAGTCGAAATTGAGTTGTGCAGTTATCATTATAATGACAGACCCCTTTTCCTACTGCCAGCCAGCTTACTGCCAGTCACACCAAGTTGGTGAGTTTCCATCAAAATAGCAGGTCACTATGCCTATTGCCAGTCACATTTTAGATGGGTGCATTTATTTTTAATGGCGGGCACCCTTGCCTACAGGCAAACACAGTCGGGTAGCGGAGTTTTAAACAAAACTGCATGCTCCCTTGCCCTCTGCGTGTCAAATCGAGAAGTGAATTATTCATTAAAATAGTAGGCCTTCCTTACTAATGCCATTTACACCGGAGTTGGAGAAGGACCTCATTCCTACTGCCAGTCAAAGTCGGTGTAGGGAGTACTGATAACAATAGTAGACACAACCGTTTTCTATCGCTACAAATCGATATCAAATCGATACGAAAGTATATGCTTGTTTACAATATTGCAGACCTGCTAAACGGTACGTCATATCGACAAAGGATTGTGCCATAAGACGCCGGATTTAGCGGCCTAAATTGCTAATACTATGATATCTCATCTATTCATGGGTCAGATTAAGTTAGAAACGTTGAATAGGGTAAAATTTGTGTAAGATTATCTCAAATTGTATTACTTTTCAGATAATTATGTAACAGCTGCATACAAAGCATTTGGCTCGCATATGGCTACCAGGTGGGCCAATTTTCGTGTAGAGTTTGATGATTCTATCTTTTTTATAAATGATTGAAAGTATGAATTATGCATGTGAAAAGTCCAAATTTACTTAACATCGAGAAATAGAGAAAAATCAAACGTGAACGGGATACAGATACGGCAAAAAGTCGTAAGACCAAGGTTGCAGATCAATCCAAATTGAACGGAGATTGTGCCATCCATTATGTGATAAGACTTCCCGAAGGTCTACACCATCGTTAAAACTGCCTACATATTTCGATATTCTTCGGGGATAAAAAGTGAAAACTTTAATGATATTGGAAGTTTTCCGTCCGTTGAGGGCTAAAACGTATAATTTTGTCAAATTTCAATTTTCTTGTTCGTCTGGCAGATAATGCTGCAAACTGGATTTTGGGCGAGGAGGGTAAAAATTACGACTTTCAGAAACCTAAACCAAAAATATGCAGATGGTCATTATTACCCCTTAAACGGGTAGCTGTGCGATAATTTCGCCAAAATAGTCAATGTACAGGCACAAGTCGTTACCATTTTATTTATATAGATAGATAAGGAATCTGCTCCACGTACAACACGTTTTAGGCTATGACCGCTGGACTTACCTTGCAAAACTGACCGTTCATGATATCTCCCTTATTAATGCTCCTGTAGAAAGAATGAACAAGAAAAAAATTTTAGGAATGGTTTCCATCAAGTTTGGTCGATTTCCAGTCAGGTTGGTCTTGTACTGTATACTGTATATTGTGGAAGAGTAAAATCACCATTTCAGTTCCCTATAAAAAGCCAGTCCATTCCGGAAACACGAAATGTTATTGACCTTTAAAACCTACGTTTGGACAGGTGGATGCTAAATATAAAGTTTAGGACAGTTAAGAAAGTTGAAATTTATAGAAAATGGATTATAATTGAGGACAGCCGGATGACGACAAATATGTAAATACCAAGTGAATGTATTGGAAAATCAAATTTCCCTCAATAAGTTATGCTAGTGTGAGTTATGGATATAAGAAAGCGGTAACAGAAGAGAAATTTAGCCGCAGGGATTCTTAGGTAAACAGATAAGAAGATGATTAATGGTTTAGTAATTTCGTGTGGCTATTTCTAGCCGAGTGCAGCCCTTGTAAGGCAGACCTTCCGATGAGGGTAGGCGGCATCTGCCATTTGTAGGTAACTGCGTGTTATTGTGGTGGAGGATAGTGTTATGTGTGATGTGTGAGTTGCAGGGATGTTGGGGTCAGCACAAACACCCAGCCCCCGGGCCATTGCAATTAACCAATTAAGGTTAAAATCCCCGACCCGGCCGGGAATCGAACCCGGGACCCTCTGAACCGAAGGCCAGAACGCTGACCATTCAGCCAACAAGTCTGACATGATTAATGGTGTTATTACTTAAGGTATTCGAGGACGGTTATAACCTCAAACGATATTCCACCAATATCCCGCAGAATGGCCGATTGACGCATCTCTTGCTTTCTACCCAAGGAACAACCAAGAATTTAAAGGAATGATGAGGAAAGTAGCAGTACGTTTCTTCCCTGCTGGCAAGCAGTCACAGACGTAGCCATGGTAACCTGTAGTTTCGTTGTCGGTCGGTCGGTCACTCAATGCCGAGCATGATATCCACAGAAAGTAGTAAATTTCTCCGTCATTTGAAGAGTAAGGTAAATTATGAACATAACGAAAGTTGTTTATAATGAAGAGGCGTTTCACATAAGGTCCACAGAGTTTACAGAAAAAATCAACAGTATAAGAGAAAATGAAGGAAAACCTTCCTGGTTTTCCTATAAATCCCCCGCCTATTCAAAGATTTTAAAATGATACGCATATCGAAACCTTCCTCGGGATGACTATACTCTAAATATGAAGTTTTATTGAGATCTATCCAGCCGTTTCACCGTGATGGTGGAACAAACAGACAAACAGACAAACACAAAAAATAAGAACCACCGATTAGGTCTTGAGTTGACCTAAAACGGATAAATATCTGAAAATTTTGCAAAACA
Source organism: Anabrus simplex (assembly GCF_040414725.1). Lineage (NCBI taxonomy): Eukaryota > Metazoa > Arthropoda > Insecta > Orthoptera > Tettigoniidae > Anabrus > Anabrus simplex. The sequence goes on along the minus strand of NC_090265.1, from coordinate 373,318,719 downwards.
AACGAAATTACAGACAGCGGACCCCCTACAACTTTATTTATATAGATGGTGGTCGTAAAGTTTGATTTACCGTGCTCGATAGCTGCAGTCGCGTAATTGTGGCCAGTATCCAGTATTTGGGAGATAGTGCGTTCGAACCCCACTGTCGGCAGACCTGAAGATGGTTTTCTGTGGTTTTCTTGAAGCAACTGAGATGTGGGTATTGAGGAAAATAACAAGGACGAGCTGGACTGAAAGACTCATTTTATTATTTTTTTAACTGTCTGGTTTACGTGGCACCGACACGGATAGGTCTTATGGCGACGATGCGATAGGAAAGGCCTGGGGGTGGGAAGGAAGAGGCCATGGCTATAATTAAGGTACAGCCCCAACATTTGCCTGGTGTGAAAATGGCAAACCACGAAAAACCATCTTCAGGGCTGCCGACAGTGGGGACCGAACCCACTATCTCTCGGATGCACGTTCACAACTGCGCGCCCCTAACCGCATGGCCAGCTCGTCCGGTAGTTAATTTTAAATCAAACTCCAAATATCAAGAAATGTCCATGAAGCGAGTACTAATAATACAATTAGTTGCCTTGCAGTATTTTAAACATTGGCTGAATCCAAGCTGAAGGTTCTAAGTTCGTTAAATAGTAAGGCATGGCAACAACAGTTCTACCATCACGATGCGGGCTTTCTATCTCACTTGATTTCAAGTACGGTCGCCTTGATGTTATGAAATCAGAAAAAAATGGCGGTACGCTGTCACTGTTGTAACGGCCGCAGGGTTTTGTAGACTTATTACAAATAAAAGACAAGTGTTATATGGATAATACATTTTATTCAATAGAATGTGGTGCACTTGGAATGTGGGTAGTAACTCTGCGTAATATGGGTCTTTGATATGCTAAACAAATGTTTCTTTTCCATTATGAAATTTGTTATTCTGTAAAACTGATCACGATGTATTCACAACGACAGCCAACCTCCAACTGAGTGCTCGAGTCGACACAGCGCCATTTTGTGACAGAGTATTCGTGTGACGTCACATATAAGAACACATTTTGCCTTACTTTGAAGCGCTATTTCATGAAAACCAAGTTTCTGATTTATTTTTTTTGTTTTTGTGTTTTTGCACCAGGTAGCCTCCTCTGTTATCTGTCAACTGAGTACATTAAACACAATCGTATTTTAAATACTCTTGGTGATATACGCGTTCCACCCATACACTAAAACGTCTTAAACTGTTCCTTTTTATGTACCCGCTGTCAAGGAACGTAAGTCTACGTTAATAAGATCATGATGAATTTGTGAAGTAAGGAAAGTAAAGATGTAGAACGTTATAGTACACTACAGAAGAAATATACACAATAGATGAGAGTGATCATACTTCTCTTTAACTAAAATATGCTCGACGTACTAATATATTCATTCGTGTTGAGTAAATAAATTATGTTCTCTGAAGTAACAATCTCGGAGTGCATTCTTAACAATGATTGTTCTAATGCAGTGAACGACGGAGACATTAGTCTGTGGAAGGCGACGTTTGAGACTGCTGTTACTCCAGAACTTCCGTGAATTACACATTAACTTGTTTGGTATAGAGGAGATTCTTGCCGTGGGTTCATTTCCAGAAAGTTATTACCAGTAGCCGTGTAGACCATAGCCATAACCATAGTAGGGGTAACCTGCAATGAACAAAAGAGTACAAACTTGTAACGCTATAACGTAACGGTGGCATAATCTTAAGACAGTGGAGAAAATGAATTTATGACGTGCAGTTTGTCTAACAATTATCTTGGGCCTCAACCGTTATACACACATACATCCATCTTCATGAAATGAAATGAAATGGCGTATGGCTTTTAGTGCCGGGAGTGTCCGAAGACATGTTCGGCTCGCCAGGTGCAGGTCTTTTGATTTGACTCCCGTAGGCGACCAGCGCGTCGTGATGAGGATGAAATTATGACGAAGACGACACATACACCCAGCCCCAGTGCCAGAGAAATTAACCAATGATGGTTAAAGTTCCCGACCCTGTCGGGAATCGAACCCGGCACCCCTGTGACCAAAGGCCAGTACGCTAACCATTTATCCATGGAGCAGGACAACCATCTTAATTATAATGTTATTCCTTTCAGTGTCCAGTCTGCAAGATTCGGTGAATTAAATAATCATTTCATTGATTTCCACACCCTTTATCACTAAATCATTCAAAACTAAGTCTAACGATCATCTCCCTGGTTTACCTCTGCTTCTCTCACCATCCATGTCCAAGTCCATTACTCTCCCAGGGAAAATATCCCTCTCATTTGTCTCACGTGACCCCACGACCATAGCCGATTAATGAGTACATTAAGCATCCATTAAGTTCAGTCCCATCGTAGCCTTTCTCTCTTCATTCCGAGTACCCCCTGCCTTTGTCTCCAACTGCTTGTACCAGCAATTATTCTCACTGGTTTAGTGTCAGGTAATTTTGACGTATGAATAAGATATCTAGAGTCTACCCACCTTTCACTCCCATACAGAAAAGTCGATTTGTAAACTGATGATTTGATAGTTTCATCCGAGAGCCGACTTCTTTGGTATACAATACCATTGATAGCAACTACTAGCTTACTTCATTATTCGGCTGCATCTTGGTTAAATTTCACTTAGTACACTATTATTTTGGGTTATTACACGCCATAAATACTTCAAAAGATCCGTCTCTTCCATTTTCGTATTCCTGACTTGACACTGAGTATTCTCGGTTTCTTCCCCACTGACATCAATTTAGTCTTTGAAATGCTAATTTCCATTCTTGAACTAGTTTCCCACTTCAACTGGAGACGAATGCTGAAACGGTATTTAACATATATTCCACGGCTGCAACCCTTCCCATTAATTCCACTTGCACTTATCGGAACAGACACCGCATCAAGATGGTTTGGAAGACAAATCCTCATACACACTATGTATACATGTCTGGTGACCAAGATGTCTCATGTCACTTAATGTAACAACAATGACAGAAACAGCAGCAATAACATTTTTTAGTTTTTTCATATGTTTCATTCTTTAGTGATGTAATTGTGAGTAAAATCGTTAGATAATTATCAAGTAAAATAATGATTTCATAGCGATGTACCGAATGAAGTCGAGTTTCCAAGTCTGAATTACGAACTCCTGGAAACGTCTTGAGAGAGGTCCTATTGCAAATTTTCTAAAATTTTGGCAGCTCTGTAACGTAGAAATAAACAAAGGAATCACATCGTCTGAAATATTATGGATTTGATTGTTTCTAATGTGTTAATGCTACAAACGGCAGACTATGATGCACTTTAGTTCTTATTATCATTGATAGGCCTACTTGTCTCAATAGTGTTTACAAGAGATACCAAAAAGAGTAGTAGAATATTAAATTATATTTATTCGTTAAAGTAAATCGATTGCATTTTGAAGGTATGTTGGCCTCAAGATTACTTTATATTTAAATAAATGTGTGTATATGGGGTAATCAGGTGAAGGCTTGTTAAATCCCCTACCTACCAGATTTAAGCTTTCAGTTGTAGCTGAGTGAAGCCAGTTAGCATACAAAGCCTAGTTGTTACTGAAGACACGTTCTAGGGAAATTAGTAGTGAGATAGTTTCCCATTGATTTCCCCATAGAGGCAGAATGTGTTATTATATCAACTGCAGAATCCACTGAAATGTATATATCAAACGACTTAACGAGTGAAACTTGACGTTAATCGAATGGCTCATACCTGAGTTATTCCCATATGGTCAGAGTCAAGTAGAACGAGACAGATATATGAAAGCAACGGTCTTACTGTAGCCCAACCAGAGGATTCACTGCACAATAAACACTATGTTTCACCAGAAATGAACAATGGAGATATCAGTCTGTAGAAGGAGTCAAGTAACTCTACAGTTTCTGTTATTAACGAATATACCAAGAGTTCTTACCTTAACGTTACAGTATACTACGATAAACACTTATTACATTCATTTCATGAAAGCACAAGGAATCTCAATATAAACATCCTTCACAAGATATAAAACTATACAAAATTATTTGCTACCTCTTGTTGTAATTTTCTTCTTCAGCGACAGACTAGAGTTTATAGTCCAGAGTGTTGAGTTCTGTATAATTTGTACATTTGACCACGTCGTTAAAGAGTGAAAAGAAAAATTCATAATTCTATTCCAGAATTTTACTAAAATCTTCGGTCGCCGATATTCACGCACTTACTTCCCTGTTGTCACAGAACTTCATTTCAATATTTTGAAAAGTCCGTTCCAATGTCCTAACTACCGGAGGTAGTACAGTCTTCTCAAGTAAAATCTCCAGTAGGTGTAAGCTGCATGCATCAGTTTCAACAACAGATCAACCCTTTGCCAGTCCTAAATCCGATCGCGGATGTCATGCTACAAAGGTGAGTATTTTAGTGTCCTAATAATAATAATCATCATCATAGAACACCTTAAAGAGTCGTGAACTAATGTAACTTATTTTCATCCTTGAAGCTCTCGGGTTTAGACCATGACTAGGAAAAATAAATCCTTTCAGTTCAAAATAATGGTGGACTTCCCTGCAGAAGCTTCCCATAAACATGTTTCTACATATATATTAATTCATCAATACGATAAATAGAAATATATTTTGCTCTGATTTCAAAATTAAAAGTCGCATGAACAAGAAGTCTCAGTAACTCTGTAAAATAAAAGGTTTATTAGTATTCTAGGAACGTTTGTGTCGAGTTAGTAACCGAGGAAAATACAGGACGTTTTCTGGTACCCAGAAATTTAATAGCCACGAGATAGAGAATCAATGATGAAAACGAGGAAATTTTGGCAAGATGTAAGAAATCTTTGACTTAGAATGTAATAACATGATACTCATACTCCATTAGGTAGGGGGTCCTGAAGAATATTTCTTCTTATCAGACCTTTAGGGTCGAATTATTTTGAAAGAAAAAATGGTCAAATAGTTTTGTGGGAGATTTAGATTGTTTTAAATAACTTTGGTTATAGTGTTAAAATATACAGGCTCTTTAACATTCCTCAGTTAGTTTGGATGATGATACGATATCTAATCTAATAAATATTTAAGATCCAAACTTGCTTACCATAGCTATTCACGGAGTAACTGTACGGTGAGTAGTAATAATGTGTAGGGTACAGGCCGTATCCATAGCCAATTGACTCAGCTGACTTCAGATCTTCCTCCTTGCCAGCGGGAGCTGCTGAAACTAGAGATACAACCACCAGGACGAGGAGGGCAGCTGAGAGCACCTGCGTTAAACGTAATAGAATTTCAAAGATCTCTTAGTAATGCATTTTATTGCAGAGATTGAGGGATAGCATTCCTGTTCTAGTAGTTATCAACATTCAACAGTCTAATGCGACATTCCATGTGAAATAGGACTGCGAAAATAAAGGGTAATTTTTCAGTTTGGAAGTCATGTCATAGGAAAATAAAGGGATTGGAGATGTTCGTTTCTGAAGAATATCAGCTTCCTCTGCTCATGTTCGTTAATTTAAACTTTGAACTTGGTTGACATTGTTCTGAAAGTCAACTGGTTGCAGAATATCACGAACAAGTTATTAGGAAGTTCATTTTTTTACAGTTGTAAAGATAGAATTTAATGATAACTAAGCTAAGAATGTAGCTGTATATTAACATTTCTGGAAGCATATTTATTAAATTTGACCTACTTCCATCCATTCAGCCATCATTATAATCACTATAGATTGTTATGCCTTTCAGCGTTCAGTCTGCAAGCCTCTGTGGATTTACAAATGTTTCCTCAGTTCTCTATTTGTAACGAGCTCTGAGACCACGCTTTGTTCCATACCTTTTATCTTACATCATTACAAACTGAGTTGGACTTCCTCTACTTCTCTTACCTTCGGTGACGGAGCCACTATTTTCCTAGATAGGCTATCCTCCCCTATTAGGCTGGGTAGCTCAGGCGGTAGAGCACTGGCCTTCTGAGCACATGTTACCGGGTTCCAGCGTCAGTCCGGTGGCATTTGAATTGCTCAAATACGTGCGTCTCCGAAAACCAATTACATTAAAATTTATTGTTAAATTCTCCTCCATTGGCCTCAAATGGGTCCCACCACTGAAGCCGGTTTATGAGTACCGCTTCATCCATCACGTCCATTCCTAACTTAGCGTTCATCACACATTCCGTATACCTCCTGCAATTGTTCACATCTCTTTGTACAAGATATCACAAGATATTCTTAGTCCACCCGGCTTTTACTTCCGTTCAGGAAAGTTCGCCTAAGAAGAGAGCAGTGTAGCGGTAGTTTCATCCGGGAGGTGACTTCTTTCTTATAGAATACTCTTGATAGCAACTGAGAGCTCACTGCATTAGCTTTGTTGCAACTTGATTCAGTCTCACTTACTATACTACCATCCTGGGACAACACACATCCTAAATACTTGAAATTATCTACCTGTTCTAGTTTTGTATTCCATACTTGACACTCAATTCTCGTAGGTTTCTCCCTTCTGACATCACTTGGTCTTGGAAAGGCTTATTCTCATAACACACTCACTGCACCTACTTTCAAGTTCCAAATTCAAGTTGTGGGCTTTCAGCACGATCTGCCATTAAGACCTAGTCGTTGGCACAGGCGAGACTGCTTACAATATCTCCATCTAACTGAAACCCTCCCTTGTCACTTTATACCTTTCCCCTCCATACTCTACCATACGCCGTCTCAAAATAAAATCAACGAAACATTATTAAATTACCTGGCGCATACTGAAAATCTGATCCTGGCCCCCTCTGTGGTCTAATACCATACTGGTTTCATCCAACTTACTCTCAACCACTGGTCGCATCCTCCCTTTCAAAAATGTCAGTGAACACCTTACCTGGTACACTTTCTTTAAATTGACTTTACGTCGCACCGACACAGATAAGTCTTATGGCGATGATGGGAGAGTTAAGAGTTAGGAGTGGGAAAGGAAGCGGCTGTGGCCTTACTGAAGGAACAGTATTTGCTTGGTGTGAAAATAGGAAACCATCTTCAGCGCTACCGGTATTAGGTTTAGAATCTATAATCCCCCGAATGCAAGCGCACAACTGCACGCCTCTAACCATATAACCAACTCGCTCGATACCTAGTGTACTGATCAATGAAATATATCGATAGTCGTTGCAATCTGTCCTGTTCCTGTGCTTATATATAAGTGAAATTACTGCTTTTGTCCAATAAGAAGGTGCCTTACTAGCATATCGACATACTAATCTTATTACTCTGTGAAGAGATTTCATCTTTGCCTTCCCGCTATATTACACGATCTTAGGTCGAATTTAATCTATTCCTGCTGCTTCGTGACAATGACGTTTATTTACCATCCGTTCCACTTTCTAGCGTAATTTAACTAACGTCATTGTCCTCCTCCCCATGAGCTCAGTTGGTCACCAGGTCAACAGAAATATTTCCTTTTACATTGAGAAGATTTTCAAAATATGCCTTCCACCTGTTCAGTGATTCCCTGGGATCTACTACGATTTCATTTCTCCCTACATTTCTAGGATTCTGTATTACTCTCCAGAAAATCTTCCCTGCTGCTTGACCAAGCCTTCCCAGGTTTTTATTGAAATTTTTCCATGAGTTCTTCTTGCATTCAACAATTATTTGTCCTGCTGTGTTTCTTTCAATCTTCCTAAAAGCCTTAAAGACTTTTACTGGGACGTAAAACCAATAAGATTATTAATTTAGTTGTGGCTGAGGACTTGAGCTTGGATACCTTTTCTCACTCAAAGTGATTCATCAGGTGAAAAATTATACCGGGGGATCCACCGGGATACAAACTGCCGCCCTTTGGATGGAAATCTAGCAGGTGAACCATTTTCCTCCCCCCATATGTAATTGGCACAACCTACCGTTTTGCTGAAAGCCATCGTTGTGCTGGTACCTCTGATACTAAGAACACTGACAATGACAGTTCTCCTCACACAGTATATATATTTCTCTGGAAGGTCATACTGTGCTGCAATTATCGTGGGGCCACTGATATTCAAGGTTCTGTTGTAAAACATCCGTACTGTTTCCTTTCTTCTCTGTAAATGTATTTCCCAATCTCTCTAGATGCATGTGTCACGGGAATATGCTATCAACAGCAATGAAGTTCACACGCCTGTAATATTTACGAGGTGAACCATTTTATTAGCATCTGGTTCTCACCTCATTCCGTTAGATAAATTGAGTTCATTTCTCATGATTACCTTTCTGCAAGTCTGAGTATGAAGTGTGATATCGACAGCTTAATGACACAATACAGAAACGTGATATGTTGCTCACTGAGAGTTCAAGAGTTTCTTCTAAGCAATACTAAAATTTCAGTGCAGCTTTGTCAGTCCTAACAAAGATAAATATTTTTTTTTTTGCTATGTGCTTTACGTCGTACTGACACAGATACTGTAGGTCTTATGGCGACGATGCGAGGAGAAGGGCTTGGGAATTGGAAGGAAGCAGCCGTGGCCTTAATTAAGGTACCCACTATCTCGCGGATACGAGCTCACAGCTGCGCGCCCCTAGCCGCACGGCCAACTCGCCTGGTACAAATAGAACTGAAACTGAAGCCATTATCTACCCATTGAGACAATGGATCTATGAAACGAATGTTGCCCACTCTAAGCGCCAGCGAATATTGGAGTGTCATTTCATCAGCGTGATGTATACTCACACGAACTTATTGACTTTTGTGGTGTTGGGATGAATGGTTTTGACGATAGAATGCTGGACTACTTGGAAACAACTTGTCGAACGAAATGGCACTCTATGGGGTATTATCAGTGTTAACGGAGCTTATGGAAGAACGCATCCTTCAGGAAAATATACGGCCTGTCAAGAGAAAATGGAATCTGGAATAAGAAGGGAACTTCAGACCTCCGTAATCTAAATAGACAGGCCACGAGAAAAATGGGTAAACATATGAAAATGAAAATCGATATGTAAAGTCGGTGAATAAGGAACTAAGTCTAGGTACCGTACTATAAATAATTTTATTCACGCTACATGAAATGGTAGTTTACGGGAAGGCATCTGAAATTTAATTTTTAAATATCTATGTTACCCGTCTGATCGAAAAGTACTACATAACAAAAGTTATAGAGAATTTCCGATCATCTAAGTCTTATTCAATTTAAGTGGTTATTGTTTTAAGAGGAACAACATTCAACTAAGCAACCATCGTCTGTATACAACCAACCAGAGAGAAGAAATGGAAGTGGTCCGAATGAAGGTATCGACCTAAGAAAGAAAAGGGCCACGAAGGAAATGAAAGACTCCCTCCGATATATGAGATTTCTGCTGCGTACGGTGTATAACAGCCTGCCTGAATATTGCTGGGAAGTAGCTGGAGAGTTAGATAACTTTCTTCTTTAACATGCCATTCCACTGGTTCATAAATTTTTTGATACTACTCGTACGTAACACACTGGTTCAACATGCTATTCCAGATATTGGATCCCTATTCTGAAGCGCTGGTTGGAATGAGTAGTGTGCACACTTAAAGGAATAATGGCTGTTTTTGCTAGTTGCTTTACGTCACACTGTCTTATGGCGACGATGTGATAGGAAAGGCCTAGGAGTTGGAAGGAAGCGGCCGTAGCCTTAATTAAGGTACAGCCCCAGCATCTGCCTGGTGTGAAATTGGGAAACGACAGAAAATGATCACAATAATGGCAGGGAAGTGTACAGGGCTGTCTGCGGCCTGGTCATTCCAGCTTTGGAACTTTGGACTGTTAGTACTAGTAATTAGCGTAGTACCAGTGGCGGCTCGTGAAAAAATCGTCCTACGTGCTACAAAAAACAAGCTAAATACGCTGTTTTAAATCTGCATATTGCCATGATGAACAACGCATACTTCAAACTTGGTAATACTACTACTACTACTACTACTACTACTAATAATAATAATAATAATACAACTTTTCTCACAATTTATAACTCAGAACAAACAAAAACAACATTAATTTGGAAGCAGATGAATTCTTCGACAACTGTCTTCTACGAGATAAATAATTCATTGGAGAAATATTGTTTTTACTAACCTAATGGCGCAACTTACATCAGTGCAAATAGAATCGTGGGAATATAGATCTCCACTAAGAACACTAATTTAATTTCACTTTATATACACTGCAGTGGATAAATAATTTGATAAATCTTCGTATAAACTTTAGCACTAACACAATGACAGAAAAAACACGCACCAGTAATATAACCGCGAGATTAAAAATCGCACAAAGCAACTGAAAGAGCTGCCAACTGATTCATTGAGACCTCCCCTATTACCAGAGTAAATGTCCGGCTCCATGGCTAAATGGTTAGCGCGCTGGCCGTGGGTCACAGGGATCCCGGGTTCGATTCCCGGCAGGGTCTGGAATTTTAACCATCATTGGGTGTACGTGTTGTCGTCATCATCATTTCATCCTCATCACGACTCGCAGGTCGCTTACGTGCGTCAAATCAAAAGATCTGCATCTGGCGAGTCGAACATATCCTCGGATACTTCCGGCACTAAAAGCCATACGCTATTTCATTTCACCAGAGTAAATTACATTGTAATGCGGGATAACATGTAGGGTCAGTCAAAGATTCTTTGACTCACCTACGAATTCCTTATTTTTGACACAAAAGGAAGATAGATATTTTAATAAGCATGTGTGAGATAGATTGCCTCCACTTACGCTTTACTTTAGAACTCAGACGATGCTACTCTCTAGTGGCAGATTCGCTTACCACGTTCAACATAAGCACGGCCGACTGGATCCCTCGCTGCGCTCCGGGTAGCAGGAGATATCGAGTAATTCTACCCCCTTGCGGGAGAGGAAGTAACTATAAACGGGATCAGTGAAAGTTGATCCCGGTTTACGGTATACTCCGCCGGCTAGGGGGAGTGTTGCAAGCTTGGCTGCGCCTGCGTATTGCTTCCTTCAGGCTACAGGCAAGGGCTCACTTCACATGAGCACGAGCCTTGTTCCCCGGGAGAACGGCGCTAGGTGTTCGACAGATCTCGTCCTGATTTTCACAAAACACAAATTCATATCGTACTCAAAACGACGAAAAGGCACCAGGATAATTGTACTGTACATAAATAATATTCCTTACAGTTCCAAGCTACGTGCTGGAGCCCGGTAGCACGTACTGACCGGCCGCCACTGCGTAGTACTATTCATTAAATGGGAAAACATGTGCGGTTCTCCATTTGATCGAGTATTTCATATATGATAGCATTGCTTCCAATCGCGACAATCCTACTGACTTTATTGTAATGACCTATGTTGGTTTCAGTTGGTGAAACCACAAAAACAGTCTTTCTGAGAATTTAAAAAGGCAGGTGGAGAGCGTCTACCATTATAATTAAAACTGCCCAACTCGATTGACTGACATTAGACAAGTGGGCCTGCCATCGTAATGAAAACTCCCCAACGAGATTGTAACTGATGGTAGGCAAGAAGTCCTTCCATTACAATGAAAATTCCCTAAGCCAGTCTTCAATGAGAAAGGACGTCTGGGGAATTTCCCGTCGCTTTTCTCGGGTAACGTTCAGAGCTATGCAATTTAATATAATCTTACTCACAATGTGTACACTACTTAACCTAAAATTCTGTATACAATGTAGAATTCCGTAGCGAAGCACGGGTACATCAACTAGTATAATATAAGAGAGATCGTTTTACCTCTCCTCAGTCACAGTCTTCCTGATTCTTAACATTATCGAACTTGTTATGAGAAATTTTAGCGATATGTATTTGAAACCTACTTTTCTTTAGGGAACTGTTTTACACGATATCCATACGCAGGCCAATTATCCCATATATTCCAATAAAACATTAATATCAGCAATCGAAACCTATTCCTTTGAATTTGTACTTATGCAGATATTTACCTAAACAACGTTTCATTGCATTAATATTACTGTTACCTTGGTTTTCTGCCCATTGGCATATGCTTTAAAACTTTCGAAAGACCTCAGAAACAGTATTATTTGTGGAAATAAAAAGTCAGGTAAAAGTGAGTGTCTACCGTTATTATGAAAACTGCCCAATTCCATTGTGACTGGCAGTAGGCAAGGGGACCTGCTTTTGCAATTAATACTCCCTAATTTGGTCTTCAGATGAGAAATGACGTATGAAGACCTCCCCGTCGTGTTTCTGGTGTAACGCTAAGAGCTATTCAATTTAATGAAATCTTACTCACTACTCACTACTTCACCTATAATTCTGTATACAATGTAGAATTCCGTAGTAAGCACGGGCACATCAGCTAGTATACAGTATATAGGTATAAACAATTAGAAGAACTTTCTCTGTGTCTAGAAACATTTCATTAACCAAAGCATGTCTCAAGTCGAGCTTTCATTTTTTTAATACAGAGACTGACAAATCTCATGTGTATTGTTTCTCTAGCGTCAGTTGTTTACGGGGTCATTAAAAGCACCCAGACACAAATTTAGACTTGACGACTGACTTAAGATGTGATACACTTCCTGGCTCCAAGCGCAAGAGCTAGTGAAAATCAAAGGCAAAGTCAACGGGCTGAAAGCCCGGGCACAAGAGTTGAGATTAGAGTGGATAAACTCCTATTGCAGTCAGCCAAAATATTATTTTACTTAGGGCAGGAACCAATATAGTATTATTAATGTTGTTATTTTCATTATGTTATTATTGTAAGAATAACAAGGAGACTGTAAAAGGGAATAAAAAGAAATGAAGGGGAAGAATAAAATGAATATACCTTGAGAATTAAATAACATAATATTTTAATGTGACACATAAAGTTGTAATCTAGTTACTAACATTCAGTAACATGGTTCAATAATTGTACAGCTCGAACTCTTCTTGTGAAGTTCTACAATATGATGTATGGATAGTCTGCAAGCATAGAACGAAAAATAATTTATGAAGAAAGGTTTAATGTGAGATCTATACTATACTTATCACAAAAATGTTTCTGACTCTTCTGATATAATTTATCACATGATTCTTATTGGACTGGCCTGTGATGGCTGTCCTTGTACACATTCCGTAACGACGACACTGATATTTTTTAAATATTGTATTAAGTAAGGTAGTACTTACGATGTATATATCTGTAACGGTAGTAGGGCAAGCCAAAAACGAAGCCGACGGTCTCCGACGACTTCAGCGCCTCTTCCTTGGCAGCAGGTTGCACTAGTGCAGGAGTAGTCTCCTCTGATCTTACTGTCTTGTCATCATTAGGAGGCGCTGCTGACACAAGCGCTATTGTTGCCACCACAACAAGGGCAAAGATAACCTGTCGAGAGGAGAATAAGAACATTATAGAAACAATTTAAATCAACTGTATTTCATACCTGCCGTAAGAGACGACTGAAATAGGAACCCCCAAAGGCTCTCAGCTTGACAGGGTAGGTTGGCGATCACGGGTCCCTTAGATGGGTAAGAAATTACACTCACACTTGTGACAGTATTATCCTTCCCATATGACCTTACTTGGTAAATAATTTTAATGTATTCTAGCTTTCCCCTCATTTCACAAATTCTAACTAAAGGGCCTAACTTACTGAGTGAAAAAACTCATTTCTATTTGTTTCATCATTAACCACTTTCCGTATACAATATTATAAGGCGAGTGTTCTTATTAGACATAATTTGGGTAAAGGTGAAATATCAGTACAATTTGAGTAAAGATTACTAATAAAAACATATATTCACGGGTAATATTAAAATAAACAGTTCATTCCACATATGTCTCCACCAGATTTTGTGAGAGATCTTTCGCCTGTTCTACTACTCATAGTGCCAATTTATTTATTTATTTCGTGTCAGAGTGTTGAGAAACTTAAAAATATAAATAAGGTATTATATACAAATAAAACAGAATACATTTTATGTCACAAAACATGTTTCACACAATGTCTGCCCAGAAATGGGCAACAGAAATTCCCTCTTCAGTGGCTTGAATCAAGTCTTGAAGTGTACAACAAACAGGGCAGGACTGACAGTCATACAGGTGTTGGGTAGTCTGTTGCTCATAGTGCCAATTATCTAACACTTAATCTGCAGGTTGTAACATGGAAATATTCTTCACTTAAACTATCACGTGTGACCTCTTGCATGCAATTTGTCAGGGGTGTTGCGTGTAGCTGAAAGGAATTATACTTTCTTTGGAATATGTCCATTTTACGGATAACACGTTGTTCGCGAAGAATAGGGTTGATAACGTCAGCGCTTGTACCGAAGATTTTTTTTTTTTTTTGCAAGTTGCTTTACGTCGCACCGACACAGGCAGGTCTTATGGCGGCGATGGGACAGGAAGGAGCTAGGAGTACGAAGGAAGCAGCCGTGGCCTTAATTAAGGTACAGCCCCAGCATTTACCTGGTGTGAAAATGGGAAACCACGGAAAACCATCTTCAGCGCTGCCGACAGTGGGGTTTGAACCCACTATCTCCCGAGTACTGGTTACTGGCCGCAATTAAGTGACTGCTGCTATCGAGCTCGGTTCGAAAAAATTCTCATTCAGCCTGTGTGATTTCGTTATGTTTGTATGACATGTACAGTTTTAGACTTCACTTTTTCCCCACGTCAATTAAGGACTGGTGATTCTTTTCTAGCGCTAGCACTAGGACTGGGTGGGAAGTGGCCATCGGCTTGATTAAGGTACTTGTGTGAAAATAGGAAGGTTCAGAAAACCATCTTCAGAACTGCCGAACGTGGGGTTCGAATCCATCATTTCCCGAATACAAGTGACCCGAACCGCGTAGTTATCTCAAGTGGTTTTAATTAAGTGGGCTGTCTATCAATTTTGTTCTGACGGTGCACTGCCATCTAGCATTCAACCTGGAACTCTTCCCAATGATTCCTAACACTGAGTCATTGTTTTCAAGAAACAAAGAGCGCACCAGAATAATTTTTGGAAAACAAAATGGACTGCTGATATCCCCCACGCCCACCATAATATATACTGTCTTGGATCGAACCCTCGAACATTCTACCGTTGATCCATTGAGGAATCTATAATTTATAATAGGCCTATAGTATAACAATGATACGTATCGTAAAATTTTCGCTAGTTTTTTTACTGGTGTAATCTCAAACGCGAAAATCTCTTATAATACGGCAATATCCCTTTCTTCCTTGCACGAGCATTTGTATGTTTATTAGGCACGTTTTAAATATTACATGATTGATGTACTTACCAGTTTGTTGAATGCCATTGCTATGCTTCTAATATTGGTGCTATGTAGGAACTGACATTGTATAGACACTATCCGCAGTATATATGTATTTCTCGACAAGGATACGACGTCGGATTAATGCCCTGTAACCATCACCAGCCGAGACTTCGTGATGACCATACGGTTGCTTCAACGGGATATCATTTCTTTGCCCCTTGGGCACAATTTCTACATTGGGGAAAACAGCCCGGGAAAACACGGGAGAGTACTTTCCTCAAGCTGATACAATTTCTGGTGGACATACATAAACATTGACAAAGAGTCAGATGGATTTTAAGCAGTTTATATGTCAAAATTACGGTATTGTACATTCCCCTGTGGGTGGGTGCGGTAGAATGCATCCACGGTGTCCCCTGCCAGATGTGAGAGGAGACTACTACAGGTGCTCTCTACCTGCAAGTGTGAGCTGGCGACCACGGATCCCATTGTTTCCATTTATGTCAGGTCTTCATTTTGAACTTAGTCAACTCTGGTTCACTCCGACTCCGGAGGTAATAAGTTTACGAGTCCCACGGAGTATTCTATTTTCTTGGGGGCAAAAGATGTTCGTAGGTCGACGCCCCGAATAAATAGCATTTTGAAAAATTCAATTTTCTTTCCCTTAATAGTCTTCCCTTTCTCTTGTCCTTAGCTTCACTTTTCAAAGGTTCAAACCTTTTTAATTTTCTTTTCCTGCCTAGTTATAATTCTCCTTCAAAAGATAAAAACCACGAATAATGATTATGATTATAATCATCAATACTGCGCTTAAGTTCTTTGTAACAACCGAGGCATGGCTCCACTTTTTTTTATCGAATTCATGCATTGATGGTTTCATTTATTAAAATAGCCACATCTTTTGGTGCAAGAATGGTGTGATTTCGACCTTTCAGTTAGTGCGTTAGAGTGCGATGGTTGCCCACAGTTTGTTCTTGTGCACAAACGAATGTCTGTCTGCTGCAAACATTGTTCAAGATTTCAACATGGAGCCTTTCTAAAGTGCCCTTAATTCTTTATCAGACAAAAATGACACCACCTCCGAACGTGAAAGAGATGAGTATCAGTGAAGAATATTTGTATCAATCAATCAATCAATCAATCAATCAATCAATCAATCAATCAATCAATCAATCAATCAATCAATCAATCAATCAATCAATCAATCAATCAATCAATCAATCAATCAATCAATCAATCAATCAATCAATCAATCAATCAATCAATCAATCAATCAATCAATCAATCAATCAATCAATCAATCAATCAATCAATCAATCAATCGATCAATCAATCGATCAATCAATCAATCAATCAATCAATCAATCAATCAATCAATCAATCACCACTGTTCTACGTTTAAGGCTGTCACCCACGTGACACATTCGCTATAATTTGTTTATCTATTTTTTGTTAAAATATTATAAAGAAATTGAAAATTTATCGAACATCCCCTTTCGTAAATCATTCCAATCCATAATTCCTCTTATTATAACCGAATATTTACCCCAGTTTGTCCCCTTGAATTCCAACTTAATCTTCATATTATGATCTTTTTTACTTTTAAGAACTCCACTCAACCTTATTCGAATACCAATGTCATTCTACGCCTTCTCTCCACTGACAACTCGAAATATAATCAAGCATCTTGTCTTCTTACTTTCAAGTATTCGCAGCCGAACGTTTGCAACATTAACGTTACACTCACCTTTTGTTCACAATCACCTAGACCTAATCTTGCCACTTTCTTTTTGATCTCTCCCAGTTCTCGAATCAAGTAAGCCTGGCGAGGGTACCATGCACTGAAACTATAATCTAACTGAGGATTATCAGTAGTTAGGGCATTTGACTCTGTTTATGATGATTCTTCTGTTCGATACGGACAGTCATTTGAGGATTTTTCATCAATTTACCCTAAGAATTAACGATGCTATTTGTAATAATATCCATTCAACTACTGTCATTCTTTAAGACATACACTGAGTGCCAGAATTTTGCCTTTGAAATGCTGTAGGTTCTTCTAGGTGCTTGTAAATCTGCATACATGAGCCTCTCACATGAAGTAATCTTACAAGACAAAATTAATTTTGAATGTACAACTTTGAATGTAGCAAGCGAGTATCTAAGGTATTGTGTTACTTGCCTTCGGGAGATAGTTGGTTCGAACCCTACTGTCGTCAGCCCTGAGGATGGTTTCACATGGTTTACCATTTTCTCACCAGGCCAATGCTGGGGCTGTACCTTTATTAAGGCCACGGCTGCTTACTTCCCATTCCTAGCCCTTTCCTATCCCATTGTCACCATAAGACCTATCTGTATCGATGCGACGTAAAGCAAATAGTAAAAAATATATATACTGTATATTCTGTTCCTTTGATCGATCTATCTCGGTATCTTTATCTCGGAAAACATGAAAACGACTGAGGTATAACTGTGCTGGTAGTAATGCGTACTATTCCTCATTCAGCCAATTGCTTTGATGGAATCTACTACAATCGTAATTTCGCTAGAACCCTTTCTTGAGTGCTCCTAGGCTGGCTATGATAACTGATACTACAGACGTCAGGATTCTACCAGCTTTCGGGATGAGAAATCAACAAACAAACTTACATACCTACAGTAGTGGCGGTGGTTGCAATTACTGTTCTAAGAGGAATTACAACTGGGTAACAATCCTCTCTTAAAACTTACGAGAAATGGAAGTCAAGGAGGTTATACACTTCTAAGGATGAAGATGCCTGTAAAAGAAAGTGAAGGTGCCACAAAGGGCGTGGAAATTAAAGAATCCCTAGGCTTAGAAAACATAATACCGTCGCTGTCGGAAGAGAACAAGAGCTTTCTTTTGCTATTTGCTTTACGTCTCACCAACACATAGGCTATAGGTCTTATGGCGACGATGGGAGAGAAAAGGCCTAGGAATGGGAAGGAAGCGTCTGTGGCCTTAATTAAGGTACCGCCCCAGCATTTGCCTGGTGTGAAAATGGGAATCCACGGAAAACCATATTCAGGGCTGCCGACATTGGGGTTCTGATCCACCATCTCCCGGATGCAAGCTCACAGCCGCAAGACCAACTCGCCCGGTAGAACAAAAGATAACCAAGAGATATCGGATAGGAAAGTTGACAGTGGCACAAGTAAATGGAAGCAATGCTAGACTAAACAATGGGAACGTGGTCGCCAACCCACCCTCCCAAATTTGGAGCCCCTGGTAGCCCCTTTGATCCCCTTTCACGATAGTCCGATGAAAGTCAGTTTACTATATCTGCATTCAACGGAAGAGCAAAGATACGGTAGCAGAAGAATCATGAACTGGAAATGCAAAATCTCTCAGCCACTGTTAAACATGGTGAAGTAGGGGGTAGGAGATCTGTGTTTAATGAAGGCAACATGGACCACAGACTTTATATCAACATACTAAAATCACGTCTTCAACAAAGTGTGAACAATATGGGTCTTACAGATGCCTGCATCTCACACAAGACAATGACCCCAAACACACAGCCTTGGACACAAAGCTCGGGTTGCTATACAACACACTACGATGGATGGAAACACCTCCGCAATCACCAGACGTCAATCCGATTGAGCATACATGGCGCATTTTTGAAGACAATCTACGAAAACACAATATCTTAAGCAAGATTCTCTTAAGGAGCTATTAATGGAGAATTGGAAGAAAATTATGAGAGAAACTACAATTTTGTGAGATCCATGCCAAGAAGGATGCGTGAGATAATAAAGAGAAAAGGAGGACCTGCCAAGTATTAAGAACATATTCCCATGCATCAAAACAGTTCCTTATGTGCGGGAGACGAATATATTTTTGACGTGAATTGTGATTTTCTAAAAATAAAAATAAGAATTGTTAACAGAGAAAACAATGTTTTGTTAATATGCATGTATTCGCATGGCATAATAAATAAACTTGTACTCAAGCCAAGCTTGTACGTTAATGTTCTAACCTTCATTTGGCCTGTAAACCTCACAAGCCTAGTTAGACATTAGTCAGTCAATGGTTGGCTTGAAGGATCGAGTAGGCGTCTTGTATGTTGGATCGCGTGAGTCAGTCTTCCAGTCGGTGCCTGGAGCTATGTGTACACTTGGCGGTGGACTATACTTGACCTTAAGGAAATTATGTTTTGGTATCTATGGTATGCAAGTGACAGTTATTTCTATACATTCCAATTTTTGCAGAAAAGAATATCATGTGAAGAATCAATAAAATCACAAGTAAATAATCATCTGAATCTACAAAGGAAGAAATACAAGTACGAGAAACCGAAACGCGATTCAGATTGTGATTTTTTAGGCAGGCGGTAGAGTTTGATGAAATGCATCGAAGGATGCAAACAATAGTGAAAGGAAAATTAATAGGGTGTATATTCTTTGTTTATGCTGTTTGAAAATAGGTAGACTTCAAGGAAACTTTGCGTGAACCGTGGCCGATCTCAAGATTCATAATAATCCCGAATGTTTTGAATTCAGTTGACCACTAGTTTATTAATGAAATCGTGTCACGATAACATAGAAAATCCGGCCATGTTCCCCAAATGCCTAGTAATACTTTGTACACGCGAAAAACAAATCTGGTCCATATGTGAACGACAATTTAGGTTGGTAATGTAATAATTAACAGGCCCACCCTCTCCAGTGTCAACCACCTCACCCCTCGTGTACGTTTCTACCAACATGATTGACGAGTTATTTACCTCTCCCAGGAAATTAGTGGACGGTAACACTCACCCCTGCCTCTACAAGATCGAGTCTGGAACGATATCACATTGGTCTGGCACACCTCCCCTTATTTTATCCAATTTAAAATTTCGTAGGCCTGTTGCTAGCCTGGTGCAGCCTTATAAGGCCAGCAATTGAACCCAGTGCCCTCTGAACCGAAGGGTACTACGCCACTAGGCCATTAAGCCAAGGAGCTGGATATATTATCCAATCATAGCAAATTTCATTAAGAGCTACAATATTTCTGAACTATTCTTCATTTCCCACCGAATATGACATGTTTAATTTGTTCATATTTGTTTCTCGGGATTTACTTCAAGCCATTCGTAGAGAGATGTTGTAATGTTTGGGTAAAGTCAGGGATGGATTAAGAAAATTGGGAAGCATTACGGAAGGAAGAACGTTAGTTTTATTTACGGGTGTAGTCCAGATTTTCTGCACAAAAGTGTACACGCCTTCCAAAGCTAGCGAAGGATAGACAACGTAATCAGGGGAACTATAAAAGAAATACAAAGAGGTTCTACAGTCTAACACGAAGAAGTGGAAAATTGGCATCAGCAGCTGGGAGGATTTGGTATCCGATCAGCCACTGTGGCGACCACGTGGTCTTACCTCGTATAGCATTTCGAGTGGTAGTGACGAAGGCATGACGGTAAGAGAGACCGTAAAAATCCTATTCTGTCGCAACAAGGAGATCTGGTAGATATGATTAGGGTGAACAGCTTCAAAAGTGAATAAGGAGTATCCAGGGAAGATATGTAGATATGGCGAACATGGAACCACATTAACGGACACGTTTACCAGTAAACTACTATATAATTACCCGTAATTATTTCTCTTTCTCTTTTCTAAAGTATTTCTCATATTAGTTATTATTTACGGAATGATTATTTTTAACGAATTTGTATTTATTTTCTCGTAGTACAATTTCTCCTCGAAGGAGATCATTAGCGTGCCGGGAGCTAAAGACAAGCAAATGCCACATTTATATACCTCCACCGTCTTCAGCCGGGATTGAACCGTCCATCTTCAGAACATTTGGTCGATTGAGTTTGGCTGTCCTTACATTGTATTCCGCCAAATCAATTCTGCTTATTCACAACTGCATATACTTCCTCTCTACGTTATTTAAAGGTATCCAACCGATTAGTCGTATGTTGATATTAAAGATAATACACAAAAGTTGAATGTCATCATATGAAATGGAAGAAACAATATTTTCGTAATATTTTATATGATAAGCTATACAGTAACACTATGAGTTAATTTCCATATATGTTACGGAAATAGTGTGAACAATTATACGGTGGTTTGCTTTAGAAATCTGAAGGTCTAGGGAGTTATACACCCGGCCGACTGTTGTGTATCTTGTCATCATCAGCGTCTTGTACCAGATGATTCTCTCCTATTTAACCGTTAAAATACCTGTTTATGAGGTTTGGTTCACGTTGACATGTCAGTGGTTTGCGTCTTGATATTGTCTGGCACATTTCTCTTTTGCATTGCACAGACAACATCAAGATTTAAAACTTGTCTGTCATCGTGAACTGCTGTACTCCATGTGACGGACAGAAATTCTACTGTGTGATCTGTAGTGCGAAATTAGAATAATACATATAAACGAGAACATCCCCTGCAACTCACTAAAGACCTCGCGGCTTATGTGAGGAAATTAAGAGGAACAGCATATTTTATCATTTCTTTGAGAAATTACAAACATACACTCAATACGAAAGCGCAACAATTACCTTCAATTTTGTTCAACAGTGAAATTCTGTATTTGTTTTGTAATGCTTGCAAAGAGTTTCATAAAACCTTATACTACACATTACCGTCTTCTACGCTTATAAACCTCCCTAACCGCAGTAGACGGCGATATACAGCACTTCGTTATACATCTTAAAATAATAATTTAGCATGAATTTCTAGCACTTAAATATTCGTAACTCCAACATGGTATAACTCAATGAAATCAGGCGGAAATTGATCCTAGTACAAGTGAATGCTCGGAGGATAATTCATGCTGTTCTCACGGCAAATGGTTAGACTTGAGGTGATGCACTATGATATTCGAATGTTGTCACAAACGTTTGACCAGTACCATATATTTCATGGTAAATAGTAGTTAATGTTGGTTGTTTGTCGTCAGTAAAAGTGATCGATAATTCTTCTTTTGCTCCTTTCCTTCTTCTTCTTCTTTCCCCGTCTTCCTTTCCACTTATCTGTGGTTGGCGCTAATGTGGATTAAGCCTTGTTTTACGGCTGATACTCTTCCTTACGCCAACCCTATGTGGCGGGATGTATTCACGTATGCGATATGCATGGTTCTGTAGTGTTCGTAGTGTAGTGCTGTGCATATGTATGAAGATATGTTAAGACGGTCACCATCACCCACCTCCCGAGTGAGAGGATTGAACTTAATGTGGTGAAACCCCTCGCTATGGCCAGGATTCGAAACGGCACTCTGTGGACCGAAGAGCACTACGCTGACCATTTAGCGAAGGAGCTGGAACCATGAAAGTCATCGATCTACCTAAATAATTTACTCCTTTTCATTTAAATTCCTAAAATCATGAATTGTCCCTGGAACAATTCCTACAATTAAACACATTAGTAAGCAGGCTCAATGCAAGCTCCGAGTTCTAAGTACCACAGATAGTAAATCACGGGGCCTACAGTTTTAAGTAAGATTCTAACCACTGAGATATGACTTCTTATCCCACTCAATGTCAAGCATGGTCACCTTGATATTATTAACTTAGAATGTTGATATCTTGATTACATTATGAAGGTCTGAAGAACTGGAGGTAGGAAGGGCATATTCTGGTAGAATAGGAATAAAACAGACACAATACTTATGAATAATCATACTTCATTTTAATTGAAATAAATATATATGTAGTGCAAGAAGTGATATTTTAATGACTCATATTAAGCAAATGAAATACGTTGATTGAAACAATGATGTAGCGTATCATTAACAAAGATCATTCTTCTGCCATGGTCACTGGCGATATCGGCCTAAGGAAGATGGCGTATGAGACTGATGTTTCTTCAATTACTGCCGTAAGAGCCAAGTGAACTTGTATGGTTTAGAGGTGACTCTTGCCGTGTGTTTATTTCCAGAAACGTATTACCAATATCCGTGCAGACCATATCCGTAACCATAGTAGGGATAACCTGCAAAAGAAAAAAGTTGTAATGCAGTGGTAATAGTAGCTTATATTAATGACAATGTATAATCTGTCTAAAAGAAACAACCTACAACTCTCGCGGCCTTCTTCTAATGAATAAATAGCAAGAGAAACTGAATCGTTGTAATTAATAACAGTGCAAAGCCATCTCCGTACATCTCTTCGAGGAGTGGAAAGTAAGAGCGTCCCCTTTTAAACCCTGACACTAAGTAGAATATATCAATACCCAGCCACTCTTGCCCCCGTGAATTAACCCGATACTGATATTTGATGCAGGCTGAGTGAACCTCAGGAACATGTGTCTTTCCAGAAGTAGAAAACTCGCTTTTAAATATTTTGATTTCCTGACTTAGTCCAACGTCGTGACGTAAATTAGCTACTTGTCCATATGGTTCGATTCTCGGCTTTGACACAAATGTAACTGATTCGAGACCTGGAACTTGTACACACGTTCCTAAATAGGGAATTGCTGATACTAAGTTTATAATAACTTTGGTGCACGCAGACTCAGGTATCATCACCGGGTAGAGACAAGAATTTGGCTTTCCAGTGCTGACTCAGTTAAAAGCTCCACGACTGAAACGCTTTTAAGTTACATTTAGAGAATAGGAGTTAAAATTCCCTTCTTGTGTATCTTTGAAGTAATAAAACGCGGTTTCCCACTTCACCTTCAGATGAATGCCATGATGACATTCAACATAAATAGTCCACGGCCCCTACCACACCAGTTAATTATAAATGCATACCACATCGACAGCTTATCAGACAAAACCTCATACACATACACTTAAAATACACAGGGATAGTGTTCAAGAACGTCTCATGGTGTTGACATGTGGCAACAATGAGAAAAACAATCACTTTTAGTTTTCCAATGTCTCATTTTTCTGCAAAGCAATTTCGACTTAAATCATACTGTAAGGAAATTATCAGGCAAAGAATGTATTCAGAACGATGTGTCTGGTAGAGTCGAATCTACAACTATGAATGAGTAACTTTTAGAAACCTATGGATATATTGTACCCATGTTCAAGGGACATAGGTGCAATGTATTACAGTTTACTTCTCCATTCTAAATGCCATAACTTTGGTTAGCTTCACCTTGTTAATTCTTCAACAGACTGACCATGATATGTTTCAGTTCCTGTTCATATTGATATACAGTACGTCTTAGAAAACTTATTTATAAGTAGTTGGAAGAAAGAGTAGCTGAATATTGTGTGGTTAATATTTAAATATAAATCGAGTACGTCTTGTACGTATGTTCTCCTAAGAATGACTATACTTCAAAATAATCTTCATTAATTTTATGAATTACAAAAAACTAACAGAAAATATCTCCATAAAATGTAGACCAACATTAGACATGAAATATGTATCATATATCGTGTTTTAAGCTTTGTCCTCTACCGTAAACATCTTTTAAATATATATATATTCCAGGTGGGGAGACTGTTAATCAGTTCCACGAACAATAACCGAATTTTGGACATTCCATTATCTAACATGTAACTTGACTGACAAAGTTTTATCAATACCCTTTCAGAATCTATGGCAACTCATACTGTATATTCTAGTTCGCTTTCGCAATTCATTTGGATAAGTGGTCAGCGTAGTGGTCTTCGATTCAGACTCCCGGGCGGACCAGGAATTTTAACTGCGTATGGTTAATTATATCTGGCTCTTCATCCACATACAACATACCACAGGAACTCACAACAGTGAGTACCTCCCTCAATACAGGATGGCGTCAGAAAATGCATCCGGCCATTAAAGATGGCTAAATCCACATCAAGTGCAGACCGCAATAAAAATGAGGGGAAAATACATTATTCTTGTCACAGAATTTTATTTCATTATTGCATGTATTTCAGTATTCCATGTCATAAAATCATATTGTAAACAACGTGCCAGCCCAAACCCGAATGTCGTAGGGTGGTAGATATGTATGTCTAACCCTTAGTTCCTTTTTAACATGGATATATTTTTGGACTGGGAGTCTACCTGTAAATAGCGTAAACAAATTTGCGTGGGCAAAACCCGACACCGTAACCGGGCAACTAGTGTGCGTCATATGGGTGAAACAACGACGCCATTTTCTTTGACAGAAAGACATGTTCTTGGAAGATGTTGATTTTGGACGAATTATACCTATAAGGAAAGTCTGTAAACAAAACAATGGCGTTAATTACAATTCTGAGCTCTGCGAAAAGAAGAGAAAATTAATTTATTTCGATTTATCGGAACCCTTCATCTTGGGTGTGATGGTTAACTTCCATTTTAATAATAATGGTAGGCCTGTAATAATAATAATAATAATAATAATAATAATAATAATAATAATAATAATAGTAATAATAATTTATAATTCCGTGTGGCTATTTCTAGCCGAGTGCTGCCCTTGTAAGGCAGAACCTCCTCGAGGGTGGGCGGCATCTGCCATTTCTAGGTAACTGCGTGTTATTGTGGTGGAGGATAGAGTTATATGTTATGTGTGAGGTGCGGGAATGTTGGGGACAACACAAACACCCACCCCCCGGGCCATTGGAATTAAAATTAATGGAGGTTAAAATCCCCGACCGGGCCGGGAATCGAACCCGGGACCCTCTAAACCGAAGGCCAGTACGCTGACCATTCAGCAACGAGTTGGACATAATAATAATAATAATAATAATAATAATAATAATAATAATAATAATAATAATAATAATAATAACTGTTTACGTCTCACTAATTTATTTAAAAGTTTTCGGAGATGGTGAGGAGCCGCAAATTTGTCCCGCCGCTGTTCTTTAACAAGCCAGTAAATCTGCTGACAGGAATCTCACGTGCACCGGACTGAGCCAGAATCGAGCCTGCCAAGTTGAGGCTAGGAACCAAGTGTTTTTACCGTCTGAGCCACTAAACCCGGCAAATTTTATTTTGATACGCTTATAAACATTCCAAGAGCAGCAGTAAGTTTTAATGATTTATGTTACCATTACACATGTCACTTTCGTTTGGAATCACAAGCTATAGGTAGGTTTAATTTATTCAGTTCTGTAATGTGCCCACAATTCGTCTGAAACAAAGAGTTTGATGTGCTTCGACAATATAATTCACTTCCGATATTACTCATTTGGACATCCTATCCCGTGCATTATTTCGTTGACGTAAGGAACTTCGTTTACGTACACGTCAACGCGATTTTACCTTTTTCTTTCTCCCTTTATGCAATGCAAAATGGATAGTAGCATATTTTGACACGGGGTTGAGGATAAGGCGAGATGATGTAAATGCTGTACTTTTTAAGGCCAGATGTCCTTCCTGATGCCAAAATTAGTTGATGACCTAATGAAGATGAAACGAATTATGGCGAATTAAATGGTGGATGAAATAAGGTAAGGAATCTGCTGCGGCCTGTAAATACGAACTGTCCCGGCATTTGCCTGGAAGTGGGCAAACCACAGAGAACGGCCGATCGTGGGGTTCGGACCCACACGACTCACGAATGCGGAACTTGGCTCCATGAACACAGTGAAATCACACGCGCGACCACTCCGCTCAATATTTTAGATAATAAATGCTAACCGTTATACTACGAAGATGGGTATTTTATTGTCATTATCTTAGAAAACTTACCACAAACTAATATTTATTTGTATTCTTGGCTTTCTCTTGCGTATGCAGGACTATAATTGGGGAAAAGTGAATCCCAGTATTGAGAAATATAAAGTACTCTCTGAGCGAAGTAGACAAGTAGTGGACTTCCCCGCGGAAGATCGTCATAGATATGTGCCAACAGGAATTAATTTGTGACTATGTGATAACCAGTAAAAATAGATCGTATTCCTTAAAAATAAAGAGTCCTTTAAGAACGTGTGCACCCAGTCATTAAAAAATAGAAAAGAGGATCCATTTTAGTGCCAAACTATCTAATAGTGTCGAGAGAGAAAACAAAAGAAGATTGTAAGAAAAGATGTAAATAAGGAAACTTCGGCAATAAGTAGGAAATCCCAGACTTAGAATGGAATACCATTGTCTTCATCAAAGATGCATCAGTTATGTGAACACGAAGATATGTTAAGAATATTTCATCGTATCATTTTTAAAGGCAATTCAAATATCTCGAATTTTGTACACCCTTCAAAAGAGTTTAAGATGGCTGTTCTAATGAGAATTTGAAAAAAAAAAAGGTTCGCCTAGAACTACTTACCATAGCTATGCACAGAGTATCTGTATGGGGAGTAGTAATAATGTGCGGGGTACAGGCCGTAACCATAGCCGATGGACTCAGCTGACTTCAGATCTTCCTCCTTGCTAGCGGGAGCTGCTGAAACTAGCGTTATAACCACCAGGGCGAGGAGAGCAGCTGACAGCACCTGGATTTAACGTAAATAGAAAGATTTCAAATAGAGTTTTGTACAGTAATTTATTGCAGGAATTAAGGAAAATTATTCCTATTCTGGTAATTAGAAAGGTCAAATGACTGAATTCACAAATATCTCCTTAGGTTTACAAACTTGCACAGGTACCACACACACACACAGCTAGTCATTTATTTAAAGTTGTACTCATTTTCAATACACGCTGTAAATAATGCAAATGTAAATTCGTGTCTTCGTTCTGAGGTGGCGCAGCTCTTTCCAGGCACAATCCGAATGGAGGTGGGCTGTATGTTCAGTTTTAACTACATACACCTCTGCCACACTCACATTTCTGGCAGTACCGGAGATCGAACCCAGCTCTCCGAGGACGGTAGCTGTTAGCTCTAACCATTTCACTACAGAGTTGGACGCTGCAAATGGCCATTATATATATGTTCCTTAAACAGAAAGCAAGTATCGCTGGTGTATGTGTGTGATGTTTATGATTTGTCAAGCTTTGTGCAGGCCATGTATGGCAGTAACTCAGCATTTTTGTGCAATAATTGAGATTTTATATTGTCCGACTCGTTGGCTGAATGGTCAGCGTACTGGCCTTCGGTTCAGAGGGTCCCGGGTTCGATTCCCGGCCGGGTCGGGGATTTTAATCTCTTCTGATTAATTCTTCTGGCTCGGGGACTGGGTGTATATGTCCGTCCCAACACTCTCCTCATCATATTCACACAACATACTACACTACCAACCACCACAGAAACACGCAATAGTGCTTACATCCCTCCATAGAGGGTTGGCGTCAGGAAGGGCATCCGGCCGTAAAAACAGGACCAAATCCACATGTGCGACGCAGTTCGCACCCGCGACCCCACAGGTGTGGGAAAAGCGGCAGGAAAAGAAGAAGAAGAATTGAGATTTTATATTCCTCACGATTCGGACTATAATACATACTGCATTATGGACTGTTATGGGTTTCGGAGTTCAGTCTGCAAGCCGCTGTGAATTTATTAAACGCCACCACAATCCTCTATCTGTAACTTGGTCTGTGGCCTTGTTTATTTCTATACATGTTGTCTTTAAATCGTTAGAAACTGAGTCTAACCATCGTCGTCTTGGTATTCGTATACTTCTCTTACTCTGCATAAGAGAGTCCATTATTCTCCTAAGTAATCTATCCTCCTCCATTTACCTCACATGACACCATCAAAGAAGGTTTATGCGCACAGCTTCATCTATTGAGTTCATTCTTAACTTATCCTTTTTCTCCTCATCCCGTGTACTCTCTTCCCATTATTCCTACATGTTATGAATAAAAGCCTTCCTGAGTCCACCCAGCTTTCACTCCCGTAAATCAAAGTTGGTCTGAAAACAGGGGCGTGTAAAGATAGTTTCGTCCGGAAGCTGACTTCATTCATAAAGAAACCGTTGATCGCAACTGTGAGCTCACTGCATTAGCTTTGCTACACTTTTATTCAATTTCACTTACTGTACTACCATTGCGTCAAATATTGCCTACCATTCTCATGGTGCATGAAGTCGACCACGCTCTTATGCCTGCAATATTCATGTCACAATTAACTCTGTAACTTTGTTGTACAACACGAGTGTGTCCGAAGCAAAGAGGATAACCTCTTCATTACCAACCTGGAAACTTGCCTCAATTACGTGCTTAGTGCTGATTGTGAGAAGAGGACAGGTACAAAGGTGTAAACCAGAGTAACTTCTGTTATAACCGACAGTACTCCTAAAGTACTTTGATTACAACCCAGCACTTCTAATTCCTTCTCGTAATGACGTCCGGGAATTTAGTCCCACAGGAGTTCCTTTACGTGCCAGTAAATCTACCGACACGAGGCCTGACGTATTTGAGCACCTTCAAATACCACCGGACTGAGCCAGGATCGAACTTGCCAGGTTGAGGTCAGAAGACCAGCGCCTCAACCGTCTGAACCACTCAGCCCGGCTGTTGGCAGATTGACAGGCACATTGGTATATTTCCTTTCTGTGTACCTGTGTCTCTCTCAAGGTTATCGACAATCAACGGTACGTCGAAGACAATACGTTATTATTATTATTATTATTATTATTATTATTATTATTATTATTATTATTATTATTAGTGGACCCGTGCTGCTCCACGGCATTCGTTATAAATTGGTCAGATAACTCGTCTTGATATGCCTGTCGTAATCATATTGTTTTGCCTGCCCTTTTCAATGGTTGTATGAATATTTAATAAGAAGCGCGTTATGGTATGCCACAGTTCGTAGTCAGAATTCATCCATTCTGACGTCATCATGCCGTTTGTTTGGTATTCATTTATCGATATATTCGGGTTTTTTATCCTGCAGTTCTTGATGTGAAGTTTGGTATTGTATCGTAATTGGCTGTTCTTCTATACTTAACGGTTGTCTTTTGAGCTCATAGGTTAGTCTCCAAGGAGCGTATTTTGCCGGGCAGATAACATTTTTAAGATATACGGCCTTTACTCTCTCTAGTGTAGCTAGGCTATCCTCCGATAGGAGTTACCAGATAATGTCTAAGGCGTATGTCTTTGTACCTAATTCTTTGTCTCTTAGCAGCATCTAAGTATATTAATTTTCCGTGATCGGAGGAACTGTGTACTCTCTGGCTTGACAGGTAGTAATCAAATATGGCTGCACTCAATGACATTACTAAGGATGAAAATCGCGTATCTATACTAATATTATAAAGAGAAAAATTTGTATATTTGTTTGTAACGGATAGACTCAAAAACTACTGAACTGATTTTAGAAATTGCTTCATCTATAGAAATCTGCATTGCCAGTGAATAACATGGGCTGTATTTTATTTTCAAAACAATTCGAGAGGGGTGGTGACGGGGAGAGATATAAAATACTAGGCTGATATAGGTGAAATATCGAATTTGTCGTACAAGGACGAGACAAAGCTCTATTTAAGTCTCTTGACGCAAAGAACAAAACTCGGTAAGCCCTATGGGCCAGAAAAACATGTTTTAAAGCCCTAAAACCAACTGCCGTAACCATGGCAACATCATCTCCGGTATTCTTACATCAGAGAGATTATCTACAATGTATCACAAAAACCAACATGTTACAGACTTGAACATTGGTATATGGAATCTCCTTAAAAAAAAAAAAAGTTTCCAGAAAACAGGTGATGGAAAGAAATGAGGAAGGAGTTGAATTCTTTATATGAGGATACAAATATCTCAGAAACTGAAGATGTTACAGACGTTAAAACTGGTACTTGGATTCTCCTTTAAAATAAATGAACACTTTTTTTTTTTTTTTGGAAAATCCATTTCAGGGGGGTGAAATAATAAAAAAAAAAGCTGGTGAATTTTGAAAATGAGTATCTTCTTCTTCTACCGCTTTTCCCACACCTTGGGGGTCGCGTGTGTGAACTGTGCAGTACATGTGGATTTGACCCTGTTCTACGGCTGGATGCCCTTCTTGACACCAACCCCGTGCGTGCGTGTGTGTGTGTGTGTGTGTGTGTGTGTGTGTGTGTGTGTGTAGGGATATAATTACTATTGCGTGTTCCTGTTGTGATTGGTAATGTGGTGTGTTGAGTGAATATGAAGAGTGTCAGGACAAGCACAAACAACCTCCGAGCCAGATGAATTAATCACTCGCGATTAAAATCCCCGACCCAGCCCGGAATCGAACCCGGAATCCTGTGAACCGAAGGCCTCAACGCTGATCACTCAGCCAAGGAGTGGGGTATTTTTAAAAATGAGTATATCTACAGTATATCTCATAAACTGTACATGTTACAGACGTGAAAATTGGCAAAAATTGCCAAAAGGCAATGTCACAAATGTGGTTTACAAAGAGATTCTGCGGTAAATGAAATGCAATATTTCCGTGAATTTTTGTACTTTAGAGATTTTCAGATAATATCTTAGTGCAGTACCGAGCAAGAATTAATTTTATCAACTACCAAATCCTCGCGAGCGAAGCCGTGGGTAACAGCTAGTATCAGAATATTAATGAAAATATTAGTCGCTTAGCAACCTGATACGTACAAAATGTATTGTGGGTAGGGAAGCCCTCGCCTGCAATTATTGGAGTGATCACTTGATGGTTTGATTTTATGATACTCGAAGTTGGCTGAACGCAGAGACCTATAAATGTCTCATAATTCACCAGCAGGTAATTCTGAAAATAACAGAAGAATAATGAAGCAAATCGGTCCAGTAGAACGGACGGACGGATTTGCCAAAGCTGTTTTTAATAAACTCTTTTAATATATAGAAGATTATTATTATTATTATTATTATTATTATTATTACTTTTAGAGTAAACTCTTTTTGATCATAACAGTACATGATCACTGCATCTCCACTGATTTTCAATCGTTTTTACAAATTAGTGATATAAAATACATCACAAAATCAGCAATAGACTGGTAGAACCGGTAGGACCCATGCAAGATAGTTAACCTCTTCAATAAAAATTTATAATTTGATAAATCATCTTATCACAGGATGAAGCCATTCTCTCTTATTTTTGGTTTTGCTTCACGGTTCCTTGCCGTTCCTGACGCCACGTGATTTATCAAGTGGAAATTCCAACGGAGAATGCACGGGGATTCGAACCTGGACCGTATGGATGGGGAAACCACCATCCAAGACATTATGCTAATCACGCCTCTCCCCCTTCCTAAATGTTTTATATGAAATATCTATCTGGATTCAGAGAAAAGATTCTTCTTTTTGTTATAACTAGAAAGAAACAATGAGCAATCGATACTACCTACCATTTTGCTGAAAGACATGGTTGTGCTGTTGCTTCTATCACTGAGTCACTGACACTGTGACAGTTCTCCTCACACAGTATATATATTTCTCTGGAAGGTCATACTGTGCTGCAATTATTATACGTCCGCTGATATCCAAGGTTCTATTGTAAAACATCCGTACACTTCGCTTTCTTCTCCGTGAATTTTTTCCCAGTCTCTCTCCATGCATGTGTCATGAGAATATACTAACTTATCAACAGCACTGAAGTTCACATGGCCGGAATGTTTTGGAGATGGGTCATATTATTAGCGTTCGGTTCTCACTTCAAATTTTCAGATCGAGTTCATTGCTTATAATTTCCTCACTGTAGGCTTGGTTATGATCTGGTGTTGATAGCTGAATTATACAGTATAGAAAACCGAAGGAGCTGCTGCGCGGTTTGTACCGGGTTGCTGTTAGCTTGCTTTCGGGAGGTACTGAGTTCGAATCTCACTCGGATAGTCAGCTTGTTGTAGAGTTTGACTCTTCTCCTCGTGCAGGTCTATTGATTGATGTTCACTCGTATCTATTCTGATGGTAGGGTCAATAATGACATCCTTGCTGAGCCCTGTTGGATAGCGATCCTGTCAATACGTCTAGATGAGCTGAGACCATTTTCGTTTACTTTCTCTTTTTGTTTCTGCCGCTCATCCTGACCCTGTGTCTCGCAGAGCGACTGCTGCCGTTCATCCCTTTATTTATCTTGTTCTTATTCCCTCGCGGACTAAGAAATATCAGTTGTCAAACCCGTATATTTTGAGATGCCAAACCTATATTTTAACAGAAATATATTTTTAATTCCTGTAGTTATTATCAGTTAAGGCTAGGAAACGAATTTGGTGATCATTACTGAGAAACATTTTGGCATTTACTTAGATTAAGAGTACGAAATCCACACGGAATCTGTCGGTCATTCATGTGATGTAGCTACACAGACTGCTGTTATTTCCCATTTGAGCCACCCTATTCGTATCTTATTTTATATGATGTTTAGCAAATTATGAATGAATGGTCAGATGGTTTAGAGTTTCCCTATTCGATTACCAGCGAGATTGGGGATTTTAGTTGTGTATGGTTATTCTTCTTCGGGGATTAGTAAATTGTGTTTATCTCAACACAAATATCTTCTTGTACGCATGCCCCCGATTGATACCAGAGTACACTCTAACCATCGCGACGTAGTTCGAACCCACAATTCACCCAAGGTGTGAGAAAAAGTCGCAGAACTAGTTTATACTAATCGATATTGTTGGGTACTCAGCCCCAATGCTGGCTTGATCCTCAACAGTTCTGCCTTCAGCGGTCATAAATGGTCTAAACGTCTCTGAAGATACTTAAAGATGAAATGAGGAGTAAGGTAGTTTCCCGTTGCTTACCTTGCCGAGCCAGAAGTTGCTATTACATATGTCTCCTAAGCTCACTGAAAGGAATTATATAACAATCATAGATTATCATTAATTTTGCCGTAGGGTTGGCTCCAGAAAATATATCAGGGTTATCAGGGTGTAAAAGAGGGTAAATCTGGACCAAGTCTATATGTACGATATAGTTTACACCCATAATTCACCCCAAAGTGTGGGAAGAATTCGCAGAAGTAGTTTACAGTAATCGAACTTCTCGAAAGTGAAGCGCGCGATATCATCGTTAATTAGCGTCAAAACTAAAGGCGTGGTAAATGAGTGGCAAAGTGACCGTGGTTCACATTGTAGCTAATACATGTAGAATATTCGAAATAAGGATGTATGCTCCTCTCATATGGATTATACGTGAAATGTTCGGTCTCATGGTTAAACATCACTAGATTAACAGTCACTTTTTATGTAGCATTACCTATATATGAAGGCTACACGGGATAACGTGGGAATGTCATATTTTCTACAAAGTGAGATAATTCAATTTGAAAGTTTCAACCTTTAATAATGTCTACAATAATACATGTACATAAAGTATTATATTATGTAATGTTAGCCTAATGTCTTGGTACTGTACATAGATAATAATGAAAATGTAGAATACTTGTAATTGGGAAAAACATTGAAAATGAAGTAAATACACATTATCACGGACATAAAGAGGAATGTCGCTTTTAACAAAACCTAACAAATGACATTATTACCCTGTTAATTAACAGTGAGGAAGTGTATCAATGAAGGATCTTCCCTCTGGTCCACAAAATGATCTAAGGACGCGCAGATCAGAAAATTTAGCTGCAGGGATTGGATGCGAACCTGAAATAAAAATAATTTACAAATTTAAAATCTCAATATTCTCAGCTTGTTTGCCAATGTAGAGAAACTTCATTTACACTCATTCTTGCACTTACGTTTATAAGATGTCTCTGGGAGAACAAGTTCACAAACTGGTGTTTCTGGGATGTCGAGTTGATCTTGGAGCATTTACAACAGGGCTTTCCCAATGGCCATTGTAACTGTCTCTGTATTCCATGAATCGTGGATGCTCAATGGAGATGACATGTTCCCTTATAGGTCTTGTTTTAAAAGGGCAAATTTTTCTGTACAAGTGAGTAAAAAACGTGGTCCATTGACGAAACATTGCTTGATCAACTTCGATTACATGTAAAGGGAAGGGCTTATTTCTGGCACTCCTAAAATGACCCGCCTAGTCGTCTGGCGTTTAAGCTGAAAATTTCTGATTAATTAGTGCCATGTTTCTATCGCACTCTAAGAACGAGTGCCCACGAATTGGAAATACTATTTCCACAGATCTGAGGCCTTGGCATGATGTATTACAAAATAGAGAAATCTGAAAACAGTCCAGTTCTTGTTGTGTCCACATGCAGAATCACAGAAGATTTTCAATTGCTTTATGTCGTAGCCAAGTTCACAAAATATAAAATGGTGTAACAGAGAACACACTTCATCTGATGCTTTATGTGCAACTGTCTCTGTGTGTGTATAGAATACAGAATTTCCACTAGACAAAACATGTATATTGAAGAACAGTGAGTTCTGTCTGCGGTAATACACGTTGTTAGTGGATAAATTAGGTATACATAAATTATTTTGGAAATCCATCGCTATTGCTTCCCTATCGCAATCTTTCTTGGAAGTGAGCCTCGCAAGTCGTTTACGATTACATAACTGTTCAGGTTTTTAAGATGCCATTTGTTTTTAATGCCTAAGTGATATAATTGAATTTCAATTTCCTTACGCTCTGCACAATCTGTGTTAATTAATTCTATTTTTGACATTTTTAATTTTAACCTGAGCTGCGTAAGTGTCGCATGTACTGCATGTATCCGTGCGAGGATATCCAAAACTTATGTTAAATTTGTTACATAATATTTTCCCGTAAGTTTCATACAGTATTATAGGGATTCTTATCCATAAACATAGCATGCATTTTTCTTAAGTGATAAGCTACCTACCAAGTACACTTGTAATGAATCGTGGAGACTACAAAATGGCTCTGCCTTCCTCTAAAAGACTTCGATTCTCAATAGAATGCACTATTAATTCTGAAGGGTTTTTCGGTCGATTTGTATGTTTCCGCGTCTGTCAACCTGGGGTGCACCAGCCTTTAGATTTTTTGTAAGGTCTCTACCCGTTTCTTAGAAATGCCAAAGATGGGCATAAATACTTTATAACATACATTTCTTTCAACCCTATACCCATCTACTGGGATTCTAACCTTATACCTGCAACTCTGATCATGAAACTGTTCTTCAAATTCGGTTTTTCTATACCTCCTTTGAGCAATTGGCTTAATATCTATTAGAGCAGATAAGTACTCTGTTCGTTTCTAGTACTGAGTAGATTAAAATCATGAAGAATCCTTTTTCTGTTGTCTTCATGAATGTTTGTAAAACACTGCAACCTATTGCAATGACAGTCTACCCCTTGTCCATAAAATTGTACCTTGAGTTTGTTTGTTACATCAATCAGTCGACTGAAACTACGCCTCTTCTTCTTGATGCCATCCTTGTGTTGCCATTCTCTTCTTCAGACATTGTATGCAAACTATGAAATAAACCATAGTCATGAACAACGAACACACGGTAAGATTAAACAACAGACTATCAACTCAGCGTCGTGTAAAGCACTGCTGCCACATACCAAGCTGACATTCCTTCTTTGTTTCTTGCCGTGGTGACATTCCCCTTTCATCGATTGTGCATATATTTGGAAACTTGTTACATTTCCGTGACGTTTCCCTTTACTTGGCTGGACATTGTCTTAAACTATTCTCCTGACCATAATGTACAGTGTGTATGGGTAGTGTTAATTCTTTTTTTTTTTTTTTACAATGACATTCCTCCTTTTTGCCGTGTACCCTTCACATATTGTCACGGTGCATATTTGAAGAAGTATTAACTATGCTTAATTGTCAGGTAAAGTGGCACCGGGCGAGTTGGCCGTGCGCGTAGAGGGGCGCAGCTGTGAGCTTGCATCCGGTAGATAGTAGGTTCGAATCCCACTATCGGCAGCCCTGAAAATGGTTTTCCGTGGTTTCCCATTTTCACACCAGGCAAATGCTGGGACTGTACCTTAATTAAGGCCACGGCCGCTTCCTTCCAACTCCTAGGCCTTTCCTAACCCATCGTCGCCATAAGACCTATCTGTGTCGGTGCGACGTAAAGCCCCTAGCAAAAAAAAAAGTGGCGGTGATTAGCATGCAATTCATTGGACCTAGGTACTTGCGTGGATGAAAATTAGGAATGAGACGTCAACGGCTGTTATTTAGAGCCATTGACCCTCTACATTGGAAATAATATTGCTCGGCCTACATCTACAATACCCTAGATTAGCGCTGGCCAATTGCTGCGCTCTAGGACGCGACCATGTTTGAACGGAGCTCTCGCCATCTTCCACAACTGCAATTTTCGGTGAAAATACACGAGAGAGTGGGATATGAGCGGAAGTGTGCTTGTGATGAAATCTGAGGTGATGAAATAAAATCCACGTTCACGGTCTTCGTAATCAAACAGATTAATTATTAGAAATTTGGTAATAACACTTTGCTACGGGCACATGAATTTATTCGTTTCAGCAAAATAATGAAATATGTTTTTAGAACAAGGGCACGCGGTACGGTACAGTTGCGCAGTTTAATTTAATTTTGTAACAAAAAATGACACAAAACACTAATAATACGTTTGCATGCATCGATGGAACTGAACATTGAAGGAACTTTTGCAGCTTGAATGTGCAGTCGAGGATATTGCTTCTGAGGAAGTATTTTATATAAAAAAGACCATATTTCGGGATTTCAGAAGTCGGGTGTTACACTGCGGATATATTAGCTTAAGATCGAAGTAACTGGGAAGCTGGCGTTAAGGCAGGAACGTGGGTGGCGCTCATAGGCCTGAGGAGCGCTCTTTGGCCAGGACTGCCGTGGATGTTGTGTTGAGTACTCAGCCCGAATTCTGTTTTGATTCTCAATAGCTCTGTCTTCAGCTGTCGCAGATGGTCTAGACGTCTCTGAAAAGCCTTACAAATGAATTGGGGAATGAGTTGGTTTCCCGTTGCTTTTTTCACAGAGCCAAAAGTTGCTATTACAGTGAAGTCTGTCAAGCCCACTGAAAGGACTGCAGAACCGACGCTTTGAGCGGCGTTTTCCCACCGTTCATAATAGGAACTTACCGCATGTGGAATGGCTTTATTGGCATTGCTCATACATCAGCTACTTTCAGATTGACAAGGCCAAGGGTGAAACTGAGACAGATCAACGAAAGTAACAAATTTGTTCCAGCTTCTACCAGAAGACATATTGTACTGTAAACACCATATCTTGCCAGCAAAAGCAGCTGTCACAGATAAGTGTTTATGAATAACACGAATTTCTTGAGAATTTAGTAATTTTCCAAACCATCTTGGACAATGCGGTAG
Source organism: Anabrus simplex (assembly GCF_040414725.1). Taxonomy (NCBI): domain Eukaryota; kingdom Metazoa; phylum Arthropoda; class Insecta; order Orthoptera; family Tettigoniidae; genus Anabrus; species Anabrus simplex. The sequence goes on along the minus strand of NC_090265.1, from coordinate 373,280,598 downwards.
AGAGTCAAATGTTGTGGTCAGTATGTTATGGTTTCGGGAGACATATAAATTTGAACCCTACCATTAGCCCCTTGTTACAGTATATTGTTGTCTGTGTTTCCAGTTCGAAAAATGTGAGAGTGTTAAATTAACTGTCTATCTATTTGTATATATATCCAGTATACAGGGTGAATTTAAACTATGTGTACGAACTTCAGGAGGTGATTCATAAGGGAACAAAAATGCTCCTATCAACATTATGTCCTGGAATGGTTTTGTCTAGTTCTCCATTGCTGAGTTTTAGATGCCATTTGCCATAGCTGGGATGTACAATAAAATATTTAGAATACTGTACATACTATGCACGTCGTTGCGCCATAACAAAACTCAGTGCATTGATGTGTTACAGACTGACGTTGGAGTGCTTGGAGTGAAGTGGGGGCGCAATGGTTCGGTATTCAAATCTGAAACAATCCGACATGGTATCCGTCTACGGCAATGGTGGGGTCAACTCATGGATTTGTCGAGAAAGGTACCCCAACAGAGAGCACCACTCGAATTACCAAACGTTTGCTGCTTATTTTTCCACATTTTTTGTGATACGGGAGCATTTGCTGGACGCTGAAAACACGAAGGTTGACTGCGGCATGTTCGTACACCAAACTTGCATGACGTCTTGAGTCCAACTCCGCTGAAAGCTGCAGGCAAGTGGCCCTCAGGCATGGTGTAAGTCAAACGGCAGTTCTGAGTATCCTACATGACAACCACTACTACCCCTACAGCCTAATACCGTAGGGATCAGAAAAAAATACAATGGTTGACTAAAGGACGTCGGATAGGAAACGGAACCCTTCGCATATGCGTTTTTCATTTGCCTGTTACCTGTGGTAATATGATAGGTGTGTGTCAGAAGAAGGTGAAGCAACTATATATGCCAACAGTTAGCTTATGGTTCATACGTAGCACGATTCGTACAATGCAGTCTCCAGCTGGCTTATGAATTACGTTTGAATACATCATATTTTATCAAGAAATACTCGTCCGATTTTCGAAGTAATAATATGTAATGTTTGTATGTTTAAGGCTATGTGTAAAAACGAGTGTAGTTCTATTTAAGGAAACAAAGTAGGCCTACCATTCTCTCATAATGTACTGACGCTGTGAAAAAGCACTGTAGTTTGAATATTGGCCCCTTAGAACCATTACTGAAAATTCAAACAGAACGTCAATATCTTAAACTGTTCACGAGTTATTTGAGTTCGACAACTTAGTTGAATAATCTTGTACAGAGAAAAAATATCAATAGAAGGAAAATTAATCCTTGTAACAAATGTGATGAAGGTTGGAAAAATCTTGAGCGTGACAAGATAGATAAACATCTCTAGAGAAGCGGTAACAATTAACGATGTATCAGAGTCACATCAGAGATATGACTGCAAAGCTAAATGTAGAAGCGATTTTTGTGTCATACGCTTAGCAGGTGAATTACTAAAATTAGCAAGAACATTTGTGTTGTGGATATATTTAATATCTGAAAATAATAAGAGTTATAAGAAATTATTAATAACTAATAGAATTTATTAATAGTCAGTATAGTTACTAAGAACTAAAGGAAACACCACAGCGCTGCATCACTGATGGACCTTGGCATAAGAAGTGAACTCTGTTTGGTCCGAAAGACTGTAGATTGCCATGAGAGATTAACAGGTAGAATGGTGAGATCGAAAAGGGGACAATAAAAAGAGGAGAGAGACATGATATGGATAAGAGGAAGGAAAGAATGAAGGAGTAGGGAGGGCTGGAGTTATGTTTAGAAAAGGGGATGGGAGGTGAGAGAAGCAGGCGGATATGCGAGGAAGATGGGCGAAATGGCGCGTTGGATATGTAATTGAAGTCTTCAGAGAAAGAGATAGTAAGATTTAGACTAATGGGTTACATTATATATAATGAAGATACAATTAAATGAGATTTGTATATATTAGTAAAAGAATGTATGAAGAGACGAGAAGGTAATATCTAGATAGGGTGAGGATGGAAAACCTTGTAATAAAGAGGTATTGCCATAAGACCTATCTGTGTCGGTGCGACGTAAAGCCCCTAGCAAAAAATAAAATAAAGAGGTATTAGGTAGGAGAAAGAAGGCTGAGAGAATAACTGTAAAGAGGTTGTATAAATATTAAGTATAAGGAAATGTGCAATTAGTGAGTGGATTGTAGAGTATAAGAGGTAAACAATGTGGAGGAACTATAAGAAGACGGTGTATATTAGTAGAGATTTAAGGAAACTATTGGCATGTTTGTATGGTCGGTGTTTTGAATGAAAATGAAGTCTTCAGATAAGTGGTAGTAAGATTTAGACGAATGTGTTATATTATATACAGAGTGTACCAAAACTCAACGACAAAAATTTAGGAATGGTTTCCTCACGTAGAGAGAACAAAAAAGTTTATGACAACATGGGTTCGGAGACGTATACTTACAGATTTATTCAAACTTTTGTACATTTACATCACACGTCTGTAATGGCAGCTGAAACACTTTGAGCATGTATCAGAGGAAATGTTCAAAGTGACGACCTTCAGCATGAATACAACCCTCCGCTCGTCGTCGCATGGAGTTTCGTACGCGATCATAAATGCCTGTTGCAGTGCGTACTTAAGTTGTCAGAATGCGATCACATAAAGTTGCTTCATCAGGAACAGGAGTTGCATACACGACAGACTTAACGTGTCCCCACAGGTAAAAGTCCAGGGGTTGAAATCAGGAGAGCGTGGTGGTGGTTAAGCAATCCGTCCTCCTCAACCTATCCAGCGCTCAGGAAAATGGGTATGCAGGTACCTGCAGGCAGCAGACTGAAATGTGCGGGAGCATTATCTTGCATGAAAATCATTTGTTGATGGGATGCAAGTAGCATCAGGCAATGCAGTACGCAAGAATTTCGTGTAGTTCTGCCCAGTAAGCCTATTCGGAAAAGGTAGGGTCCCAACAAGGAATCACCAACAACGCCTGCCCAGATGCCCAGATGGCGAACCTCTGTTGACGAAACGATTGGATGATTGCATGAGGACATGTAAATTATTACTAAAATTAATTTGTGTCACAAAGTTTGAATACATCTGTAAGTATACGTTTCCGGACCCATGTTATCATAACCTGTTTTCTTCTCTCTATGTGAGGAATCCATTCCTAAATTTTTGCGTCGAGTTTTCGTACATCCTGTATAATGTAGATACAATAAGATTTGTATATATTAGTAAAAGAATGTATTAGGAGAAGTGTAGGTAATATCTAGAGAGGGGTGAGGATGGAAAACCTTGTTATAAAGAGGAATTGGATAGGAGAAAGAAAGTTGAGAGAGTAACTGTAAAGAGGTTGTATATTAAGTGTATGGTGATGTTTAAGGAAATGTGCAATTATTGGGTGAATTATAGAGTATGAGACATAAATAAGGTGGAAGAACTGTATGAAGATGGTGTAAATTAGTAGAGAAGTAAGGAAACTATTAGTATATTTGTAAGGTCGGTGTTGTGAACTGTGGAGAAAGGACGAGGAATGTTGGATGTGTATCTAGAGTAGTCGACTAGGAAGATGGATTGAGCAATAAGAAGGTACAGTATCTTGCCCAGAGGAATGGTGATACGCACTAAGCAGGATGATAGTCAGTAGAATGTGTGTTACATTTATACAAGGTAGATATTATAAGAAAAGGTTCGTAATATTGGTAATGGAATGGATTAAGTGTCTAGCGGTAATATTTTGAGCGGGGGGGGGGGTGAAAGACTCTGCATAAGTAAAAAGTAAAAAAGTAGAATGGAGGCTGAGAGAGCAAATGTAAAAAGGGATATAAATATTAAATTTAGGGCATAGTTTAAGAAAATGAACAATTAGAGTGTGGATTGTAGAGTACAAGATGTAAATAAGGTAGAGGTAGTGTATGATGTGACTGGATGATGCGGGATGAGGAGCGGGAGGTATAAGAGGTGAAATGTGGGGTGGGACTGACCGACCCTAAGGTTAAGAAGATTAAGCATGTCCGAACGTTGGAAACCAGGAGAAGCAAGGATGGGTGCTGGCAATGTGATAGAAAGGCGACTCGTATACAACAGGCTGGAAGTAGAGAAGAACGTGACGAGTCACATGACGGATTGACTTCCGCCTCATGTGATATGCCACGCAAAGAATGGGATGAAAACACATTGTCAGCTATTTTTCGGTGGGAGTGACATCTGACCCATGAGTGGCTGGAGTGGTGTCACGGGCTGGACGTGCAGTATTCCTTATCAGGGGGATACCTCGACCGGCCAGTTCTTTTAAATTAGTTTTAGGCAGTAGAATACCTAATTAGGACGTTAGTGTAGAGGTAGGGGGTGCACTAACATGTGGACTGGTCATCTGCCCATATTGGAGACAGCTTAGTTGATTTAGTTAGGGGTGGTGCCTTGCATGGTGCCTGGTATCCCGCCCGTGTGGGGGGCCACCAAGCTAGTTGTAAGATTAGAGGGTTGTACGGATGGCCATTACACGTGGACTGGTCATCCGCCTGTCTAACGGGCCGGTTAGTGTTAAATTAGTTATAGATTTAGTTGTATTTACGCAATTAGTCTAGCCATGTACTATTTTATTGATTTCCCTATACCGATGGTTTATAACTATGGTGGGGTAATAAAGTTGTAATGTAATGTGACGTAATGTGCTGTAGATTACCAGGTGATCCGTCGTTGGCGTAACAAGTCTCCAAGTATCTATTTGGGAGATAGTGGGTTCGAACCCCAACTGTCGGAAGCCCTGAAAATGGTTTCCCATTTTTACACCAGGAAAATGCTGGGGCTGTACATTAATTGAGGCCACGGACGCTTCCTTCCCATTCATAGCCCTTTCCTATCCCACCGTCGCCATAAGACATATCTGTGTCGGAGCAACTTGTAAAAAAAAAAAAAAAGTCTTCTGAGTCGTTATTCATGGCCTTTAAGACCGGGGACTCTTTATCATCGTCAGATAACTCTTCAGTTGTTTTCACGTAGTGTTCGTAGTGTAGTGCTGTGCATATGTATGATGATATGTTAAGACACGGTCACCATCACCCACCCACCTTCCGAGTGAGAGGAATGAACTTAATGTGGTGAAATCCTCCCCCTGGCCAGGATTCAAAACAGGGCTCTGTGGACCGAAGAGCACTACGCTGACCATGTAGCGAAGGAGCTGGAACCATGAAAGTCATCGATCTACCTAAATAATTTACTCCTTCTCATTTAAATTCCTAAAATCACGAATTGTCCCTGGAACAATTCCTACAACGAAAGTTTATTGTCTGGTATTAATTAACTCATTAGCGAGGAGGCTTAATGCAAGCTCTGAGTTCTTAGTACCACAAATAGTAAGTTACGGTGCCTACAGTTTTAAGTGAGATTCAAACCACAGAGACATGCCTTTTTATCCCACTAAATATCAAGCATGGCCATCTTGATATTATTAACTTAGAATATTGATATCTTGTTATCAGGATGAAGATTTGACGAACTGGATGCAGGAAAGGGATATGCCGGTAGAATACGGAATAAGACAGACACAATACTTATGAATAATAACACTTAATTTTAATTGAAATAAATACATATGTAGTCCCAGAAGTGAAATTTTATACACTCATGTTAAGCAAGTGAATTACGTTGACTGAAACAATCCTATAGCGTATCATCAACAACGATAATTCTTCTGCCATGGTCAATGGCGATATAGGCCTATGGAAGATGGCGTACGAGACTGCTGTTTCCTCATTTACTGCCGTAGGAGTCAAATGAGCTTATTTGTTTTAGAGGTGATTCTTGCCGTGGGTTTATTTCCAGAGACTTATTACCAATAACCGTGCAGACCATATCCGTAACCATAGTAGGGGTAACCTGCAAAAGAAAAATTTGTAATGCGGTGGGGATGGTAGCATATTACAATGAGAATGAGTTTATAATGTGTAGTCTGTCTAAAAGAAAAACCTAAAAATCTCGTGGCCTTATTCTAATGAATAAATAGAAAGAGAAATTGAATCGTTGTAGTTAATAACAGTGCAAAGCCATCTCCGTGCACGTTGTAGAGACCCTTCAAGGAGTGGGAAGTAAAAGTGTCTGCTGTTTTAATTTCTAGCACTAAGTGGAATACACTGCATCAATACCCAGCCACTCTTGCCCCCATGAAGTAACCTAATACATATTTGATTTAGGCCGAGTGTCTTTACAGAAATAGAAATCTCGCTTCTATATATTTCTACTTCCAGACTTAGTCCACCACCGTGACGTAAATTAGCTACTTGTCCATATGGTTCTATTCTCGGCTTTGACACAAATTTAACTGATTCGAGACCTGGAACTTCTACACCAGATCCTAAATAAGGAATTGCTGATAGTCAGTTTATAATAACTGTGGCGCTGGGGTGCACTCAGACTCAGGTATCATGGCCGAGTGGAGACAAACATTTGTTAACAAGGAAGCTGACTCAGTTAAGTGTAACTGAAAAGCTGTTCGACAGACTGAATAGCTTCTAAGTTACGTTTAGAGAATAGGAGTTAAAATTCCCTTCTTGCGTATCTTTGAAGTGATAAAACGCTGTTTCCCATTTCAACTTCAGATAAAAGACGGGATGGGCCCGTCTTAGGTCTGGGGGGTGTACATGGTACACAGACGGCTCGCGGACAGAGAAGGGGAAAGGCGCCGGGGTCTGAGGGCCTGTTTTCCAGGCCGAAGTATATGTAGTACTGGCCTGTACTGTACATGTACGGAACACGCCTGGGCGTAGAAGATGCATCACCGTTTGCAGCGACAGCCAGGCAACATTAAACGCACTATGCTTAGTTAGAACAACATCGAAAATGGTATGGGAGTGCCAACGGATGTTAGATAAGCTGTGTGAACTTAGCCCAGTTACCCTATTATGGGTCCCTGGGCACACAGGAATCAGTGGAAATGAAAAAGCTTACAGACTAGCGAAACAAGGCTCAAAAGGTCCTTTCATAGGACCAGAGCCCTTCCTAGGAGCGTCACTCCGAAGTGTGAAACTGGTAATATCCCAGTGGACAAACCAGTCTCACTTAGACATTTGGAATAGGCTAACCGCGGCAAGGCAGGCACGTGAACTTATCAAAGGGCCTAGCCAAAGTTATAAAAAGGTCCTTATAAATTTGAATAGGACCAGAATGCGAATGGTAGTTGGACTGTTGACAGGACACAATAACTTACAGAGACACCTACACATCATGAAAATCAGTCAGGATCCGATGTGTAGAAGATGCGGTAGGGAGGAAGAGGCCTCCGCGCATGTGTTATGTCAGTGCGAGGCTCTTGCAAGCGATAGACATCGATATCTTGGCTCACATTTTGTGAGCCTGGAAGACATCAGGAATGCCAACATCCGGACACTGGTATCCTTTATAGGAGCACTTAGGGCTGGACTACGCAAACCCGTTTAAGGGACACAAAGGGTCTTCAGAGATCTACGTGTTGAGCCCTGCCTTAGGCAGGGATGGTGTTCAAGATGCCTCATGTTGTTGACATGTGGCAACAATCAGACAAACAATCACTTTTACTTAATGTTTCTTTTTTTGCAAAGTAATTTCGACTAAAATCATACTGTAAGGAAATTATCCGGCAAAGGAAGGCATTCAGAACGATGTATCTGGTAGAGTTGAATCTACAAGTCTCAATGGGGATCTTTTAGAAAGCTCTGGATATATTGTGCCCATGTTCAAGGGATATGGGTGCAATATATTACAGTTAATTCTCTATTCTAAATGAAACTTTGGTTAGCTTCGCCTTGTTAATTCTTCAACAAGCTGACTATGATATACAGTATTTCAGTTCTTGTTATCATTGATATATAGTATGTCTCAGATAACGTATTTACAAGTAGTTGGAAGAAAGAGTAGCTGAATATTATGTGGTTATTGTTTAAATTAAGTATAAATCGAGTACGTCCTGTACGTATGTTCTCCTAAAAATTACTGTATTTCATAATAATCTTCATTAATTTCATGAAATTACAAAGAGAATCACAGAAACTCCATAAAATGCGTACAATAATTAGTCACTAAATAATATATCATATCGTGTTTTTAAGCTTTGCCTCTACCACAAACATATTTTGAATATCTACCTATGTCAATAAAGAGCTACGTCCAGGTGGGGAGAGTGGTCTTTGATTCATACTTCCGGACGGACCAGGGATTTTAACTGCCTATGGTTAATTATATCTGGCTCTTCATCCACATACAACACACCACAAGAACTCGCAATAATGAGCACATACCCAAATATCGGATGGCGTCAGAAAGGGCATCCAACCGTTAAAGTGAGTCAAACCCTCATCGAGCACAGACCGCAACGAAAAGAAGGGAAAGAGCCATTTACCTTGTCACAGAAATTCGTTTCAGTATCGCATATAATTACGTATTCCGTGGCATAAAATTTGAAAAATTATTCTCAAGTATACCTCCAGTAGAGGTGAGCTACATGTATTTTCAACAATGTGCTAGCCGAAACCCGAATGTCCTAGGATGGTAGATATGTATGTCTACACCTTAGTCCCGGCGTATATCCTCAAATTAGTCCCGTTTTAACATGGATATATTTTTGGACTGGGGGTCTACCTGGAAATAGCGTAAACAATTATTTTGCGTGGGCAAAGAACTGGCACCGTAACCAGGCAACCAGTGTGCGTCATATGGGTAGAAGGACAACACGCCATTTTGTTGGACGGAAAGACATATTTTTGAAGATGATGATGTTGGACGTATTAGACCTATAAGGAAAGTCTGTAAACAAAACAATTGTGTTAATTACAATTTTGAGCGCTGCGAAAGGAAGAGAAGATTAATTTATTTCGATTTATCGGAACCCATCATCTTCCCTGTGGGTGGAGTGAAAGTCTTAATGTGATGGTTAACTTCTATTTTAATAATAAAGATAGGCCTAATAATAATAATAATAATAATAATAATAATAATAATAATAATAATAATAATAATAATAATAATAATAATAATAATAATAATAATAATAATAATTGTTTACGTCCCACTTTAATTTAAACGTTTTCGGAGATGGTGAGGAGCCGGGAATTTGTCCCGCCGCTGTTTTTTAACATGCCAGTAAATCTGCCGGCAGTAAGCTGACGTACACTGGACTGAGCCAGAATCGAGCCTGCCAACTTGAGGCTAGGAAAGAAGTGCTTTTACCGTCTGAGCCACTAAGCCCGTCAAATTTTATTTTGATACGCTTAATAAACATTGCAAAAGCAGCAGTATGTTTAAATGGTTTATTTTACCATTACACATGTCCCTTTCGTTTGAAATCACAAGCTGTAGGTGCGTTTAATTTATTTAGTTTTGCAACGTGCCCATTATTCGTCTGAAACAAAGAGTTCGATGTGCTTCGACAATGTGATTCACTTCCTATATTACTCATTTGGACATCCTATCCTGTGCATAATTTCGTTGACGTAAGGAACTTCGTTGACTTACACGTCAACGCGAATTTACCATGTTCCTTCTCCCTTTATGCAATGCAAAAAGGATAGTAGCATATTTTGATACGGGGTCGCCAAATTTAGTTGATGAGCTAATGAAGATGAAACGAATTATGGCGAATGAAATTGTGGATGAAATAGGGTAAGGAATCTGCTGTGGCCAATAAATAAGAACTGTCTCGGCATTTGCCTGGAAGTGAAAATGGCAAACCACAAACCATTGTCAGAACGGCCGATCGTGAGGTTCGAACCCGCACGTCTCCCGAATGCGAAGCTTGGTTCCATGGACACAGTGTACTCACACGCGCGACAACTCCGCTCGATATTGTAGATAATAAATGCTAACCGTTATACTACGAAGATGGGTATTTTATTGTCATTATCTCAGAAAACTTACCATGAACTAATAATGTATTTGTATTCTTGGCTTCCTCTAACGTATGCAAGACTATAATTGGGGAAAAGTGAATCCCAGTATTGAGAAATATAAAGTACTCTGTGGGCGAAGTAGGCTAGATGTGAACTTCCCTGCGGAAGATCGTCATAGATATGTGCCAACAGGAATTGATTTGTGACTGTGTGATGACCAGTAAAAATAGATCGTATTCCTTAAAAACAAAGAGCCTTCAAAGAACGTGTGCACCCAGTTATTAAAAATAGTAAAGAGCATCCATTTTATCACCTAACGATCTAATAGTGTCGAGAGAGTAAACAAAATAAGATTGTTAGGGAAGATGCAATACGTAAGAAATCCCAGGTATAGAATGCCATTTTATTCATCAAAGATTCACCAGTTATGTGAACACGAAGAGATCTTAGGAAAATTCCATCGTATCATATTTAAAGGCAATTCAAATATCTCTAATTTTGTACATCCTTGAAAAGAGTTTAAAATGGCTATTCTAATGAGAATTAAATAAAAAAAGGTTCACCTGGAAGTACTTACCATAGCTATGCACAGAGTAACTGTACGGGGAGTAGTAATAATGTGCAGGGTACAGGCCGTAACCATAGCCGATGGACTCAGCTGACTTCAGATCTTCCTCCTTACCAGCAGGGGCTGCTGAAACTAGCGTTATAACCAGCAGGGCGAGGAGAGCAGTTGAGAGCACCTGGATTTAACGTAAATAGAAATAGGTATTTTAAGATTTCAAACAGTATTTTATTGCAGGAATTAAGGAAAATTATTCCTGTTCTGGTAAATAGAAAGATCGAATGATTAAACAAACGAATATCTCTTTGGGTTCGCAAACTTGTACAGGTACCACACACACAGGGATACTGATACATATTTCAAGTAGTTACAAGTGATGAGCTTTAACAGCTTTATTTTAAGTAATACCAGTGGCGGCTCGTGCTGAATAATGTTGGTGGTTTTTCTGTGTGATGCCCAGTCCATTGCAGTAGGGGCCTAAGTGTAATAGATAAATCTAAAGTCGTACTGCATACGGAAAGTGTCAGCTGAGCTCGTGTGAATCCGTCCACCAAGTCTGCGGAAACGCTTTACTCCATGTCCTATCAGTGTGAAGTTCTCGAAAATATACCGAAATAATACAGGTGGACGTTCATCTCAATTTGTAAGACCCCGATTTCGAGGGACATTGACAATATAAATAACTGACTTGTACAAAAGCAACAATTTAAAAGTTACAAAAAAGCCCCTCTTCCGTTTATTGATGAAAAATGTTGACCTATCGACACAATCATATTTACAAAGGTTCCGAGACCTGCATTTATCTTTGGGAGCCGGCTTTCTTAATTATAGAGAAACAAAGTCACGATTACTTGTAGGCCTAAGAACTCACTCATTCGCTTCGTACGAGAGAGAATGTTTTCGGTCGTTGGGTAGAATTATGCTGAAGTCCTGGTCATTTACACAAAAGATAGAGAAATATACATACTCCGAATCTTAAGTTACATTGTTTGAAGACTAAACATGAACATTAAATTGATTTGTGTTACCTAATCACAACTATCCTCTTTTAACACGCATTTATCCTGTATTTAAGCCATTTAGGCTTGCTTTCTTACTATACTTTAGTATGTGAGAATGTTGACATGTAAGAATGAACCATATCAATATCCACACAGTTTTAAAAGTTCTCTATTTACACTGATGAATACGATGCATGGAGCTTTTCCCAAACAGCTGAGATTTCAACATGCTCGCTCGCTGCAACGATTCTCTCACGGACGGTGGCGCTGGTGCTACCTCTAGCGTATTATTTACGAACTCTGTGGTCACGGGAATAGGCCAGTCGTACTGCAAGGCGTGCAGTTCATACAGAACCTTATGGGCGACTCTTAGCCACCTATCGGAAGAGAGCTGTAGTTAAGTGTGGTCTCCTAATGTTCTGTCGTTCACAGATCGAAACAGGGTTGCCAGATCACCAGCAACTGTATGGGTATCGATCTTTGGCTCGATATATACACTCAATATGAAGGATAGGATCGCTATATATTACCGTATAGCTTTCATTGTGGTGGTTCTGCAGCTCTGCACATCGTATTATGGAGCCGCGCCTGAGTAATACTAATCCCGTATCGACTATATTCAAGTAGTGAATATTCAAGGTAAACTTAAATATTATAACTAAGTGGTCTGCCTATTCAATACAATATAAATTTTTTTATATTTTTTACATGCACACTTACCTCGGTAGAAGTGAGTCCTGCTCTGCACATCGGGGCCAATAATAAGGAATAAAATTATATATCCATTACTACAGAGATCTTTGACACTACGGCTCCGAGTTGACTTTAAATTCTGAAGCATTCAATATGTTATACTATCTAAGGAATGCAGATCAAAAATTTAACAAATCTTTCATCAAGAGATACAAATCAAGTGTGCTATTTACAACAATTGATCATTTCTGATTTTATAATGCACAACTGGTATTTTCCAAGAATATCATCAAGAGTATAATGGAAAATTCAACTGTTTTATCTATCATATGACTTACAATTTTAACAAAATTTCTAAGATCTTATTTTAAATGTCGTAACCATACATGAATATTTTGTGTGTCTTTCCAATTTTAATAATATATATTTTGTATTTCTGATATATTAATGTTAATTTATTACAGCTGATGATGTCCCTTAGGGGACGAAATATGTACTAAATATAAATTATATATTGTACTGAATAGGCGGACCACTTAGTTATAATATTTTTTTTTTTTGCTAGGGGCTTTACGTCGCGCCGACAAAGATAGGTCTTATGGCGACGATGGGATAGGAAAGGCCTAGGAGTTGGAAGGAAGCGGCCGTGGCCTTAATTAAGGTACAGCCCCAGCATTTGCCTGGTGTGAAAATGGGAAACCACGGAAAACCATTTTCAGGGCTGCCGATAGTGGGATTCGAACCTACTATCTCCCGGATGCAAGCTCACAGCCGCGCGCCTCTACGCGCACGGCCAACTCGCCCGGTAGTTATAATATTTAAGTTTATCTTGAATATTCACTACTTTACTTCAAGTCGTACACGCATTTTCAATACACGCTGTAAATGTAAATTCGTGTCTTCATTCTGAGGTAGTGCAGCTCTTTTCAGGCACAATCCGAATGGAGGTGGGTTGTGTGTACAGTTTTAACCACCTACACCTCTGCCACACTTACATTTCTGGCAGTAAGATCGAACCCAGCTCTCCGAGGACGGTAGCTTTTAGCTCTAACCATTATACTCCAGAGTTGGACACTGCAAATTGCCATTATATATATGTTCCTTAAACAGGAAGGAAGTATCGCTGGTGTATGTGTGTAATGTTTATGATTTGTCAAACTTGGGGCAGGCCATTTATAGCAGTAACTCAGCATTTTTGTGAAATAATTGAGATTTTATATTCCTCACGATTCGGACAATCATTCATACTTATTATAGACTGTTAGGCCTTTCGGAGATCAGTCTGCAAGGCGCTGTGAATTTAATAAACGCCGCTACCATCCTCTGTCTGTAACTTGGTCTGTGGTCTTGTTTGGTTCTATACCTGTTGTCTTTAAACCATTAGAAAATGAGTCTATACCTGTTGTCTTCAAATCATTAGAAAATGAGTCTAACTATCGTCGTCTTGGTATCCCTCCACTTTTTTTACCCTCTATAACAGAGTCCATAATTCTCCTAAGTAATCTATCCTCCTCCACTCACCTCACACGACATTTCCGAAGAAGGTTTATGGGTACAGCTTCATAAATTGAGTTCATTCTTAACTTAGCCTTTTTCTCCTCATCCCGTGTACCCTTCTGTCATTATTCCTACATGTTATGAATAAAAGCCCTCCTGAGTCCATCCAGCTTTCACTTTCGTAAATCAAAGTTGGTCTGAAAACACTAGGGTGTAAAGATAGTTTCGTCCGGAAGCTGACTTTTTTCTTAAAGAAACCGTTGATCGCGACTGTGAGCTCACTGCATTAGCTTTGCTACACTTTAATTCAATTTCACTTACTGTACTACCATTGCGTCAAATATTGCGCACCATTTTCATGGTGCATAAAGTCGACCACGCTCTTATGCCTGCAAGATTCATGCCTCAGTTAACTCTCTAACTTTGTTGTACAACACAAGTGTGTCCGAAGCGAAGAGGATAACCTCTTCATCACCAACTTGAAAACCTGCCTCAATTACGTGCTTATTGCTGATTGTGAGAAGAGGAGAGGTACAAAGGTGTAAACCAGAGTAACTTCTGTTATAACCGACAGTACTCCCAAAGTACTTTGATGACAACCAGCACATCTTATTCCTTCCCGTAATGACGTCCGGGAATTTAGTCCCGCAGGATTTCGTTTATATGCCAGTAAATCTTCCGACACGAGGCCCGACGTATTTGAGCACCTTCGAATACCACCGGACTGAGCCAGGGTCGAACCTGCCAAATTGGGGTCAGAAGACCAGCGCCTCAACCGTCTGAATCACTCAGCCAGGCTGTTGGCAGATTTACAGGCACATTGGTATATTTTGTTTCTCTGTATTTATGTCTATCTCATGGTTATCGGCAATCAACTGTACGTCAAAGACAATACGTTATTATTATTATTATTATTATTATTATTATTATTATTATTATTATTATTATTATTATTATTATTATTAGAGGCCCCATGCTGCTTCGCAGCACTCGTTCCAAATTGGTCAGATAACTCGTCTTGATATTCTGTCGTAGTCATTTGGTTTTATCTGCCCCTTTCAATGGTTTTTTGAACATTCAGTAAGAAGCTCGTTATGTTGTGCCGCAGTTTGTAGTCAGAATTCATCCATTCTTGATTTTTTGTTTTGCCTTACGATTTGATGCTGTTCCTGACGCCACGTGATTTATCAGGTGAAAATTCCAACGGAGAATGCAGGGGATTCGAACCTGGACCGTCTGGATGGAAAACCACCAGCCAAGACATTATGCTAATCACGCCCTTCCCCCTTCCCAAACATCTAATATGAAATGTCTATCTGGATTCAGAGAAAATATTTCTTTCTTTTGATGTCACTAGAAAGAAACAAGGAACAATCGATGCTACCTACCATTTTGCTGAAAGACATGGTTGTGCTGTTGCTTCTATCACTGAGTCACTGACACTCTGACAGTTCTCCTCACTCAGTATATATATTTCTCCGGAAGGTCATACTGTGCTGCAATTATTATACGTCCGCTGATATCCAAGGTTCTATTGTAAAACATCCGTACACTTCGCTTTCTTCTCCGTGAATTTTTTCCCACTCTCTCCCGATGCATGTGTCATGGGAATTTACTAACTTATCAACAGCACTGAAGTTCACATGGCCGGAATGTTTTGGAGATGGTTCATATTATTAGCGTTCGGTTCTCACTTCAAATTTTCAGATCGAGTTCATTGCTTATAATTTCCTCACTGTAGGCTTGATTATAATCTGGTGTTGATAGCTGAATTATTAGTATAGAAAACCGAAGGAGATGGCTGCGTGGTTTGTATCGTGTTGCTGTTAGCTTGCTTTCGGAAGGTAGTGAATTCGAATCTCACTGGGATGGTCAGGTTGATGTAGATTTTTATGATCTTAACTAGTATCTATTCCGATGGTAGGGTCAATAATAAAATGTTTGCTGAGCCCTCTTGGACAACGATCCTGTCAATACGTCTAGATGAGCTGAGACCATTTACGTTTACTTTCCCTTTTTGTTCCTGCCACTCATCCTTTTATTGATCTTGTTCTTATTTCCTCGAGGACTAAGATATTTCAGTTGTCTAACCGATATACCTTGAGATGCCAAACCTATATTTTAACACAAATATTTTCTTTTATTTCCTGTAGTTATTAACAGTTAAGACTAGGAAACGAATTTTTGATAATTACTAAGAAACATTTTGGCATTTACTTAGAATAAGAGTACGAAATCCATACGGACTCCGTCGGTAATTCAAATGATGTGGCTACACAGACTGCTGCTATTTTCCATTTCAGCTGCCGTAACTCCTATTCCTATCTTATTTTACATTATGTTTATCAAGTTATGAATGAATGGTCACCGTCGTGGTCTTCGGTTCAGAGTGTCCCGGTTCGATTACCAGTGAGAATGGGAATTTTATTTATGTATTGTTATTCTTCTTCGGGGGTTAGGTATTTGTGTTTGTCTGAACGCAGATATCTTCTTGTACGCATAATACTGATTGATAACAGAGTACACTCTAACCACCGCGAAGTAATTTGCAGCCACGATTCACCCAAGGTGTGAGAAAAAGTCGCAGAGTTAGTTTCCACTAATCGATGTTGTGTTGAGTAACTCGGCCCAAGTGCTGGCTGGATCCTCAACAGTTCTGCCTTCAGCTGTCATAGATAGCCTAGACGTCGCTGAAGAGCGTTACAGATGAAATGAGGAGTGATGTAGTTTCCAGTTGCTCTTCTGGCCGAGCCAGAAGTTGCTATTACATATGTCTCCCAAGCCTACTGAAATGAATGATATAATAATAACAATGAATTGTTATGAATTTCTTCCTAGGGTTAGCGCCAGAAAAAGTATCAGGGTTATCATGGTGTAAAACTGTCTAAATCAAGGCCAAGACTACATGTACGACATAGTTAGCACCCACAATTCACCCCAAGGTGTGGGAAGAAGACGCAGAAGTAGTTTATACCAATCGAAAGTGGAGTGCGTTATTTCGTCATTAATTAGCGTCAAAGCTGAAGGCGTGGTAAATGAGTGGCAACGGTGGCAGTGGTTCAAATTGTAGCTAATACATGTAGAATGTTCCAAATAAAGATATATGCTCCTCTCATATGGATTCTGCATGAAATTTTTGGTCTCATGATTAAACATCACTCGAATAACAGTCACTTTTTATGTGGTATTATCTATATTTGAAGGGTACACGGGGAAAAGGGACAATGTCATATTTTCTACAAACTGAGATAATTCAATTTGAAAGTTTTAACCTTTAATATTGTCTACAATAATGCATGTACATAATGTATTATATTATGTACGGTTAGCATAATGTATTGATATTGCACATAGATAATAATGAAAATGTAGAATTAAGGTTTATAATTGAGAAAAAATTGAAAATTAAGTAAATACACATTTATCACGAAAATAAAGGGGAATGTCAGTTTTATGTACACATTATCACGGAAATAAAGAGGAATGCCACTTTTTAACAAAACCAAACAAATGGCATTATTACCATGTCAATTAACAGTGAGTGGATTCCCATTTTCACACCAGGCAAATGCTGGGGCTGTACCTTAATTAAGGCCACGGCCACTTCCTTCCCACTCTTAGCCCTTTCCTATCCCATCGTCGCCATAAGACCTATCTGTGTCGGTGCGACGTAAAACAACTAGCAATAAAATAACAGTGAGTAAGTGTTTAACGTCAAAAACGTTTACATTCAAAAATGAAGGGTAGGATTCTCCACCTGTTCAATACAACTTAAAATGTGATATAAATTAAAATGTCACATTTTATTAATAATTTTTAGGTACCGGTTTCGGCATTTTTTATGCCATCATCAGCCTAGGTTTAGCAAACAAAGACATTGAGTAAATTACATATGTATATACACAAATAAACCTTCTAAAAATCTAGCAATTTATAATTGCGTCACAATATAAAACATTTGACTGTATAAAACTCTCATATATACATCACAATAAAGTTCTAAACAAAAGGTAAAATTGATCTATGAATGTGAGTAAGTGTATCAATGAAGGATCTTCCCTCTGGTCCACAGTATGATCTAAGGACGCGCAGATCAGGAAATTTAGCTGCAGAGATCGGATGTGAACCTGAAATAGAAATAAATTACAAATTTAAAATCTCAATATTCGCAGCATATTTGTGATTGTAGAGAAACTTCGCATATAATACCTCTTGCACTTACGTTCATAAGATGTCTCTGCAAGAACAAATTCTCTAACTGGTGTTTCTGGGGTGTAGAGTTGATCTTGGAGCATTTACAACAGGTCGTTCCCAATGGCCATTGTAATTGTCTCTGTATTCCATGAATCGTGGATGCTCAATGGAGATGACAAGTTTCCTTAAAGGTCATGTTTTAAACGGCAAAATTTTCTGTACAAGTGAGTCTAAAACGTGGTCCATGGACGAATCAGTGGTTGATCAACTTCAATTACAAGGAAAGTGAAGGGGGTTATTTCTGGCACACCTAAAATGATCTGCCCAGTCTTCTGGCGTTTAACCTGCAAATTTCCTATTAATTAGTGCTACGTTTCTATCCCACTCTACTTAAGAGCGCTCACGAATTGGAAATGCTATTTTCACTGAATTGAGGTGTTTGGCATGATTTACTACAAAGTAGAGAAATCTGAAAACAGTCCAGTTCTTGTTATGTATACATGCAAATTCACAGAAGATTGTGAAGTGTTTTATCTCATCGCCAAGTTCACAAAATATAAAACCATGTAAAGATACAACACACTTCATCTGCTGCTTTATGTTCAACTGTCTCTGGGTATGTAAAGAATACCTAATGTTCACTAGGCAAAACATGTAAATTGAAGGAGAACAGTGACAGCTGTCTGCGGTAATACACGTCGTTAGTGGATAAATTAGGTATGGATAAATTGTTTTGGAAATCTATCGCTGTTGTTTCCCTGTCAAATTCTTTCTTCGAAGTCGTTTGTGTGTATAAAACTGTTCGGATTTTTTAAGAATTTCTTTTGAATGCCTAAGTGATGCTTCAATTTTCTTACGCTCTGCACAATCTGTGTTAAGTAATTCTATTTTTGACATGTTAATTTTAACCTCAGCTGCGTTTGTCTCGTATGTACTGCAAGTATCCGTGCGAGGATATCCGAAACTTATGTTAAATCTGTTACGGGATATTTTCCTGTAGGTTTCATATGACACAGGACTATTGGGATTCTTATCCATAGACATAGCATGCATTTTCTTAACTGATAAGCTACCTAGCAAGTACACTTTTCGTGAAGACTATAATGGCTCTGCCTTCCTCTAAAAGTCTTTGATCCTCAATAGAACGCACTATTAATTCTGAACGTTTTTTAGTCGATTTGTATGTTTTCCGGGTCTTTCAACCTGGGGTCAAAAGCCTTTAGATTTTTTGTAAGGTCTCTAGCCGTTTCTGAGAAATGCCTAAGATGGACAGAAATGCTTTAAAGTATACATTTCCTTCAACCATATGCCTATCTACTGGGATTCTAACCTTATACCTATAAATTATGATCATGAAAATATGCTTCAAATTCGGTTTTCCTAGACCTCCTATGAACAACTGGCTAAATATCTATTAGGGCAGATAACTACTCTGTTCCTTTCTAGCACTGAGTAAATTAAAGTCATCAAAAAGCCTTTATCTGTTCTCCTCAGAACTGTTTGTAAAACACTGCAACCTATTGAAATTACAGTCTTCCTCTTGTTCATGAGGTTGTACCTTAGGTTTCTTTGTTACCTCAGTCACTCGACTGAAACTAGTTCCCTTCTTGGTTGATGCCATCCTTGTATTACCATTCTCTTCTTCATACACTGTATGCAAACTATGCAATAATAATAATAATAAATTCGTGTGGCTATTTCTAGCCGAGTGCAGCCCTTGTAAGGCAGAACTTCCGATGAGTGTGCGCGGCATCTGCCATGTGTTGGTAGCTGCGTGTTATTGTGGTGGAGGATAGTGTTATATGTGGTGTGTGAGTTGCAGGGATGTGAAGGACAGCATAAACACCCAGCCCCCGGGCCATTGGAAGTAGCCAATGGAGGTTAAAATTCCTGACCCGGCCGGGAATCGAACCCAGGACCCTCTGAATCGAAGGCCAGTACGCTGACCATTCACCCAACGAGTCGGACAACTATGCTATAAACAATAGTCATGAACAACGAACACACGGTAAGATGAAACAACAGACTATCAACTCAGCGTCGTGTAAACCAGTGCTGGCACATACCAACCTGGCATTCCCCCTTTGTTTCTTGTTCTGTGGTGACATTCCCCTCTCATCAATTGTACATGTATTCTGAAACTTGTTATATTCCCATGCCTTTTCCTTTTACTTGGTTGGGCATTGTCTTAAACTATTCTCCTGACCACAAAATACAGTGCATAAAGGTAGTGGTTACTTTTTTTTTCAATGAAATTGACCTGAGACAGCGTCGTTGCCCCATAACAACACTCAGTGCATTGTTGTGTTACAGATTGACGTTGGAGTGGTTGAAGTGAAGTGGGAGCGCAATGGTTCGGTATTCAAATCTGAAACAAGCCGACATGGTATCCGTCTACGGCAATCAAATGGAAATAGTGGGGTGAAATCATGGACTTGTCGAGAAAGATACCCCAACAGAGAGGACTACCCGAATTACCAAACGTTTGCTGCTTTTTTTCGACATTTGTGTGGTACGGGAGCATTTGATGGACGCGGCAAACACGGAGGTTGACTGCGGCATGTTCGTACACCAAACTTGCATGAAAATGTTCAGTACGTCTTGAGTTCAACTCCGCTGCAAGATACAGGCAAGTGGCCCGCCGGCATGGTGTAAACCAAACGGCAGAACTGAGTATCCTTCATGACAACCACTACTACCCCTACATCCCAATACCGCAGGGACCACAAAAAATCGGGTTGACTACGGAATATCGGATAGGAAAGGAAACCCGTCACATATCCGTTTTCCATTTACCTGTTACCTGTGGTAATATGAAAGATGTTAAATCACACATTTTATCGCAGTGTACAGTAGAGAGAATACCTAGGTGAAGCAACTCTATATGTCAACAGCTAGCTCATGGTTCATACGTAGCGCGATTCGAAAAAGGCAGTCTCCAGCTGGCATATGAAGTACTTTTGAATACATCATATTTTATCAAGAAATACTTGTCCGATTTTCGAATTAATAATTTGTAATGTTTGTAGTTTTAAGGCTGTGTGTAGAAACCAGTGTAGTTCTATTAAATGAACAAAGTACCATTCTCTCAAAAGATACTGACGCCGCTAAAAAGTACTGTAAGTCTGAATATTAGCCCCTTGGTACCATTACTGAAAGTGAAAACAGAACGTCAATATCTTCAACAGTTCACGAGTTATTTGAGGTGGACAACTTAGCTGAATAACCCTGTACTGAGAGAAAAATTCAATAGAAGGAAATGTAATCCTTGTAACAAAAATGTGATGAAGGTTGGGAAAATCTTGACAGCGTAACAAGATAGAGAAACATCTCTCAGTGAAGCGGTAGGAATTAACGGTGTATCAGAGTGACATCAGAGATATGACTGCAAAGCTAAATGTATAAGCAATTTGTGTGTTATGCACTTAACAGATGAATTACTGAAATTACCGAGAAAATTTGTGTTGTGGGCATACTTAATGTTTGATAATAATAAGAGTTACAAGAATTGATTAATAATTAATATAATTTATTAATAGTTCGTAAAATTACTAAGAACCAAAGCAAACACCATAACGCTGCAGCTCTCATGGGCCTTGGCATAACAAGAACTCTGTTTAGTCCGAAAGCCTGCAGATTACCAAGTCTTCTGGTATCCAGTATTCGGGAGATAGTGGGTTCGAACCCCACTGTCGGCATTCCTGAAGATGGTTCCCCATTTTCACACCAGGCAAACGCTAATGCTATATCTTAATTAAGGCCACGGCCGCTACCTTCTCACTCCTAGCCCTTTCCTATCCCTTCGTTGCCATAAGGCCTATCTGTGTCAGTGCAACGTAAAGCAACTTGTAAAAAACAAGTCTTCCTAGTCGTTATTCCTGGCCTTTTAAACCGTGGCCCTCTTTATTACCGTCAGATAGCTCTTCAATAGTTCTCACGTAGTGGACCTAGAGCCAAATAAAAATACGTGACCTGGCCGGAAATCGAACCTGCGGCTTCCAGGTAAGAGGTAGGCTCGCTACTCCTTGATGTCGAAGTTGGCTTATAGGTGATAGGAATGAGGATGGTTTATTTTTAAATACCTAGGTATATTGGAGAAGCTGTATAAACAACACAGTTTCACAAAAGATCGACAAAAATAACACACCGTGGAAGGGTCCAGAGCCTGGATTCCATTCAAAAGAAAAAAAATACTGCTTGTGGTTTTTGCCAAATATTGGATGCCCGATTGGAGATTGGTTCTAGGAAGTGGTTTACTCACCTGAATTGTTATTATTACAAATGCTAACTTGATGTTTACCATATTGTATTGTTTGACATAGAATAAGAACCGTATCTGAGTAGATGAGCGTTATAAAACATGAAACGATTTTAAAAATCGAAATAATATCAGGTGTTACATGCGGGGATAGTGGTCAATTATCTCATTGTGAAGGGGAAGAGCCAATGTATCTATCTACAAACAAGAATTTAACGTCGGTATGACTCTACAGAGTGATTGAGGAGCGCCGTCTTCTTGAGATACAAAATTCGGCTTGCCGCAAGACTAACAATTAGTGTAGCACTAGACTCCGGCATACGACGTGGTAGCACTTCGTGTGAGGTGTTTTTGTTCATCTCAGTGAGTTCTGAATGTATATGGTGAAAAAATAATCAAATATTAGCGGTACGAAATAGTGAAATAATTCATGCCCATAGCAAAATGTTGCGACATATAAACAAGAAATGGCTTCAAAATTATCGAGAACATAAGAAAGGATACAGCGGCTTGTCAGAATTCCAAACAGTCCAAAATGACCAGTACTGAGAGTCTTAAGCTTTATCGAGTGCGTCTCATAGCCAAGGCGGCCGAGCCTCGTGAGGAGAGTTAGGCGCTACTAGAACCCCTGCCGAGTAATTTTACCGCCCCAGCGGTAGAAAGCTGAACTCACACTCTCTAAGTTTCACGAAAACGCATTTCATTCTAGATTATCTAGATTTCTGGGTGATACAAATGTAGAGTTTCGTGATATTGACGTCAATCTCTTACAATATGTCGGTTACTTCTCACATCACAGACCCACTGTACTGAACAATGACTTTACCTTGATGGTGTGTTTATTTATATAATGACCGAACGAGATGCCCGTGCGCTTAGAGGCGCGCAGCTGTGAGCTCGCATCCGGGAGATAGTGGGTTTGAACCCCGTAGTCAGCAGCCCTGAAGATGGTTTTACGTGGTTTCCCATTTTCACACCAGGCAAATGCTGGGCTGTACATTAATTAAGGCCACGTCCGCTTCCCTCCCATTTCTAGGCCTTTCCTGTCCCATCGCCGCCATAAGAACTATCTGTGTCGCTGCGACGTAAAGCAAATAGCAAAAAAAAAAAAGTATTTATATAATATCGACAGTAAAATTTCAAACTCATGCTGACTAAATACATTATTTCGACAACGCCTATCACGCATTATGTATTCTATGTCAAAACTTACGGGCTAGACCTCAACATAGCCCCAGTCGAATTGTACGTCCGCCATGAGCAGTGAATTAGCGAATCACAGCATTCATAAAATAAGTTATCTTCATCCAAATCATAAAGAACTCCTTGGGTGTTGTAAACCACTTTTAACATGTTATTTTTATTTCTAATATGAATTTTTTTGGTGTTTCATAATGTTAGTGTATGATTTCCATTAAAATTTCCTTCACAAATACCACTTAATATCCATACTGGAGGATCCGTGCTGCTCCGGAGCATTCAGTATAAATAGGTCACATAACATGCCTTGATATGAAATTGCTCCAAGCGCTGCGCGGGTATTTTTGCAATATCCACTTTTAGGATATGTATTAGGCCTACCTCTTAATGTGTCAAGTGAATTTTTGTAAATGTCTTTACCGTGATGTTGATTGACATTTTGCGAACACTTTTGAAATTTTAGAGTTATTGTTGTGTGTTTAATTACAAGTTTTACTATTAGATTATTTTGTTTCGCGTGGAGCTTTTTTGTTTTTGCAGTCCATATTTACTGATAAGTAGTTAATCCCTTCAACTAAAAACAAATAAAAAAAAGTGATAACTGTACGTAGTTAGGGTCACACTCGAAGTACAATTGTCACCAATTAGTCTAGGCTACCCTAATACCTTGGATTCAACACGGATTTTGATCATTTCGGCTGAACCTAGACGGCATTTAGAGTGTCGCCATTCATCTCAGTGAAACCGAAATGTATGGATTCGACAACAATATTGGTCTTTTTCGATTATTTTTACACCTCACTCCCTGCCAACCCCCCAACCGTAGAGGTGCTAGGGGTGTCCTGCCCTCACAGAATTTGTCTCCATATACACGCATGTTCATAAAAAAACAGAACACCTTGAAAGACTACCGTGGGAATAGGAAGTTCATATTCACAGGACATCTTCATTAGTATGTTCAAGGTGTTCTGGCTTTTATGAACACGAGTGTACCCTAGTTAGTCGTATGTGTACCAAGTTTAGTTGAGAGCTATGCTGCAGTATACACACATACCTACCCTGCTGGTGAGATATAGTGTTTACAGTACACTATGTCTTCTGGTATGGGCTAGAGCAATTTGTTACTTTCATTGACCTGTCTCAGTCTCATCCTTGGCTTTGACAATATAAAAGTGACTTAGGCATGAGCGATGCTAGTAATACCATTCCTTAAGCAGCCAGTCCCTGTTATGAATGGTATGAAAATGTCACTCAAAGGGTCAGTTGGTGCGTGCATTTCAGTGGGCTTGGCAGAATGGTATGTGAGCAACTTCTGGCTCTGTGAGGAAAGCAACGGGAAACTACCTCACTACTCATTTCCCTATTACGCCTCTTCAGTGATGCCTAGGCTATCCATGACAGCTGTTGGCATATCTGCGGAGGATCAAACCAGCCTTCGGGTTGAATACCCAACATACACCTAGATAAATCCGTAATCTCGGTCATCTTGGACATTTTCTTTTTCACCCCTTCTCACTCCCATGCCGATGGTGGCTGTACTTCGAGTGAAATGTCATCCAGAGTGCCACTAATCAACTCAGCGACACCGAAAACTACGGATTCAGCACTAGTATTGGCCGTTTTCGATTATTTTATCATATTACACCCTCCCAACCCCCAACCATAGGGGTGCTAGTTATGTCTTACACCTCACAGCATTTTCTCCAGACAGTAAGTCATATGTGTATCAAGTTAGGTGGAGAGCTATACTGGAACATACATACACACATTACGTACCTACACACACATACATACATACATACATACATACATACATACATACCCCTATGGCGATGGTGGCTGAACTTGGACTTAAATGTCATCCGAAGCTTCACTATTCGTCACAGCGACCTCAAAAACTATGGATTTCGATTATTATTATTATTATTATTATTATTATTATTATTATTATTATTATTATTATTATTATTATTATTATTATTATTATTATTATATGCCATTTTCATATGCCTCCCCATTCAATCCCCAGGGGCGCTAGGTGTGTCTTACTCCCAAAGTATTTCTCTCCGGATAGTACAGTCTTAAATCACATGTGTACCAAGTTAGGTAGAAATGCCAGGTTTGACTATAGTCGCAATCATTTTTAATCGTTTAGTTTCGCCGAAGTCATTACGTAAAGATGTTGCTCCTTAACTGTATGCGACCCGCTAAGTACAAAATGTATTGCTGGCTAGGGTAAGCCTTCGCCTGCAATTACTGGAGTGATCGTTTAGTGATTTTTATTTAAGGATTACACAAAGTTGACTGAATGTGGAGACCTACCAACGCGTGATGATTCACTGGCAGATAATTTCCGGAGATAATAAAATTAAAATGAAGGAAATCGGTACGGTAAAACGGACGGACGGGACAAGACTGTTTCATTAATGTTTATATATAGTTGTATATATTAATAATTATAGTCGTAAAATATATTTCTTTCGATGGGTTAATTTTTTATTCTTTTTGCTATTCGCTTTACGTCGCACCGACACAGATAGGTCTTACGGCGACGATGGGATAGGAAAGGCCTAGGAATGGGAAGGAAGCGGCCGTGGCCTTCATTTAGGTACAGCCCCAGCATTTGTCTGGTGTGAAAATGGGAAACCACGGAAAACCATATTCAGGGCTGCCGACAGTGGGGTTCGAACCCACTATCTTCCGATTACTGGATACTGGCCGCACTTAATCGACTGAAGCTATCGAGCTCGGTGGGGTTAATTTTCTCATTCTTCAAATCTCAATAGCAAGTTCAGCATCAATACAAAGTGTGCAGATTCTTTATCAGCTCACACAACCAGAATTATATTTTCCAAGTAATTTTCCTCTAAAAGAGAATTTTCCTCGGTTTCCGTTAATTGAATTTCCTTGCCCTACTCTGTTTAAAATAACGCTGTTTCAACTTCTGAAATCTATCTCCTATAGGTCATCTCAAATCCAAAGACAGATGCTTTTTCACACTACCATTCGTAAACTGGCAATCGTCCTCCTGCGAATAGGACATTCTCCTAGCAGTTACTACTGCGCATATGAACTGGGCGTTGTGTCACGCTTCCAATAACATCAACGACAATCTTCGTTAGGAATAAAGAATGGCAAACTACATTCCTCTTTATCTCACCTGGTACACCTTCATATAGCACTATCTTGTGTGTTTTATGGTTTTCGTTTAACCAAACAATGTGTGGGCGGTGCTTTCTAAATACCCAACCAGCCTCTGAACTAATGCCTGAACACAATTTCTCACAAAGCAGCGTAGGAGAATTAAGGTAGTATTTCAATTTCTGTATTTCAGGAGGCTTGCCCATATAATGTCCTGCACGACAGATTTTTTACATAAAGTGTCAGAAGAGAGGTATTGGTGCTGATTGTTGTTTTAAGTGGAAATAAAACTGGGCAACCATCCTTTTCACTAATCACAGGGAAACATTGGAAAAGGTCCAACACTTCGAAAAATGAAGATATCGGCCAAAGAAAAAATTGACCACGAAGGGCGTGAAACGGAATGACTCCCTAGATCTCGACACGTAATATCATGGCCAAGGGAGGTCGGATATAATAGATGAAAGTAAGAATCCTCACCCAAACAATTGGAAATAATTCCAGGACTCAGCTAAGGTGGTTGCCAACCCATGCTCCCAAGTTAAGAGTCCTGGAGCCCCTTTTAATCGTCTCTTGCGACAGGCAGGGGATAGCGTTTATGTTATTTTACCACCCCCACCGACAGGGGGGTTTCAAGAGAAACGGATGACTTTCTAGTCAGAAACATTTACATTCACTTATCACATTAGACTGAAGGTAACTGTCGTATGTTTGCACAAGAAACACTGAAATAAAAATATCGAAGTATATGACAAATTAATGACAATAATTATGAAACATGAGCATTGAACATTCAGCCTTACAGTTCAATTAACTTGTGTTCAACCTCCTCAATTATCGGAAAAACTATGGCTAGGGCATTCTAAAAGAATTTCAGTATTTATTCTAATCTGACATTCTTCGTTGCAAATATTGGTAATATGAAGGACGGGAGTTAATTAATTAAGGGTGGCGTTACAGTATTTGCCACAGGATGTCCCTTTCTATTGTGATAAAAGCGCCTCAGTTGGTGGTAAAATACTTCAGTGCCATTTATTACCCATTGCTACAAATGTGTCACGTAAGAAATGAAAGGGCTCAAGGAAATGAAGAAGTACCAGTTGAGCCAAACTTTGCTTATGGGTAATAGCTTCAGTGGAAACCAAATTTTTATAATACAAGAAAATTAGTCGATGCAACCCAGGGATAAACAATGCTCCCATTGACCTAAATTTTAAAAAAATATGAAGGAGCGTAATTTCACGTATTCCTCAGTACAGTTTCTCAGTAAAAAAGTCAAAAGCCAATAGTAGTGGCTCTTAATGGTATAACGTCACACTAACACATCGAAAGGGAATACAATTTAAATGAAGGAAATCGGACTGGACAAGACTGTATTTAGTATGGAAGGTATGGTCATAGTCTTAACTGAGGTACAGCCCCAGAATTTGCCTGGTGTGAAAATAATAAACCATGGAAAACTATATTGAGGGCTGCTATTGACATTATCATCATACCCACAGGAACTTCAAGATTTACAGGGAATCCGAACCACTGGAACGTCACAAGGGCTTTGAGTGGAATTTGAACTGCCGGAGCCTTGGTGAGAGGCCGGTGAAGACATCACTAGCCCGTCTCCTTAGTACAGAGATCGGCAAAATTTTCTCAGTTGGTACTGTCCTGCAGCACAACACATTTGCACGTCCGAAACCTGTCATTGTAGGTTTGCTCAGTCTATTTCATCCGTTCTGTATGGGCGATATTGAATTTCTGATAAATAATTGGGAAGTTCTCAGGTAGAGAGTAAACTCGTGTCCACATCCCGAGGTGCTGCAGCCCTTCTTAGGCACACTCCCAATGGATGTGAGCTGCATGTACCATTTCAACCACATACCAGTCTTCCTGCCATTCTTAAATTTCTGGCAGTACCACGAATCGAACCCGGCACCCCAAGGACGGCAGCTAATAACACTAACCATTAGGCTACGGAGGTGGACAGTTCTCTAGTGAACGACTACAAAGACGTCAGTAATTATATTAATGCTCTTTGTAAGTAAAGCCTGATCCTGTTTCTTGGGGATGCCGTATTTTTGCATTTGTATCTTGGCACTGGCCAGAGTAAAGTGTATTTTCCACCGAAGTCTCAAACTCATTTAAGGGTGTGACATTATGGAAGGTGCTGAAGTATGAGTGGTGCGTAGTAATGGCAAGCAGTGTGTATGTGTTTAATGAAAGGTGCTGCTCATAATGTCAGCCATGCTGCAATGGCAATGGTGAACTGCTTCACTCATCATCAGACCTAGGTTTCATTAAGGTGCCACTATTGGTTTTTACGATTTACTTATGACCATCAGTGGAGATACAAAGTTGCTGCCTGTCCGACGTGGTAAGGGCGTGCTCGGTTCACCCGCAAGGACGTGGGTTCGATTCACCGTCAGGAAGTCGAAATATTTAAGAAACGAGATTTCCACTTCCGGAGGTGTACATGGCCCTGAGATACTAACAGTATGACTTACTTTCTTACCCTCCATTGATGTTATTCTCTTACCGAGCGAGCTAGCCGTGCGGTTTGGGTCACCGAGCTGCTTGCGTTAGGGAGATGGTGGGTTCGAATCATACTGTCAGCAACCCTCAAGATGGTTTTCCGTGGTTTCTCATTTTCACATCAGACAAAAGCACGGTTTGTACCTTTTTATAATACGGCTCCTTGTTTCCAATTTGCAAAACAAATCTTACTTAACCTATTGCATTATATTCTGTTCAATTCTCATGACACCACCAAGGCAGTTAATTCGCAAAGCTGTTTACATCCAGTTCGTATCTAATTCTGCCTTTATCCAGTCATTACCTTCCTATCAATGGCCACGATTTGAAACCGGAATAATTTTCACAACATGCTATATTGTTCGGTGCGTCTCATATCTTGGCCCCTCGTAGTCTGCAACCCTCCTTACATTGCTGTGATACGCCAGATAGTAGTACGCACCAAAATATATATCATGACGAGCCATAGCGGGCGCTGAGCAATATTGGTTTATAGATTTGACAAAAATGCAACCTGTGTGTTAGAAATACTTTCAGTCATGTTGTATATAACTGTTTGTCTATTCTACCAGAGAGAATATTGCACAGCGCCAATGTTCTATTTACAGTAATATTTTAGATACAGAAATATAAA
The DNA here is from genome assembly GCF_040414725.1 of Anabrus simplex. Taxonomy (NCBI): domain Eukaryota; kingdom Metazoa; phylum Arthropoda; class Insecta; order Orthoptera; family Tettigoniidae; genus Anabrus; species Anabrus simplex. The sequence continues at coordinate 373,251,037 of NC_090265.1, read as the reverse complement.
GAACTAGACAACTTAACGTTGGTCCCGTAAAAATCGTAAAGGCTTTCTTCTAGTTATAAACGCGTTTATGGCTTCCATAAGTAGTGAGAATGACACTGCTGTAGGATACTGTTGTCACCATCTCAAATGTATAATTAACCGGGTGAGTTCGCCGTGTGGTTAGGGTCACGCAGCTGTGAGCTTGCATCCTGGAGATAGTGGGTTCGAACCCCACTGTCGGCAGCCCTGAATATGGTTTTCCGCGGTTTTCCATTTTCACAGCAGGCAAATGCTGGGGCTGTACCTTAATTAAGGCCACGGCCGCTTCCTTCCCACTCCTAGACCTTTCCTCTCCTATCGTCGCCATAAGACCTATCTGTGTCGGTGGGACGTAAAGCAAATAATTAAAAATATATAATGATTTTGAAATGGTTATTCTTCTATCAGCTCGGTTTGATTATTGCAATAGAATATTTTTTAGTTTCATCATCTATTTTCCATAATCTATTTGTTTGTCTGTCTCTAATTTCAGAACATGATAGAACATTATTGAAATCGTCGGCTCATAATTTGAAGTGATGCTCTGTTTATCACAAGTAATAACTCATGGAAAGTTGACCGTGGAATAACATCTCAAGGATATAATAATTTAGAACTTATATTGTGCGGTAAATACAAATGAAAAACAACCAATGTCTCTCTCCAAGGCTAAAAGTCATTAAATGTTATTTTAACCCGTGAATGGTACACCATATTCCTGGATACCCGAGGGAAATATAGTTTTTTTTTCCAGTGCTGGAAGATGTATGGTAGCGCTGACCTGCCCCTCCTTGTACTCTCCTAGCTCTCATATATCAGCCCTCAGTGCTGTTGCATGTGTCTGTGTTAGTTTTGCTTGTAAAAATGCGATCAGGTCTCAAGGACCCACGTGAGATATTAGTGAAAATATTTTGTATCAATACTTTACATTTATTCCACTAGACTGCAGAAAAATGAATTCAGATTATAGACGCTGTAGATGAAACAGTGAATAGTGATAATGATTATACAAGTGGAACTGAAAGAACAGTGAACACGATCGGAATTTCGATATGTGATATTGCTAGGAATGAATCCCTCTGAGACTCGAGGAACATCCCAAGCACATAAGGAACATAATCAAAGAGCAAAAGGAGCTCTATGTGCCCATCAAAGAAGGACAGGAAAGCATCACTAGAGTGTGCCAGATGTCGAGCACCCCTGTGTTTGGAATGTTCCAGTGCCATGTGCCCGAAGTGTTTCGGGGGTTTGAATGAGTAAAAAGACTGAACTGGACTAACTAAGGCATTAAAAGACATAAAATCAAGGATTTGTCCCAAATTCTGCCAATTTTTTACTATTTTCATAAATGATGCATGTCATTAGGCTAAAAACGTTACAACTGAATCTCTCATAAGATATACCAGCAGAAATGTTTATACTGGTTTACAGATCCAAAGGGATCTTTTGTGTTAAAATGTAAAGTTTCAATTCTGAATCTAAATACTGTATTTGCAGCTGCTGTGTATGGTATGTTTTCCACATACAGTATTTTGATTTGCTTTCTTTGCTATATTTTTACATAAGGGATAACCAACGATAACAAATGCATTTTAAAAATAATAACTACTTATTAGGCCATGTGTTTGATATTTATATTCCATCCAGTCGTTTTCTTTTCTACCAAAATATTTTCAAAATCCACGTGGGTCTCGACCCATGTGCACCTTATGCGTTACAATATTTAGGTTACTAATTACGGGTTAAAGCGTAGGTTAAGTGCTGATAAATTATGGTCACTTTGGTACCCTGATCTCACTGTGTGAGACTTCTATTCATGAGGGAATTTGAAAATAAAAGTATACGATATAAGGTGACATTTAACAGAATTTCATAGTATACCTGGTCCACACAGACATACTATGCGAAAACTTCTAAACAAATGAAGGGCAAAAGTGTCCATTCTCTGTCAGGGGTAAGGCTTAAAATATTGATTGCTTATTGAGGTGAAAATAGACGAAGTTGGGGAAAGATAAAAGAAATGCAGTGTAACTCAAAAATATCTATGACAATCAGTGCAGAATCGTACATTTTGATATCCTCATCAAAACGAGCTCTTTAAATTTACGAAAACTGTAAGTTAATAATAATAATAATAATAATAATAATAATAATAATAATAATAATAATAATAATAATAATAATAATAATATTTGGTTTACGTTCCGCTAACTACATTGTTATGGTTTTCAGAGACGTCGAGGTGCCGAAAGTTTCTCCCATTAGAGCTCTTTTACGTGCCAGTAAATCAATCGACACGAGCTCAACGTATTTGAGTACCTTCAAATACCGCTGGACTGAGCCAGGATCAAACCCACCAAGTTGGGTTCAGAAGACCAGCGCTCTACCCTCTGAGCTTTTCAGCCCCGAAAAACTGGAATATGATATCAGGTAAAAGTTTGCTAAATTTTAGAAGATGAAGGGTACTAGAAATGCATGAATGGTGGAAGACTTTTATAATCTCTCCTGTTATAAAGTACCTGGTTATTTTGATCTTAATTTTTGTTGCAGATATAAGCATAGTTTCGAGAATATTTGATTCTGTTGCTGGAATGTAACATTCGATTAGCAGGAGTATGAGACCTTTTGAGTGGCAACGTGCACCGTCGCCAACCGAGCGAATCGACTGTTAAAAGCGCTATATATTATGATTATGCTGGTGATGATGATATTGACAATGATGATGATAGTAATAATTATAATATCATGAAACTAAAAGCCAAATTTTAGGATAAATCATTAAAAGGTAGAGGAGAATAAAAGCACAATTACGGAGAAAGTGATTTATTTTTCAATGTGAGACGTGTTCAGTTCAATGTGTTCGATTAAATTTTACTCATTAATGCTTAGAGACCTTCTTCCAAACAGATCCTCGAAACTCTTCTCGTGTCTACACGAAGACATATTCGTAGGCTGAAAATAGAGGAAACAAGTATTTTAGTTCCTTATGAAATCTGTTATGACTCTATATTAATTTTAACCGAACTTAATACTATGTCCTTCCTTCGTTAAATGAAACGACGTGTCACCATGATATTTGTGATATATACTCAATACTTACGGTAAAGGTATCTATTGTAGTAGTGAGCGTAGTAATAGGGTGAGCCGTAGACAAAGGCAACTGTCTCGGAGGTCTTCTGTGCTTCTTTCTTATCACCTGGCGGTGCTGGAAGGGTAACTTTCTCCGACTTGACATCTTTGTCCTTGTTAGGCGGTGCTGCTGACACTAGCACTGTTACTGTCACAGCAACGAATGCGAAGAAAACCTGTTGGGAGGAAGTGAATGTATCAAATGTAGATGGTACATGGGACGTTATCGCCCTCCTCATTCTGAGTGATAAACATAACATAGCAAAGTATATAGAGGGGTAGTTCGAAATAATAACAGAGATTTCTAACAGAAGAGTGACTCAAAACACAAAATTCAGTATAATATTTGAATACCGAAGTGGAAAACGGTAAATACTAATTCATGCACTTGTGAGATATGTCCAGTGAGAGTTTCTGTAAATTTATTAAAGATGTAGAGCACATAGTCCACCTCTGTGGTGTAGTGGTTAGTGTGATTAGCTGCCACTCCCGGAGGCCCGTGTTCTATTTCCGGCTCTGCCACGAAATTTGAAAAGTGGTACGAGGGCTGGAACAGCGTCCACTCAACCTCGGGAGGTCAAATGAGTAGAGGTGGGTTCTATTCCCATCCTGGAAGTGGTTTTCCGTGGTTTCCCACTTCTCCTCCAGGCAAATGCCGGGATGGTACCTAACTTAAGGCCACGGCTGCTCCCTTCTCTCTTCCTTGTCTATCCCTTCCAATTTTCCCATCCTCCGCAAGGCACCTGTACAGCATAGCAGGTGAGGCCGCCTCGGCCAGGTACTGGTCATCCTCCCCAGTTGTATCCCCCGACCCAGAGTCTGAAGCTCCAGGACATTGCCCTTGAGGCGGTAGAGGTGGGATCCCTCGCTGAGTCCGAGGGAGAAACCAACCCTGAAGGGTAAGCAGATTAAGAAGAAGAAGAGTACATACGTCAGAACTGCGGTAGGGGAAAGAAAGGATATGTATAATGACTACTGCAAATCAGTAGTGTAATAGAAAATCACGGGGTGTTACAATGAGTGTGTTTTAACTTGTGATCTTAAGACAGCACTATAGGTCTATGTACGTTTATTCACACTCTGATTCATCAATAAAGTATTTGCGTGGCGAGTTGGTCGTGCGGTTGGGAGCACGCAGCTGTGAGCTTGCATCCGGAAGATAGTAGGTTCGAACCCCACTGTCGGCAGCCCTGAAGACGGTTTTTCGTGGTTTCTCATTTTTGCCAATATAAATAGTCAGGTTCCCTATAGGAATCAACATCTATATCATCTTCCCATTTTTACACCAGGCAAATGCTGGGGCTGTACCTTAATTAAGGCCACGGCCGCTTCCTTTACACTCCTATGCTTTTCCTATCCCATAGTTACCATAAGCCCTATCACTGTTGGTGTGACGTAAAACAAATTGTAAACAATTAAATATTTTTCACCCTCAGTTTATATTAAATTTCTTACAGAAACCGTGGTAAACAGAAGGAATCAGTGGCAAATTTTCAGTAGATCATTGTTCTTAGACAGCTTGATGCAGCGGCCGCTGGGGTACCTTGGACTGTACGTGATAGCAGGGCTGTTGTGTTGGAATAACGATACAGGAATTTTGCAACAGGAGACCAAGTTCACCCTATTCTTCTTTAACACTTATTGCGCAAGCCACTTATATAACACTTTCCTTTATTTCTTCAACTTTTTCGTGTATTAACACACTCTTGGGGCTTTCGTGATCGTTTCTTTCTTCAATTTAACTCTAAGCAAATTCATTTTTCTCGACAGTGGGGTTCGAACCCACTATCTCCCGGATGCAAGCTCACAGCTGCGCGCCCCTAACCGCACGGCCTACTCACCAGGTAAATAATTTATTGATGCTGAATCAGAGTATGAGTAATCGTACATAAACCTTTAATGCTGTCTTGAGTTCTTCTTCTTGTTTATCTGTTTACCCTACAGGGTCGGCTTTTCCCTCGGACTCAGAGAGGGATAGCACCTCTACTCTTTCAAGGGCAGTGTCCTGGAGCTTCAGACTCTGGGTCGGGGATACAACTGAATTTAATGACCAGTACCTCGCCCAGGCGGCCGACCTGCTATGCTGAACAGGTGCCTTGCGGGGGATGGGAAGATTGGAAGGGATGGACAAGGAAGAGAGAAGGGAGCGGCCGTGGCCTTAAGTTAGGTACCATCCCGTCATTTGCCTGGAGGAGAAGTGGGATACCACGGAAAATCACTTCCAGGATGGCTGAGGTGGGAATCGAATCCACCTCTACTCAGTTGACCTCCCGAGGCTGAGTGAACCCCGTTCCAGCCCTCGTACCACTTTTCAAATTTCGTGGCAGAACCGGGAATCGAACCCGGGCCTCCGGGTGTGGCAGCTAATCACACTAACCACTACACCACAGAGGCGGACCTCTCTTGAGTTCACAAGTTAAAACACGTTCATTGTAACACTCCATGATCATCTGTTACATTACTGATTTGCAGTAGTCGGTTTTTTACATATAAAGGAAAGGGTGAAGGACATAAAGCAGAAAATTACAGGCCAGTGATTTTCACATTCGTTGCATGTAAGCTTCGGGAATTATTTCTGATTATATTAGACATGTTTAGGAAATGAGTAACTGGTTAAATAGAAGGCAGTTCGGGTTTATGAAAAGTTATTCCACTGAAGCTCAACTTGTAGGATTCCTGCAAGATACAGCAGATATCTTGGATTCAGGAGGTCAAATTGACTGTATCGCGATTGACCTATCTAAAGCATTTGATAGGGTGGATCATACAAGACTACTGGCAAAAATTAGTGCAATTGGACTAGACAAAAGAGTGACTGAACAAATTTGAATTTCCATATTGTAAGAGGAGCATAAAACAAAACCTCCATAAAATAGACAAATTATCGAAGTTAACGTAAAAGGACCTGCACAACTCATTTTAAACTCCCATCACTCGATGTCCTCAATAAATTCTTCTTTATGCCTTCAAGGCCGACGGTGATAGCTTACTTTACACCTGAATTTCGCTGTATGACACAACCTAGCAATTCATTCCCTGGAAAATTAACTTTTTCATGAATGAGATTGGAATTATCACTTTCAGGTGCGACTACTTGCTTCAGCCGTAAGTGCCGTGCGGTTAGGGGAACGCAGCTGTGAGCTTGTATCCGGGAGATAGTGGGTTCGAACCCCACTGTCGGCAAACTTGAAGATGGTTTTCCGTGGTTCCCGAATTTCACACCAGGCAAATGCTGGGGCCGTACCTTAGTTAAGGCCTCGGCCACTTCCTTCCCACTCCTGAACCTTTCCTGTATCATCGTCTCCATAAGACCTATCTATGTCGATGTGATGTAAAACAAATTCTAAAAAATGTCGCATGTACCGTAGTTTTGTATTCTTCTTAGCTTCCTAATTTTTAAACGATGACTTTACGACGCATTTTCTTTACTCTTGTTTATTCAACCGTAGACTTCGTTTCAGTCGTAGATTGCAGTAATTGGAAACTTACAATAATAATGTTATTGTTTTTACGTCCCACTACGTTTTGACGTTTTTTCGGAGACGCCGAGGTGCCGATGTTTTATCCCGAAGGATTTTTTTTGCGTACCGGCAAATCTACCGAGACAAGGCTGACGTATTTGAGCACCTTCAAATACCACCGAACTGAGCCAGGATCGAACCTGCCAAGTTGGGGACAGAAGTAACTTAATTGTAAAGACTGCTCTGAATCTTTCGCCTCAACTTCCAACATTAGGAATATCATAACTGTATGCCTAGTAGCAGAAACTGCTCCTAATAATGTGACATGTAATATTGTTCATCCTACAGCCAGAGATTAATTTGATTGCAGTAAGAAAGAATGTTGTAAAAAGTTAACGAATCGGTATCAATAATTAGCAATAAGTTAAAAAATACCGAACTGCAGAAAAACAAATTTAGTATATTTCCAATTTTAACATATTTTCAAGTGTTTGCTGATAGAATATTGCCTTCTATTACCACAAAACGTCATGTGTATTATTGTATTACCTACATGATACATTGTGAGCGGAGTTCGCGTGTAACTGCTAGTCTACTTATAATATATACCAAATACTGTACACGTATATATTCTGGTAACTGTACTACAAGTTCTATCAAAACAATCTGCGTGTTCTGATAGCTCTCGGCACGTGCCGCCGAATAAAGTTTTTTCGTATTGCTACATGTTCCGGCTGTGTCACTACAGTCACAATCAGCCCCTCTTGCTTTGCGCTAGGCGCTGTGGAAAACAATATCCATTTATAGGAAATCATGAGACCGTTAGGGTAATATTAAATATTGTTAATATTTTTTCAAGATGGCTCAGCAGTAATTTTTTCGACTCAAATATTGCAAGACATACTCCTCTTTTCCTCCCAGGATTTTATCAGTCTATCTCCGGGCAAATGGTTTCAGGTTTTAGGTAGATTTCAGCAGCAGGATGGCACGTTTAAGAACACGGCGTGTTCTTATGCTATCGTGGAAATGCCCGTTGACATTATCGCCAGTAATAATAATTAGATTGGCCTGCTCAGTATTTCGGATTCGAATCCAGATGAGGAGAGGAGGAATATCTAATATTATGCTTTTCTTTGTATAAAAAGTGAAGTCAGTCGGATGCCGGCATAGGTGTCGTCACAATTTAAGATGCCAGCTATAATTGAAATGATAGTTGTAATCGATAGAAGTCCGCCCTTCAGCTTGTCGTTTTGCATGGCTTCTAATCTCGCTTCCTAGCTTATGGGACTTCTTTCTACGGAAATCCGAAGCGTAGTGCCGAGTTTTTCCTGGTGTTGATAATTCGACAAATGTTGGGACTTTTATTTTCCCGACGTTCGGGGCCCTTGTCTTTCTTTGGCCGATACCTTCATTTTTCGAAGTGTTAGACCCCTTCCAATTTTTCGCTCTGATTAGTGTTTATAGAGGATGGTTGCCCAATTGCACTTCCTCTTGAAACAATAATTACCACCACCACCACCACCTGTCATCTGCAAGTGAGCCTCGATTTTTCCTTTCAGACTCAAAATATTCCCGTAAGGCATTCACTGCGAGCTTGAACACGAATAACGAAGCCATGCCCCCACTTTACGCTTGTCTTTCGGGGTGAATGAATTCTTGGTCGCTCTCGTTAACGAAATACAACTTGATATCTTCGCAATCGAAAACATAAAAACTGGTCTCTGTATAATCGATTATAGGAGATTTTACCGGTTCGCGAAGGAAACGCTCTCACTGCACAAAAGACGAATTACGTCGCGATGTTTATCAGATCTACGGTTAACAAAAATGGAATTCTTAATCGCATAAAACGAAATCAGCACACATCTCCAGTGAAAGTCGTGTTTCAGAATAAAGTTAAATCAGTGTAAAGGTGTAAGTCTACTCACCAAGCTCTTGAATGCCATTCTTCTGTTTCTAATCCTCTTGTTATTCTGGAACTCTGTTGACTCCCAGGATTTATATATGTTTCTGTAGAAGGTCACAACATATGGGAAAGAGTCGCCTTTCTATTATTAGATGTTCTGACGATTAAACTGTTATCTGAAATAAATAATAATTTCTTAACCCCCTAGGTATCGTTAGTACTTTACAATAACACTTAAATCAGGAAAAACACATGAGGTATTATTCTCTGAGGAACTGAAGCATACATTACTCAATGCGACTCAACTAAATTTACTCAGCAGACGGGGTGAATAATAATAAATGGTACGGCCAGAATTGTTCTACAGCAGTTGTCTTTGGCGGGAGAGACGCGCTGTAACCGAGTGGCAATCACTAGCTCCTCACCAAGGTGGTCACTGTTTGAATCCCGTCCAATGCATGAGCGATTTTTGGAATGAAAAATCACGTCCCTGTAGTTCGAATTCCACATGGTTAGGACCACGCTATCATCTGTTGCTTGCTTTGCTTACTTTAGTTGTTCTCTTTAAATGAGATACTCCTGCTATTTGCCTACTGTAGTGCTGAAGCGACCTCATAATTAAATACTTTATTTAGGTCCTACTCAGAAATCGGATTTACATCTCCAGTTACTAGCCCAGTATTTCACTGTATTCACGGCAAGTACATAGTGCAAAACAAATAAGTTAAATAATGAAACGCAGGAAAAAATAGGTACTTATTCAGTACTGTACATGCTTATTATATTAGACTGCAACCCCTGTCCCGTTTCTCTACGGGCTCGGTTATGAGGTGAGGTGAATCTCTCACGACGGGTTTTTTCTTCTTTTAAGACCGGGTGTCCTTCCTGACGTCAAACTCATCAGAATTCATTGAGATAAAATGAATGACGTGATAAGTATACTGTAGTACGAAGGAAGAAGGTGAAACTCGGTGCCGGCACATAGCCTACTCCTGTCGAATAACACCAAAGGGTCTGCTCAAGTATTAACGTCCCCGTCCGACGGACGAATCGCCATCAACAGCGTCATATGCCTCACTTCATCTAAGCACTGCGGAGAGGTTTGGAATTTAATCCAGGCTTTTGGCATGCAATCCATTGATTGGAAATTGTATACCAACTCCTCCCCTACCCTGTCGGCCAACATTCCGATGGTAAAAATGTTTTCGACCAACGGGACTCGAACCGGTTAAAGACGGTGTCAGACCGTTTAGACTTCAACGCCTTAACAATCATGTCTACCAGGAAGGCTAGTTAAGATAATAATAATAATAATAATAATAATAATAATAATAATAATAATAATAATAATAATAATAATAATAATAATAATAATAAACTAACAAAACTCAAATTGTATACATACACTTGTGGTTTTCCACGGTTCTCAGGAAGTAACAACTCCACTGAATGTACAAAATTAGATGTATAAATTTATTTATTCCCAATAACCAGGCTATATATTAAAATTACCTCTCCGGTACATCAATACTTCGTTATTAAGTTACAGTACAAAAGTTACGTACCAATTAATAATCATAATGTTACTTTTTAACCTCAAAATGGGAGGTCTCAGACAAAAAGCCTCGTATGCACATTTATAGATTTCAAAAAAGCTTACGATTCGATCGACAGGCCCTCGCTGTTCCGAATTCTAGAAGAGAGGGTGCTGGATCCCAAAACTCGAGAAGTCATAAAACAAACAATGGCCGGCACGAAATCCTAAGTGAAATTGATAGGACAAATCTCAGAACCCTTCGAGATTCAAACAGGCGTGAGATAAGGCGATGGACTCTCTTCTATTCTGTTCAACGTCGTCCTAGACAAGGTTGTGGAGGAATGGGAGAAAGAACTCAAGAAATGTGAGTTTTGGAAGGCAGTCCGACTGGCTTTTCCCTAAGATATCCTCTACATAGCATACCTCGCTTTTGCAGATGATCTGGCGATTCTAATAGAGGACGAGGAGACTGCCGTTGAACAGCTCGAGATACTTAAAGAAACTGCAGAAAAGGTGGGACTACAAATATCGTTCGAGAAAACGAAATTCTTCTGTTTAAGAATTCTTCTGTTTAAGAGCCTGATAACAAAATATGGTACAATTGATTGAGTTCCTTACTTCAAATACCTCGGAGAATTTATCAAACCGACAGGCCTTGAAAATAACTCACAACAAACTCGTCCCCAAAAAATTAAAAGAGCATTAGTGTTAGTTCAAAACGTCTACAACAAAAAATCCATGTCAAAACATACAAAAATTCGACATTACAACACAGTCATAAAATCAACAGTCCTTTACTCAAGTGAAACATTGTCACTCAACAGAAATCAAGAACATGAAGAATTCAAAAAAAAGAGAGGAAGATCATTAGGAAAACCTTAGGAACAAGATACACCCAAGACGGTTAAAGGTTATAAACCAATCAAAACAAAAGTTCTCAAATATTGAAATTGACATTAGGAAAAGACGAATGAAATTCTTTGGCCATCTGACTAGACTACCAGGAAATCGATTGACAAAAATGATAATAGATTATGCAGCCTCACTTCAAAACTCAACACTCTGGCTTAACGAACTTCTAAATGACTTCGAAAACGCAAGCATAAGTTCAACAGACAACCTAGAAAGAGAGATCTTTAAGCTCATAGTAGACAATTGGGAAGCAACATCAGAGCAATCACAACAACCGCAGCACAGGCGAAAGTGAACGTAAACAACCCTTCTCGGAAATAATGAAAAATTATTGCAAAAACAAGAACCCACAGAAGAATTGATTGATTTGTTTGCTTGACGTCTTCCAATATTGTGATAATTAGCTAATAATAAGAACCGACATAACTCAAATTTTATACACTAACTTATGGTATTCCCCAGTTTTCTGAAAGTCACAACTCTATTATACATACAAAATTAGGTGTAAAAATACCCGTGTTAACAATAAGTAGCCTACATATTAAATATAAATCAAATACGTTGCGTTATGTCGCACCAACACAGATAGTCTTATGGCGATGATGGGACGGAAAAGGACTGGGAGAGGGAATGACCGAGCAAGTGGCCGTGCGGTTTGAATCGCGCAGCTGTGAACTTGCAGCCCTGAAGATGGTTTTCCGTGGTTTTTCATTTTCACAACAGGCAAATGCTGGAACTGTACTTTAATAAAGGACACGGCCACTTCCTTCCCACTCCTAGCCCTTTCCTACCCCAACGTCGTCATAAGATCTATCTTTGTCAGTGCGACGTAAAGTAAATTGTCGTAGGTAGACCCTCTGGTTTTCTGATTCAGCTTCGTTTTATTTAGGCTATGGCGTCAGATGGCTCACTTATTCACTGTCCACGTACAACTGTGATCTCGTGATCCGTGTACAATGATGAGACATACGAACTGAGAGAATACAGAGCGGTTCTTCCCAATATAAAACAGACAATTTTGAGTGGTCATGAGCATTATTCATAGGTATAGGGTAGGCTAGAGAGTTGAGTTGAATTAATTGTCGAATTTCAACTAACTTGCAGCGAATGTTCGGCTCACCGCCAATGTCTAGTGTACTGATTGTGAACCGTGTGTAAATTGTGTCTCACTGATCCGTGATTCGACCACTCAGCACTGTCTGCTGGGAGTCAGCTGAATCGTGTGCCGTGAGCTCGTCGTCCCTGTGAATCGATTCACTCGGACACATGAATGAATCGATACACTGCTTCGAATCATACACTCAGTAGCCAGCACTGTCCCGGTGTTTCATTTTACTCCACCACCTGGAAGAGAAACCACTACTCTAAGTTTCGACAAATTTTGTTAACACTGAAAGTGTCAACAAATATACTTTACATACCGCTCTTCAAAAATCTGACTGCCTCCATCGACTTGGTACTCGTGGTTTCGGAATCCACAGGCCAACGCTCTATAACTGATCCACAGAGGGAGACTTCTTCAAATAAATGTTTCCGTAGACTGTAAGTCACAGAGTAGACTGAAGTTTGGTCATTTTCACCTAAATACTTGCATCGAACTTCGCCTTTAGCGAAATTATTAACCCGTACTTGCTGTGTGATGTGTGATATTCTTCTTCCTGTCCTTGTTCTAATTTCTGCGCTTTTGGCCCAGTGTCCTTCCTGACGTCAACTCTATAGGGAGAGATGCATGAACTACTGCGTTTTCCTGTGTGGTTGATAGTGTGGTGTGTTATATGTCAATGAACATTTGTATAAACACAATCATCCAGTCATCGATCCAAGGAAATTAACCAAACCGTAGCTAAACTCCACAGCCTCGCCGGGAATCGTACCCCGGGCCCTGTGAACCGAAGGCCGCTACAATGACCATTCAGCCAAGGAGCCAGACGATGTCTCATATACGTATCGAAACTTTTGTTCTTTTAAATGCCAGTTGGTTGTAGTATGTTTTAGCTACTAAAATCATGGTTATCAATCTAGAAGAGTTAATCATTATTTATTTCATAACGTAGCCTATTCGAAATGAACTTTGAAGTAAATTCGTCTCCATCTATTTTAACTTTCCTTACTCTTTGTATCCGTTCCATTTAGATACAGATAAAATATACACAGTTTCTCTTTGTATTTTACAGTACTTGAGACATATATTGTACGAGTGCCTTTATGCTTTTTCTTTTGTTTATTCATAGGTTCTATCACAATCCTTCACCCAGTTCCCATGTTATCATGGATTTCTGTATTTCACATAATTATTTCCTGAATTTGGCGTTGACTTGCTTATTCGAATATCTGCAAGACATATGTCGCAGCTACTACTAACTCAGTACCATCTATCACGACTTGATATAAGATTGAATGAATTTCAAGTAGTATGGGGACCGATGACCTTTAGGCCCCTTTACACAACAAACAAACAAACAAACAAACAAACAAACAAACAAACAAACAAACAAACAAACAAACAAACAAACCAAACAAACAAATAAACAAACAAACAAACAAATATCATCATCACAAGCATCAAGTAGTATGGCCGATCGTGCAGCAGCTAATGCAATATTTAAATTTTCCATTTTATGAACATAAAAATGGTATTTAATATTATGAACGGAATCACATCGTCAGTGGAGCAACATATGCCTGAAAACTGACATACCAGAAATGTCAATAATTTTGTCTCAAAATATTACGCCTACTTTGTGGCTTATGAATAAGCCAAATTTCAGTTAGGGCTTTCACGACCACGGACCAGAAAATCACAACAAGAGAACATTTTTTGAATATTAGGCCATGTATGAATGCAGAGCTTCGCCCACAGCGTGCCACTGGGTTCGTCAGTTGGACTGCCAAGACACTGCCCAGCAGTGACAGGTAATGATTTGTCTATATGTGGCCGTAAAAGCCTTAATAGGCATTATAACTCCATGAGGAGTGCGATATTTACAACAATTGATGTATTGAGTCTAAACATTGAGAACGTAAAAGTAACACTATTATACAACAGAAGGAATAAGACTCCTTGAATGGTCAACATAGTGGTTTACGAATCGGAGAGTCCTGCGTTCGATTCATGCATGGTCAGACCGGAGATTTTAGGCGCATCTGGTTAATCTCTCAGCCTCGAGAACTGTAAGTTTGGGTTTGTCTTAATACAAACTTACTGTATTTGTCACACACTATCAACCACCACAGAAACAAAGGGTTAGTATCATGAAAAGATATTCCAGGAATCATTGATGAACAAGAGTAGCGTGTACGTGAGGACCTACAGAAAGAAGAAATATTCAGTCAGCAGTGTGTAAATATTGTCGGTTACAAGGATAATGTTCAGATAGAGGAGGTGACTAATACTAAAGAAGTATTGAAGTTTAGCGACCATAACGAAGACATATACAATAAGAATTGTCGTGGTCGGTCGTGTTTCACTTCTGAGAGAAGGGTATGTAAGAGAAAGACTGCAGAAAACGAACTATAGTACATATTAGTTTTTAAATCGTAATTGATAACTGGAATGCCTTATAGCCTTTGCCAAATGATGGGTACTTCGTTGCTATTTGGTGCAAATTTATTTGTGATAGTATGTTAAATATAAAGTTAGACTAGCAATAAGTCACTGCACTGATCAGTACACCGTAAATGTAGTGTTATGGCGTTAGAATTATTTACGTTATGTGTAAATTTATATGCAATTGGTTTTTAGTTATTATACTGCAGTATTTGTAATGGTAAGTCATTTTTGTAAATTTTGTGTTAATTCCTATGCGATTCATTGTAATTACTGTATTATGTTATACTACACACAATTCCTATTTTTCGCTATGTTTCTTTCTTCTTCACGTGTACTTATATTTCATTCCTTATCTTGTTTTTCTTGTTTTGATATAATTTCATGTTGTATTTTGATTTAATGTAATTACTTGTAATGTGGCACCTATATCTATTTCTTGAAAGATGCAGTATTTTTGCATTTGTTATTGGCACAGTCCACAGTAAAATATAGCATCAAGCGAGGTCTCAGTCCATTAACTCAGAGGGTCTATCACGCTGCAATAGCTCATTCTGGCCCAGTGCAAAAAGCATTCCTCATCATACCTTGCAGACCTCATTAATGCGCAGCCATCGGATCTTGCGGTTTCCCTGTTACCGCATAAACGTTGGTAGTACTATCAGAGGATTCACCAGCCTTCGGGCTCGTAACTTCTATTTTTATTCTTCGTATTGTTACGTAAAGCGCATTTATATTTAAAGTCGTTGCGTTGCTGTTGTAAGCAAGCATTGCCACTATAACTCACAATTGCAATGTATATGTCAATAAATTTAAAAAATCAGAACCAAGACTTTTTGAAACGTGAAATTCTCAGTTTGCCGTGAAAGCTTCAATCTAATCGTACAACCCAAAACATTTTATTTTCACTCGGATTGCCCATCTCATATTTCACAGACACTGGTTGGAGTGTCAACATATAAGAAGGTTGGATGTCTGACAACGGGGCTATACAATAAATGAACGGTAAAAAAGACACATGTAATAAGGAAGTAGAGACGATATTAGGAATTCTTAATACTGTTTCTGAATGATCCTGGATAACCGTTAACTGCCTGTTAATGATAATGGAAAATCTAAACACGTCACATTACATCGTTTTCATTTCCTCCATTATAATAAATTATGACTACGTAATATTCCATTATCAAGTGGGAGAGTACATAAATGTTACGGTCCTTATTAAATTTGAATATAAAACGTACTAATGTTCATCTCACCCATCACATCTGTGAAAGAAAGATCCGTAATATCAACCTTCGCCTTATGTAATTTTCACCATCAGTATGAAATAAAGAACATACCAAGAGATCGATTCAGTTTTGTCCTAAATCCTACATATAACGAATTTAACACTGGGTTGAAATATTGCTGACGTAAATTTTATCCTATGTAAAAACTTGTTTAAATTAGTTTCGAACTGATTTTCAAATAACAACAGACATGTTCTGCATAGATTCTTCTGGACTAGCGATTGGCATTTAAGAAAAGACTGGAGTACGTTGTCAGTACTTTACTTACAGCCCTCGTATAAAAGTTATGCACACAGTGTATTTAGAAGGAATTGCGATTTCTCTTCCTGGAAATAACAGAATACAAAGAATTTTTCTGTCAAGTGTCACATTCTGACGATTAATTTAAAACGTTAATAGGTTCCAAGTATTTTAGGAGAATAACTAAGCTCTCTGTGGAATGAATCGGTCCTCAATGAATGAGAAACTTATTTGCCTCTCCCATCTGTTTTATTTTGTACTAGCAATTACCCGCGGCTTCGCTTGCGTGGATTTCGTAATGTGATCAAAGTAATCGTTCCTCGGCATTGTACTAAGACATTGTATAAAAATTCCTAAAGTATACAAACTCACCCAAAAACTGAGTTTCATTTACCCCAGAAATTCTTTGGAAACCATGTTTGTGGTGTTACCTTTTGGTGCTAAGGCGACCATGCGACATTGAAGTGTATATGTGAGAAACAGTCTTCTCTCAAGTCGAAAAAATAAATACACAAATACACCCCCCTATTCCCATATCTGTTACTATTCAGTTTTTGAGATATACATAAGTATCACCATAAAAAGCATTCAACCCCTTGATCAGTCCTTCCACCACCCCCACCCCCATTTAAGTGTATTTCCGAAAACATGAATACACGTTTCTTTATTTTTAAAGGAGATTCCAATTACCAATTTTCACGTCTGTAACATATTCAGTTTTTAATATATAAGTATCCTTATAAAAATAATTCAACTATTTTTCACTTCTTTTCACCCCCCGTTAAGTGCCTTCTCAGAAAAAAAAAGGTACATGTTAGTGCATTTTTAAAGGACTTTCCAAATACCAACTTTCTTGTCTCTAACAAGTTTTTGACATATAATGTAGGTATACCGGTACTCATTTTAAAAATTCAACCGCTTTTCCAATTCCTTTCAGCCCCTTAAGTGGATTTTCCGAAATCAACAAAATACGTGTTTCATTATTTTTAAAGGACATTCCAAATACCAGTTTTCAAGTCTGTACGTCTGTAACACCTTCAGTTTTTGAGATAAATGTATAGGCCTACTCATAAAAATAATTCAACTTCTTCTTCACTTCTTTCCACCCCTCTCCCGCCTTAAGTGGACTTTCCAAAAACAAAATAAATACGTGTTTCTTTATTATGAAAGGAAATTCAAAATACCAACTTTCACGTCTGTAACAGCTGCAGTTTTTAAGATAAAGTATCCTTATAAACATATTTCAATCCTTATTTACTTATTTTCAACCCCACACTCCCTACGTAGATTTTCTGGAAAAAAAAACATATGCGTGTTCCTTTAGTTTTAAAGGAGATTCCAAATACTAATTTTCACGTCTGTAACATCCTCAGTTTCTGACACATAAGTATCCTCATAAACGTTCTTCAACTCCTTTTTCATCCCCCTTCGTACCCATTAAGCTGATTTACACCTCCCCAAAAGTGCGTGTTTCTTTATTTTTAAAGGAGATTCTAAATACCCATTTTCACGTCTTTAACATCTTTAGTTTTTACGATATAAGTATCCTCATACAAAGAATTCAACTGATTTTTCAATTAATTCACCCCCATTAAGTGGATTTTCCAAAGACAAATGATCATGTGTTTCTTTACTTTGAAAGAAAATTCCAAATTCAAATTTTCATGACTGTAACATCTTCAGTTTTTGAGATATAAGTATCTTCATGAAAATAATTCAACTCATTTTTCACTCCACCCCGCCCGTTAAGTTGGTTTCTCCCCACCCCAAAAAAATGCGTGTTTCTTTATTTTTAAAGGAGATTCCAAAGATCAATTTCCACGTCTGTAACCTTCAGTTTTAAGATATAAGTTTGAAAAAGAAATCATTTTTTTAACTTCCTTTCACACTCCCCACTTAATGAATTTTTCAAAAATAAACAGTACGCAATTTTATAAAAGAGCTTCCAAATACGGAGATCACGACTGCAACATCTTCAGGTTTTGAGATATATGTATCCTCGTAAAAGGAATTCATCTCCGTTTTCTACCCCCCCCCCCCCCCGTTCGAAGTTGATGCCTCCCATCAAAAAATGCGTGTTTATTTTTAAGGGAGATTCCAAATACCAGTTTAAAAGTTTGTAACATCTTTAGATTTTTGGTATATACACTGACTGACAGAGCAAATGCAACACCAAGAAGGAGTGGTCAGAACTTTATGCCAATTGCAGGGTAGACTGACGTCACTGAGGTATGCTCATGATGTGAAATGCGCCGCTGTGCTGCGCACGTAGCGAACGATAAATGGGACACGGCGTTGGCGAATGGCCCACTTCGTACCGTGATTTCTCAGCCGACAGTCATTGTAGAACGTGTTGTCGTGTGCCACAGGACACGTGTATAGCTAAGAATGCCAGGCCGCCGTCAACGGAGGCATTTCCAGCAGACAGACGACTTTACGAGGGGTATGGTGATCGGGCTGAGAAGGGCAGGTTGGTCGCTTCGTCAAATCGCAGCCGATACCCATAGGGATGTGTCCACGGTGCAGCGCCTGTGGCGAAGATGGTTGGCGCAGGGACATGTGGCACGTGGCACGTGCGAGGGGTCCAGGCGCAGCCCGAGTGACGTCAGCACGCGAGGATGGGCGCATCCGCCGCCAAGCGGTGGCAGCCCCGCACGCCACGTCAACCGCCATTCTTCAGCATGTGCAAGACACCCTGGCTGTTCCAATATCGACCAGAACAATTTCCCGTCGATTGGTTGAAGGAGGCCTGCACTCCCGGCGTCCGCTCAGAAGACTACCATTGACTCCACAGCATGGACGTGCACGCCTGGCATGGTGCCGGGCTAGAGCGACTTGGATGAGGGAATGGCGGAACGTCGTGTTCTCCGATGAGTCACGCTTCTGTTCTGTCAGTGACAGTCACCGCATACGAGTGTGGCATCGGCGTGGAGAAAGGTCAAATCCGGCAGTAACTGTGGAGCGCCCTACCGCTAGACAACGCGGCATCATGGTTTGGGGCGCTATTGCGTATGATTTCACGTCACCTCTAGTGCGTATTCAAGGCACGTTAAATGCCCACCGCTACGTTCAGCATGTGCTGCGGCCGGTGGCACTCCCGTACCTTCAGGGGCTGCCCAATGCTCTGTTTCAGCAGGATAATGCCCGCCCACACACTGCTCGCATCTCCCAACAGGCTCTACGAGGTGTACAGATGCTTCCGTGGCCAGCGTACTCTCCGGATCTCTCACCAATCGAACACGTGTGGGATCTAATTGGACGCCGTTTGCAAACTCTGCCCCAGCCTCGTACGGACGACCAACTGTGGCAAATGGTTGACAGAGAATGGAGAACCATCCCTCAGAACACCATCCGCACTCTTATTGACTCTGTACCTCGACGTGTTTCTGCGTGCATCGCCGCTCGCGGTGGTCCTACATCCTACTGAGTCGATGCCGCGCGCATTGTGTAACCTGCATATCGGTTTGAAATAAACATCAATTATTCGTCCGTGCCGTCTCTGTTTTTTCCCCAACTTTCATCCCTTTCGAACCACTCCTTCTTGGTGTTGCATTTGCTCTGTCAGTCAGTGTATATTCAATACAAATCATTCAACTAATTTTTCAATTCTTTCATCTCCCCTCCCCGTTAAGGGTTTTTCCGAAAAACAAAAGAATACCTATTTCCTTTTTTAAAGGAGATTCCAAATACCAATTTTCACGTCAGCAACATGTTAAGTTTTTGAGATATACTGCAGATATGCTAATTTTAAAAAATTTACCCGCTCTTCAGTTCCCCTTAAGTGGATTTTGCGAAAAGTGTATTTATGTTTCTTTACTTTTACAGGAAATTCCAATGACAAGTTTTCAGATTTGTAATTTATTACCTGAGATAATTTTCAGATATAGTCTTTTTTTAAATTCACCTCCCTTGTCACTCCTGTTCACCCCCCATTCATCGGAAATATCCAGAAACACAAAAATACGTGTTTCTTTATTTTCATAGGAGATTCCAAATTCCAATTTTCATGTCTGTAACATCTTCAGTTTTTGAGATATAAGTCTCCTTATAAAAGGTGTTCACCCACTTTTCCCCCATTTTCACCGCCCTTAAGTGTATTTTCCGAAAACAAAAAGTGCCTGTCTCTTTATTTTAAAGGAGGTTCCAAATACAAATTTTTACGTTAAAGTTTTAAGTTTTTGAGATATAGATATCCTCATTTTAAAATTTCACCCACCTTTTCAACCCCCATTATTTGGATTTTCCAAAAACAAAAAATACGTGTTTCTTTATTTTTAAGGGAGGTCCCAAATATGAATTTTCAGGTCTGTAATATCTTCAGTTTCTGGGATTTAAGTATCCTCATTAAAGGCATTTAACCCTTTTTTCTCCCTTTTTCACCCCTCCTATTGTGATTTTCCGAAAACAAAAAATACGTGTTTCTTTACTTTTAAACGAAATTCTAAATACCAATTTTTACATCTGTAAACTTTTAAAGTTTTGAGATATAGATACACTCAATTTAAAATTTCAACCCCCTTTTCACCCCTCCCCTTTAATTGGATTTTCCAAAAACAAAAACAAAAATACATGTTTCTTTATTTTTTAAAGGAGATACCAAACACCAATTTTCAGGTCTGAAATAGCTGCAGTTTCTGAGATATAAGTATCTTCATTAAAGTCATTCAACCCCTTTTCACCCCTTTTCACCCCTCCTATTGGGATTTTCCGAAAACAAAGAATATGTGTTTCTTTATTTTTAATGGAGATTCTAAATTCCAATTTTTACATCCGTAAACTTTCAACGTTTTGAGATATAGATACCAAAACCAAACCAAACCCCATGGCGCTACAGCCCTTGAAGGGCCTTGGCCTACCAAGCGACCGCTGCTCAGCCCGAAGGCCTGCAGATTACGAGGTGTCATGTGGTCAGCACGACGAATCCTCTCGGCCGTTATTCTTGGCTTTCTAGACCGGGGCCGCTATCTCACCGTCAGATAGCTTCTCAATTCTAATCACGTAGGCTGAGTGGACCTCGAACCAGCCCTCAGGTCCAGGTAAAAATCCCTGACCTGGCCGGGAATCGAACCCGGGGCCTCCGGGTAAGAGGCAGGGACGCTACCCCTACACCACGGGGGCCGACGAGATATAGATACACTCATTTTAAAATTTTACCCCATTTGTCACCCTCCCATTACGTGGATTTTCCAAAAACAAAATACGTGTTTCTTTTTTTAAAAGAGCTCAAAAGTACCAATTTTCAGGTCTGTAGTATCTTCAGTTTCTGAGATATAAGTACCGGTATCTTGATTAAAGGCATTCAAGCACTTTTTCACCCTTTTTCACCCTTCTATTGGGATTTTCCGAAAATTTAACAATACATGTTTCCTTATTTTTAAAGAAGATTCTAAATAACAATTTTTACATCTGTAAACTTTTAAAGTTTTAAGATATACATACAGTCATTTTAAAATTTCACCCCCCTTTTCACCCACTTAGCGACGGGATATCCAAAAATCCTCTCTCAGCGAGCACCTATATCTTAATATGAATGTATCCCCAAAATTTCATTCCTTTATGTCCAGTAGTTTTGGATGATGAATCATTCAGTCAGTCAGTCAGTCAGTCAGTCAGTCAGTCAGTCAGGACAAGTTATTTTATATAGATATATAGATTATAACCTGTGACAACAAAGTTCGGTGAATGAAGTCAGAACGGTCGATCCGGCAACACTGGCGACACACAAAGCTGCACCTGCTTAGCAGCAGGTTTTGACCACCTACTCCCAATGTTCTTCAGTTGAGCATCGTGTGTCTGCCATGTAAGACCTGTTTGACACAGTGCGTTTTCAGTGCGCGGGTTCTGAACTGTGAACAGGAACATGGAGACCAAAAGATCAATTTAGAGTTTTGTTTTAAGCTTGGAAAGACACCAAAAGAAACGCATGTGATGCTGGCACGTGTTTATGAAGATCAACCACTGTGCTTGAAGTGTGTGTACGAGTGGTTCGCCCGTTTCTGAGGAGGCTGGGAAAGTGTTTCTGACAACCCCCGTAGCAGGAGACCGGCGACCGCCGTCGGTGACGAAAACATTGAGAAGGTCAGGACATTAATCACGAACGATCGGCGATTAACTGTGCGCATGATAGTGGATGACCTGCAGATTAACCGTGAATTCGTGCCGCAAATCGTTACCCAGAAGTTAGGGAAGAGGAAAACGTATTCTCGTCTTGTGCCACATCACTTGACTGACGATCAGAAGCAGGCACTTTTAGAGGCTTCACAGGATTTTGTCGAAACGGCGGATGCGACACCAAATTTCTTGAACTGTATCGTCAGTGAGGATGAAACCTGGTGTCTCAGGTACGACCATGAAATGAAACAGCAAACTATGGAATGGCGTTCTCCGGGATCCCCTCATCGGAAAAAGGTCAGAGCCGAAAAGTCACGCATCAAACTCGCTTTGAAAGGAAAGAGATTTGACGATATTCCTGACATCCACCGAAAAGTGACGAGGCTTTTGAACACCATCCCAAAAGAAGCCTTCTTGCAAAGTTTCCAGGATATGTATCGCCGATCTCAGCAGTGCATAGTTATGGGAGGGGACCATTTCGAAAGTCAGTAAGGTCACTGTCGTGCATTGTTCATCTATGTTGATAGTACAGGACTATTCACCGAACTTTATAGTCACAGGTTGTATATAAACCAACTGAGTAGGCTAGAATCAAAGATACCGTGTTTCAAAAATGCTACTTTTGAGAAAACACGGAAACCGTATGTAGGTAATTTTCTTACTTGATTGGAAACAGAGGCGGTATCCTTGTGTAAATATGCCTCTTTTTCTTCTGTTTCCTGGCCAGCTACCTGGGGTCCGCACCTTGCACGGGTTTAGCCCATTTTTATGGCCAGATACCTTCTCTGACGCCAAACCTATGTATTCACTATTGCGTGTTTCTGTACTTATTTGCAGTGTGGTGTGTTTTATGTAAATGTGCATTAATACGTACACAAACACCCAATCCCCGAGCGAGGGAAGTTAACGAAAGAAAGTTAAAATCCCTGATCTGACCGGGAACCGAACACTTGGCCCTCTGAACCGACGACCACTACATTTACCATGCAGCGATTCAGCCGGTCCCTTCTGTAAACATACCTGGAAAATTCAATGTTATGGTCAGGAAAGGACAACTTTCTAGCATTGTAGATGTAGGCTAAGTGAGGGAAGAAATATGGCACAATAATCAAAATAATCAAGCCTCATAAACGACATAAAAATGACCCTACCTGGCGTATTCGTTCGTTATTTATTCCCAATTTGTCGGGTCTCTTCTACGTTTTCACCACTGCTCGCCAGGCAACAGAGGTTAAATGGAGCCCAATACTGATTTATTAACAACTCTCCACAAATGTTACTTACGAAAATAATATTTTTCCTACAGAAACCACAAATCGCAATTCTTACACAAAGTGGTGTTCATCATTTGAACACGCATAATCCCATATGATTGGCAAAAGCCAACAGGTCACAGAGCCTGTGCAGAAGAATGGGACTTATTACATTACGGACAAACTTTTAAGATCAAACCTGTCTTACTATAGGATCGCGAACATAGTGATGCAAACCAGTCCCACGTTTTTTTTTGTTTTTTTTGTTTTTGCTAGTTGCTTTACGTCGCACCGACACAGATAGGTCTTATGGCGACGATGGGACAAGGAAGGGCTAGGAAAGGGAAGGAAGCGGCCGTGGCCTTAATTAAGGTGCAGCCCCAGCATTTGCCTGGTGTAAAAATGGGAAACCACAGAAAAACATTTTCAGGGCTGCCGATAGTGGGGTTCGAACCTACTATCTCCCGAATATTGGATACTGGCCTCAGCCCACGCTCTTCAACTGAGAAAATTAGTAAAACAACTGCATGACAACATCGTTTGATAATAAACGTACATTTAAGTAAAGTGATGTAGAAATGTATGTTTGCAGAATCCTATGTCCGGAGACTGGTTGGAACCCCAAACGTTCGACCACCAGCTGCCATAAGTACTATGCGCGAAACTCTTAGTGACACTTCGTCTTACAAGGGTATAATAATAATTTCGTGTGGCTATTAGTAGCCGAGTGCAGCCCTTATAAGGCAGACCTTCCGATGAAAGTGGGCGGCATCTGCCATGTGTAGGTAACTGCGTGTTATTGTGGAGGAGGATAGTTTTAGGTGTGGTGTGTGAGTTGCAGGGATGTTGGGGACAGCACAAACACCCAGCCCCCGGGCCAATGGAATTAACCAATGAAGGTCAAAATCCCCGACCCGGCCGGGAATCGAACCCAGGACCCTCTGAACCGAAGGCCAGTGCGCTCACCATTCAGCCAACGAGGCGGACGTCTTACACGGGTGAGGGGCAAAGAAAGAGCTTCAATGGTTGCGGAACTGAAATCTGAACGGCATCGATGGTATGATCCGTATGAATTTTCCAAATCTTTATTATCACCGAGCTCGATAGCTGCAGTCGCTTAAGTGCGGCCAGTATCCAGTAATGGGGAGATAGTGGGTTCGAGCCCCACTGTCGGCAGCCCTGAAGATAGTTTTCCGTGGTTTCCCATTTTCACACCAGGCAAATGCCTGGGCTGTACCTTAATTAAGGTCAGGGCCGCTTCCTTCCAATTCCTTCCCTACCCCATCGTCGCCATAAGACATATCTGTGTCGGTGCGACGTAAAGCAAATAGCAAAAAAAAAAAAAAAAAAAAATTATTATCTAAAGACCACAACTACGTCACACACATTTATGTATCATGTCTCGCTGTGACTTTGTTTCTTTATTACCCAAATAACACAATCTTTAATTATAAAATAGAATGACGTACATCCTTTTACCAGGGATACCTGGAGATTCGCCAGGGTGAGGGATAGAAAACTTTTTTATCCTCTTTATCGTGGAAACAGAGTTTCCTGTATGTTCAGCAGCTCATTCGATCAAACTGAGAAGGAAGAGCAACTCTCTATTTTCTTTATCTATATCCATACTATAGCTGTTATTTTTCTGCTCTCCCTGTGTACAGCCCACGATGTTTCCGAGTAGGCGTTCTTGGTGATGTGATTCGATTTTCCTCAGCCATAGCAATAGATTTCAAAAGTTCAGTTCACCTATATTTATTTGCTTTACTGTATAAATCACAAGTTTTCGATTACAGCGCTAGATGTCTCACGGCGATGCATAATTCATAATTCACTTTTGGTGTCGTAGGTTGCCAATCCGTATCTCAAAGATATCCCCGAGGTCTACCGATTCAGCACTGGGGAGCCGAAATGCTGATAGCAGACTAGGTGTTATTGAAAAGGCCTGCAAGGAAAGTTATATAAATAACTTAAAATAATGTGGCACTTCCGGGAAAACTGTTTAAAACTTCGTACCAGTGAACTTGACATTCCACCAAACATGTGGCCGCGCGGTTTGAGTCACGTAGCTATGAGCTTGTATTCGGGTGATAGTGGGTTCGAATCCCAGTGTCCGCAGCCCTAAAGATGGTTTCCCGTAGTTTCTCAGCCCTAGCCTTTTCCTGTCCCATCGTCACCATAAGATCTATCTGTGTCGGTGCGACGTAAAATAGAGAATAAAGAACTTGACATTCCCAAGAACCTTAGGATCAAGGTTAGGCCTTTAATATCCAGTGTGAAAACGTCTTTATTAGTGACTAGCTGATGTACCCGTGCTTCGCTACGGAATTCTCAGAAAGACTGTCTTTGTGGTTTTTCCAAATGCAGTCAACGTAGGCCATTACAATGACGTCAGTAGGAATGTAGCGATTAAAAGCAATGTTATATAAAATACTCGATCAAATGAAAAACCGCGCATTTTCTCACTTTTGACGAACAGTACTACGGTGCGGATCTAACAGTCCTAAGTTCCAGTGCTGGAATGACCAGGCCGCAGAGAGCCGTGAACACTCCTCTGCCATTATTCCGTTAATTGTGCACACTTCTCATTCCAGTCAGTGCCTTAGAGTAGGGACTGAATAGTTCGAATGCTGTGATGAACCAGTGTGTTACGTACGGAACCAGGAAGGCACAGGCCCTGGCACATACGAGTTATAAATTTTATTTATGAGCGTACAGTTAAGTTCCGATGGACGAACAGCTGTGTGAGAGAATGTTCTCGTTCTCACTGCGCTGCGTGAGGGAGAGCGCAAGTCGAGCAAGGACGTCACCAGTGCCTATAGCTTCCCTCCCCTTCAGAATTCTCTCGAAAATTATTTTATGAACTTCTTAATGCCTGGACTAATTAACATGTGACGAACGATGAATTGTAGCCAATATTCTGGAAGTGAAACTCTGTAAATTTGAGATCAATCCGTCCAGTGGTTTTCGAAATATAATAAGTTAAAGTTTGGAAAGAATTATCACCCCTTCATCACCTGATTCCGAGCGCTGCTCGCAGACCGGTATAAATAGGTCAGTGAAGCAAGGTTATAGACAGTGTGCCGTAAGTGTGTTCTGCAGTTATGAAGGACAGTATGCTCCGTCGCGATTCGCGAGGACATAGTAGTGGTCACACTCGAACACGTTGAAATAGTGCGAAGACGTCGTAAGTCAAGTTTCCGCCGCAACGCGATGAAGGAAATATTCTAAAAGTTTTTCCGAATAAATTGTCGTTAGATAATATTTAGAAGTGTATGAAATGAGTAAAGCTATAATAGAAATATTGAACTGAAGTGTCAAGTATTTCATTTATCAATGTACGACATCGTGAACTTTGCCAATTTCACGTAATTCTGAACTGTATCTCTGAACTGTGACAATTGCGTGTGGTGAACTAAAATCCTAATTTGAGACCATTTCAATCATTCTGAGACGTATTTCTCCTACAATAATACAATCGCGAACTGTATGAGACATTATTTCACTAGACATTCGTCCAATAACAGGGTAGAATTGACTATTTTTGTGTGAATTTTCTCGATATTTCGATCGCTCCTGCGAGAAACTCAGTGAACATTAACAACCTTTTATGACAAAATTAAGTAGCACAGACTCGTGTGTTGTAAATCCAGCCATAAAATCGTCTTAAACTATGAACACTGTTATTTCAGAGACTGTTTTAGAGACTGTTGTTAATAACATTTTTCAAGTGCTTATGGACTGTGATTATTATTCCACGGTCGAACCTCAGACATCATTAGTGATAATTATGAACTCTGACAGTGTTAAATCTTAATTCCCTAAACTTTGTGTATATAAAAACTGTGTTTACATAGTGAAAACGATTGTAATCCTTACTCCATTAACCTGACTTACAAACCATACGGTAGCATGGACTGTGAATTCTAATTCAACACCGTAAAACTAATACAAGATTATAACTGTGCATAGAAACTTGTGTCGGTGTATTATATCAATTTTAGTGATATTTGAGAGCTCTATAGTGCCAATTGAACTTTCCGTGTTCCGACATCACCTCAAAGA
The DNA here is from genome assembly GCF_040414725.1 of Anabrus simplex. NCBI lineage: Eukaryota > Metazoa > Arthropoda > Insecta > Orthoptera > Tettigoniidae > Anabrus > Anabrus simplex. The sequence goes on along the minus strand of NC_090265.1, from coordinate 373,223,566 downwards.
ACAACCGAAATCTTGGCAAGGTGCTGTGAGATTCTGCTGCTTTGAACGTCGTTTCCAACGTGGGGTTTACGTGGTTTCTTCAGTTATGGTACCCATCGAGGGACGTCGACGGGGGAGATTAACGTGGTATCTTCACTGAACGGACTTGTCACGCCGCCGGTGCTGAGTTCGAGCCCTGGCTGCACGCTGCGGAATGTTCTAAGCACTGAGTCGCAGTACAGCAGAACTCCAACACTTGTAAGCAGATTCGAGGTGATCTTCTCATATTCTGAGTGAGTAATCCTACTGACTGACTTTTAACAAAGCACTCAATTAATTACATTGCTCCAACAAGTGTTTCGTGTGAATTTCCGCTTGTAATTTGCAATAATTTGGGAAAGGTTCATATCTTGCTTTTAAGCTGTAAATTCCTTTTCAAAATTATTCAAAAATTGAATTAATTTCACATAGATAAACTTTAGGTTTACAAATGCACTACTTTATGTTATTTTATTTTCAACCTAAATGAATTGTAGAGACATACAGCAAGTGATCTAATATTTTCATTTAAACTATCGACTTATTCATGATAGTGTGTGTTCATTGCATGTTCAAAATATTAGAAAGACTGTAGGTCTGCACCATAAGTGATGAACTTGATGAAACTCAAGGTGAAAAGTGATATGTTTGTATTTGAATTCATATTAGATGAACTGTAGGGTGTATGTTGTCTATAAAAGAGTGATATTTATTTTGGACATTTCGAAGCAAATAGACGTCTCAGAAGACAACAGCACCGATCCTTTATTTTGCACTTTCTGGAAAATATTGGCTGGAAATTTGAGTTTGAAATTCCAATTGCAGGGTGATTTTTCTGTGAATATTTTTAATAAATTCTATCAAAAAGATTTACCATCTATTATTCGCCCTGCGATACTATCCATCTCTGTACCTGCTCCAATAAGAAACCGAACACTACCTGAGATCCTTCCCATGCTCTGGCCCCACAATCATTTCCTGGTACCGTACCAGTAGCTTCAGAAAATTTATGAGCCATAGGAAAGGCATGCAAACGAAGAAAGTTATCTAACTCCCTCAGCTACTTCCCGCCTTATTCAGGCAGGCTGTTATACTCGGTACGCAGCACTAATCCCATCTATCGTAGATGACTGGCAACAGAAGACACAAAGCACATCACAACAAACAATGCTCAGTGTGATGTTATCGTTTATCAATTTTAAGAACTTTATATATTATAGGTTTTCACATTTAGTTTTCTTTCGACTATGTGATATTAGGGCGTCTTATAAAATTATTTATAGCGTAGACTGTTGTTCCTTATTCCAGACTTTACATACCGATTTTCACTAAATTCTATTTACCCAGTTTCTCGTGACTCGGCGCTGATATGGACTTAGCAACATAAATCCAAATTCGTGAAAATATGTTATAATAGCAGGTACGGTAAACATGTAAAAGACATGGAAGGCAAAATTGGGAAATGTTAAAAATTATATGGTTGTAACTGGTGATATATTATTATGAAAATACTGTTGTTGTTGAATATAAATATAAAGTAAACACATAATGGAATAAAGTTAATACTTCATTTATTATTTAACCGCATATTTGCATTTTTCATTTGAGTTTCGGTGGTCAGCGTCCAGACACCCTGTCATTTCTTGAAGATTTACAGGTAATAGTAGGGGTAATCTGAAAGCAAGAAAGAGGAATAACGAACAGTTATAAATTATGTCGTATAAACTGGCATATTCTTACTAAAATCCAATTGCGATACAGACTAGCCAATGACAATGAAGGTACAGGTAGGCTATTCAATATGGTTCTAAAGGTAGTAACCAGTACTTACTGTAGTAATAGTTGTACGGAAGGTAAGGGTAATGATGACCCCAACTGTACACGAAGGCCGCAGTCTCAGATGACTTCAGTGCCTCTTCCTTAGAAGCAAGTGACTTTGCCTTCAGGGATTTTTCTTTGTTGTCAGGAATCACTGATCCTGCAGCTGCAGACGACTTTAAGATTTGTTTCTCAACATGTGGTTCTACATCGGAAGTTTTGTCTGGTTTCAAAGCTTTATCCTGCTGTGTGGAGGTCGTCCTCAGCTCCTTGACATCGCTAGGAGGTGCTGCTGACACCACCAACATGACTGTTAGAACAACTGTTCCGAAGATGATCTGTCGGAAAAAGAAATATTTGGTACATATTAGCAAACCCGTTCAGATATTTCTATTCACATTTAGTCTTCAATGAAGGACAGCACAGCAATACGTACAAAAGACGTTTATAACAATACTTGCAACATAAAACCAAAGTATTAAGTCTGTTAGAAAGATACAAATATATTAGTAACACTGAGAAAAAAGTGAAGGGTTGCAATTGAAATGTTAGGTCAGTTAAGTTAGAACAAGTGATCAAGCTAGAGTAAACAGGTCTGTACACTCGTTGACAATAAAAACCTTACGGTAAAATTGGGCTAGGTACGATATCACCGCTCCATGTGTTAGCTGCCTTAAACACCAAAGCTGCATTTGGAGTGGTGCCGCAATCAGGAGGCATGGATTAATTACGAGTGACGTCTCATCAGGTCTACCGATCACTCTCGTTTCTACATTATTACGGTTGATCATCTTGTGCGAGTATCGCAGCGTTAAGGATAGAGGGAACATCATCCGGAGATTAATTACATGAGGGGGATGGGGGAATGAAGGGGAGATCTAGGATACAACACTAAGCCTCGGTATCCAAGGATTTAAAAAACGAGACAGCAAACCGAGACCGATTATGCGTCATTTTGAAAATGTTACCTGCCTCCGCCACTGAGAAAAGTGAAAGAGGATACTTGGGGAAGTAGATACGAAGAAGAACTGTGGTGATACCGCTGGATGTTGAAAATTCCATTAACAATAACATAGTTGACGTTACAGGCTCTGCATGTCAGAGATGTTCTGTAACGAAGCCAAGAACAGTCAGGACGCGTGAGAGTCTCTTTGTCTTCACGAGTTTATAACATCGGAGAGTTAAATAACGGCCACGGGACCCTAACTGCGCTTGAGATTACGTCCTCCTATTTGATGCAGGTTCTTCTCTCTAATCTTTTCTATATGACCTCCCTTGGTCAGTTTGAATTCTTTATTAAACCTCACACGTTTCAAGTCACCTGACTATTTTAATGGCTTCCAGAGTATGTCGATGGGAATTTTATCCCATGGAAGTACTTTTACGTGATGGTAAATGTATGGACACAAGACTGGTGTAAATGAGCATCTTCAGATACCACCAGACCGAGCTTCACTGAACACGTCAACTAGGGCTCAGTCTCTTCTTTCGATACCTTTATTCAAAGGCCTATTGCTCTGTCTTCTTCGTTTTTCTTTTAGATTTTCTCGACGTACCTTCCCTTAAAGCGATAATCACTATCACCATTAGAGCTAGTGTTTAAGGGCCAAGCCTACCGATCACTGGCGTATGTTAACACAGATGAAAGGAAAGTGGAACAAAATCCCATTTTCAACCACTATAGAAGTGGTTTCCCAGTCTACGTGGTTACCTAACACACTGGCCACGTCTCCTAACCTAATGTAAGTTTTCATTCCTCCCCTGAAGAGGGGGAAGGAGGCCCCTTATGAGGTAACGCCCTAAATCTGGCCAAAGAGATTTGATGCGGTGAAGGAGATGTGTGGTGAAGATGAGTGGGTTGTCTTCCGTAGCCTATACTAGGAAATATTCCGGCCTTCTCCTTAGTGCAGGAGAATGGAAAACACCAAAAACTATTCTCAGGATACCCGACGGTGGGGACCAGCCTCTCCCCGTCTCCCGAATGCAGTGGTGTAGGGCCACGACCACCCTATCTATGCACCCGCCGACGACCCTTACGTTTACCAATATATCATAACTTATGACACACGGTTGCATGATGACTCAAACGTGCACATGGGACATTAACCACATCTGAACGACACTACTGCTACTGCTGGTTTAGGTCCCACTGACTACCTCTATAATGTATAAAAACCACGAGGTGTCCAAATTTTGCCCGACAGCAAACTCTCTCCGTGAATCAGTGGGGCAATGCCGGCCTTCGGATCCCAATATCGCGGGTTCAAACCAGTTATAAGTAGTGGGATTTTTAAGGATAGAATATATTCCATTCAATACTCCATGATGTACATCGTCGTCTGTAAAAGATCTCGTTTGACACGTTTAGTTTTAACACGACAGAATTAATTTTAAAAGGACTCAGGTGTAGATCGCCCAAGAGAAAACTGATTTACTCGGCCATTTGGTAAAGAACGTCGAAATTGAGGTGAAGGTAACCTATGGAGTCAAATTAAAATGCCTATACACTTTAACTGAAGCCATACTATTCACCCATCCCACACCATTATTATTATTACTATTATTATTATTATTATTATTATTATTATTATTATTATTATTATTATTATTATTATTATTATTATTATTATTATGTGTTGTTCCACAAGAGCTGTCTTACGTTCCGGAAAGTTATTGACAATAGGCTGGCGTATTTGAGCATCTTCAAATACCACCGAATTGAGCTGGGGTCGAACCACTCAAGATGGGCTCAAAAGGCCAGCGCTCTACCAACTGAACTACTCTGCCCAACCATATTTTTATTATCAATATGCATTTATTTCATTAACTCTATGAATCTATTTTATTTTAGCAGTCCGTCTCATATAAAATAATTATAACCCCCGAGCCTAGATTATAGGTCTATGTAAAAATGTCGACTTCAACAGGTAACGAAGTTGAAACATGCAGATAAAATATTAAACTGCTCAGAAACACATTTCGAATATTAAAATCCTAAAATAAAAATATCTACGGTTCAGTTAATGGAGATACGTATATCGTGTCTCAGTGACATACCATGCTGTTGAATCCCATGTTGTTCTTCTGATGTTGGTGCTAGTTCAGTACTACCTCTCAACGGATACTTTCGCTTTATATATTATATTTCTGTAGAAAGTGGCAATATGTGGTTTTACCCTAAGTCATCAGCATGATGATCGCTAAGGAGTTTCCATTTTTGAACGGCATTTCCTGACAAGTCACGTGCCGTTAATGGCCAGCAAACGTAATCAAATGATATTATGACACTCTAAAAAGGAAACACCGTAAAACTGAATAATATCCGAAGTTACTTTAATTTCAAAACTTTCTTCTTCCTAGGCTCTCTCCCAATTTGTTGGAATTTGCATTGAATTTGAGAAATATACCCATGTATAATGGATTAGAGTAAAGCGTAGCTGTGCTTATGTGGACCAGTCCGTGAGAAATAAACAACATATAAAAGGTAATGTAGTGAAATACATATTTATTATAATTATGCTGTTACGCCTTTCAGCACTAAGTCTCCAAGCCTATGTAAATTAACTAATCCTCCCTCTTCAACTAGGGATGTGGCTTCATTTAGATCCACACCTCGTGTTCTTCATTCACAACTATAATCAGTATGTTTAGGTGACCCTCTCCTTTTCTTACCCTCCACAGTCGTACCTACAATTCTCATAGGTAACCTATCCTTCTCCGTTCGCCTCACATGACCTAGCAAAAAAGGCAGTTTATACGCAAAGCGTCATCCGTCAAGTGCATCCCTAACTTACGCTTTATCTCGTCATTCCCAGTACCCTCGTGACACTGTAACAACCTGTTTGCACCAGCACTGATTCTCGCTATTTTCATGTTCTTTAACTCCAACCAGTGAATGTCCTGAGTCCACTCAGATGATTTCTCTCCCGTACAGCAAAGTTGGTCTAAAACGCAACAATATAAAAAATTCCATCTATATTGCTCGCTGCATTGCCGCTAATGGAGATTGAAGTATTAGGACAAAACGAGTTTGCCGTGCTCTTTGGGAGCGGGCAGCTGTGTTCGGGAGGTAGTAGGTTCGAACTCTACTGTCAGCAGCCCTGAAGTTTGTTTTCCGTGGTTTCCCATTTTCACACCAGGCAAATACTGGGCTGTAACTTAATGAAGATCATGGCCGGTTCCTTCCCACTCCTTGTCTCTTCCTCTCGCATCGTCGTCATAAGACCTAGCTGTGTCGGTGCTGTGAAAGGTAAATTGCAAAAACAAAAAAAAAATTAAAAAAGAAGTTTAAGCCTATCCTTGTTTTAAATTTAAGCACATGCAATTAAAAAATGTAAGCAATCTTACCATTCCAGCCCTTCCCAGTTGCACTTCCTCGTAAAACATTAATCACCATCACCACCAATCTCTAGCCGTCTTCCCCTTTCGCGCGGTATATACAACTCACTAAGTGCTTTTACGTCGTGTTGCGTAAGTGGACCAGTCCGAGAGAAATAAACATCATATAAAAGGTAATATAGTGAAATATATCTTTATTATATACTGTTGTGTCGTTCAGCAATAAGTCTACAAGCCTCTGTAAATGAACTAATCCTCCCTCTTTCAGCAGCTGCATTATATATGGTACATAATCGTGTTCGTTTTCTTCTAGTCCCCAGTTCCTCCCACCCAAGTTTTCTATCATACTTGACACACTACTTCTAGGATTAAAATCATTAATCACGAATCTTGCAGCCTTTCACTGTACCATCTCAAGTTACTTAATGTGTCCTGTTTGGCATGGGTCCCATACTGCTGCTCCATATTTCAGGACTGGCCTAATGAGCGATACACAGTTCAAAAATTAGAGGAACATGTTTTTGAAGGTATGCCGTGCTCCACAAAACAATACGTCACACCCTGGTATATTGCCAACTAAAAATTTATTCCTTACCGTTGAAGTATACAAAATAACATCGATGGATTCGTGTTCATTTTCATAACACAAATGGAAATGTCCAAATAGGGGCGAATAAAATTGGAGAGCTTCAATATGGTGTATGTCCTTATCGAGCATTTATTACAGCTTGGCACCTACGTGGCATGCTCCGTATAAGTCGACGGAGGTCACGTTACGGTATCAGGTCCCATTTTTCAATAAGAGCCTGTTCGAAGTACTGGAGAGACACTGTGGTGGAACAGGACGCCCACGAACACTTCTTCAAAGCCTACCCTACACATGCTCGATGGGATTTTGGTCGGGACTCACTGCTGGCCATTCCATCTCCATTCCAGTTCTCGCAAGACAGCTCTGGTGATGCACGCTACATTAGCCCTGGCATTGTCGTGCATGAGTACGAATTCAGGGCCAACACCGTATGCAGAAAAAAACACATGCTGTAGCAGTATCTACTCGATGTACCAAGCAGCGGTAAGGTTACCACGGACGACGACATGATCCGTACACCCATCAATACTGATGCCACCCTACACCCCACAGAACCTTGTCCGAAACGGTCGGCTTCCTGGACAACATTTGGCATATACTGCTCACCACGGTGTCTCAATACACGTTGAAGTCCATAAAGCTGTGTCAGGGGAAATCTAGAGTCGTCTGTGTCAACACAGGTCTCCATTGGCGAAGTTGCCAGTTGACGGGTACGGGCAAACAGAAGGCGAGCTGCGCGATGTTGCTGCGTTAAACGGGGCACGCGAGCAGGACGTCCGGGTCGTAAGTACACTTATCTTAACCTGTTCCTTACTGTCTGGTCAGACACCGTGACTCCAGTGACCCTCCTGAGGTCTTGTTGCAGTTCTCTGGCAGTTGCTGAACTACGCCGCAACGCGCAGATGGTCGGATATCAGTCATCCTGTGGTGTTGTCATGCGTCCACGACCTTGTCCAACCCTCCTTGTGAACTGGCATGTCTCATTGTAGCGATTCCACAAGCGTTGAATAACTGACGGAGAGAGATTGAGATCCACAGCAACACGACATAAAATCCATCCTTCGTGGATCAAAGAGACGATCCTTGTGACTTGAACCTCGTTAAGTGACTTGAACCTCGTTAAGATGTCTCATGCGATGTACTGATTTACGTACAACGTGCTCAGATGGCCGCAGTACTCTATGTGCCTCACAACGACACACGGACGCACCGCTATTCACTTTGTTTTGAGGGGTCACCTGACAATTTAATGCATGGCTACTCCTAAAGTTGGAGTATAACTTCGATTTGACATACCTTGAGTAGCTAAGGTCTCAAGGTATGCTGTACGAACATTGAAACCTCATCTGCCATATTACCGTTTACATACTAGACGTTACAAAGCATGTTCTCCGAATTTTTTTAAACTGTGTATATAGTCCTGCGCCTTCGCCTGGGAACTGATGCCTTTTAGCACCCTCATCACTACTTGCACACTTTGTTAATTAGTGTACACTTCCTACGTCGCGTCCCGTTTTAGATCTCCCTTTACGTGGATTTCAAAGGTACTTGCATGAATCACTCTCATCCAGAACGTCCAATCCGAAACAATATTGAAAGTTCCCATGCTTGTGTTTCTTTCCCATTCCTATGAGACTGCATTTACGAGAATTTATTTTCATTTTGTTATCGAGTGCCCACTTAGGGAGAATATTTATATCAGCTTATAATAACCTATTGTCGCTATCATTCTGTATTTTTCTGTATATTATGCAGTCGTTCACAAACCATCTGAATTCACTTCGAATTTCGTTCGGCAGATCGTTGATAAATGCTGTAAATAGGAGTTGCCCTACAACACTACCCTGAACTAATCCCGACGTTATAGAAACTTCGTCGGAGTATTGCTTCCCACCTTTACGCTCTGTGTGTGGTCTGAAAAAATGCCCGTATCCATAGGACCACCCTTTTATCAATGTCTGCTTCCATCAATTTTCGAATCAGAAGTCATGTGGTACTACATCAAATGCTTTAGCAAAACCAGTTACAATAGCATCAGCATGTACACATTTGTCTAATGACTCTCAAATATCTTGAAAGAGAGACAAAATCTCACTCTTGCAGGAGAAACCTTTTCTAAAACCGTGTTGACGGCCATTAATCCATGAAGTTTTCTCCCATCGTTCTCTTAGATATACTGAAATGAGGTGTTCCATCTGTTTGCGTACAATGAAAGTACAGTAAGTTAAATGGCTCTATAGTTGTCCATTAGCAGCCTGTTGTCATTTTTTTTAAAATCGGGACTACAGTTGCTTTCTTCCAGTCAATTGTAATTTGCGTATTGTTGAGAGACACAGTAAATGGTATTTCCAAATAGCGTAGACTAGTTCTTCCTCCCAGTTGTTGTTTCGGCTATTGGCTTTACGTCGCACCGACACAGATAGTTCTTATGGCGACGATGGGATAGGAAAGGTCTAGGAGTTGGAAGGAAACAGCCGTGGCCTTAATTAAGGTACAGACCCAGCATTTGCCTGGTGTGAAAATGGGAAACCACGGAAAACCATCTTCAGGGCTACCGTCAGTGGGATTCGAACCCACCATCTCCCGGATGCAAAGCTCGCAGCCGCGCGCCCCTAACCGCACGGCCAACTCGCTCGGTCCTCCCAGTTTCAGAACCTCCCCTGACGACTTATTCCTAAAGTTCTTAATTCTTTCCTGAATTTTTGTACGGTTAATTTGGAAGAGAGAACAATCAGTGTTATCGACAATGTCTATCACAAGCCTATTCTCCTCATTAAATACATTCCCACGCCAATGATTTAATTCATTAACTATTAGTAGATCGTCAGTAATTATCTGACCTTCGCTGGACATTATTATTGACAAGTCGTGGCTGGTTCCTTTCCTTTTTCTAACACAGAGAATTCTCCAACCATTTTTTCCTGGAAGGAAGTATGCTCCTAACTAAATTACCTTTTGCTGTACGCTTTCCTTCCTTTCCTTTTAAGGCTCTTAATTTTGCTATTGTAGTATTCGTGATCTGGGTTCCATTTTAGTAATATAAGGGGCACCAACTGCTTTATATCCCTATTAGTAATATCAACGAAGTTATCCCACATGAAGTTTGTGTGCCCGCCTTGTGATGCCCAGATGAGAAATACTTGCGACAGAAACTCTTGGAATTTAAAGGGGTCAGCTTTACTGTACTGGTATAATTTTAATTTCTCCTCATTATCTACTTTAGTGTTTAAGGGATATATAATAGTTCTGCAGCAGAGTGGTCGCTAATTCCTGGTACTGGCATACAACTAATGTGTAAGTCATCGAGTCGTACAAGATAAACATCGAAAGTGGTGTTTCCTCTAAGTGGAGAGTATATCCCTACACTAGGATGGTCAATTTTAAGTCAGTAATCTATAAATATAACATCGCACTTTGTCTGTACACTTCATACTTTTGCCTCGTATTTCGTTTCTATCTCGATTTTTAAATGTATTTTTTTACAATTTTCTTTACGTTGTACCGATACAGGTAGGTCTTTGGGTGAGGCTAGAATAGAAAAGTGCTAGGAGAGGGAAAAGCAACAACTGCCTTAAGTAAGGTACACCCCAAGCATTTGCCCTGTGTGAAAATGTGGAACCACGGAAAACCAATTCTATAACAAACTGTAAAAAAGTTGAAAGTAAATTCAAATTTTGTCTGTCTGTCTGTCTGTCTGTCTGTCTGTCTGTCTGTCTGTCTGTCTGTCTGTCTGTCTGTCTGTCTGTTTGGTTGCACCTCATAAAATCAAGCACGGCAACAATGTCTATCATCGCCATTTAAACGGCAGAAGAAAATTTATTGAAATTCAGTGTTTAAGTGCAGGATTACTGGAGAGTTCAGTAGGTATTATATTTTTTTATTAACATACAGCAGTGTAGCAATATTAAGGGGAATGGTAAACAAAATGTCTAATTTCTTCATTAATATTAGCTGTATAGAAAAGCTGTGCGTTACAAAACATAGTATGTGAAATACTATTTCCGTTTTTGTGTATGATACACTTTTAGGTTTAAATAGATAATAGTAATGGAGGTTTTTCATGACGATTACATTTTTCACAACGAAATATCTCCGGAAGTACTGAACCTAACAAAAGTTACAGAGACTACAATTATCCATCATGTATGCCTCGTACATCTTTACCGCACGGGATATTCACGAATTCAGATTTTTATTGCATAGCACATCAACGTTTTACAATATTGGCTTTACGTCCAATCGACACAGATAGGCCCTATTGCGGCGATAGGATAGGACAGGTCTAGGAATGGGAAGGAAACGGCAGTGGCCTTAATTAAGGCACAGCCGTGGAGTGAAAATTAGAAACCACGGAAACCCACCATCAGGGCTGCAGACAGTGGGGTTCGAACACACTACCTCCCAAGTGCAAGCTCACAGCAGCAAGCCCCTAACTGCAAGGCCAGCTCACTCGGTCAATTTCCATCAAGTCCGAACATCGCTGAAAAATCACTGTTCACTGACTCATATTGTTTCCGAAATAAGCGATGCATTGGGAAGTAAAACCAGTAATATAATTATTGTAAAGCAATTGTTTACTAACAAGGAACACTCATGAGTGCAAGGTTGCAGGTGCGATGTATAGTAAGGGGCGTTTGAAAGAGCTGTAGTAGCAATTGAGACAGGATGCAATATTAGCGCTAATAGCCCACCACGTGCATAGGGGGCGACAGCAAATAAGTGTCCGGGCGGAGCAGAGATGAACCTTTTTTGGAATGTGTATGTTACACTTCACAAAATGGATTTCATCAACGTTCACAAAATATTCCAAACACACCTTAGGCTTGCGCCATGAGCACCGAATGAAAAATGACGCACCACACTGATCACAGAAGTTAGCGCCAGGCAGATCAAAGGCGAACGCCTTGCGTGTTATAAATCGTTCAGGACGATGAGCTAGGTATACACTCGTACAGAATGGAGAGGTAATCATGTTGACATAACGTGGTAACCAGAACTGATGAAAAGTGATGGCATTCAACCAAATGCGAACCAGTCTATAGAACAGTTTATTATTAAACTGGCTATCCTTTATGGCGTAGCTGCAGATGGTGCGTTAGTAAGTTTTGTAGATACGAAAACAGACATTCAGAGGTTGAATTTGTCCCGTGGTTCCAGGTGGTATGAATAGCAATGTTACACACGTTCTAGCAACGATGATTTTTTTTCTAAGACAGTGTGATTTGTATAGGCAGACCAGGAGTCAAGCAACAGCGAGTTTTTTTTCTCCAACTATGGGCCAAAAGCAGTGTTCATACCATAGCTTTAGCTCTGGTAAGCACACTTTCCCACTCTTGCTTGCTATGATGTAAATCTTCACTACTGCCCTTGCTAGGTCCCTGACACGCGACAGAATCCTTGGAGGCACACAAACTCCAACGTCTCGCAGCACAATAAATAACTTCGCAGCTAATTTTCCCTCCAAACTACCAGTAGGCATAATTTTATACGAATGCGTTAGGGCACTGATATACTTTGCTCGTGCTATAACTCTCTTTGTACTTCTAACTTCCGGGATGCCTTTCGTATGAATTTACTCGTCAAATCTCGACTGGTCGGTGTTGGAAACGAATTCTGAACTAAACGATGTGATAAGGTTGTTTACGTCGTCTAAAAAAAGTCGGGCCGATTCTGGAATTTGCTTTGCATCGTCAAGTTGCAGCTTTGATTGGAATCTCATTATCTTGTGTCGTCCAATGCTGTGTCTCCGTTTGAAGTTGCGCAACCATCCACTACACCCCTTGAAGTCACTGTAACCTATGTTCTGCGCAATTTTATGCCCATAACGCAGTGTAGTAGGTCACTATCCTGGACATGGTGTAACTTTTCTCGAGCGTCCTTGAATCACGCAAACAACAATAATTTTAACAGTTTCACCTTGTCCTCCTTTGAAGTACCATAGTATATCTTATGCACCACACGGTCGTATTACTTATTCGAAATCAGCTAGTAATTGTGTTTACTATATTGTGCATGGTCATTCCTGTACGTAATTATGTCTGGTATCCGCTTTGTGGACAACGATTGTTCTTTACTACATTTCACTGAAGCCTGGATTTGTGGCTACGAAATGGACGATGAACTGCATGCCTGGACATCTGTTTCTATATCACTTTATCCCATATCGTCATCAGCGCAATAAGGATGTGCATTGTTCACATAGTTGGGAGTTTGCGACACTACACATTCCACTGGCTTATCTTTCAAAAACGCTAATGTGTCACCTGCCACTTCCTTCTCACTTTGCGAAATGTCTTACGATCCTTTCTGAGGAAATGTAAACATCCGCAATTGTTGCTGTAGATATAAGGCCAGGTTTGCTTTGTTTGCACTGGTTAATATCAATACTACTAGCAGTATAGGACTGTTGTGATATATGTATCGAATGTGCTGTTGAACTGCGTCTCATAGTCTCACGTTCTTTTCACTTTTGGATCCCTAGAGTTCCAAACCCTCTTTCCATTAGAAACCAACACTGCACTTGACGATAGATGGAGTTTTGAACGCATTCAATACCATTGGCCGTTCACGATCTCACACTCATGAGAGTTCCTTGTAAGTTTTTCAGTGCATGCAAGGAATGGGGAACGAGGCCAGTCATAGAATGGATACTTTATGGCGTATTCCTTTGCTGCAGAGGTATTTCTTCAATATCTTACCGAACACCACGATGCTATGCCCTGATGGGCCTTGGTCCACCAAACAACGGCTGCTCAGCCAGAACTTCTGCTGGTTACGAGGTGACACGTTTTTGTCACAAACATGTTAGACCATTCTTGACTGAGCCCTTACATACAGAGCATACTGCATGGACACCAAATGTAGGTATCACAACTGGAAAATGGAAACATCATTATTTTTCTCATCTGGAAGTACCACCGCCAGGAATGACAGTGATTACGTTTGCCTGACATATTATATGTTTATAACTATTTCCTTAAACTTGACAACCGTTCTCAGATGGCATGCTTGGAATGGTAATATTGTGACCAAATGAATAGCGTGATATATGATATAGTGGCAAGTGAGATGAGGAAATCCAGTGACGGTATATAGCTTACTCCTGTCGAACAGCACCAAGGTTTTAACGTCCCCATCCCATGGACGAATCAACTTCAACAGCTCACTCCATACAAACAATTTGGCGAGGTTTGGAATTATGTGAAGGCTTTTGGCACGGAATGTAGTGGTTTGAAATTGCATCTAACCAACTTTCCTCCCCTGCCTGCCAACATTCAGAGAGTGAAAACATTTTCGACCATCGGAACTCAATCCGGTTACCCGCGGTGTCAAACCACATAGACTGCATGCCATAAAGGTCATCGCCAGCATGGCGGTTTAGCTTTGTGATGAATATGGAAGATATTTCCCATTTTATTAGACTGTAGTTCAGATGGGTTCCTAACCAAATGTTGCATTCACCTGCTTCCACAGCTGATACTTTGGTGGTTGGCATTGGGTCAGGCGACGCACCTGCCGTTTCACCATACCCCACACATTTTCGATTAATGACAGGTCCGGTGATCGGGTAGGCCAGGGCAACAGTCTGACATCTTGTGACAACAAGAAGTCATGTGTTCGTTCAGAAACATGTAGTTGCTCACTGTCTTGCTAAAAAAAGGGCTTCTGCGGTGTCGTGCAGAAAGGGTATTGCTACGGGTCGCAGGATGTCCTTCACGTAGGTCAAACTGGTCACAGTGCCCTGGACACGCACCAAGTGTGATTTGTGCCTGTACCCAATAGCACCGAACACAGTAACGCCTAGAGTTTTTGCTGTATGTCTTGTGTGAAAGCAGTCAATGTGATACCTCTCCCTCTGTCCTCGGCGAACCAAAATGCGGCCAACATTTTCAAACAAACAGAACCTGGATTCGCGCAAAAACACTACCTGCCACCATTGCTGTCCCCAGTGACGGCGTTCCATACACCATGGCAGTCTAGCATGTTTATGCACATTATTCAAAGGTAGGCGGATTAGTGGACGACTCGCCGGTAACCTAGATCGTAATAAACGGAGACGGGCTATCACTCCTGATAGTGTACGATGCGTTACACTGTTCCACTGTTGAGCCAGAGCCGAGGAGGATGCAGATCTCTCATGCAATGCCATTCGGATGAGGTGTCGGTCTTCTCGGGGGTTGGCCTGTGTGGTGCGACCAGACCAATCTCGTCGTGTTCTATAGCTTTCTGTGAACCAATATGTATACACCCCCTTGCACTGCCGACACTCTTCGTCCCTCACGAGCAGAAATAGCTACGTCCTCTCATGCCAATAATGCGCCCTCTTTCAAACTCACGCATCTGATGGCACGGTTCCCTCATTCGTATACGAGGCATCCTCCACGTCTGCTCAAGCAGCACTGATCCACTACCTTCGGTTTATAGCGACAATAAGAACCGCAGGCACATTTTACCACTCGGTGGTGGTGCGCCGAGATATCGATGTGGACCTTGAGCCTGAGGGCCGACATGGTTCAAATGCTGATCTTTTTCTTCAGAACATACCGTGAATATGAACTCCCTATCTCTGGTGTTTCAAGGTTTTCTGGTTTTTATGAACATGAGTGTAGCACCCAACAATTTCAAGGGTCAATTCTATACAAAGTTCTGCGTGGGCTGAAGTTGTGATTGTGGACACATTCTAAGCTGCTCTACTGCACCCTCTGAACAGAGAGGCGTAGCCGAGGTGGTAAAAACATGCTCATCTCTCTCGGAAGGACGTGAGTTCCATTTCTCTCCAGGAAGTAGAAAAGTATAGAAACGAATTTTCACTTCTGGGGAGGCATATCGACTTACGTCAAGAAGAACTGCCTTTCCTGTTGCTTCCTGAATTTCAGACCTGACGATGTGTGAGGCGTTTTTGTGGAGAATGTTGAAGGAACAATATTCTCATCCGAGCTACGAAGTGACGTGAGACCATTGACTCAGTGTTGAGAGATGTAACCCCTGAACAGCAATCCCATACAGTGTCCAACAACAACGAATGCATGGAGATTGTGGCTCGTTGTATACCACCTAATCTTCTTCCCTGGAAGCAAAAATTCTGATGGTGAAAATACCTTCGACCAACGGAACTCGAAGCAGCCGGCCACGGTGCCATAACGATCATGGCCGCCAGGCTGGCCCTTTTGCAAAAAGATTGTATTTTGTTTTTAATTCATTTTCTTCCAGTTGTTTAACGACGCAATATCTCAGGTAGTTTTTTGAAGAAAGGTTGAGAAATATAGATTTACAAGGATTAATACAGTCCGCCTCTGTGGTGTAGTGGTTAGAAAAGGTGTAGGACTGATAAAGAAGTTGCAGTGGCGTTGGTATTAAGGCAGTGTATATAATCAGCATTTGCCTGGTGTAAAAACAGGAAACCATAAAAAAACGATCATTAAGGATCGTGATAGTGGGTTCTTCCCGTGTCCTAAATGAAAGCTTATAGCTACAAGGTCCATACCACGCAGATAGCTCGCTCGGTTTTTATCCAGTTACCAAAAAAAAAGCAACCAAACCCTTGGCCTCCTGAGTGACCACTCCTCAGCCTATGGATTACGAGCTAACGCGTGGTCAGCACGACAAATATTTTTCGGCCGGCCGATTTCCTTGTCTTTCTGGACCGAAGCCGCTATCTCAGCGTCAGTAATCCCTTCATTTTCTAATGTATGCTGAGAGGATCAGATCCACGTAAAAATGCCTGGCCTAGCCAGGATTGGCCCAGAGTCTCCAAAAAAAAAAGTATGCTCGCTACCATTAGACCGCACGACGAAAGTTCAATTAACTACCCGTATTAATTTTATCCTGTCAGGTGATTGGAAACTCACCTTACTATTCTAACACTAAACATTAAGTCACATACATAAACCTCAACATTGAAGGAGAATTCCAATACGAACCTATACAAGGCTAGTCTTGTTACCTTTTCCAAAAATGTTAGTAACATGCAGTGAAATTGATTTAGGGTACTTTAAAACTTCACTCAAGCATCATATTATCGTAAATAACTTGGTAAATCACAACATAGTATTTTTCGAATACATAATAAACCATAACAGCATTTTTCAGTGGTACTGTAAGAAGTTTCGTTTTCTACTTACGGTAGCTTTGAAGAAAGGTTGAGAAATATAGATTTACAAGGATTAATACAGTCCGCCTCTGTGGTGTAGTGGTTAGAGTAATTAGCTGCTATCCCCCGCAGGCCCGGTTCGATTCCAAGCTCCATTACTAAATTTGAAAACTGGGTACGAAGAATGGAACGTGATCCACTCAGCCTCGGGAGGTCAACTATTAGAGGGGGTTCGAATCCTACCTCAGCCATCATCGAAATGTTTTTCCGTGGTTTTCCTCTTCCCCTACGGCTACGGCCGATTCCTTCTATCTTCCTTTTCTATCCCTTCCACTCGTCCCATCCCTCCATAAGACACTTGTTCAGCATAGCAAGTGAGGCCGCCTGGGCGAGGTACTCGTCCCCGACACAAAGACTCACACTCCAGGATAATGCCCTTGAGGTGGTACAGGTGGGATCTCTCGCCGAGTCCGACCGAAAAACCAACCCTGGATGGTAAAGGGATTAAGAAAGAAAGGAAGAAAGAATGAAAGGATTGTTATATTGGGATATAAATAAATGCATAAAGTTGGTGGTAATGCTGTTTCTTTGTCATTGATCGGTACTACATGGTATTACATACCGGCAATTAATTCGTGGAGATAAAGGACATTCTTGGACCGTGCTACATTCGAAAGGCCTTGAGACTATCAAAACAACTACTGCTCAATCAGAAGGTGTGGAGGTATTTAAGCGGTGATTTTGCTGGAGGCGATTATTGCGTAACAAGGAAATACTACGAAATTATTACCACCTCTTAAATCTTATCGTGGAAGGAAATGGAAGTGTCCGCTTCCTTTTCTGAATGATCAACATGCTAGTCAAATGACACAGGGTTCAATTCCTGGCCGGTCTGGCGATTTAGATGCGTTTAGTTAATTTTCTTGCTCAGGAATGGGGCTTTCAGTTCTGCCGAATAAATTTATCTTCATCTACACACTACACACCACAGTACCAACCGCCAAAAAACACGTAATAGAGGATTCATCTCCCTTATTCTACAGGATTGGCGTATGGAAGGATATTAGGTCATAAAACTGAATCGACATCAGAGTTCTTCTTCAGCTGCTGCTAAATGGCTTACTAACTTCTTCACAAACGTAGTACAGACAGGTAACCTACCTTCACTCTTCAAGGAAACAAAAATAATACATGTATTAAAAACATCTAAGGACCCAACAGAAGTTGAGAGTTACCGGCCAATAGCACTCCTCAGTGTTACCAGGAAGCTTCTGGAAAGGCTGATAAATAACAAGATCTCTGCGACAATTACTCAGCATGTTCCAGTCAAACAAGTTGGATTTAGATCTGGACGAATATGTGACGAAGGGGTTTTAGCACTAGTTACCCATATTGAAAATGGCTTAGAGAACAAAATGGTAAGCACGGGTGTCTTGTTAGATCTGACAGCTGCATATGTCACCGTGTAGCAAGATAAGCTCCTTCTCAAATTTATCAGCATCATTCCTTGTTGAAACTCTCCACCTTACTCAGTAATAAATAATAATAATAATAATAATAATAATAATAATAATAATAATAATAATAATAATAATAATAATAATAATAATAATAATAATAATAATAATAATAATAATAATAATAATAATAATAATAATAATAATAATAATAATAATAATAATAATAATAATAATAATAATCGTATGGCCTCAGCTACCGTGTGCAGACATTTCAATTTGACGCCATCTGGCTGTCTGCTCGTCAATTTCGACGTTCCGTTTTACTCTAGGCCCACCAGATGGCAGACCGAGTAAACTGAAACTCTCTTGGGCGTCTATGGCTGTGATTTAATTAATTTTGTCGGGTAAACAACAAATGTGTCACCAGAGATCTTTTACATGCCGACATCGTACGACATGGAGTGTCGAATGGACTTTTTTCCGCCGTTCAAAAATCCGACCACCTCTGCCGGGTAACAGATACTTTCAGATTTTTTCAGAAGACTCCAGTAGTAAAGTACATAAGATAAAGGGTGGACTCCCTCAGGGCTCTGCAATGGCCCCTCTACCATTCAACCTGTACTCATGTGAACTCGCAATAACCAAATCCATAAAATACATCTACGAAAATGACATCGCATTGGTCGCACAACATCAACGGTTCAATGTGTCTGAGTCGATGCTTATATCAGACTTAAAGATTCTAGACAGTTACTTTCATCAGAACAACCTTAGACGAAACCCTCAGAAAACTGTTTTCTACATTCCACTTGCGGAATTTGAGTGTTGGGTACAAACCAAACATACCATTCGTAGGAGAGAATCTACAGTACTGTAGCAACTCAAAAATACCTGGGAGTCGCCTTGGATAGATCCTTGACCTACAAGAATCACCTCTGTAATGTGTCAGCCAAGATCAAGGCCAGGGATAACATCCTTCAAAAGCTGACGGGTACATCCTGGGCTGCTAATGCACAAATCCTGAGATCCACTGCTCTTGCACTTTCTTATTCCGTGGCTGAATATTGGTGCTCAACTTGGCTTAACAGGCTCAAATTGGACTAGTAGATGCCCACCTGAACCACGCAATGCGTATCATTACAGCGTGCATCCAACCACAGGCTTCCAACCCTTAAGCAGCATACCACCTCCATCCCTAGGAAGATCGCAGTCACCGCTTTACTTATGGAAGAAAATAGAAAATAATCCTCACCGCCCTATTCATTCTGACATAGCAGCTTCTCCAACTAAACGACTGAAATCCAGACACCCTTCTTGGCGTACTGCCTTGAATCTACAGGACACCTCCTTTTATGTATCGGACGCCTGGAAAGAACAATGGCAACAGCAGTCCTCGTTACCACATCATCACATCATAAAGAACCCCTACAAGTGCCCAGATATATTTTTCCTTCCCAGACGGCAGTGGAGGACGCTAAACCGTATTGGGACCGGTCAAGGTAGATATGGAGCCACTCTCTTCAAATGGGGTGGAAGACATCGCCGCAATGTGACTGCGGAGAAGAGGAGCAAACAGTGGATCACATTGCATTTGAGTGTCCTTTGCATGCTTATAGAGACTCTATAGATGACTTACACTGCATCACAAGCGAAACTCTTTTCTGGCTCTCAACTTTTGATATGGAACTTGAGATGTTTGTTGTACATAATGTATATAATATTGTATTCATCATACGCTAGATAATATTGAATCGGTAAATTGTGGGAAAGACTGCGGGAAATCACAAGTTATCAAGAGGAAGGTGAAAGGTCATAATAATCTAGAGAACTTGAGACAGTGAAAAGGGAAAAAAATACATACTTTCTCAAGTCATGAAATTTAGAGGTTAGTACGATTTAATTTAGTTGTTAGTGAGTGAAAATATCCGCTTGTTGTCATTTCTTGATCGAGTTAGTACTTTTACCCTTGTCTCTTGGCACAGGCCAAAGAAAACTTTTAATTTCCACAGAAATACTCGTCTCATTTATGGTCGTGACGGTATGGAAGCTGATGGGGTATGGGTGATGCTAAGTAACGACATTCAGGGCACACTAGTGCGCTTTTTGTTATTGAAGTGGTTACTTCATATTCTGGTCCAGTGAGGAACTACCTCACTTCACACCTTGCATAGTACACCTGATTTTTGCGCCGCCATCCTTTTTCCAGATACGCTATAATCGATATTTTACGATCAAACCAGCCTCTGGACTGATCACCTAACAGGCAGACAGAGCGCAATCACTGTATAAGTTCTTGTTATTATTAACAATGATCATGGTACATTCATTCAAACAAATTCATACTCCTGAAGACACTCGTTAGCGTAACTGAGGAAGATGCGGCAGCTATTAAAGCGATCAGCCCCCGCGCATGTACTCTCCTTGCTGCGAATTGCTCAATTCTGACTGATCTGTTTGTGTGAATGTACGCTTTTGTTATCCCAGTGATAATAATAATAATAATAATAATAATAATAATAATAATAATAATAATAATAATAATAATAATGCCTCAGCTACCATGTGCAAGCATTTTAACTCGATGCTATATGGGCTGCCAGCTCTTCAGTCTCGACGTTTTTACTCTATTGGATGGAAGAGTAAACTAGATCCCACTTAGGTGTCTATGGCAGAATGTTTAAATACATTTTTGCGGGTAAACAGCAAATATGTTACCAGAGATATTTTTATGCCACTGTACTGCATGGAGTGTCGAATGGACTTCTTGATAACCTTCCATCAAACCGACAACCTTTGCAGGGTTGAACGCACGATCTTGGTATCCTAAGCCTACGGTGTACAACTGATCACCACAGGAAACTTGTATCTCAGTGAAACTAGTGTTAATTAATATGTAGTCATGTAAAGTGTTCTATAGTGCAGTGTAGGTCGAGGAAGAGAATGATTTCTCAAAAGTCTGTAGCACTATACTCTCGTGATTAGGCTGTGTTTATATTGAACTTCAAGGTCTCTTGATACAGTAAGTAGTGGCGGCAATATCAGATTCTGCTAGCGTTCCGCGGCCATCAGTCCACTCTGACAATCTTTGGGCGCACATGGGACAAGATACTGGAGTCTCACACTGCCAGAGAAACGACTTTCCCAATTGTCATTGCCTCTCGTAGTAGGTAGTAGGTAGTTCTGCAGTTGACTACACCAGGTTTAGTGAAACCTGTACCAAGAATAGAACCCAGAGGCTCCATGTCGGAGATGATACATATACATCATGGGGCTGGCTGGTAATGCGAAGGGAAGGTGTCTGGAATCTGTGATATACGTTATTTACACTAGAGTCCAAAAGTTAAGCATAAGTTACGAGTAAGCAGGGCAACAGGAAATCGTAGACCGCAAATCGCACGACACATGCACCTACCAACCTGACGTGTTCGCTCTGTGTAAGAAAGGAGTCTTGCCTGCTTTGACTAGGGGCGTAACCGCCAGCCAGTGCCTGCGACCCATATTCTCTCAGTCGTGTTTGCCCTATTATAGAGTGCGGAGTGTAGTCCGTGGTGAACGTGACAACGTGGCACAACAACGCCATCTGGACCCCGTTTTGCAGGCTAGAATACTCGGCCGCCTAGAAGCAGGCCAGACACAGACCGAAGTCGCCGTATCCTTGAATGTGCCACAAAGTGTTATTTCCAGGCTTTGGAGACGATTTCGAGACACAGGAGATGTTAGTCGTGGGCCAGTACCAGGTCGACCAAGGGTAACCACCCCACAGCACGACCTATATCTGTACTTAACCGCCGAAATCGGAGTGCACCTCCAAGCAATTTGGGTGTCGGTGACAGTCGGTGGAGCTTGCAGCCGTCTCAAGGGTTGCCGTTTCCCGGTAAACTGTGTACCGGAGGCTCAGAACAGCATGGCTGTCTGCCCCACGTCCAGCGGTGTGCGTCCCACTCACTCCAGCACAAAGACGGGCTCGTTTGCTGTGGAGCCATCAACATCGAAACTGGACCGTGAATGAATGGATGCATGTGCTCTTCACAGATGAATCGCGCTTCAGTTTGCAGAACGATTCCCGTCGCACATTAATCTGGAGAGAACAGGATAGCCGATACAACCACAGGAACATCGTGGAACGGGACCAGTATGGTGGTGGTGGCGTCATGGTGTGGAGCGGCATCACGTTGAATGGCCTTACGTACCTGCACATCTTCATGGGTGGTCCGAGAAACACTGTTAACGCTCGGAGGTACACGGGTGAGGTACTGAGACCACATGTTCGACTCTTCAGGGGTGCGGTTGGCCCAGACTTTCTCTTAATGTACAATATTGCCCGACCGCACCGCGCTGCTCTGGTGGATGAATTTCTGGCTGGGGAAGACATTCATCGCATGGACTTGCCAGGGAGGTCTGCGGATCTGAATCCTATTGAACCCGCCTGGGATGCATTGGGAAGGTGAATTGTATCCCGTCAGCCTCCACAAAGGACCCTCCAAGACCTTCACATTGCCCTTTCTGAGGAATGGGATCGACTGCCACCAGAGCTCTTGGACCATCTGTTAGAGAGCATGCCACGTCTCTGCGAAGCATGTGTGGCCGTTATGGGTAACACTACACACCATTAACAGCATATTTTGTTGTGGAAGACATTGCCAAGTTTTGTTAGTTGTTGTCAAAGGTGTACCTTAGCTATGAGAACCTTTCTGACACTGTTTTATTTGGACACGTTGTGTGACATACTGTGTGTGAGTCAGCTTCCGATTGTTCAGAAAACCGTCTGACGTTCCTATCAGGCGGTATGGCCTCGTTTAGTGATTATGCTTAACTTTTAACACTAGTGTATATTCGTCAAAAGAATGGACCAAAACATATTTAGATTTGAGAGAACTAATTGTGAATGCTATTCTTCAAACTTCGCCCCAGCCATATACTGTAATTCTGGCCACTCCATTGTCTGAAGCTGAAAGGGTATTTAATAAAGATAAAAGTAACATAAAGAAAAGTGTGATGTCCTTCCTTGTAGCCAGATATTCCGTGTAGAGTATAACTTCCTCGAAGATACACTTTTCTTGGAAACAATTGAATCTATAGATATGATGTTGGTTGTGGATATCTACATGTGCATTGAATTATATTTTGAAAATTATTGAAATGAATTGTTACAAAATATTAAATACGAGAAACTCACAATCCATGCGCTCATTCTTTTTGAGCAAGCAACACTAGTGCGTATATTTATGGCTAACTCAGCCAGGACTTACCTAAAAGCCATGCATTCACCACTGCTGTTAACAATGTACCAACTTTGGTAATTCAACCCCAAAGGTGTAACATCTCAAATGTCAGAATCATCTTATAGATAATGAAATGAAAATACATACCAATAAAGAAGAATTCATATTATTTTATTTATTAAATTACAACTTTCCATTTTGAGGCTCGATGGCTGATGGCTAGATATCCTCTTATTTCTGGAAGACTTACAAAAAATGCATGGAAAAACTGCATGGAGGAAAGGGAAATTAGGAACAGTCACAGTATTCTATTGTTGTAACTGATGATATATTATTCATAAAATACTATTGAGGTTATTGAAGATAAATAAAAAAGTAAACACATAACACAGCAAGGTTAATACTTCATTTATTATTTAACCACGTGTTTATATTTTCATTTTAGTTTCGACGGTCACTGTCCTGACATCGTCTCATTTCTTGAAGATTTACAGGTAATAGTAGGGGTAATCTGAATGGAAGAAAGAGAAATAACAGTTATAAATTATATCGTATAAAAATGGCATATTCATACTAAAATATCTGCGATACAGACTGGCCAATGGCGACGACGTTACAAGTAGAGTTTTCAATATGGTTCTAATGCTAGTAACCAGTACTTACTGTAGTAATAGTTGTACGGAAAGTAAGGGTAATGATGACCCCAACTGTACACGAAGCCCGCAGTCTCAGATGACTTCAGTGCCTCTTCCTTAGTAGCAAGTGACTTTGCCTTCAGGGATTTTTCTTTGTTGTCAGGAATCACTGATCCTGCAGCTGCAGACAACTTTACGAGTTGTTTCTCAACATGCGGCTCTACATCAGAAGTTTTATCTGGTTTCAAAGCTTTATCTTGCTGTGTGGAGGTCGTCCTCAGCTCCTTGACGTCGCTAGGAGGTGCTGCTGATACCACCAACATGACTGTTAGAACAACTGTTCCGAAGATGATCTGTCGGAAAAATAAATATTTGGTACATATTAGCAAACCCGTTCAGGTATTTCTATTGGCATCTTGCCTTCAATAATAGCCAGCACAGCAACACATCAAGAGACGTTTAGAACAATACTTGCCACATAAAAGCAAATTATTAAGTCTACTAGAAAGATACAAACATATTAGTAACACCGAAAAAGATGTGAAGGTTTGCAATTGAAATGTTACATCATTTAAGTTAGAAAAAATGATCAAGCTAGAGTCAATAGGTCTGTACATTCGCTGACAATAAAAGCTGTACGGTAAAATGGGGCTGGATACGTTCTTGATGTTGGCTGCCTTAAACACCAGAGCAGAGACGGCTGCATTTGAAGTGGTGCCGCAATCAGGAGGCATGGGCTAATGACGAGCGACGTCGCCTCAGGTCTAGCGATTACACTCGGTTCTTATTACTATGGTTGATCAACTTGTGCGAGTATCGCGGCCCTAAGGATAGAGCGAACATTATCAGGAGATTAATTAACGGGGGTGATGGAATCAAAGGGAGATCTAGGAGACGTTATTTAGCCTCCGTATCCAAGGATTTGAAAATAAGAAGAGACCACATAGCAAGACCAATTAGTATGTCATTTTGAAAATCTTACCTAACTTCGTCACTGAGAAAAGTGAAGAGGACACTTGGAGAAATAGATAAGAAGATAATGGCTTTTGAACTGTGGTGCTACCGCTGGATTTTCAAAATTCTATTAACAATGACATAGTTCGCGTTACAGGCTCTGCATGTAAGAGACGATCTGTAACGAAGCCGAGGACTCTCAGGACACGTAACAGCCTCTTTACCTTATACGAGTTTATAACATCGGAGAGTTAAATGACGGCCACGGGGCCCTAACTGCGCTAGAGATCATTTTCTCTTACTTGAGGCAGGTTGTTCTCTCTAATCTTTTCTATATGACCTCTCTTGGTCAGTTAGAATTCTTTACAGAACCTGACACGTAACATGGCACATTAACATAAATGTTTTTGGTTGTACATCGCCTGACAATTTTCACGGCTTCCAGAGATGTTGATGTAAAATTTATTCCATGGAAGCTCTTTAAAGTGCCAGTAAATCTACAGACACAAGGCCGGTGTATTTGAGCAACTTCAGATACCATCAGACCGAGCCTCACTGAACCCGCCACCTTGGGCCGAGCCTCTTCTTTCGATACCTTAAATCAAAGGCCCCTTCCTCTGTCTTCCTCCTTCTTTATAGAATAAAGAGGGAACGATTTACCCTTCGTACCTCCCCCTCAAAGCGATGATCACCACCACCATTAGAGCCAGGTTTTAAGGGCCAAGCCGACCGGTCACTGGCGTCTGGTAATATAAATGAAAGGAGAGTGGAATAAAATCAAATTTCCAACCAAAATAGAAGTGGTTGTCAGGTCTATGTGATACCTAAGACAGTGACCACGTCTCCTAACCTAATATAAGACTTCATTCCTCCCCTGAAGTGGGGAGTAGGGGGTAACGCCCACCGTTCCTCTGGCCAAGGAGATTTGATACGGTGAAGGAGATGTGTGGTGAAGATAAGGGGGATGGCGACCGTACCCTATACCAGGAAATGTCCCGCCATTCGCCTTAGTGCAGGAGAATGGAAAACACTGAAAACCACTCTCAGGACAGCCGACGGTGGAAACCAGACCCTCACCGTCTCCTGAATGCAGAGTTGTAGAGCCATGGCCACCTCCATCTCTGCACCCGCCGACGACCTTTATGCTTACCATTATATTCATGTTAACTTCGCACATGAGGCAGTAACCACATCTGAACGACACTACTACTACACTACTACTGCTGGTTTCACGTCTCATTAACTACCTTCACAATTTACGAAAACGCCGAAGTGCCCAAATTTTTCCCTACAGGAAGCATCCACTGTGAACCCGTGGCGCAAAGTCGGCCTTCGGATCCCAAGACCGCGGATAGTCCCTTCAGTACGCCTTGATGTACGATGTCGGCCTGTAAAAGATCTCTTTTGACAAATGTGATGTTAACTCGACAGAATTAATCATAAAAGAACTAAGCTGTGGATCACCCAAGAGAAAGCTGTTTGACTTTCCCATTTTGTAAAGAAAAACAAAATGTTAAAATTGAGGTACAGGTAACATATGGCGTCAAATTAAAATGCCTACACACTCTAACTGAGGCCATACGACTCTTGTTTTCATTATCATTATTATTATTATTATTATTATTATTATTATTATTATTATTATTTATGTGTTATTCCACAGGAGTTCCTTTACGTTCCGGTAAATTACTGACAAGGGTCTGGCGTGTATGAACACCCTCGAATATCACCGAATTGAGCCGGGGTCGAACCCGTGAACTCAAGCTTAGAGGCATCTGAAGGTGGGCAGGCTTACTAATAACGTTGTCGGTTTTACGTCCGCCTAACTACATTTTCTGTTATCAGAGACGCCAATTTTTCGTCATTTTGTCCCGCACAAGTTTATTTTATGTGCGTACAAATGTACCGAAACGAGGCTAGCGATTTGAGTACCTTCAAATACCATTGAACTGAGCCGGGATCGAAACCTTCAACTTGAGCTCAGAAGGCCAGTGCTCTATCGCTTGGGCCAACAAGCCCAAACATAGGTGTATTATCAATACGCATTTATTTCATTAGTACTATGATTCTATTTTATTTCAGCAGTCAGATTCGCATAAAATAATTATTACCTCCAAGCTTTAGCGTCGCTGAATTATAGGCCTCATGTAAAAAAGTCGACTTCAGCAAGTAACTAAGACACATAGATAAAATACTAAACTGCTCAGAAACTCCGTTCGAATATTAAAATCCAAAAATAAAATTATGTATGGTTCAGTTAATGAAGATACGTATATCGTGTTTCAGTGACATACCATGCTGTTGAATCCCATGCCGTTCTTCTGATGTTGGTGCTAGTTCAATACTACCTCTCAACGGATACTTTCGCTTTATATATTATATGTCCGTAGAAAGTGGCAATATTTGGTATTACCCTAAGACATCAGCATGATGATCGCTAAGGAGTTTCCATTTTCGAACAGAATTTCCTGACAAGTCACGTGCCGTTAATGGCCAGCCAACGTAATCAAGTGATATTATGATACCCTAAAAAGGAAACACTGTAAAACAATAATATCCGAAGTTCCTTCAATTTCACAACTTTCTTCTTCCTAGGCTCTCTCCCAATTTTCTGGGGTTTGCATTACATTTGAGAAATACGCCCATGTATAATGGATTAGACTATACCAAAGCTGAGCTTAAGTGGACCAGTCCGTGAGAAATAAACAACATATAATAGGTAACGTAGTAAAATATATATTATATACGGTCACGTCTTTCAGCAATAAGTCTGCAAGCCTCTGTAAATTAACTAATCCTCTCTCCTCAACCAGGGATGTGGCTTCATTTAGTTCCGCACCTCGTGTCCTTCATTCTCAACTCTAATCATTATGTCCAGGTCTCCCTCTCCTTCTCTTACCCTCCACGATCGTACCTATAATTCTCACAGGTAACCTATCTTTCTCCGTTCGCTTCACATGACCTACCACTTAAGCCAGTTTATACGCAAAGCTTCATCCGTCAAGCTCATTCCTAACTTACCCTTTATCTCGTCATTTCTAGCAAATGCGTGATATTGTAACAACCTGTTTGCACCAGCACTGGTTCTCGCTATTTTCATGTCCTATAATTCCAACCAATGAATGTCCTGAGTCCACTCAGATTTCTGTCCAGTACAGCAAAGTTTTTTCTAAAACGGAACAATGTAAAAAAAAAATCCATCTAATTGCTCGCTGCATTGCCCTTCATTGAAATTGCAGTATTAGGAACAAGCGAGTTGGCCGTGCTGTTTGGGGGTGGTCAGGTGTGAGCTTGCGAACGGGAGATAGTGGGTTCGAACTCCACTGTTGGCAGCCCTGATGGATTATTTTTTTTTTTTTTTGGTTTCCAATTTTCACATTACTCAAATACTGGGCTACCTCAATGAAGAACATGGCCGCTTCCTTCCCACTCTTAGTCCTTTCCTATATCATCGTCGCCATAAGACCTCTCTGTATCGGTGCGGCGAAAGGCAAATTTAAAAACAAAATATTAGGCCTATTGTCGTGTGTCTCCGCGCTCCTCGCTCTGCGCCGCCTGCTCCGCGCACGCAACAGCCTGGATTGTTCTCGACTCTACGAGACGTCTGCACTGCGCTTGCCTGTTACATCAGCCAGCTAGAGCTGGGAACGGTAGGAGCGGAGCGGAGCAGTTGTTTTCGCTCGTCCTCCGGAGACCTCCGGTAGTCCTCCGATTGAATTCACGGGCAGAAAATTCAAATGCTTTAATGTGGGCAATGTAGTAATGGTGATCTTGGGTGGAATTACAATTTAGGCTTCAGTATCAATTCCACAGATGCATGTGTCTTTCTACGTTTGTCATTGAAATGCTGCAGTCGTTTCAAGATTGCCTCATTATTTTGTTACGCTGTGAATAACAGATTTTGATCTGTTGAAATTCAGTTTGCGTCCGCCTCTGTGGTGTAGTGGTTAGTGTGATTAGCTGCCACCCCCGGAGGCCCGGGTTCGATTCCCGGGTCTGCCACGAAATGTGAAAAGTGGTACGACGGCTGGAACGGGCTCCGCTCAGCCTCGGGAGGTCAACTAAGTAGAGGTGGGTTCGATTCCCACCTCAGCCATCCTAGACGTGGTTTTCCGTGGTTTCCCAGTTAGCCTCCAGGCAAATGCCGGGATGATACCTAAGTTAAGGCCACGGCCGCTTCCTTCCCTCTTCCTTGTCTATCCCTTCCGATCTTCCCATCCCCCCGTAAGGCCCCTGTTCAGCATAGCAGGTGAGGCCGCCTGGCGAGGTACTGGTCATCCTCCCCAGTTGTATCCCACGACCCAGAGTATGAAGCTCCAGGACACTGCCCTTGAGGCGGTAGAGGTGGGATCCCTCGATGAGTCCGAGGGAAAAACCAACCCTGGAGGGTAAGCAGATTAAGAAAGAAAGAAAGATCATTTATTACTGAAGAGAATGAAGTGATTGGAATTGTTTATATGTTGTACCGGGCTGAGTAGTTCAGACGGTAGAGCGCTGGCTAGTGGCTGGGACGGAGCGGTGCAGTTGTTGTGACGTCATCATCCGGTTGTACCGAGTAAACTACCTAGTGAATGTACTGTAGCGGCATGACAACGTAAAAGTATTTCACCCGTATATTCAATGCCCTTTTCTCACAACATAACTGTTTCGCTTAATACAGCAATGTTGTTTTCTTCTGCTGAAGCCGACTACCACCCGTCGCGTAAATGCGGCCGCAAAATGTGCATTTTGCTGATGTTTATCATCGGTAATTTCAAAGAAATGCCATGCATCAGACGGCCTTCGTGGTACAAATTTCTGTACAAATTTATTAAATGCCTTTAAATATTCTAAAACACGAATACCATCTAAAAACGGGATTAAATATCAAACCAATACCACAATTGTTTTCTAATATACTTTGCATTACCTACACAACACAACACAACAAACAGAGGAAATATAGATGCAAATTTAATACGCACATACTGAATACAGGTACAATACACTTACAAGGGGAGGCCATGGCGTTCGGATCACGGAGTACCTTCCAACTTTGTACACATTTAGTAGTCCATTAGGACAACATAATGTGCAAGTAGTACTGCGTACTACTAAGGCGTTCTCGAGAAAATCGCAAGATAACCTTTCGCGTCGAATATGTATCGGTGCTTTGGGTTCACGAACACGAAACGGCGGTGGTCGAGTGGTTAGCGTTCAAGCTCCGAAAGCGCTGGTTCACTGGTTCGAGTCCCGCTTCTCGCGTTGTTTTTCAACACTGGTTATTTTCTTCAAAATGCTATTTGTTCGGGGCGTCGACCCATGTGGATCTTTTGCCCCTACCCTGCCTGCGTGTAATTAGAATGGCGGTAGTGTGGAATGTTGTGTGTGAGGAAAGGAAGATTAAGGACGTCACAAACACCCAGTCCCCAGGACTGGAATAGTATTCATTACAATTAAGAAAAAACACCGGCCCGGCTGGGAATCGAACCCGGAGCCGCCGGGCGACAGGCGGGCGCGTTGGCCCCAACGCCGCGGGGACGTACGAGAGTACGTATAGTCTATCATGTATATTACACTTCAAAGGTAATATAATGAAGTGGACTTTTATCGGAAATATATATATATTATTAAACGTTAATATAAATGCGAATGCATATATTTCATATATTCGCCTTCTTCATACTTATAAAACAGTATTTACTACGTCGCTACCACATCCGTTGCGCTCCACTACTGGAAGTGGAAGCGAGCACACATTCAGTACTGTTCCTCCGTCCTCCGCTCGTCCTCCGCTCGCCCTCCGAAACCTCCGATTGGTTTCCAAGCAACAGTTGACTACCGGAGAATACCGGAGGGAGCGCTGCACTCGCACTACCGATTGCAATCATAGGAGCAACAGCTCCGTTCCCAGCTCTACAGCCAGCTATAATAAAGGCGCTGCCTTCCAGCCACAGGCGAAGACTTGCCAGTGCCCAGCACCAGATTACGCCGAATGTCGAACACGGAGGCTATCCCTCTTAAAAACGTGTCTCGAATATGTGGACTGATTCTGAGTGTTTGAGGTTTCACCTCGGGTTACTGCCTCCGCTCCCGTTTACCGCAGCCACGTCGAGCCCTATGACAGTATTCCCTCAGTCCCACCTAGGCTCAATCACATCAATTAGTATTCTACTAATTATGCATTTCAATGTCAGTTCCTGACAAGTTACAGAAACAACTAATATTCTATTAGTGCAAGCTTTCGCTACTGATTACACTTGTGACGGTATAGAACAGATAGTTTTCAACTATCAAGAACTCTAGCTTTTCAATGGACTTTTGGATCAAGATAGACTCATGTATATATGTATATAAAGTGTACATTCTTTTGAACTTCAGTCTACAAGCAGCGTTAACTGTTTATAATTTTCATACTGCTTCGAGGAAAGTTTTATTTGAATGTATGTACTGTATATATGTTGTTAAGACTATCTGAAGCAATAAAATATAGTTGTGTTCCTGTATACCTGTTCTTGTATACAACACCTATCCTTGTTTTAAATTTAAGCACATCTAATTAAAATATGTAACTAATCTTACCATTCTACCTCTTCGCATTTGCACTTCCTCTTAACAGTAATCACCAGCACCATCATCTCTAGCCGGTTTCCCCTTTCGTGTGGTTCATACAACTCACTAAGAGCCTTCACTTCTTCTTGCTTAGGTTGTACAGGTATTGCAGCTGCTCTTGCTACTGCTATTTATGATGAGTATGATGATGATCGTACCCTAGTATCTAATGCAGAAATCCCTCCAGTATGAGGCAGCCACAATAGCTTTATCACTGACCGTAATGAAGTCTTCATGCTGGAATTCTACAGTCCTGTCTGGACAGTGAAATAGATGCCGACAATCACTCGCAATCAGTATTCTGTGCATCTTTGGAGTGTAACCTTGCTTCTAGGAATTCCAGTTCTTATTAAGGGTGTTCTAGACAGGCTAAGTTTGCGAAGTATTCTGATGGACTATTGCAGTTAGATAGTGAGGACTGCCAGTATTGATGCCTAAGAACGCTTGGTGTGGCTGGAGCTGCCCTGCTCTTTTTAATTACACTCTTCCGTGACCTAAGACATTGTTGCATTGGAAAAATTGCTGTTTCGAACCTCACCGTCAGCAACCGTGATTTGGTTAATGTGATTTCCTAATTTCACGCCAGGCAAATATCGGGGCTGTATACTGTATATGGCCGCTACCTTCCAATACTTATTCATTTCCTATCCCACCGTCACCGATAAGTTAACTTATATGAGTTAGTGTCACGTTAAACACTTAGGGAAAGAAAACAAGCCTTAGCCATTCAAGATGACTGCCACCAAGCCGCATGGTCTGTGGATACTAAAGCGTTCACATGATCAGTGTAACTGTACTGTACATGGCCGCCTTACTTTCCTTTTTTGACCGAGCATACTACCCACTGTATAAAATTAGCTCCTCAGTTGACCTCAAGAAGTTGAGTAACACCTGTCCAGTTCTCTAAATCCTTGAATAAGCCGGTAAGACAAAATGAGGCTTCCTGGAGATGTGTACAGCTTATCACATATTTTACCTGGGTAATCTGTACAAATTACATTACAATTTTGTCAGTACACCTCATACCTCATTTCTATCTCGAATTTTTAATTGTTTTCGCTTTTCTTTACGTTGCACCGATACCGGCGAAGATGGAATAGGAAAGTGCTACGAGTGGGAAAATTACCATGGATTTAATTAAGGTATTTGCCCAGTATGAAAACCACGGAAAACCATTTCTGGAATAAATTCGTTTACCGTCCAGAATTGTCTTTTCCCTAGTATTCAGCGAAGGAGCCCTTCTCAACCGCGTATAGGGCAGTGTCCTGGCGCGTGAGATATCTGGTCGGATATGATACTGGGGCAGAGGACCAGTGCCTCGCCCTTGTGGCTTCACCTGCCATACTGAAAAGTGGCCTTGTAAGAGGTGGGAAGGTTGGAAGGGATAGACAAGGAAGAGAAAAGGAAGTGGCTTTGGCCTTAAGTTTGATACCATCCCGGCATTTGCCTGGAGGAGAACAGGTAAACAACGGCAAACCACTTCTAGGATGGCTGAGATGGGAATCGAACGCCCCTCCACTCAGTTGACCTCCTGAGGCTGAGTGGATCTCGTTCCAATCCTCGTACCACGTTTCAAATTTCATTGCAGAGCCGTGAATCGAACCCGGGTCTCCGGGTATGGAAGCTAATTACACTAACCACAATACCACAGAGATGGACAGTTGTGTAATATTACTTCGTATAATCTTGTAGTTTCTTACTCTTGAGGAAGCTTGAGAATGTCATCAATTCTTTTTCTTTTGTTCTCAGAGGAGATGCCTTTCAGGTAGGAAAAACTAATTGATCAACACATGTTATGAGGAACATGTGACACTGAAGGCCATCAGTAAATAATAACTACACCGTCATGACTGATGTTTATGAACTGGCTGATTTTGAATTGGAACTCGTCTTCCTGAGGCTCAAGGGATGTCACAATTTTCTTGCAATATCTTCACTACCAACATTTAAATTCGATTATGTCGCCCTTGGGTACTTCCTCAGACTATTTCCGTGGAACCTTTGAAAATCTATTTAGTAGAAGCAAGGAATGGGGAACGAGACTGGATACTCAAAGGTGTATTCCTTTGTTGCAGAGATATTTCAACAATATTGTGCCATGCGCCACTATGCTATTGCCATGACGGGCCTTGGCTTACCAAGCGAGGGCTGCTCGGCCCGAACGTCAGCAGGTTACGAGGTAACACGTGGTTGGTCCCGAACATCTTACAGTAATCTTGACTGAGCCCTTGCATACGGAGCATACTGCATAGAAAAAAAAAAAAAAAAGGCTATCACAACTGAAAACATGGTGACATTACTATTTTTCTCAGCTGGAATTACCAGCACCAGGAATGATAGTGATGACACTGATAACAATTCCCCATCGTATTATATGTTTATTTCCTTCAATTTGACAACATACAGGAAGGAACCGTTTTCAGAAATCATGCTACCGGGCGAGTTGGCCGTGCACGTAGGGGCGCGCGGCTGTGAGCTTGCATCCGGGAGATAGTAGGTTCGAATCCCACTATCGGCAGCCCTGAAAATGGTTTTCCGTGGTTTCCCATTTTCACACCAGGCAAATGCTGGGGCTGTACCTTAATTAAGGCCACGGCCGCTTCCTTCCAACTCCCAGGCCTTTCCTATCCCCTCGTCGCCATAAGACCTATCTGTGTCGGCGCGACGTAAAGCCCCTAGCAAAAAAAAAAAAAAATCATGATTGAAATAATAATATTTTGATTAAATGAATGACGTGATATTTATGATATAGTGGGAAGGGAGAGGGGCAAATTCGTTGCCAGCATACAGCCTACACCTGTCAAATAGCATCAAGGGCTCAAGACTTTAAGGTCTCCATCTGACGAAGAAATCAACAGCTCACTCCATATAAACACTACGTGGAGTTTCGGAATTAAATCCAGGCTTTTAGCATGGAATCCTGCGATAAGAATTGTATATCACCACCTCTCCTCCACTGCCGGCCAACATTCAGAGGGTGAAAATTTTTCGACCACCGGGACTCGATCTGGTTATCCGCGGTGTCAAAAAATACAGATTTCATGCCCTAAAGATCATCACCAACATGCCGTCTTAGCTTTGTGATGAATATGGAAGATATTTTTCCATTTAGTAGGCTGTAGTTCAAATGGTACCTAGTACCAAGTGTTGCACCGGAAATAGCACCCGACAATTACAAGGGACAATTGTATACGAAGGTCTGTGTGGACTGAAGTTCGCATTGTGCGTGGAGACAGTCTAAGCTGCTGTACTTCACCATCTGAACTGAGAAGTTTCTTCAGGAGTAGCCTAACCGAAGTGCTAAAGGCATGGTCATTTCTCTCGGAAGGACGTGAGCTCCAATTCACTCCAGGGAGTCGAAAATTTAGGAACGAATTTACCCTTCTGAACAGGCACATGGACTTATGTCCAGAAGGACTACCTTTCCTTTCCAATATTGACGATGTGTAAAGCGTTTCTGTGGAGAATGTTGAAGGAACAATATTCACATCCAAACTACGAAGTCTGCAAAAATGACGTGAGATCATTGATTCAGCGATGAGAGATGGACCCCCTGAACAGCACCCCCGTACAATATCCAACAACACTGAATGCATGGTGTTTTTTGTACATTGAATACCAAAAATTCTCCTTCCCTGCTGGCCAAAATTCTGATGCTGAAAATCCCTTCGACCAACGGGACTCGAACCAGTTAAGCGTTGTGGCAGAGCATATAGAACTGGTGTCTTAACGATCATGACCACCAAGATGGTACTTTTGCCGACGATGGTATAGCAAAGGAATAGTATTGAGAAAGAAGTTGCGGAGGCAAGGTATTAAGGTATGATATATATCCAGCGTTTAACTGGTGCAAAATCAGGATACTATAGAAAACTCTCTTTAGGGCAGCTGATATTGGTTTAAACCCCTGTCTCGAATGCAAGATTATGGCTACAAGATCCGTACTATGCAGTCATCAAGCTCGGTTTTAATTCAGTTACATAAAAAAAAGAGCAACCAAAACCTTGGCCTCCTGAGCGACCGCTCCTCAGCCTATAGATTACGAGCTGAAGCGTGGTCAACACGACGAATCATTTCGGCTGTTCTTTTTTTTCTTTTTTTCGTCTTTCTAGATCGGAACTGCTATCTCAACGTCAGAAATCTCTTTAATTTTCTAATGTATACTGAGAGGATCAGATCCACGTAAAAATGCCTGGTCTAGTCGAGATTGACCCAGGGCCTCCATAAAAGTGGTAGGCTGGCTACCATTAGACTACGCGACGGCAGTTCAGTTAACCACCCGTATTAATTTGGAGTTTTATCCTGTCGGGTGACTTGAAACCCACATTAAGTCAATTAAGTAAACCTTAATATTGAAGCAGAAATCCAACACCTGAGCAAGGGCCGTCTTGTTACCTTCTTTATAAATGTTAGTAACTTTCTTTCCTTTCTTAACCCGTGTGCCTTCCAGGGATGGTTTTTCCCTCGGACTCATCAAGGGATCCCACCTCTACCGCATCAAGGGAAGTAACCTGGACCGTGAGACATAGCGTTGTGGGATACAATTGGGAAGAAGGACCAGTACCACACCAAGACGGCCTCACATGCTATGCTGAATAGGGGCCTTGATGGATATGGGAAGATTGGAAGGGATAGTCAAGGAGATGGGAAGGAAGCCTTAAGTTAGGGACCATCCCGGCATTTGCCTAGAAGAGAAGTGGGAAACCACGGAAAACCACTTCTAGGATGGGAATCGAGTTCTTCTCTACTCAGTTGACCTCCCGAGGCTGAGTGGACCCCTTTCCAACCCTTGTACCACTTTCAAATGTCGTGGCAGAGCCGGGAATCGAACCTGGGCCTCCGGGGATGGCAGCTAATCACACTAACCACTACACCACAGAGGCGGATAAATGTCAGTAACATGCTATGAAACTGATCTGCTTCAAAACTTCACTCAAGTATCACATTATCGTAAACAGCTTGGTAAATCACACCAGGTTTGTAATTTTGGAATACATAATAAACCATTGCCATTCTTGATGGATACAGTACCTTTGTGTCCATCTCTTGGCACAGGCCAGAGTAAAGTGTAGCTTTCACCGAAGTCCCAGTCTCATCCATGGCTGTGACAATATGGAAGCTGCTGGGGTATGGGTGGTGCTGAGTAATGGCATTCAGAGCACGCTTAGTGCATCTGAGTGTCATGAAAGGTGTTGCTCATAGGGTCAGTTGTGCTGCAGTAGCACTTTCTGACCCAGTGAGGAAAGCAATGGCAAACTACCTCACTCCTCGTCTTGTCTAGTACGCCTCATTTTGGTGCTGCCATTGGTTTTTGCGGTTTCCTTATAACCGCATAACCTTTGGTGGTGCTATTTGAGGATCCAACCAGCCTCTGGGCTGATGACCTAACAGACAGACACAATAAACCATAACAGCATTATTTAATAGTACTGTAAGAAGATTCGTTTTCTACTGACGTTAACTTTGAAGAAAGGTTGAGAAATATCGATTCAAAAGGAGTGATATAATGGGAGATAAATAAAGGCATAAACTTGTTACGGCTGCTTCATTGTCATGGATTGACGCTACATGGTATATGTTTCTGGCAATTAATTCCTGGAGATAAAGGAAACTCTTGGACCATGCCGCATTTGAAAGGCCTTGAGACTATCAAAACAACTACTGCTCGATGAGAAGTGTTGGATATATTTAAGTGGTGATTTTGCCGGAGGTGATTATTGCTTCACGAGGAAATACTACGAAATAATTATCACCTAAATCTTATCGCGGAAGGAAGACAAAGAGTCTGCTTCTTTTTCTGAATGATCAGCGTGCTAGTCAAATGACCCAGGGTTTAATTCCTGGCCGGTTCTGCGTTTGATTAATGCTTCTCGCTCGGAAATGAGGCTTTTAATTCCTCCAAAAAAATGTACATTCCTCTACACACTACACATCACAGAACCAGCTGCCAAAGGAACACGTAATAGTGAATACATCTCTTTTAATCTACAGAATTGGCGTATGGAAGGGTATTAGGTCGTAAAAATGTGCCAAATCCTTACCAAGTATTAACATCAATAAACTAAGAGAAATGCTATTAAGGAGAGAGAAGGAAGTGCAGGAAATCCAAAGGTATCAAGAGAAAAGAGAAAGGTCACAATAGTCAAGAGAACTTGAGACTTAGCGAAGAGAGAAAGAAATACTTACTTTCTGATTAGTTTGATTTATTATAGCTGTTCGTGAGTGCAAATATCGGCTTGTTGTCATTTCTTGATGGATTTAGTACCTTTACTCCCGTCTCTTGGGACACACACCAAAACAAAAAATGTAGTTTCTACAGAAGTACTCGTCTCATTTATGGTCGTAATATTATGGAAAATTTTGGGGTATGGGTGATGCTGAGTAATGACTTTCAGGCCACCACTAGTGCGCGTTAGTGTTGTGGAAGTTGTTACTTATACGGTCATTCGTGTTGCAATAGCACTTTCTGGCCCAGTGAGGAAATACCTCACGCCTCACCTTGCATGGTACGCCTCATTTTGGGGCCGCCGTCGATTTTGTCAGATACTCCGTAATAGCCATTTAAAGATCAAACCTTTACTAAGACCTCGGCCGCTTCCTTCTCACTCCTAGCCCTTTTCTACCCCATCGTCGTCATAAGAGCTATTTGTATCGGTGCGACGTAAAAAAGAGAATGATCAAATTAGCCTCTGGACTGATCGCCTAACAGATAGAAAGAGCGCAATCACTGTACACGAATTTTTCTTTCTGCTCTTATTCATTCAAACAAACTTATACTCCTGAAGACATTCGTTAGAGTAACTACGAAACTGCGGGAAACGCAGCAGCTATTAAAGAAATCATCCTCCGCGTATGCACTCTCCTAGCCGCGAATGGTTCAGTTGTGACTGATCTGTTTGCGTGATTGTACGCTGTTACTATCTCAGAAATAATAATAATAATAATAATAATAATAATAATAATAATAATAAAAATAATAATAATAATAATAATAATAATAATAATAATAATAATAATAATAATAATAATAATAAAGTCTTAGCTGCCATGTGCAAGCATTTTAACTTGATGATTCCAAGGCTGCCAGCGAGACAATCTCAAAGTTTTGTTTTACTCTCTTAGATGGAAGAGTAAACTAGATTTTCACTTGGGCGCCTATGGCAGAATTTTTAAATAACTTTTGCCGGCTAAACAGCAACAGCAACATGGAGTGTCGAACGGACTTCTACACACCTTTCCATCAAACGGACTACAACTGATACCCAGAATAAGCTTAGTGAAAGTAGTGTTAATTAGCATGTTTAAAGGTTAATTTCAAAGTAACCATGTAAAGTGTTGTTTAATGCTGTATAGAATAGTGCAATGTAGGGTGAGGAAGCAAATGATTTTGCAGATGTCAGTAGAGCTATATGCACGTGGTTATTTTGAACCTTAAGCTCTCTGATACAGAACGTAATATCAGCAGTGCCAGATTCAGCTAGCGCTCCGTGCCCGTCATTCACTTTGACCATCTTTGAGAGTAAATGGGACAAGTTATGGGAGCGTCACACTGCCAGAGAAACGACTTCCCCAATTGTATATTTTAGCTTCCTTTACCGAGTCACTGCCGCTCGTTTTCGAGGCAGCTCTGCAGTTGACTACACCAGGATGAGTGAAACCTCTGCCAAATGAACCCAGAGGCTCCATATAGGAGACGTTACTCTTACATCCTGGGGCAGGCTGATAGTACGAAGGTAAGGCGTCTGGAATCTGTGATATGCCTTCTTTATATTCGTTAAATGAATGCACCAATTGAGATCTGAGATCAGCTATTGTGAATGCTAATCTTCAAACCTCGCACCAGCTATACTATACTGTAATTGTGGCCACTCCATTGTCTGAAGGGGTGTATATTGAAGATGTATGTATGTATGTATGTATGTATGTATGTATGTATGTATGTATGTATGTATGTATGTATGTATGTTCAGTCCGTCAGCGGTTCCTCTGGTGGGATCCTCAACAGCTCTGCCATCAGCTGTCATAGATGGCCTAGGCATCACTGACGAGGCGTACTAGGGAAATGAGGAGTGAGGTAGTTTCCCGTTGCTTTCCTCACCGAGCCAGAGTTGCTATTACATTTCAGTCTGCCAAGCCCACAGAAATGCATCCACTAACTGACCCTATGAGCAACATTTTCATACCATTCATAGCAGGGACTGGCTGCATAACGATTGGCATTACTAGCATCGCTCATACCTCAGTCACTTTCATATTGTCAAAGCCAAGGATAAGACAGAGACAGATCTATGAAAGTAACAAAATTGCTCTAGCCTATACCAGAAGACATAGTGCACTGTAAACACTAGGTCCTGCCAGCAAAGGCATATATTGAAGATAAAGGTAATATAAAGAAGTGTGTGATGTATATCTGTGTAGCCAGATATCCCGTGTACAGTATACTGTAAGTTCCTCGTAGATACACTATTCTCGGAAACAATTTAATCTACAGATAGGCCTATGATATTTTTTGTGGATATCCTCAGGATTTGTAGCTACATGTGCGTTGAAATTATTTCAAAAATAATTAAAATGAATTATTACAAAATATTAAATGCGAGGAACACACAATCCATGCGCTCATTCTTTTTGAGCAACTATACAATACTAGTGTTCATATTATATATATATATAAGAGTTGTGTCCGTTCATTGCTCAGAATTTATACAGAATGGTATTTTTATATCGGTCATGTTCACGGCAACAAGGTAATGCACATTTTAATTGTCCGTAGTTTCTGTCTATCTGTCTGTCTGAACACGCATCACGAGAAAACGGTTGAAGAGAATTTATAAAAATTGGTATGCGAAGTCGGGGAATGAGTCGTTACAATCTAGGCTATAAATTATTTCATTTACTAACGTTATATAATATTAAATTTCCGATCATTTATATCATACATTTTTACCATACCGGCGATGATCACAGATACATTCCTGAATTTGGAT
The DNA here is from genome assembly GCF_040414725.1 of Anabrus simplex. NCBI lineage: Eukaryota > Metazoa > Arthropoda > Insecta > Orthoptera > Tettigoniidae > Anabrus > Anabrus simplex. The sequence goes on along the minus strand of NC_090265.1, from coordinate 373,182,864 downwards.
GTTTGTTACTAAATCCAGATCAGCGCCGAGTCATGAGAAAATGGGTAAATAGAATTTAATGAAAACCGGTATGTAAAGTCGGAGAATAAGGAACTACGGTCTACGCTATGAATAATTATATACGACACCCTAATATCACAGAGTCGAAAGAAAACTAAATGTGAAGGCCTACAATATAGAAAGCTCATAAAATTCATCAACAATAACATTACATTCACCATTGCTTGTTGTGATGTGCTTTGTGTCTTCTGTTGCCACTCATCTCCGATAGATAGGGCTACTGCTGGGTACCGAGCCAAGGTCTGTCTAGGGAGGTCTGGTCACGCTACCACAATCCTTTGCGGTGGCGGCCATATTGGGTCTTAAATATCGTTGTTTTATGGGCGTGCCCGATGAAATGATGTGAGTTATTACTTGTATTTTGAAGGAAAATGGGATACTGTGCCGCACCAAATTGTCAAAATAAGACAACTGACGGAATTATAGTGTTTCGCTTCCCGAGAGATAAGCAAAGGAGAGCTCAGTGGGTACAAAACTGTAGGCGTGACAAATCGCAATCTACAGATAATTCCGTCTTGTGCGCGGTTAGTGAAGTTATACATTCGTATTATTCCTGAATAATGTCCGACTCGTTGGCTGAACGGTCAGCGTACTGGCCTTCGGTTCAGAGGGTCCCGGGTTCGATTCCCGGCCGGGTCGGGGATTTTAACCTTAATTGGTTAATTCCAATGGCACGGGGGCTGGGTGTATGTGTTGTCTTCATCATCATTTCATCCTCATCACGACGCGCAGGTCGCCTACGGGTGTCACATAGAAAGACCTGCACCTGGCGAGCCGAACCCGTCCTGGGATATCCCGGCACTAAAAGCCATACGACATTTCATTTCATTTCATTCCTGAATAATAATATGTTTATATGAACGATGTTTTATATTTATAGGTCTTATTATGTATTTTCTTCTAGCATAATTTTGAAGAATCGCAATTTGAACTAAAGGGGGCAGATGAACGTAAACTACTCAAGTGGAATTCCATTCCAAAAATGTTCAACGTCCCTAATCCACCCAAGTCTTTGACATATAATAGGAAACCTCCCAAAGAAAGAGAATTGTTTTTCAAAACAAGCAAGAAAAGTAACAGGAAATGTGTAATAGTAGTACTGATGTTTATGAAAATTTCCTTTCCATGTGTCCGGCTCCATGGCTAAATGGTTAACGTGCTGGCCTTTGGTCACAGGGGTCCCGGGTTCGATTTCCGGCAAGGTCAGGAATTTTAACCGTAATTGGTTAATTTCGCTGGCGTATCACTTCAAACCAACCATTTGTGTCCAGCTTGCCATCATTACAACAACAATTGTGAATAGCAGTCTTATACGGTACTGTAGTTATTATTTACAGCTATATTGCATTCATCTTAAATGCTCTGTGGAGTACATTATATGGCTGGACACATACTATAAAGATCGCAACACTCGCACTAACCAACTACTGTAATTTAACGTACCGTAGCCTAACATAATATCCTAATGTAATCCCTAAAATAGCCTAACCTAGGTTAACTCAACTTAATAGTGACTGAATTTCTATTTCTTATGGAATCTTGTCTACCAATGGCTTTAATTTTCTTAACCATTATTATTATTATTATTATTATTAATATTATTATTATTATTATTATTATTATTATTATTATTATTATTATTATTATTATTTTCATGCATGTTAGGACTCAGTTAAGAGCCCCGTGGTTGCCAAGCGCACACTCCCTAGTTAGGAGCTATTGACGCCCCTTTCAGTCATATCTTATGACAGGCAGGGGATACCGTGGGTGTTATTCTATTGCCCCCGTCCACAGGGGGGAAATCAATTTGGGTTGTGACTACGAGGCCCTTAGCTGAGTCTTTACATTGCTTTCACTTACTTGTGTTAGGCTCTCACCTATTCTAATCCATCCGACCTCCCATGGTCAACACTTGTTCTTTTCCGACCGCGAAGGCATTAGCGCATTCGAGGCCTAGGAAGTTTTTCATTTCCACGCACTTTGTGGCCTTCATCTTTATTTTGCCGATACCTCCATTTTTCTAAGTGTTGGAGCCCTTCCATTTGTTTTCTTCTGATTAGTGTTTATAGAGGATGGTTGCCCAGTTGTACTTCCTCTTAAAACAATAATCACCACCACAACTTTGTACTGTATAGATGCAGGGGTTATCAATAAACTAGCTAAGAGTAGTTAAGAACATCACTCTTGTTGCATATGTGCAGAGTATTTTTGCCTTAGAACCCAAATAAATACTACAAAAATGGATAACAACAGTTACCATACATAATTTAATGCACTCAACTCAAGAAGCATTCAGTGCTTGTCAACATACTGGAGTAACCTTTTAGAAACGCAGTATCGGTAATTACTTTCTTAATAAAGAAAACGCTCAAGGTAATTTATTACAACTGTCTTTTAATACTTTAGGTACAGTACTTCAAGTTCAGTATTTCATGTACCGGTAATCATAATATGACACAGGTACTGTACAGATTTCTATGTTTATGGCAATAAGATTACGTATTTGACAGATGATATTAATAAGAAACACAGTAAGTCAAAGTTGTAAGGAAGTAAAAGAGTACGACATGAGCTTTTCTGTTGATACTTGTTTCTAAAAAAAAAAAGAAGAGAATTTCAGGCTCTGTTAATTATCTGCCTATTCAAATAGCTGTGAATGTATTCATATCATTTGAGTGTTGTCCGACTCGTTGGCTGAACGGTCAGACTACTGGCCTTCGGTTCAGAGGGTCCCGGGTTCGATTCCCGGCCGGGTCGGGGATTTTAACCTAAATTGGTTAATTCCAGTGGCACGGGGGCTGGGTGTATGTGTTGTCTTCATCATCATTTCATCCTCATCACGACGCGCAGGTCGCCTACGGGAGTCAAATAGAAAGACCTGTACCTGGCGAGCCGAACCCGTCCTGGGATATCCCGGCACTAAAAGCCATACGATATTTTTTTTTTATTTGAGTGTTATACAGTTATAGTTATATATACATGAACAGTAGATGTCCAATTAAATTCTTTATAAAAAATAGTTGGTATTTTGTTTTTATTTCAATGTACGGCACAGAAATCCTCTAAATTTGAATACACTTGCCTTTGGTTACGCTCGCTTAAAGACTCAATATGGCGGCTCCATAAGAAGCATTCGTGACTTGACTTCCCTAGCCAGACCTTGACCGAGCTTCTTTTTTTTTTTTTTTTAATTTGCTTTACGTTGCAACCACACAGATAGGTCTTATGGCGACTATGGGATAGGAAAGGGCTAGGAGTTTGAAGGAAGCGGCCTTGGCCTTCGATATGGTACAGCCCGAGCATTTGCGTGGTGTGAAAATCGGAAACCACGGAATATCATCTTCAGGGCTGCCGACAGTGGGGTTCGAATTCTGTATCTCCCGGATACAAGGTCACAGCTGCTTGCCCCTTACCACACGGCCAACTCGCCTGGTCGTACCGAGTGCAACAGTCTGCCTGACTATTGACGGGAAGTAGATGGGGAGTTAAGAAACATTTCTTCTTTAGCGTGCCATTCCTCTGGTTCATACGTTTTCTGATACTACTGGTACTTAATACACTGGTTCATCATAGCATTCGAGTTATTCAGCCCCAAATCTGAGACACTGATTGGAATGAACAGTGTGCATATTTTAACGGAATAATTGCAGTGTTTGCGGCCTGGTCACTCCTGCTCTGGGACTTTGGACCATTAGATCGGCACCGTAGTACTGTTCGTTAAAAGTGAGAAAATGCGCGGTTTTTCTTTTGATCGAGCATTTCATATGATAGAATTGCTTTTAGTCGCTCCATTCCTACTGACGTTTTTGTAATGATCTATGTTGACGTCAGTTAGGAAAACCACAAAGACAGTCTTTCTGAGGATCCCATAGCGAAGCACGGATACATCAACTATTTTATAGCCAAATCAGCCAGGACTCGCCTAGAAACCATGCATTCACCACTGCTGCTAACAATGGACCAACCTTGGTCATTCAACCCCAAAAATATCAGAATCATATTGCTGATGATGAATAAAATGAAAACACACACCGACAGAGAAAAGTTTTTATTATTTCATATATTAAATCATACGCTAGCCTCCGTGGCTCAGGCGGCAGCGCGCCGGCCTTTCAGCGCTGGATACCGTGCTTTAAATCTCGGTCACTCCATGTGAGATTTATGCTGGAGAAAGCGGAGGCGGGACAGGTATTTCTCCGGGGTAAACCGGTATTCCCTATCATCTTTCATTTCAGCAAAACTCTCCACTATCATTTCATTTCATCTGTCAGTCACTAATCATTGCCCCAGAGGAATGCGACAGGTTTCAACAGCTGCACAATTCCTATCCTCGCCGCAAGTTGGGGCTTCATTCATCCCATCCCTGACCCGGTCATTGGAAAAGAGGTTGTAGATTTTCATATACAAAATCATACATTTCTATTTGAGACTCGATGGCTGATGGCTGGGTATCCTGTTATTTATAGAAGACTTACAAGAAATTGCAGGGATAACTTGCATGGAGGAAAGGGAAATTAGGAACAGTTAAAGTATTACATGGTTGTAACTGTTGGCAGATTATTAAGAACATACTATTCAGGTTATTGAAGGTAAGTATATATTACAATTGGCTCCACGTCGCGTCGCATCGATACAGATAGGTCTTACGGCGACGGTGGGACAGGAAAGGGAGAAGAGTGGAAAGGAAGCGGCCGCGGCCTTAATTAAGGTACAGCCCCAGCATTTTCCTGGTGTGAAAATGGAAAACCATCTTCAGGGTTGTCGACAGTGGGGTTCGAACCCACTATCTCCCGAATACTGGGTACTTGCCGCATTTAAGCGACTGCAGCCATCAAGCTTGGTAAGGTAAATATAAAGTAAACACATAGTAGAATAAACTTAATACTTCATGTATTATTTAACCACATATTTACATATTTTTCATTTGAGTTTCGACGGTCACTGTCCGGACATCGTCTCATTTCTTGAAGATTTACAGGTAATAGTAGGGGTAATCTGAATGGAAGAAAGAGAAACAACAGTTATAAATTACAACGTATAAAATGGCATACTCTTACGAACATCCAATTACGATACAGACTGAGCAATGACGATGACGTTACAAGCAGAGTATTCAATATGGTTCTAATGTTAGTAACCAGTACTTACTGTAGTAATAGTTGTACGGAAAGTAAGGGTAATGATGACCCCAACTGTACACGAAGCCTGCAGTCTCAGATGACTTCAGCCCCTCATCCTTAGTAGCAAGTGTTTTTGAGTCAGTGGATGCCTTCAGGGATTTTTCTTTGATCTCAGGAATCACTGGCTTTGCATCTGCAGACGACTTAACGAGTTGTTTCTCAACAACATGCGGCTCTACATCAGAAGTTTTATCTGACTTCAAAGCTTTATCCTGCTGAGTGGAGGTCGTCCTCAGCTCCTTGACGTCGCTAGGTGCTGCTGACACCGCTAGCAGGACTGTTAGAACAACTGTGCCGAGAATGATCTGTCGGGAAAAAAAAAAAATTGTTTGGTACGTATTAGCTAACTCATTCAGGCATTTATATTGACATCTGGTCTTCAATGATAGTACAGCAATACGTACAGAAGATGTTTAGAACAATACTTTCCACATAAAACAAAATGTGTTAAGACTGCTAGCAATAAACAAATATTAGTAATACTGAGAAAAATGTGAAGGTTTGCAATTGAAATGTTATACCAGGAATGTTGGAAGAAATTATGGTAACATGAATGAAAGGAGAATGGAGTGAAATCCCATTTCCAAACTCCGTAGAAGTAGTTTCCTACATCATCTCAAAATGCATACTAGGATAGTACCTAACACGCTGACCACGTAACGTTCTTACCTATGTGTACATAGCCTCACAGGGAGCTGTTGACTATGATGGCTCAAACATCGCACATGAGACAGGAACAAGAACAGTTGAACGATTCTACTAATACTACTACTACCACTACTATTATTATTATTATTATTATTATTATTATTATTATTAATAATTACTTTCCGTAATAGTTGTACGGAAAGTAATTATTATTATTAATAATAATAATAATAATAATAATAATAATAATAATAGCAATAATAATAATGGTCCAACGAGAGAAGATGGAATGTGGATTAAGAGGAGAACAGCGGAATTCTACTCATCAACTGACAGGTTCACTGATGCCGTAAGCAAGTGACGCCTGAAATTCTAAGGTGATATCTATAGAATGGACAGCGACAGATTCACCAAAAGATTATTTAAAGCCATCAGCTCAAGGAAGGTCAAAATAAACTGGCTAGAAGAAAGTAAGGCGGACCTCCAAGACATGAATATCACGGACGATATCGTAGAAGATTGTGAAACCTTTAGTATAATAGTAGTCAAGTACAAATTCGTGGAGAAACCTGAAAAAGAGAACTGGCAGGAAGTGGTCTACTGAACGCAAGATGCAACACAGTGCATTCATGAAGAGATTTTGGGTGGATAAGACGGCGAAAGCCATCAGATCAAAGAACAAGTTCAAACGCACTCCTTGAATGGGCATAACGGAAAAGAAGAAAGAAAAAGAACAAACATAATTACAAAACTATTGGTTTTACTTCCCACAAATTACCTTTACGATTTTTGGAGACACCGAAGTGTCAACATTATGTCCGACAGAAAGTTCCCTCTGTGAATCTGTGGCACAATTTCGGCTTTTGGATCCGAAGATGGCACGTTCAAACCTGATATATACAGTAAGTCCATTCAGTACTTCATGACGTTCGATGTCGGCATGTAAAAGATCTCTGCTGACACATTCGGTGTTCAGCCGACAAGTAATTAAAAATACTCCACTATACATTGCTCAAGAGAGGGCTGGTTTACTCTGCCATCTGGTAGAGAGAAACTTTACGTCAAAACTGAGTTGTAGGCAGCCTATATGCCGTCATATTAAAATGCCTTCACACGGTAGCTTAGACCATTCCATTTTTGTTATTATTATTAATAGTATTATTATTGCATGCGTTCCTGAAAATTACTGACTTATTTGAACGTCGGCTGAGCCGGGATCAGACCTGTAATCTTGGCCTCAAAATAGAGGCATCGGAAAGTTCGAAGGTAGGCTATACTAATAATATTATTGGATTCACGTCCCATTTATTATATTTTATTACTGTTTTCAGAGATTCCGAGGTGCCAGAATGGTGTCCGACGGGATTTCTTTTCCGTGCCGATAAATGTACCGACACGAGTCTGACGTATTTGAGCATATTGAAATACCACCGGTCTGAGCTGGGATCGAACTCGCAAACCAGGGCTCTGAAAGCCAGCGCTCTACCGACTGAGCTGCTCGGCTCAGTCATATGTTTACAATACAATAGCTGCCTCTGTGGATCAGTGGTAGAGTGTCGGCCTCCGGATCCCAAGATAGCGGGTTCAAACCCGGCAGAGGTAGTCGGATTTTTGAAGGGTGGAAAAAAGTCCATTCGAACTCCATGTCGTACGATGTCGGCATGTAAAAGATCTCTGCTGACACATTTGATGTTTCATCATCATCATCATCATCTGTTTACCCTCCAGGTTCGGTTTTTCCCTCGGACTTAGCGAGGGATCCCACCTCTACCGCCTCAAGGGCAGTGTCCTGGAGCTTCAGACTCTTGGTCGGGGGATACAACTGGGGAGTATGACCAGTACCTCGCCCAGGCGGCCTCGCCTGCTATGCTGAACAGGGGCCTTGTGGAGGGATGGGAAGATTGGAAGGGATAGGCAAGGAAGAGGGAAGGAAGCGGCCGTGGCCTTAAGTTAGGTACCATCCCGGCATTCGCCTGGAGGAGAAGTGGGAAACCACGGAAAACCACTTCCAGGACGGCTGAGGTGGGAATCGAACCCTCCTCTACTCAGTTGACCTCCCGAGGCTGAGTGGACCCCGTTCCAGCCCTCGTACCACTTTTCAAATTTCGTGGCAGAGCCGGGAATCGAACCCGGGCCTCCGGGGATGGCAGCTAATCACGCTAACCACTACACCACAGAGGCGGACACACATTTGATGTTTACCCGACAAAATCAATTAAATCTCAGCCATAGACGCCCAAGAGAGTTTCGGTTTACTCGGTCTGTCATCTAGTGGGCCTAGAGTAAAACGGAACGTCGAAATTGACGAGCAGACAGCCAGATGGCGTCAACTTGAAATGTCTGCACACGGTAGCTGAGGCCATACGATTATTATTATTATTATTATTATTATTATTATTATTATTATTATTATTATTATTATTATTATTACGATACAATATTCATTCAGTTCATTAGTGCTGCATGTCTATTTTATATGAGCTGTCAGTTCCACAGAATAGTATTATAATCTCCAAGTCAGAGTACGGCTAGGTTATAGGCTTACTATAAAAAACGTCGACTTTAACAGGTGAGAAACATTTAAATATATTAAATTGCTCGAATACTAAAATCTTTAAATAATAAATTGATCGTTCTGGTTCATTTATAACGGATTGAAGATATGCACAGCACATAATCTGAGAAATAATCAGAAATAGCCTATATCGTGCCTCAATCACATACCATGCTGTTGAATCCCATGTTGTTCTTCTGATGTTGGTGCTAGTTCAATACTACCTTTCAAGGGATACTTTCGCTTTATATATAGTCTATTATACTTCTGTAGAAAGTGACAATATGTGGGTATTACCCTAAGACATCAGCATGATGATTGCTAACGAGTTTACAATTTCGAATAGCACTTCCTGACAAGATACGTGCCGTTACTGGCCAGAAACCGTAATCGAGTGATGTTGTGATGTAATAAAGAAAACACTGTTAAATTGAATAATACTGGAAGTTCCTAGAATTTCACAACTTTCTCCTTCTTGGACATTTTTCTGTCCAATTCGTCGGGTTCGGCATTCAATTTCACAACTGTAATGGAGTAGAGGAAATCAGTACTTACGTGGACTAATACAAGCGAATTAAAAAACATACAAAAGCTAATGTAGTGAAATACATCTACATTACTCGTCCTTCATCAATCAATCTTTAAGTCTCGGTGAATAAACTAAGAGTTTGCGTAATCCTCTCTCCTCAATTATTAGTGGCGTGGCTTCGTTTATTTCCACACTTCTTATCTTTAAATCATTGACAACTCTAACGATTATCGACTAGGTATCCCTCTTCTTCTCTTACCCTCCAAGATCGTGTACATTATACTCCTAGGGGACCTATCTTTGCCGATTCACCTCGCATGACCTACCATCGAAGCCTTTTACACTGACTAACAGTGACAATGCAACACCAAGGAGGAGTGGTTCGAAAGGGATGAAAGTTGGGGAAAAAACAGAGTCGGCACGGAAGAATAATTGATGTTTTTTTTCAAACCGATATGCAGGTTACACAATGCGCACGGCATCGCCTCAGTAGGATGTAGGACCACCGCGAGCGGCGGTGCACGCAGAAACACGTCGAGGTACAGAGTCAATAAGAGTGCGGATGGTGTCCTGAGGGATGGTTCTCCATTCTCTGTCAACCATTTGCCACAGTTGGTCGTCCGTACGAGGCTGGGGCAGAGTTTGCAAACGGCATCCAATGAGATCCCACACGTGTTCGATTGGTGAGAGATCCGGAGAGTACGCTGGCCACGGAAGCATCTGTACACCTCGTAGAGCCTGTTGGGAGATGCGAGCAGTGTGTGGGCGGGCATTATCCTGCTGAAACAGAGCATTGGGCAGCCCCTGAAGGTACGGTAGTGCCACCGGCCACAGCACATGCTGCACGTAGCGGTGGGCATTTAACGTGCCTTGAATACGCACTAGAGGTGACGTGGAATCATACGCAATAGCGCCCCAAACCATGATGCCGCGTTGTCTAGCGGTAGGGCGCTCCACAATTACTACCGGATTTGACGTTTCTCCACGCCGACGCCACACTCGTCTGCGGTGACTATCACTGACAGAACGGAAGCGTGACTCATAGGAGAACACGACGTTCCGCCATTCCCTCATCCAAGTCGCTCTAGCCCGGCACCATGCCAGGCGTGCACGTCTATGCTGTGGAGTCAATGGGAGTCTTCTGAGCGGACGCCGGGAGTGCAGGCCTCCTTCAACCAATCGACGGGAAATTGTTCTGGTCGATATTGGAACAGCCAGGGTGTCTTGCACATGCTGAAGAATGGCGGTTGACGTGGCGTGCGGGGCTGCCACCGCTTGGCGGCTGATGCGCCGATCCTCGCGTGCTGACGTCACTCGGGCTGCGCCTGGAACCCTCGCACGTGCCACGTGCCACATGTCCCTGCGCCAACCATCTTCGCCACAGGCGCTGCACCGTGGACACATCCCTATGGGTATCGGCTGCGATTTGACGAAGCGACCAACCTGCCCTTCTCAGCCCGATCACCATACCCCTCGTAAAGTCGTCTGTCTGCTGGAAATGCCTCCGTTGACGGCGGCCTGGCATTCTTAGCTATACACGTGTCCTGTGGCACACGACAACACGTTCTACAATGACTGTCGGCTGAGAAATCACGGTATGAAGTGGGCCATTCGCCAACGCCGTGTCCCATTTATCGTTCGCTACGTGCGCAGCACAGCGGCGCATTTCACATCATGAGCATACCTCAGTGACGTCAGTCTACCCTGCAATTGGCATAAAGTTCTGACCACTCCTTCTTGGTGTTGCATTTGCTCTGTCAGTCAGTGTATGTACAGCTCCATCCGCATCCGTCGAGCTCATTCCCAACTCAGCCCTTATATTGTAATTCCCAGTACTCCTAGTACACCGATGGATTTTTTTTTCTCCGGGCTCACTTCTTTCCTACAATATACAGTTAATCGTAATTGCAAGCTTCGCCTTTCTTCGACACTTAAAAAATATGATCCCTGGTATATATTACCTAAATAGATTAAATGTATGTAATCAAATTACTCAAGCAGTGAGGCTGCTTGGATTAATGGTCAGCTGACCGGCCTTTGGTTCAGAGGGCCCATGGTTCGGTTCCTGACGAGGCCGGGGATTTTTACTGTATGTAGTTAATTGGGGTCTAGGTTTCTGTGTTCGTCTTACTCATCTTCCTTTACACACAACACATCATATTACAAACCAATAAAAAGCACGCAATACCGAGCAAGTGGCCGTGTGGTAGCTATCAGCTATCAGCTTGCATTCGGGAGGTAGTGGGTTCGAACCCCATCGTTGACAGCCCTGAACGTGGTTATCCGTGGTTTCCCATTTTCACGCCAGCCAAAAATGGCCGCTACCTGCCCACTCTTATTCCTTTCCTGTCTCACCGTCACCGATAACTTACATGAATTAGTGTGACATTAAACACTTAACAAAAGAAAAGAAGCCTTGGCCATTCAAGACGACTTCAATCAACCCAGCCACATGGTCTGTCGATACTATACTGTCACGGGGTCAGTGTCACGGTAATGGTCGTATTAATGGGCTTTCTTGTCCTAGTCTGCTACCACTTTTAACAAATAGCTCCTCATTTGATCTCACGAGATTGACTTAAACCCGTTCCAGCTCTAAGTCCAGGGTTGAAATCGGTAACAGAAAATGGGGCCACCTAGGGAAGTGGGTAGCCTATCTCAACACTGTAAGGCTGATCAATTTTACCTCAGTAATCTATATTTATAATATTAGAGTTCTTATTTTTTATTTTTTTATTTATTTATCTCTAGGGACCAATTTTTTTCTCGCACGATTTTTCTGTCTCGAATAAGGTATTCAAAAGTAGGAAGTATAAGAAGTTCTAATTTTGACTGCCTGTCTGTTTCAGATGTAAGGCTTTTCAGGCGATTGCTCTATTAATCACATTAATTATATCTGATCTGTTTTTGACATGCTCTATTGGTGAAAAATATCTAATTCCCTCCATGGGAACTTAGAATTTTCCATTCGGAATTGCTAGGCGGGCAATAATTCCATTGTGGAGATTTATCTCCCGTATGCAGTTACCAGACTGTGCCTCTTATAATGGGCTTCTGATAAGTTCCCCTGCATACATACCAGCGTCAGTGGGTACGCTCTGACACATCCTATTCTAATGAGTCTAGTGTCAGACCTAAGACGAAACGCTGATTAATAGAGCAATCGCCTGAAAAGTCTTACATCTGATCTTTTTTGACATGCTCTATTGGTGAAAAATATCTAATTCCCTCCATGCGAACTTAGAATTTTCCATGCCTGTCTGTTTGGTTTTAGGTGTGATCATTACGGGAAAAGGACTGGGCAACTCAGTGTTTAAGTTCAGGGATATCTGGTGAGTGTACTGGACCATATATTATTTTATTAACATGCAGCAGTTCAGGAATATAAAGGGCACAAATACAGCTGTATTAGCTGTATCAAAATCGTGTACACTACTAAAATTATCTGAAGTATAATCATCTTTCTTTTGTGAGTTCTACACTTTTACCTTTTGAATGATAACTTAAAAACGGAGATTTTACACAAACTTCAAATGATCTGCGGAAATATATGTTATATCTGAAACCTGAACCTAAGAACCTAAGAAAAGTTATAGAAATTACATTTTCCGATGATGTACAGTACAGTATGTGTCATTCATCTTTACCGCACGGTATATGATGACAGAGATATTCACGAATTCAGATTTTTAAGTCCATCAACTCCGAAGATCACTGACGTGGAAATATTGTTCAGTCGACGTGCTAACGGGTTAGGAGGTGATGATAGTCGTTGACATCGTGATTGTTTTTTTACGATGTACAAAACAACGTTATCAGGAAAATAATAACATGATCATCGATGTGAGAACACAAACCGGAAGAAAAGTGGTGCCAAGGTTTTCCTTTGGGAAATCGAATGATCATAAATACGTCTTACAATATATGAAACGTCCGCCTCTGTGGTGTAGTGGTTAGTGTGATTAGCTGCCACCCCCGGAATTCCGGGATCGATTCCCAGCTCCACCATGAAATTTGAAAAAGTGGTACGAGCGCTGGAATGGGGTCCACTCAGCCTCTGGAGGTCAACTGAGTAGAGGTGGATTCGATTCCCATCTCAGCCATCCTGAAAGTGGTTTTCCGTGGTTTCCCACTTCTCCTCCAGGCAAATGCCGGGATGGTACCTAACTTAAGGCCTCGGCCGTTTCCTTCCCTCTTCCTTGCCTGTCCCCATCTTCTCACAAGGCCCCTGTTCAACATAGCAGGTAGAGGTGGGATCCCTCGCTGAGTCCGAGGGAAAAGCCGTCGTTGGAGGGTAAACAGATAAAAAAGAAGAATAATGATATCTCTAGACTATGATGAGATGAGGTGCCTTTGAAAAAAGAGATTTCTATACATTAAGAGAAAGACAAGATAAGATCCTTCAGAAAATATCTTCAAAAAGTAACGTTTTTTGTGGTCTTTTTTTCGACAACTTACAGCTTGAGTTTGGATTTTCAATTCTCCACCACATCCGATTAACTGAATGTCTCCTGAATATATCATACCACCTGAACTTTAAAATGTGTAAAGTGAGTGTGAAAAATTGTGAAGTACTTGAGATTACCGAGATATATTTCATAAGTCTCAATATCTTAATTTAAGGAAAGATCAAGTCAACCGCAAATGAAAACAAATAGAAAAAATGAATATAAGTCAATGATGATCGGAAAAGCCCAAGATGTTTGAAACTGGGCGTAAGAGAGACGATGTACAAAGCAAGAAAGCCGAGGCAGCCGAACGTCACGAGCTGTAGCCGCGTCGATGTTAATTTAAGGCTTTTATTGTTTACTTATTTTTTGCCAGTGTTTTTTTTTCTTTGCAAGTTACTTTACGTCGCACCGACACAGATAGGTCTCATGGCGACGATGGGGCAGGAGAGGGGTAGGAATGGGAAGGAAGCAGCCGTGGCCTTAATTAAGGTACAGCCTCACCATTTTCCTGGTGTGAAAATGGGAAAACACGGAAAACCATCTTCAGGGCTGCCGACAGTGGGGTTCGAACCAGCTATCTCCCGAATACTGGATACTGGCCGCACTTAAGCGACTGCAGCTATCCAGCTCGGTAAATGCTAGTGGTTTAACGTCGCATGAACACATCGAAGATTTACGGCAACGCAAGGATGAGAAAGAGAAAGGCAGTGGCAGTGACCTTTATTAACGTACAGCTCCAACATTTGCCTACTTTGAAAACGGGAAACCACGGAGAACTATCTTGAGGTATGCTGACGATGGGATTCTAACCCACTACATCCCGAATCCAAGCTCACAGTTACGCGACCGTAACCGCACGGCCATCTCACTCTGTGTTATTATTATTATTATTATTATTATTATTATTATTATTATTATTGTACCGGGCGGTACACCTCTACACCGTTTATTTAAAAGTTGCGCCAGTTGAAACTCCTCTTCTGGAGGAAGGTTGAACTTTATCTATTCTATTAATCTACTACTTTCTCAGAAGATGTCACTACCTGGAAATTTTTGAGTTTGTGAACTGTGTCATTTTTGATGTGTTTTTGTTTCGCTTGAAGTAAGAAGTGTGAACTTTCTCTTCTAGAGGACACTACTGAAGAATTACAATAGTGCAACCTAGTGCGAAATCAAAGAACTATTTTGTTGGAGAAATTTTTATTTCAAGAGTTTGTTCTTTGTTAAATTTCTTTCTGTCATGGTTTAAGTTGGCTGTATACCCCTCTTTTTCCCCTTATTTTGGATCTAGCCAATCCCGAATTTCTTTAATTAATTTTCCACCAATAATGTGTTTCTTTTTCCTCTATGTAGGGGTTTCTTTTCCCGAACCAATAAAAACTTTGAGGGAGGGTGTTTTATTTCCCCTAACGCCTAGAATCTTCCGCGAGAGGATATAAACTGCTGATTTTGGGGTCTCCGGGCCACTTCTGTTCCATCTTTCAGTGTATTAAGTACATAGCAGGAGGCGGGAAGCGCCTCTTTCCTCGGCAGCGATCTACTACCAGGTAATGGCCTATTAATATCTTCTTTTCTTGCTAGGTCGGCAGTTTAACTCTCGCGGCGGGTTCGAAGCGTTTTCCATCATGTAACCTTTTCCTAAAATGTAACTACTCTTTTCTTCTATTCTCTTGTAAAGCTACATTATGGGATAGAGAGTGCTAACCCTCTCGAGTTCCCACTCACATCGTCTTGAGGTGAACTTATTTTTCTCAACCAATTCTCCCGTAATGTAATGTAAATTGCCTTTAAGTCACCTCTGTAGTATGGGATTAGCCCTTGTATTAACGGCCTAGTGCCAAGTAGGTCTTAAGCAAAGTGTATTAGGAGTGCAAGTTCGCCTCCTCTCAAGTTGCATTTTAGAGGTCATGTATTAATCTTTTCTCACCTAATAGACCTCAGTAGGTTGGGTATTTTACCCCTGTGTATATGTCCTTTGAGGACAACTTGAAAGTTGAGTTTGGTGTGGCCTGGGAGAGGCTTAACTTTAAGAGCGAGTGGCTCTTTTCTAAAACTGAGCGTTGTATGCCTCGAGGAGGCTTTGCTGTGTAATTTGGAGCAAGGGCTCCAGGGTTTGAGTGGGGTCTTCTGCCCCTTTTGTTGAAATTGGTATATCGTAAAGTTGAGCTAGTTGCTCAAGAATTGTGTTTTCAGGGCTCGAAGCCCAAATTCTTTAATCCCTGTAATTGTACATTTCAAGTTGTATTTCGGCTACTAAGTACCTGTTCTATTTGTTGTTACCTAATTTTGAAAAGAAAATATAACCTTGTTAAATTTTAAAATTTAATTTCTCTTTAGTAGCTTGAGACCTATTCACCACCCAGCACCTTCTTTCATGCTTAACTACCACAAAAACTCGGTAACAAGTGGTAGCAGAGCGTGGTTGAATGGGTCTCAATTTAGCCCCTTTTGACGGCTAAACATTGCTTTGATTCGAACTCTAACAATTTTCTCAGTTGCTGGAATTTTTTGAGTTTTTTCAAAATTGTTCTGTCATCATGCCCGGCCCTCGCGATGTTCTCCTCCTTAACTACTTGCGCAAAGAGGAGTTGATATATGAGTTAACTATCAGAAATGTTCAATCTGGAGGCACGGTTGCAATAGATACTAACAAGCTTAGAGAGTCCCTTGATTTGCCCATTTCCATCCCCAATTTGGGAGAGAAAGAAATTGATGACTCTCTTTCCACGATTGTCGAGAATATTACTGGGCTAGCATCGGTAGTCAGCTTTTTTGATGAAAACGATCCATCTCCTAATCAAATTAAGCGTGTGCAAGGCAGGCTGTATCACTTTGCAAATAGAGTTAATGATCTATTGTCTCTAAAGGTGAATGACGTTCAGAGGAAGCAAGTTAATACGCTCCTTGAAACTATTTCTGAATTGTCTAATAAGGTCACTCAATTGCTAACCGGCGAAGCTCCTCCCAAAACTGATCAACCCGCCACGGTGAATGTAGGTAACGAGGAAGAGCCTCCCCAGGGAGAAGTCAATAGGATAACCGTTGCTGCTCAAACTATCTCTGCCCCATCGAACAACGAATCTGAACGCCGTGCGTC
This sequence comes from Anabrus simplex, assembly GCF_040414725.1. Taxonomy (NCBI): domain Eukaryota; kingdom Metazoa; phylum Arthropoda; class Insecta; order Orthoptera; family Tettigoniidae; genus Anabrus; species Anabrus simplex. The sequence continues at coordinate 373,166,345 of NC_090265.1, read as the reverse complement.
ATTGAGTAACATCCGCTCTGAATTAACTTCTTTGCCCTTGAAACCTTTAACGACTATGACACCTGGGTTCAGCAGCTTGCCTCATCCATTGGCAATGTTGCTTAGAGGTATCTCTAAGTTTTCCGTCAACACCACCAGTGACGTAATTTCATTTTTAAGATTTCTAGTGGAATTTCAGGATCATGCTCTTGTTTTTTCTCTTTCGCCATGTCAAATTTTGCAAATTATCTATCCGTATGCTATTGGTATTCTCTCTGATAAAATCGTAAGAGCCATTGCCGAGCAATCATCTATTGAGGATTTCCATGCCCATTTGCTAGCTAACTTCATCCCGGCTAGGGCCAGGTCCTCCCTGATTCAGAAATACTATTATCGGGTACAGCGCTTGGATGAAAACCTGGCAGACTTCATCCAAGATATTAAGTTTTATACTAGGGTGTTTGCTCTCCACTTCCCTGAGGATCAGATCGTGCAAGCTATTGTCGAAGGGATTTCACCACCCTACAGGTCATATTTGTGTTTCGCGGCGTGCCCGCAAACCTTCTCTGAACTGGAAGCATTAGCCGTCTCTGCGGAAGGAGTTAGGTATGCCGATTCCTTGCGTGTGGCGAAAGAACCCCCGCCTTCCTTTAGTAACACTCGGCCTCCACCTCGCCGATCAGTCAATCCCCGTAAATGTTATGCTTGTGGGTCGCCTGACCATCTGCGGAATAAGTGTCCTCTGATCAAGTCAAGTGGGACAAGGAATGGAGCAGAGTCATCACAAGGCTGTTTTAAGTGTGGGGCCTTCTCACATATCGCCAAGAATTGCCCAAACTCAAATAGCACCCCCTCCTGCTCAACTTCTGGTGCAAATTCCAGCTATGCCAATAATAAAAAGTGACTAGTGGCGTCGGCTGAGCCGACTAATCCATCTTCCCGAGACTCAGCCCCTAGTAAACAGGTTGTAAATGCAGAGATCGACCAACCTTCAAATTCATCTTTTTTTGAATGCCCCAGAGAGTGTCTTAGGATTGCGGCGGATACCCCCGCACCTGTTCCTTTTCTTAAGATTGAGTTAAATAACGAGCCTATAACAGCTCTATTAGATTCAGGCAGTGTTTGTTCCATTATTTCGGCTGATTGGTATTCTAAATTGAAATCTGTTTGTAAACTCCCTGACTATGACTCATCTCCTGTTAAATATGTTTCGGCTAATTCATCTCCATTAGAAATTCTAGGTTCCTTACATGTCAAAATTCGGGTTTTTAAATTTACATGGAAGATCAAATTGTTTGTGGCCAAGCGTTTGTCTTGCCCCATCATATTGGGAGCGGACTTCATTTCTCACACTGGTCTTGTGCTCGATCTCCAGAGTAGGTCGTGCACATTCAAATTTGCGTCCAATTGTAGAATTCCCTTGTTAAAGTGTAATTCTGTATCATGTTCATCTATTTCGCCTACCCAGGATGAGATGTTGTTAGACCTTAGACATCTACCTGAGGAGCAGGCTGATAGTATTCGGAAATTGTGTCAGTCGTTTCCCGAGGTGTTCTCTGATACTCTTGGTGTTACTGACCTTATTGAATACAAAATTGAGGTCACGGATTCAATTCCTGTTCGCTTTCCACCTTATAGGCTGTCTCCACCTAAAATGAAGGCTCTGAAAGAAATCATCGATCAGATGTTGAAGGATGGTATTATTAGGCCCTCTAAATCGGCGTATTCATCGCCTATTTTTCTAGTCCCGAAACCCCAAGGAGGCTTCAGGCCTGTCATTGATTACAGGGCTCTCAATCGGAAGGTGGTGTTGCAATCTGTGCCCCTTCCCGACCTTCATTCTTGCTTTTCATGGTTTCGTAAGGCCAAGTTCTTCACTATCTTGGACTTGAATCAGGCCTATAATCAAATTCCCCTTGCCGAAGAGTCTAAACACCTTACAGCGTTTGCCACGGACTGGAATTTATATGAATACAACCGCGTGCCTTTCGGGCTCCCCACGGGAGCAGCTGTACTCACTAGGCTACTAGATAGGGTCTTCTCCGACATCAAATTTGAGTACTTATATCACTACTTGGATGATGTCGTCGTATTTTCAGAGACTTTTGAAGAGCATCTAGATCATCTGCGAGAAGTTCTCGATCGCCTTCGTAAGGCGGGGTTAACTGTTAAGTTGTCCAAGGTTGCCTTCGCTAAGCCCTCTATGTCTTTCCTTGGGCATATTGTGTCACCTGATGGTGTAGCTGTCGATCATTCTAGAACACAGGCCATCCGTGATTTTAAACCTCCCAAGGACATTAAAGGTATCGCCAGGTTCATTGGCATGGTGAATTTCTTCAGGAAGTCCATTCCTAATTTTGCTAATAGAGCGGCGCCCTTAAACCTTCTTCGTAGGAAAGGCATCAAATTCGAGTGGGGACCTTCTCAACAAGCCGCTTTTGAAGATCTGAAATTAGCTCTCTGTAATGCCCCTGTACTTGCTATGCCTGATTTCTCGAAGAAATTCATCGTCCAAACCGACGCATCGTCGTCAGCAGTGGCTGCAGTTCTTCTTCAAGAGACTGAACTAGGGAGGCGACCCATCGCCTATGCGTCTAGGACATTGTCAGCTCAAGAAGCAAAGTACTCCATATATGAGCTTGAAGGTTTGGCAGTCTTATTCGCCTTAGAAAAGTTCCGTCTCTATCTGGAACACGTCAAATTCGATCTGGAGACAGATAATCAAGCCTTAAGCTGGGTCTTAGGTAGGCCGCGTCGTACAGGTCGTATAGCCCGTTGGGCCATCCGTATTTCTGCCTTCCAATTCGATGTACGGCATATCAGAGGTACTGAAAACGTTGTCGCCGATGGACTCAGCCGTATGTTTCATAACGACGTAGAGACCCACGAACCGGTCGACAGTTCATCACCTTCCGAGTCCATACTATCTGGTGTTAATGCCATCTTAACAGATGCTCCCATGCTTTTTAGGGATATTGAGAAATACCAACGTGAAGATCCGACGCTGGCTCCGATAATGGAAACCCTTTCTTCTGGGGAACATGCTGTCCCTTATGTTCTAAGGAATGGTGTTCTATGTTGCCCTTCGAGGCATGATAAGTTGATGAAAGTTGTTGTTCCAGCGGTTCTTGTACCTATGATCTTCAAATACTATCATGAGACCCCATTGGGGGGGCATCTTGGAATCTTTAAAACTCGTGAAAAGATTCGTGAAATGTTCATATGGAAAGGTATGGACGGTGAAATTCGGGAACTTGTAAAAGCTTGTAAATCTTGTTTGATCAGTAAACCCACCATGTCCACTAAAGTAGGCCTTTTGTCTTCTCATCAAGCGTCGCGCCCCATGGAACGCCTGTATATCGATTATGTGGGACCCTTCCCCCAGTCAAAGGGTAATGCCAACAAGTTCATCTTTGTGTGTGTAGATGGTTTTACTAGATTTTCCTGGTTATTTCCGACTAAGCTGGCTACCGCTCAGTCCACCATTACCTGCTTAAATTCTATTTTTGCTTCTTTTGGTCCGTGTCAATATATTGTATCTGATAATGCTAAGGCTTTTACATCTAATCTGTTTCGTAAATTCTGTTTTGACTTGTCCATCTCTCATGTAACTACATCTGCTTATTACCCTCAACCATCTCTGGCTGAACGGGTTAACCGTAATCTCAGGTCCGCACTTATTGCCTATCATCATGAAGATCATTCTAGGTGGGACACGTCCCTGCATTGGTTAGCTTTTGCTTTGAATTCGGCGGTTCATGAATCTCACAAATTTACTCCAGCTTCTTTGATGTTTAAGTTTGTTCCCAACACGCCGCTCTCTAACCTCTGGTCTCTGAATGACATTCTGCCCGAGACAATAGATCCGGACAACATTAAAGATCTTTGGAAGAAGGCTAAAGCCAATCTTAAAGTGTCTCATGAAAAGGTTAGGGAAAGGTATGATCGTGGACGGAGACCCACCCCTTTGAAGGTAGGCGACCAGGTTATGGTCAAAAATTTTGTTCCCGCGGGCAAGCTTGCCCCCAGATTTCATGGGCCTTGTATCATTCTCGATTTTCTTACGCCGGTTACCTTATTGCTAAGTAATCCAGCCACCGAGAGGATATTTAGAGTTCACCTGTCCCAGGTGAAACCGGTGTAATTTCTGTGTTAACTTGCTTCATATTATTTTGAAAGGATATGAAGGTTATATTTTTTCTTTTTTTGAGTTTCACTTTTAAGGCATTCTGCCCCTTCTGTAATATTTTGGTTTTAGATGTAAGCATGTTTGTGAAACCTGCCCCGACCCATTAAACTGCCATCCTGTCTTTGCCACGGCCATTACCACGCTCCCGTCTCCTGCTCCACCTTACACTGTGGCTTCATAATAGTAAATGCCATGGATATCTACACGCCGCTGGCCCCTCAACCTCTCTACAAGCCTGTACCCTCAAAGAAAATGATTGTCCAACACAATTCTGCCGCCTAGCTTTAATGTTTCAGCGCCCCCGCAGCCGCGCAGCGCCGTGCAGCGACTGGGGAGGGGGATGGGCCCCCTCCTCTCCAGCGAGGACGACATGTGCACGGCGAGCCGGAACTCTCCTCCCGGCCAAGGCTGATGTGCGGCGCACGACCTGCTACATGCCCGCAGCCTGTATCTGTTCACCGCGGGCGCGGCGTACTTCAACACCTCTGCTCCCCTCATAGTGCGGGCGAGCGGTATCTCAGGGTACTTGAGGGGTCCGAGCGGCCTCCGTTGGACGCAAGCTGCAACGGCCGGTCTGGCCATCCGACTCAATCTACATCAACCACATGGACAGTCACCATAAGCAATAATTACATTTGGGAATTTAACAACAATATTTGGTGGACATTGCAAAACTTTTCTTCACTTTTAAGCATTAAAGGTTTATCTTCAGAAATTCAACTACTACAACAGAAAAACTTTACTGCACCTGCAACAACAAAATTTTGAAATTGCAACCAACCAAATTACTAAAATCTTATAAATGCTTCCGCAATTAATCTTAATATCAACATCAAAACTTGGACCTTATTTTGGAAACAAAGCTTATGTTCTTCTGTGTTACCCCTTGGAGGAACTTTTGGGGGGGGAGGTCTGTACCGGGCGGTACACCTCTACACCGTTTATTTAAAAGTTGCGCCAGTTGAAACTCCTCTTCTGGAGGAAGGTTGAACTTTATCTATTCTATTAATCTACTACTTTCTCAGAAGATGTCACTACCTGGAAATTTTTGAGTTTGTGAACTGTGTCATTTTTGATGTGTTTTTGTTTCGCTTGAAGTAAGAAGTGTGAACTTTCTCTTCTAGAGGACACTACTGAAGAATTACAATAGTGCAACCTAGTGCGAAATCAAAGAACTATTTTGTTGGAGAAATTTTTATTTCAAGAGTTTGTTCTTTGTTAAATTTCTTTCTGTCATGGTTTAAGTTGGCTGTATACCCCTCTTTTTCCCCTTATTTTGGATCTAGCCAATCCCGAATTTCTTTAATTAATTTTCCACCAATAATGTGTTTCTTTTTCCTCTATGTAGGGGTTTCTTTTCCCGAACCAATAAAAACTTTGAGGGAGGGTGTTTTATTTCCCCTAACGCCTAGAATCTTCCGCGAGAGGATATAAACTGCTGATTTTGGGGTCTCCGGGCCACTTCTGTTCCATCTTTCAGTGTATTAAGTACATAGCAGGAGGCGGGAAGCGCCTCTTTCCTCGGCAGCGATCTACTACCAGGTAATGGCCTATTAATATCTTCTTTTCTTGCTAGGTCGGCAGTTTAACTCTCGCGGCGGGTTCGAAGCGTTTTCCATCATGTAACCTTTTCCTAAAATGTAACTACTCTTTTCTTCTATTCTCTTGTAAAGCTACATTATGGGATAGAGAGTGCTAACCCTCTCGAGTTCCCACTCACATCGTCTTGAGGTGAACTTATTTTTCTCAACCAATTCTCCCGTAATGTAATGTAAATTGCCTTTAAGTCACCTCTGTAGTATGGGATTAGCCCTTGTATTAACGGCCTAGTGCCAAGTAGGTCTTAAGCAAAGTGTATTAGGAGTGCAAGTTCGCCTCCTCTCAAGTTGCATTTTAGAGGTCATGTATTAATCTTTTCTCACCTAATAGACCTCAGTAGGTTGGGTATTTTACCCCTGTGTATATGTCCTTTGAGGACAACTTGAAAGTTGAGTTTGGTGTGGCCTGGGAGAGGCTTAACTTTAAGAGCGAGTGGCTCTTTTCTAAAACTGAGCGTTGTATGCCTCGAGGAGGCTTTGCTGTGTAATTTGGAGCAAGGGCTCCAGGGTTTGAGTGGGGTCTTCTGCCCCTTTTGTTGAAATTGGTATATCGTAAAGTTGAGCTAGTTGCTCAAGAATTGTGTTTTCAGGGCTCGAAGCCCAAATTCTTTAATCCCTGTAATTGTACATTTCAAGTTGTATTTCGGCTACTAAGTACCTGTTCTATTTGTTGTTACCTAATTTTGAAAAGAAAATATAACCTTGTTAAATTTTAAAATTTAATTTCTCTTTAGTAGCTTGAGACCTATTCACCACCCAGCACCTTCTTTCATGCTTAACTACCACAAAAACTCGGTAACAATTATTATTATTATTATTGTTGTTAAGGAGATTTTCGTGGAGCAGAGAGAGGTTAAAAGAAGGTGCCGGGGTGAATGGGTCTAACTGCAATATCAAAATCAATTTAAAACTTGAACTGAAGGTTGCATTTCTTCAAAACAACAAACTTAACAAATTTTCAGTTAGTGACCATAACAACATGTCAGATACAAAGCAGTCTTGAAACAAGACTTAGAAAATCCAAGATTAGTGAAATTTACAGTTTGGACTTCAAGCCCCAGATCTACAAGTTCTGAGCTGCAGGCTCAAGTTTACAATTCAAAATGAGGAATAATTTACGCAAGGGCAGAAATCCTCCAATTCAAGAGCACTTTGCTCCAATAGTTACAATCTCTAGCCTTCCAGAGGCACTCCTCAATATTACCGATCTTTAGGAAAGAACTTACATGTTCTCCGAATTTTTGACAAATCTCTTCAAACCCGCTTATGGCAACATTACAAAAACCTTACAATGTCTGGCCTCTCTAGGCGCGATTCACAATAGGAAATAGTTTTACACAGGGGTATCTAGTACCCAACCTACTGGGCCTTCGAGGAAAAGGAATAACAGGATAAATAATGGCCCGAACACAAAATGAATGGAGGCGTTCACTTGCGCTCCTAGATAATGAAATGTTAAAATCCTAACAGGGCTCTCGGCCCGAAGAAACTGGGGCTAATCCTAAGCTACTGAGGTGACTGGCATGGAAATAAATTTAATACATTACAGGAAAGAAAACAGTTATGAAATCGTAGTCACATCAAACCAAGATGAAGTGGAGTTCGAGAGGGTAACTCACTCTCTATCCCCGATTTACAGTTATAAACGTTATGAAATTTTACACTAGCCGCTCAAAAATTTACATTTTAGAAAAGGTTTGTTACATAGTTAAGAATTCGGACCTTCCCCTCGGATAAGTCTACGGAGGTAGCTACAGAAAATAGAATTTAGGAGGCCAATAGCTGGCTGATGTACTGCCTGGCAAAGAAAGAGGCTTTCCGTCTCCTGTCTTAATACACACACACTCAGAAAGACGACGATCAAGAGACAAGGAAACTTGAAAAGCCGCAACTTATATACCCGATGAGCTTCTATGTTAGGCACCTTAAAACAACAAGCAAGCATCATATACCCTCAGGGAAGGTTCAAGAGGATTCTGGACTAATCCGGACACGCCCACACAATTTTATTGGCAGAACCCAAAAGTTACACTCAAACCCTAACAAGAAGCCTGTGATAGGCTGAAAATTAATTACAGAAAATTTTCATTGGCCAGATTCAAAACTGGTGGAAAGATAAAGAAGTGTTGCAAACCTAGAATTACATTTTTTTTTAAACAAATGGAAGTTGAGAAAACCTATAAACACAAAATTTCTTTCAATAACAACTTCCTTTACCTTGCACCAGAGTGCATGACCATAGTATATGGTAGTGACATCTGTGGAAAAATATCCAAACTTCTTGATGTAACCAAACATATAGCAAATAGGCCTAAGTCCAGTCAATTTAGGCAACTTCAGAATAACACAATTACTCAACACTTCAGTAGAGACATCATCTGATTAAAGTCTCAACTTTAGCAATTTCACATTTTGGTCAATAGAGGAGTTCATTAAGGCGCTTATTTTGAATGTGCGGAGTGGAGGTGTACCTCTCGGTACAATTATTATTATTATTATTATTATTATTATTATTATTATTATTATTATTATTATTATTATTATTATTATTTCCGATGAGGCCTGCTAAGGACCACGTGCCAATTTCAATTCAGTTCTTCATACTTTGTTGTTTTCTCTTCCGCTCCTTCCAATATTCTTTCATCCTTTCACTATGCTGTTTCTTTCTGTCCTCGGACCACTTCGCACCAGGCTTCTTGTTCAATCTTCCCTGGCATCCTTCCATTCTTACTACCCTCTTTCTAAAAATTTATCTGTCTATAGTTTCTTCTTCTCTTATATTATTTATTTCTAAATCTTTCTTTACTTCTTGAATCCTGCTAGTTGTTGCCTTTTTGTCCCAAAGGTACTTGAAAATCCTTTTTGTTAATCTGGAATCTTCCATTCTGTAAATATGTCCAGAAAATTGCAATCTCCTTTTTCTTATGGTTTCTGTTATGTTTTCTATGTTCCTGTATATTTCATCATTAGATCTTAATTTCCATACTTCTGTTGTTTTCACAGGGCCTAAGATTTTTCTCACAATTCTCCTTTCTAGTACCTCAAGTTTATCTAATCTATAGTTTAGTACCAGGCATTCACTTGCATATAAGCATTCCGGTTTCACCACTGTTATGCAGTGCCTTATTTTAAGATTTTTATATAGAGACTTTTTATTATAAAAATTATTTGTGATACCATATGCTCTTTCCATTTTGTGTACCCTTTCTTCTACTGCTGATTTGTCTAAACCATTTTCTTGCATTGTTTCTCCCACGTGTTTGAATTTCGTTACTCTTTCCACTGGACCAATATCTGTTGCCAAACATTTTGGAGCATTCTTGATGTTTGTAATCAATTTCGTTTTTTCTACGGAGATTCTCAAACCTGTCTCGTTGGCTATTTCTTCCAAGATATTGATTTGTGTTGTTTCACTTGTTAGGTTTTCTGGCAATATAGCGAAATCGACTACAAATGCTAGGCAATATATTTCAAAACCTTTGTTTTTTCTCCCCAAAGTTACCGGCAAAATGTTATGCCCTTTAAGCTTAACGTTCCAATTTCTTACGATTTTCTCTAGAACACAGTTGAATAGAAGGGGTGACAGACCGTCACCTTGCCGTACCCCTGTATTTATCTTAATAGGTTTGGATATCTCACCCATAAATTTCACCTTTGAAATTGTGTCAGTAAGGGTTTCACTATTAGGTTTGCCAATTTAGTTTTCACTCTAAATTCACGAATTGTTTTATTTATTATTATTATTATGTCCGCCTCTGTGGTGTAGTGGTTAGTGTAATTAGCTGCTACCCCCGGAGGTCCGGGTTCGATTCCCGGCTCTGCCACGAAATTTGAAAAGTGGTACGAGGACTGGAACGGGGTCCACTCAGCCTCGGGAGGTCAAATGAGTAGAGGTGGGTTCGATTCCCACCTCAGCCATCCTGGAAGTGGTTTTCCGTGGTTTCACAATTCTCCTCCAGGCAAATGCCGGGATGTCACCTAACTTAAGGCCACGGCCACTTCCTTCCCTCTTCCTTGTCCATCCCTTCCAATCTTCCCCATCCCCCGCAAGGCCCATGTTCAGCATAGCAGGTGAGGCCGCCTGGTCGAGGTACTGGTCATTCTCCCCAGTTGTATCCCCCGACCAAGAGTCTGAAGCTCCAGGACACTGCCCTTGAGGCGGTAGAGGTGGTATCCCTCGCTGAGTCCGAGGGAAAAACCGAACCTGGAGGGTAAACAGATGATGATGATGATGATGATGATGATGATGATGATGATTATTATTATTATTATTATTATTATTATTATTATTATTATTATTATTATTATTATTATTATTATTATTATTATTGCTTTGGAGTATAAGCGGAATGGAATTCAAAATTTAACTTGGCCAAGAAAGGGTTGGGGAAATGACAAGCCGCATGAGACTTTGGGAGCTTAAGCGTGTCAAATTATTATTTTATTACTACTATTATTATTATTTAACTTATTGCTAATGGTTTAATGTCATCCTATCACATTGAAGGTTTTCGGCGAAAGAAGGATGTGAAAAGGCTGGGATTGGGAAGGTAGTGGTTGGGGCCTTATGCCTGTTGCTCACGGTAAAATTTCCTGTCAAATTTATTGTACAAAAATTTAATTTTATAAAATTTCTATTGCTCACGGTCAAATTCAAGTTTTATAAAACCTTTGATAAAACTTTTCATAAAATAGGACATGTTCTATTCCGTAAAATTAATTTTACGAAACGAACCAATCAGCGAAGCTGACATCACGATGATGCTGGCGCTACGTCGGGAGAAGATTGTGAAGCTCGATTGTAAACAAACACTTCTTTCTAAAATGGCAGGATCCGGGTGGACTAAGGAAGCTGTCAGTGTTTTACTGGAGGAATATCAGAAATATCCATATTTGCACGAGATTAAAACGCCACTTTACCACAACAGAAATGCAAGAAGAGAGGCAGAAAATAATCGCCGAATTCCTATATGAATGCTGCTCTTCTAACCTCAACTAATTTTCGACCAAGGATAGCAATCCTCTACATTCTTCTCTTCTTTTGATCCAATCCCGAGTCTAGCATTTCCTGGCATTTCTTTTCTTCCTTTTTACCACTGTACAACATATTATAATTGCACCTAAAGCAGAAAGTTTTGCTTTGTTTGTTGCAGCTATACTCTCAAACACACTGTAAGTTGAACAGCTGATTCTTGGTTGAAAACTTTATCGATAGATGGCAGCACATACACATCTTCGTTCAGAAGTGAGTTCATAGATGGCAATCCTGATGCTTCCACAGATTTTATAAAATAATTTTACCGTGAGCAATACAACTTGTTTTCACCAAATTTTTATAAAATTAATTGTACAACAAATTTTACGAAACATTTTACCGTGAGCAATAGGCATTAATTAAGGTACAGACCTAGCCATCGTTTGCCTGCTGTGAAAATTGGAGACAATGGGAAACTATCTTCAGAGCTGCCGACGGTGGGATTCGAACCCACTATCTCCTGACTGAACGTTCACAGTGAGGCGACCCTAACGGCGCAGCCAACTCTGACTTAAATGCTTCTGTCTAGCCTATGTAGATTATTAATCCGGAAAGCACACAATAGAATGTAATCGAGTCGATGGGGGTTGGAAATATAGTATCATGATTACACAACATTTCCTGAGGGACTTCCAGTCTAAAAAACAAATACTCTCAAAAACTTAACTCTGTGTATTCTCTTATTTCAAACACCCGTGCAACCTCCACATGACCAAAACACTGCACCCGTAGCTTCGACACCTCCTTAACTGGGGATGGAAGATTCCCGCCATCTGTTTACAGTTCAGTTGAAGTTCATGCTACATTCGTAGCAGAGACGGCTCGTGAGGTATGTAGTGCTGGTGTGCCAAGACACCTCCAAATTAATAAAGAAATAATATGAGATTTTTTCGTCCCAAGAACAGGTTATAAGGTACATAAATGTCAAGAACCTGAATGCTTATCTTATTCTGCCTCCACTTGAAGAAGCGTGCAAAGTGACGTGCTCTGGTGGTGCTTGCAGGAGTACGTGCGCCAGATCTGACCAGAAGCACTTCCGATCATAAGACAAAAAGAATGTTTGGCTCAGTTTGGCGTGGGTTTTATGTGTGCCGCTAAGGGTTGAGTACCGGGCGAGTTGGCCGTGCGGTTAGGGGCGCGCGGCTGAAAACTTGCATCCGGGAGATTGTGGGTTCAAGCACCACTGTCGGCACCCCTGAAGGTAATTTTTCGTGGTTTTCCATTTTACACCAGGAAGAAAAATGTAAGGGTTAAGTGTACCACAGCCGCGTGAAGAAACGCTTTAATTTCATCCGCTACAGTAGTACATGTACAAGCATATTATGTTAAAAATGCTTTATATTTCAACCATTGACTGAAAATCGTCAGCCTCTGTGGTGTAGTGGTTAGCGTGATTAGCTGCCACCCCCGGAGGCCCGGGTTCGATTCCGGCTCTGCCACGAAATTCGAAAAGTGGTACGAGGAACGGGGTCCACTCAGCCTCGGGAGGTCAACTGAGTAGAGGTGGGTTCGATTCCCATCTCAGCCATCCTGGAAGTGGTTTTCCGTGGTTTTCCACTTCTCCTCCAGGCGAACGCCGGGATGGTACCTAAGTTAAGGCCACGGCCGCTTCCTTCCCTCTTCCTTGCCTATCCCTTCCAATCTCCCCATCCCTCCACAAGGCCCCTGTTCAGCATAGCAGGTGAGGCCGCCTGGGCGAGGTACTGGTCATACTCCCCAGTTGTATCCCCCGACCAAGAGTCTGAAGCTCCAGGACACTGCCCTTGAGGTGGTAGAGGTGGGATCCCTCGCTAAGTCCGAGGGAAAAACCGAACCTGGAGGGTAAACAGATGATGATGATGATGATGACTGAAAATCAATAGTATCAGAGAAAATTCAAACAACCTGTTCTGGTTTGCGTATAAACCATCAGTCTATTCAGTGATTATAAATCATATGCATATCTAAACCTGTTTCTGTATGGGCATACTCTAAATATGATGTTTGGTTGAGATCCAGCCGTTTCGCCGTGATGGTGGAACAGCCGGACAGACAAAGAGACGAACATACACACAGAGAGACAGACAGACACGAAAGCTTAAAACCACGGATACGGTCTTGAGTTGACCTAAAACAGATAAATAACTGAAAAATTTAAAAAAGGAAATTACAGACCAGTACAAATGTGTTTATATATACTCATGTTAATAAAAACCAGAACATCTTGCAAGACTAGAGGTAAGAAGTTTATATACCGGGCGAGTTGGCCGTGCGCGTAGAGGCGCGCGGCTGTGAGCTTGCATCCGGGAGATAGTAGGTTCGAATCCCACTATCGGCAGCCCTGAAGATGGTTTTCCGTGGTTTACCATTTTCACACCAGGCATATGCTGGGGCTGTACCTTAATTCAGGCCACGGCCGCTTCCTTCCAACTCCTAGGCCTTTCCTATCCCATCGTCGCCATAAGACCTATCTGTGTCGGTGCGACGTAAAACCACTAGAATAAAAAAGAAGTTTATATTTACAGGACATGTGTACTAGTATGTTCTATTAGTATTTGAATCATGTCGGCCCTCAGGTTCAAGGTCCAGATCGATATCTCGGCGCACCGCAGCCGACTGGTAAAATGTGCCTGTGGCTCTCGTTGTCACCATAAACCGAAGGTAATGGACCAGTGTGACTTGAGCAGACGTGCAGGATGCCTCGCAGACTTATAGTATTTTTCTCCGTCGTTTCAAGAGTAAGTAAAATTATGTCTTATTATTATTCTTAATCTGTTTACCCTCCAGGGTTGGTTTCTCACTCAGACTCAGTGAGGAATCCCACCTCTACCTCCTCAAGGGCAGTGTCCTGGTGCTTCAGACTCTGGGTCGGAGTATACAACTGGGGAGGATGACCAGTACCTCGCCCAGGCTGCCTCACCTGCTATGCTGAACAATGGCCTTGTAGGGGGATGGGAATATTGGAAGGGAGAAGCGGCCGTGGCCTTAAGTTAGGTACCATCCCGGCATTTGTTGGGAGGAGAAGTGGAAAACCACGGAAAGCCACTTCTAGGATGGCTGAGGTGGGAATCGAACCCACCTCTGCTCATTTGACCTCCTGAGGCTGAGTGGACCCCGTTCCAGCCCTAGGACCACTTTTCAAATTTCGTTGCAGAACCGGGAATCGAACCCGGGCCTCCGGGGGTGGCAGCTAATCACTCTAACCACTACACCACAGACACGGACAAGCAAAATTATGTACATAACAAAAATTATTTAAAATGCAGAGGAGTTTCATATATAGTCCATAGATTTTGGATATACCTAGGTAATCAATAGTGTACGAATAAACTGAAGAAAAAAAACCTCTTCTGGTCTTCCTATAAACCCCCAGTCTATTCAGTGATTTTTAAATTATATGCATATCAAAACGTGCTCCTGGGTGGTTCTACTCTAATATGGAGTTCGGTAGAGATATAGTCAATAATGTAAGAGAAAATCGAAAAAATATATTTTGGTCTTCCTATAAACCCCCATTCTATTCAGTGATTTGTAAACCATATGCATATTGGAACCTGCTGCTGGATGAGTAGACTCTAAACATGAAGTTTGGTCGGGATATAATCAATAGTGTAGGAGAAAATTGTAGGAACTCTTCTCGTCTTCCTATAAACCCCCAGTATTTTCAGTGATTTTTAAATTTCCGTGGTTTCCCATTTTCACACCAGGCAAATGCTGGGGCTGTACCTTAATTAAGGCCACGGCCGCTTCCTTCCCACTCCCAGCCCTTTCCTGTCCCATCGTCGCCATAAGACCTATCTGTGTCGGTGCGACGTAAAGCAACTAGCAAAAAAAAAAAAAAACCAACTGATCCTGTAAGAGTAGACTCCAAATATTGAGTTTCGTTGAAATATAATTAATATATTGTATTTTCAATTTTTGTCGTTCTTTCATTTTTACACGTAGGTAGTGTGTTAGGACAAACAATAAGTAGATGGATCGGTGATGGTAGTCATTGTTATAAAGGAAAGAATTCTGTGTTTTATTTTATTTTACCATGTGGACTTGAAAAGAGAAAATTGAAAAAAAAAGTTTTCTAGTCTTTCTATAAACCCCCAGTCCGTTAAATGATTTTTAAATAATGTGCATATCGAAACCTGCTCCTGAATGAGCAGACTCTAAATATGAAGCTTGGTTGAAATCTATTCCGCCGTTTACCCGTGATGGTGGAACAAACAGACAAACAAACAGACACGAAAGCTAAAATCTACTAATATGATCTCGGGTTGACCTAAAACGGATAAATATATCAAAATTTGGCAAAATAAAAGACATTATAGACAGCGGACCTCCTAGAAATTTATAAGATTTTGAATTTGCTGGCATTACCTATAGAATAATTACCAGGCGGTACTGATTTTTCCGCCAACGATCGGTACAACAGCTAATGTATACACAAAATGCAGCTGGATAAGTAACATTTCAACTGTGGATCAGTCTGTTCCTCCTCCAGGGTAACTAGCCTCTGACTTTAGAAATTCATTATTAGACCCTGAATTCCGAGATCACGGGTTCAAACTCCGCAGAGGTAGTTGAATTTTTGAAGGGTTACAGAAATTCCATTCGCCAGTCCATTTCGTATGATCTTGGTGTGTAAAAGGTATGTGATGACACATTTGGTGTTGGTGGTGGTGATTATTGTTTTAAAAGGGAATACGACTGGGCAACCATCCTCGCTTAACGCTTATCGGCGGGAAAATGATAAAGTCCAACACTTCGAAGAATGAGGGTGTCGGCAGAAGAAAGGAAAGGACCATGAAGGGCGAACACATAAAGACCTTCCAGGCCTTGCAAAGCTTACACCGTCGGGGTCGGAAGAGACCAAAGGAGGTCGAATATGAAAGATGTGATAGGAGGGTGCTTTGAGTAGGTGAAACCAATGTTAGATCTCGGCACCCTGATTGCCAATCTACGCTAATAAGATGGGAGCCCTGACAGACAGGATGGCGTGGATGTATTCTACCACCCCCAGCCATTCCGGTACATAATTGTTAAATAATTATACTAGTGTCCCTTATCCTCGAGGCAGTGCAGCTCTTTTCAGGCCACTACCAATGGAAGCGAGTTACATGCAACTTTTAATCATATTCCACCCCTCCTTTCATTAAAAATGACAGTACTGGGAATCGAACCCGGACCTAGGACGACGGCAGCTAATAACGCTAACCGTTACGCTACGGAGGCAGACACACATTTGGTGTTTACCCATTAATGTTATTTACAAATCAGTCATAGATCACCCACAGAGTTCCGTTTCTCTGTTATCCTGTACAGTAAAGCGGAACGTCTAAAATCACACGCCCGTAACCTAGATCAGATCGAAATGTCTGCACATGGCAATTGACGCCAAACGATTGCATTATTATTATTATTATTATTATTATTATTATTATTATTATTATTATTATTATTATTATGTTAACTGTAACTTTCTTTCTTTCCTTCTTCCTTTTTTTCTTTAGTTTTTCTTTCTTTTTTATTTAATTCGTTTACCCTCCAGGGTTAGTTTCTCCCTCGGACTCAGCGAGGCATCCTCACCACTACAGCCTCACCTCTACCTCATCAAGGGCAGCATCCTGGTGCGTGAGACTTTGGGTCAGGAGATACAACTCGGAAGAAGGACCAGTACTTCGCCCAGGCGGCCTCACCTGCTATGCTGAACAGGACCTTGTGGGGGAGGTGGGGAGGTTGGAAGGGTTAGACAAGGAAGAGGGAAGGAAGTGGCCGTGGCCTTAACTTAGGTACCATCGCAGCATTTGCCTGGAGGATACGTGGGGAAACCACGCAAAACAATTTCGAGGATGGCTGAGGTGGGAATCCAACCCCCTTCTACTCAGTTAACGTTGCGAAGCTGAGTGGACCCCTTTCCAGTCCTCGTACCACATTTTAAATTTCGTGGCAGAGCCGGGAATCGAACCCCGGTCTCCGGGGGTGACAGCTAATCACACTAACCACTACAGCATATAAGCGGACTTTAAATTTCTGGCAGTACCGGGAATCGAACCCGGGTCCCGAGGACGGAAACTAATTACACTGACCATTACGCTACGGAGGTGGACACGTTAACTGTAATACAGAAATATATTTTGTGCTCTGCTATAATGATGAACGAATGTTCCAAACTTTCACCTCAAATGAAGTCAAACTTTGCTAACAGCCGTCTCCTCTCTCAATTTCTGATGTAGCCCTTGGGCAAAAAATGAGTAAACAATTCTGGTTTCCTGTTCAGTAGTCAAGGAATACATAAATATGCACTCACGATCCAAATATAACATCTTTCCATTTTCTAATTGAGGAAAATGAAATGAAATAGCTTATGGCTTTTAGTGCCGGGATTGTCCGAGGACAAGGTCGGCTCGCCAGGTGCAGTCTTTTGATTTGACCCCCGTAGGCAACCTGCGCGTCGTGATGAGGATGAAATGATGATGAAGACCACACACACACCCAACCCCCGTGCCAGAGAAATAAACCAATGATGGTTAAAATTCACGACCCTGCCGGAAATCGAACCCGGGTCCCCTGCGACCAAAGGCCAGCATGCTAACCATTTAGCCATAGAGCTGGACTGTAATTGAGGAAGTACGGTAGGTTGAAAGTAACGAGTGTGTGGGAGAGTCTCAAGGTCATCAGCCCTCGGGGTGCGAGTCCCAATACACACAAATACCAGTAACATTGCCGTTGATTATGTAATACAATAAGCAGTGAGCCCCAGGATATACCAGGATATACTACCGTTAGATCCGGGGAAACCCTCATTTACCAGTAAGATAGTTTTGTCCTCGCTGTACTCTCTTGACCAGGAACAAAGTGGTCATCAGTTCAGTCAACTTAGCGAAGATATGAAAATGCTAGGTATCCGATTTATAAGTGTTTTAAAGTTATTGGTGACTATGAGGAAGTAAAAGGCTCATGCCCGAGTGCACCAACCTCGGTAAAGAGAATACCGCGGTAAACTTCACAATTTTACCAGGGTAAAGTCGTATTTCTGTTGCACCAAGCTCGGTTTCGAGTTTACCGACATTTTACCGCGGTATAATGTTTACCGCGCGTGAGCGAGCGGTTAACTAAGAAAACCGCGGTAAAGTTGTATTTGTGCTCTGTGGTTAAAGATTGCGAGATGGAGCTTAACAACTATAGGTTATATCTCCAGTACCTTAATCAATTTGAAAGAAATGAAGGGAGAATTATAGAAGAGAGACGCGATTTATTTGAAGAATTAAGCGATGTTTCGTTCCAGAGAAGATTTAAATGGTGAACAATTGGAATGCCCGACTGGGAGAAACTGTCTTGTATCGCCTAGAAATCGTTCTTTTAATAGCGCTGTGGTTCTATGCAACTGGAACATTGCAAGGAGTGATCGGTGACGTCTTTGATGTTGACAGAACAACTGTATGCCGCATAATACACAAGGTTTCTGATTTACTTGCGTCGTTGTCGCCACAGTTCATTCAACTTCCACTGATGCAGCGAGAACAAAGAGAGGTTATGGAAGGGTTTCATACAATAGCTAGGTTCCTTGGTGTATTGGGTGCGCTGGACTGCACTCATGTGCGAATACAGTCTTCCGGAGGTGAAAATGGGGAGGTATTTAGAAAGAGGAAAGGTTATTTCTCGCTAAACGTGCAAACTGTGAGTGATTCGAACCTCATGATACGATATATTGTAGCAAGATGGCCAGGGTCGACTCATGATAGCACACTATTTCACAATTCTCGGCTGAGAGCGCGTCTCGAGACGAGAGAAATAGCTAATGGCTATTTTTTGGGTGATGGAGGTTGCCAATGTAAATCTTTCCTCCTTACACCTGTTGAGAATCCCACCTCCCCAGCAGAACAACGATATAACAGAGCCCATATTGCCACAAGGAATGTTGTCGAGAGACAATACTGTGTGTGGAAAAGGAGGTCCCCTTCCATGTCTTTAGGACTTCGATGTAACATTCAAAACATGTCGAACATTATTTTCCATTTTAAGGAGTCGATAACTTGCTTGCGCTGTCACAAAATGTAAACACGAGGGACAAGTGACTGTCGAAACGATCACTGCCGGCTGGATAAACTAAAGACAAGTGACTATCGAAATGATCACTGCTTCCTGAATACTACTTCGAATTTCTTCCGAGGGGAATAATAGCGAGAAAATCAAGCGTCAAGAAACCGCAGTAACGAAACCGGGCGATAGTAATGGTGCACTGCTTTTACGACAATACCACGGTAAAAGTTTTACCACGGTTTCGTAAAGGCTGATAATTACCGAGCTTGGTGCACTCGGGCATAAGACTGGTAAGGGAGCAGCATTGTCCTTCATCAAGTTTCAGTCCCTGCATTTGTCTGGTGTGAAAATAGATGTAGCGGTTAGTGTGATTAGCTGCCAGCCCCCGCGGCCCGTGTTCGATTCCCGGCTCTGCCACGAAATTTGAGAATTGGTACGAAGGCTGGAACGGTGTCCACTCAGCCCCGGGGGGGTCAAATGAGTAGAGGTGGGTTCGATTCCCACCTCAGCCATCCTGGAAGCGGTTTTCCGTGGGCTCTCACTTCTCCTCCAGGCAAATGCCCGGATGATACCTAACTTAAGGCCACGGCCGCTTCCTTCCCTCTTCTTTGTCTAACCTTTCTAATCATCCCATCCCCCGCAAGGTCCCGGTTCAGCATAGCAGGTGAGGCAGCCTGGGTGGGGTACTGGTCATCCTCCCCAATTGTATACCGACCCAGAGTCTGAAGCTCCAGAACACTGCCCTTGAGGCGGTAGAAGTAGAATCCCTTGCTGAGTCCCTGAGAAAAACCGACAGATAAAGAAGAAAAAGAAGAAGAAGAAAATAGGACACCAAGTAAGAGCATCTTCAGGACCGTCGACGGTGGGTTTCGAAACCACCATCTACCGAATGCAGCTTACAGCTACTTGACAAGCCACTTAGGCAACTCACTCGGTGTATCTGATTTGTTTGTATGTCGACTGGATCAGCAGCCCGGAATCTGGCTTGATCCTTAACAAACCCACCATCAGCTCTCTCATATAAGATGTCATTGAAGGGGCCTTCGACGAAGATATTTCTCCCATTGCATTCTTCATTGCAAGAAGGTGTCATCATTTATCACTATGCCAAGCTAACTGATATGCATGATGGATAACATAATCAGCATCATGAACGACATCATCCCATCATTCATCAAGGAGAAAGCAAGCATATGTGTAGTTTTACGTGATTGTAATGATCCTGTAATTATAACGAGAGGGGTTCTGCAGGGCAGAATTATTGGACTTTTATGTTCGTTATATTTCTTTCTTTCTTTCTTTCTTTCTTTCTTTCTTAATCAGCTTACCCTCCAGGGTTGGTTTCTCCCTCGGATTCAGCGAGGGATCCCACCTCTACCGAATCAAGAGCAGTGTCCTGGAGCTTCAGACTCTGGATCGTGGGATCCAACTGGGGAGGATGACAAGTACCTCGCCCAAGCGGCCTCACCTGCTATGCTGAGCAGGGGCCTTGTGGGGGATGGGAAGTTTGGAAGGGATAGACAAGGAAGAGGGAAGGTAGCGGTCGTGGGCTTAAGTTAGGTACCATCCCGGCATTTGCCTGGAGGAGAAGTGGAAAACACGGAAAACCACTTCCAGGATAGCTGAGGTAGGAATCGAATCCCCCTCTACTCATTTGACCTCCCGAGGCTGAGTGGACCCCGTTCCAGCCCTCGTACCACTTTTCAAATTTTCGTGGCAGAGCCAGGAATCGAACCCGGGCCTCTGAGGGTGGCAGCTATTCACGCGAAGCACTACACCACAAAGGCGGACTATGTTCCTTATATACAATATATAAATGACTAGCAAGATACCCGTGCTTCGCTACGGTATTATAATGAAATTAATAATTGAATGCTTAACGTTTTAAATATAATCCGCCGAAATTCGCGATCTAACTCGTTTTCTGAGAGATTACGGCTAGATTCCTCCCAAATTTTCAATCTGTCTTTCCGGCAAATCGATTTCGTACTTCTCGGGCTAGGTCCAGGTACCACCCGGACAGTTGGGATCCTAAATCTTTGCCATCCTTTCCTATAAGCATTTTAATAAGGATCAAATCCTTGAGGAGATCCGGCGTAGTGCCGTCTTGGGTGCCTTGACGGTACTGAATCCGCGGCCGGACAGCAATCGTAGTCATTACCCGGCCAGGAAACGTTTCCAGCGCGGTCCGCACATTTTGACGACGGTCCAGAACATCATTATTATTATTATTATTATTATTATTATTATTATTATTATTATTATTATTATTATTATTATTATTATTATTATTGTTGTTGTCTGGACCTCGCAGCAAGATGCAAGACCGCTACTTGGCGGTAAATTACATCTGCTGCCATTGTCATTGATGATAGTATGACCAGCACCATTGTCGCTCGTAGGCAAGTGTGTGGGATTTCTGGCGATACGAATGACATACTTCCGTGCAGTAGAAACCTTATTATAGAGGAGAACAATTGGACGGTCAATCTCATTCCTATCGTTTATTTCAAAGGTGTTTAAATTTTTATTTAGATGCCAGTAGAATCTACTGTAATCTAAGAACGTTCTCCGAAGAAAAAGATGGCTCTTGAAAACGAACCCAAGAAAGATTTAAAATGATCGGTTTATGATCGGAATAAGTACATCGAAAATCTACAGCCTGTTTCCATCGTTCGACAGGGTCAGGAATGGAATGAATAAAGCCCCCATCTAGCGGCGACAATAGGAATTGTGCCGGCTGCCGAAGCCTGTCGCACTCCTCTGGGGCAATGGATAATGAATGACAAATGAAATGGAATTATATTGGGCAGTTTTGCTGGAATGAATGATGACAGGTTTTGAAACCGGAGTATCCGGAGAAAAATCTGTCCCGCCACCGTTTTGTCCAGCACGAATGTCACATGGAGTGACCGGGATTTGAAACACGGAACCCAGCTGTGAGAGGCCGGCGGGCTGCCGCCTGAGCAACGGAGGCTCCTTATAAGTACATTATGAACAGTAAAATCAATTGCCCTCACCTCCTTCTACACCCCACCGCCGTTAAGTTTATTTATCCCCCCCCCCTCCCAACAAATAATTAAAAGAAGGCGTGCTTATTTATGTTTAAAGGAAATTCAAAACTCCAATGTTCACGTCTATTACCTTCAGTTTTGAGATATGAGTATTCTCATAAAATAATTCACTTTTGTTTCACTTCCATTCACACTCCTCTCCCACCTTAATTTTCCGGCAAAAATACTTGTTTATTTAATAGTAAAGGATCTTCTAAATACCAATTATCACGATTCTAACTTCTTCAGTTTTTGTTTTATGTGTACTCATGAAAGGAATTCAACTCCTTTTCTCTCCCGCCGCCCAAGATGATTCTCCCCCTCGAAACGCGTTTTTCTTTGTTTTTAAAGAAGATACAAATACCAATTTTCACGCCTGTATCAACTTTAGTTTGTATTAGACGTAAGTATTCTCATACAATTAAGTCAATTAATTTTTCAATTCTTCCACCTCTCCCCGCACTTAATTGGATTTTCCGATAATACATGTTTCTTTACTTTTAAAGCAGATTCCAAATATCAAATTTCACGTCTGTAACATCTTCATTTTTGAGATATCAGTAGCCTAGTTAAAAGAATTCAATACCATTTTCAGTCACTTTAACCCCCCTCCCACCACCCAAGTGGTATTTCGGAAAACTAAAAATACTCGTTTCTTGATTTTTAATACAGATAAAAAATACCATTTTTCACTTCTGTAACATTTTAAGTTTTTGAGATTTACTGTAGAAATTCTCATTTACAAATTTCACCCCCGTTTTAGTCCGCCTTAAGTGGAGTTTTCAAAAACAAATCACCTATATTTCTTTATTTACAGGAGATTCCCAATACCACTTTTTACGTCTGTAACATTTTACGTTTCCCAGGTATTCTGTAGATATAGTCTTTCAAAAAATTCACCCCAATTTGTCACTCCTGTTTAAATTGGATTTTCCAAAAACAAAAAATACGTGTTTCTTTATTTTTAAAGGAGATCCCACATACAAATTTTCGGTTCTGTAATGTCTTCAGTTTCTGAGTTATATGTATCCTCATTAAAGGCATTCAACCCATTATTCACTCTTTTACACCCCGCCTGTTGGGATTTACAGAAAACAAAGAAATACGTGTTCCTTTATTTTTAAAGGTGATTCTAAATATCAATTTTGACATGTGAAAACTTTTAAAGTTTTGAGATATAGCTTACAGTCATTTTAAAATTCCACCCCCTTTTCACCCCCACAATTTGGATTTTCCAAAAGCAAAAAAATGTTCCTTTATTTTTAAAAGAGATCCCAAATACCTATTTTCAAATCTGTAATATCTTCAGTTTCTGAGATATAAGTATCCTCATTAAAGGCATTCAATCCATTTTTCACCCCTCCTATTGGGATTTTCCGAAAACAAAAATACATGTTTCTTAATTTTTAAAGGAGATTCTAAATACCAATTTTTACATCTGTAAACTCTTCAAGTTTTAAGATGTAGATACACTCAGTTTAAAAATTCACCCCCTTTCCCCCCTCCCCATATTTGGATTTTCCAAACACGAAAAGATACATGTTTCTTTATTTTTAAAGTAGATCCCAAAAACCAATTTTCAGGTCTGTAATATGTTCAGGTTCTGAAATATAAGTAGCCTCATTAAAAGCATTCAACCCATTTTTGAACCTTTGCCACCCTTCCTATTGGGATTTTTCGAAAACAAATACTACGTGTTTCATTATTTTTAAAGGAGATTCAAATTACCAATTTTTACATCTATAAACTTTAAAAGTTTTGAGATGTATATACACTCATTTTATAAATTCACCCCCTTTTTACCCCCCCATTAATTGGATTTTCCAGAAACAAAAAACGTGTTTCTTTATTTTTAAAGGAGATTCCAAACACCAATTTTCAGGTCTGTAATATCTTCAGTTTTGAGATATAATATCCTCATTAAATGCATTCAACCCCATTTTCACCCCTTTTCACCCCACCTATTGGGATTTTCCGAAAACAAAATACGTGTTTCTTTATTTGTAATAAAGATTCTAAATACCAATTTGTACATCTGTAAACTTTCAAAGTTATGAGATATAGATACAGTCTTTTTAAAAATTCACACCCCTTTTCACCCTCCCATTAATTGGATTTTCCAAAAACAAAAAATACATGTTTCTTTATTTTTAAAAGAGATCAAAAGTGCAAATTTTCAGGTCTGTAATATGTCCAGTTTCTGAGATATTAGTACCGGTATCCTGATTAAAGTCATTCAACCCTTTTTTCACCCTTTTTCACCCCTCCTATTGGGATTTTATGAAAACAAAAAAAATACGTGTTTCCTTATTTTTAAGGAAGATTCTCAGAGGTGGACCATTCGCTTATCGGCTGTGCAGAAAATTTTAAAGGCAGGAATAGATGAAGGACTAGCGACAAATGAAAAGAAGCTAAAATAGGTTTATACATTTATTAAAAACTATCACTCTTCCAATAAACAATTAAATTTACAAAATCTGGGACTAATTCTTGAAAATCTCTTCTCCTCGTGCTATCGTCTATAAGGAATCTTGATCAAATTAAAGCTCAACGAATGTTCTTGTCTGTAATAATAATAATAGGGATCATTAATTTACTATCAACTGGATTGAAAATCAAAATACTATCTGGTATCACTCTCTCCAATAATGATAATTAAATTGCTTAAATTAAAATATTCCTTCTGGATCTCACTTAATTCTACAAGAAAATGATCATTTTCTTTCCCTTATTAAAATTATTGAAAAATGTTTAATTCAAGAAATTGTGGTTAATAAGTCTTCCTTAGACTTTCCCTTCATCAATCAATTCATTTTATAATTATTAAGTGACTGAACTTCTCATAATTAATTCTTATTTGATCTCATATCAACCTAAACGTTACTCGTTGTTATGCAATAAGTGACTGTACAATAACTAAAAATTCAGCCTCGTGACATCAATCCACGGACGTTGCCTTCTCTTATTCAATTTATTTTAGTGAATTAGGTCCTAATCTACCTTAAATTATAATAAAATCTTCTAAAGATTCATAATTCATCAAATCACGGACACGCGAAAATAACGTAAATCGGTCAAAATTTGACGCGCGCAGTGGAGAACATCATCATAAAACCATTCAAGAAAATTCACAAAACACAGAATATAATCAAATCACACATCACACATTCACACATAGGTACACGACAATATTACAATATTATTTACACGAACACTAACCCATTATTATTCAATTTTGGATTTATTCCAAATTAGGGAAATCATTCTCTAGATGACAATATCATGTATATTCCAGGTATCGATCTAGGACGTGATAGAGTTGAGGTTATCACTTTTATGCAGAAATTAATTATACAACGATGTTCAAGGGAATCCTTTAAACAGAAATCATTCAAAATAAGCAAGTAAAATACCTACAGCACAGGTAAAAATATTAGAATACGCGCTTACGGTACATGAGTTGCGGCATTTATCCTTATTCTCTTACTATATCGTGGCTCTCGATTAATCTGCACTCAGGCTCGAAGAAATCATGTCCAGTGACACATTTCTTCCAAAAATGACTCTAATGGATGCATAAATTATCACACAAAATATAATGTCCATCTGCAAGTCATAATCAAATTAATAGCACAGTAAAATATACGTATAATTCATCATTACTCCGTCCGGAGGATGCCATGTTCCAGGCCTACTTTACATAAAGTGAGCACACGATAATTCTTTCCAAGAACAAACCAACATTAAACCCATGACCTTATTCAAATTTTAGCCCGTAATTAGGTTTAATTATTTTTACTCATTATTATTATTATATTTATTGACCGTGCCTAATCACACTTGCAAAGCTATCCTACAAAATTATTCAGATGACTCTAAACGAACTAAAGTCCACAGAAATGTCGTATAATCGTAGAATGAAATTTGACACTTAGAAAAACACTAGAACACTGTCCTAATCTGTCTCAATTAATTATCAAACTATTTCAAAATCATTCAAGATTATCGCGGAGGTCATTTACTTTTATTTCTCCTGCCGTCTTAAATTTTTAGGACAGTTGAGGTCTCTCTCGATGACATTCACTCTTATCTCTAACAGAACCGAATACACATTCATTCCAGAGCACAAACTACCTCCCACCGAGGAAAGAAGAATGAAAAGTCAAACTACTGCTAAACTAATAGAAAATCTAAATGAATAAGGTAAGGCTACGTTTTACAGACATTTTACAGAAAGATGAATTCTTAAAGAATACTCATGTGGCTGGTGTTAACTGGATTCTGGCTGATGACCTAGTACGTGGTCACATCACCTTCCATCGAACAAAGTCTTGCCCATGTCCGACGCCTTACGTAATTATTGACTCATGGAGGAGATGAAGGTGCACAGGAAACAGTAGGATTCATCTCGGAAAGGGATAGCCATCTTGAAGCGAGCTCGAACCAACGACCTTCCTTCTTCTGAGTTCTCGTAGAAAAGCTGAAACTAATAAAAGTCTTAGCAATAGTCCAGGATACACACGCGATGTTTAATAATTTGGAGATGGAGACTTATCTTATGACAGTCATAAATAAATCGTAGAGAAGTTTTTCAAATGCCTGAATTGCAGTTTATTCAGTCCTCAGTGCCTTCTCTAATGCAAAGTCTCCCAGTAAAGCAAACGACGTCCAGTCTCGACCGTAGCTGCATTAAGAGTAACGCTCAAATCAAGTGTTCAGAAGTAAAAACCCTCTATAAAATTTCCTTTGGAATTACCATAAATTCACTGTCTTAAGACGGAGGTGTGGCTCTTGATTATATCTGATTGGTGGATCTGTTGCATTCCTGTGAAGGTTGTCATTTTTATTGGCTGCCCTAGTTTCACGTCACACGACCTTGCGATTATTGATCGATTATTATCACGCTGCACACACACACACATGTGTCTGAAGGACACCTAACAGGAATTTCACCCTGCTTCCTCGTTCTGTTGGTAGGTTGGGAAAACCGGTTCGCAGGCGACTTGTTCACGCTAGCACGGGTGTGCAAAATCTCACCCTCCTGGCGATCGAAATAATGTTTCAACTCACTGATGAAATGAAACATTCTCCCTTAATAAATTATTTCCAC
The DNA here is from genome assembly GCF_040414725.1 of Anabrus simplex. NCBI lineage: Eukaryota > Metazoa > Arthropoda > Insecta > Orthoptera > Tettigoniidae > Anabrus > Anabrus simplex. The sequence continues at coordinate 373,139,371 of NC_090265.1, read as the reverse complement.
TTTTGAAGGGGACAATACCAATTTTTATATCTGTAAACTTTTAAAGTTCTGTGATATAGATAAACTCATTTTAAAATTTCACCCCCCTTTTCAGCCCCTTAGCGACGGAATATCCAAAAATCCTCCCTTAGCGAGCACCTACATCTTAATATGAATGTATCCCCAAAATGTCATTTCTTTACGTCCAGTAGTTTTGGCTAGGCGATGACGAATCAGTCAGTCAGGACAAGTTACTTTATATACTAGCAAGATACCCGTGCTTCGCTACGGTATTATAATGAAATTTATGAATGCTTAACGTCTTATACACTGACTGACAGAGCAAATGCAACACCAAGAAGGAGTGGTCAGAACTTTAAGCCAATTGCAGGGTAGACTGACGTCACTAAGGTATGCTCATGATGTGAAATGCGCTGATTGGTGGATCTGTTGCATTCCTGTGAAGGTTGTCATTTTTATTGGCTGCCCTAGTTTCACGTCACACGACCTTGCAATTATTGATCGATTATAATCACGCTGCAAGCAAGATCACGTGGCACACACACACACATGTGTCTGAAGGACACCTAACAGGAATTTCACCCTGCTTCCTCGTTCTGTTGGTAGGTTGGGAAAACCGGTTCCCAGGCGGCTTGTTCACGCTAGCACGGGAGTGTAAATTCTCACCCTCCTGGCGATCGAAATAATGTTTCAACTCACTGATGAAATAAATCATTCTCCCTTAATAAATTATTTCCACTTTTGAAGGGGACAATACCAATTTTTATATCTGTAACCTTTGAAAGTTCTGTGATATAGATACACTCATTTTAAAATTTCACCCCCCTTTTCACCCCCTTAGCGACGGAATATCCAAAAATCCTTCCTTAGCGAGCACCTACATCTTAATATGAATGTATCCCCAAAATGTCACTTCTTTACGTCCAGTAGTTTTGGCTAGGCGATGACGAATCTGTCAGTCAGGACAAGTTACTTTATATACTAGCAAGATACCCGTGCTTCGCTACGGTATTATAATGAAATTTATGAATGCTTAACGTCTTATACACTGACTGACAGAGCAAATGCAACACCAAGAAGGAGTGGTCAGAACTTTATGCCAATTGCAGGGTAGACTGACGTCACTGAGGTATGCTCATGATGTGAAATGCGCCGCTGTTCTGCGCACGTAGCGAACGATAAATGGGACACGGCGTCGGCGAATGGCCCACTTCGTACCGTGATTTCTCAGCCGACAGTCATTGTAGAACGTGTTGTCGTGTGCCACAGGACACGTGTATAGCTAAGAATGCCAGGCCGCCGTCAACGGAGGCATTTCCAGCAGACAGACGACTTTACGAGGGGTATGGTGATCGGGCTGAGAAGGGCAGGTTGGTCGCTTCGTCAAATCGCAGCCGATACCCATAGGGATGTGTCCACGGCGCAGCGCCTGTGGCGAAGATGGTTGGCGCAGGGACATGTGGCACGTGCGAGGGGTCCAGGCGCAGCCCGAGTGACGTCAGCACGCGAGGATCGGCGCATCCGCCGCCAAGCGGTGGCAGCCCCGCACGCCACGTCAACCGCCATTCTTCAGCATGTGCAAGACACACTGGCTGTTCCAATATCGACCAGAACAATTTCCCGTCGATTGGTTGAAGGAGGCCTGCACTCCCGGCGTCCGCTCAGAAGACTACCATTGACTCCACAGCATAGACGTGCACGCCTGGCATGGTGCCGGGCTAGAGCGACTTGGATGAGGGAATGGCGGAACGTCGTGTTCTCCGATGAGTCACGCTTCTGTTCTGTCAGTGATAGTCATCGCAGACGAGTGTGGCGTCGGCGTGGAGAAAGGTCAAATCCGGCAGTAACTGTGGAGCGCCCTACCGCTAGACAACGCGGCATCATGGTTTGGGGCGCTATTGCGTATGATTCCACGTCACCTCTAGTGCGTATTCAAGGCACGTTAAATGCCCACCGCTACGTGCAGCATGTGCTGCGGCCGGTGGCACTCCCGTACCTTCAGGGGCTGTCCAATGCTCTGTTTCAGCAAGATAATGCCCGCCCACACACTGCTCGCATCTCCCAACAGGCTCTACGAGGTGTACAGATGCTTCCGTGGCCAGCGTATTCTCCGGATCTCTCACTAATCGAACACGTGTGGGATCTCATTGGACGCCGTTTGCAAACTCTGCCCCAGCCTCGTACGGACGACCAACTGTGGCAAATGGTTGACAGAGAATGGAGAACCATCCCTCAGGACACCATCCGCACTCTTATTGACTCTGTACCTCGACGTGTTTCTGCGTGCATCGCCGCTCGCGGTGGTCCTACATCCTACTGAGTCGATGCCGTGCGCATTGTGTAACCTGCATATCGGTTTGAAATAAACATCAATTATTCGTCCGTGCCGTCTCTGTTTTTTCCCCAACTTTCATCGCTTTCGAACCACTCCTTCTTGGTGTTGCATTTGCTCTGTCAGTCAGTGTATATAATCCGCCGGAATTCGCGATCTAACTCGCTTTCTGAGAGAATCCTCCAAAATTCTTGATCTGACTCGTTTTCTGTGAGATTACGGTAAAGTTCCTCCCATTTTTCAATCTTTATTTCCAGCAATGGATTCTTACTTCCCGGGCTAGGTCCGGGGGTTCTACCCGGTCAGTTGGGTACCTAAATCTTTGCCATCTTTTCCTATAAGCATTTTAATATGGATGAAATCCTTGAGGAGATCCGGCGTGGTGTCGTCTTGGGTTCCTTGGCGGTACTGAACCCGTGGCCTGACTGCATTCGTAGTCTTACCTGGCCAGGACCCGTTTCTAGCGCGCTCCGCACATTTTGACGACGTTCCTGAACATTATTATTATTATTATTATTATTATTATTATTATTATTATTATTATTATTATTATTATTATTATTATTATTATTATTGTTCTGGACCTCGCAGCAAGATGCAAGACCGCTACTTGGCGGTAAATTACATCTGCTGCCATAGTCATTTTTGACAATGTGACCAACACCATTTTCGCGCGTAGGCAAGTGTGCGGGGTTTCTGGCGATACGAATGACACACTTCCGTGCATTATTGACCTTATTATAGAGGTGAAGAATTTGACGATCAATCTCATTCCTATCGTTTATTTCAAATATGTTTACATTTCTTTTTATATTCCAGGAGAATCTACTGTAATCTAAGAACGTTCTCTGTAGGAAAAAATGGCTGTTGAAAACGATCCCCAGGAAAGCTTAAAAATGATCGGTTTAATATCAGAATAAGTACATCGAAAATCTACAGCCTGTTTCCAGTCATTCGACAGGGTCAGCAATGGAATGAATAAAGCCCTATCTTGCGGCGACAATTGGAATTCTGCCGGCTGCCGAAGTCTGGATAATGAATGACATATGAAATGAAATGATATTGGACAGTGTGCTGGAATGAATGATGACAGGAAAAACCGGAGTATCGGGAGAAATCTGTCTCGCCTCCGTTTTGTCCAGCACGAATGTCACGTGGAGTGACCGGGATTTGAACCACGGAACCGAGCGGTGAGAGGCCGGTGCGCTGCCATCTGAGCAACGGAGGCTCCTTATAAGTAAATTATGAACAGTAAAATCAACTGGACTCACCTCCTTTTACACCCCACCGCCGATAAGTTGATTTATCCCCCCCCCCACACACAAAATATTAAAAGAAGGCATGTTTCTTTATGTTTAAAGGAGATTCCAAACACCAATGTTCACGTCTATTCCCTTCAGCTTTGGGATATAAGTATCCCCATAAAAATAATTCACTTTATTTCACTCCTTTTCACACTCCTTGTCCCCCCCCCCGAGTGAATTTTCCGGCAAAAAACTTGTTTCTTTAATAGTAAAGGATCTTCTCAATACCAATTATCACGACTCTAACTTCTTCAGTTTTTGATTTATGTGTCCTCATGAAAGGAATTCAACTCCTTTTCACTCCCGCCCCCCAAGATGGTTTCCCCACCAAAACGCGGTTTTCTTTGTTTTTAAAGGAGATCCAAGTACCAATTTTCACGTCTGTAACAACTTTAGTTTTCATTAGATGTATTCTCATACAATTAAGTCAATGAATTATTCAATTATTCACCCCCCCCATTCACAGGATTTTCCGAGAATACGTCTTTGTTTACTTTTGAAGCAGATTCCAAATATCAAATTTCACGTCTGTAATCTCTTCATTTTTGAGATATCAGTTGCCTAATTAAAAGAATTCAACACCATTTTGTCACTTTTATCGCCCCCCCCTCCACCCAAGTGGTAATTCCGAAAACTAAATATACACGTTTCTTATTTTTAATAGAGATAAGAAATACCATTTTACACTTCTGTAACTTGTTAAGTTTTTTTTTTGGTATACTGTAGAAATTCTCATTTTGAAATTTCACCCCTTTTAGTTCCCATTTGTTTTCCGTGGTTTCCCATTTTCACACCAGGCAAATGCTGGGGCTGTACCTTAATTAAGGCCACGGTCGCTTCCGTCCAACTCCTAGGCCTTTCCTATCCCATCGTCGCCATAAGACCTATCTGTGTCGGTGCGACGTAAAGCCCCTAGCAAAAAAGTTCCCATTTAGTGGAGTTTCAAAAAACAAATCACCTATGTTTCTTTACATTTACAGGAGATTCCAAATACCCACTCCTTACGTCTGTAATATTTTGCTTTCTCAGATATTCTGTAGATATAGTCTTTCAAAAAATTCACCCCACTTTGTCACTCCTGTTTAACTGCCATTATTTGGGTTTTCCAAAAAAATATGTGTTTCTTTATTTTTAAAGGAGATCCCACATACAAATTTTCAGTTCTGTAATATCTTCAGTTTCTGAAATATATGTATCCTCATTAAAGGCATTCAACCCATTTTTCACCCTTTTCCACCCTTCCTATTGGGATTTTCCGAAAACAAAAAAATACATGTTTCTTTATTTTTAAAGGAGATGCCATATACAAATTTTCAGTTCTGTAATATCTTCAGTTTCTGAAATATAAGTAGCCTCATTAAAGGCATTCAACCCATTTTTCACCGTTATCCACCCTTCTTATTGGGATTTTCCGCAAACGAAAAAAATACGTGTTTCTTTTTTAAAGGAGATTCTAAATACCAAATTTACATCCATAAACTTTAAAAGTTTTGAGATATAGATACACTCATTTTAAGATATTCACCCCCCTTTTCACCCCCCATTATTTGGATTTTCCAAAAACGGAGAAAATACCTGTTTCTTTATTTTTAAAATAAATCAAAAGTACCAATTTTCAGGTCTCTAACATCTTCCGTTTCTGAGATATAAGTACCGGTATCCTGATTGAAGGCATTCAACCCATTTTTCACACTTTTTCATCTCTCCTATTGTGATTTTCTGAAAACACAAAAATACGTGTTTCTTATTTTTAAAGAAGATTCTAAATACCAATTTTTACATCTGTAATCTTTTAAGGTTTTGAGATATAGCTACATTCATTTTAAAATTTCACCCCCCTTTTCAACCCCTTAGCGACTGAATATCCAAATGTCCTCTCTTAGCGAGCACCTACATCTTAATATGAATCTATCCCCAAAATTTCATTTCTTTATGTCCAATAGTTTTGGCTCGGCGATGATGAATCAGTCAGTCAGTCAGTCAGTCAGTCAGTCAGTCTGTCAGGACAAGTTATTTTATATGTATAGATGACATTGACCCTAGCCTGGAATGAAACATCCGGCGATGAGGAACGTACGGACTTGTTACGTGACCCTCTGAGACTAATCCTGGTGGTTCCGTCAGCTTCCGCTTCGAATGCTAGCGCTGTACGGGTCCGATGCGCTATCTGGTGACAAATGAACGTATCACTTCCACTTCTAATATAACGTCTAAATTCAAACCTCATTGTTTGAGAAGCCTTTCTCGTGAACAGTCGAGATTTTCTTCTGAAGAGCAAAGTTCTCTGAGAAACGTAAAGAATTTCACCTTATTTTCCTTACACGGCATAAGCCCAAAAGCCTATATCACGTCTATAAGTACGGACCGTGAAAGAATCAATTTCTAACGTGTTTCGTCCGTTTCTGATTTCTCAGGTGGTTAGATTCCCTGTGGTATTGTTTGCAGATTCTAGTCCAGGGCCACAATACCATTCATACAGCTCCTCAATCGTTCTAATGTAGGCTGTGTGGATCTCGAATCAACAGTCCATGAACTGACCAGGAATCTGACCCAGGGTCTCCCAGGGAGAGATAGAATTGCTTCCCGTTGATCACGAGGCAGGTCGAGTACTGTATTCCCTCAGCAATGGTAATATATCGTGTCCAATGAGTAGTGAACGGAAAAATTCTTCCAAAATAGTTTGTTTACATGCGTACAAGTTCTGCGTGACTTAGCTGTGTTGTTTAGCATCAACCACACACATCGAGGGTCTCTATAGGAATACATAAAAGAATAACAGATATCTAGCTAAACATTCATTTAAAGGAATATTTTGCTTTCATGTTGCAGTGAAGTTGTACCAGGGATAATAATAATAATAATAATAATAATAATGGCGTATGACCTCTGGGGAGGCCTGGTGCAGGTCTTTTTCTAGTAGATGGCCTATTAGACGACCTGCATATCTGTGAATATGAGGGCCCTATTTAGGATGATTTCTAATGTTGATTATGCCACACACACCCAGCCCCCGAGCCATTGGAATTAACCATTTAAGGTTAAAATTCCCCACCCGGCTGGGAATCGAACCCGGGACCCTCTGAACCGAAGGCCAGTACGCTGACCATTCAGCCAACGCGTCGAGCCAGGGATAAGGGGCAATGTAGGAAACGTTGGGTTTCAGTTGATGGAACGACGGACGTAACTGGTAGATGTGAGTCAGTTATGACCGTGGGTATACTGTTGTCCACCTCTGTGGTGAAGTGGTTAGTGTGATTAGCTGCCACCCCTGGAGACCCTGGTTCAATGCTGGGATGGTACCTAACTTAATGCCACGGCTGCTTCCTTCCCTTGTCTGTCCCTTCCAATCTTTCCATCCCACCACAAGGCTCCTGTTCAGCATAGTAGGTAAGGCCACCAGGGAGAGGTACTGGTCCTTCTCCCCAGTTTTATCCCCGATCCAAAGTCTCGTGCTCCAGGACACTGCCCTTGAGGTGGTAGAGGTGTGTTCCCTCGCTGAGTTCGAGGGAAAAATCAACCCTGGAGGATAAACAGATTAAGAAAATGAAAGAAGGGTGTCCAAGGGGGTTTATCTTATTTACGTCTGAATTTCTGGAAAGGGCAAAATCGTGAAACAATCGAGATGATTTATTTAGAATTAGCAGTCGCTTTTATGGCCCGAAGGCACTAAATAAGTACGATTTGCTTCTTGTAATAGGGGCCGATGACCTCGATGTTAGGCCCCTTTAAACAACAAGCATCATCATCATCAAGCTTCTTGTAAAACATGCTGCCCCATACAAGATAAAGGCAAGTAAACAAATTAAAGTTCACCTGTCAGATATTTTGTACCTGTCCTCTTTATCTCACGGTATTCATAAAGTAGGTGAAGTAATTCGTCATTCCTTTGCCGATGCTGACAATTTCGTAGCCAATGTCAAAAAATCTAAAACCCCTTACAGAATTCAGATATTTGAAGAAATACAGCAACATCTTCCATTTGCTCCTCAACCAGTATTGAAATGAAATGTCGTATGGCTTTTAGTGCCGAAATATCCCAGAACGGGTTCGGCTCGCCACGTGCAGGTCTTTCTATTTGACTCCCGTAGGTGACCTGCGCGTCGTGATGAGGATGAAATGATGATGAAGACAACACATACACCCAGCCCCCGTGCCGTAGGAATTAAATAATTAAGGTAAAATCCCCGCCCGGCCAGGAATCGAACCCGGGACCCTCTAAACCGGAGGCCAGTACGCTGACCGTTCAGCCAACGAGTCGGACTCAACCAGTATTAAGTCTATGGGAGAGCTAGTTAGAAGTGATGATATATTATGCTGAACGTTACAACAAAATTGTAGAAATTATCAACGGTTTTAACTGCACAATTTCAAAATCAGAAATTTATCAAAATAAAAATTTAATTGAAAATGCCGTAGTTCCTAAAGTTTACTTCCCCTTCTTCTTCTTCTTCTTCTTCTCCTTCTCCTTCTCCTTCTTAATCTGTTTACCCTCCAGGGTCGGTTTTCCCTCGGACTCAGCGAGGGATCCCACCTCCACCACCTTAAGGGCAGTGTCCTGGAGCTTCAGACTTTGGGTCGGGGGATACAACTGGGGAGAATGACCAGTACCTCGCCCAGGCGGCCTCACCTGCTATCCTGAACAGGGGCCTTGTGGAGGGATGTGAAGATTGGATGGGACGGGCAAGGAAGAGGGAAGGAGGCGGCCGTGGCCTTTAGCCATTTGCCTGGAGGAGAAGTGGGAAACCACGGAAAACCACTTCCAGGATGGCTGAGGTGGGAATCGAACCCACCTCTACTCAGTTGACCTCCCGAGGCTGAGTGGACCCCGTTCCAGCCCTCGTACCACTTTTCAAATTTCGTGGCAAAGCCGGGAATAGAACCCGGACCTCCGGGGGTGGCAGCTAATCACGCTAACCGCTAGACCACAGAGGCGGACTCTAAAGTTTACTAAAACCATAGAATCAAATTTAGGAATAATGAAAGCTCTAGAAATTGTGGAAAACTTGTCGCACACCGCACACCTGCACTCGTTATTGAAAAAACTGAAGGAAAAAGTTCAATAATGTTCCCCAAAGTAAATATTGCTATTCTTAAACGTTTTCCACCATAAATGCTCTGGTTTCATTCTGAACAACAAAGTGGATATGATGTGTCATACTTTTGATAATATTTTCCCACCGCTTCGTGCGACGTCGTAATAAGTTCTTTGTGGTATAGACATAGTCTTGGTAGCCGGAGGAAATTTTTTGACAACTATCGCATATACAGTATATGCTATTCTGCAAAGCAATAGTAATAATGCTATAGGATGACGGTTGACTTCCTTTTTACTTCACTTTTATGTTAAGTCGATTATCTAGAAGTAAGTGTAGATTGACTACACGCGTTGGAATTTTGGCAACAGAAGTGTTCAGTTTTTTTTTTAAATACGATTGTGAAAAGGGATAATGAAAGCTCTAGAAATTGTGGAAAATTAAATATAAACATGTCGTATTTCGATGTGGCATTCTGTCAGCGAACGCAGACTATACCAAGGTTCAAAGTACTATGCTTACCCAGCCTGACCATGTAAGTCAGTCTCACGCACATTGTAAACAAACTAAGTCTGCGTGTACCTAACGGCACTTATGCAGATTCCTTCACCCCCAGTCTATAGTAACAAGGCAGTTGTAAGTAAAATATCAATTCCAAAGGGTGTTAACTTCTGGTTTCTTTATGGTACATCTTATCATATACCAAATATTCTTTCCATCTCTGTGGTTCGTACATGAAAGCAACACCACATGTGAAGAGAGTTCTGATACGATACAAAACGGCTGCATTTATCATAATAAAGCATTACGAAGCTTACATAAGACAGCCATAGTGAGATGGGTTGTAAGAATTACTGTTTGTTAGTGTCTGAATATAATTTCAACCTTAGTAACTATTCATCAGTGCCGTATGTTAGTGTTCATTAATGTTATATTTTTCAAGCGATAATCCTTGTACTTGCTGCTCCCATGCAAAGTTATTCGAATACTTCGAAGTAAATCTCAAATAACTATAGATCAAAGTTCATAAATTGTAGTACTGTTACCATTTACTCTACGACTGTCTTGCATAAACTATAAGATAGCATACTGATAAGCGTGTAAGCCAATTCCAACACAAAACATAATCTTATTGAAGATAATCAATAGAATATTTTCATTCGGTACTTGAATGAATGTAGTCATTCACCTCCCCTTTGTGTCGTTGTCAAAGAGGATTGGAACGCCAATCATCACTTCATCATGTAAGCTGATTTGAGCATTTAATGTGTCGCCACCATTTCTGTCCTGCCAAATAATGTTTGACCGGCGAATAATCTATACATTCATGGTATAGGTCAGTAATAATAATGTTATTAGCTTTACGTTCCACTAACTACATTTTTAGGTTTTCGGAGACACTGAGGTGCTGGAATTTAATCCCACACGAGTTCTTTTACGTGCCAGTAAATCTACCAACACGAGGCTAACATATCTGAGCACCGTCAGATACCACCGGAATGAGCCAGGATCGAGCGCCTCAACCGTCTGAGCCTCTTAGCCCAGCATGGTATAGATCTTTAAACATCATGTAAGAACTAAAGTCTACACTTCTTCAAATTCCAACACAACAGAAAGATCAATCAATATGAGGAGGTTCCAATAATACAATAATATTCTGCTCAAAAATGCAATATTTATTTGATTTTCATTTTTCATTTGTCATGTAATATATTTAACATTTCCCTTTAAAGCTTATTCATTAATGTTTAAAAACCTCTTCTTTCCAGGTTTCCGAACACTGTGCACCAGAAGACTTACAGGACAATGTAAGGGTGATCTGCAAGTAAGATAAATCAAAAATAATTATTAGTTGTCAGGCTACTTCGTTAAAATATTTATATTAACATTTTATTACATTTAAAAACGTATTTTGAGCATCAAATAGCAACACATTGTTATAGATGTTGTTGTTGCTGTTGTTGTTGTTGTTGTTAGGGTCATCAGTCCATATACTGGTTTAATGCAGCTTACCAGGTCACCCTGTCCTGTGTTAAGCTTTTCATTCCTGCGTAACTACTACACTTTACATCTACTCCAGTCTGTTTGTCATATTCATATATTGGCCTGCCAGTAGTATTTTTTACTGCCTACACTTCCTTCAAAAATTAAGGTAAGATGTGTCGCATCATTCTGTCTCTTCTTATTCTGGTCAAATTTCGGCAAATCGATTTCTCCTCACCAGTTCGATTCAGTACTTCTTCATTTGTGATTCGGTCTACCTACTCACCTTAGCATTCTGCTGTAACACCACATTTCAAAAGGTTCTATTGTCTTTCTTTCTGAGCTAGTTATGATCCATGTTTCACTTACGTGCAATGTCACTCTCAAGACGAAAGTTTTCAAAACCTTTCCAATTCCTGTGACAATAGTCGAAGTGAATGAAGTCCGCCTTTGTGGTGTAGTGCTTAATGTGATTATCTGCCACCCCCGGAGGTCCGGGTTCGATTCCCGGCTCTGCCACGAAATTTGAAAAGTGGTACGAGGGCTGGAACGGGGATCCACTCAACCTCGGGAGGTCAACTGAGTAGAGTGGGGTTCGATTCCCTCCTCAGCCATCCTCTAAGTGGCTCTCCGTGGTTTCCACTTCTCCTTCAGGCAAATGCGGGAATGATACCTAACTTAAGACCACGGCCGCTTCCTTGTCTATCACTTCCAGTCTTTCCATCCCCTCACAAAGCCTCTGTTCAACATATCAGGCGAGGCCGCCTGACCCAGGTACTAGTCCTCTTCCCCAGTTGTATCCCACGACCCAAAGTCTCAAGCTCCAGGACACTGCCCTTGAGGCGGTAGAGGTGGGATCCCTCGCTGATTCCGAGTGAAAAACCAACCCTGGAGGGTAAACAGATTAAGGAAAGAAAGAAAGAAAGAAAGAAAGAAAGAAAGAAAGAAAGAAAGAAATAATAATAATAGTCTCAGCTGCCGGGTTGCAGATATTTTTAGTGGTGCTATTTAGTTGGCCTGTGCATTAATCTCTGTTTTCTGACTGGACTGCCATCTGCCGAAAAAGTGAAGAAATTAAACCTCATTATGGTGGTGATATTGTCTTGTAAGAGGACATACTGATCCTTTCTTAACACTAATCATAGGGAAAGAAATGCAAGATATACGACGGTTCGAAGAACGAGGGTATAAGAAAAACGTAGAGTCTGAAAAGGGGGGAAATAAAGCAGTCTAGAAGCCACACAAACATGATACGGTCGGAGACGGAAGAGAATAAGAGTTAACTAAGAGAGAGAAGATAGGAAGTATGCAAGCGAGGAGGCTGGCGCAGGTAAGCAAAAGTAATACCGGACTCGAACTCAAGCTCCCAAGCAGAGAGCCTTTGGGGATTACCCGCTTAAGTCACTTCTTACGAGAAACAGGAGATACCGTAGATGTATTCACCCATCGTACTTAAGCTACGCCGACCCCGTGGTGTAGAGGTAGCGTGCCTGCCTCTAACCCGATTCCCGGCCAGGTCAGGGATTTTTACCTGGACCTGAGGGCTGGTTCGAGGTGAGATAGCGGCCCCGGTCTGGAAAGCCAAAAATAACGGCCGAGAGGATTCGTCGTGCTGACCACACGACACCTCGTAATCAGCAGGCCTTCGGGCTGAGCAGCGGTCGCTTGGTAAGCCAAGGCCCTTCAAGGGCTGTAGTGCCATGGGGTTTTGTACTCATTACGTAGTTGTTGATCGTGTCATAATTTACTCCGCATTGACTTTCACTATCAAGCATTGTATTAACTTAAACTTCCTTTCCGAAACAATACATATTATTAACACATACCTGAGAGGTTCAAACAAGACTACAAAGTTACACTTAGTTGTTACATTATTGGCACTTACGGAAACTTTTCGCGTATGTCTATCGTGGACCAAATCCTACATAGAAAATCGTTCTCCATGAGTTTTTAAAACTACAGTTCATGTTATGCTCGAACCTCACTGTCAACAGAACTGAAGTTCGTTTTCCGTGGTTTCCCATTTTCACACCAGCCAAATTCTGGCGCTGTACACCAATTAAGACCACGGCCACTTCCTTCTCACTACTAGCCCTTTACTATCCCATCGTCACTGTACCGGGCGGTACACCTCTACTCTGTTTATTTAAAAGTTGCGCCAGTTGAAACTCCTCTTCTGGAGGAAGTCTGAACTTTATCTACACTATTAATCTACTAATTTCTCAGAAGATGTCACTACCTGGAAATTTTTGAGTTTGTGAACTGTGTCATTTTTGATGTGTTTTTGTCTCGCTTGAAGTAAGAAGTGTGAACTTTCTCTTCTAGAGGACACTACTGAAGAATTACAATAGTGCAACCTAGTGCGAAATCAAAGAACTATTTTGTTGGAGAAATTTTTATTTCAAGAGTTTGTTCTTTGTTAAATTTCTTTCTGTTATTGTTTAAGTTGGCTGTATACCCCTCTTTTTCCCCTTAGTTTGGATCTAGCCAATCCCGAATTTCTTTAATTAATTTTCCACCAATAATGTGTTTCTTCTTCCTCTATGTAGGGGTTTCTTTTCCCTAGCCAATAAAATTTTTGTGGGAGGGTGTTTTCTTTCCCCTAACGCCTAGAATCTTCCGTGAGAGGATATAAACTGCTGATTTTGGGGTCTCCGGGCCACTTCTGTTCCATCTTTCAGTGTATTAAGTACATAGCAGGAGGCGGGGAGCGCCTCTTTCCTCGGCGGCGGTCAACAATAAGGTAATGGCCGATTAATAAATTCTTTCTTTTCTTGCTCAGCAGTTTAACTTTCGGGGCGGGTTCTAAGCGTTCAACCATGTAACCTTTTCCTAAAATGTAAAACAACCGGTAGCTATTCTATTTTAAAACGACATATCGGGATAGAGAGTGCTTAACCCTCTCGAGCTCCCACTCACATCGTCTTAAGGTGAACTTATTTTCTCAACCAATTCTTCCGTAATGTAATGTAAATTGCTATTAAGTCACCTCTGTAGTATGGGATTAGCCCTTGTAATAGCGGCCCAGAGCCAGATTAGGTTTTAAAAAAAACAAAGTGTATTAGGAGTGCAAGATCGCCTCCTCTCAAATTGTTATTTTAGAGGTCATGTAATCAACCTTCTTTTCATGTAATAGACCTCTGTAGGTTGGGTATTTTACCCCTGTGAATACGTCCTTAAAGGACAGCTTGAAGGTAGAGTTTGGTGTGGCCTTTGAGAGGCTTAAATTTTAAGAGCGGATCGCTCTTTTGAAAATGGAGTGTCATATGCCTCGTGGAGGCTTTTCTGTGTAATTCGGAGCCAGGGGCTCCTAGGGATGAATGGGGTTTTCTGCCCCTCTGTTAAAACTTGTGTTTGTGGTAAAACTGAGCTGATCGCAGAAGTCAGGGCGTGAAGCCCAAAACCTGTAAATATTGTATCTCCCCTTGTTTTGCTACATTGTACCTGCCATGTCTGTTATTGCTTTGTTTTTGAAAAGAAAATATAACCTAGTTAAATTTTAAATTACTTTTACATTAACTTTGATTCCGTAGTTTGAAACCCATTCACACCCGCACCTTCTTACGCCTCTACCTACCGCTAAAACACGGTAACAAGTGGTAGCAGAGCGTGGTTGAATGGGTCTCAATTTAGCCCCTTTTTACGGCTAAACATTGCTTTGATTCTAACTCTAGCAATTGTCTCAGTTGCTGGAATTTTTTTGAGTTTTTCAAAATTGTTCTGTCATCATGCCCGGCCCTCGCGATGTTCTCCTCCTTAACTATTTGCGCAAAGAGGAGTTGATATACGAGTTAACTATCAGAAATGTGCAATCTGGAGGCACGGTTGCAATCGACACCAACAAGCTTAGAGAGTCCCTTGATTTGCCCATTTCCATCCCCAATTTGGGAGAGAAAGAAATTGATGACTCTCTTTCCACGATCGTCGAGAATATTACTGGGCTAGCATCTGTAGTCAGCTTTTTTGATGAAAACGATCCGTCTCCTAATCAAATTAAGCGTGTGCAAGGCAGGCTGTATCACTTTGCAAATAGAGTTAATGATCTGTTGTCTCTAAAGGTGAATGACGTTCAGAGGAAGGACGCTAATACGCTCCTTGAAACTATTTCTGAATTGTCTAATAAGGTCACTCAATTGATAACCGGCGAAGTTCCTCCCAAAACTGATCAACCCGCCACAGTGAACGTAGGTAGTGATGAAGAGCCTCCTCAGGGAGAAGTCAATAGGATAACCGTTGCTGCTCAAACTATCTCTGCCCCATCGAACAACGAATCTGAACGCCGTGCGTCATTGGGTAACATCCGCTCTGAATTAACTTCTTTGCCATTGAAACCTTTAACGACTATGTCACCTGGGTTCAGTAGCTTGCCTCATCCATTGGCAATGTTGCTTAGAGGTATCTCTAAGTTTTCCGTCAACACCACCAGTGATGTAATTTCATTTTTAAGATTTCTAGTGGAATTTCAGGATCATGCTCTGGTTTTTTCTCTTTCGCCATGTCAAATTTTGCAGATTATCTATCCGTATGCTATTGGTATTCTCTCTGATAAAATCGTAAGAGCCATTGCCGAGCAATCATCTATTGAGGATTTCCATGCCCATTTGCTAGCTAACTTCATCCCGGCTAGGGCCAGGTCCTCCCTGATTCAGAAGTACTATTACCGTGTACAGCGCTTGGATGAAAACTTGGCTGATTTCATTCAAGATATCAAATTCTACACTAGGGTGTTTGCTCTGCACTTTCCTGAAGATCAGATTGTGCAGGCTATTGTAGAAGGTATTTCGCCATCCTACAGGTCATATTTGTGTTTCGCGGCGTGTCCGCAAACCTTCTCTGAACTTGAAGCATTGGCCGTCTCAGCGGAAGGAGTTAGATACGCCGATTCTTTGCGTGTCGCGAAAGAACCCCCGCCTTCCTTTAGTAACACTCGGCCTCCACCTCGCCGACCAGTCACGCCCCGTAAATGTTATGCTTGCGGGTCGCCTGACCATCTTCGCAATAAGTGTCCTCTGATCAAGTCTAGTAGGGCAAATAATGGAGCTGATTCATCACAAGGCTGTTTTAAGTGTGGGGCCTTCTCACATATCGCCAAAAATTGCCCAAACTCAAATAGCACCCCCTCCTGCTCAACTTCTGGTGCAAATTCCACCTATGCCAATAATAAAAAGTGACTAGTGGCATCGGCTGAGTCGACTAATCCATCTTCCCGAGACTCAGCCCCTAGTAAACAGGTTGTAAATGCAGAGAACAGTCAGCCTTCAAATTTATCTTTTGAATGCCCTAAAGAGTGTCTTAGGATCGCGGCGGATACCCCCGCACCTGTTCCTTTTCTTAAGATTGAGTTAAATAATGAGCCTATAACAGCTCTCTTAGATTCAGGCAGTGTTTGTTCCATTATTTCGGCTGATTGGTATTCTAAATTGAAATCTGTTTGTAAACTCCCTGACTATGACTCATCTCCTGTTAAATATGTTTCGGCTAATTCATCTCCATTAGAAATTCTAGGTTCCTTACATGTCAAAATTCGGGTTTTTAAATTTACATGGAAGATCAAATTGTTTGTGGCCAAGCGTTTGTCTTGCCCCATCATATTGGGAGCGGACTTCATTTCTCACACTGGTCTTGTGCTCGATCTCCAGAGTAGGTCGTGCACATTCAAATTTGCGTCCAATTGTAGAATTCCCTTGTTAAAGTGTAATTCTGCATCATGTTCATCTATTTCGCCTACCCAGGATGAGATGTTGTTAGACCTTAGACATCTACCTGAGGAGCAGGCTGATAGTATTCGCAAATTGTGTCAGTCGTTTCCCGAGGTGTTCTCTGATACTCTTGGTGTTACTGACCTTATTGAATACAAAATTGAGGTCACGGATTCGATTCCTGTTCGCTTTCCACCGTATAGGCTATCTCCACCTAAAATGAAGGCTCTGAAAGAAATCATCGATCAGATGTTGAAGGATGGTATTATTAGGCCCTCTAAGTCAGCGTATTCTTCGCCTATTTTTCTAGTCCCGAAACCCCAAGGAGGCTTCAGGCCTGTCATTGATTACAGGGCTCTCAATCGGAAGGTGGTGTTGCAATCTGTGCCCCTTCCCGACCTTCATTCTTGCTTTTCATGGTTTCGTAAGGCCAAGTTCTTCACCATCTTGGACTTGAATCAGGCCTATAATCAAATTCCCCTTGCCGAAGAGTCTAAACACCTTACAGCGTTTGCCACGGACTGGAATTTATACGAATACAACCGCGTGCCTTTCGGGCTCCCCACGGGGGCAGCTGTGCTCACTAGGCTACTAGATAGGGTCTTTTCCGACATCAAATTTGAGTACTTATATCACTACTTGGATGATGTCGTCGTATTTTCCGAAACCTTTGAAGAACATCTAGATCATTTGCGAGAAGTTCTCAATCGCCTTCGTAAGGCTGGGTTAACTGTTAAGTTGTCCAAGGTTGCCTTTGCTAAGCCCTCTATGTCATTCCTAGGGCATATTGTGTCACCTGATGGTGTAGCAGTCGATCATTCTAGAACACAGGCCATCCGTGATTTTAAACCTCCCAAGGACATCAAAGGTATCGCCAGGTTCATTGGTATGGTGAATTTCTTCAGGAAGTTCATTCCTAACTTTGCTAATAGAGCGGCGCCCTTAAACCTTCTTCGTAGGAAAGGCATCAAATTCGAGTGGGGACCTTCTCAACAAGCCGCTTTTGAAGATCTGAAATTAGCTCTCTGTAATGCCCCTGTACTTGCTATGCCTGATTTCTCGAAGAAATTCATCGTCCAAACCGACGCATCGTCGTCAGCAGTAGCTGCAGTTCTTCTTCAAGAGACTGAACTAGGGAGGCGACCCATCGCCTATGCGTCTAGGACATTGTCAGCTCAAGAAGCAAAGTACTCCATATATGAGCTTGAAGGTTTGGCAGTCTTATTCGCCTTAGAAAAGTTCCGTCTCTATCTGGAACACGTCAAATTCGATCTGGAGACAGATAATCAAGCCTTAAGCTGGGTCTTAGGTAGGCCGCGTCGTACAGGTCGTATAGCCCGTTGGGCCATCCGTATTTCTGCCTTCCAATTCGATGTACGGCATATCAGAGGTACTGAAAATGTTGTTGCCGATGGACTCAGCCGTATGTTTCATAACGACGTAGAGACCCACGAACCGGTCGACAGTTCATCACCTTCCGAGTCCATACTATCTGGTGTTAATGCCATCTTAACAGATGCTCCCATGCTTTTTAGGGATATTGAGAAATACCAACGTGAAGATCCGACGCTGGCTCCGATAATGGAAACCCTTTCTTCTGGGGAACATGCTGTCCCTTATGTTCTAAGGAATGGTGTTCTATGTTGCCCTTCGAGGCATGATAAGTTGATGAAAGTTGTTGTTCCAGCGGTTCTTGTACCTATGATCTTCAAATACTATCATGAGACCCCATTGGGGGGGCATCTTGGAATCTTTAAAACTCGTGAAAAGATTCGTGAAATGTTCATATGGAAAGGTATGGACGGTGAAATTCGGGAACTTGTAAAAGCTTGTAAATCTTGTTTGATCAGTAAACCCACCATGTCCACTAAAGTAGGCCTTTTGTCTTCTCATCAAGCGTCGCGCCCCATGGAACGCCTGTATATCGATTATGTAGGACCCTTCCCCCAGTCAAAGGGTAATGCTAACAAGTTCATCTTTGTGTACGTAGATGGCTTTACTAGATTTTCTTGGTTATTTCCGACTAAGCTGGCTACCGCTCAGTCCACCATTACTTGCCTAAATTCTATTTTTGCTTCTTTTGGTCCGTGCCAATACATTGTATCTGATAATGCTAAAGCTTTTACATCAAATCTGTTTCGTAAATTCTGTTTTGACTTGTCCATCTCTCATGTAACTACATCTGCTTATTACCCTCAACCATCTCTGGCTGAACGGGTTAACCGTAATCTCAGGTCCGCACTTATTGCCTATCATCATGAAGATCATTCTAGGTGGGACACGTCCCTGCATTGGTTAGCTTTTGCTTTGAATTCGGCGGTTCATGAATCTCACAAATTTACTCCAGCTTCTTTGATGTTTAAGTTCGTTCCCAACACGCCGCTCTCTAACCTCTGGTCTCTGAATGACATTCTGCCCGAGACAATAGATCCGGACAACATTAAAGATCTTTGGAAGAAGGCTAAAGCTAATCTTAAAGTATCTCATGAAAAGGTTAGGGAAAGGTATGATCGTGGACGGAGACCCACCACCTTGAAGGTAGGTGACCAGGTTATGGTCAAAAATTTTGTTCCCGCGGGCAAGCTTGCCCCCAGATTTCATGGGCCTTGTATCATTCTCGATTTTCTTACGCCGGTTACCTTATTGCTAAGTAATCCAGCCACCGAGAGGATATTTAGAGTTCACCTGTCCCAGGTGAAACCGTTGTAATTTCTGTGTTAACTTGCTTCATATTATTTTGAAAGGATATGAAGGTTATATTTTTTTTTGAGTCTCACTTTTAAGGCATTCTGCCCCTTCTGTAATATTTTGGTTTTAGATGTAAGCCTTATGTAAAACCTGCCCCGACCCGTTAAACTGCCATCCTGTTCTTGCCACGGCCATTACCACGCTCCCGTCTCCTGCTCCACCTTACACTGTGGCTTCATAATAGTAAATGCCATGGATATCTACACGCCGCTGGCCCCTCAACCTCTCCACAAGCCTGTACCCTCAAAGAAGATGATAGTCCAACACAATTCTGCCGCCTAGCTTTAATGTTTCAGCGCCCCCGCAGCCGCGCAGCGCCGTGCAGCGACTGGGGAGGGGGATGGGCCCCCTCCTCTCCAGCGAGGACGACATGTGCACGGCGAGCCGGAACTCTCCTCCCGGCCAAGGCTGATGTGCGGCGCACGACCTGCTACATGCCCGCAGCCTGTATCTGTTCACCGCGGGCGCGGCGTACTTCAACACCTCTGCTCCCCTCATAGTGCGGGCGAGCGGTATCTCAGGGTACTTGAGGGGTCCGAGCGGCCTCCGTTGGACGCAAGCTGCAACGGCCGGTCTGGCCATCCGACTCAATCTACATCAACTACATGGACAGTCACCATAAGTAATGATTACACTTGGGAATTCAACACCATATTTGGTGGACATTGCCAAATTTTTCATCACCTTCAAGTATTAAAAGTTTATCTTCAGAAATTCAACTTCTAAAAACAGAAAGACTTTACTTCACCTGCAACAACAAATTGTGAAACTGAATCACACAACATTCTGAAAATCTTGTAATCTATTTTCATATTCACTTTATAACTTGGAACTTGTTTCAAACTGATTTCATGTGTCACCCCTGGAGGAACTTTTGTGGGGGGAGGTCTGTACCGGGCGGTACACCTCTACTCTGTTTATTTAAAAGTTGCGCCAGTTGAAACTCCTCTTCTGGAGGAAGTCTGAACTTTATCTACACTATTAATCTACTAATTTCTCAGAAGATGTCACTACCTGGAAATTTTTGAGTTTGTGAACTGTGTCATTTTTGATGTGTTTTTGTCTCGCTTGAAGTAAGAAGTGTGAACTTTCTCTTCTAGAGGACACTACTGAAGAATTACAATAGTGCAACCTAGTGCGAAATCAAAGAACTATTTTGTTGGAGAAATTTTTATTTCAAGAGTTTGTTCTTTGTTAAATTTCTTTCTGTTATTGTTTAAGTTGGCTGTATACCCCTCTTTTTCCCCTTAGTTTGGATCTAGCCAATCCCGAATTTCTTTAATTAATTTTCCACCAATAATGTGTTTCTTCTTCCTCTATGTAGGGGTTTCTTTTCCCTAGCCAATAAAATTTTTGTGGGAGGGTGTTTTCTTTCCCCTAACGCCTAGAATCTTCCGTGAGAGGATATAAACTGCTGATTTTGGGGTCTCCGGGCCACTTCTGTTCCATCTTTCAGTGTATTAAGTACATAGCAGGAGGCGGGGAGCGCCTCTTTCCTCGGCGGCGGTCAACAATAAGGTAATGGCCGATTAATAAATTCTTTCTTTTCTTGCTCAGCAGTTTAACTTTCGGGGCGGGTTCTAAGCGTTCAACCATGTAACCTTTTCCTAAAATGTAAAACAACCGGTAGCTATTCTATTTTAAAACGACATATCGGGATAGAGAGTGCTTAACCCTCTCGAGCTCCCACTCACATCGTCTTAAGGTGAACTTATTTTCTCAACCAATTCTTCCGTAATGTAATGTAAATTGCTATTAAGTCACCTCTGTAGTATGGGATTAGCCCTTGTAATAGCGGCCCAGAGCCAGATTAGGTTTTAAAAAAAACAAAGTGTATTAGGAGTGCAAGATCGCCTCCTCTCAAATTGTTATTTTAGAGGTCATGTAATCAACCTTCTTTTCATGTAATAGACCTCTGTAGGTTGGGTATTTTACCCCTGTGAATACGTCCTTAAAGGACAGCTTGAAGGTAGAGTTTGGTGTGGCCTTTGAGAGGCTTAAATTTTAAGAGCGGATCGCTCTTTTGAAAATGGAGTGTCATATGCCTCGTGGAGGCTTTTCTGTGTAATTCGGAGCCAGGGGCTCCTAGGGATGAATGGGGTTTTCTGCCCCTCTGTTAAAACTTGTGTTTGTGGTAAAACTGAGCTGATCGCAGAAGTCAGGGCGTGAAGCCCAAAACCTGTAAATATTGTATCTCCCCTTGTTTTGCTACATTGTACCTGCCATGTCTGTTATTGCTTTGTTTTTGAAAAGAAAATATAACCTAGTTAAATTTTAAATTACTTTTACATTAACTTTGATTCCGTAGTTTGAAACCCATTCACGCCCGCACCTTCTTACGCCTCTACCTACCGCTAAAACACGGTAACAGTCACCATTGGACCTATCTGTGTCGGTACGCCGTAAAGCAAAATTGTAAAAAAAGAATGTCTTGTGATTGGAAAAGATGGGTCACGGTTTAATTCTAATATACTTCAAAATAATATGAAGGCTTCCTAAACGGAACAAAGTGTTTAAAGTCGAAATCTCAGTTCGAAAAGAGGTGGAGCAACTAGTGAGAGGAATGTTTCGTAATGACTTAAAAGTAAATGTAATAAAGAATACACAGTATGTCTGGGGAAGCACTAAGTATGTGACCAAAGTGATTACAGTGACGAGGACAGCTCACCTAAAAATAAATTTAGTTACATAAATTATTGCTGAACAGGAACTTTGGTATGGAAATGATCAAACATTCTCAATACACCTAATATATACCATTCACCATACTCTGGCCCATTATTAAGAACGAATCACAAACTGTCGAACAATTAGACATCGATTTGTGGTACGGTACGGACTTTGTGAACATATTGTATTTTGATTTAAACATTAATGTTAAGAAAACAAAGGTATTAGCTGTGAGTAAACATCCTGAACGAATTCACACCAATACCAAGCTTACTGAGAAGATAGTGGAACGAATCACTAGCTTTCCTTATCTAGGAAGTCTAATCACCTTTGACAACAGATGCAACAAAGAGATCAGAAGGCGAATAGCGCTTGTCAAACAGGCGTTTAGAAATAAGAGAAATCGTTTGATCATTTCAAATTTACATTTTGGAATTAGGAAGAAATTTGTGATGTCTGTTGTATGGAGTGCACTATTGTATGCATGTGAATCTTGGACAGTCGGAGATCAGGATTGGAAGCGACTGGAAGCGTTTGAGATGTGGGTCCGGAGACGAATGCTACTGATGAAATTAATTGGAAATGGAACAAACAAAAGCATCCTGCAAGAGATTGAAGGAAAAAGAGAACTGATGCTAACGATACAGAGAAGAAGAGCTAAATTCTTTGTCCACATCTTGCAACATATTACCGTTCAAACCAACCTGCTGGAAGAGAAAATCGCGGGCAAGGAAGGCTGAGAACAATCGAAGAAACATTTCCTTCAAGACTTGGGATAGAATATTTATTGTGGTTACTCGAATGAAATGAAATGAGGAGGTGAAGACAGAGAACTACGGCTGTATAGACAAGGCATTGCCTTTAGAATTTGATGATGATAATGATGATGATTATAAATGTTTCTCCATTTCCAATAAAATATTTGGAGATATCTGGATGTACTTGAGAAAAATTTTCCAATGGATCAAATAATCATATTAATAAAGAGACTAATTTCATCAACGAGAGGCCGAGTGAGATAGAGCAGATCACCGTCACTTACAGTAGAAACGCCAATACGGGAATCCAGTGTAGACCAATCCAACAGTCTCCGACGATTTCAGCGATTCACCTTTGACAGCTGGTGCTGAAACAGCCTTGCCTTCCTCAAGCCTTAGTTTTACATCGGCATTGGCTGGTGCGGCCGACACAGACTTGCCTTCCACAGGCTTCAGATTCTCACCATCATTCGTCGGTGCGGCTGACACCAATGCGGTGATTGCCAGAGCAATGCAGAGGAAGAGAATCTGCGTGAAAATAATCATGTTTGTTACATTCAAAAAGGAGAACAAGAACTTCATTACGTACGTACATTAGAAATTAAGATGAGAAATGCTCATTGCGAAGCATTGGTGTATCAGATACAAACCGTTTTCTTGAATGCCATCGCTCTCTAGGAGAAGTTATTGATGTTGCGGCTGTTATACTCTTCATCTCAGTCGTGCTGTACGTATAGGGTCTATATATATTGATACAGAAGGTTACAAAATACAATCACCGTTGGATCATTAGTGAACATTTACCAACCATTAGACGTATCCTACAATTACACACTTTCCTTGTTTCATTATCACAGTCCCAGGGAATATCCAATTGGAGATCCATCTGTCAATATAAAGCCAATAATTGAATTAATTAATAAGACTTATTATTGTAAATACAATTTATAGACCGATCACGTAGCGGAATAGTTTAGGTGCTCTTCTCCCACTCTCAATGTTAGAGAGTCGATAGGAGCAGTCGGTAGACATTTTACAGGAGTAAATCCGAATTATTATTATTATTATTGCTATTTGCTTTAGGTCGCACCAACACAGATAGGTTTTACGGCGACGATGGGATAGGAAAGGCCTAGGAATGGGAATGAAGCGGCCGTGGCCTTAATTAAGCTACAACCCCAGCATTTGCCTGGTGTGAGAATGGGAAACCACGGAAAACCATCTTCAGGGCTGCCGACAGTTGGAATCGAACCCACTATTTTCCGAATGCAAGCTCACAGCTGCGCGCCCCTAACCGCATGGCCAAATCGCCGGGTATTATTATTATTATTATTATTATTATTATTATTATTATTATTATTATTATTATTATTATTATTATTATTATTATTCAGAACCGTAGCGCAACAGTCCATTAGGGCCTGACATGCGATGACAACTATTTCTTAGTCTCATGGCATGCAGTCACTGGAGTGAATCACGGTCCGCGTGCCGATATTTTAAGCCGTATTCCTTGGCTTTCTTGACTGGGTCGACTGTATCTCGTATTGAGCTGTTCCTTAGTTGGTCTTACGAAGCTGAGTGAATTCCGTCTCAACCGTCAGTTTAATTCTATAATCCCTGGACTGGCCAGGGTTTGAACCCATGACCTCCAGGAAAAAATGCTAGCACGCTACTCCTACACCACGGGGCAGGTATAATTGTTATTATTATTATTAAATATTATAAATATTTTTATTAAATGATCCACCGAGTGGACAGGCCGCGCGTGTTAACGCGCTACGACTACGGAGCCAAGCTCTGCATCCGGGAGGCAAGTGGGTTTGAACCCCACCGTCGGCTGTCCTGAGAATGGTTCTCTGTGGTTTCCCATTTTCACTTGCAGGCAGATGGCGGGACAGTTCTTACTCATAGACCACAGTCGATTCCTTTCCTCTCCTTATCCAGGTTCATTCAAAGTCATTCATTTCATTTTCATACCTCCCCAAATGAGGTTAGCGTCAGGATTCTGATCGTAAAATCTTGTGGTATAACGTCATTTTACCTCATCCTCGACCCCGTACCAAGAAACGGGACAAAGGGGTGGACATACATTAAGGTCTGCACACACCAACGCGGGACGCGGGAGCGAGAGCGGGAACGATCCCGTCGCTAACTATTATGAGTACAGCGGGATACGGATTCATTCTCACCGGTACGTCACTCTCCCGCCTAGATGGCGGGATTGCTGCGAACCATTTTCAGTTCGCTGCATGCAGCGTTTTCCTGCGTCCCGCATTCATTTTGACAGTAGCAATGGCGACTGAACTGTAGATAGAGTGCATTAAGAAACATCCAATCCTTTACGACATGAATAATGAAGATTACAAGAATGTAAGAAAGATATGTTGTGGAATAAAATAGGAAAAGAACTGCGTCTACCTGGTAAGTATCAATTCTTTAATTATCAGTTATCACTGTTTGTTTGCGACGTTTCTTGCACATATTTCTCCGTTCGTAAACTTCCAGATACATGTAAGATGTATTATTATTATTATTATTATTATTATTATTATTATTATTATTATTATTATTATTATTATTATTATCAAATAAATCTCAATTGTGAGATATCCCGGTGGATATATATTCTCACAATACTACGGGAACGACGTTAAGTGAAAGCATAATTTACCTAACGACAAGAAATTGTATGAAAGCAAGACATTAGAAGAAATTATAACAAAACCAGGAATTTCATGATAATGAAAGGAGGAGTATGAAAAAGCAATTTATGAAAACAATTTTTATTTTCGTAAATTTAAAATGATTTTTCTGGAGCATTTCATTCCCTGCGTATTTCCGCCATGTCATCGTACTGTGGGTCCCCTCTATTGAGACCAAGTCTGTCTATTAAAGTAGTTGTATTACTGGGCAATACAGGGCCACATCCAGATGAACATGAACTAGTATGTGATGGAATTCGTACTTTATTTTTTCCCCCTAACGCAACAAGTTTGATACAATGTATGGATCAGGCCGTTTTGGAATGTATAAAAAGAAAGTATCGACACCGCCTGATACATTCACTCCTGGAAGCAACAGAACGTTGGGAAAACATCACGAACTTCCTCAAACAGATACCCATAAAGGACGTAATGTATTGGACGAATTTCGCAGCGACCGCGGGATTGTAGGTTTCGCTCGCGATCCCATTTCCCGCGTCCCGCTTTGCTGTGTGCAGAAACACGAACTTCGCAGCAACCGCGGGATTGTAGGTTTCGCTCCCGCTCCCGCTTCCCACGTCCCGCGTTGGTGTGTGCAGACTTTATTATTAAATTATCAAGTAACAGGGAAACCTTTCTCGACTCGAATAAAGAAAGATAAGGAAAAGAGAATTGTATAGCGTTTAGATTGTAGATCCCTGAGTATCACTGGAAAGATAAAAGAAATGTTTCGAAAAACTTTTTAAGGTTATAGGAAATCGTTCTTTTGAGGTCACGAATAACTGAGCTTACGGGGAGCAAACAATGATTATAGTGAACTTGAGCTTGAGGAAGTGTAAAAGGACAGTAAATAAACTACTTTGTAATAAAGCAGGAGGAATAGATTCAAGTAGGCCAGAAATGGTGAGATATTGTGAGAAGGTGGGTATGAAATGACCCAAGGAGTAATTCAATTAGTAGTAAATGTAAGTGAAGTGCCTTATGATTGGAAGAAAGCAATTACTGCACCTATCCATAAGCAGGGGATTAGTGAATATAGCAACAACTATTGAGGTATTTCATTGATTGCTATTTCAGATAAGGATTTCACAGCTTTTTGGGAAAGGATGACACATTTAATCATCGCCAGTAATCTGGATGAAAAGCAGTGTGATTTCAGATCACAGAAATGCTGTCAAGGACAGAAATTATAATATTCGTCAAGAAATTGAAAAATGCTATGAGAAGAATTGAATGTTCTGCTTATGTTTCGTAGATCTAGACAAGGCAAATGAAGGAGTATCAAAGGAGAAGGTGCTAGTCGCAGCGGGGGATTGTGGGCTTAGTGGTACGTTATTACAGGCAATCAAATACATTTATGCTGGAAATCAAGCCTCAGTGAGAATTGACCTTAGAATGCGTTCTACCGGGCGAGTTGGCCGTGCGCGTAGAGGCGCGCGGCTGTGAGCTTGCATCCGGGAGATAGTAGGTTCGAATCCCACTATCGGTAGACCTGAAAAAGGTTTTCCGTGGTTTCCCATTTTCGCACCAGGCAAATGCTGGGGCTGTATCTTAATTAAGGCCACGGCCGCTTCCTTCCAACTCCTAGGCCTTTCCTATCCCATCGTCGCTATAAGACCTATCTGTGTCGGTGCGACGTAAAGCCCCTAGCAAAAAAAAAAAAAAGAATGCGTTCTTGGTTGGAAGTAGCTACAGGGGTTAAGGGAAGCAATGTTTCAACTTTGTCCATAATATACAAAGAGCATTTGATGAAAGGTTGTAATGGCATGGCGTAATTCAGTTCGGTTGTTGCGTATGTTATACTAGTACGGCTCGGTGCACATCAAGTAAGGAGTTTCGTCTATGGCAGGGCCTCTCAAACGCCCAAAATCTCACGCGTGCAGAGCGAGGCGCAAGAGCTCCGTGCACTGTGCATCGGTGCCGCTCGGTGCCGCTCGGTATGGCTCGGATCAACGCTTCGTCTCTGGGCTACTCGGCTATGCTCGGCTCTACTCGGCTATACTCGGCTCAACTCAGCCAGGATTTGGAGCGCTACGGCGCAAGTGGGGGAGAGGGAGACAGGCGGAGCGAGCGAGACAGGCGTGGGGAAAGAGAGAGACAGCGCTATTGCTCCAAATCGAGGAGTGGGGGTCTGCACTCTGGTCAACCAAGCCAAATCGTCTTTTGCACCGTGCACAGTGCATGCACCACGCGCATGCACCCTGAAAGGCCCTGGTCTATGGTGACGACTTGGTCTTAATGCTAGACTATGCTAAAAGCCTGCATTCTCGTATCTTGAAGCATGATAGAGATGAATAGTAGCAATTCCAAGACTACGTTGGTGCCACTAGGGAAGAAACCGAAGAGAACTGAATGGCAGGTTGAGAATAAAAACTGGGACAGGTGGATCTTTTGAAGTATATAGAGTGTGTATTCTACCAGGATGTTAGTACACTAAGTGAAACTGCATCAACGGAACTGAATGGCAGGTCGTGAATGGAAACTGGGACGGGTGGATCATTTCCGTTGTGAAATTTGGCTGGACTCTGCACATCGTATAGCGAGTATCTTTGCAAGTGCAAACAGATGGGAACACTGGCAGGAGAGTACTCGGAATGATGAGATAAAGACTACAGTGGCGCCGTCTTTGGGGGAGTTCAAGGCGCCTCCACCCCTCCGAAAAAATTCTCCTGCTAGATGTTAAGTTGTGTTAAAACGTGAAGTTAGGTAGTCTTCGGAAGCTGCTGGGGCGTTAAATCTGGTGAAGGCGGTAGATGGTTTTATATCAAGAGATGAGATTAGAAAGCGGGCATTCCTTCAGAGAACTACATTCCCCAATGGAGACTCTTCAGACGGCACATCTGGTGGTAGAGCTTTTCACATTTCGTATAATGAAATGAATAATATTCAGTGCGGTAATAGGATATTTATTAAAAACTCTACTTAGGAAGGAATTTCTCATTTTTACTTTTGATTATTTTGATAGCTGTTCATAAGATATTCCTTCAAAATATTTACTGTATATGAATCAAGTTCTATTTTTTCTGTTTACTTGTGAATATTATTGAAAACTCCGTACATCAGACCCGTTAAAACGTATTTAAGAAACAAGCTCTATTATTGTTCTGTTTTTTCTGTTTGTTTGTGAATATTGTTATTTAATAGAAATGTTTGCATTAATGGTTGTTCCTCATTTTACATGCCTGTGTTCACGTTAATCAAGCCGCCCCCCACCCTCCCCAATAATTACCGGAAGTCAGCGCGCCTGAAACGCTAAGTTAGTAATGTATGCATAATGTATGTATGCATAATTTATCTTCGGTGGCGGGGTTATGTGAAGCGAATGGAGGAGCATATCGATGGCTTACTTCTAAAACTTCGTATCTCCCAATGCACTTCCTATCCATTTTCTTCCTTAAGACTGCTCACGCCTCCCAGCCACATATGGATGTACAGTCCATCAGAACAATTTTAGTAGTGTTCATTTTCCTATGCTGATGTGTAAAGTAAAATGAACCTTAAATACTTTAAACTGTAGTAGTGCTTAAATTCGCCATGAAAACAACATCCCTACAATACGGTATTGTAAGGCCCATTTTCCTTTACACTTTAGCATAGGAAAATGAATACTACTAAAATTGTTCTGATGGACTACATATACACATGTGACTGGGAGGAATGACTAGTCTTAAGGAATATAATTAATAATGTTATTTTCTTTACGTCCCACTAACTACTTTTTAAGGTCTTCGGAGACGCCGAGGTGCCGGAATTTAGTCCCGCAGGAGTTCTTTTACGTGCCAGTAAATCTACCGACACGGTGCTGTCGTATTTGAGCACCTTCAAATACCACCGGACTGAGCCAGAATCGAACCTGCCAAGTTGGGGTTAGAAGGCCAGCGCCTTAACCGTCTGAGCCACTCAGCCCGGCTTAAGGAATATAATGGGTAGGAAGAGCATTGTCACATACGAGGTTTTAGAAGTAAGCCAACGATATGTTACATTGGATGAAAACGGACTCCGCCATGGACAGTCAGAGAAGTAGAAAGACACCAAAATGACGATGATTACTAATGGTTTAACGATAAGAGATATGGGACGAAATAAAGCACATAGCTAAGTGCTGAATTGTGGAGAATTTTAGTTAATTCACAGACACTAGCAGACTGGTCGCTGAAGAGCGTAGCAGTCCGTAATGAAAATGTATTCATATATATACTAGCAAGATAGCCATGCTTCGCTACGGTTTTAAACTAAAAGTTATTATTCAATCTTCTACATTTTGGAGAGTCCACTGTCAGCTGAGCCTGTAAAATACGCCCTCAGTTCGTACGTCAGCTGTTTCTGAAGAATGGATTTTGTGTTTCTAAGAGTCAACCACCACCTAAACCGTCAGGAGAGAAATATTTTGAAGTATTTGTTATTGATATTGTATTGATATATTGATATGTTATACCTAGGACATAAAAGATGACCTTTCTCGTAAAGTTACAACTTCGTAAGTCAAACGGTTTTGTAGGGATGAATAATTTTATTTACGGAGCTAACCTCATTTAGCACTTTAAGGGTGGAAGGTTGAAAAAAAAAATCCTATTTCACACCTAGGGTTTAAAATATATACCGCTATATGGAATTTTCTCTTCATACGTTAAACCATTTCGGAGGAAGGAGTGAATATATTTGTTTTCGTATCTTAACCCCCATTTAACTCTCTGAGCGGTTAAATATGTTTCAAACGTTCTGTTATTTAATATCTAGGATATCATTTGAAATGTTAACTTCATAATTCGAACGGTTTCATATAAATGCATAATTTTGTCATCATTCCCCAGCCGCCAGTCAAAACCCGGTTAGCGGTCTATTGTTTTAAGTCCACTTCTTATTTGTATCCTCATAAAAATAATTCAACTAATTTTACACCCCACTTGAGTTGATTCCACTACTCACTTCCATTCCCCTGCCACATAATGCGTGTGTCTTTATTTTTAAAGGAGATTCCAAATACCAATCTTCACGTCTCTAACATGTTACGTTTTTGAGATATATTGTGGACTAGCAAGATACTCATGCTTCTCTACGGCTTTTAAATGAAAGTTATTATCCAAAGTTGTACATTTTGGAGAGTCCACTGTCAGCTGATCCTGTGAAATACGCCCTCAGTTCGTACGTCAAACGGTTTTGGAGGAACGATTATTTATTTTACAATCTCACCCCCAGTCAAAACCCCATAGGGGTGTATTGTTTTAAGTCCGCTTCTTATTTTTATCCTCATAAAACGAATTCTACTACTTTTACACCCCCCCCCATTAAGATGATTACCCCCCAACAAAAATGCGTGTTTCCTTATTAAGGAAACAAAAAATGGTTTCTCCTTATTTTGAAAGGAGATTCCAAATACCAATGTTCATGTCTGTAACGTCTTCGGTTTTTGAGATATGAGTGTCCACATAAAAATAACTCAACCCCTTTTTCAGTCCATTCAGTCCCCCCAACTGAAGTGTTTCTTCGAAAACAAACAAATACGTGTTACTTTAAGTTTTGAAAGATTAAAAATACCAATTTTCACGTCTGTGACATGTTAATTTTTTGACCCCGTGAATGTGCTCATTTTAAAAACTAACCCCTTTAAAACTTTCCCTTAATTGGATTTTTATAAAACATGTTATGCACGTTCCTTTACTTTTACAGGAGATTCCAAATACCAATATTCACGTCTATAACATGTTTCGTTTTTGAGATATACTTGTTTTAAGAATTCACCCATTTTTCATTCCACTTCACCACCCCTTAAGTAGATTTTCCAAAAACAAGGAAGCCCGGATTTCTGTATTTTTAAAGGAGATTCCAAATACCAATTTTCATGACTGTAACATCTTCTGTTTTTGAGATATATGTATCCAAATAAGAGGTATTCAACCACCTTTTCACCTTTTTTCACCCCTCTTAACAGGATTTTCCGAAAACAAGAAATACGTGTTTCTTTATTTTTAAAGGAGATTCCAAATACCAATTTTCATGTCTTTAAACTGTTCAGTTTTCAAGATATAGAGACACTCAGTTTAAAAATTCAACCCCCTCCCCCTTTCCTTCCCCTTAGCGAAGGAATATACTAAAATTCTCTGCATTGTAATATGAATGTAGTCCCAAAATGTCATTTCTTTATGTCCAGTAGTTTTGGCTCGGCGATAATGAATCAGTCAGTCAGTCTGTCAGGACAAGTTATTTTACGTATATAGATATATGTATGTATGTATGTATGACTCACGAAAAACATGGGGAATCCATATACGTGAAGTATTTCAACAAAATCTAATGCAATATGATATATTATAGAGTGTGTTAGGCTTTTCACAGGAGAACGGTAGGCTAAATTGCGGTGTGAGGAAAGGTTATCACAGAAAAGTAAGTCATCAGCTTGCGACAGGCTGGAAAATCTTGACACCTACGCACATAAGAAGTAAAACTCAAGGAAACCCCCATGTTGCGCGTTGCAGCCGAATGAGCTCATTAAGTGTGTTTTCATGTCTCTCCACCGAAATAACGCTACTTCAAGTACGCTTTCTGAGACAAAGGTAGTCTAATTGTTGTCGCTCATTATCGATGGCCTTGACTTGTATGCATGGGAGATATTGCTTCCTTCTTCCATTTTAAAAATTTTAAGTGGTTACCTGAGAGATTTCATCCGAAAGAACGAAGTTGCGATTGTCTATAAGGTGGTTGAACAATAGGAAGGACACTACCACATTCAGAGTGTCACATTACCCAAGCTTTCTCTGTGGATCATAGGCGAAGTGTCCTCCCCTGGATCCCAATATCGTGTGTTCACATCCGGCACAGGTAGTTGGATTTTTGAACGACGAAAATCGATGTTTTATTCGTACGATGTCGTACGATATCGGTATACAAAGGATACCTGGTGACACATTCAGTGTTTATCCGACAAACCTACTTCAAGAAATCTTCGATAGGTCACCGAATTGAGATCTAGTTTCTATGCCATCTGGTAGCGTAAAAAAACAATGTCGAAATTAACATACAAGCTGATTAAATGACGACATAAATTGCCTTCACACCATAAAGTCCATACTATCGTTATTATTGTTTGTCCGACCCTTGTCCCGTTTCTGTATGAAGCGGGTATAAGGCGTGATTAATCTGTCATGGCGGGGTGTTATTACGGGATGCCCTTCCTGACGTCAAACTAATCAGAGGAGTTAATGAGATGAAATGAATGATGTGATATATATGATAGTACGAAGGGATAGGGTGAAACCCGGTGCCGGCACATAGCCTACTCTTGTCAAGTAGCACCAAAGGGTGTGCTCAAGGATTAACGTCTCCATCCGACGGACGAATCACTATCAACAGCCTCATATGCCCTCACTCCACATGAGCTCTGTGGAGAGATTTGAAATTTAATCCAGGCTTTTAGCACGCAATCTAGTGATTAGAAATTGTATACCAGCACTTTCCCTACCCTGCCGGCCAACATTCTGATGGTGAAAATTTTTCGACCAAGGGGAGTCGAGCCGGCTAACCACGGTGTCAGACGGTTTAGACTTTAACCCGTTAACGAACATGACCATCAGCCGGGCTACGTTTATTATTATTATTATTATTATTATTATTATTATTATTATTATTATTATTATCATTATTAATAATAATAAT
Organism: Anabrus simplex; assembly: GCF_040414725.1. NCBI lineage: Eukaryota > Metazoa > Arthropoda > Insecta > Orthoptera > Tettigoniidae > Anabrus > Anabrus simplex. The sequence continues at coordinate 373,106,489 of NC_090265.1, read as the reverse complement.
AATAATAATAATAATAATATTAATAATAGTATGTGCGTATGGACCCAATGGATCACGCAAAGCTCTAACGATTCTCTTTTCTGATTTGCCAAACAGCTCTCATCCTTTCTCCGTGGATCCTTTTTCGTTCTTCTGTCCAGTTTGGTCCAGTCTTCCCTTTCACATCGTTCTCTGGTTGCACTTTCCATCCATTTTTTTTCCTATGGAGGTTTCTGTCCGCGGTGTCATTTGAGTTCACTTGGGCTTTTTTCCAGATCCTTCTTGACTTCCAGTACCCATGGAATATTTTTTAGATGTTCTATGTAGATGAGAATCTTGTGTGTCAGTCTACTTGCCGGCAATCTGTGGACGTCCCCATAAAATTTTAGACGTCTTCTGCGGATGTCTGCTGCAATGTTGGAAAGCTCTTCTGTCACTTTGCGTGACCTCAATCTAAACCCATCTTCTGTTTTTCGGGGCCTAGAATTTTCCTCAGGATTTTTCTTTCTTCTTTTAAAATGTTTTCTAGGTCACCTTTCCCATTTAGTCTAAGGGTCTCACTGGCATATAAGAATTCGGGCTTGATTACTGCATTGTTATGTCTGATCTTTGCATGGCGGGACAAGCACTTTTTATTGTATATGTTGTGAACCCTACCGTAGGCTTTCCGAAATTTTTGTAGGCGAATTTTCTGGGCAGCCTTCTCGCCTCCCGTTGGTTCAAGTATTTCTCCCAAGTACTTGAAGTGTGGTACTCGGTTGATTTGCCCATATGTCGTGTTCAAATTTTGGATGTCAAGTTTTCAGCAGAAGAACTTGGTCTTTTCAAAGGAAATTTGTAGGCCAAACTTTCCAGCACATTCGCTAAGGGTTTCAATTTGTTTAACGGCTGTGACTACATCATCTGTCAGTATGGCCAGGTCATCTGCATAAGCGAGCCATGATATCTCAATACCGTCTTTGGGTCGTCCTAGTCGTGTGGGGCGCCAGTATCCCATGTCTTTCAATGCCTTCTCCCACTCGCGGATGACTTTGTCCAGGACGAGGTTGAAAAGAAGCGGAGATAAGCCGTCACCTTGTCGGACGCCAGTTTTAATCGGTAATGGTTCAGAGATCTCCCCCATGAATTTAACTTTGGGGATAGTATCAGTGAGTGTTGCCTTGATGAGGTTGAGAGTCTTGGAATCAAGCCCCAGTTCCTCAAGAATTATTATTATTATTATTATTATTATTATTATTATTATTATTATTATTATTATTATTATTATTATTCAGAAATTAGTACCTTCCTAATTCCTGAGGTTAAGGATGGTCAGCCTATAGCAAGACTTGGAAATCTTTACATTCGAAGAACCTTCATGGCATGGATTTACTTCGTCAAACGAGATAACATCTGTCAATAAATGATCGAAATACATCCCACCTGGTGGCCATGGTCGTCAAAGCATCAAGCCTAAATGCCCTGTTCACCGGTTCGATCCCTATTGGTGGAAAAGTATTTTCACCATCAAAAAGTTGGCTGGCGTGATAGGAGAATACCAGAATGCGTACTAAAATCCTGGATTCAGTTCCAGAAATGAAGCCTCCGTGGCTCAGGCGGAAGCGCGTCGGCCTCTCACCGCTGGGTTCCGTGGTTCAAATCCCCGTCACTCCATGTGAGATTTGTCCTGGACCAAGCGGAGGAGGGACTTTTTTTTTTCGGGTACTCCGTTTTCTCGGTCATCTTTCATTCCAGCAATACTCTACACTATCATTTCATTTCATCTGTCAGTCAATAATGATTGCTCCAGAGGAGTGCGACAGGCCTCGGCTGCCGGCACAATTCCCATCCTCGCCCCAAGATAGGGGCTTCGTTCATTCCATCTCTGACCCGGTCAATGACTGGAAAATAGGTTGTAGGTTTTTCATTTTCAGTTTAAAAACTCTCCACCGTGTTTACATGGAGTGAGGGGATATGACGCTGTTGATGGTGATTCATCCGTTGGATGGCGACGTTAAGTATTGAGCTGATCCATCGGTGTTATTAGCATCATCGCCAACATCCCAGACGCGCATGTCTCCCATGGACATCAAATAAAAAGACCTGCATTGCGAACCGAACACTCCCGACACTAAATGCATGATCGACAGATTCCAGATAAGACCCGTATGCATGAGCTTCCTTACTGCACGAATAATGCCTTCTTCATCTGGCACTATTTCCTCAGAGAAGTTTGGTACCGGGCGAGTTGGCCGTGCGCGTAGAGGCGCGCGGTTGTGAGCTTGCATCCGGGAGATAGTAGGTTCGAATCCCACTATCGGAAGCCCTGAAGATGATTTTCCTTGGTTTCCCATTTTCACACCAGGCAAATGCTGGGGCTGTACCTTAATTAAGGCCACGGCCGCTTCCTTCCAACTCCTAGGCCTTCCCTATCCCATCGTCGCCATGAGACCTGTCTGTGTCGGTGCGACGTAAAGCCCCTAGCAAAAAAAAAAGTTTGGTGACCATGCTGGAGTCGATTGTTGTGTTTTCCGTACCAGAACTACTGTATTGCGAATGTGTTATGTTGTATGTCCGGCGCTCCCGTATCGCTCCGCCAGCCAGCTGCACGCGCGCCTGTGTATCATTCTGCTAGCTTCGACGCGCAGCCCTCAGTGCGCGTGCCTGACCATCGAGTGTACTATAAATAGGAGCTCCCTGCCTGCTCAATTGCCCACTTGCCCCGGTGTCCAGCTCCAGAATACACCCTACGTCGAGCACGGAGGCTACTCCTCTTGAAAATGTGCTTCGACCAGGTGGACTGAATTTCTGGCAGTACGAGGTTTCACCTCTGGTCACCGCTCCCTTACCTGTTTCCACTGCCTATGTTCCGTAATTCTTTTACAAGCCATTTTCATTCCCTAAGTTATGCAAGCTCCCTTAGTTTCGCTAGGTGGAATTTCTTCAATCAATTGAACTTGCTTTTTAGGAATTCAGGCACTTCAACAAACAAGGACTCTATCAAGACATTTATGTTAGTGTGCCAGATAGTTTTCGACTATCAACGTGTCAATTCACAAAGACTATCTTTTCAAGATAGAAGTGTATATAAAAACTGTAAACCTGTACATATTGTATAAAGACAGACTTTTCTCAAGATTCAATATTCCTTTTTGCTTCAAAATAAATTTCAGTTATTTGTGTAAATATCATAAAGTGAAGCAATAAAAGTTGTGTTTTGTAAACTTCAACCTTGGTTACAAAACAACTCTATGGCGACGAGGTAAAAAAGCACACCACTACCATTCTTCGACCCCAGTTGCCAACTCTATGGCGACGAGGTAAAAAAGCAACCAACTACAATTCTTCGACCCCAGTTGCCAACTCTATAGCGACGAGGTAAAAGCAACAAACTACACGTCATCAGCCCCATTCGCCAACTCTATAGCAACGAGGTAAACACGACACTACAATTCAACAGGCCCAGTTGTCAACTCTACGGCGACGTGCTAAACAACAACGACACTCCCACCAGTTCTGACACACAGCTTACCTTACTCTTTCTTGCACGCATCTCGCAATGGCTACTGCGGAACAACTCGCTACGGTCTTCCAAGCCTTACAGCAGCAACAGCAACAGTTTATGCAACAACAACAGGCAGCATTACTTCAGGCTATTCAAGCTATTTCTGTCTCTACACAGCCATCAGCTATTCCTCCGTTCTCTGCTTTTGATCCAGCTAAGGAAGAATGGTCAGTTTATTTAGCCCGTTTACAACAGCATTTCATCTGCCATTCTGTCACAGATGATCAACGCCGCCGCGCACTCTTTCTTAGTTCGGTTGGCAATGCTACGTGTGAATTATTACGTAAATTAAGTCCGGAAGAACACTTATCTGAGGTACCCTTCACGCAGCTCTTGGCCCGTCTCATGGAACACTATGCCAAAGCTCCTCACATAGTGGCTGCTCGCTATAAATTTTTTCAGTGCAGAAAGCAACCCCATCAGACACATACTGAATGGATAACTGAATTGCGTGGTCTAGCTAAACCCTGCCAGTTCATCTGCTCCAAGGACGGTTGTGGTTCATCCTACACTGATTCTCTCATTCGGGACATGATAATTTTACATACTCCTGAAGACAAAATACGTTTTGACGCTGTCAAACAGAGTAACCCTTCTTTAGAAGATGTCCAGCGTATTGCTACGGTTTATGAGCTTACTACCAAGACTGCCGCAGCCATAGCTTCTCCACACGAAGTTGCACAAATCTCGCCTCAGGCCCGCAAGTCCTCTACTACAGTGAACCGTACGGATAAGGCGCTCTCCACCAAGCATTCTCGCCAGGTTCCCTCTCGTAATGCTACACGGAAGCCCAATTCTAAAAGCACCTCGAAACTCCTGCCTTCCTGCCGAGGTTGTTTCAAGCATCATGAACGTCGTGACTGTCGTTTTTTCAAAGCTACTTGTGAACGATGTAATAAACTTGGACACATTAAGACTGTCTGTCAAAGTTCGCTCCGCCCTGCTAAGACTACTGCAGCACGCCGGAAGCATATACAGCCCCGCCAAGACATGGAAGTTGATCAGATCAATCTTATTCTTCCCACAAAGGATTCTCACAAAATCATCATTCCTCTCTCATTCTCTGATCGATCTGTCGATTTTCAATTAGACACTGGATCTCCTGTCTCTATTATTAACCTGACTACCTACCACGACTTAGGTTCACCTTCATGCTCTCCAGCTGACATCCAGCTCGTGACATTTAACAAGAAGGAAATTGACATCAAAGGTCAAATCAAGCTTCAGGCTAGTTATAAAGGAATTCAGAAGGCCATTCCTCTTCTCGTAGTTAACAACTACACTGCATCAAACATTATGGGCATGGATCTATTTAACTTATTTGGTTTCCAGATACATGACAACATTAACGTCGTATCTACATTGCATCCTACTTCTGACGTTACCGCTCTCCTAGCGCAGTTTCCTGAAGTCTTCGACTCTCAGCTCGGAACAGCAAAAGACTATACAGCTCACATACAGCTGAAATCCGGAGCTAAGCCTCGCTTCCTCAAAGCTCGTCCAGTACCCCTAGCACTTCAAGACCAGGTCACGAAAGAATTAGAAAGATGGATACAAACTGGAATTGTTGTCCCAGTTACTTCTAGTCAATGGGCTACTCCACTCGTGGTAATCAAGAAACCTGATGGTAATGTTCGACTTTGTGGCGATTTTCGATCTACAGTCAACGCACAACTAGACACAGATATCTTTCCTATTCCACGTCCAGAAGACTTATTCCGTCGTCTCTCTGGTGGACAATTCTTCTCTCGAGTTGATCTTAAAGAAGCATATCTCCAGCTACTTTTAGACGAAGAATCTAAGAAATTTCTCACACTCAACACTCCTCTCGGACTGCTCCAGCTCCAGCGGCTCCCCTTCGGTGTTTCATCCTCAGCGGCTATTTTTCAGCGCTATTTGGCTCAACTCACCGCCTCCATTCCCGGTTGTGCTAACTACCTGGATGATATTATTGTTACTGGAAAAGATCATCAGGAACATCTAACCAATCTACGCCTCCTTCTCCAGAAATTGAAAGACAATGGCCTACGAGCGAATCTCGCTAAATGTACCTTCTTTCAGCCTCAAGTTCACTACCTAGGACATATACTTGATAAGAATGGAATTCGTCCTAGTACACAGAATGTCTCAGCGATAGTAAACATGCCAGCACCTCAGAACCTCAAGCAGCTTCAGTCCTTCATAGGAAAAGCGAACTATTATAATAAGTTCATTCCACGCTTCGCTACAGTGGCAGCTCCATTAAACGCTCTACGTAAAAAAGGTGTTAAGTTTCAGTGGACTCCGCAATGCCAACAGGCATGGAAAACAATCAACAACGCCTTAATTCAAGCTATACAACTCACTCATTTTCAGCCCGACAAGATCATCACGCTAGCTACTGACGCTTCAGACTACGCTGTCGGTGCCGTTCTCTCCCAGAAGGATCGTCATGGACAAGAACGCCCCATCGCCTTCGCTTCGAAAACACTTAATGACCATCAACGTCGATACTCACAGATAGAGAAAGAAGCTTTAGCCATCATCTTTGGTATTCGCCGTTTCAATGAATATCTCTATGGCAACCATTTCCTGATCATTACCGATCACAAGCCTCTCGTACACTTATTCCATCCTGGTAATAAGATCCCAGAGAATTCCCTCAGAAAGCTTCAAAGATGGTCCATGTTCCTTTCTGATTATTCCTATCAGATTGTATATCGAGCCACATCCCAGCATTGTAATGCTGATGCCCTATCCCGCTTACCCGTTGGTCCTGATACTGCCTTCGATTCTCAAGGATCTGAATGTCTTCAGTTGGACATAGAACTTGAAGATACTGTATCCAGTTTTCCTATTGATGCTACCTGCATAGCTAAAGCTACGGATAAGGACAGTACACTTGCTACTGTACGTACTTACATCCGCAACGGTTGGCCTCTTCAGAGCACACTTCCTGCCCACCTGGCACCTTATCATCGTATGCAGCATCGTCTCACGACTCGTGCCGGAGTTGTATTACTAGAAGCAGGCACCATCTTCCGAGTGGTTATCCCACTTAGCCTACAGAAACAAGTTCTCGGATTATTACACCAAAGCCATTGGGGTATCTCCAGAACAAAGCAACTCGCCCGTCAACACTGCTACTGGCCCGGTATTGATGCCGCCATCGAAAAGCTAATACGTCATTGTGAGCAATGTCAAACGAATCAGAACGCCCCGTCTTCTGATCTTGCTTCATGGCCTCCTGCTACTACTCCATGGGAACGAGTTCACATCGATTTCGCAGGTCCTTTCCTCAATTCCATGTGGTTAATAGTCATCGATTCACTGTCAAACTTTCCATATGTCGTGGATATGCATTCGACTACTACAACCGAAGCTACCATTCGTGCTCTCCAGAAAATCTTTACTACAGAAGGTTTACCGCAAGTACTCATTTCGGACAACGGACCTCAATTTACAGCTACTGCTTTTCAGAACTTTTGTACACATAATGGCATTCGTCATATCCTAGCACCACCTTTTCACCCTCAATCTAATGGTGAAGCTGAACGCTTCGTACAAACATTTAAAAGAAGTATGAAGAAAGCTGTCTCTTCAGGCTTAACTAAAGACCAAGCCTTGCTCCAACTCTTAAACAACTACAGAACTCTACCCGGCGCTGATAATATCACTCCTGCACAGAAACTCCATGGACGACCTCACAGAACTTTGCTTTCTCTGTTACAGCCTCTTCCGACCCAGCATAAGACCTCACCAACGAAGTTCTCCCTCAACGACAAGGTCTACACCAGGACATTCAAATCCAACCCACTCTGGATACCTGGAGTCATCTGCAGATCTTTGGGTCATCGTCTATACGAGATACAGACTACGGAGAAACGTATCTGCCGCCATCAAGATCAGATACGTCTGCGCTACCGCCCCTGTCCAGCTATTGATGCTATTGCTAAACCAGATAAATCTATTGCTGAACGCGCTTTAGATCATTTAATAACAATGGGTTCCTTTCAGGACGAGACAGCGCCACTCCGCCCAGTTCCAGCTCCGGACAATACAACAGAGACATCAGCAGCTCCGCCCCAGCATCGCAGTCGCCGCCAGCGCCGCCGCCGTTTCACGCCGTACCGGCGTATTTAGGAGGGGAGGGTGTTGTATGTCCGGCGCTCCCGTATCGCTCCGCCAGCCAGCTGCACGCGCGCCTGTGTATCATTCTGCTAGCTTCGACGCGCAGCCCTCAGTGCGCGTGCCTGACCATCGAGTGTACTATAAATAGGAGCTCCCTGCCTGCTCAATTGCCCACTTGCCCCGGTGTCCAGCTCCAGAATACACCCTACGTCGAGCACGGAGGCTACTCCTCTTGAAAATGTGCTTCGACCAGGTGGACTGAATTTCTGGCAGTACGAGGTTTCACCTCTGGTCACCGCTCCCTTACCTGTTTCCACTGCCTATGTTCCGTAATTCTTTTACAAGCCATTTTCATTCCCTAAGTTATGCAAGCTCCCTTAGTTTCGCTAGGTGGAATTTCTTCAATCAATTGAACTTGCTTTTTAGGAATTCAGGCACTTCAACAAACAAGGACTCTATCAAGACATTTATGTTAGTGTGCCAGATAGTTTTCGACTATCAACGTGTCAATTCACAAAGACTATCTTTTCAAGATAGAAGTGTATATAAAAACTGTAAACCTGTACATATTGTATAAAGACAGACTTTTCTCAAGATTCAATATTCCTTTTTGCTTCAAAATAAATTTCAGTTATTTGTGTAAATATCATAAAGTGAAGCAATAAAAGTTGTGTTTTGTAAACTTCAACCTTGGTTACAACATGTTAAACCACGCGTCCAGGATGATCTTCCCGCTCACGCCCAAGTCTCTCTTCTACCTTGCCTTCCATTATCAGTTTAATCAGGATATATTTTTCATTTCGGAGAATGCTATCGAAATATGCTGCATTCCTGCGTGCTGCGAGATTTAGAAATCTAAATGATTTGCGAGTACCTCCTCGCCGGTAATATGGTCAACCGATGGGACCCTGAACATTCTGCGATACATCCACATTCCAAAGGCCTGTCATCTGTTCATTGACGAAGCCTTTAGGGTCCATCCTTCACCACCCCTAAAGCAGCACCTGAAAAAAATAGCACTTCATGACAATCCAACGAGCTTCAAAGTGGAAGTAACGAGGAGTTTTAATTACAGAAACAGATATCTTAATGCCTAAACTATGATCCCTTCTTACGTTAGTCAACTTACTGTTTCCTTCCAGATCACAGTGTTGATAATTTTCTGCTTGCTGATTACAACGAATTCCATTTCGCAATGTTGCTTATTTGCTATTAAAAAGAGGTAAAGGTCTTCCAGATTTTCAGCAAGTATCCTGGTATTATCCACACAGCGGACGGTGTTTACGTATTTGATTCCCATTGATATTAATATTCCTTTATCAACTTTTACAGGGGCAATGCAAAATAAAACGGTGGACTATAAGTTAGAAAGAAATTAGAGATAGAATACATTTTCTAACACTTTTTTTTAAAACAGTAACATGGTCTCCAATTTTGAGTGAGATGTTTGATTCAAATACAGCTTCTTGATAGTCTTCACACCTTTACTTTCAAGCCTGGTATGTTTCAGTGATGTGTAAGTATTATCGCATTAAACGTGGTAAAAATTTCGTAATTAATGAAGCTAGCAATGACAGTTTGTTGTTGCTTTGAACTAAGACTTCGATGGACACCAGGGCACCCCTAATACCAGGACTTTTTTAAAAAATTCAAACATAGTTTCATCAGACGATTTCCTCCTTTAATCATATTCGAGAGTACGGAATTCCTAAAATCACTTCCAGACTAACTTACTTATTTCCTGTTGCTCCCTCTGGAGCATAGGGCCTTGGCGAAATTTCTCCACACAGTACGGCTCCTGGCCATTCCCTTCACTTCGCTCCAGGTCTTGACAACCTCTGCGATTTCCTTTCTGATAGTCCTCTCCCAGGTCTTCTTGGGCCGACCTCGCTTTCTGGTGCCTTGAGGGTTCCAGTCCAGCGCCGCCCTCTCAACAGCTCCATCCGGCTTCCTTAGTGTGTGTCCGATCCAGCGCCATTTCCTCTCCTTGATCTGGATGTCAATCGGCTGCTGATTGGTCATGGTCCAAAGATCCTCATTAGAGATTATGTCCGGCCACCTCACATTTGTTATGGGATGCAGAGGTCTATTAATGAACACCTGTAGCTGTGGTTATTGATCTGTTTTGTAACTTTCCATGTTTCACAGCCGTATAGAAGAATCGACTTTATATTGCTGTTGAAGAGGCTAAGCTTAGTCTTCCTGGAGATGTTTCTATTCTTCCACACGGGATAGAGTTGGACAACCGCACCATTTGCCTTCCGGATACGGTGTCGAACATCTTCCTCTGCTCCCCCATCCGTTGTAACTATATTTCCAAGGTATAGGAACGACTCAACTCGCTCAATTTCCTTTCCATTTACTGTCAAGCTGGTCATGACATCCGAATTAATCCTCATCTCTTAAGTCTTGTTTATGTTGATCATGAGACTTGCACATTCCACTTCCTTCTGCAACCTACTCAGTTTATCTTCTATGTCCCCGTACCGCTGTGCCATAAGTCAAATGTCGTCTGCGAAGTCAAGATCTTCAAGACTGTCTCTCATCCCCCATTGAACACCCCTCTTCCGTCCTCCTATTACCTTCTTCATCACACTGTCTACGACCAGCAGGAACAGAGTGGAAGAAAGAACACACCCCTGTCTCACACCAGACTTGACGTTTATCTTTTCTGTTAGTTTCCCTTCGTGAAGACCCTGACACTCATAACCCTCGTACATCTCTTTCGTGATCTTGATAATCTTTGATGGAATTCTGTATTCCTCTAGAGTCTTCCACACGATTCTTCAATTTACAGAATCAAAGGCTTTCTCGAAGTCCACGAATGCGAGGCAGAGGATATTCCGCCATTCCACACTCTGTTCTGTGATAATTAGGAGTGTATTGATGAGATCCACACAGCTGCAATGTTGCCGAAATCCCGCCTGTTCCTTTCGAAGCCTTCTTTCTACTGAATCCTTTATGCGATTCAGGATGACTCGCAACAGCACTTTGCTTGGAATGGAGAGCAACGTGATACCCCTCCAGCTGTTGCAGTTTGTTGTATTCCCTTTTTACGGTAACTTGACTATCAGCCCCTTCTTCCAGTCGGTCGGTATTTTCTCCTCTTTCCATATCTTCTCCGCCAGTGGATGCAGCAATCTGATTGTAGTATCAAGGTCTGCTTTCAGTATTTCGGCTGGAAAGTTGTCCAGACCTGGTGCCTTCCCATTTTTTCATTTGCTTCAATATAATCACTTCCAGAGTATGAGTAATTTGGCTCATCAACCTGTTTTCTTTTAATTGCTTCGAATTTCGACAAGAAGTGCTATTTTAACCGCGTTATTGAAGAATAAAATATACGCGCAATCTTTAACGAATTATTAATGTTGTGTAGTGGTAGAGATGTGGAATTTGTAGGTGTTCGTTAGGAACGTGTGGTATGCACATGGTTACGAAGTTAAGAAGTGCTATTTCAACCGCATTATTCAAGTATATAACTTATACGCAGTCTTTAACGGGTTATTATTATCGTACAGTGTTAGATGTGTATATAAAAGTATGTGTAGTGCAAGCTATATATAACGTGCGTAATAGTAAACTTATATATTTTCTTAACAAAACGGTTGTTCGTGCTGCATGCTGGGTTTTAGATCAAATTATTCTGTCGCACATGCTGCTCTTTTGTATTGATAGAGAAGCCTTCGAAATACAAGATTAAATACCGTGATATCTTAATGATGATAATGTTGTACAATGTTGATAATTATTTGGATACCGAGCTCGATAGCTGCAGTAGCTTAAGTGCAGCCAGTATCCAGTATTCGGGAGATAGTGGGTTTGAACCCCACTGTCGGCAAACCTGAAGATGATTTTCCGTGGTTTCCCATTTTCACACCAGGCAAATGCTGGGGCTGTACCTTACCTAAGGCCACGGCCGCTTCCTTCACACTCCTAGCCTTTTACTATCCCATCGCCGCCATAAGACATATCTGTGTCGGTGCGAAGTTAAGCAAAATAGCAACAAAAGAAAAGCTTCCTTCCGACTCCTAGATCTTTCCTGTCCCATCGTCGCCATAAAACCTATCTATGTCGCTGCGACGTAAAGCAACTTGTAAAAAAAAGTGGATAAGAATATGTCTTCGCAGTATGATGATGGATATTATAGGATGAAGGTTAAAATACGGAATAACCGTGATTCTTCCATAATACTCCCACTGAAGATATTGCGTTTATTAATGGGATATGTTGATTTACCCATTGCGTCCGGTATTGTTAACGCGTGCAGATCATCGATACGGCATGTTAAATGTAAATTAATTCACCCCAGTTCAGTATAAAGTTATGCTTATTGTGCTAGCTACGTTCATATGACAATTGATTTAAATACTGAATTTTAAACCATGAACTTTTAGTTGATAACAACGAATATTATATTGGTAGATAAAGTTATCTAATTGAAACCGAATCACCGAAAGGATACTTATTGTTAGTTTAAATCATTTTCTTGACCAATTCCAGATTTTGTTTGACCAAACCAAGGGCAGATGATTTTTATAAGACGTTATGTGACAACTCCGGAAAATATTATCAGTTGAATCATATTACATACGGTGTTGATTATTTGTGGACCTATTCTTCTTCTGTTGGTTTAGTAGGGATTTTTTCATTGTACAGTTTACGTTTTATGTAGGAACAGGAACCACAGTCTTGATGCAGTGGTTACTCAGGTGTGTTATTCTTGTTAGTTGTTTTATTTTCACAGGAGCTGCGAAGTAGTTATGTTCTGTTCGTTGTATTCTCTTTCAAGATATCATTGAATATTTTGTAGATAATTACATGTCGATTTAAGGATTTTTAATTAGTCATAGAGGAGTAAAAAGAAAGGAGGATACAATTTGTCATTATACAGTACCACCGTGAATAAAGAAATGAGATTATAGAAATTATACCTGCGATATACGAATGGAATTCCATTACGACTGAATTTAAGACCTTGAAGGAAAATATAATTTTGTATTTTCAGTCATATCATTTAAATTTGTAATAAGCAGTGCTTATATATTTGTAGTGAGGTGATAGGTCACTATTACAAGTCACTTGCATAGAATCGAGATTAAATATGATCGCCCTATATGGTTGTTGATCAGGTCGTATATTAGTCATCGCCCATTGATGGTGTATAATTAATCGATCTCACGAGTTAAAATTCAAATACCTTTTCAGTGTAATTTTAATTATGTAATATCCACCAATATTTCTTGATCATGAAATGACTTCTAATTTTAATAAATGTGATTTCTTTCTAGATCATTTTAACAGAGTTCTTTATTTTAACAAATATTTTCTCATAGTGGCTCTACAAGTACACCTTTAATTAATTAATTTAATGACGTCAAGCATAACTTATTTCATAATCCTTCGTTACCCTTACGCCTGCGAGATATCTCATCATCTGAAGACTGAGTGGATCCGTGGTAAGAAATGTTGTCACGTCTTCGGAAAGGTATCTAGACGCCCAAACCGCGGGCATATTAATGTCGTCCAGTTGATGAACTGGTACTGTACATATTAGTGTATCTTCCGATACAATGCATTTCCAACACTCATAAGGGGTGACATCATTCCGAGTAACGCCAAGAATGCCAGGCAAATACAACGAAACATTGTGGCTCCCTCTTCTAACTCTAGCACTAGGTTTCTGTCTTCAAACATTTAGTTTTATTATCCTTATCCGTGTACACATGTTCATTCCTCTTCCTCAGACCTAGATACATCTTGTTCAGTCTCAGAGTCTCATTCTGTTCGTTGTAAACAATCTTCTCCATCTGTATTTGATTCATCTTCAACGTTTTCTTCAAGATCTGATTCACCGGGCGACTTGGCCGTGAGCATAGAGGCGCATCCGGGAGATAGTAGGTTTGAATCCCACTATCGGCAGCCCTGAAGATGGTTTTCCGTGGTTTCCCATTTTCACACCAGGCAAATGCTGGGGCTGTATCTTAATTAAGGCCACGGCCGCTTCCTTCCAACTCCTAGGCCTTTCCTATCCCATCGTCGCCGTAAGACCTATCTGTGTCGGTGCGACGTAAAGCCCTTAACCCTTTGTTGCATTGTGTAACATATATGCAACATAGGTTAACAAACTGTTTTGCACGCCTCTGGTGGGCACTTCATGAACCAATGCATATTCCAAATGTGTTCCAAGATGTTTATATAATACCCTTGACCTTAGTTACTCATAGGTTGGCTGTACTGTGGGCTTAGAGTAGCATATGATATGAGATGGAAGAGCCTACACCCCTTTGTTGCATGATGTAGCATATATGCAACATAGGTTAACAAACTGTTTTGCACGCCTCTGGTGGGCACTTCATAAACCAGTGCATGTTCCACGTGAGTTCCAAGTTGTTTATAGAATATCTTTGACCTTAGTTACCCATTTGTATATATTTTATGTAGGAACTAGTTGAATGGCAACCGTATCAAAGAGAATGTTTATTCATGATGTAGCATATATGCAGCATTATTGATATTTTTTTCAATATTTTTCTCGTTCTATAAACTTATGAAAAGTCTAAAAATAACTTTTGAACATGAAAATAAAAAATCATGCATTAAAGGGCTAGCAAAAAAAAAAAAAAAAATCTGACTCACCATTATTCAAACTTTGAACGGCTACCGGGTCGTTCAGGTTACTTAGGTCACGATTTATTGCTCATATCGCATATAATTACCGAAATAGCAATATGTTTAAATCCAATGGGGCGCAATTCACCTGTCAGATTAATTCATTAAGGAAGTATAAGTCGATTCAAATTTACACTGGAATTAGCCTATTTCAAAACTATTATTTGAAAAAACTTGAAAATACTTTAAATCACTAGCAATTACTCAATCAGGCAAATTAATCTTACAGATGTATCTGTTCGCCATGGATTACGTAAGCGCACTGACACAAAACCTACCTCGTCGTCGTATACAGAGTAGGGAGAGTGGAAGCTACTATGGCGATCCCACCGCGAATAAAACCCCAACCCTAGGTGGGGAAATCCGGTGCTCTAAATATCGCACATTATGTGCTCCTGAGTTAAGTATGTAATGGACAATGTGGAAGAGATCACTGGTTGAGGAGAATGAGGTGATTTTTACCCACTAGTTTTCTCCCGAATAAATAACAACCAGAGAAATCTAGACAAATATCTCAATAACATTGAGTCAGGCAGATTTGTGTTAGATTAACTTTTTTGGATATATTGATAATGATCTATGTAGCTTTGTCTGAAGCTAAAAGAGTGAAAATTTAGCTGCTTCTCTTAGGATACATTTATTATTAGCAGAATCAGTTATATCTTACCAGCTGTCAAGTGAGAGCATGGTTTAAATTATGATCAATAAATGGGAATTTGTGACCTTGTGTTTTGGATTTTACCCAAAATTTGTAGGTATCATAGATCAGAATGTCCCGTATAAGTGTTGGATAAGCACTTTCTTCCTTTCTATCTTTCTTTCTTTCTTTCTTCCTTGATTGCTTTCAAATCGTTCCAAATATGTAATGAGGGGTGGCTCGAATGGTTTTTGCGAGAGAAAACTAAGCAAATGGACTATCAAGACAAGTTTTTGTCAACATTGGTTATACCCACTTTAATATAATGTCGATATATTTAATTAACAGAATTATTGTAAAACACGACTGGGTTCGAGTCCTAAGCAATTCAAGATTTACAATTCCATGACTTCTAACAATTCAGTATTATTCATATTTTCAGTTCTTCTGCTCATGCACAAGGCTGATATAAGAGTCCAAGTTACATTATTGTTCAGTGAGTGGATGATATGGTACGTGATGATAACCGTTAAGGACCACCGCCGGAGTGGTTTACGCCATTACTTGTCGAACAATATTGAACTGAAAATCATATTACTTCAATGTCTCTACTTCGCATTAACAAGATATATTCAGCGTCACCATCTGTTTCACGGAGAATTCAAACACCAGCCGATCAACGCCATATCTCAAGAAAAAGAGTTTAATTCTACTTCAATTACGCCTTTGCTGGCAATTTCTAATGTTGACAGTGCACTATGTCAGGCATCGTCTATCGAGAGCAAAATTCCCTCGGAGCCAGTTTGCTACCCGCTCTCGAGGAACGAGAGCAGCTTAGCGAGCAAGTAGGGGAGGAAGTAGGGGAAGTGCATGACGTAGTATGTACTGAAGGCCAGTGGCGCAAAGGTATAGCAAATCTTTCTGGACAGGTTAGATTCCGGCACGATACGCTTAGACTCATGTGAGGTGACAGTAGTGTTGCTCCGTCTTTATCCCCATACCACACGACGTTCAAATCATCATCGCCATCATCGCTGACCAACTCCAGTTTCCCAGATATGGTAACAACGTTCAAATCTAGTCGGTTAATATTGCATTTACTTTGGAAGGGAGTTCAGCTCAGGGTAGGCCATCGACGCCAACAAGTTTCAAACCTTCCTGGGAAGAAGAGTATATAATATTTCAAGAACATAACACAGAAGAATGTTTAATATGTACCGGTAATAAAATATTTAATCACATTTAAAAACCATTAGAAGAATATAAAGAGGTTTTACTATCACTATATGACGATTTTGAGAGTAGGTTTCAAGATATTCATGCATTAGAAAAGGATCTGCAAGTGTTCGCTATGCCCTTCTCAGTGGATATGCAAACTGTTAGACCATAACTGCAGCTAGAACTGATTGACTTACAGTGCGACACTCAAATGAAAAATAGGTTTTGCAAACACAAACAGTTTGACGGAGTTTTATGTTCGTTTTCCACGGGACTGTACTCACTTAATGCTCATATTGTAAGTATATTCGGATCAACTTATTTATGTTTTTCTGCTATTTTGCTTAACGTCGCACCGACACAGATATGTCTTATGGCGACGATGGGATAGGAATGGTCTAGGAAGTGGAAGGAAGCGGCCATGGCCTTAATTAAGGTACAGCTCCGGCATTTGCCTGGTGTGAAAATGGGAAACCACGGAAAACCATCTTCATGATTGCCGACAGTGGGGCTCGAACCCACTATCTCCCGATTACTGGATACTGGCCGCACTTAAGCGACTGCAGCTATCGAGCTAGGTACTTATTTATGTGAACAGATGTTTTCATTAATGAAGATTTGTTAATCTAGACACAGAAGTAGGTTCACGGATGAAAACTTGGAATGTGCTTTGCGACTTGCCAGTACGCAAACGATATTACCAGGAATTGATACAATACTATCTAAACGAGCCCAAAAGTCCCGTGAAGGAGAAGTACACCAGTGATATGTTTCAGTTCGTTTAATTTGTTATCATAGTCATAAATGCCATACAAATGTTGAAATGTATGTTAATGAGAGTACAAAGAATATGTACAAATCACATAAACTGTATTTTCTTTCGGTAAATGTACGTGTCCCAAAGCTTCAGTCAATCGTAAAAATGTATTTATTCAGTAAATATTGCACACTGCTGTATATTTCCTTTGTCAATGAATAATTTTCTTGTCCTGTTATACTCTGTAATCTGTGTCCTGCTCATCTCACATGATCCAAGTTTCAAATTATTATTATTATTATTATTATTATTATTATTATTATTATTATTATTATTATTATTATTATTATTATTACCGAGTTTTTGTGGATCACAGAGAGGTGAAAGAAGGTGCAGGTTTGAATGGGTCTATCTATGATACCAAAGATTAATTTAAAACTATAAAATAAAGGTTATATTTCTTTTCAGATCATAAACTTAACAAAATTCTTCACTTAGTGAAAAAGAAAAAAACAATGTATCAGGTAAAATGACAATTTAGATACAAGAATAGAAAACCCCAGAGTAGCGAAATTTAACAGTTTTGTGCTTCAAGCTCCAACTTTACAAGTTTACAATGACGCAATTTACAGCCTTCCAGAGGCACCCCTCAACATTACGGCAATCTCAGAAAAGATTCAACCAAGCAGGCTCTGCTCCCAGTTTCTTACAACATATTCAAGGCAACATTACACAAAAATCTTACAATTTCTGGCTTCTCTAGGCACAATCTACAATTTGCAATACCTTTACACAGGGGTATCTAGTACCCATACTACTGGGCCTTCATGAAAAGAAGAACAGGTTAATATTACTGGCCCAAACTCAAAATGTATGGAGGCGTACACTTGCGCTCCTTGAATCCCAAGTATAAAACCCTAATTGGGCTTGCGACCCGATGATATAGAGGCTAATCCCAAGCTACTGAGGTGACTAGAATGAAATGTTAATTTAATGCTTTACAGGAAAAGAAACAGTTACAAAATCGTAGTCACCTCAAGTGCTTTATGTCGCATCGACACAGATAGGTCTTATGGCGACGGTGGGACAGGAAAGGGCTAGGAGTGGGAAGGAAGCGGCCGTGGCCTTAATTAAGGTACAGCCCCAGCATTTTCCTGGTGTGAAAATGAGAAACGACGGAAAACCATCTTCAGGGCTGCCGACAGTGGGGTTCGAACCCACTATCTCCCGAATACTGAATACTGGGCGCATCACCTCAAGATAAATTGAAGGGGAACTCGAGAGGGTAACGCACTCTCTATCCCCGATTTACAGTTTAAGATTTCATGAAATTTTGCGTGAAAAAGAAGAAGTTTACATTCTAGAAATCAAACGGTTACATAGTTAAAGCTTAGAATCTCGGGCAAGTTTGCGAAGACAGCTATAGAGATGGAAAACTGGTGGCCATTACCTGGGCTGTTGTTCCGCCTGCCGAAGAAAGAGGCACCCCGGCTCCTGACTTAACACACACACTCAGAACTTCGACGATCAAAAAGACAAGGGAGCTCGAAAAGCCGCAGATTTTATACCCTAGGGGAGGGTTCGAGAAGGCTCTGGACTAAATCCGGACATACTCTCTCATTTTTATTGGATAGTTTAAAAGTTACAAGTAGCCTATTATTAGCTGAAAAATAATTACAGAAAATTTCCCATTGGCCAGAGTCAAAGCTGGCAGGACGAAAAGGAAGTGTTGCAAACCTTGAAATATCAAAGTAAATGAAAGTTAATTTAGTTGTGAAAACCTATAAACACAAAACTTCTTTAAATCACTAGTTCTTCCACCTTGCACCAGAGTGCATGACCTCAATTTTTGTAAGGACATCTAATGAAAAAAGTTCAAACTTCTTGCTGTACACCAAAACAAAACAAATAAATCCAGTCAGCTTAGGAAACTTTAAAATAACACAATACTCTGTTACTTATGAGTGACATCTTCTGACGAATGTCCCAACTTCTTGCACTAGCTGTTTCAATATTTGTTTTATAGATAGCGTTCCTTAAAGCGCTTCTTTTAAATGTGCGGGGTTGAGATGTACATCCCGGTACAATTATTATTATTATTATTATTATTATTATTATTATTATTATTATTATTATTATTATTATTATTATTATTATTATTATTATTATTATTATTATAACCGTTATGATATTGACGACATTACCACCTGACTTAGTACACGCTATTATATTCTGAGAAGTAGTTCATGCAACCAGTTTCGCTGCACCAAGTATGATGTTTTCTTTCATTACCTTGTCTTAACTTTAGGATTGGAATAAAAATTGGAGCAAAATGTGCATCTTTTGCCATCTGGTGACGATTGAGAGTATTCTTTCATCAATACAGTAATACTAAATTGGCTTCAGAATTATTGACACTGTTTGAACAGTTGCAGTCCCGGTCGGTCGAGTTTTCCCTGTAAGGGAGCTTAACGAGATCTTTGCTAACCGTAAAGATTCCTAACAGATTTCCGCTTTCAAGTGACGAAAATCAAATAAGAAGGAGGATATCATGCCTTTGGTCTATACACTTTCAATCGATGTCTCGTTCGAATTAAGTGTCGAACATTTTACCTTATGATACCGTAAATAATCTTCCTCCAAGGTGCCATGATGCGCAGTTTTCCTTGACTACTGTGTACTGTAATTGACATGATACGCTGTTAATTACCTCCTCACCATTATGAGTACTAATGAAGAGAGCCTATGCCATTGTGTAGAGAGTCAAGGTCTGATATGACTCGCGGAAAGGCCACAAACCCCAAAAAAGGAGTTATTATGGACATTACCTTGCGTAAATCACTGGAGGAAAGTGGGCCATACTTACGTAATACAATATAAACAACGGTCGTATGTAATAAACTATCTCATCATAAAGTAATCTTTCTCCGTGTACGTGGAGTCCGAGTACGCATGTAGTTAGACCTGACATCGTGAGAAGTGAATTGTTTGTAGATCTCTTATTTTAAGGGTTTGAGAAATCGTTGCTGACAGCCTCGTGTACGTGCTGTATGGTAATTCTTTCTTATAACCTTCATTAATGCACTATTAGTTCGAATTAGACCGATCTCCGTCGGATAACTTTTCCTGTATGTACATGTGTGTGGTAAATTCTCAGCCTAAAGGCTGCTTATATACAAAACGGTCTCACCATTGGCTGCCATAGGTGTCGCTGCCAAGGTGTCACTGGAGGGATGTCCTAAGGAAATGAGAAATGATGTAGTTTCTCGTTATTTTTCTTATTTTTACATATCAAACTGCCAAGCTTACTGAAATTCATACTCCACCGTACTGTATGAGTGACACCTTGGCATTCCCCTGTGGGTGGGGGCGTTATAAAGCCACGGTATCCTCAGCCTGTCGTAAGAGGCGACTAAAAGGGGCCCCAGGGGCTCTGATCTTTGGAGCGTGGGCTGGCGACCACGGGGCCCTTAGCTGAGTCCTGGCATTGCTTCCATTTACTTGTGCCAGGCTCCTCACTTTCATCTATTCTATCCGATCTCCCTTGGTCAACTCTTCTTTTCCGACCCCGGCGGTATTACGTAATGAGGCCCAGGGAGACTTTCATTTTCACGCCCTTCGTGGCCCCTGTCTTCCTTTGGCCGATATCTTCACTTTTCGCAGTGTCGGATACCCCTCCATTTTCCCCTCTGATTAGTGTTATATGGAGGATGGTTGCCTAGTTGTACTACCTCTTAAAACAATAATCACCACCAACACCACCATCTGATACCTTGGTACGATAGCAACTGGCTGCATAAGGAATGGTATTACAACCTTCACACAAACCTCAGTCACTTTCATATTGCGAAAGTCAAGAGTAGGACTGAGACAGACTAATGAAAATAACAAATTTGATTTAGTCCATACCAGGTGATAGATCAATACTATATCCTGCTGGAGATGGATCTGGGCCAAAGAAAATGAATAATTGTGATTATGTAAGCTATGTATATTCTCTGATCACGTAAAGGAGACAAAACTTTGAACTAAACTCCATACAAAATATATTAATTAATTGTAAATATGCAAGTTGATAATGTTGTTTATTTCGTCATTCATATGTTAGCATCCGTTTACATCAACTCTTTAGATAATTTGATTGTTGGGCTCCTATGTTTCTTTATCCTTGCCGAAACTATT
Source organism: Anabrus simplex (assembly GCF_040414725.1). Classification (NCBI taxonomy): domain Eukaryota; kingdom Metazoa; phylum Arthropoda; class Insecta; order Orthoptera; family Tettigoniidae; genus Anabrus; species Anabrus simplex. Next base: position 373,085,393 of record NC_090265.1, on the reverse strand, counting down.
CCAGAAACTGCCTTATTTCTAAAACCAAAAGTCGGTAAAGTAAAGGAAAGACAAACAAAGAAATACCTACTTTAAACATTTTCTAGTCATTGTTCGTATTTTATTTAGGCATTACAAAAGTGTTAGTGTATGGGAAGCATCACAAATACAGTTGTAGTAGTCCCCACTAATATTACAGATGTGAAAATGAGTTTGGATGTTTATGAAATTATCATGTCTAAACGACTTTATTCATCTGTATTAACATTCACACACAATTAGAGTGTGACCTGGAATAACATACAGGTTACGTAGTATCACACTATCTCTTAAGGGGGCAATTCAGCGAAAGAAAACGTAAAGGTCCAATAATACTTCTTGTGGAACTTCCCTTTTAATAACTGCGTGATCGGGTAATGCTTCACCTATTACAATTGTCCTAGTTCTTTTTTCTATAAATGTAGTCACCCATTCAAGCACAGTTTTACCTATTCAAATAGCACTCATTTTTGTCAGTAGTCTCCCATGATCTACCTTACCAAATTCCTTGGATAGGTCAATATTGATACAGTCCATTCGGCCTCCATATTCTAAAATATCTGCTACATATTGCTGGAATCTTCCAAGTTGAGCCTCACGATAATAGCCGAACGTACTTTTATCAAACCACTTAGTAATTTCACATATATATCTCGTATAATCAGAAAGAAAGCTTTCCCATAACTTACATACGACACAGGTCAAGGTAAATGGCCTCCAATTATTCACGTTATGTTTATCACCCTTTCTTTTGTACACTGAGTCTACTACAGCATCTCCCCATTCATTTCGTATAGTTACTTCATGTAAACAGTAATCATATTTCGTATAGCTACTTCATGTAAACAGTAATCAGATTTCGTATAGCTACTTCATGTAAACAGTAATCAGATTTCGTATAGCTACTTCATGTAAACAGTAATCAGATTTCGTATAGCTACTTCATGTAAACAGTAATCAGATTTCGTATAGCTACTTCATGTAAACAGTAATCAGATTTCGTATAGCTACTTCATGTAAACAGTAATCAGATATGTACAACATACGAATCTGAAAACATCTGCTATATCTTGCTAGAATCCTACAAGTTGTGCCTCACTGGAATAAACTCTAGCCTTTAGTATGTCCCCAGAACTTTCCAGCTGCGTATTTGGCTTTCAACCTTTGTATATTTTTTTAGAAATTTTATTTATTATCATCGGTAAATTCAGCACTTCGTAATGATGAGCCACCTCCCCTACCTGGACATTGTCCTGTGTCCAACGATCTTTACTAAATGCTTCTGCCTTCTGGAAATCCTCGCATATACATTCCCTTGTCCATTAAAAGATTCTTGGAATGTGCCATACATACGCTTTAATTTTTTCATTAAAATTCACAGGACTGCAAATTATGCTTACCATTAAGTAATATTTAGCTGACTATTTTGCTGTTTCACCGGCAGGTAATTTTGGAGAGAATAAAACAAGAATGAAGCAAATTGGTCCATTAGAACGGACGGACAGACGGATTTACCAAGGCTGTTTTAGTAAACTGGAAGTTGTCGGTTCAGAGGGTGCTGGGTTCGATTCCCGGCCGATTCGTGGATTTTAATCGCATCTCGCGAACTGGGTACTTGTGTCTGTCTCAACACTCTTCTCTTCATATTCTCCCATCACACCAGACTACCAACCACCACATAAACACGCAATAGTGATTACTGTACATCCCTCCACATACTAACTATATTTCTTTCTAGCTTGCTCTTCTTTCTTAATGGTTTATTTCTGTTATAATGGGTCTTTACTATTTCCTACCACCCTTAATGTTGCATACATGTTTTCACAAACCATTGCTTTTAAACTATTCCGATAGGTCTTTTGCCTTTTTATTTACCATTTTAACTCCCTCATTCCTCTTGTAACAACGATATGGTACATCTTAACAGTCATATTTTTATAATTTACCATTCTACCACGTTTAGTTTTCACTACGACGAACCATACCATCACTTCAGTTTCTCTATAGAGCTCTTCTGATTTTATCAGCAACACGTCCAGAATATCCTTCTCTCTAGCCGGTTCCATTACTTTCTGATTCAGTTGAACTTCCCAGATTAACTTATTTCACATTTGTTTGTCATGATTTCTGCCGTCCACTTTACCTTCTCGATTAACATTTGCTAAATTGAGATCACTCGCTTCAGTTACGTTCCTTTGTGCGTGGCTGAACTAGGCGGGATTCCATCCTCACGGTTGTACGGACGATGTAATCAGTGGTCGAATTCCCATTGTAGGCGATAATGTCGATACGCCGTATGGTGCGAACGATGTAGTCTATTTCTAAGAGAGCTTGAGAGATGGTAGCTCTGATCAAATTAAGCAGTGCGACTCCGTAATGATCAGGTCCGAGGGCATAATCTTAATTTTCCATCTTGCTATGACAACATCGACAGCGGATTCTTTTTCCTGGATTTTATCTGGGACGGCTCGTGCTGCCACTACTTTTCCAACCATCTGAATTCCATCCCTCCATGAAGCACAAGTTAGGTCCTCATAGTGGTATTATGATTACTATTATAATAATTATTGTGCTATTAATTAAAATAAATAATGTATTACTAGAGGACCCGTGCAGCTCCGAACATTCGCTATAGATAGGTCAGATAACTCGTCTTGATATGTCTGTCGTAGCCATATTGCTTTGCCTTCCCTTTTCAATGGTTTTATGACCATTTAATAAGAAGTGCGTTATGGTATGCCCCAGACTCTAGTCAGAATTCATCCATTCTGACGTCATCATGCCGTCTGTTTGGTAAAAATCTATCTATATATTCGGTTTTTTATCCTGCAGTTATTGATGTAAAGCTTGGTATTGTGTCGTAGAAGGCAATTGAATTTTTAATCGTATTTCTTCTATGTATAACGGTTGTCATGTGAGCTCTTAGGTTAGTCTCGAAGGAGCGTTCTTACGCCAGGCAGAGAACTCTTTTAAGATACATGGCCTACACTCTTTCTAGTGTAGCTAGGTTATCCTTCAGTAGGAGTTCCCAGATAATGTCTCAGACGTATGTCATGATGGAGTCTGTTTGTACTTAGACTTTTTTCTCCAATCGGCATGTAAGTTATTAGGAACGCACTGCCATCTGTTGAATATATTTGGAAGCTGGAAAAGGTTAGAGAATCAAAGAGTATCTAGCAGGCAATAGTATTCTTCCGTGATCGGAGGAAGTGTATACTCTCTGGCTTGACAGCTAGTAATCAAATATGGTGCATGCAATGACATTAATGAGGATGAAAATCATTTGTCAGAATGCTATTGAAAGCGTTAGTCGCTTAGCAAGCTGCTAAGTACAGATTGTATTGCGGGTTAGGGTAAGCCTTCACCTGCAATTATTGGAGTGATCAATTAATGATTGGCTGAACTCAGAGACCTATCAATGTCTCATGTTTCACCCGCAGGTAATTTCGGAGAGAATAAAACAAGAATGAAGCAAATTGGTCCATTAGAACGGACGGACAGACGGATTTACCAAGGCTGTTTTAGTAAACTGGAAGTTGTCGGTTCAGAGGGTACTGGGTTCGATTCCCGGCCGATTCGTGGATTTTAATCGCATCTCGCAAACTGGGTACTTGTGTCTGTCTCAACACTCTTCTCTTCATATTCTCACATCACACCAGACTACCAACCACCACAGAAACACGCAATAGTGATTACTGTACATCCCTCCACATACGGTTAGCGTCAGGTAGGGCATCCGGCCGTAGGACAGGGCCAAATCTACATGTACAACACAGTTCGCACCCGCAACCCCACAGGTATGGGAAAATCGTATTATTATTATTATTATTATTATTATTATTATTATTATTATTATTATTATTATTATTATTATTATTATTCTCATCACAAAATCTACAGTAATGAAAATTTCTCTACTTTTCCAGTTCAGTTCATCGAAGTGTCACGTTGGATTTACAATACTTTTCAGGGACAATTTCCGCGGTCCAATGTTTTACTTAGTAAGCAGAGATTTTAATTAACCTAACTAAAAAATTATGGCCTACATAAGAAAGATCACATTATCTAAGGTACTGAAATTACATAACTGCTAAGTAACAAGGCATCTCCGTTCTTTCGTATCTGAAAATAGAGAAATTCTGTCGCTAGTGTTTTGTAAATGATCTGCTTTCATAAGACAGAATGTTTTTGTTTGATACCATTTTGATTCAGTCGATTCAGTACGAATACAAAGAGGGATCTAGTCCCCTACGTCGTATCGTATTATATGCTTAAAGCACCAAGCGACATTGTGGACAATGACCTAAGCATTAAGTCGTCGACACGCAGGAGTCATGCCTCACGAATTCATAAAATAAAATACTAAGTGTTTGTCCTTGACATTGACGACTGTTTCCTGTAAAATATAATTACCTGCTTGTACTTTCCTTTGTTTTCTACTGTACCTCTGTATGGAAGTTCATTAACTGCATTGTACGAGGTCACTGGCGTTCATGTTAACATGAAAATTTTAATTTCGGTATTGAGTTCTTGTTATTCCGCCAAATTCATTGTTAATATAATGGTAGATTTAATTTATCAAAAACGGTATAATATTCGAAACACATAACGTTAATACAGAATTTGAAAATTATAATCGTATGACAATAATATGCCTTTGTTGGCGGGACCAAGTGTTTACAATGCACTATGTCTTCTGGTATGGGCTAGAGCAATGTTGTTACTTTCATTGATGTGTCTCAGCTTTATCCGTAGCTTTGACAAAATGAAAGTGACTGAGGTATGAGTGATGCTAGTAATGCCATTCCTTATGCACCCAGTCCCTGCTATGAATGGTGTGAAATTATTGCTCATAGGGTCAGTTGATGCATGCATTTCAGTGGGCTTGGCAGACCGATATGCAATAGCAACTTCTGGCTCAGTGAGGAAAGCAGCGGGAAACTACCTCATTCCTCATTTCCCTAGTACTCCTCTTCAGTGATGCCTAGGCCATCTATGACAGCTGATGGCAGAGCTGTTGAGGATCCAACCAGCCTTCGGGCTGAGGATTAAACAACAACAACAACAACAACATGACACTAATTGAGGAGGTATATTTCTCCTACTCGTAATCATGAAAATTGGATATTTTAATCATTGTTTTCCATACTATCAAATCCGTAATCCACAATGAGTGACCATTACCATGCGGTATTAGACATACGATTATACACTGTCCACTGACCTTCAAGTATCATTCTTGTATGCTTCAATGAAATCTAGGCCGCTCTTTCCACCTTTCACTGCACTTATTTTTTCTCTCTTTGCCTGTGCCTTTCTTCTGCCCACTTCTTCGCAATTGTTAGTATTTGTATTAATTTCTACAATTAATGTACTATAGGAGTCAAGCTCCTTGATTTAAAGGCCTTCAGTTCAGAGGACTCCGGATTCTATTCCCCGTTTGGTCGCGAATTTTAACTACAAAGATCTGGCAGAATCGGGCATTATCCAAAACAGTGAAAATGCAATTGGTGGAATCACTGGTGATTTCTGTTTTCCTGTACATTTGTGAGACCTGGATTGTGAAGGCTAGTGACAAGAACCGAATAGATGCCTTTCAGATGTGGTGTTGGTGGAGAATGCTCCGTATACCAGGGACAGAAAGAAGAACAAATGCCTCCATTATAGAAGAACTGAGCATCACAAAAATTTTATCTTCCCGCGTTAGTGAAAGTTACCTCTAGTTCCTGGGACACATTTTGAGGAGAGTAGGAGACAATTTAGAAAATGCCAGTCTGCAAGGCAAAATTGAAGGCACCAGACCAAGAAGCAGAACAACAAGTAGATGGTTAGACCAAGATCACCGGTCTACCTCTTCACAATATCTTAGGGAGAGCTGAAGACCGCTCAGGATGGAAAAATCTCGTTAAGGATGCAGGTACTAATGAAATGAAGAAATGAAGTCACGACGCTCAGCAATGAGTAAACCGACTGATGATGATGATGATGATGCCTGGTAATTCGTCTAGCTCGGCGTATAGGTATTTGAGATCGGTTGAATGCACGTCTTCACCTACACACAACACACAGCACTACAAAGAACCACACACACACAAGAGTGGATACGTCCCTTCACGTACGGTTGGCATCAAGAAGGGAATCTGAGTGCAGAACTGAGCCAAATTCACATCCGTTACCGACCCCAATAAATTCTGAAAAAGTCGAGAAATAAGACTTCATTCCTCTAGAAAGCAAAGTATCCATTCATTTTGTATATTATGCAGTATACTCAATATCTCAACTTTACAACAGCTAAGGTGAGTACCTATATCAAAAGCAAGGCAACCGATGATTGGGTTGGAAGAAAAGTTGACAACTTGAGTTTTGCTGAAGACGCCCTTCTTGTCAGAAGTAAGAATTAGACCTACAAATCGAACGTTTTAGGGATCGTTATGACTAAGTACCGTGTCACCCACTAATATCTTAAGTCATCCATTAGTTCTTCATCCTCCTCCCGACCTTTTCTTTCAACATCTTGGGGTCGTAGTGCTTGTGGATTTGGCCCAATTTCACTGCCAGTTGACCTTGCGGTCGCCAAACCCATGTGAAGACATGTATTCACTATTGTCACTTTCTGTGGAGGTTGATAGTGTAGTGTGTTTTGCGTAGATGAAGAGATGTCTGTTAAGACGAATACAAACACCCAGTCCCAGGCCTAAAGTAATTAACCATAAGGTACACAGTTAAATTTCTCCGCCCGGCCGCGAATTGAAGTCGGGGTGTCTGGACCGAAGGTCACTGCGCTGGCCATTCAGCCAAGAAATCGCACTTACGTCGTTCATTCCGTTTCACTGAAAATGAAAATAGAGTAAAATGAGAGCAATGCGATGGAAAACTGAACCTCCATTTTCACCCATGTATTTTGGTGAAACGATCCTATACAGGGTGAAGCGTAATTCGCGCACTCGGGCGTCGCAGCGCGACTCCTCACATGCCAGCAATAAAAAAAATGTCTGTTACAAAATTTCGTCTTGCGAGTATATCCGGTAGAAAACGGACGTTGAAGAGTAGCAATCTGGCAACACTGCAACCATATGTAGGGTAACTACCTCTGTCAGCATGCTCTCGTCGTTCTGTACAGTTGGTGCAGTGGGTAGAGTTTTTGGTTGGCATGCAGGAGGTCGATGGTTCGATCCTGGGTTGAGGTGCATTTTTATTTGCTAATTTCCATCTGACATTACCTACTGTAATACAGTAAGACACCGTTTCTGAGGTTACATGTATCGTACATTTACAACATTTTGTAACGCTTAAACAACAAATACCTGGTTAGACTAATAAGAAATAGACAGCTGAAACAAACAGGTTTCACATCTAGTAGATGAAGTGGTGCGAATAAATTCACCCTCACGACGTGGAAAGGGCGCCTTTCAAAGCTGACCAATGAAAACGATTGTTCGTCCATTTCTAGGATCGTAGTATGTAAGTGCAAATGGTTTCTAGAGGTCCCACTGCGATCGCTGTTGACGATTAAGATGCCAGATACCATACCACCTGTACTACATTTACGAAAAAAAAAACATACGCCTGAACCCAGGATCGACCACTCGACCTCCTGCATGGTAACCCAAAACTCTATCCACTGCACCAACTGTACAGTACGACTAACTCTTGTTGACAAAGGTAGTTACCATACATGTGGATACAGTGTTGCCAGATTGCTACTCTTCAACGTCGTTTTTCTGCCGAATATACTCGCAAGACGAAATTTTGTAAGAGACATTTTTTTATTGCTGGCATGTGAGGAGTCGCGCTGCGACGCCCGAGTGCGCGAATTACGCTTCACCCTGTATATTCAATCAATAAACTGATGTACAGTACATCTCCTGTAGGTATGGAGGACCATAGAAATGGCATTAGACTAAGGGTAATTAAATAATATTTTATCATACCGCTTATGTGCTCAATTCCTTCCTAAATCAAACTACACCGAAGGTGCTCACGCTGGGCATTCCATCCCGCGGGCGCCCAGCACTGTAAGTGGGCGGGCTGACAGGCGATGAGCGATGACGTTGTGGCTACGTCACTGGCCGTGAAGGTTGGGCAAAGTTCTCCCAGTCACTCTCGATCACTGCTGCGATACCCGAGTTTGAAATGGAGGCAGAAAGTAATGAAAGAAAAGGCAGAAATCCACGTCATTTTCAATTTACGTTATAAGAAAAAAGTTATTTATGTTCATTGCAGTATTTTGACCGGATACAACCTCAATAATATTTTTATAATGTACATAATGCATTAGGGGCTGCCTGGCGGAGGTGGTAAAGGCTTGTTCGGTTTGCCAGGAAGGACGTGGGTTCGAATCCCCGCCAGGAAGTCGTAAAAATTAAGAAATGAGATTTCCACTTCCGGAGGTTCACATGGCTCTGAGGTTCACTCAGCCTACACCAAAAATGAGTACCAATTTAATTCCTGGTGGCCTAGGGCTAACCACTCTACCCCATAATGTGCCGAGATTACGAATAGTGGAAGCCTTTACCTTCCACCCTTCCAAGGGCCTTCATGGCCTGTACGCAGATGACTTTGCTTTGTTTTGCTTTGTGTTTTTTACGTAATGAATTACGATTTTCACTATTACATGTTAAGAAATGCTTTAAACAGTTTTAATATAATACGGAATTAAGGTGGATAAGCTGTTAATTGTGGTTGTTAGGGTTTAAATTATCTGATAAACTCACCAACAATCCAGCCATGTTTTCTTTCTTTCTTTCTTTCTTTCTTTCTTTCTTAATCTGTTTACCCTCTGTTTTCTCTCGGACTCAGCGACGGATCCCACCTCTACCGCCTCAAGGGCAGTGTTCTGGAGCTTGAGACATTGGGTCGGGGATACAACAGGGGAGAATGACCAGTACCTCGCCCAGGTGGCCTCACCTGCTATGCTAAACAGGGGCCTTGTGGGGGATGGGAAGATTGGAAGGGATAGACAGAGAAGAGGGAAGGAAGCGGCCGTGGCCTTAAGTTAGGTACCATCCCGTCATTTGCCTGGAGGAGAAGTGGGTAAGCACGGAAAACCACTTCCAGGAAGGCTGAGGTGGGAATCGAACCCACTTCTACTCAGTTGACCTCCCGAGGCTGAGTGGACCCCGTTCCAGCCCTCGTACCACTTTTCATATTTCGTGGCAGAGCCGGGAATCGTACCCGGGCCTCCGCGGGTGGCAGATAATCACACTAACCACTACACCACAGAGGCGGACCCAGTCATGCTTACCGGGAATAATATCAATAGGGTTATTTATTTGAAGGCATAGTGTACATCTACCTGGCAGATTTATTTACATTGTTGTTGTACTTAATCTTGAATAGTAACTATCTATGTCCTCACTCGTGATGAAACTCCCTCTCGCCATTTAGAAGTGACTTATTATCACCGGACGCCTGTTAAATTTTAAATACTATTTTCAAAAATTTCATTATGTGATTATATTAAGTTTTGCTTAATGAATAACAGGAATTTTACTTGTTTAAGTGAAATTACTGTCATTCCCACGCAAGGAACTCTAAATCGTAGCTTGTACGTTTAAACCCTGTACCTTTGTAGATAGTAACACAAACATTATAACGTGTCAGTTTCCTTCGAATGAATAAATGTAAGAAAATGAAACTATTTAAATCGAGCGCGGTATAAATAATTCCGGAATATCTTGAAAAGGCCAGGTTATTTTGTTGCGATTATAGAGTTTTATTTTAAATAATGTATCCTAATCAGCACTTCGGTGAGTAGTGAAGGAGATCTTCGTAATCTTAATTGAACCTCAATGCTCCCTCCCTTCCCTGCAAAGTGTTTCGGCTCTCTCGTTTCACTGCGACGTATGCTTCTTACGTATGTTGCCCGCATTTACGTCACGCCAGCTCGGCCACACTGGGCTAGCCTCAACAGGCGTCCAGCTGAGCACCTCTGTTCTACACCATGCCTTTCACGCCCAGAGAAAATATAAGGATTTATTATTTGCATGCAGTATTTTTCAGTATTTTTGGAATTGCAGCCCACGATAATTAGGCATCAGGCCTCTAATGTGTGACACCGTGGCTAACCGGTTCGAGTCCCGTTGGTCGGAAAACCCCACCGTCAGAATGTTTGTTGTCAGGGTAGCAGAAGCGAGGGTATACAGTACAATTTATAATCAGTAGATTGTGTGACAAAAGCCGGAATTTAGTTCCAAACCTTTCCGCGGGGAGTGAGGGCGTATGACGCTGTTGATGGTGATTCGTCTGTCGCTTGGGATCTTTAACCCTTGAGCAGACTCCCTGATGTTATTCGACAGAATTAGGCTATGTGCCGTCACCAGGTTTCGCCCTCTTCCTACTTCATTATTATCATCAAAATCCTTTCACACCCAGACGTACACGTCGCCCATAGGGCGTTAAATAGAAAGATCTGCATCAGATGAGACGAACATCCTCAGTCACTCCTAGCACTAAAAGCCAAGCGTTGAATAAATACGGAAGCTTCATCGTACATTTATTGTAATGTGTTGTGGATGCGAAACTCATACCGGTCCCGCGGTCTAGGGGTAGCGATCCAGCCTCTTGCTCAGAAGTTCCGGTTCGATTAACGGCCAAGTAAGAGACTTTTCCATCTGAGGGATGGGTCAAGGACAACTCAGCCTACGTGAGAATAACTGAGGAGCTATCTGCCGATGAGACAGACTCCTGGTCTAGAAAACTAAGGAGAAATGTCGTCGCCCTGTTCACACGTCACCTCGTAATCTGCAGAATTTCGGGCTGAGCAGCGGCCGCTTGCTAAATCAAGGCCCGTCGGGGCTATAGCACCATGAATAGTAGGTTCACCGAGAGAGTTAGCTGTGCGATTACGGTCGCCTAGCTGTGAGCTTGTATTCGGGAGATGGTAGTTTCGAATCCCACTGTCGGCAGCCCTGAAGATGATATGCTGTGGTTTCCCATTTTCACACCAGGCAAATTCTCTACCTGTAACTTAATTAAGACAACGTTCACTATCTTCCCAATCCCAGCCTTTTCCCACCGCTGCGTTGCCAGAAACATTCGATGTGTTAGCGAGACTTTACGTCACTAGCAAATAAGCAAGAAATAGTACGTTCGATTTCAATGTATAACAATATAAATGGTATCTAATGGTGAGTTGTAATGAAAATTGTCGGGACACAGAAAAATTAGTACAGCTCACGAGTCCTGGATGCTTATGTTGCAAGTGTTATCTTTAAATTTGTCTCCTAGAACTCTATAATACTACCTACCATTGCTCCCCATAACTTAGGTAACTTCGTGACCAGGTCAGTCGAAATTTGAAATTTGTGCTAAATTTTCAAAATGCCTAAATGTCCTCGGTCTACATGGACTAGAATCCACCGTAAACGCGTTGAGGAGAATAGAGGCAAATCTGAGGAATCGATTAAGCCCAAGAAGTATGTAGCAGAACATACCAGAGAGTAGCAGGAGCGCAAGAAATTGGAGGCGTCAGCCCAGCGGGAAGTACGCAGCCCTTCCCTTCTAGAGCACCTGGGGAGCCTGTGAATCCTGTGGACTGGGAGTTGGTCTCTCGCAGGCCATGTCTGATCACCAATAGCTCCTGGACGATGACCAAAGTCGAGTAGAGAAGACACGTCGGGTGGCCGAGTTTCACAGGATAGCCACGATGCACTAACGTGGTGTGTTCAAAGACACCCTATTCGATGCCGATGCCGAGGTCAGACGAGTTTAAAAATGGAACAAGGCCCAAACCATGAAATGCAAGTAATTCTGTATACAACGAAATCACCTACTTTACTTGTCTGTGTCCGCCTGACGGTAATGATCCTTAATAGTCTGACACCGTGGTTAGCCAGTTCGAATTCCGTTGATGGAAATGTCACCATTAGAATGTTGGTCAGAAGGGTAGAAGTGGTGGTATACACTTTCGAATCATTAGATTGCGTGCCAAAGTCCTGTATTCAGTTCCAATCCTCTCTGCATTGTTCATAGGGAGTGAGAACGTATGACGCTGCTGACGGTGATTCCATCGTCGGATGGGGACGATAACCCTTGAGTAGACCCGTTGGTGTTATTCGACACATTATCATAATCATCATCTCATATTCAGATGCGCAGGTCTGAGTTATATAGAAAGGCCTGCAGTAGGTGAGCGGAACATTGCCTCGGACACTCCCGGCACTAAAAGCCATACGCTAAATAAATAAATAAATAAATACATAAATAAATAAATAAATAAATAAATAAATAAATAAATAAAAATAAATAAATAAATAAATAAATATGCATATTATTTAACTGTGTCCTGGAAAAGATCATAAGAGAATGGACCAGGTCATTACCTGAGACCACTGGATTAAGGATGGGGTTAAAATAAGACAACCTGAGGATTCCATGCCTGACCTTTGCTGATGACCTTACTTTATTAGCAAACGACATGCAAGAGGCCACTATGCAGCTTCAAACACTGCACTCTATAGCAGCTAAAGCGGGCCTCATGATCAACATTGGAAAGACCGAGTTTATCACTAACATCAAAGATGCCCCTACAACAATGGGGGTCAGTGATACAAAGCATATCAAGAGAGCTAGAAATGTGAAGTACCTCGGAGAGTGGATATCGGAGGACCTAAGTGAAACGATGGCTCTTGAACAAAGGAAAATCAAATTAGACAAGGCCTACCATGCCTGCAGAAAACTGTACACCTCAAAGCATTTATCAAAGAATGTAAAACTGAGACACTATAATGCAGTAGTCAGACCATCAGTCCTCTACGCAGCAGAATGCCTATCCCTAACTAAAAAGACCCCACTGAGAGCCCTGGAAGTGCAAGAACGGAACTTCCTGAGAAGAATAATAGGGCCAATGATCCCACCAGATGGGAGGCGATGGTACAAACCCAACAGTGAGCTTTACCAGCATCAAGAAAACCTCATAGATGCCATCAGAAGAAAACGTCTGACTTTCTATGGACACCTATACAGAATGGATCCTAATATATTATCCCATAAGATCTTCAAGGTTGCTAACAAAGGCAAAACTACTGGATTCCCCTGTACCAAACAAGTGGACAAAGATCTTACAGAGCTTAATATTAATCAAGCCGCCATTACTGACAGGAATGCATACCGTTTAATGGTTAAAACTAAACCTTTCCTAACATCCCTTACATCAGCTAGCCACAAAGGAGCGCAGAAAGGAATTCAGCAATAAAATGAAGGAATACTGGGCCAACAGGAAGGCCCAAGAGGCCACTAAGAACACAATCCAGTACGCTAAAAGGGGCAGACGACGACAGAAACACAGCTAGAACACAAGCACCGCGGTCCACAGATGGCCTAAACGCAAAGAATAAATAAATAAATAAATAAATAAATAAATAAATAAATAAATAAATAAATAAATAAATAAATAAATAAATAAATAAATAAATACTTGGCCTTGCATTTTTAATAAGAAGTTTTTCTTACTGAAGAATTTATTTCCGTATACATGAATGTGCAATAACTTTGAACACGCAACCCATTAACAGTACATCATTTCATGTAAACATATTATATTAATGTCCGGCTCCATGACTAAATGGTTAGCGTGCTGGCCTTCGGTCACAGGGGTCCCGGGTTCGATTCCCGGCAGGGTCGGGAATTTTAACCTTAATTGGTTAATTTCGCTGGCACGGGGGCTGGGTGTATGTGTCGTCTTCATCATCATTTCATCCTCATCACGACGCGCAGGACACCTACGGGTGTCAAATCAAAAGACCTGCATCTGGCGAGCCGAACATGTCCTCGGACACTCCCGGCACTAAAAGCCATACGCCATTTCATTTCATATTATCTTAATATCAGTCAGAGGTAGAACTGTTCGATCAGGTTGTGGTATTTATGAAAACAGTCTGGCTCATTGAGTGAATGATCAGCGTAACTCCTTTCAATTCAGTTGGTCAGAGGTTCAGTTCTCTACAATGCTGGGAAATTTATGTGTGTCCAATTATTTGATCTTTCTCAGAGAGACCCCACTGAGAGCCCTGGAAGTGCAAGAACGGAAATTCCTGAGAAGAATAATAGGGCCAAGGATCCTACCAGATGGAAGGCGATGGTACAAACCCAACAGTGAGCTCTACCGGCATCAAGAAAAGCTCATAGATGCCATCAGGAGAAAACGTCTGACTTCCTATGGACACCTATACAGAATGGATCCTAATATATTATCCCATAAGATCTTCAAGGTTGCTAACAAAGGCAAAACTACTGGATTCCCCTGGACCAAACATGCATCATATCACACTACTAGCCAACACACAATTATGTAATGGTGATTGGTGGTGGTGGTGGCTACTGTTTTAAGAGGAAGTACAACTAGGAAATCATCCTCAGTCATGTAGTGGTGAATGCATCCCTCTACATAGGGTTAGCTTCAGGAAAGGTATTGTACCTTTGGAGCGTTTACGGATATGGTTGCAGTATATGGCAGTAAAATTAGGCGAAGTAGTGTACGTGTGTACATACAGTAATCGTACATGTGAACCATGTTTATTATTATTATTATTATTATTAAATGTAAGAAGAGCGTGCGTTGTACCTTTCTATTTTTTCTAAAAGTACTCATTCCAGCTAGACCGCATTAACATCAATTTTAAATTATATATTTTACGTAGCATGATAGATCTTCTATTCTTACACCACATCACTCTCTAAGTTCTTTTCTATAATGTTGATTTTATGTGGTGTTCTTCCCACTGCTCTAAGAACTATAATCATTATAACAGTCATTTACTATTTTATACAAAACATTGTTCAAAGTTCGTCTCACGGATACCTAAACGCTCAGACTGCTAAACTTAATTCTTCTTCCCCCAGCTATTTCTGGGATCTTTGGAGCCATCCACTCTCATTTTGATTTTGGCCAGGGTTTAAGACCAGATGCCTTTTCTGACGTCACGTGATTCTTGAAATGAAAATCTCAGTCGTGGATCGGCCAGGATACAAACCTCAGTCATCCGGATGGGAAGACGACAGCTAAGCCATAGATCTAACTACGCACCCAATCCCCACCCCTCTTTAAAACTAAACATGCAATCGATCCATTTAATGATTAGAAAGTTACACTTACAAAACCAGTGAGTATTATCGGAGGTCACACTGGGAAAATATTGCCGCTTGTATCACTATACGTGCAGTATACCTAACAATCAGGAGAATTAAGTAGTTGTATCTTACATCTTGTATCCTAAATTCCTTACTCAATCTAATTTTAGATGCTGGTAACATACCTTTCATGTCTAGGAATCTACTATAACCGTTCCGTGAGTTGAATTTTTATTATAAACATACGTACAAATCCATTTCTTTACGTGGAAGTTGTAACCGACTATGACATTCTTCCAGCGAAAGCTTAGTTAGTTATATATAAATGGCTATGAAACATTGTTTTTAGGATGTATTGTTCAAACGTTATATTTAGACATACTCAAAGTTGACAACACTTACCATTTTATCAATTTAAAACGTTTTCACTCAGTGACTGAACTGACGTTAATCCATCAAATACTTCTAAATCTACATGTATAAAATAATATGTCCTGACTGACTGACCGACTGACTGACTGACTGACTGATTCATCATCGCCGAGCCAAAACAACTGGACATAAATAAATAAAATTTTGGAGATACATCTATATCACAGTGTATTTGTTTACTAAGGGAGCATTTTTGGTTATTCCGAGGCCAAGAGGGTGAAAATAGGATGAACTTATTAAAAATGATGAATATATATATCAAAACTTAATTCACATTTTAAAGACTTGCAAAATTGTACATTATTTTTAAAAAATAAAGAAACACAAGTTTTTTTATTTTCGGAAAATATACTTAATGAAGGTAAAAAAGTTAAAATAGGGTTGAATCCTTTTTATGACGAAACATATCTAAAAAATGAAAATGTTACAGACGTGAAAATTGGTGCTTGGAATCTCCTTTAAAAATAAAGAAACATGCATTTTTGTTTTTGAAAAATCCACCTTGAGGGGGGTAAAAGAAGTGAAAATGGGGTGAAATTTTAAAATGAATATGTCTCAAAACGTTAACATTTTACTGACGTTACAATTGGTATTTGGAATCTCCTTTAAAAACAAAGAAACACATATATTTTGTTTTCGGAACATCCATTTAAACGGGTGGAAAGGATCGAAAAAGTGCTTGAATTCCTTGTGTGATGATACTTATATCTCAAGAACTGAAAATGTTACAGACGTGAAAACTGGTACTTGGAATCTCCTTTAAAAATAAAGAAACATACTTTTTGTTTTTGGGAAATCCATTTAAGGGGCCGGAAAGGATCGATAAAGTGGTTGAACTCCTCTTATGAGGATACTTATATCTCAAAAACTGAAGATGTTTTAGGGGTGAAAATTGGTATTTAGAATCTTCTTTGAAAATAAAGAACCAATTTATTTTTGTTTTCGGAAAATCCTTTTAACGTGGTGAAACGATTTTTTTCTTTTTTTACAAGTTTCTTTACGTCACACCGACACTGATAGGTCTTACGGCAACGATGGGACAGGGAAGGGCTAGGAGTGGGATGGAAGCGAACGTGGCCTTAAGTAAGGTACAGCCAAGTGTGAAAATGGGAAACCATGGAAAACCATCTTCAGGGCTGCCGACAGTGCGATTCGAACCCACTATCTCCCAAATACTAGATACTGGCAGCACTTAAGCGACTGCAGTTATCGAGCTCGTTGTGAAAAGAATTGCAAAAGTGGGTGAATTTTTAAAATGAATATATTTACAGTATATCTACAGTACATCTCTAAACCTTAACAAGTCCCAGACGTGAAAATCTGTATTTGGAGTCTCCTTTAAAGATAAACACGTATTTTGTTTTTGTCTTTGGAAAATCCACTTAAGAATTGAAAAAGGGGTTGAATACTTTAAGTGGGATACTTATAGCTCAAAAATGAGTATGTTACAGATGTGAAAATTGGTATTTGGGATCTCCTTTAAAAATTAAAAATACGTTGCTTTTCTTTGAAATTCCATTTAAGGGGGTGGGAAGGATCGAAAAATGTGTTGAATTACTCTTATGAGGATATCAAAAACTGAAGATGTTACAGGCGTGAAATTGGTATTTAGAATCTCCTTTAAAAATAGATAAACACTTTCTATTTTCGAAAAATACTCTTAACGGGGTGAAAATAATTCAAAAAGGTGAATTTTTAAAATGATTATATATACAGTATATTCAAAATCTTCATAAAATGCCAGACGTGAAAAATGGTATTTGGAATATCCTTTAAAAATAAACACGTATTTTTTTGAAAATTCATTTCAGTGGGAGGGGAGGAAGGGACAGGAAGAGGGGTTGAATCCTTTAATGGGGATACTTATATTTCAAGAAACTGAATATGTTATAGAAAGGAAACCTGTATTTGGAATCTTCCTTAAAAATAAAGAAACACATATTTTGTTTGCGAAAAATCCATTTAAAGTGGTGGAAAGTACCGAAAATGGGGTTGAATTATTTTTATGAGGAAACTTATATCTTAAAAACTGAAGATGTTACAGGTGTAGATACTGGTATTCGTAATTTCCTTTAAAAATAAAGGAACAAGTATACTTTCTGTTCGTACAATCCACTTAAGGGGTGAAAAGAATTGAAAAAGCGATGGAATTTTTAAATGAATATATCTAAAGTATATCTCAAAAACTCAACATGGTACAGGCGTGAAAATTGGATTTTCGAATGTCCTTAAGAGTACAGGAACATTCATTTTTTGTTTTCGGAAAAGCCACTTAACGGGAGTGAAAAGAAGTGAAAAAGGAGTTGAATTATGTTGATGAGGATACTTATATCTCAAAAACTGAAGATGTCATAGACGTGAAAATTGCCTGTAGGAATCTCCTTTAAAAATAATACCTGTTTATTTTGTTTTCTGAAAATCCACTTGTCAGGATGGGGGGAACAGACTGATAAAGGGGTTGAATTGTTTTTATTGGGATACTTATATATCAAAAACTGAAAATATTTCAGACTTGGAAATAGGTATTTGGAATCTCCTTTAAACACTTTCGGATTTTTTGTCGACTTGGGAGAGGACTGTTTCTCTCATGTACAATTCTATGTCGCATGTTCCAGAGTTCGGTTGCTCTGTCAGTAGTTGGCCCAAAATACAATACCAAAAACATGTTTACAAAGAGATCCTGGGGTAAACGAAACTCAATATTTCGGTGAGTTTTAATATTTTACAGATTTTTAGATAATGTCTTAGTGTAGTACCCCGAGGAACGATGACTTTTATCAAATTATAAAATCCACGCAAGCGAAGCTGCGGGTAACAGCTATTTAAGGGCATTCTTCAATATTGGTAGCACATTTTCATAAGACTATTATTAGGCTGGTGTCCGCCTTCGTAGCGTGACGGTTAGCACTATTAGCTGCCAGCCTTGGAGGCCCGGGTTCAATTCCCGGTACTGCCAGAAATTTCGGAATGGCAGGAAAGCTGGTATGTGGTTGAAGTAGTACATGCAGCTCACCTCCATTGAGGGTGTGCCTAATAAGAGCTGCACCCCCTCGGGATGAGGACACGAGTTTATATTGGGCTGGTACAGCCATTGTGAGAGACCCCTCGGTAATCAATATTGAAAAGGAGTCTGCCACCTGGGTGACAGCCCTAAATGCAGATCAGTGGTAAATGAAACGAAAAAATCTATTTGATTTATTGTGTTGTAAGTGAAGGCGAAGTGACATTATGTACACCGTATATAGGAAATTGCGAGTTAGGGTGGTGAAGAATAATGTTGTGGATGAGTTGCAGGAATGTTGGAGACAGCACAGACACCTAGTCTCCGAGCTGAATGAATGAAATGTTGTCAATTATCACAAATTCACCGGGAATCAAACCCAATATTCTGAGACCCCAAGACGAAGACACTGACGGAGCCGAACATTGGTAACAATAAAGCTATAATGTTTACGTTGCATTTATTCTAACTCTGCGTTATAGGTCTTCTCGAATACGATGTCAATCCATTGAGTTTTTCAGGAATTAAACTTACTAAAATCATATACTATTTTTCAACCACATTCTAACACTCCACCCAATATTAAATCTCTTATAGTGCCGGAAATTGAACCCGGCTCTCAAACTCGGACCGTAGAATGGTGATCAAGGAAACCCTAACCAACTCTCTTGTTACTTCTGCGTATGACATTCTTCCATCGAAAGGTTTGTGAATTAACCAACTGTGGTATATTACCTTCAGTTTACATGTCGATTTTACTTGGTCAAATTTTGTTCCTTTCACAGATTGACAATATTAAACTTATCAGACCTAAGACGTATTTTATCTTCACGCTCTTCTTGGCCCTTCTTTTCTGTTTGCCTCTGCTTTAATTCTTCAAAGGGATCCGTCTCTTTCCTTTGATTGCAGGATATGGGTACTTTGTTACGTTATTAAAAGTTCAGTACATCTCACGCAGCATTAGTACCATGGTTACCGCTTGCATCGGCAATATCTACGCGCGGTATGATTGTCCTATGTTTATTTCTTGCAGACGACTCGCCGATGACGAAGCACAAAGCTGCCAACCACTGTACTTAGGAACTAGTCCATCTGTTAGCAAAGGGGGTCTGGGGGCATCAGCCCCCAGCCTGAAATCGCGAACGGCAAGCAAATGGTGTCTGGGGGCGTAAGCCCCCTGGTCTCTACTGGTTAGGGTAAGGCATGGATAAGACCATTGGTCTGGATTGGTTGTGGTACTGAGCTCTGGACCACAATTACCTTTCTTTTCACATGTTAGGGTTCCTAGCCCTGGACCACAATTACCTTTCTTTTCACATGTTACGGTACTTAGCCCTGGACCACAATTACCTTTCTTTTCACATGTTAGGATACTTAGCCCTGGACCGCATTTACCTTTCTTTTCACATGTTACGGTACTTAGCCCTGGACCGCAATTACCTTTCTTTTCACATGTTAGGATACTTAGCCCCGGACCGCAATTACCTTTCTTTTCACATTTTATGGTACTTAGCCCTGGACCGCAATCACCTTTCTTTTCACATTACTACACCACGGCATTCTATGTGGGTTACTGGTCAGGAAATGATACGATTGATAGCAGCAAAGCCTACTACGTCTTTCTTCGTACATAGCGCCTCCACATCTAGGCAGCAGTGCATCTGTCCATTGTTGATACAGAAAACTTATCTAATTCTATTGACATGGCATGATGCGATGGATGCTTTATTACTGCTACAAGTTTTTCATCTAATTACAAGAGCAACTTTAATTATTTAGTTCAATTGTACGTACGTCACAATTTGATTTCAAATAGCAGAGTATGTGAAAGGTGTGGCGTGACGTTAAATTATTAGTGAATGAGAAGTTCAATCGTGTTGTTTTTTCATGTCGTCGCCGAGTACAAGGGGGTCGGGAATGTGGTTGGCATGCCAGTGCTAGAAAAAAATACTTTCTTTGGTGACTCTCTTTTGAACTTGTACCAAATAGGTTGTTTTGCAGTACTTTGGTGTATCTTATCTAAACCACTGGGACCTATTATCAAGCTGGAATTGGGTCTTGCTCAGGCGACTATTGTCGACTGGTGCAACTTTTGTCGCGAAGTTTGTGTGGCGTCGGTTGACGCCAATAAGAAAATAATTGGTGGAGCCGGAATTGTTGTTGAAATTGATGAATCGAAATTTGGGAAATCGAAGTACCACAGAGGGAGGCATGTTGATGGCCAATGGTTGTTCGGAGGAGTTGAGAGAGATAACCACAAGAACTTGTTCGTAGTACCAGTGGAGAAAAGAGACAGAGATACTTTGCTAGCAGTTATCAAAGAGTGGATTTTACCCGGAACAATCATCATTTCGGACTGTTGGAAGGCCTACGACTGCCTTGAACACGAGGGATTTGTCCATCTTCGCGTAAACCACTCCATTCAGTTCGTGGACACGAGCAAGAGTGGTAAAGTTAACAGGGGAAACAGAAGGGTTATGCCAAACAACAGGCCACAAGTGCACACTCAAAATATCGAGAATAGGTGGAGGCATCTAAAGCACGACAGCTACTCGGTACCAGGGTTTGGCAGGAGAAGGCATCATTTCGTTGGATACCTCGCCGAATTCCTGTTTAAAACAACTTTTCCCTTGGATACGAGGGTGAATGAATTCTTCAAGGTTGCTAGTGTACTGTATCCTCCACTACATTAAGGTTACTTCCATTTACAAACATTCTTCTTGTCTTAACATAAAGAAATAAATGGACTGGATTAAAGCATCTATTTATTTATTTATTTATTTATTTATTTATTTATTTATTTATTTATTTATTTATTTATTTATTTAATAAAGCCAAGCTTTCACTGCATTGGCCTTCATGAGGGCATGTGAAGTTTTGCCTCCGAAAGTGAGCAAAGAAATTCTCCGAAGGAACGTGGAAGTCATGCCCATACTATCCACGGCCTACCCCACTAACTCGACTCAAGGATCTTGGCGCTGTGCTGTGGTGGTTGGGAGGGAAATTACTGATTCACTCTGGGGCCACCACAGCACAGCGCTACGATCCTTGAATCCAGTTAGTGGGGTAGGCCGTGGATAGTATGGGCATGACTTCTACGTTCCTTCGGAGAATTTCTTTGCTCACTGTCAGAGGCAAAACTTCACATGCGCTGATGAAGGCCAATGCAATTTGGCTGAAAGCTTGGCTTTATTATTAAATATATATATAGTGGCTTTAATCCAGTTCATTTATTTCTTTATGTTAATACAATGAGCCACGAAAACCTACGTTCATTAATTCTTCTTGTCTATTATACACTGTTTAACATTCATGTTATATTTCTTTGTGTTTTTTCTTTTACTTCGGGGGTCGGCAACGCTACGTACTACTAATAATTAGGCCTCTATTTCTTATTAATATTCAATCATAAGTCACGCGGATTTAAGCCTCAATTTCATATTCATATTTAAGCATAACTAGCGCAATATATGGTTTGTAGTGTTTACAATCGTAATTACTGCATCGAAACGTCTCAACTATTTCAACATTTTCTTATATAATCGTGGCTGGCGGTGGCACGAATGGACTCTGCCATCGCCTGAAGATTTGCCCTATGAAATGTCACTACCATACTTCAAGATAGCCAGATATTGTTACTCTTAGTTGTTTCGTATGGTTATTCTTTTACATTGCCTCACTCTTAGGTCCTTTCATCGCGTAAATTGGGGTCATAACTTCTGCCTGTATTGAATTATGGGAACGACATTTCATTGGACTAGCCCTCAACCAATGGCAGTGTCCATTCACCCACCGTCAGCCATGATTACAATGTTATAAATTTGCGTGAGTAATGCTGACTTTTACCGTCATGTTCCCCTTAAAGGAACAATCACCACCACCATTAATTAAGGACAGACAGACACTCATCCAATAATACAAAGAAGGTATTGTTTTATAAATAGTTAAAATAGGCAAAACATGTGAAGGGGCACAATGACGTACAGAGATTGTATTTGAGCAAAGTTTGTTTTATTGACAAAAGTACACAGGCAGTTGTATAAGAATGCGAGTTTGAAGGCGTGGGACGAGAGCTGCTGGTTCACCAGAACGGGTACCCACCGTATCCATATCCGTAACCATATGGGTATCCTGAAAAATACAGAAAATATGATTTACATGTTAGTGATTTTATATGAAGAATAGACTATTTCGTAAACATGTGTAGCCAAGAAAAATGTTCGCTCAGACATAGTGCATACGGTTCCTGAGATATAAAGTTCAGCATGCTACATGCAATACCTTCAGATATTCTATTTAAATCTGTAAGTTTCAGATATACACTACTACAAGTAACCATAAAACAAACCCTAATTTCAAGATATGAATGTGGAATAATTTAATTTTGACAAGGTTAAGACCGTATTGCTGACAAGGGTATGTATGGTCTTAAGAAATAGAAATCACCCCTAGAAGTCCGTCTCTACAATGTGTTGTCCACTTCTAAAGTGAAAATAAAACACCGTGCAACCTTTTCCAGCTGATCACTTACCCATGGCAATTCTATAAAGGAACTATTTTCCTCTATTTCCATCTTTAGTGCAATGCCCATACTTTTTACCGATGTGTGTTAGCTGTGAGCTTGAATTTGGGATATAGTTAGTGGGTTCGAACCTCACTGTCGGCAACACTGAACTTGGTTTTCCGTGCATTCCCATGTTCACACCAAGAACATTTTGGGACTGTACCTTCATTAAGGCCATGTTCGCTTCCTGCCCAATCCTATCGTCACCGTAAGGCCTGTCCGTGGCTGTCCGACGTAAAACAAATAGCAAAAGAAAAATACTAGAAATATATTTTACCTATTCCTTGCCCTTTTACTGTATTATAATAATTATTATTAAAATGTAATGAGTAAAATTATGGTCAAGCAAACTTATAGTAAAGTATTATACTACACTAAAACCACAAAATACATGCTTTTCAAAAAAAGAATGTATTTATATAAGAGAGATTTAATGGGTGATCATATATTAAATTTGTTATATGATAATTCTTAAGCTAAGGCGAAAGAGAGATTAACGTATATAGCCCATTAATGAACTTGATCCACCAAAACGACTGCTGCCCATCTAATATCGGAACTGTGCTTGTTTCGCATGATGGGTTTCAATACTCTTGACCTTAATATAACTTTGGTAACCATAAAATTAAACATTTTTCATTGATCCATGTTTTGTCCGATAAATCAAACTCTAGTAGAATTAATCAAAGACTACCTTCTTTCTTATGAACTTAATCTTAATTCAAAATATAGCCTACTAATACAAATTCTATAGAAAATAATTCGATGAACGTGAACTTTCTTTCAATTAATGAATAATCCAAATATTATGAAACTTCGTAGTTAACATCAAAAACTTTTAAATTAAATTAATTTTGAACTATTTAAAGCAGTTTAAAATATCGTAACTCTTCCATGAAGATCTGCCACCTTTTACGAGATATCCCCTGATAACAAAACAATTATCAAAAACGTCGTTAATATATGAATTTGAGAAACGTGTGTTTTAGTATACTCATATTTGTTTTTACGATCTCTATCTCGAGTAAAGCAATTATATAGCATACTGATACGTAGAATTATGTTCTATTTTCATGCCATCATTTTCGTCTAATTATGTTGATTAGTTCACCCTCTCAGCGGCTAATACTTGATCCTGCTATCTTATTGTATATTTCCCCATGTCAACTTCATACATAATATATATTTGCAAATTTTTCATGAGTCCGTCGTCGTAAAATTAATACAGTATCTGATAACCAAATATGTTTGTCATACGATTTTTAAATAAATGGAAATTTAGTGTATCTATCTTTATGCCGACTACGTTAACTTAACCTGCTGTTTTACCTCTGACTTAATGAACTCTTACCAAAACTTAAAATCACCATTCTCCAGAATATATTGGATAATGGCCGTTGTCACTACTGCACTTTCCACATGATAAATTTATTTCCCCATTTGAAAGGGTTGGTCCCTTTCTCCATATTGTGGAGTTTGTGAGCGTAGAGGAGAAGTTACCATGCATCCAAGAACTTGAGACTCACCGTAGCCGTAACCAGGCACAACCCTAGCTGCTTAACGCGAATAGTCTTAACAAGAGCTTCCTTGCAACTTGCTAATGGACTTCCTCACGACAGAAGATCCAGCAGCCGTAGCAGCAGTTCTAGTTGTAAGTGTTGCAGCGAATGCTGGGCTCCTGGGATTAATAACAGACAGAGCCCTTGTGCATAACCAACACACTTTAGCTGCGTTGGCGTAAGAACTACAGTGAATGACAATTACGTACCATATCCGAAGTATCTGTAGGGGTATCCAAAACCATAACCACCATAGCCGCCATACAAGCCATAGAATCCACCGTATCCACCATATGGATAACCATATCCATAGCCATAACCGTATCCAATCGAGCTGGCTGTCTCCAGTTTCTCCTTCGTGGGTTCCACCGGCGCCGTCGACACCAGCGCCAACAGTGCCAAAACAGCCATTATGCTAACCACCTGTAAATGAAATCCATTATAAAGTAATGTTCGAGAAAAAACAAAAATCTGCCCCAAATTATGCATTAATTTACGTATTTGATAATTACGATAACGCTGCAGTGGTGTAGGGATAACGTCCCTACTTCTTATTCAGAGACCGGGGTTCTACTCCCTACTTCAAGAAGCACGGTTCTCTCAGACTCGTGAAGTCAACACAGAAGTTATCTGATATGAGAGACAGCGAACATGGTCATAATCCATATTCTAAATAATGGCCAATTAGAACTTAAAAATACAAGTTAAGGAATTGTTGAACCAATGTTTATAATTTGCACCTAAAATTCTTTAAGCCAATGAAGTGCCTGATTGAAAAGTCAAGCAATATGGTACTCCAGTATCTTCAGACCATCTAGTATGACAGCAGTTGTAAGTGCTAAATGAGTCTGGGCAGAAATAACGAACTCCCGGCAACATCTGATTATCTTTAAAAAATACTGGACTGCCGAAATTTGGTCTTCGGGAGCATGAGCTTTCGGAAAAAAGAAATCTACGTAGCGTAATGAAATAATATTGTTATTGGTTTATGATCCTCTGACTACATTTACGGGTTCTGAACACTGCGAAATGCCGGGAAAGTATACCGCAGAAATTCTTGTTCGGTGCCGCTAAATCTAAAGGCACGCGGCTGGCTTATTTGAGCACCTTCAGATATCACCAGACTGAGCCGACATCGAAGAAGGGATATCTTTCTTGGTATGAAATTTCTCTAGTGCCTATTGAACCTATAATATCTGATCATTAAGGATGGAAATCCTTTCTACTTCGGAGAAAGAAAGATTATGTGTTGTTGTTTTTTTGTAACTAACTAGATTTACGTCGCACCGACACAGAGAGGTCTTATGGCGACGATGGAATAGGAAAAGCCTAGGAGCGGGAAGTAAATGGGCGTGGCCTTAATAAAGGCACAGTCCCATAATTTGCCTGGTGTGAAAATGGGAAGCCACGGAAAACCATTCCTGGGTGCCAATAGTTGGGTTCGAACCCACTATCATCCGGATGCAAGCTCACAGCTGCGTGCTCCTAACCGCACGGCCATCTCGCCCGGCAGATAATGGAATAGATGTTTTGCCTGTTCCAATTGAATAATTCCACCATAAAATTAAGGTGGCAGGTAAATGTTTATGGATTAAAATTATCATTTTTAAATGTATTTATTTCGGTATAAAAATACTTTCTTCTTTAATCGGATGAAAAAAGTATTTCTGCTACTTGAAAATAGATGTTTGTAACTGTCCGGGTATGAAACTTGCTACTTCTTACTCTCTTATGTCATTGTTGTTCATTTCCCGTACCTTTTTGTTACATACACGGCTTACACCTTAATTGAAACAGTATTAGACATATTGCATATAATTTAGCATGGTGGCATATTTAGTTTATTTAAACAGCAAGCTCTGGGCAATTTTCCTAGGCACAAGTATTTTAACATTGTAAAAATAATTAGTATTGGAAGAATATGTAAAATTGGTACGAAAAGTAACGATTATGAAAAATAATCTAAAGGAATGTGTGAGAAATTGTAGACTGTTGATATTTCAGCAAAGAGAGCGTGCAGATATCTAATGAACTGTAGGATTTAAAGAGCAATCCTTATTGTTTGTTTATCTACCGCTCAGTCCATTTTCTTAATACGGGGTCGGGGATGAGGTGAGATGAATTTATATGGCATGCTTTATACCGTGGGATACCCTTCCAGACGCCAGTTTCAGTTGAGGAGCTAATGAACATGAGATGAATATGGCCTATGAGTTGGAACTGTCCCGGAATTTTCGTGGAGGTGAAAAATTGGAAACCATAGAAATCCATTTTCAAGACAACCGATGGCGGAGTGTTAAACCACGGGTCTCCCGAATGAAGAGCTTGGCTCCATAGCCGTAGCGTGTTAAAACACGCTTGACCACTCCACTCGGTAGAGCAAGAATCAATTAGCTGTAAAAGATTAACATGCAAATTTGAAGAACATTTTATAGCTAATTTTAAGGCTTTATAAAAATCCTAACATTATTTCATTAATGGAAATGAAACAACATTATGTGCAAGCAGAACGACGGTATCCGAGAACACAAGCGGAGAATTGGGAAATCGTCGCACTTCCTACGACCTTGGTATGTCTTTCGTAATTTCCTCTTACCATTTACGTTATTCTCAACTTCAGTTTAAGTATCACCCAAGAACACGTGTTTGGTCTCAAGACAATGACCATGAACAAGACGACCCCCGGCATTCAGAGGAGAGGATTGTGAGAACTCTTTGGTCGAGTATTCTGAGACCGGCTGGGAAGCGGTGTAGATTTGCATTCGCCTAATGTGCTGATGGTTGAGGGATGGATACCTGACGCTCGTGGTTAACACCACTTAAATGTTAGATATACCCCTCCCGCGTCAATGAACTGAAAGGTAAATAATTCCACATGTCGACCTCCCGTTGTCTGTTTTTTTTTTTTTCTAGTTGTTTTATGTCGCACCTACACAGATAGGTCTTATGGCGACGATGGGACAGGCAAAGGATAGGAGTGGGAAGGAAGCGGCCGTGGCCTTAGTTAAGGTACAGCCCCAGCATTTGCCTGGTGTGAAAATGGGAAACCACGGAAAACCATTTTCAGGGCTGCCGACAGTGGGGTTCGAACCTACTATCTCCCGAATACTGGATACTGGCCGCATTTAACCGTTGTCTGTTACACAGATAACAGTTCAAGGATCGTTGAAAATAAAATCTATCCTATCGGACCTCCCTTTGTCGACTCTTGTTCTCTTCCGACCTCGAGTAGATCTAGGGAGTCTTCAAAATTCACGCCCCTTCGTGGTCCTTCCTTTCCTTTTCCCGATACCTTCATTCTTCGAAGACTCTGATCTCTTCCATGTTCATTTCTGTTTAGTATTCAGAGAGGATGCCTGCTCAGATGCATTTGCTCTTAAAACAATAATCACCAGCAACATCGCCACCCACACTACCAGGGGCCTCAGGGACTGGTGACCACGAGACTCCTAACTGAGTCTGGCATTATTTGCACTTACTTATGCCAGTATCCTCCACACTTCCCTCTTATCTAACCTCCGTCCGACTCGTTGGCTGAACGGTCAGCGTACTGGCCTTCGGTTCAGAGGGTCCCGGGTTCGATTCCCGGCCGGGTCGGGGATTTTAAATATAATTGGTTAATTCCAATGGCACGGGGGCTGGGTGTATGTGTTGTCTTCATCAACATTTCATCCTCAACATGACGCGCAGGTCACCTACGGGTGTCAAATAGAAAGACCTGCACCTGGCGAGCCGAACCCGTCCTGGGATATCCCGGCACTAAAAGCCATACCACATTTCATTTCATCTAACCTCCCTCTGTCGACTCTCGTTCTTTTCCGAAGGTATTAGGCATTCGATGCCTAGGGAATCTTTCATTTTCACACCCTTCGTAGCCATTGTCTTTCCTTGGCCGATATCTTCATTTTTCGAAGTGTCAGACCCCTTCCTTTTTTACCTCTGTTTAGTGTTAATAGCGGATGGTTTCCCAGTTTTACTTCCTCTTAAAATAATAATCACCACCACCAACAGCAACAGCAGCAGCAGCATCAGTGGCATGCCTGAACTGCAAAATAATTAAAGAGTCAGTGCAATGTTCTGTTTCAAAGTCCGGCTCCATGGTAAATGGTTAGCGTGCTGGCCTTTGGTCACAGGGGTCTCGGGGTCGATTCGCGGAAGGGTCGGAAATTTTTACCATCATTGGTTAATTGCGCCGGCACGGGGGCTGGGTGTATGTGTCGCCTTCATCATCATTTTATCCTCATCACAACACGCAGGTCGCCCACGGGAGTCAAATCAAAAGATCTGCACCTGGCGAGCCGAACATGTCCTCGGACACTCCCAGCACTAAAAGTCATACGCCATTTCTTTTCATTTCTGTTTCAAAATGTTCTCTAGAACGTAAAGAATAATACAGTGCATTCTTTAAACTCAGTATTTCAATACAATTGCTCATAATGCTCCTTATTACCGAACTTCGATTTCTTTTTACATATTGTTACACAATTTGTGCTAGTCGTTAATGACAGAGCTGTTATTGTGACGTTTCTTCCTCTTGCAGCAGCACACATTAACACTACTACTCCACAGTACTCACGAGCTTCAAGATGAAAGAATATGAAGCTTTTCATGCACAATGATTTCTACCTTGTCATAGAGTAGGTGCATGTAAAATACGTATTATGAAACCATTATCAAGCCGACGTTAGTAGTTCGGCTTTATGTGACTATGCTAAGAAAAGACATTCCCGTATTTAAACCAATAAATCCAAAAGATGACTAAATATTTCGCTCTTTTCCACAGCACATACTACATCAGTAGACTCTTTTTTGCAGCATATACTAATTTATCATAATCATGCATTTCTATTTTTTAAATGTAAACAAAAGTTGGAGATATCTCTTTTTGTACCAAGATGGGCTAGAAATGAGCAAATTTTCACTCAATATATTGTTTATTCTGTTAATAGTATGAACTACAACGAAGAGGGAGAAAAAGTACCTACTTATTCATATACGTGTCATATACAATAGCGATGTGTATCCCAACTGCCAATACAAACATATAATCGGTCTTCTCTTGCACTCATCACTTTTGTCTTCTAAAGAATTAAACGCATTGTAGAAAGTCAGTTCACTTGGTGACAAATATTCTAAGATTTTAGAAGAACTTACAACTTTGTTTCCAGCAGAAATGAGGTAGCTCCAGGCGAACGTTCTTTTTGTACAAAATTAAACAGTGGATCTGCACCCACCACACCATAACGCAATAACTAATGGTCGGAGCAAAGAACTGACGCTATCAATACTGTATGAAACCATCAATACATGAACTTGACTAAAATGTTGAGCTACCCACATTTTGCACTGGCTCCTTTAATTGAGAGAGAGAACCACAAAGATAAAGGGCTCAGGAACAAAAATGCTATTCTATCTTGAAGTTAGTGTAGAACTTGATGATGATGATGATGCTTGTTGTTTTAAGGGGCCTAACATCGAAGGTCATCGGCCCCAGTGTAAAACTTACTCAGGACTCAGCGATGATACACAGTTCAAAAAAAAATTAGGGGAACATGTTTTTGAATGTATGCCATGCTCCACAAAACAACACCACACGCCCAGATATATTACCAACTAAACCTTTATTCATTACCGTTGAAGTATTACAAAAAAACATCCATGGATTCGCGTTCATTTTCAGAACACAAACGGAAATGTCCAAATAGGGGCGAAAACAAAGTGAGAACAGTCCTCCAGGGTGGATTTTTTTTATCACAGTTGGAGTCTTCAGTACGGTGTATGTCCTCCTTGAGCATTTATCACATCTTGACACCTATGTGGTATGCTGCGTAAAAGTCGACGAAGGTCACCTTGCGGAATCAGATCCCATTCGAGGTCTTGGAGAGTCTGTGGTGGAACAGGACGCCCACGAACACTTCTGTCATGTCTATCCCACACACGCTCGATGAGATTAAGGTCCGGACTCACTTCTGGCCATTTCATCTCTTAAATGTCCAGTTCCCGCACGACAGCTCTGGTGATGCGCACTACATGAGCCCTGGAATTGTCGTGCATGAGTACGAATTCAGGGCCAAAACCGTAGTCAGCAACCAACACGTGCTGTAGCAGTTCAGAGGACTGTTCGGTCCAGAGGAATCCGGGGACGATTCTAAACCAGATCGGGAATTTTAACTGCGACTAGTAAATTACATCTTTTTCTACACAACATGTCAAACTATAAAGTACCATAGAAACGCGCAATTTTGAATACATTCCTCTACACAGAATTGGCGTCAGGAAAGACACCCAGCCGTAAAACTGGGGTTACTCCATATAACGTGTCGACACCAGGAAAGTGAACAAAGATCAGGAAGGAGAATAACAAGAATAAGTTTCATTAATTATTCACTTGGGTTCTAACTTAAATACCTTAAAAATTTGCACTGGACAGTGTTTGACAAGCTACGCAGTTCAGTGGAATGATAAATGACATTCATCCCTCTGGTAGATGGAAGTCCAGTACCTTGATTCTTGCTTCAATAATTACTCTGTTTACAATGATTTTTAAAAATATCGAATATGCTTGACTTGAAATTTTGTGTGTACCATATGATATTTTTGTGTTCGGCAAGTATAGGTGATTGATATCCAAATTTTGGTATATATCGCGAAGGACTGATTAAGAAGATGCAAGTTGATGACTTTTAATTATCTACAAGATAAATGTTGTAAATTAATTAACATGATTAATTCATTTTCCAAAACAGATACTCTTTTCCAGAATTATTAATCCTACTTAGCGTGTAGGGTCACTCGAAACGTTTCTCAGCTTATATCAGATATTTCCGGCGTCGCTGGAGCCACCTGACTCATAGTGTATGTCCTCCTTGAGCATGTTGGCCCTGGGTTTAAGACCTGATGCCCTTCCTGTCACCACGTGATTTCTCAGGTGAAAATTCCAACCCGGGTTCGACAACGAATCGAACCTCGGACGTCCAGGTGAAAAAACTACTATAATAATCAAACCACCCTCATTCTTAAAAATAAATACTATGTTAATATTACATATTTTCATTTATTTCTCCCTCAGTTTATGAATTTCCACACGTAAAATATGCGCATTAAAAGCCATTAAAATGTACTTGGAAATTAGTTTTATATAAAGAAATATTATCCACAGTTTGCTTATAATAATGGAGTATGTTTAGCGTCCTCTCAGTTGCTATGCATTAGGATGTCGAAGTTTAGAATGTCTTAAATGTGTTGGAATCCAACGCGTGGAGTGATTGCGTTTATGCACTCTCAAATGCCACGAAATCCAGCCATGATCTAATCCGCTGTTTTCTGAACAGACTAAACAATGGTGTCGCTAAGGTCGATCGTGGGTTAGAAATATCTTGAAAGTTCAGTTCAATCTCCTACCATGATTCAAAGACGACATAGATATGAATTCGAAAGCTCGGTAAGATGCATACAATAATTAGTCGATCAGTATTCATACAATGTATTTTGAACTTTCAGTTTATCTTCTTTAAACAAAAATTAAACTGAACAATGAATCCAAGACAAGTTCAGCGACAGGGCTGAGAATCCTAGGGGAAGTAGTTGTATTACGCGCCACTGCGACTTTCAGCAATAGTGAGTGTAATGGTGGTGATATCTGTGGTCTTCAAAGAGTGATTGTGGGATAATTAGCTTCAAAGTAAGTATATCATTCCCAGCGATTTTCCTTAATTGTGTAGAAAATGCCCGAATTCTGCCTCGTATTGTTATTACGTGTGTGAGTTCTTGATAAGCTTCATGCAGTCTTGTCTGATTTTTTACAGTTCTGCGTACACCACAGTAAGGTGTGTTATCAGATCACTTATGTTCTGCAAACATTAGTAGAGTAGGTAATCAAACATTCTGACAATATTTGTGTCTAGTCCCTGTATTTCATCAACAACAGGTAAAGAAAAGGGACGTACAGTATTTATCTAAATCTGCTTCTAAAAAAGAAAACCAGAAGTATATTTGTAGAACAGAATCTAACTAGATTTTGTATAATAAAAGAAATTTGAGTACGCTTAATAATGCAAAATAACCATAGTTCTAGTATCGTAGTGGACTACCAGGGACTACTTCCACTATCGCGTACCTGTAATTCGTTTATTAATGCATAATATTCGAGAATTTTTCATGAAACTGAAAGTTCCTATACCCTTAGGTATCGATGATAACATTTCGATATTCCAAGAAGAAGTTTAGAAATAATTTTCTACAGGTAGACCCGGTGTCTTTCTGAATGTTTCAGTCACATGTTCCCAGCCAATATACCGCACCGACATGGTCAGATTATCAGATAGAATTCTCTCACGCAATAAGGCTAAGGTATAGGTGACTACAATTAAGAAATAGTTCCAAAAATGTAGTTAGTTTTCACCCGTGCATTGCCACTTTCGACCATTTAAAGCCTTGGGGTTCATGTGGTCAGCATTATGACATCTGCAGCAGTATTGTGGACATTTCATTGATCCTGAATTTTACTTAGGGGGATGAACCCCATTTCAGTACTCATACCAAGATTACAACCCTTCAACAAGGCGAAAATCAAACACCGTGCTTGGGGATATGAGGTAAATTCCAAGTATTACACAAGTTGTGAGTAGGTCTAATAACATTATAGTTATATAGTATAACATGTGCCGGCCCCGTGGTGTAGGGGTAGCGTGCCTGCCTCTCACCCGGAGGCCCCGGGTTCGATTCCCGGCCAGGTCAGGGATTTTTACCTGGACCTGAGGGCTGGTTCGAGGTCCACTCAGCCTACGTGATTAGAATTGAGGAGCTATCTGACGGTGAGATAGCGGCCCCGGTCTAGAAAGCCAAGAATAACGACCGAGAGGATTCGTCGTGCTGACCACACGACACCTCGTAATCTGCAGGCCTTCGGGCTGAGCAGCGGTCGCTTGGTAGGCCAAGGCCCTTCAAGGGCTGTAGTGCCATGGGGTTTGGTTTTTAGTATAACATGTAGTGTATAAACAGCCATTTTAATATTTTAAGGTACTGTTTTGTTGCAATTATTTACAGGCATTTTCTACCCGATATACGGTATCTACGTGGGTCAGATGTGATTCTTTCACCGCTGCATCCCTGGTTCTAATCACTATGATTTTGTATGAAATTTTTGCGGAAGAGAGGATATATATCTAACAAGATTTCCAGTTTTCTTATTTCCCTTACAAATTAATTCCAGTAATACTGCATATCGGACTAATTCATTGAACTTCATCTCAGAAGTATTTGACAGACATTATCAGCTGGCACGTTCTTAACCTCAGCATTAGTTGTATCTCCATCACATAAACTCGATATCTTATGATATATTAAAACTACATTTTCTAAAGTTATTTTCCTACTCTGAAATGACTCTCTGTACATTCAATTGTCCTACAAATATGTATATATCCTAAATAACATAACACGCTGTGTTCGAGCTTAGAACTGTAATCGAAGCACTAAAGGTTTGACTCCAGTACTTACCATCTTGCGGCAAACCATGTTGTCGAAGGGGAGAGTTTGCAGAGGACTCGACAACTGTTGGCGCAACTTTGATGGAGGATATCGTCTGGCAACTTATTTATACTGTCGCTCATCCAGGGGAACAGAGGACATGTGAAGAAGCACCGCCTCCTCCTTCGGCGGGTTCAAAGCCACGCGAGACCGGAAGAGCCGCTGTCAACTTCTTCAGCCATTATCTTTTACGACAATGTCACTTATTTACATAGTACAAGGTATTAATTAACATTTTTCTAATGGTTAAAGAACATGTGTACTTATCTGCACGTAAAAATGACAACAGTTAGTTGTGCTATTACCTCATAGACCTTCACAGAATTCAACCCAAATTTCCTGCATGTACAGGGTTCAAAATTAATGAGCAGCTTAAGTGAAGACTCAAGTTCGTATACCAGTGATGACCTTACATTAGAGTCCTCAATAAATTTACATTTCAAGCTATCCTCAAAAATAGAGTTGAGACTTTGAGGATGAGCACATGTCTATAATAATAATAATAATAATAATAATAATAATAATAATAATAATAATAATAATAATAATAATAATAATAATAATAATAATAATAGGCTAATCATCATCATAATGATCAAGTGAATGGACATAGAGCATTATTCAGTCAGAAAGACACAAGGGTACACTAGGCAATATGCAAGGCAGACAGTTCAACACCATTGTGCCTCGGCAAACACTAAAGCCCAGAAAACATCTCTACCAATGAAGAAAAATTGAGCATATGGATGAGCAAACCACTTCATGGAAGAAATCCCAATGAGGACCAATGAAGAAAAATTGAGCATATGGATGAGCAAACCACTTCATGGAAGAAATCCCAATGACGTTGCCAAGGATTACGCCGGCATGTAGGTGTCGAAGTGTTGGCTAACTGCTGGGCATTGTTTCCTGAGACGGAAGGTTTCATGTTGGCAATTCTGCAGTGCTTGGGTAAAGTAACACAAGTCATAAAACCTACTTTTACAGGAGAGGCGAAAAACAGTCTTGGCGAATACATTATTTATATTTTAGTACTTCAGTTTATAATTTATGCAATGATATGTCTACAAAACAAAACATAAACTAATCAAACGATTATGGTAAATGCTCAAATTAAATGACTTAGACCACTATAAGCATTGACATACATTTATTCGATCACAAAATTAGTAGGTTCTTAATATGCCCATTAAACAAATATGATAATACAGCCCGAAATAATAAAGTGAAATGAAAAGTTCATACATCCATCGTCTTTGATATGTGTCTTTAGTTACTGCTGTGGCTTCATCATCACTGTTGTACACATCAGAACCAATGTTTGCGACAGTGGAATTTGCACAAAGCTCTTTGTAAAATGAAAGTAAAAATGGGGTCAATTAGATTAATCAAATCCAGCAAGTGTTTTATCTTGCTAATGCGAACAGGTCCATTGGAACACTTCTTCAATGTGTGATTTCGAAAACTTTGTCTTCGTCGGCCGACGTCCATTGCTTCAAAAGGAGCGTCATAATCCAGGGTCGTCATGACAGATATTCTCCCAGGTTCACATTTCAAATATCTGAACCACTTTATATCAAGCCACCGAATACACTTCTTACATTCTGTTATGTTTCTTTGAACCTCTGGCCCTTTCAAAAGGTCTCCAAAGTCAAAAATATATATTGTGACATTTCAGTGACTTGAAATTGTTCTCTTCTGCTAGCGTCCGTCACCAGCTGATACCAGTCTCTGGAATGATTAATAGCCATACGGTATTGGTTTTCTTCTCAAGGAAATAATGTTTTGTATCACATACCAGATGTGATAGACCTGGAGTCATGAATGTATGATTTATTCTGGAGGCACTGACAAATAAAGACACCAATGACAGGAACATGGCATCTACAACCCTGTTACTATTCTGACCCCCACAGGTGTCGAAATATAATATAATATGAGTTATATTAGGAGGCACACCGTGAATAGGCAAGAAGTAATTTCTTTGGCACCCCTACCAGCAATTGCTTCATGCCACTATATGTGCAGTTCTCGTCCGTAGAAAGCTACCTTGCTCTCAAGATGTGAAGTCGGCTAATACTGCTCTAAAGTGGTGGTGGTGATTATTATTTTAAGGGGAAGTACAACTGGGTAATCGTCCCACATGAGAGAGAAAAAATGGAAGGGGGCGTGCAATTCGAAAAATGAAGCTATCGGGCAAAGAAAGGCAAATGCCACGAAGGGCGCGTAAATGAAAGATTCCCTAGGCATCGAATACTCTAATACCGTCGGGGTTGGAAAGGAACAAGAGTGCCCCAGAAGTTGGATAGGATAGATGGAAGTGAGGAACCTGGCACTAGTAAGTGCAAGCAATGCAAGGATTCAGCTAAGGGTCCCGTAGGCGCCAGCCCATGCTACCAGCTTAAGGGGCCCTGGGGATCCTCTTAATCGCCGATAGGCAGGGATACCGTGGGTGATGTTCTACCACCCTCGCCTATAGGGGGAAATAATGTAAATCAAATAGGCCTACTAGTGTTGTAATGGAACACTCATCCTTCGCAATATTCTTATCAACTGCTTCAATATCGCAAGCCCTTTCACCTTGATAATCTGCCTTCTTTACCTGCAGACCATTTTTTACATAAATATGATTTATGGCTGAGGGGTTATCTGAAAATCTTGCGTTATGGATGCTAGCATGATGGAAGTTAGTATGATGGAACTGTAACCCTTGCAACCATCCACACTGTGATGTAAGATATCGATGGATGGCCAGACAATTTTACCTAGCAAACGTGCAGGCGTCCGCCTCTGTGGTGTAGTGGTTAGTGTGATTAGCTGCCACCCCCGGAGGCCCGGGTTCGATTCCCGGCTCTGCCAGGAAATTTGAAAAGTGGTACGAGGGCTGGAACGGAGTCCACTCAGCCTCGGGAGGTCAACTGAGTAGAGGAGGGTTCGATTCTCACCTCAGCCATCCTGGAAGTGGTTTTCCGTGGTTTCCCACTTCTCCTCCAGGCAAATGCCGGGATGGTACCTAACTTAAGGCCACGGCTGCTTCCTTCCCACTTCCTTGTCTATCCCTTCCAATCTTCCCATCCCCCGCAAGGCCCCTGTTCAGCATAGCAGGTGAGGCCGCCTGGGCGAGGTACTGGTCATCCTCCCCAGTTGTATCTCCCGACTCAGAGTCTGAATCTCCAGGACACTGCCCTTGAGGTGGTAGAGGTGGGATTCCTCCCTGAGTCCGAGGGAAAAACCGACCCTGGAGGGTAAACAGATTAAGAAGAAGAAGAAACGTGCAGGCTAAGTCTTAAGACTGGTAGTCATATGAAATTAGCAGGCGTTAATTATAATTAATGGCTGAATGGACATGACAGAGAGACATATTTATGATCATTTGATTTTCGCAAAGGGAAAAGTCGCTACAAGACCTTTCTAAGTCGGTGAAACGTAAAACAAATATCAAGAAAATGTTTAAGGGTGTCTATATTAAGTAGAAAGAAGGGCATGGGCTGTGTCGAAGCCACGGCCGCTGGTCTTTCGGGGGTAGAATATGTCACGTGGGTGTTGAAAACAAATGAATGAGCAGAATTTAAGTTTAGAAAGGTTATTTTGTCTGGAATCCCCTTTTCAATATTGTCAAATCACACTAAGTGCAGTGTTCAACGAATTGTTTACGTCCTTTTTAGTGTCTTCGGGCGTTCTATCTCCATACGCTTCAAGGGAACAATGTCACATATTTTAATTTCGCCTCATCCCCGACCGCGTATCAGGAAACTGGACTTAGAGGAGTAGACATACATGCAGTAGATGCACTCAGTCACATCGACTTGTATTTAGGCTCTCTTAAGGCTACCTTACACAACAAGCACAAAATATTGCAGGCTGAGTGTAAAGCGGGCCTTACACGATCAATATTATTGAAGCAATATTATTGACGCAATATTGGTAAAAAAAATCTGTAGCCCTCACACGACTCTATAATATTGATCAATAAAGTGTCAGTTTCAATTGTGCAGTCAGGGAGGATGGATCTACCGGTTCTAATCGTGTCTGCTTTCATCATCAAGAAGAGGAAAAGAAGGAGGCAAAAACAGTGTGGACAAAAAGCTGGTTAAATAGACGTAAGAGTCATGGATATTGGGAATTGCTTCGAGGACTCAACAGTGAGCCAGATGACTACAGAAATATTTTAAGAATGGATGAACAACTGTTTCAACGCCTAGTTGAATTGGTTTCACCATTTATAATAAAGAAGGATACGGTTATGAGGAAGGCCATTTCACCGGCAGATCGACTTGCAGTCACATTAAGATTTCTAGCAACAGACAACAGCTTTGAAGATTTGAAATTTCATGTTACATGGCTGCAACTACCATAAGTGAAATAGTTGAAGAAACCTGTGATGCATTGTGTTTGAGTCTCAAAGATTACATTAAGGTAAGAAAACAAGCAACTTTCTTTGAAGCAAAATTTATTTGAATTTAACAACTTTACAACTATTATACTATACAACTTAGGTAGAACAAGAAGTTAATTACTGAAAAGATGAAAAAAAAAATTTCAAGATTTGTATCTATCAAATTTCTCACAAATGTTATTGCAAGTATCGATAGACCTCATTTAGACAAACCGAACAAGTAGTAGTACTTGCTATCAGGTCGCGATAGCTATACTAATCTTACCTCGGGCGCCCAGTTTCGATTTCACTAAAAATGACGCATGTGCGCACTGCTCACTATTGCACCATTTGATCGTTTACCATTGGATAGACTTTTTGGACATTTCTCCTAACAAGTCAATTATTTTGTTTTATCTAGCTTTTACAGTCTTGAAATCATTGAAGGACATCTGATGTACACTTTTCTGGGACACTCGGAATTTTACCGTTGCACGTGGTATTAGAACGAAACAATACGCGTAATCTACGTCAAGAAAGCAAACTTGTAGATTTACATAACTGTTGATATTGTGATCATAGCCATAGGACCTCCATTTTTAGTGGGCTTCTAGGCACGCGATTTGACTTTTCATTTCAAAAATCCCAAACATTGACCGGAATTTAAATTACGGCCACCTTGATGGCTATACCACTCGGCTATCTTAACCATCTTTAGAAAAGATGACGAAACCTCTCACGGAAACACGTGATTTGCTTTAAAAGTCTAACCTTCCTATTACCAGCAGAATCATACATGACAATATAAAAACTAACTTTGAATGTAATGATATTTTAAAACTGTGTGCATTGATGCCGCAATCCTATCAGAAAGGTAGCCACTATTGGTGTTATCATGGCGAGATCGAAATTTTCCATACGCCCCTAAGCTTCAATCCACATGGTGAAATTCTACGTTAGGTACATTCCCATACAATCTACCACATACTAAATGATCTTTCAAGAGCACTAGATACATCCATCATGAAAGAGTTTCTGAAATTATTGTTGTAACTAGGAAGCCCCGTAATAGAACAAGATGTGAGAGATAAAGTCAGGCCAATAACGAGAAATAATTTACTAGCCGAGATAGGCTATATGATCCAGCACGTTCACATTGATATTCCTGATTGAATAGATGGTTCTCTTAGCAAAATGTTTCGTTCAATTTGTGTCACCAGTAGGATACTGCGCATACAAAGTGTGACCTACATATACGTGTCTGTCTGTTATGTGATCAACGCAGAGGCTGGTTGGATCCTTAAAAAGCGCTACCAAAGTCTATGCAGTTATAGGAAAACCGCAAAATCCAATGGCACAGCCCAAATGCAGCGTACTAGGCAATATGAGGAGTGAGGTTGTTTGCCATTGGTTTCCTCACTGGACCAGAAGGTGCCATCGCAGCACGACTGACCCTATGAGCATAGCCTTTCATAATACTCAGACACTAGTTGTGCACCGAATGTCACTACTCAGCACCACCCATACCACAACAACTTCCATATTGTCACAGCCATGGATGAGACTGGGATTTCGGTGGAAGCTACACTTTGCTCTGACCTGTGCCAAAAGACGGATACAAAAGAACTTCATCCATCAAGAAATGGCAACAGGCGAAACATATACGTATATACCACGGCGAGACCGACATTTTCCATACGCCCCTAAACTTCAATCCCCATGGTGTTCTGCGTTAGGTACATTCCCATACAATCTACCACATACTAAATCATCCTTCAAGAGCATCGCATCGCAATTGGTTTTAGATTATAGGCCCACGTATCTAATTGAATAGTAAGTAATTGGTGATGTACACTAAGGAGTCATGTGCGAGGTACCCATAAAAGAAAGGATGCAAGAAAACCGTCTGCAGTGGTCCGGGCTCATCATGCACAGTCATGAGAAATCTGTGGCCAGATCGGCCTTAAATCATTGCTTGGAAGGAAGCCGCCGATGCGAAAGACTCAGTGAACGGTGGCTAGACATCCCAGAGAGGACATTATGTCCATCAGTCTGTTCCATGTTCAACCGGTACAAATTGCGACTGCATGGGACAACTCGTATGGACTACTCGACAATGTCAGTTTTCCCAGTGACTCAGAAATTTACCCATTCCATCAGATTATTTTCCGGCACCGTAGTGTAGAGATAGTGTGCCTGTCCCTTACCCGGAGGCCCCGTATTCGATTACCGGCCAGGTAATGTTCGAGGTACACTCAGCCTACGTGATTACAATTGAGAAGCTATCTGACGGTTATATAGCGGACCCGGTCTAGAAAGCCAAGAAAAACGACAGAGAGGGTTTGTCGCGGGAAAATCATTTCGAAGACGATTCAATGGCAAGGTATCAGAAATGTCGTACTATCCCAACATCAAGTGTGAGATTGTGGTGGTGACAGAAAATGATGGAACTCTTAAGCGCAAGTGTGTTGCTATTCCTGCGTCTATATGGCACATTAGAACCTGAAGTAATCAGTATCTGAGCTGCAGTGAACAGATGACACTCTACAAATCGCTCTCGTCTGTTATTACAGCACTACCATTGGCAGATGCTGGAAGGTCGTATTCTGGTCTCATCTGATTATGGTCTAGGATTTCCACTCAATTAAACCTGGAAATGCCTGAAGAGGGGAATGATGAAAATCGACTCCTTGTGGCTAAAATACAATAAGCTTCTTTCGGTAGATTTACTGACACGTAAACATGTGGGGTAAACTTCCATGCGCCATCACACAACATATTTTAAATAAATAATAGTTTCATCGTATTATGCGCTTGTATCTGAACTTTCGCCATAAGTCCACCTGACAAAATCATTCCTATTACATTATGAAATGAAAATCCACAGCCTGTTTCCAGTCATTAGACCGGGTCAGGAATGGAATGAATGAAGCCCCATCTAGCGGCGAGGTTAGAAATTGTGCCGGCTGCCGAAGCCGGTCGCACTCCTCTGGGGCAATGATTAATGACTGACTGATGAAATGAATGATATTGGCGAGTGTCGCTGGAATGAAAGATGACAAGGAAAATCGGAGTACCCGGGGAAAAACCTGTCCGGCCTCCGCTTTGTCCAGCACAAATCTCACATGAGTGGCCGGGATTTGAACCATGGAACCCAGCGGTGATAGGTCGGCGCCCTGCCGCCTGAGCCACGGAGGCTTCCCCTATTACATTATACGGATTGTAATTTGTACAGGTTTCATGCAGCACTATAATGATATCACATCCATCAGAGTTAATCTCGGTTAATTAATTTCTAAAATGATAAAACTTCATGTAGTTTAATTCAAGGCTTGAGAGATTTCACACAGCATTGCCAACAAAATGTCAAAAAACATCATGCAATGTCACCCGAAGCGTTAAATCTTCACTCTTACGTGAAAAGTATGGTATAAATTATCTCAATTTAATCATTATATATTCATTTTACACCGATACTGAAATGATAATTAGCATTATGCATTTAAATTAAGCCATACATTAAGTCAGTTTTCCGTCTCCTTTAAAAAGTACCTCTCTTTATGTTGATCTGTAAAGTTTTAGGCTATGTGAACGAATCGTGTCCGACTCGTTGGCCGAATGGTCAGCGTACTGGCCTTCGTTTCAGAGGGTCCCGGGTTCGATTCCCGGCCGGGTCGGGGATTTTAACCTTAATTGGTTAATTCCAATGGTCCGGGGGCTAGGTGTTTGTGCCGTCCTCAACATCCCTGCAACTCACACACCACACATAACACTATCCTCCACCACAATAACACGCAGTTACCTACAAATGGCAGATGCCGCCCACCCTCATCGGAGGGTCTGCCTTACAAGGGCTGCACTCGGCTAGAAATAGCCACACGAAATTAGAAATTAATTATTATTTAACGAATCATTCATGAAATATAATTATAATTTTTGACCTAAATGAAGGATAATAATTACTTTCACACAAATCAAAAGTAAAATTAACGATGAATTAATATCATTATTACTAGAGAAATATAGATACGTAACTACGGCGACGATTTCGCTGTAGACACGACTCTCATCTGTGACACTCCACTTCATCGTACCGTCTCTTGTATTTCCCTGAGGTCCCGGGCTAGGACCGATGAATGGAAGTGCTGCGTCTGTGAATTTTCAAATCTTTGTCCATCATGACTAGCGCGGGCAGTTCAGACGGGAAAATGGAGGTGATATGAATATTGTAAATAAAACAAAACATATTTTTGTTGAAATAGAAACAGAATGATCCCTGGACCAATAAATGTATTAAATAATGAGTTATGAGCACAAGTCAACAACTCGCCCCACCAAGTAACATTAAGGAAAGGAAAGAAGTTCACAGAAGTGAAGAGAGCAAGGACTTCACTCATAAAAGTGTTACATGAACAAATGGCACACTGAAGCGCTGTACAGTACAGTACTAGAATTTATAGGTGTATGTAGCAAAGTATGAATGTATAGGCTATATTTCTCTAGTAATAATCGTATTTTTTAATATATCGCTAATTTTACTCTTAATTAGCTTAAAAGCAATTATTATCTTCCATTTAGGACTATAATGAAATTTCATGGATACTATTCATTCACGTGCCCTAAGTTCTGAAAACCCCACTTTCTCATGTTGGTCTTTGTTCTTCATGAGCATGGTTAAACCTTATATGAACATGGGCTCTCTACCAGTGCTTAATGTAGGGATCCCTACAGGATTTCCAGCGCCATTCGAGAAGATTATAATCGAGGTAACTACATTGCTGTGGTGTAGTGGTTAGTGTGATTAGCTGCCAGCCCTGGACGCCAAGGCTCGATTCCCGGCCTTGCCAGGAAACTTGAAAAATGTTACGAGGACTGGAACTGGGTGCACTCAGCCTCGGGAGGTCAACTGAGTAGAGGGGGTTTCGATTCTTTTCTCAGACATCCTCGAAGAGGTTTTCTGTGGTTTCCCTTTCTTCTTCTGGCAAATACCAGGATGGTAGCTCTTAAGGCCACGGTCACTTCCTTCCCTCTTCCTTATCTATCCC
This sequence comes from Anabrus simplex, assembly GCF_040414725.1. Classification (NCBI taxonomy): domain Eukaryota; kingdom Metazoa; phylum Arthropoda; class Insecta; order Orthoptera; family Tettigoniidae; genus Anabrus; species Anabrus simplex. The sequence goes on along the minus strand of NC_090265.1, from coordinate 373,041,802 downwards.
TTCCAATCTTCCCATCTCCCCAGTTCAGTATAGCAGATGAGGTCGCCTCAGTGAGGTAGTCGTAATTCTCTCCAGTTGTATTCCCCGAACAAATGTCCCACGCTCCAGGACACTGCCCTTGAGGCGGTAGAGGTGGAATCCCTTGCTGAGTTCGGAGGGAAAACCGGCCATGGTGGGTTAATTAAATAAACTTTATTTCTGGTTTAGAGTATATAATATTGTATATCTTAGAGACAAAGCTAGTGACTTGTTTGGCAAAAAACAGTGACTTTTCATAACAATTCTCTGGTAGAACATGATTTAGAGTTGGTAAAAATGTAGTAGTGTTAAATGTAACATCGCCGAAGTCTAAAGGACAAAATGCTAAGTACGTTCTGAAAGTAAGTATCACCCAGTGTCGGAATTCTTCCACGGGAAGTCCATGTCGCGGTGCTTACGCACATCGACACACTTGCTCTTGTTTGTGTTCGCTGCGTCGTACTGCAGAGGGGAAGACCTTGAGCTTGTTCAAGTGGCTGGAACGCTATCAACAATTTCACTTTCACGTTTTCTCGACACTAAATCCTAGTGAAGGTAATTTTGCTGCTTCCTGTGGGCGTGTTTCTATTGTCCGTCTGTCAGTACGTCTGTAATGTGAACAGTTATTTTCTGTTATTATACCTAGCGTTAGGATCTGAGAGAATATTATAAGCTGGCCTATTGTGTTGTTGGGATAGAGTAAATATAAGGAAATTATTCTCTTCTATATACCTTATACTTTGTTCTGGATCACTAGTCCCTCAAACCACGTTATGAATTAAGAAACGACACAATGTAGTTATAGGAGAAAATATACAAAGTCGCAAATACATTCTCACATTATTATAATATATTAGTGCTAGGATAACTTGATCTATAGAGTACACATTTTACTTCCGTCTTATTTGTGGTTGTTAGCCACCTTTCACTAAGACAGCGTACTCATCCTACTTACGATCGATGGAATTTGAGGGACTGAAATTCAGAAATTCGATCTCGTTTTTCGTCAGTATGTTAAAGAACAAACATCCAACACTCTGACATCTATTAATTGTGTTAGCAGTTTGAATGAACATAGATAGATAGATAGATAGATAGATAGATAGATAAAAATAATAGCATTTGTTTTTGCTAGGGGCTTTACGTCGCACCGACACAGATAGGTCTTATGGCGACGATGGGATAGGAAAGGCCTAGGAGGTGGAAGGAAGCGGCCGTGGCCTTAATTAAGGTACAGCCCCACCATTTGCCTGGTGTGAAAATGGGAAACCACGGAAAACCATCTTCAGGGCTGCCGATAGTGGGATTCGAACCTACTATCTCCCGGATGCAAGCTCACAGCCGCGCGCCTCTACGCGCACGGCCAACTCGCCCGCTAATAGCAAATTTTAATTAAGGGGGAATTCCTAGGCGAAGTGGTAAAAGCATCCTTTGGTCCGGAAAGACATGGATTCAGTTCTCATGGAGGAAGTTGAGAAATGACTAACGGGACATTAATTTTTTTATTGAGATTAACTGGAGTTTAGTCAGGCTGCAACAGAAATGGACGCCAGGTAATTTCTTAAGAAGTTACATCATTTTTAGAGGAATAGATTACTTTCTATATAGAGTAGTAGTATTAGACCAGCAATTGCCCGTCCACTGATCGGTTGATTGAAGAAACATAAGATCGCTTATACAATTCCCTTACGATTACAGATATATGCAATGAAGCGACGTTTTAAAATACTTCTGATGTTTCAAGAAAAATATATTGGTATTCTGTTTATACCCATTGTAATTACATATACGCAATTAGTTAAGGATAAGGTCATCAGCTTGATTATTAACACCATGCAGGAAAGAGATCGTTATAACGTTTCCTTAAAAGACCAAAATATATTTTAGAAAATTCACGAAGTACACTAAAGGACAGCATCTTCATAACTCAGTGGGTGACTAACCGGCAACACTATTTTTTTTTTACATTATCCCAATTCATATTTACATATAATATCATTCCGGACTCCATGGAACTCAAGGCTGAAAATTTGAAGCTTCAAAAGTACTCCACAATTCACAGCAAATTTGATGAGATGGTTGGAATTTAAGTCAGTCAGGAATTTCCTATCTTTACATAGAAGCTTTCATAAATAAAGTAGCAAGAGCTCGCACGGAGAACCTTAGAATGTTCCAAACGTTGATTTCCTCACTAGGGGAGCGACAGTGAAGGCTGACGGTTACTGTGATACACTGTAGGGTTATTGGGTAGCCGTTCGCTGAAAACGACTTGGACTTCTCTCAACAGGCGTCATGTTGCTACACGACAACGCTAGGCCATACGCAGCCAGCAGCAAGCGTGGGAGGTAATGAACTATCCTCCATACAGCCCCACCATGGCACTCAGGCATTTCCCTGTATTAAACTGTCACTGCAAGCAGAAAATCGATTTTAGTCGTTGTTCTTCTAATAACGAATTGATATTACCCCTATAAATATACATATTTTTACAATTTGCTTTACGTCGCACCGGCACAAATAGGTCTTATGGCGACGAGGGGATAGGAAAGGCCTAGGAGTGGGAAGGAAGCGCCCGTGGCCTTAATTAAGGTACAGCTCCAGTATTTGCCTGGTGTAACAATGGGAAACCATGAAAACCATCTTCTGGATTGTCGACAGAGGGGTTCGAATCCACTATCTTTCGGATGCAAGCTCACGGCTGCGCGCCCCTAACCGCACGGCCAACTCACTCGGTCCTATAAAGTTAAGCATGGCTCCAGCGATATGTTAAGTTAGTAACAAATTAATTGTTTTTAACAGATGCAATAAAATGAAATAATGTTATTTACATTTATACTTTAATGATCCACAGTACTCTATGATTGTGTTTTGCCTCTTTTGCCATGTGAAACGAGACAGACTGACAGACTGCTGAGAAACGTGGCGCTTAATTAAACCTTGCTCAGCTTGTCCATTAAATGAGTCATGGCTGTTCTAATAATTCCGAAAGATTTGAATAAACCTCGCCCCTCTTCCTCAGAAATAAGTCATGACTATTGCAGTAATGCCGAGGATTGAATAAACTTGGCTTAGCTTCCTTACAAAAGATTCATGACTGTTCTAATAATGCCTTAATATTCGGAAATATTCGCAATCGCTCTGCTAATGAAAAAGTATCCTTAACAAGCACTGGTGCAAATATTTTATATTAAGTTCCCGATTTGTATAATTTACTATCTAGTTCTTCATTTTTGAAATTTATTCTGAAAATAACAAGTCCTGCTTTACAGGTAAGATGATCATGGAAATTCAGGATAACAATTCGAGAGTATCTTATAAACTATTATAAGTGGTTATTTAGCATATGGACATAATCTTCTAATATTCCTCTCATAATACCATAGTACTGTTGATCTGTCATTCCCAGACATTGCAACTGAATCTTTATCCACTTCAATAAAGTCCTGCTAGCACCAAACAGACGTCCACGTACCTCCCATCTTCAAAAATCAACTGCGTTATATCTCTCACTTAGCTGAAGAATACCTGGTGGCTCCCGAATGCTGTATTTTCTACTTATAAATGGCCCGCGTGCACAAATGATGAATGGGATGTCTACCAACTGATTTTCACAGGGCAACTACTGCCAGCGGACAGGATACGTCAGAATATGAAGAAATAAGAAACGAAGTGTCGCTCGCAGCATGTTATTCAGTGCTACCGGTCTAATGCAACCCCTGCATTAGTAAACATCGTTTCCGACCGCATAGTTCATGGCTGGTCTATGGTAAGTATGTTTAGTCCTCAGCCCAAAGGTTTGTTGTATCCTCAACAGCTCCACCATCAACTGACATAGATGGCCTAGGCATCACTGAAGAGGCGCACTAGGGAAATGAGGAGTGAGGTAGTTTCCCGTTGCTTTCCTCACCGAGCCAGAAGTTGCCATTACATATCAGTCTGCCAAGCCCACTGAAATGCATGCACCTACCGACCCTATGAGCAATATTTTCACATTGTCAAAGCCAAGGATAAAGCTGAGACATGTCAATGAAAGTAACAAAATTGCTCTAGCCCATACCAGAAACCATAGTGCACTGTAAACAATAGGTCCCGCCAGCAAAGGCACGGTGTATGATACAGCCGCACTATATTTGCTGTCTGCATATCGGTAATGGCTAGTGTGATCAGCTGCGGTGAATACACAGACATTATTTTAATCTGGGCAACCTGGTCGGAGTGCAACAGAAGCTCCAAACAGACGTACGCCTTCTACACACATATTTCGCTGAACAGTATTAGTTTTTGTTCCATACAATCAACCCTTTTATCGAGTTGAATGTCTACACGTGTAAAAATTAATAAGTTATTAGATTTCATTTACTGCATCTTTGGCGTGTCTACAAACAGTAGCGGCGGTTAGGGGGTGGGGTGACGAGGGACAGTCGCTCCCACCCTCACTTTGTAGAGTAAACATTACATTTTATTCCACTTTAGCCAGCTGGAGGTAGAAATTATTTTAAAAAGGCTATTTGTACAAGCCTTGTTGTCTTATATGCTTAATCTTTCCTTTATTTTCGTTATTTAACCTAATTATTGGCGGATATACGCACGAAACGCCGTTTGTCGCGGCTAACCGATTTGTATAGCACTACGTCAAGTAGTGGAGACTTTGCATGTGCTGTGAGGAAGGAGAGTAGGGGTACATATTTTTTGCCGAGGTCATGGCCACTGAGTTATAATTCAACCGCTTGCCGCGCACATTCGTCAGTCTGGCAGTCTCTTTATTGTCTGTTAGTTTCTTCGTGAGTATTCAAATACTAAATGAGTTATATTTGCATAATCATACCGTTCATCTGTGTAATTGTACCGGGTGAGCTGGCCGTGGGGTTATGGGCGCGCAGCTGTTAGCTTGCACTCGGGAGATAGTGGTTTCGAATCCCACTGTAGGCAACCCTGAAGGAGGTTTCCCGTGGTTTCCCATTTTCATACCAGGCAAATGCTGAGGCTGTACCTTAATTAAGGCCACGGCCGCTTCCTTCCCATAAGTACTATCTGTGTCGGTGCGACGTAATGTCAATTGTAAAAAAAGATATATTTAATTGTATTTGTAATTTCAATGCGAGAGAATACCAACTTTACTTTCAGAGGACTAAATTATTTCATTTGTATTATGTTATTTTATATGTAAATGTAATTAATCTGCCCCGTGGATTATTCGTAATAATAGCTTTTTTGAGATTTTGATTCAATGTTGTATAATAAAATTTTCACCAGGTCACACAAACATACTACTACGGAGCAGGTTAAATGCATTTACTTAATAAATAACACAAAGAAATAAATTAGCCCGGTGAAAGGAACGTTGGTATTAGCTCCCGTTGAAATACAATTACAACTGAATACTTTTTTTTTATAATTGGCTTTACGTCGCACCGACATAGATAGGATTTATGGCGACGGTGAGACAGGAAAGGGCTACGCGTGGAAAGGAAGCGACCGTGGTCTTAAATAAGGTACAGACCCAGCACTTGCCTGGTGTGAAAATGGGAAACCACAGAAAACCATCTTCGGGGCTGCTGACAGTGGGACACGAAACTACTATCTCCCGAGTGCAAGCTCAGAGCTGCGCGCCCGTAACCCCACGGCTACCTCGCCCGGTATAATTAAATAGAAGCACGGCATGATTATGCAATTAAAAATCATTTAGTATTTGAATACTCACTAAGAAACTCACAGTCTCTAAAGAGACTGCCAGACTGATGAATGCGCGCGGCATGTGTGTGAATTATAACTCAATGGCCACGACCTCTGCAAAAAAATATGTACCCCTACTACCCTTCCTTACAGCATATGCAAAGTCTCCACTACTTGACGTAGTGCTACACAAATTGGTTAGCCACGACGAACAGCATTTTGTGCGTATTTCCGTCAATATTTATGTTAATAATTAAAGAAAATAAACGAAGAAATTAGCAGATACGATAACAAGTTTTGTACAAACAGCTTCTTTAAAGTAATTCCTAGTTCCAGCTGGCTAAAGTGGAATAAAAATGTAATGTTTACTCCACAAAATGGGGAGGGGGGCGACGACTGCCCTCCTCACCCCACCCCCTAACCGCCGCTACTATTTGTAGACACGCCAAAGATGCAGAAAAGGAAATCTAATAACTTATTAATTTATACACGTGTAGATATTCCACTCGATGGAAGAGTTGCTTGTATGAAACAAAAACTAATACTGTTCGGTGAAGTACGTGTGTAGAAGGCATACGTCTGTTTGGAGCTTTTATTGCATTCCGACCAGATTGTCCAGATTAAAATAATGTCTGTGTATTCGTCGCTGCTGTTCACACTAGCCATTGCCGATATGCAGATAGCAAATATAGTGCGACTGTACCATACACCAGCCTAGAATTACGCGGTCGAAAACGATGTTTCCTAATGCAAGGGGTGCATTAGACCGGTAGTGCTGAGTAACATGCTACGAGTGACACTCCGTTTCTTATCTCTTCATATTCTGACGTAACCTGCCCACCGGCAGTAGTTCCCCTGTGAAATCAGTTGGTAGATATCCCATTCATCACTTGTGCATGCGGAGCATTTATAAGTAGAAAGTACGGCGTTCGAGAGCCACCTGGTATATGGAAGATACAGAGCCCGCTTCTCGTTATCCACTTCCTGTGGCTACTGAACAAGGCTTTCACTGTGAATTTTTGAGTCTAAAATATTAGTTTTCTTTTCTACCCTATTAAATATTGCAATATCTGCAAATTCCAAGATATTTGGCCGAACTTCAAAGGTCGACTACCTCACTTGTCAGCCGGATTCGAATCTGAAAACTTGGGATTATGAGTCGGACACTCTATCACCAATTAACAAATTTTATAAAGACAACAGACTTGTCGAAAATTTGGCAAAATACTTATCGGTAGTGAGTGGTGCATACTGAGTCATCCGTTGACGAATTAGAGTACCATTTTCATGAACAGAGCAACCGCGAACTTCATTAGAAATCTTTCAACATTATTGTGGTAGTCGTGGTTTACTTTGAAGGAAAATAGAGAACCTCTTCACGATACGTCTAATTGCCTTAAGTTTTTCCCTTTCACTCGCCTAAACCCTAATGACAATCATTTCTGAAACAACATTGTGTGCTTAAGTGACGGTCAGAGTGCATTCTTCAAGGGTAACTAAACACCATGAAGTTAGTTGACTCAAGAGCTAGCCGACGGGAACCACTCTCACGGTAATGTACCCCGTCATTATAAACTTTATTACTCTGCCTAACACGCCTGATCTCGCCCCTGGCCCAAATGTACTGTACTGCACAAGACTTCCTCGGCCCGAGGTCCCAGCTATGTTGTAACTTGAGGCGGGCAGAAACAGACGGAAACATTGACCTGGTCACATGCTTACTCCCAGCTGAGGCAGAGAAATTGACAAATTCTCCTTGAACCCTGTAATACTCGTACAACTATATAATGACTGTCCTGTTATCTAATAATTAAACTTACCAGGTAGGAAGAAAGTATTTTAAATGTGCTCATGACTGTGGTTTGACTTCAACTTGAAAGCACATAGTCAATCAATCACTACTGATTTGCATGTAGGGTAGTCTCCCAGGTGGCAGATTCCCTGTCTGTTGTTTTCCTAGCCTTTTTTTCTTAAATGATTTAAAATAAACTGGAATTTTATTCAATAGGCTATTTCTCTTGGTAAAAAATTCTAATCCCTAACTCTCCTTCCCATAAACGAATATTTGCCACAATTTGTCCGTTTGAATTTCAACATTATCTTCATATAGTGATCTTTATTACTTTGAAAGACATCACTCAAACTTCCTCGTCTACTAATGACATTCCACGCCATCTCTCCACTGATAGCTCGAAACATACCACTTAGTCGAGCAGCTCATATCCTTTCTCCCAAGTCTTCCCAGCCCAATCTTTGCAACATTTTTGTAACGCTATTCTTTTGTCGGAAATCACCCAGAACAAATAGATCTGTACAGCATATATATAAGAAAACATAAAGGTCCAACATACTGCCTTCACGTATTAACCTCTCAATTATTACAGGGTAAGATAAAGCTTCGCTTTAATTCTCTGAAATCTATTTTATGGAAATATAGCCACCCATTCAGTCACTCTTTTGTCTAGTCCAATTGCACACTTTTTTGCCAGTAATCACCCATGATACACTCTATCAAATGCCTTAGACAGGTCAATCGAGATACAGTACATTTGACCTCCTAAATTTGAGATATTTGCTGTATCTTGCTGGAATCCTAAAAGTTGAGTTTCAGTGGAATAACCCTTCCAAAACCCGAACCGTCTTCTATCTAACCAGTTGTTAATTTCGCAAACATGTCTAATATAATCAGAAAGACTGTTTTTCCAAAGCTTACATACAATACATGTCCAACTGACTGACCTGACATTTCAGCCTTGTGTCTATCGCCCTTTCCTTTATCCACAGAGCCTACTATAGCAAATCTCCATTCATCTGGTATAGCTCCTTCTTGTAAACAATTACCGAATAAGTAATTAGGAAATTAGGAAATTAGGAGAAATTGAAGGAACTTAATAGGAACCCAACCCATTGTCTTTAGTATATCCCTAGAAATCTTATCAATACATGCCACTTTTCTAATTTTCAACTTCTGTATCTTATTGTAAATATCGTTGTTATCATAGGTAAATTTTAATACTTGTTTAGTTTTAGTCACGTTCTCTATCGGGACATTATCTTTGTAACCAACAATCTTTACATACTGCTGAATGAATACTTCCGCCTTTTGAAGATCCTCACATACACATTCCCCTTATTCGCTAATGATTCCTGAAATGTCCTTCTTGGAACATGTTTCTGCATTAAAGTACCAATATATACCTTTCCATTTTTCACTAAAATTTGCATGACTGCCAATAATGCTTGCCATCATGTTATCCTTAGCTGACTTCTTTGCTAAATTCAATTTCCTAGTAAGTTCCTTCAATTTCTCCTAATTTCCACAGCCATTTCTAACTCTATTCCTTTCCAGTCTGCACCTCTTTCTTATGCTCTTTACTTCTCTCTTATAATATAGTGAGTCTTTACTGTTCCTTACCACCATTAAATGTACAAACCTGTTTTCAAATTCCCCAGCAATTGCTTTAAACCTATCTCAGAGTCTGTTTGCACTCTTATTTACCGTTTTCCACCGAAAATACTATCTTTTTAAAAACTCCATCATGCCTGTTTTATCTGTCATTTGGTACTGCCTAATAGTCATATTTTAAGACCTTCCTTTCTATCACATTTATTTTTAACTACGATAAAACAGATTCGTGATCAATAATACCATCTATTACTTCGGTTTCTCTATAGAGCTCATCTAGTTTTATCAGCACGAGGTCCAGAATATTGTTTCCTCTAATTGGCTCCATCACTTTCTGAATCAGCTGTCCTTCCCATATTAACACATTTGCCATTTGTTGTTCATGCTTCCTGTCATTTTCATTACCTTCCCAATTTATATTTGACAAATTGAGATTTCCTGTTACAATCACATTCCTTTCCATATCGTTTTCCACATAGCTGATTATCTTATCAAATAATTCTGAATCAGCGTCAGCACTACCCTTTCCCAGTCGGTACACTCCAAAGACATCAAGTTGCCTATTATCTTTAGAAATGGGCCTTACATCTAGAGTTTCATGTTTGCCATCTTTAAATTTTTCGTAAGTTACAAATTCGTCTTTCACCAAAATAAATACTTCCTCGTATCATTTTCTTTATAATACTTCTACAGTTGAATTCTAACATTCCTACTTGACTTCCCTCCACCCTTTTCACCGCTCCCTAGACCACCCCGTTTCCCTATAACGCTTTTAAACAAATTTCCTAACTTCTGCGTACCACTGCGGTTTGTGAAGACCATCTGAGCGCAGATCTCCTACCCACCCATCAGGATCTAGAATCCTCACTCCCATTTTCCCGTTTCCCACATACACACTCCATAGTCTCATTTAAATCCCCAATCACCTTCCAGTCAGTATCCCTCATACACAGCATTCCAATGATAACAATCTCCGCTTCCTTAAACTGTCCTGATGTACTCCTTTGTATTTTAGGCATGTTTCGAAGTCCAACTGACTGTGATACAGAGTTGCCAACTCCATGACATAATATTCCTCAAATAAAGTCTAAACATCTCTAAATCGTGGCGATGTAAGACTACTACTACTACTACTACTACTACAACTACTACTACTAAATGTTTTATTTCCTCCCCTGAAGGGGCAGGCGCGCCTCCTAGATGGTGATGCCATCTCTCAGGCCAGGAGATTTCTATCGGAGAAGGAGATGTACGGTGAAGGTGAAAGGCTTGGCGGCCGTGGCCTATACTAAGAACTATCCCTGGTTTCGCCTTAGTGCAGAAGAATGGAAAATCACGGCAGACCATTCTCAGGCCAGCTGGCGGTGGGGACCAGCCCTTCGCCGTCTCCTGAATACATAGGCTTTGCTCGGTTGGCCGGTTGGAGTGCGGAACTGTTGGACTACGGACCATCCGTGGCCACTTGTGGGCCGAATCCCACTCTGCATCCGCCGACGCCAAGTAAGAAAACTCTCCAGATTTTTCAAATGTTCAAACTATGTTTTTCTATCGACAGAAACGTATTACTGTATTATTTATTTATTTATTTATTTATTTATTTATTTATTTATTTATTTATTTATTTATTTATTTATTTATTTATTTATTTATTTATTTATTTATTTATTTATTTATTTATTTATTTATTTATTTATTTATTTATTTATTTATAAACTTGATAGTTGTTATATATAGCACGTATTTCGATATTTTACATATAAGAAATATATTCCAAGAGGGCTGCAGAAAGAGTATATTTCTGGATGGAATGAAACTTGTGAGACACTCTATGAGGAGTATTTACAGGGTGGAGATCCTCAAATAGCAAGTGATCTGGTACAGAGTTTAGATGAATCTCGCCAGCAGAAGTGGAACAATACACTTGAGACTATGGACTTCAAATAGTCCAGCAGAAAAGCCTGGAGTCTTCTCAGGAAACTTGCCGGAAACAGAACCTGCCACAAGAGAAATGGTTGCATCACTCCCAACCTAGTAGCTGAACATATTGTTAATATGTCACGAGCGCCCTCTGATAAGAAACACACCGTCCAATTAAAGAAGTTGCTCAAACAACAGAAAAGCAACTTGCAGGAGAACTCTATATATTCAGAACCATTTTCACATCTGGAAGTAGATACTGCTATTAAAAGCTTGACACCTGGTAAAGCTGCTGGCTTTGATGGGATATTTCCTGAGTATCTGATACATAGTGGTCCAAACACAAGGCTCTGGTTGGCTAAATTCTACTCTATTATATTATCGTCTGGACATCTGCCATATGAATTCCGGGTAAGCAAGATCATTGCAATTCTGAAATCTGATAAACCGGAAGACCAAGACGATAGCTACCGATCAATAGCATTGCTGAGTCTTTGCTATAAACTCCTTGAGAGACTTGTGTACAATAGGATTAGTTCGGCCATTAATGAAGCGATCCCAGTAGAGCAAGCTGGATTCAGGCAGAACCGAAGCTGTGTTGACCAGGTGCTAGCACTAACAACTCACATTGAGGCTGGTTTTCAAAGGGGTACTAAAACATCTGCAGTCTTTGTAGATCTAAAGGCTGCATATGACACTGTGTGGAGGCAAGGATTGGTGTTGAAGCTGAGGCGAGTTTTCCCTTGCAAAACTGTAACCACACTGATCAACAATATGCTAGCCGAAGGGCTCTTCCGTGTCGTCATGTATGATGACATTAGTCGTCTTAGGAAACTAAAATTGGCCTTCCCCAGGGATCAGTAATGGCACCTCTTCTATTCAATCTCTACATACCGGATATTCCTGAGACAAAATCAGTAAAATTCTGTTATGCAGACGACCTAGCCATTTCCATTCAATATCCAGATTTCAGCCATGCCGAGGCCATCCTGACGACTGACCTGAATACACTTAGCTCTTACTTCCGAAACTGGAGACTTCAACCCAGCATGAGTAAGACAGAATCTGCTTGCTTTCATCTCCACAACAAGTTGGCTAATACAAAACTCCAAGTATACTTCAATGGCTCAGTGCTAAAGCACAATCCTAATCCGAAGTACCTCGGGGTAACGCTTGACCGAACCCTATCTTATAGAAAGCATCTTGAAAACCTTGGATCTAAGTTGAGATCACGTAATAATATTCTATTTAAATTGTGTGGACCTTCATGGGGTGCTTCAGCGGATACATTACGACGTACTGCGCTTGGCCTCGTGTATTCTGCAACTGAATACTGCTCTTCAGTATGGCTTAACAGTTGCCACGTGATGAAAGTCGATGTACAACTTAACACCACCATGCGTATCATCTCTGGTACTCTGAAGCCTACTGCAACGCACTGGCTGCCAGTCCTGTCCCACATTGCTCCACCAAGCCTGCGACGTTCAAGAGCCCTTGTTCAAGAATATGATAAGATCATGTCCAATCCAACTCTACCCATCCACAGGGATGTTGCAGATCTCTGGAGACAAAGGCTGAAATCCCGTAAGCCACCCATGAAAACAGCTAAGAATCTAATGGATGCTCGTTTCAATTTAAAAGAGGATTGGGAAGAGCAATGGTTTCGTACGGCACCGGAGTGGCCAAGCCTCTTTAATCCAAACCACGCCCCAGCTCGTTTCAGTCTACCAAGAAGAACGTTGTCATCATTAAACAGGTTTCGCACTAATTGTGGAAGATCTACATTCTCCCTTCACCAGTGGGGCTTCAGGGACTCTCCAGCATGTGACTGTGGTGCATTGGTCCAGACCATATAATGGACGAATGCCCTCTGCGTGCTTATGGTGGAGACCGGAAAGACTTTGCTGATGTCTCAGTATCCATAGTTCAGTGGATAAATAATTTAAATATCCATGTGTAATTATTCCCTACTTTGTACCATGTATTCTTTGCAGGTTTTTCTTTTGTATAATATTGTATACTTCTCCATTATGTAAATTCCATACGCTTAATAATATAAGAAATAGAGATTAATCATAATTTACATAAATTTACATTATACGCCTTCGTTACTCTCTTCTTTATAGAGGTTGCAGCCTTTTCAATTTATGGTCCATACTGAGCGTTCAAGAATGTTCTAACGATGTTGCAGGTCTTCAAAATTGCAGCCTATTGTGCCACATCGCGAGTGTGGATGGGGAGCTCTAGTATCATTAAGTTTTCTGGAAATGATTTTAGTGTGAGATCCAGTGGGAGAAAGGAGAAAGGAAGAATTGTCACTCTGTCTTGTTTCCAAATTCTTGCCACCTCCATAGCCAGAGGAATGTGTTTATCGACCTTCTCCCTGTATTTCTGTTTCATGTTTTGGTCATTCGGGATAGCGACGACAACGAGATGTTTGTGTTGATTCCTTCTGCCTGTCAGTGTTATGTCTGGGCTATTGTGCGGAGTTTTTACCTGTTTGCATCGTTCGATCCCAGTAGAGTTTTAAATTTTCATTTTCCAGCACACTTAGTGGGAAGTATTTGTAGTAAAGCACTGTGTTCTTGCTATTAACCTTTTGAACTCCATTACCCTTAGCGTATGCTTTTTGCTCCACTCCTGATTAATTTCTGCACTATCAACAGCTGTAGGATGTGAACAATGCAAAAGAATCTAACACAAAATATAAGTATGTTACATGAATATATTTACAATTAGGCACACAAAATACGTTAATCCTTGTAGGTTTTCACTGTGTGGTACTTTTCAAAACAGTTTTCTGGGTGGATGTCGGGTTTCCTCGAACATTTTTGCAGTAGTAAACTGTTTCCTTTCTACCACCTTCAGTATATCAGTTAGTCTCGTCGGCAATTTGCTTGAATAACTCGTCACTAAAAATAAGTTGAAAAATCCTGAAGGTGTTGAGGGATTGTTCCTACCTGATACCTTGTATCCACAAATTATTTCATTGAATGAGAATGCAGGTAAATCAGGATCGCCAGCTTTCCACTCACGCCGTGGGTATGGAGGAAAATCACCACCTCCAGTTTCATTATCACTATCACGTTGTTCACTTTCACTTACATTATTCATTAATAAATCCAAGTCAGTTGTTGGTTCATCATCGTCACTATCACTGTCCACTAACTGTTCTAAAATATTCAGTTTCGTGAGAGAAGACGAAGCAGAAGCCATGTTTACATTCAAACAACAACATCTGTGAACTTGCATAAACATTCGAGAATAACAGAGCTTAAAAAGTGACCACAATTCCCGCGAACTATTGTAAATAGGAAAACGTGTTCTCTCAGAGACCGTTAGATAGCTCTACAATACCAGAACACGGAACAGTCGTCATACTAGCGCTGAAAGTACGAGATAATGTCATGTCGAGTGGAGTTTGACATCGGGGCGCAAGTCTAATATTTTAATGTCGAACCGCACTCGACATAAGAGTGCAAAAGGTTAATAATCTTGACCATAGTGACCGGTATTGGATCCGTATTGACTTAATCACAACAAATATATTAGTAAATGATCCGCCTAGTCAATAGGCCTACATTGATTTTTATTTACCTTGCACCTCAACATTACGTCTAGTACATATACATTTTCTTCTTCAGCTAGTGAATTAAAATTCCAGTATACAATAAGACCTAGTAAAAGAGGGGGCCCCCATTAAGAAATCTAAAACTATGACCATTACAATGTAACATTTAAAAACTTTCGAAGGATAAAGACATGGTATTAAATTCCACCTTGTCATGTACAATAAAACACAATATGATAATGTCCGTTTGAATTAAAATGTTGAGCACAGCGTCTTATTGTGATGTGAGTTCAAAGTATCCTTGATGTTGCAATGCTATCTTGTAAAGTTCAAATGAAGTGGTATTAAGAATAAAATGAGATTGCACTAAAACTTGTAGTCCTGACGGTACCTTCCGTTAATGGGTGTGTTATGCAGCCAGGTTGAGATAAAGTTAAGATGGTCTATAAGAAGGAAAGGAAACTGAAATTAACTGAAAGACTACGACGTGAACAAAATGAGAATAGAACGCGCTGAAATATTAAAACTTAACAATATGATGATATAAGTAGTGCATGTGGCGTACATCTATTGAGGAGATATAAAAGCTACTGGGTTTGTACGGCGACTGGTTATGGAGTTGCAGTGGTATGCGCGGTGAATGGCAAGAGGGGTGGAGAGTACCGCCCCTGATGCTATCGTCATACTTCCCCTCTTGCGCGCTTTTCCTCGTCCTCGTTTGCCCTCTTTCTAGAGTACTGGGTCACCAATTTAAACAACTGGTTGTCCTCTGTCATGTACTCGTTAAGGCTATTTTCACTATCAATTGTTTGTAGTCCGCCTCTGTGGTGTAGTGGTTAGCTTGATTAGCTGCCACCCCCGGAGGTCCGGGTTCGATTCCCGGCTCTGCCACGGAAATTTGAAAAGTGGTACGAGGGCTGGAACGGGGTCCACTCAGCCTCGGGAGGTCAACTGAGTAGAGGTGGGTTCGATTCCCACCTCAGCCATCCTCGAAGTGGTTTTCCGTGGTTTCCCACTTCTCCTCCAGGCGAATGCCGGGATGGTACCTAACTTAAGGCCACGGCCGCTTCCTTCCCTCTTCCTTGTCTATCCTTTCCAATCTTCCCATGCCTCCACAAGGCCCCTGTTCAGCATAGCAGGTGAGGCCGCCTGGGCGAGGTACTGGTCATTCTCCCCAGTTGTATCCCCCGACCAAGAGTCTGAAGCTCCAGGACACTGCTCTTGAGGCGGTAGAGGTGGGATCCCTCGCTGAGTCCGAGGGAAAAGCCGAACCTGGAGGGTAAACAGATGATGATGATGATGAATTGTTTGTAACTTGTAAATTTCTAATTTCTCAAGGGCATTCATTTGTTTACCTTTGTTTAATGAATGTAATAAAACCATATCTCGTTTAATATTAGTGAAATGATGATTGTTTTCGTGCAAGTGTTCACACATTGCAGAGTATCTTCGTGCGTTCACATGCTCTTTATACCGTACCAACACACATACTCTTTTTCGCAGTCCTGGCAAGACAATTTGTATGCTCCTGACTTATTGAACCTTGATCCAAGATCGAGTCAGGGCAATTTCCTGGTGTATAACTTTGGCTACATTATTATGTGCTAACTGGTTTCTGGGCTGCTGTTGGATTTCTTGCACTCGACATTCTTAGTAGTAAGATCTTTAAGGATGTGTTTCTTATAACTCTCTGTTGAGATCGCTTTATCTTGGATTGCTTATTTGAATCCCTCAGTTTCTAGAAATAACCCTCCCCTACACAGCAATGAGTTTGAAAATTGTTTGTCAATGGTCTCATCATTGCTCTAGTTGTAATACCTTCCCTAAATTTCTTTACTAGCCCATCTCTCTATCTTCTCCCTGTGCAGGATATTCGTGTCTTTGATATTTATGTGGTGTTCCTGTAAATTCAGAGGGGCGTAGTTTAATATCTGCTTCAACCACAGCTGTATAACGAATGCTAACATCTGTCCGGCAATGAAAGTATTTCCTCAGGTTTATTACTTATTAGTTGTGTAGAGCTATATCACCAAGAATTCCTCTGCCCCTTCTCTTCTCGGCATTGTAACTCTCTCTATGCTTGAATTAGGATGAATCCGTTTGTGTGATTGATGTTTTCTAGATCTGTTTGAAACCAGTTTTCAATACCAAATGAATGTGTCAGTGCAGTTACAGCATACGTTTTGACCACCTTTAATAGGTTGGAAGCGTTAAGGTTAGTTTTTAAGATGAGGCGGATTCTGTGCTGAAATTTCTGTATGAGATTTTTTCCTGAAGTTTATTTTCGATCTTGGTTGATTTCTCAAATTCTTGGTACTTATATATTTCATATTTTCGCAGGCTTTCAATTTTTTGATCATCTGCAATGATTATTTCTTCTATCCTATACCATTTTCCTTTTTAATGCTGTTTAATATTATTATTATTATTATTATTATTATTATTATTATTATTATTATTATTATTATTATTATTATTATTATTATTATACATTATTGCCATTAAGACAGTTGTTGAACGTGAATGTTACACGATTATTCAATTTGAACTTGTTATTTTCCTTTTCTCTTTCCAAAATGCCAACGGCCGTAGCCGTGTTGAAACACCGGATCCCGTGAGATCTCCAAAGTTAAGCAACATTGGGAGTGGTCAGGAGTTGGATGGGTTGCCACGCGCTGTCGGTGGGGGGTGGGGGATAAGGGAATGGAGGAGCGGAAAGGAACTGGCCACCCTACCGCACGTAAACTCCGGCTCAGGCACACCTCTGCGGAGGTTCGGACCTGCCTTCGGGCAGAATAACCCTTACCTACCTTTCCAAAATCTTTCCATTCTTTGACTGTGTTCTGGTTTCCTTTGTTCAATCCACACTTTCCTTGCTTTTTACTCTCATTTACTTCAAATTTCGCATTTATAATTTTATTTCTGAATATATTTTTTTCAATTATCATTGCTTTTTCGATACCTGCTTGTTGTAGATCTTCTCCTCTTTCCTTTAGGCAATTGTTTTTCTTTATTGAGCTATTAGCAGCATAAAAAATCCTCTTCGTGAATCTGCTGCTGTCCAATTTATGTAGGTACACATAGAACATTAGTAGGCATTTTCTGATCATGTTTCTGAGTCTGTCTGTGCATTCGTATAGGTCTTTAGTTGGTCTCTTCATCCATATACCATATCTGTCCGCTGCTCCAAAAATCTTTCTGAGGATTTTACGTTCTATATTTTTTGCCTTTATTATACCTTATTTTTCAATTGTGGTTATTTCTGATGCGTAAAGGTCTTCTGGTAGTACAACTGCATTGTAGCGCCCAAGTTTGGCCTGTCTTGATATGTTTATTTTATTGTAGTGTGTCCATGTATGTTTGTACGCTTTCTGAAGTTTGGCAGTTATGTCTGTGTTGGATACCTTATTTGATCCTCCTATTTGTATATTCCCCTAGATACTTGAGATTTTCTACTCTTGTGATCTTTCCGTATTTTGTGTGCATGGCTTGTGTATTGCCACATTTTCTTTCCATATACTGTGTTTTCTCGTATGATATCTGTAGACCTGTTTTGATAGAAATTTCATGTAAGTACGTATTCCAGTGCTACTTGTGCTTCTTGTCTGCTGATACTAAGCGTTACCCGGTCATCTGCAAATACCAAACATTTTATGATTGTTCTGTTTGCACACGTTCTTCCTAACTGAATTCCTTTTACTTTTTATTCCCATTGTTCGATAATTTTGTCCAAGATCAAGTTGAATAAAAGTGGTGAGCCTATCTCCTTGTCTGACCCCTGTACGTATCTCAAATGATTCTGAGATTTCATACATAAATTTTATTTTGGATGTGGTGTGTGTGAGTGTCTTGTACGAGTGCCGTAGTTTTTCTCTCTACTTTATATTCTTCCAGAGTGTCAAAGAGAGCCTGCCTGTCTATTGTATCGTAGGCCTTCTAAAAGTCCACGTATGTGACTACAGTGTTGTTCCTCTGTCTGATCTTCAGGATTGTTTGCAGGTATACATGACCTTCCTTTAATCCTGCTTGGTATTCACCTATCTTTGTATCAACTTGTGGTCCTAGTCTGTTAAGTAATGCCTTGGAGGAAATTTTGTAAGTGACCGGCAATAATGAGAGACCTGTGTAATTATCAGGGCCTGTCTTGTCGCCCTTTTTATGCAGTGGATGGATCAATGCGCATTTCAATTCCTGTTAGTTTTTCTCCGTAATCCATATTTCTGAGATAATTTTATGTATTTTCTTTATGATATTTTGGTCTTCAAGTTTTCAGATCTCAACGATAATCCCATCTTTTCCTAGTGGTCTGTTGTTTTTCAGTCCATTTATGATCTCCTCTATCTCTATTATTGTGGGTGGTTTCGAATCTGGGTTTTGGAGAAGTTTAACTTCTCTCTAGGCTTCTCGCTGTTGAGTAGTTTATCAAAGTAATTTTTAAGAATTTTGCAGTTCGCTTTAGTATTTGTTTCCAAAGATCCATCCAGTCTTTGGAAGCAAATATTTGGAGGCTGATAACCTTTTATATTTTCCTTAAATGTTCTATAGACATTTTTCGTATTGTTTCTCTTGAAGTCTTCCTCAATTTCATTTAACCTATTTTTATCGTATGTCCTTTTCACTGTTCTAATATCTTTCGATGATTGTTTCTGGACATTGAGGAAATTCTGCCATATTTCAGTTGTTATATTGCTGCAAAATTTCTTCCATACTTGGATTCTTCGTTCAATTATTATTATTACTATTATTACTATTATTATGATTATGTTCATTATTATTATTATTATTATTATTATTATTATTATTATTATTATTATTATTATTGTATGACTGGGCGAGTTGGCCGTGCGGTTAGAGGCGCACAGCTGTGAGCTTGCATCCGGGTGATAGTGGGTTCGAACCCCTCTGTCGGCAGCCCTGAAGATGGTTTCCTGTGGTTTCCCATTTTTACACCAGGCAAATGCTGGGGCTGTACCTTAATTAAGGCCACGGCCGCTTCCTTCCCATTCCTAGGCCTTTCCTATCCCATCGTCGCCATAAGACCTATCTGTGTCGGTGCGACGTAGCCCTAAAGCAAATAGTAAAAAAAAAGTGTTATTTATGTGCAATAACTGTGGTGGTATTCAAGTAGCCACAGAGCAGGTCTAGAACATTAATTCTTTAGGGAACACAACTACAGTACTGGTACCTGCAGGTCGGAATCTTTTTCACTCCAAACCTCAAATGTTGCTCCCTTTCTTACTTGCATGTTTGTAGTTATTTGTTGCATACTGATAAGCCATACGTGTAAAAGCAATGAAGTTGTTGTTATTAAACAGTTGAGTTAAAAGTAGGTGAAACTCTAGGATTGGTGACCATAACAAAATTTGTGAAATAATTTCTAGATAGAGAAAGTATGTACCAAGTACGTGTGAGAAACCTGACGGTGAGGGAAAATACATATGAGGTTCAGTGATGACATGCTTACTAATGCTTTACTGTGTTTGTACAGTGCATTTCAAAACTATTTCAAGTTACGCATTAACATTTGTAACCCTTGAAGCATTGTATTACTTTTCGTGTCTCCCTTCCTGAAATTGACATATGCAGTGAAGGTTTGATGGATTATTTCTAGTCTATTACAGAAGTGATGAACGCATGTTTTATTAATTACCTCATTGTTTACAATTTTTGGATGAAACAATTAATGAAGCCAACGAAATGGTGCTTCTCTAAATGAACAATAGAGTTCCACTGTGTTACACCTTTTATTATTATTATTATTATTATTATTATTATTATTATTATTATTATTATTTTGCTATTTGCTTTACGTCGCACCAACACAGATAGATCTTATGGCGACGATGGGACACGAAAGGCATAGGAATGGAAAGGAAGCGGTCGTGACCTTAATTAAGGTACTTGCCTGGTGTGAAAATGGGGAACCACGCAAAACCGGGTCAGGGCTGCCGACAGTGGTTTTTTTTTTTTTGCTAGGGGCTTTACGTCGCGCCGACATAGATAGGTCTTACGGCGACGATGGGATAGGAAAGACCTAGGAGTTGGAAGGAAGCGGCCGTGGCCTTAATTAAGGTACAGCCTCAGCATTTGCCTGGTGTGAAAATGGGAAACCACGGAAAACCATCTTCAGGGCTGCCGACAGTAGGGTTCGAACCCACTATCTCCCGGATACGAGCTCACAGCTGTACGCTCCTAACCGCACGGCCAACTCGCCCGGTCTGTGTTATACCATGAGAAGTACTGTCTTTATGGTGGCCATTTAGTATCGTATTCCCTTTTTGGAAACGACAAGTAATGCTCAATTCCTTCGCGTTGAACTCTGTGAGTCATGGCCATATATCAGTCTTTGCGACTATTTTTAAGTTAGAAATTTATCATCAATGCGCCTGCAAACTGGGCATAGTTTACTAATTAGATGACTTGAAGCTACAAAACATGAATTTAAAACACTCATAACGAAATTTCTTCTCGCAAGTTTATCATCTTGAAATCCTATATTCTGTGGGTATGCTGTACGTGCCCCTAACAATTACAATACATCAGCAGATTTATGATAAATCATAGTATTGTAAGCCATAGCAAGTAAACCAAGGGAATACTGTAGACCAGGGCCTCTCAAACGCCCAAAATCTCACGCGTGCAGATAGAGGCGCAAGAGCTCCGTGCACTGTGCATCGCTGCCGCTCGGCATGGCTCGGATCAGCGCTTCGTCTCTGGGCTACTCGGCTAAGCTCGGCTCAACTCGCCTCTGCTCGGCTAAAGTCAGCCTGGATTTGGAGCGCTACGGCGCAAGTGGGGCAGAGGGAGACAGGCGGAGCGAGCGAGACAGGCGTGAGTAAAGAGAGAGTAAGCGCTATTGCTCCAAATCGAGGAGTGGGGGTCTGCACTCTGTTCGACCAAGCCAAGTCGTCTCTTGCACCGTGCACAGTGCATGCACCACGCGCATGCACCCTGAGAGGCCCTGCTGTAGACTGTGTTATCCAAGCTTGAAATACCAGGCGTTGCAGTATAACTATCGTAGCTGCCTCTGTGGGCCAGTGGTGTCGGCCACCGAATCTCAAGAAAGCGGGTACAAACCCGGCAGAGGTAGTCGGATTTTTGAAGGGCGGACAAAAGTCCATTCGACACTCCATGTTGTAGGATGCCGGCATCTAAGAGATCTCTGGTGACACATTTGGTGTTTACCGGACAAAATTAATTCAATCTCAGCCACAGAAGCCCACGAGAGGTTCGGTTTACTCTGTCTGCCATCTTGTAGGCCTAGAGTGAAACGGAACGTCGAAATTGACGAGCAGACAGTCAGATGGCGTCAAATTAAAATGTCTCCACACGATAGGTGAGGCCCTATGGTTATTATTATTATTATTATTATTATTATTATTATTATTATTATTATTATTATTATAGTATGACTGTTGCCAGAGATGTATTTACTCAAGCTCTTGTAATAATATATTATTCGTGCATTGCACATTATTATTATTCCGTCTATTGTTATTTCTTGATGTATGAAGTAATTTTGCATCTGTCTCTTGGCACAGGGGCTTCTCATAAGTCTGGTCGTGCTGCAATAGCACTTTCTGGTCCAGTGAGGAAAGAAATGGACAACTACCTCACTCCTCATCCTGGCTAGTACTTCACACCGGCGCCATTATCGGTTTTTGCTGTTTTCCTATAAACGCATAACCCTTGGTGCTGCTATTTGAGGACCCAACCGACCTTTGGGCTGATGACCTAACAAACAACAAATATATAGCTAACATAATGTATCAAATTCTTTAAAAGCATTTTTTTTTACATGAGTACAATATAAAGTCAAATATTATGCATCAAAATTATGCTTCTTTGAAAGGTTTCTCTTCGCTTGTAATCTACGAAATTATCGACACTTTAAAAATTCTCCCCTCTTCTACCTACTTAATTAACTTCGAGACAATATTTACGCATTTTGCATTAGCGCTTAATGAATTCGACAGGAGGATACTCTGACTTAAATATCTGGAATATGAGTTATAACAATCTTATCTGTTACGCAGAATGCATTACAGAATTCTTCATCAAAGAAATTGATATAGCTCTACTCGATCCGAGGTAATCACTCTTCCTAGGTAACTAAATTCGACGAAGCTGGTCTTTATTCCCACGTTATATTGGTACCAGCTACAAATCCCGGCTACGCACGGGAGCACTTTTGAATTTATTGTGGAAAGTATTATAGGTTCGATTCCTTCGGTGAATGGTCAGCGTACTAGCTTTCGGTTCAGGGAGCCCCAGGTACTTTTTTTTTAGCAAATTACTTAACGCCACAGCGACACACATAGGTCTTATGGCGACGGTGGGATAGGAAAGGCCTAGGAGTTAGAAGGAAGCGGCCGTGGCCTTGGGAATTAAGGTACAATCCAGTATTTGGCTGGTGTGAAAATGGGAAACCACGCAAAACCATCTTCAGGGCTACCGACAGTGGAGTTCGAACCCACTATCTCCCGGATGCAACCTCACAACTACGCGCCCCTAACCGGGGATAGGTATTGATATTCGTCGTAATTCACACCTCCATTTACCTACGACACACCGCATTACAAACTACCACAGAAACACACAACAGTGAACACATTCCTTCATATAGGTTTGGCGTCCGAAACGGCATCCGGCCGTGAAACTGGACCAAGTTCACATTGGTGGCGACCCCAGATAATGAAGAAAAAACCAAGAAGAAGGTGACTGTGACTGGTCTTATAATATTTTATTGTAGAATATATTAGTTGTTTTTCCTCCTGGTGGATGTGTTGTGCATAGTTCAGTGGTGCGTGTTTCCAAGACACTTCTGACCGCCTTTCTCTAAAGCATTCTTGCACTTTGATTAAAATGACCATACTCCATACTTGCAAAGTGCGTAGTGTAAATAATATTTTTATTTTAAGGAGATTATTGGGGTGATTGAGGTGATTGTTGTTTTAAGAGGAAGTGCAACTGATCAACCATCCTCTATTAACAGTAAATAGAATGGAAAAATGGAATAGATTCGACACTTCGAAGGATGAAGATATCTGCAAGAGAAAGACAAAAGCTACGAAGAGCGTGAAAATGAAAGACTCTCTAGGCCTCTCAAACCTAAGACCGTTGGGGTTGGAAGAGTTGACCAAGATAGGTCAGATGATAAGGATGACACCGAGGAGCCTGGCTCAAATACTAGAAGAAATCCCTGACCCAGCTTGCGTAACCGTAGTCGCCAATCCACGTTTCTAAATTCAGTGCCCCTGGTATCCCTTTTAGTCGCCTTTTACGACAGGTAGGGGATACCGTGAATGTAGTTTACCGTCCCCAACCACAGTGGGTTTATTGAAGCAATAAATAGTTCGTTTTGATTACGTGATTAATAACAAAATATTCTGTTTCTAATTAACTGCAAATTATAACGTAAAATCCTGTATTGAGAGGTACTTTTAAAGAAAGATATACATTCTCGTGGACATTTTGTAGAGCTTTTTATGCTCAACATTTCTTCTACACATACTTGGGGTCCATAGTTGACTCTTTAGGATGCGAAAGGCGAGAAAGCTCTCGGGTGGCCATTTCTTCTTTGATTTCCTTCCCTAGAATCACTACTATTTGGCTCCTTTTTGCAAAAGATTAATCTCTCATACACTTAAACCTTCCTGAGTAAATACTATATACACCTGCTGTGAAAAGCGTATCACCATCCATGTGGTGGTTCTCAAGATTAACCCACGCAAACACAGACTCCTCCCGAGGACTTAATTTTAAAATGTACCTAGGTATGTATGTATTTTATCCCGTGTTGCTCAGGTGAGGTCCAAGGACGTCTTTGGCACCTGTGGAATGTGTTTGGTGATGGATGGTGATGGTAAGTGATTATTGGTTTCAGAGGAAGCACAACTGGGCAACAAGGCCCTGTGAAATGTGAGTCTTGCCCACGGCCTCATCGGAATTTTCCGTGATTGAGCTGTAATCGCAGGAGGAAGGGAAATTGGTAGGGGGAAGGAGTTGGCTGGCTGTGTTCTCATGCCTTTATCCTTCCTCCTGGTTATTTGTAACTGATCGCTATCCAAGAATCGTTCAATTTTTAATCATCCTCTCAAACTATCTCGAAATTTCTTCTGAAAAACTAAGAATTTTGCAGATAGTCCTATTCCATGGAATATTGAGGGCCACAGAAATAACAAAACACTGGAATAAAATAAATTTAGAGGAACGTTACGAAATTGACTATTCTTGGATGCCTGTTTTGCACCAACTGTCAATATGCTGGACAAGGCTCATTGGCTAAATGGTATTGTAGTTGGGTTCGGTTCAGAGGGCACCGGGTTTGATTGCCGACTGGGCTGTAATTTTAACTGTTCCACTAGCTCGGGGTTTGGATGTCCGTGTTCCGTTTAATATACTTCTCTTCGTCCACATACAAATCATCACACAACTAGCCACCACAGAAATACTCCATAGACTAGTAAATGCATTCTTCGACATTGGATGGCGTCGGGAAGGGTCTATGTCCGTAAAACTGGACCAAATTCATATTAAGTGTCAATCGCAGTGAACAGGAAGAAAGACCAGGAAGTATGCAGGAAAATACGTTAAAAAGTAGGAACCCCCGGTTAAAAAATTGACTGCGGTTAATCGCCACTTTCAACATGTTCCAAAGATGTCTTCGGAGCTCGCGTTTGCCCGGGATAAAAATACAACATAAGGATTGGTACATACACTAGTTTCATAGTCAGTTTTAGCTACCTAGGAGACTGATTACATCGGAATGAGTAAGGATTCATCAGTCAATGTCGGCAGTCTGTAGGTCATACACAGAAGCAATAATACAGCCCTATCAGGACGGAGAACATTGTAGTAGTTTAAAGGACTTTAACTATCTTAGGTGACAAACAACAATATACGCCAAGACTTAAATAACTGTAGTCTGCCCAGCACGTTCTAGAAGCAGTTATTCCTACGCAAGTAAGGTCTTCATAATCAGAGGAAGGTGGGGATAATTACACTTCATATTCCCTCTCTTTCTTTCCTCATTTTGGTAACTTCTTCAAGCAGCAATCGTGTGCCTTAAAAGGAAAGTCGCGTTGCTAATCAAGGGAGGTCAATATTTTATATCTATGTAAACATCAAGTAACAATAAAATTTGGAGACGTTAGTTTCCAAAGCAGTGAACTCCCAGACGTTTTATCCGCGCACCACCACTAGATGTGGTCGGCGGATGCCTATATTGATTACCATTATACAAACAAACATTTTTATCCGTTTTCTTTTTTTGTTTACTTTTTTCTAAGGATGATACACACTCCCAGTCCCCGAACCAGTGGAAATGACCACTTAAGGTTAAAATCCCCGACCCGGCCGGGAATCGAACCCGGAGCCCCTTGAATCAAGGGCTAGCACGCTAGCCATTTAGCCATTGAGCCGGACAAATAGGCTTCGGCCTACATGTGGCCATAGCTGGACTGAGAGGTCAGCACTCACACCGACCAGCCTAGCACTACCGCACTACATTGGCTCTACACCTCTGTGCTGGTCCTCGCCGGCGGCTGTCCTGAGAATGGTTTTCGCCAGGCTGAGTGGCTCAGACGGTTGAGGCGCTGGCCTTCTGACCCCAGCTTGGCAGGTTTAATCTTGGCGCAGTCCGGTGTTATTTGAAGGTGCTCAAATACGTCAGCCTCGTGTCGATAGATTTACTGGCACGTAAAAGAACTCCTGCGGGAATAAATTCCGGCACCTCGGCTTCTCCGAAGACCGAGAAAAGTAGTTAGAGGGACGTAAAGCAAATAACATTATTATTATTATTAGAATGGTGTTCCACGAGCTTCCATTTTCCTGCTGTAAGGCAAATGCCAGAAGAGTTCTTAGCATAGCACACAAACTCACTCACCTTCACCGTACAACTTCATCAGTTCAAATCTCCTAGGCCTGACAATGAGAGAAAGCGTCACCTTCCAAGAGGCCCGCCGTACCCCTTCAGTGTACGGAAAGAAAACAATTTTAGCAGTAGTAGGAAACATGATGGTTACCAACACAGTCTCGAAGGCTACGTGACTAGCTATTCACTAAATTAAGATTGTCGCTGTCCGCCTCTGTGGTGTAGTGGTTAGCGTGATTAGCTGCCACCCCGGGAGGTCCGGGTTCGATTCCCGGCTCTGCCACGAACTTTGAAATGTGGTACGATGGCTGGAACGGGGTCCACTCAGCCTCGGGAGGTCAAGTGAGCAGAGGTGGGTTCGATTCCCACCTCAGCCATCCTCGAAGTGGTTTTCCGTGGATTCCCACTTCTCCTCCAGGCAAATGCCGGGATGGTACCTAATTAAAGGCCACGGCCGCTTCCTTCCCTCTTCTTTGTCTATACCATCCAATCTTCCCATCCCTCCACAAGGCCCCTGTTCAGCAAAGCAGGTGAGGCCGCCTGGGGGAGGTAGTGGTCATTCTCCCCAGTTGTATCCCCCAACCCGAAGTCTGAAGCTCCAGGACACTGCCTTGAGGCGGTAGGGGTGGGATGCCTCGCTGAGTCCGAGGGAAAAACCGACCCTGGATGGTAAACAGATTAAGAAGAAGAACAAGATGTTCGCTTTGAAACTGATGCTCCTGTTTAGTGATTTTCTGTTGTTTTATGTAAGACAAAACCATTCTTTGCTCTTAGCTCTTTTCCGGCTTTTTACTCAGACGTCCGCTTTTGTTCCTAAGCTACCGGGCGAGTTGGCCGTGCGGGTAGAGGCGCGCGTCTGTTAGCTTGCATCCGGGAGATAGTGGGTTCGAATCCCACTGTCGGCAGCCCTGAAGATGGTTTTCCGTGGTTTCCCATTTTCACACCAGGAAAATGCTGGGGCTGTACCTTAATTAAGGCCACAGCCGCTTCCTTCCAACTCCTTGCCCTTTCCTATCCCATGGTCGCCATAAGACCTATCTGTGTCGGTGCGATGTAAAGCCCCTAGAAAAAAAAATGTTCCTAAGCTATTCATATATCCTTGTTAATAAAAGACAAGAAGATAGAATAACAGGTTTTTCGGGAGGAAAGACGAGAATTCCAGTGTGATTCCCCCCTTACAAATTACTATATGTATGTGACGACGAAGGGTGTGTTTCCTCATGTTCTATCTTCACGAGCTCCTATGTTTCAAAACTCAAGGAAATGCTCGGCATTACCAGCGCATGAACATAATCGTAAGGTAGATCATTACCTCATTAGTGATCCGTCAGTTAGCTCGCTAATGGCTTAATGTTCCCACGAGGACAATCACTTCATTTAATTACCCGTCATATGATGAGAAAGTAAGTATGATCCCTTGCGCTTATCTGAGCCGGATCTCGGTTTGTATCTAATTAATAACAGCTCTCACTGAAATAATCATATCGTTACAATAATGTACAACAATGTGTGATAATGTTAGAATACATCAATATTATTCTACGGTACATGGGTGGCGATTAACTTGCACCCTAAAATGTATGTTATTAATTGAGATCTGTAAAGCCACACTGGAGAAAAATCGTAGCTGTGTCCGAGGACCAATGGTAATATGTCTGACTCATGATCCATAATTCACTGATCCTATTTGAGGTAGTCGATATTTGAGGAACGATCAAAAAGCTTGACATTTCATATAATGTTGTTGGCATGTTAAATATACACTGCTCAAAGTAGAAGTCCGGTCACTACATTTAATGATCAAACCTTCATAATACGCACACATATTGAAATAAAAACAGATGTGTAGTATAAAGAAACAATTTTCTTCGCAACAATTAATTGAATCCGCCTCTGTGGTGTAGTGGTTAGTGATATTAGCTGCCATCCCCCGGAGGCCGGGTTCGATTCCCAGTTCTGCCACGAAATGTAAAAAGTAGTACGAGGGCTGGATCGGTGTCCAGTCAGCCTCGAGAGGTCAGCTGAGCAGAGGGGGGGGGGGGGTTCGATTCCCCTGGAAGTGGCTTTCCGTGGTTTCCCACTTCTCCTCCAGGCAAATGCCGGGATGGTACCTAACTTAAGGCCACGGCCGCTTCCTTCCCTCTTCCTTGCCTGTCCCATCCAATCTCCCCATCCCTCTACAAGGCCCCTGTTCAGCATAGCAGGTGAGGCCGCCTGGGTGAGGTACTGGTCATTCTCCCCAGTTGTATCCCCCGACCCAAAGTCTGAAGCTCCAGGACACTGCCCTTGAGGTGGTAGATGGGTGATCCCTCGCTGAGTCCGAGGGAAGAACAAACCCTGGAGGGTAAACAGATTAAGAAAGAAAGAAAGAATTGAAATGAAAACAGTTGGGTCAGCCATTGTGGTGTAGTGGTTAGTGTGATTAGCTGCCACCCCCAGAGGTCCAGGTTCGATTCCCGGCTCTGCCACAAAATTTCAAAAGTGGTACGAGGGCTGGAACGGGGTCCACTCAGCCTCTGAAGGTCAACTGAGTAGAAGGAGGGTCGATTCCCTCCTCAGCCCTCCTCCAAGTAGTTTTCCGTGGTTTCCCACTTCTCCTCCAGAAAAATGCCGGGATGGTACCCAACTTAAGGACCCCGGACTGAGTGAGGGATCCCACCTCCACCGCCTCAAGGCCAGTGTCTTGGAGCGTGAGACTTTGGGTCGGGGATGAAACTAGGAAGGAGGATCAGTACGTCGCCCAATAGGCCTCACTTGCTATGCTGAACTGGGGCTTGTGGAGTGATGGGAAGATCGGAAGGTATAGACAGGAAAGAGCGCAGGAAGCTGCCTTCGCCTTGTTAGATACCCCTCCATCTCGTCATTTACCAGGAGAAGTGGGAAACCACGGAAAGCCACTTCGAGAATGACTGAGGTGGGAATCGAACCCTTCAGTTGATCTCCCGAGGCTGAGTGGACACCGTTCCAGCCCTCGTACGACTTTTCAAATTTCGGGGCAGAGCCGGGAATCGAACCCAGGCCTCTGGGGGTGTCAGCTAATCACACTAACTACTACACCACAGAGGTGGAAAACTACACTACATAATCAAAAATAAATGAGTGAATAACTATCAACTCTATATTACAAACATTTATTATGAACCGATCAGCAACAATAACAAAACAAAACAATACGTCTGAAACTGGAAATACGATCATTACGGCACGCAGCCTTCTGTCAGTATCATGTGCTGCCAGCGCCCCGACGCCATTTAGAGAGGGTTTCCAATTACAGCATTATGCTAGGCTTCACAAGCTAGCAATTGTTAAAGCCGATAAAGGAGCTAGGTAGAGCGACGCATCAAGTAAGCTATGCCGTAATAGTCCAATACCCAACCGACTAAACATTCGTACAATATAGTTAGAAACATCTAAACACGTGACTAAATTTATTTTTTGAGCGGTTAACTTACTGGTAGTATCCGTCGTTGCTAGGCAGTAGTACAATATTGGTGTATCGTGACTGGTATCAGACCGCCTAGTTGGCACGACTGCAACTCAGCAGCTGAGGCCATACGATTCTTCTTCTTATTCTTATTTTTTTTTAATTGTCCGTCTCTGTGGTGTACTGGTTAGTGTGATTAGCTGCCACACCCAGAAGATCGGGTTCGGTTCCCGGCTCTGCCACGAAAATTGAAAGGTGGTACGAGGGCTGGAACGGGGTCAAATCTGCCTCGTGGCATAGAGGAGAGTTCGGTTCCCACCTCAGCCAACGTCGAAGTGGTTTTCCGTGGTTCCCAACTTCTCCTCCAGGCAAATGACTGGATGGTTCCTAACTTAAGGCCACTGCCGCTTCTTTCCTTCTTCATTGTCTATCCTTTCCAAACATTCCGCCCCCACAAGGCCTCTGTTCGGCATAGCAGGTGAGGGCCACCTGGGCGATAAACTGGTCCTCCTCCCCAGTTGTATACCCCGACCCAAAGTCTCACGCTCCAGGACACCGCCCT
The DNA here is from genome assembly GCF_040414725.1 of Anabrus simplex. NCBI lineage: Eukaryota > Metazoa > Arthropoda > Insecta > Orthoptera > Tettigoniidae > Anabrus > Anabrus simplex. Next base: position 373,011,356 of record NC_090265.1, on the reverse strand, counting down.
TGAGGCAGGGAAATACTAACCCTGGACAGTAAACCGCTTAAGAAAGAAAGAAAGAAAGAAAGAAAGAAAGAAAGAAAAGAAAAGAAAGAAATTATTATTATTATTTTCATTATTATTATTATTATTATGAAACAAGGCAAATCCTAAACGAGCTTAAGATAGAACTCTCCAGAGCTGAAACAAACTCTCAGTTCTCCGGGGATTTTTCTGTTTCAGAGATCTCGCCTGCTTTGAGGGAAACAAATCGGGGAAAGCAGCAAGCTAGGATGGTATCCATCCCGAATTTCTGATACACAGTGCACAGTGGTTCCTGAAAATCATCCCTTGCAAGACCCTAGCTTCCTTGCTCAACAACATGTTATGCAATCGCTTAATTCAAGTACATCTCAATGGAAACGTAAGCAGATCCTACAGATTAAATTATGGATTGCCGCAGGGTTCTGTTCTTTATCCACTTCTCTTCAATATCTACACGGCAGATCTATGGAATGACTTGCTAAATTCTTTAGCGACATCCTAATGAAAATAAGGCTCCCACCTCTTTTTAACAAAACTCAAGTAGTTGCTTTTGTGAAGCCTGGGAAAAGTGCTCTACTGATTACCTGCTACAAACTACTAGAGAGATTGATCTATAACAGAATCTCAGCTACAGAACTTCAGCACATTCCATTTAAACAGGCAGGATTCAGACCTAACAGGAGCTGTTGCGACCAGGTTTTTGCACTAACCACCCACATTGTGTAGGGCTTTCAAGAAAAAATGAAAACTTTTGCTGTGTTCGTAGACTTACCACCAGACTATGATACAGTCTGACGAAAAGGGATGATCCTGAAGTTCCTGAAAATTATCCCTTGCAAGACCCTAGCTTCCTTGCTCAACAACATGTTATGCAATCGCTTAATTCAAGTACATCTCAATGGAAACGTAAGCAGATCCTACAGATTAAGTTATGGATTGCCGCAGGGTTCTGTTCTTTATCCACTTCTCTTCAATATCTACACGGCAGATCTTCCATTTACTGCGTGCCGGAAGTTTATATATGCTGATGAGATAGCCCTAACAGCAAGTCCACAGACTTTGAGACCGCTGAAGCTATTCTCACACAAGATCTCCTAAAAATGGGTAGATACTTCAACACCTGGCGACTGAAATCCAATGTAAACAAAACTGAGATTAGTATCTTTCATCTAGACAACAGGAGAATCCGTTACATTCCACAAGTTCAATTCAGAGGCCAACAGCTAAAATACTGTGCTTCCAAAATACTTGGGCATTGTGCTTGATCGCTCTTTGAAGTATACAGAACACCTCTCAGAAACAGCAGCAAAGTTTAAAAGACGTAACAAAATCCTTCACAAACTGAGTGGCGCTACCTGGGGAGCAAATGCTATTGTCCTCCGAACAACAGCTCTTGCTCTAGTATACCCGGTTGCAGAATATTGCAGCCCTGTGGGACCAACAGCACCCAGACAGGAAAAGTTGTTGTCCAGCTGAATGATACCATGAGGACAGTGTGTGCCACACTCAAATCCACTCCACACAAATGGCTGCCAGTATTAACTAACATCCATACTCCTCACCTTCGAAGGCTAACTGCTCTGAAGAAGGAATGATCAAAATGTACTGCAAATACACTCTTGCCGATTCGTCAGGACTGCAACCCTCAGAATCATGGAAGATTAAAATCTTGACATCCATCATGGCAACTAGGAAAGAGGCAGGTTGAATCACAGTACAACATGAATAATGCCTGGAGGGAAGAGTGGACTGCTTCAAATCCTGACCAGCTAGGGTTGATACCTGACCCCTGTGGGAAACTTGCTGGGTTCAACTTGCCAAGAAGAATCTGCGCTTCGTTGAACACACTTGCGGACCGGTCTTGGAAGATGCAACTTCTGGCTCCTCAAGTGGGGAAAAATATCCAGCCCTCATTCCGACTGCGGCTCAGACAGTCCACCATGTTGTAATGATGTGCCCACTTGCGAGCTTCCAGGGAAGATACCACGAACTTCAAGCGGCAAGTTAAGAGGCAGTGAATAGGCTAAATTCTCTGGCAAAGTACATGCATTGAATAAGATTTTTTAAATTGCATGTTCCTTAGCGTTATTCAGAAACAGCAGGGGGAGGTTGCCATACGTTCTTTCCAATATAAAGTGTGATTTGCGGAGTTGTGATGATAACGGCAAGCTCACTTATCTACTGTAATTCACGATCGAGTAGGTAAGTTTTCATTATAATGGGAGACCCATTACCTACTGCGCGCTCACAATCGATTCGAGGAAGTTTCGTTACAATGGCAGGCGCTCTTTCCACTTCTAGACATATTACATTTGAGGAGTATTTTGATAATAGCAGGCACCTTGCCTACTGCCAGTCATAATTGAGTTGTGCTGTCATCATTATAATGACAGGCCCCTTTTCTTAATGACAGCCACACCGAGTAGGTGAGTTTCAATTATAATAGCAAGACCACTATGCCTAATGCCAGTCACATTTTGGATGAGAAAATTTGTTTATAATGGCGCGCACACATGTCTACTCCCAAACACAATCGGTTAGGAGAGTTTTGAACAAAACTATATTCTCCCTTGACTTCTGGCAGTCAAATCGAGAAGGGAAATATTAATTACAATGTCAGCCCCTCCTTACTAATGGTAGTTACAAAGGAGTTGGAGAAGGATCGCATTCCTACTGCCAGTCAAAGTCGATGTGGAGAGTAATGATCACAATAGAAGACGCCCTCCTGCTGAGAGTCACTATCGATGTAAAATTTTAATTATAATGGCAAACACACGCTTACATCGCTACAAATCGACTTCACCGAATATATATAGATCGACATACGAAGTATATGCATTTTTACAATATTGCAAACCTTCATTATTTTACAGGTTAACTGCTGCTAAACGATACATTACATTGGCAAACGGCTTGTACCAAAAGACTCCTCATTTAGCGGTCTAAATTGTTGGACTAAAGATATTTTCTCCTATCTCATCTATTTAAGGGTAAAATTGAGTTAGAAACGTTCAATAGGGTGAAATTTGGGTAAGGTTTTCTCACAGTGCATTACTTTTGGGCACTAATATGACAGTTAACAACATAGAATTTGGCGCACGTATGGATACTGCGTGGGCCAATGTTCGTGTAGAATTAAATGATTCAACCTTTCGTTTAAGTGATTCGAATTAAGAATTATACGTGTACAAAGAGCAAAATGTAGGTATAATCGAGAAATAGAGACAAATCCCACATAAAGGAATAGAGTTACGACGAACGTCATAGGACCGAAGTTGTAGATCACTCCTAATTGAACTGAGATTGTGCCATCCGTTTAGCGATACAACTTACCGTTTAGCCGCGAAATATCTCGAAACGAAGTTCTGCATGGACATTAAATTTGCCTCAATATTCCGATATTTTTAGGGGGTTAAAATTATATATTTAAAGATCTTGGAAGCTTTCCTTCGATTATAGGCTAAGACATATAATTTTGCCAAATTTCAAATTTCTACAGTAGCTCTTGCAGAAGAATGTGCGTCAGTCTTGCTTTGGGTGAGGGGAAGGGGTTAAAAATAAGGACTTTTGGGAAACTAAAGCTGACAAATATGCAGATGATCATTATTACGCTTGAAACGGATAAATATACCAAAATTTCGCCAAAATAGTCAGTGTATAGACACACTGTCGTAACGATTTTATTTATATACCGTAGATAAGGAATATCCTCTACATACAACACCTTTCGGGTTAAGTCCGCTGTACATAGCCTGCAAAACGGACCGTTTATGATATCTCCATTATTATTCCTCCCATCGTAAAAATACACTTGACAAAATGTTTTAGAAGTGGATTTCCATCAAGGTTGGTCGATTTCCAGTCAGGCTGATCTAGTATATATTGTGGGACAGTAAAATCACTGATTCGGTTCCCTATAAACCCCTAGTCCATTCCGGGAATTTGACATTGTATGGAGCTTAAAACTTATCGTTGGACAGGTGGATCTTAGATATGTAGTTTAGTTTAAATATCTCCAGTAGTTCTCAAGTTATAAGAAATAGGCTTTATACGCACCCGCTCTTGAGTTAAGTCCGGTGGGACTTGTACCGATACCGAAAAACGGTCCGTTAATGATATCTCCCTTATTAATCCTCGTATCGAAATGACTCATATGAGAAAGAAGGTTTGAAAATTGATTTTCATTAAAGCAGGTAGATTTCCGTTAAGTTTCGTTATGTATATTTTGTGGGACTGCAAGATCACGGTTTGGGTTTCGTATAAACCCCCAGTTAATTTAGGGATTTAGGAGCAATATTGGCCCTAATACCTACCCAAGGACAGGTGTATTCTAAATACGAAGTTTGGTAGAAATATATTCAGTAGTTTTCAAGTTATAGGCAAACAGACAAACAAACAGACACCAAAGCTAAAAAATTTGCGGATGGTCATTATTGCACCTGAAACGGATTAATGTACGGACATTTCGAAAAAATAGTCAATGTATAGACACACGTTCGTTACGATTTTTTTTATATAGATGTAAACAAGTACAGTGGTCGGCGATTACAGAGTAGACTTCTGTCTACAAGTGGTCACGGCTGGTCCATGGTCCGACAGCTCTGTACTCCGATCGAGTAACCGAGCGGAGGAGGGCTCTACGCCTCTATTCGTGAGACGGAGAAGGGCTGGTCCTCACCGTCGGCTGTCCTGGGAATGCTTTTCCTTTTTCTTTTGTGGTTTTCGAATCTCCTGCGAATGCCGAGAGAGTTCCTAGTATAGGCCACGGTCGCCAATCCCCTCACGTTCACCGAGCCTCTCCTTCACTGTAACAAATCTCCTGGCCTGAGAGACGGTATCACCGTCTAAGAGGTCCGCCTCCCCCTTCAGGGAGGGAATGAAAACATTTCATTAGTAGTAGCAGTAGGATCGAATGATGAGAACAGTGGAGAGTTGTTTACGTAAAAGATTAACGTTCTTTGGTGATGGTGTTACTTGCTGTATGGTGAAATAATAAGAGGTAATCTATCCACCTAGCCTGTTTCGTGCCCATGATGTATAGGTGTCAGATCTTTATGGTCTGTCACCGTGGTTAGCTGGTTCGAATCCTATAGTTGGAAATTTTTTTCACCATCAGAATATTGGCCATCTGGGTAAGAGAGGTGGTAGTAAAAGTAAACTCATGTCCTCGTCCCGAGGTGGTGCAGCTCTTATCAGGCACACCCCCAATGGATGTCAGCTGCATGTACCCTTTTAACTACATACCAACCATCCTGGCGTACTTAGATCTCTGGCAGTACCGTGAATAGAACGCGGCCTTCTGAGGATGGCAGCTCATAGCGCTAACCATTACGCTGCGAAGGCAGACGAGGTAGTGGTACACAATTTCCCACCATTATATTGCGTTCAAAAAGGCTGATTTCAATCCCAAACCTCTCCACCAACCATCATACGGAGCTAGAGCATTTGACTCTGTTCATGGTGATTTGTCCGTAGGATGGAGGCATTAAGACTTGAGGAGACCCCTCGGTGTTATTCGAGAAGATTAGGCTATGTGCCTATATCATATTTCACCGTCGCCCGACCTCATCTTCATCATCATCATCATCATCATCATCGCTCACCTAGAAATCAACTACAAAGATCTGCACCAGACCTATCCGTAGATCACACGACATTATATCATCATTATCTGGCCGCCTTAATACCAGTCAGAGGAGAAAATAAAGGAGGTCTAAACAATAACAGATGCAAGTTCCGTCATACACAGCCGATGCAGGTTATCAGGCAATTTGGTCTTAAACAGTAATATTCTAAACAGCAAGTGATTGTACTTCTCTTACAAGATAAATTTTAATCGAGCGTCTTGACCGTGCGGTTAAGGGCACGCAGCTCTGAACGTACATCTCTACAAGATGAATTTTGGAGATGATTTTTTTTTCTGTAGGAAGTGAGTTAGGCTCCCATCCCTTCTAAACACTAAAAGGGGCCAATGACCTTTTATGTTAGGCCCCTTTAAACAACAAGCATCATCATCATCATCAACACTAATCGAAAGAAGAAATGGTCAAGTTTCGACCCTTTAAAGATTAAAGGTATTGACAATGTAAAATGCGAAGCCATAACGGGCGATAAGATCCTACCTTCATCTCGCAAACCTAATAGTGATGCTCGGAAAAGTTCAACAGTTGACCAAGGAAAGTCAACCACGAAAGATGAAAGTGAGGAAGCTGGCACAAGGTACTGAAAGCAATATTAGACTCAGTTAGGAATGCCGTGGTGCCTGCCTCTGTGGTGTAGTGTGATTACGTGCCAATCCCGCAGGCCGGGATTCGATTCCCGGCTCTGCCACGAAATTTGGAAAATGGTACGAGGGCTGAAACGAGTTCCACTCAGCCTCGGGAGGTCAACTCAGTAGAGGGTTTCGATTCCCACCTCAGCCATTCTCGAAGTGGTTTTCCGTGGTTTTCCACTTCTCCTCCAGGTAAATGTCTAACGTAAGGCCACGGGAGCTTCATTCGCTCTTCCTTGTCTATCCGTTCCAATCTCCGATCTTACCATCCCACCACAAGGCCCTTGTTCAGCATAGCAGGTGAGGCCGCCTGGACGAGGTACTGGTCCTACTCCCCAGTTTAACCCCCCTGACCCAAAGTCGCACATTCCAGGATACTGCAGTTGAGGTTGTAGAGGTGACATCCCTCACTGAGTCCGAGGGAAAAACCAACCCTAGAGGGTAAATGGATTAAGAATTTTTTCTTTTTCTTTTTGTGAATTGGCTTTATCCCGCACTGACACAAATAGATCGTATGGCGACGATGGCATAGGAGAGGCCTAGGTGTGGGAAGGAAGCGGCCGTGGCCTTAATTAAGGTACATCCCCAGCATTTGCCTGGTGTGAAAATGGGGAACCACGGAAAATCATCTTCAGGCCTGTCAACATTGGGGCTCGAATCCACTATCTCCCCGATGCAAGCTCACAACTGTCTGCCGCGAACTTCACGGTGAACTCGCCCGGCGAAAGAAAGAAAGAAAGAAAGAAAGAAAGAAAGAAAGAAAGAAAGAAAGAAAGAAAGAAAAAAAGAAAGGCATGCCGTGGTAATGTGTGTTGAATCGAAACAATGCATAGTTTAGAACCGTAATACTAAAACTAATCTGAAGTGAAAGGATTGTGTCAACTGGATTGATATGAAATTAAATATTACAGACATAACCCAGGATAAAGTTGACTGTATATCAATGACATAACTTTAAGTCATACGATCACACGTAGTAACGCAAACTTTTTAGTTGCCATGCTTGTCTTACTGTGCATACATTGGTGCAGCCATTGCAGTCACGTCATTTATCAGACGAATCACACAACCGTTAAACATTCGGATCTGTTTACCAGCTCCTCAACAGAAGTAACTATACAACCAGTTGTAAGTAAACTTCGTCTAAACGATAAAGCCAATTACAATCGAAGTTAGTGGAAGTGCTTGGCATTGTAACCTTCACTCTGGAGAGTGGTACTTGTATAACAGACAGGATAAAGACGTGGAACTATTTGCAAGTCATGAGGGCGGAGAATGTGTTCGAGTCCTTGGCAGAGCTGGCTCGAGCTGTGGAGATGTCTAAAGTCCTGTTTACTGTCCGATCGACATCGACATCACATCTTCACTTGGTAGGATTACTCTCGCGGCTGAGCTGAATCACACTCGACTTTTGTAAAATTGCACTGACCCCCTCTGTCTTACTATTTCTTTCTTGCCGACAGAGTTACGCAGTTTTATTGACTTTCCCGTCCTTTGCTCGGGGTAGTGGAATCGAAACGCTATGTAATAATGTCCAGCTCCATGGCTAAACGGTTTGCATGCTAGCCCTCGGTCACTGGGGTCCCGAGTTCGATTCCCGACAGGGTCTGGAAATTCAACCATAATTTCGCTGACACGGGGGCTGGGTGTATGTGTCGTCTTCATCATTATTTCATCCTCATCACGCGCAGATCGCCTACGGGTGTCAAATCAAAAGACCTGCACTTGGCGAGCCGAACTTATCCTTTCGCACTCCCGGCACTGAAAGACATACACCATTTTATTTTACTATGTAATACATTGGTATTCGTACATTAAATTCTCATCCCAGTGGCTGTTTGGATCCCGAACAGCTCTACCATTAAGTGTCATCGACAACAACTCCTGTGGGTGAGGGAGTAAGGTTTCGTTAGAAACGATGAAAGGGGATAATACCGCAAGACAAGATCACACAGCGTCTAGCTGTTTCTGACACTAATTTCTTCCATTTACCTGTGTCATTCTTCTAACAGTCACTTTTCCTATGCTTTTCTTTAAAACACCTGCCGTTCGAATCCCGGCCCATGTAAGTGGGATCTCTGAAATGAAAAGTCATAACCTTGAAGTTCGAATTCCACAAAAAACTGGGTCCCGTGTCTATGATCACATATCAAAAGTCTTGTAAAACTACAAGTTTGCTATTGCTTCACCTCTGCTTTTTGATCTTACTTATTCAACTCCTATTCTCTTCCGAACCTCACACTGTTAGGTATGTGAAGCCTTGGGAGTCATCCATTTTCACACCTATCGTGGTCCTTCACATTAATTTATCGATACTCTCAGAACACATCCTTTTTTCCTTCCTGATAAGTCTTAGTTGCCAGATCCAAGATTAATATTTCGGAAGATAAGACTCAAAAATTTCGGAAGATTTTGTATTAATTTCGGAAGATGTTTATAGATGGATCTATGTCACAATTTTGTTGAAGTTATTTAAAACTAAATTTGTTTATACGGAAGCCTTCCTTTTTAGGGTCGACATAGTTAACATAGCCTTCATGATTTTAAGCCTGTTGAACACAATTTATAAATTAATCATTAATAAAGTCGATATTAGTTGAAGATGTGAAATTCACAATATCAAGGGACGTGGCAGCTTAGTAAAATCGTCACTTATCACTCAGACCAAGCTGGCCCTGATACCAATTCAGCTAGTGTACATGAATTTCTAAAAGAAGTCACGTTCCTGTTGGCTGAATTTCACGTGAAACTGAAGATTCCGGTGATCATGTCATCAAAAATTAGATAGCTTGCCCCTTTCTTTCTTCGTATTGCCCAATAATAATAATAATAATAATAATAATAATAATAATAATAATAATAATAATAATAATGTGCGCCTCTGTGGTGTAGTGGGTAGTGTGATTAGCTACCACTCCGGAGGCCCGTGGTCGATTCCCGGACCTGACACGAAAATTGAAAAGTGGTACGAGAGTTGGATCAGGGTTCTCTCAGCCTAGGGAGGTCAACTGAGTAGAGGTGGGTTCGATTCCTATCTCAGCCATCCCAGAAGTGGTTTTCCGTGGTTTGCCACTTCTCCTCCAGGCAAATGCCCGGATGGTATCGAACTTAAGGCCGCGCCGCTTCCTTCCCTCTTCCTTGTCTATCCGTTCCAATCTTCCCATCCCTCCCCCAAACGCCCCTGTTCAGCATAGCACGTGAAGCCGCCTGGGCGAGGTTCTGGTCCTCCTGACCAGTTTAATCACTCGACCCAAAGTCTCAAGTTCCAGGACACTGCTCTTGAGGGGGTAGAGGTGGGATCCCTCGCTGAGTCCGAGGGAAAGACCAACACTAGAGGGTAAACTTATTAAGAAAGGAAAGAAATAATAAGAAGAATTGTACCGGAAGGTACACCCGCCCCGTTCATTTAAACGAACCGCCTTGGAGAATGCCATCTTCAATATAAAACTTGTAACAAATTGTGCAAGGAATTATAACTTTTGTCAACAGATGTCTCTACTAAAATCTTATGTTATGCCCTCTAGTGTGAAGAGGAACTATTAAGATTGCAAAGTAATTTAACATTTTAAGGTTTACTAAACTGAATCGCTTATTCCTTGTTTTTGGTGAGTTAAAGTTTACAACACTTCTAGCTCTGTCCGCCAACTTCAAATATTGACCAATAGGAATTTCTGTATATGTATTTTTCCACCAATCACATACATCCTTTCCCTTTTTATTTAAGCAATGGAAATTGGGGATGTGTCGGGCCTTAGCTCAGAGTTTTCTAGATCTTTCCTCTCGGGCATAAAAGCTGGCACATTTCTCAACCAGGTTGGCTTATTCATCGCTCCATTCCAGTGTGTGCCTGTGAGCGGAGGCGGGGGTTGCCGCTTTTGTCGTCGAGATGTCCATCAGATCAAGGTAAAGGCGGTCCTGGCTTAATTAAGTAACAGGTTTTGACAGCTTAAGAAACTTAGCCGAAATTCGGGAATAGGTAGTGCGAGATCCTCTTGCGTTCCCTATCAACTTGACTTGGAGGTGACTACGACTTTGTAACCGTTTTCTGTCTGTAGCTTTTGTAACTTAAATTTCCTCGAACTAGTCACCTCAGTAGTATAGGCTTAGAATCTGTAACTTCGGGCCAGAAGCCCAAATAGCGTTTTAATCTTTTAATTGCAAATATCACAGAGTGCAAGTATTCGCCTCCACATCATTTTGATTTTTGGGCCAGTAACTTTAACCTGCTTTTTTTTTTTCAGAAAAGCTCGGTGGACTGGGTATTCGATACCCCTGTGAAGTTCTATTTCACTTTGTGTAAATATGTTAGACGGCTGTGCATCTAGGACAGTAAAATACTGTTGAAATTGTAAAATTTAGGTTGTGCCTTTGATAGGCCTGGATATTTTGTTGCAAATTTTATAGAGCGTAAACGCTCTGGGTATTATTTTAAATGTTGAAGGATGCCTTTGGAAGGCTGTAATGTTGTGCGGAGAATAGTCTCCTGGACTCCGAGATAATTTTGTGAGCAAAAGGTGCTCTTGAAACAGTGTATATTTTGAATACTCTGTAAAAGAATTTGGGAGGGTCATCTCCTTGATTATTTTTGAAAGGAGCCGCAGCGCTCATTGGAGAATGTATAATTAGTGAGCTTCAAGCTCAAGGTTGTTGTCACTCGATTTTCTAAAATTGTTACCCACGCTTATGTTTTTTAGATGAATTTTGTAAAGTCTTATTTATGAAATGAAAAAAAAAAAAAGAAAAATCTAGCTGAAGAAGAAATGTAACCATAATTTTAAAGTTTTAAACCAATATTCTGATTGTCCTATCTTGACCCATTTATGCCCGCATCTTCTTTCACATCTGTAAACCACAGAAATCCCATAACAAGTAGTAGAAGAGCGTGGTTGAATGGGTCTAGATAAAGCCTCTTTTGACGGTTACTAATAGAAATCAACATCGAACTCCAATAATTTTCTTGGTTGGTGGAAATTTTCAAAATTCGTAAGATTTTCTATCACTATGTCTGGTCCTCACGAAGTCCTTGCAAACGGGCACTTGCGCAGGGAGTATTTGACTGATGAACTTCTAATTGGGAAGGTTCAGTTTGACGACACGGTTGTGGCAGATATTTCCAAACTTAAGGAATCCTTAGAATTTCCTCTTTATATCCCGGTATTTGGGGAGAAAGAAATTGATGAGGCTCTATCCACTATCACGGATAATACCACCGAGCTAGCTTCGGTAGTTAATTTTTAAAGTAAGTGATCCCTCGGCTACTGAACTTAAAAGGGTTCAAGCTAGATTATTTCATTTTTATAAGGGCATCTCCAAATTTTACATTAATTCGACTAATGAGGTAATTTCATTTCTAACGTTTTCAGTCGAATTTCAAGACCTTCCCTTAATATTTGCTCTCTCTCTCACTCTCAAATACTCCTAATAATTTACCACTATTCGATAGATGTTCTCTCGGAAAAAATAGTAAAAACAATAGCTGATAGATTTTCTATGGAAGACTTCCACGCCCACCTCTTGGCTAACTTCATTCTGGCTACAGCTATGTCATCCCTGATTCAGAAGTACTACTTTAGAGTTCAGAGGTTGGACAAGAATCTTGCCGACTTTATCCAAGATATAAAGTTTTATACCAGGATATTTGCTCTTCATTTTCCAGAAGAGCAAATTCTGCAAACCATAGTAGAAGGAATCTCTCCGCCCTATAGGACATACCTATGTTTCGCCTGTCAGCCCACCTTCAAGGAACTCGGGGCAATGGCAGTGTCAGCCGAAGGGGTGAGGTACGCTGACACTTTAAGAGTCGCCAGGGAGCCCCTTGCGTTATCTAACAGTTCTCGGCCACCACCTCGCCGAACCTTCCCCGCACATAAGTGTTACGTGCGCGGATCGCCTGAACACCTTAGAAACAAATGCTCTTTGGCAGAAACCTGTGGAACGAGCTCGATAGCTGCAGTCGCTTAAGTGCGGCCAGTATCCAGTATTCGGGAGATAGTAGGTTCGAACCCCACTGTCGGCAGCCTTGAAAATGGTTTTCCGTGGTTTCCCATTTTCACACCAGGCAAATGCTGGGGCTGTACCTTAATTAAGACCACGGTCGCTTCCTTCCCACTCCCAGCCCCTCCCTATCCCATCGTCGCCATAAGACCTATCTGTGTCGGCGCGACGTAAAGCAACTAGCAAGAAAAAAGAAACTACTGGATCTAGGAACGGAGCAGGTCCGTCCCGAAGTCGTTTCAAGTGCGCGTCGTTTTTCTATCTAGCCAAGAATTGTACATCACGTAACAACACACCGTCTTGTTCAACTTCTGGTGCTGCCTCCACTAACCCAGGCGATAGGAAGTGACTAGTGTCATCGGCTGAGTCTCAATGTTCGCCTTCCAGAGGCTCAGCCCCTGTTAAATTAGGCAACAATCTTTCAAGGAAGAGACTTCCTCTAATTTATTATTTGAAGGCCCGAGGGAATACCTTAAAATTGCTTCCGGAACTCCTTGATTTTTGCCATATCTTAAAATTGAAGTGAATAACGAACCCGTCACGGCGTTGCTAGATTCAGGGAGCGTTAGCTCCATTATTTCCGAGGAGTAGTACCTTAAACGGAAAGCTTGTTGCAAATATCCGGACTGTTGTTTGTCTTCCATTAAATGTGTTTCGGAAAATTCTTCACCATTGGAAATTTTAGGCTTCATTTTTGTTAAAATTCGAATCTCAAAATTATTTTGGAAAATTAAGTTATTTTTAGCTAAACAATTATCTTGCCCTAATATTGGGGGCCGATTTTATGTCTCATTCGGGTCTTGTGCTCGAATTTCAGAGCAAGTCGTGCACATTCAAGTTTGCTATTAACTGTAATATTCCTCTTTTCAAATGTAAATCTGTGTCATTAGCATCTATTTCGCCTGGCAGAGTGAGATGTCGTTAGATTTTAGACATCTACCTGAGGAGCAGGTGGTGGAGAGTATTAGAAGGTTGTGTCAATCTTTTCCTACGTATTTTCAGAAACCCTTGGCGTCACTGACCTTATTAACTATAAGATTGAGCTATCAGTTCTATTCCAGTTATGTTTCCTCCTTATAGGCTATTCCCACCTAAAATGAAGGCTCTTAAGGAAATCATTGAGCAGATGTTGAGGGATGGTATTATCCGACCTTCAAAGTCGGCGTATTCATTGCCCATTGTTCTTGTACCGAAACCTCAGTGTGGTTTCAGACCTGTTGTTGATTTTAGGGCTTTGAACCGTAAGGTCGTATTACAGTTGGTGCCCCTTCTGGATCTTAATTCTTGTTTCTCATGGTTTCGGAAGAAGGCTAAGTTCTTTACCATCATAGACCTTAACTAGGCCTAAAATCAAATCCCTCTGGCAGAAGAATCAAAATATCTAACGGCTTTCGCCACGGATTGGAATTTGTATGAATAAAACCTCGTGCCTTTCGGCCTCCCCACAGGCGCGGCTGTCCTTACTAGACTGCTGGATAGGGTCTTCTCCGATATCAAATTTGACTATCTGTATCATTACCTCGACGATGTCATCGTGTTTTCGGAGACCTTCGAAGAGCACTTAGAGCATCTGAAAAAAGTCCTAACTCGTCTTCGTAAGGCTCAGTTTACTTTTAAGTTATCGAAGGTAGCTTTTGCTAAGCTTTCTATGTCATTCTTGGGGCATATTGTGTCCTCCGATGGTGTTTCTATCGACCATTACAGAATACAAGCCATTCGTGACTTCAAACCTCCTAACGATATGAAGGGAATTGCTAGGTTCATAGGCATGGTGAATTTCTTCAGGAAATGTATTCCTAACTTGACTAGGGCGGCGCCCCTAAACCTACTTAGTACAAAAGGCGTCAAGTTCGAATGGGGGCCATCGCAAAAGCTGCTTTTAAAGCTTAAATTAGCTCTTTGTAACGCCCCAGTATTAGCTATACCAGATTTCTCTAAGAAATTCATTGTTCAAACCGATGCCTCTTCACCTGCCGTTGCACTCTCCTTGTTCAGGAAACGGAACATGGAAGGCGGCCTATTGCCTATGCATCAAGGACTTTATCGGCTGAAGAAGCCAAGTACTCCATCTATGAATTAGAGGGTTTAGCAGTCTTATTTGCCCTGGAGAAGTTCCGCCTTTATCTGGAACCTGACAAATTTGAATTATAGACAGAGAACTGAGCCTTAAGTTGGATTTCAGCTAGGCTTCGTCTTACGGGACGTACAGCCCGTTGGGCTATCAGAACTTCTTCCTTCCAATTCGACGTACGACACATTCGAGGATCTAAAAATGCGTTCGCAGATGGACTAAGCCGTCTGTTTTCTAATGATGGTGTGACCAGTGAACTGGATTATAGTTATTCTCCTCCCACGCCCATACCTTCTAGTGTTAGTGCTATTCTCACTGATGCCCCTATGTTATTTCATGATATCGAGAAATATCAAAGAGAAGATCAAGTGCTGGGTCCTATAATGGAAACCCTTTCTTCGGGGGAGCATGTTGTCCCGTATGTGTTGAGGAACGGGGTTTTGTGTTGCCTTTCGAGGCACGATCAGAAGTGGAAGGTTGTGGTTCCAACTGTCCTCGTGCCCATGATCCTCAAATACTATCATGAGACCCCCATTAGTGAGGCATTTTGGCATCGTCGAAACAAGGGAAAAATCAGAGAGATGTTTATTTATGGACGGCGAAATCGGAGAAATGATTAAAGCATTTAAATCGTACTTACTTAGGAAGCCCACATTGTCGACTAAACTAGGGATATTGTCATCGCATCAGGCATCTCGCCCCATGAAGCGTTTGTGCATAGACTACGTAGGACCCTTCCCTCAATCAAAGGGGAACGGGAATAAATTTATTCTTGTATGCTTTACAAGATTTTCATGGTTATTTCCGACTAAGCTGGATAGCGCTCAATCCACCATTTCTTATCTTAATACTATCTTTGCGTCTTTTGGTCCCTGTCAATATATAGTTTCTGATAAAGCAAAGGCTTTCACCTCTAACTTATTCCGAAAATACTGTTTTGACCTGTCCATATCCCACGTAACACTTCGCTTATTACCCTCAACCATATCTGGCTGAGCGGGTCAATTGTAACCTTCGATTTGCTTTGATAGCCTTTCATCATGAAGATCATTCCAGGTGGGATACTTCTCTGCATTGGTTATATTTTGCTTTAAAATCGGCTGTTCATGAGTCCCACAAGTTCACTCCTGCCTCTTTCATGTTCAAGTTTGTTTCCACCACGCCGCTTTCTAAACTTTTTGTCACTCAGAGACATATTGCCAGAGATAATAGATCCTGATAATATCATAGATTTGTGGAGGAAGGCTAAAAGTAATCTTAAGACTTTTTATTAAAAGGCTAGAGAGAGATATGATCGTGGACGGAGGCCCACCAATTTAAAGGTCGGAGATCAGGTCATGGTTAAGAATTTCGTACCTGCAGGCAAGTTTGCCCCCGGATTTCATGGACCATGTACCATTTTGGATTTCTTAACACCAGTCACGCTTTTGGTGAGCAACCCCGCTACTGAGAGAATATTTAGTGTTCATATCTCCTAGATTAAAGCAGTATGAAGTTTCAAGTTTTGACAATTTAGGCAACTCAGTTTTGGCAATAAGAAATCGGCTATGTTTCTTTCGGTTTCAGCTCAGTAACTAAAGAACTTTTTTATTAAATCAGTTTGTAAGGCATATTAGGAGGACTTCTTCTCTGCCCATATCCATCTAAGAACAGTGCCTTATTTATGTCCTGGATCCTGTACAACCTTCCCCTCTAGTAAGGTTTATTTTCTCCTATGGCCTGAATGCCATTACCTTTCTCCCCCGACTACACCAACCAACCCAGCAAATCACACACGCGTTCTAAATGCCACCCGCCTCATATGAACCTGCAGAAAAATAAACCAACTCTCGCTCTCCATAAAAACAATCTCTGTCGCCAAGTTATTGACTGTTTCAGTGCCCTCCTTGTCACCTTTGGCTGTCTCTCAACATCTGTCGAGTGACGCTGGCGTGGGGTAAGGGCCCACTCTTCTGTGGCCCAGTCTCCTTCATAACGGCGTGCTGGAGCACCATCCTTTCCGACAAGGGCTGAAGTGCGGTATCTGAACCGCCTACACATCTTGGAGCAGTGTCATTATATCTGATGTGTGGCGACCATCACCATGGCTACACCACCTCTCAAGGTAGCGGGAGGCGTATATGAGGGTACTTGGAGATGGGGCCGAGGGACCCGACCCGGGTATTGGCTGAGGCGGCCACACTTGCCGTAAAAGTTGTACTGCTCAACCCGGACTTTTACGACTTCAGGAAGACTTCAGGAAGACTTCAAGACTCATTCTGACATTTCGTTCAATTGAAATTTCATCGAGAATTATTCTATCTTCAAATCCAAGTGTAAATTATTTTTCTAACCAGCTAAATTTCCAACTGTCCCCCCGATTAAAAACTTTTGGGGAGGAGGTCTGCACCGGAAGGAGAATGCCATCTTCAATATAAAACTTATAACAACTTGTGGAAGGATTTTGAACTTTTGTCAACAGATGTCTCTACTAAAAACTTATGTTGTGCCCTCTAGTGTGAAGAGGAACTATTAAGGTACTTTTAAATGCTATTTATTCGGGCGTGGACCTAAGAAGATCTATTGTACATACTTTGCACAATATGTTGTGAACCTGCGTGTATTTAGAAATGGAGGGAGTGTAAGTGTTGAATGTGAGGAAAGGAACATTAAGGACGACACAAACACCCAGTCCCCACGCCAGGGATATTAATCATTTAAAATTAAAAAACCCTGAACCGGCCGGGAATCGAACCCGGGGTGACACGTTGCCCCCTACACCGCGCGGCCAGACAACAAATAAGATTGCAAAATAATTTGTTATTTTAAGGTTTACTAAACTGAATAGTTTATTCCTTGTTTTTTGGTATGTTAAAGTTTACAGCACTTATACCTCTGTCCACCAAATTCAAATATTGACCAACAGGAATTTTTGTATCTGTATTTTTCCATCAATAACATACATCTTGTCCCTATTTAATTACCCAATGGAAACTGGGGGTGTGTCGGGTCTTATCCCAGAGATTTCTGGATCTTTTCTCTCGGGTATAAAAACTGGCACATTTTTCCACCAGGTTGGCTTATTCATCGCTCCAGTCTAGTGGGTGGTTGTGAGGGGAGGCTGGGGTTGCAGCTTTCGTCGTCGATTTGTCTATCAGATCAGGGTAATGGTGGTCCTAGCTTAATTAAGTAACAGGTTTTGACAGCTAGCTCGAGGGGAAGGTTCCAGAAACTTAATAATGTAACTTATATTTCAATCTTCTAATATAAATTTCAAAAAAGCCAAAATTGGGGAATAGAGAGTGTGATACCCTCTTGCGTTCCCTATCAACTTGACTTTGAAGAAACTGTGGCTTTGTAACCGTTTTCTGTCTGTAGCTTTTGTAACTTAAATTTCCTCGAACTAGTCACCTCAGTAGTATAGGCTTAGAATCTGTAACTTCGGGCCAGAAGCCCAAATAGGGTTTTAATCTTTAAATTGCAAATATCAAGGAGTGCAAGTGTCCGCCTCAACATAATTTTGATTTTTGGGCCAGTAATTTTAACCTGCTGGTTTTTTTTCTTCACAAAGGCTCGGTAGACTGGGTATTCGATACCCCTGTGAAGTTCTATTTCACTTTGTGTAAATATGTTAGACGGCTGTGCATCTAGGACAGTAAAATACTGTTGAAATTGTAAAATGTAGGTTGTGCCTTTGATAGGCCTGGACATTTTGTTGCAAATTTTATAGAGCGAAGACGCTCTCGGTATTAATGTAAATGTTGAAGGATGCCTTTTGAAGGCTGTAATGTTGTGCGGAGAATAGTCTCCTAGACTCCCAGATAATTTTGTGGAGCAAAAGGTGCTCTTGAGCATTGTAGACTTTGAATATTCTGTAAAAGAAATTGGGAGACTATTTTTGAAAGGAGCCGCAGCGCTCATTGGAGAATGTATAATTAGTGAGATTCAAGCTCAAGGTTGTTGTCATTCGATTTTCTAAAATTGTTACCCAAGCTTATGATCTTTTGTACCTGAATTTTGTAAAGTCTTATTTCTGGAAAAAGAAAAAGATAGCTGAGGAAGAAGTATAACCATAATTTTAACGTTTTAAATCAATATTCTGATTGTCCTATCTTGACCCATTTATGCCCACACCTTCTTTCACCTCTGTAAATTACGGAAATCCCGGAACATTAATAATAATAATAATAATAATAATAATAATAATAATAATAATAATAATAATAATAATAATAATATTTAACGTCTCTTCTAGCTGCTAGATGCCTTAAAAGAAGCCAATATTTCAGAATATTACTCCACACATATTATTTACCGTGCAGAAAGCCAAGGACACATAGTTGTCCGGTTTGAATAATTTTTTGTACCATGATTTCATCGGTTCCAAAGAAGAAAATGGGAAACGATTTCAGTGCTCATTTTCCTAGTACACCTCTTCAGTAGTAGATGACGATGGACTTTCCGACTCCTCTTTCACGAACCTCTTCACTTAACCTACACACAGTACACTGGGCTACAGTACCAATTACCGAAGAAACACTTGGTAGTGGAATATATTACTTTTTCATTGGGTTGGTGGGAAGTAGAAGAAATTGGATGAAGTCCACATGTGCGACATGTCATGTTCGCGAGACTACTAGGGCGTTGGTAAAGTGGCTGTGAAAGAAATAACATGAATTTATTGCCAAAGGGTTCTAGGAATGTGATGTCAAGGTCAACTGCTCTTAGCACGGATTAAGGGAATTAAAGTAATAGTAAACGGTACAGAGCAGTGACTACTTCTCTTTGTGGAAATATTACTCTACAGAGGTTAGTAGTCGGTGACGTCAGAGTTCTCTGAATTTGGGAGAGTAATGTTACATAAGTATGATTTAACAGTAGCACGCTCACTGTATTAACCTTAAAGTACCCTATACGTGATCCCCGGGTGGTGCTAAGCGAGCAACTGCGGACAGGCGACCAGACATATTTCTCTCCTGGTCAAGATACAACATTAATGAACATGGCTCCACTATCCAAAGGTCATTTTCAGGACCAAACTACTACTACTACTACTACTACTACTACTACTACTACTACTACTACTACTACTACTACTACTACTACTACTACTACTACTACTACTACTACTAGGAGACTGGGACCTCTGTCCGTATTTACCAACTTAATATAGAAGGCATTAGCCGATCCAAGAGTGAAGCGCTGTCTAAACTGCTACTTCCTTATTGAAGTTCACTTAGTAGTTATCCAAAAAATTCATGCATCAGATGATCAGCAGTTGAGAACAAGAGGAAAGATTCCAGAATATGATCTTCTGGGAGCTACCTATCATCAAGCGTATGGTAATGCCACCTACGTACGCTCCACCGCAGATAATGCCTACCTTGTCTCTTCCAGTACAAGTGAGGATATTCACACTGTTGTTACTCGAATAGGTGACACTGTATTCTTAAATATCTATAAACCACCCAATGTCGAGTGGCCTAGTCAAGTTTTAGATGTGCATCCACACCCAGCTGTCTGTGTAGGAGACTTCAACAACCATCATCAGGAGTGGAATTATAGAACCAACGACGACAATGGAGATTCGCTAATGGGTTAGGTTGAAATTAATGAACTTTTCCAAGTTTTCGACGCCAAGGATCGAGGTACTTTTATATCTGCAGCATGGAGATTAGAGTATTGCCCTGACCTATGCTTTGTGTCTAGAAACAAAGACGATAAATCCTTACCAATCATCCGGAAAGTGCTCATAGACTTTCCTCATAGCCAGCACCGACCAGTCCTCTATGAACTTGGAATCCAGATTCCTCCAGTTTCAACTACCCCACGACCACGCTGGAACTTCATTAAAGCTAACTGGTCTGCCTTTACAGAGGACCTTGACAATGTTTTGCGAAAGATACCACCAACAAGTACAGGATATGAGAAATTCGTGGGAACTATGATATCTACAGCAAAAAAGCACATCCCTAGGGGCTTTCGTAGAGAGTATATCCCTAGATGGAGCGAGGAAACAGATAATCTGTATCAACAATACATTGATAGTGGTGATCACAAAATTGCAAATCAACTTTTACATAGCTTAGATTCTGCAAGAAGACAAAAGTGGATTTCAAAAGTTGAATCTCTTGACTTTACAAAATACAGTCGTGAAGCTTGGTCCCTTCTCAGGAAGCTGGGGAATGGAAAACCCATTACATGAATGAATTCAGAAATTCACCTAAACAAAATTGCATCTCATATAGTCATGACATCCAAAAGTAGCAGGGATAAAGTATTCACCAAACGAATAAATAAGAATCTGAAAATCCTGAAGGACAGTGTCCCAGATATATCGGAGTACTCCAGACCTTTCACTGAAAATGAGATAACTATTGTAATTGCTGATATCAAGCCAGGCAAAGGACTGGTGTGAATGGTATTTACCCAGAATTTATCACTCATTGTGGGGATAGATCTAGAGTATGGTTGCCCACCTTCTTCACGAACGTTCTACAGAGTGGGCAATTGCCAAAGCTATTCAAACAAAGATCATAGCCATCTTGAAAAAAGGCAAAGCCAGCGATGGACCAGGGAGCTATTGACCTATTTCTCTGCTTAGTGTGATATATAAATTTCTATAAAGGCTCCTTCTCAATAGAATTGGCCCAGAGATCCTCGAGAAAATCCCAGTGGAGCAGGCAGGACTCAGACCGAACAGAAGCACTACATACCAAATAATGTCCCTTACAACCTACATAGAAGCAGGCTATCAGAGAAAGCATAAGACGTCAGTGGCTTTTATTGATCTGACAGCAGCCTATGATACAGTTTGGAAGGATGGACTACTCTTCAAGTATCTGAAATGGATGCCATGTTAGACGACTGCCTGGCTCTTGAATAATATGCTAAGCCAAAGACTTTTCCAAGTACATATGGGGAATGCTGTGAGCACCAAATGATCACTAAATAATGGACTTCCTCAGGGTACTGTTCTTGCTCCAATCTTGTTTAGCCTATATATCTCAGACATGTCTGCCACAATTTCAAGAAAATTTGGATATGCCGATGATTGGGCTATTGCTACCAGAGATAAAACATTCGAGAAATCCGAGATGACCTTAACGGTCGACATAAAAGTGCTGGAACAGTACTTTAAATTTGGAGACTTACACTTAATGCCAATAACAGAAGTATGCTGCTTCCGTCTAAACAGTAAGATGGCTAACAAACAATTGCAGGTGTACATTGGAAATCAGTTATTGAGACTTAATAGATTCCCTAAATACCTAGGAGTTACCTTAGATAGAACACTCTTTTTTAGACAACACCTTCGTAACGTCCAATCCAAAGTAAGAACGCGCAACAACGTAATCCAAAAATTATGTGGTACAACTTGGGGTTCAACAGAAACTTTACTCCGATGCACCACTTTGGGATTTGTGTTCTCGGCTGCTGAGTACTGCGCTCCTGTTTGGCTGAATAGCCCTCACACCAACCTCATAGATGCGCCACTCAACACCACGATGCGTCTCGTCACTGGCACAATAAGGTCTACAGCCAAATATTCTCGACCTATTCTCAGCTATATCTTCCCACCAGATCTTCGACGTTAAAACGCTCTCCTCAGGGAATTTAAGAAATTAATAAATAATCCCCAGTTACCAATAAATGACGACATCACCGATGTTCATCTGAATCGTCCAAGATCCCGAAATCCACCAATAAGAACTGCAATAGAACTGAAGAATACCAACTTCAATATTACTAAGGAATGGCAGGGAAGACAAGATACTAGACCTGAGTCAACTTTGCCACACATAGGATCGTCACTGCCACCTGGATTTGAGCTTCCTCGGAAAAAATGGTCTACTCTTAATAGGATACGATCGGGCTATGGTAACTGCGCAGTTTTCCACTAGAAGTGGATAAGAATTCCTACGCCTAACTGCGACTGTGGTGTCTCTAAGCAGACCATCCTGCACATTATCAGCGAATGTCCAAAAAGAAACTACAGTGGCGATATCAGTGACTTTGCTCATGCACTTCCAGAGACAGCTAGCTATAAAAATAACCTGGATATAAATATATAGTTTGGTCTTCAAAATCATTGTGTGTTGTACCTGTAAGGCCATACGCTAAATAAATAAATAAATAAATAAATAAACTGCTGAGGAGCTATCTGACGGTGAGATAGCAGACTTGGTCTTGAAAACCAAGAATAACGGCTGAGAGGGTTCGTCGTGGTGATCACAGGACACCTCATAAACTGCAGGCCTTCGGGCTGAGCAGCGGTCGCTTGGGAGGCCATGGCCCTTCGGGGCTGTTACGCCATGGAGTTTGGTTTTCTCTGTCCATAATGTTTAAATATTAATATTTTCAGTATCATGAATTCGTGATTCCAAGATATTCAATTATTCATGGTACAGAGATAAAAATCGAATATCCTGTCAGCTAAAATAACCCATGGAGATGCGTGTTTGAAAGTCGACTTTCTACCAACGTGAAACACACAACACCAATATAGTTATAACGTGCAACGTTATGAAGCTTTTGTTTGGAAGCGCCAATCTTGAATCAAGCTGTTATAAATGTCTAAATATAATACTCTGATAGATGTAAGGAAGTCATACTTGACGATGAGGTGAAGTTTCGTTCGTTCGTTCGTAATCTGTTTACCCTCCAGTGTCGGTTTCTCCCTCGGACTGAGCGAGGGATCCCACATCTACCACCTCAAGGGCAGTGTCCTGGAGCTTCAGACCCTGGATCGGGGTATACAACTGGGGAGGATGACCAGTACCTCGCCCAGGCGGCCTCACCTGCTATGCTGAACAGGGACCTTGCGGGGGATGGGGTGATTGAAAGGGAAAGACAAGGAAGGGGGAAGGAAGTGGCCGTGGCCTTAAGTTAGGTACCATCCCGGCATTTGCTTGGAGGAGAAGTGGGAAGCCACGGAAAACCACTTCCAGGATGGCTGAGGAAGGAACAGAACCCCCCTCTACTCAGTTGACCTCCCGAGGCTGAGTGGACCCCGTACCAGCCCTCGTACCACTTTATAAATTTCGTGGCAGAGCCGGGAATCGAACTCGGGCCTCGGGGGGTGGCAGCTAATCACACTAACCACTACACCACAGAGGCGGACTGGTGAAGTTTCACTAAGTAAAGATGAAAACCTACAACCTGTTTTCCAGTCATTGACCGGGTCAGGGATGTAAGGAATGAATCATATATATAGGCTATTAGTAAGATGGGATCGCCACTCCCAATGTGACTTAGTAATGACTGATATATGCTATGAAATGTTAATAGGGAGAGTTTCTGGAATGAAAGATGACAGAGAAAACCGGAGTACCCGGAGAAAAACCTGTCCCGCTTCCGCTTTGTCCAGCACAAACCTCACATGAAGTGACCGGGATTTGAATCACGGTATTCAGCGGTGAGAGGTCGGCGCGCTGCTGTCTGAGCCACGGAGGGTCTTTTCCCAAAGTAATCAATAGTAATAAAATATTTAAAAATGAATGCGAAGGCGATATGCAGTACGGCAATTATTATTTTTTACTTGATATAATATATATTTCAGTGTAACGAATTCGTGATTCAAAGACGTTGAATTATTCCAGGTACAGAGATAAAAATTGAACATCTCATTGTTCTACCAACATGCAGCGTTATCAACTGAGTGCCAATGAAGATACTGTCATACTTTGATAGAGCGGTGTTACGTACACTCTTAATAATCTGAAAGTAAACTACTCAGCAATTTTATTACTCCCTGTATAATTCAAATTTTACATTAAAGGGTTTGTTTGAAAATATGGACGTTGATATAGTCGTATTCGTATAGTTTTTAGGGGCTATAATGTCTTGAATATAAATCAGCATTTTTAAAATCGTAGATCAGTGGTTAAGTCCAGTCCATAGTTCAACAGGAAAACTCCATTGTTCGAAAATACGAGTTTCGAATCCTGGCATAAGCTGTGTTTGTCATTAGTACTGTTTTTATTCCATATTTTCTGAAATTTCCTCCCAACAATGCACAGACGGTAGCATCCCGGCCAGGAGAATTTTTAAACTAAAGGTCCTTTCCCCGTGTTACAAATTCTTCGCAAAACTGGAAGTACCACGGTTATGATCACGATCACAATAGACAAGTAAAACTATGTTTGTATGCTTTTATAATGCATTTCAATTCTTATGGCACTCATCTATATTTTACGCCTAATAATAATAATAATGATAATAATAATAATAATAATAATAATAATAATAATAATAATAATAATAATGCCGAGTGGTCTGATGAAAGAGATCTTTCGAGTTGACACTCCATAGGCGACCCGTGCATCTATGAGGATGGGGTCCCACCTAAGATGAATTCTGCTGCTGTAAACGGCATAAACATCCAGCCCCGAGCCAGAGGAAAATGTTAGTATCCCCGGCCCAACCGGTAATTGAACCCAAGATACTTTGGATGAAAGACCAGCAAGTTAACTGTTTAGCCATTTCATTTTTTTTTTTTCTGCACTACTAGCAGAGTTGTCCTATGGCAGAAACATTCAAGTTATTTAAGCCTTTTGAATCCTGAAAGATGCCCTAAGCTCCTACAACAAATCAAAATAACGTCGGTGGATGCAGAGTGGGTTTTGGCTCAAGGGTCCGTGGTCCGTGGTCCAAGAGCTCTGCACTCCGACCGGCTAAACGAGCAGAGGAGTGGTGGCCACGGCTGTACCGTGGCTCTACTCCTCTGTATTCGGGAGACGGCATAGAGCTGGATCTCATGGCTGGCTCCAACCGTCGGCTCTCCTGAGAATGGTTTTCCGTGGTTTTCCATTCTCATGCACTAAGGCGAATACCGGGACAGTTCCTAGTATAGGCCACGGCCGCCGACCCCATCACCTTCTCCGTGCATCTCCTTCACCGTAACAAATCTCCCGGCCTGAGATACGGTGTCTATGAGGCCCGGCTCCCCCTTCAGGGGAGGAATGAAAACGTTTTAGTAGTAGTAGTGGTGTCAGTATAAAGAGCCTCCGTGGCTTAGACGGCAGAGCGTCGGCCTCTCACCGCTGGGTACCGTGGGTCAAATCCCGGTCACTGCATATGAGATTTGTGCTGGACAAAGAGGAGGCAGGACAGGTTTTTCTCCGGGTTCTCCGGTTTTCCCTGTCATCTTTCATTCCAGAAACACTCTTCATTATCATTTCATAGCATTTATCAGTCATTAATAATCACTTTGGAAGTGGCGACCCCATTGTACTAATAGCCTACATGTTTCATTCATTACATTCCTGACCCGGTCAAGGGCTGGAAAACAGGCTGTAAGATTTCGTTTTCAATTTCATTTTCAGTACCAAAATCAAAGCATATCAATAAAACAAATTTACTCCATATTTCGACATGTAGCCTAAATAAGATTTGAACATTTCTATAATTATTATAGTAGGCCTATATCTTTCCTATCGTTTATCCCAACTTGCGGGATCCGCTGAATATAATAAATTATCATTATAGTAATGTCATAAAACATACAACCATCACCGAGCTCGATAGCTGCAGTCGCTTAAGTGCGGCCAGTATCCAGCAATCGGGAGATAGTGGGTTCGAGCTCCACTGTCGGCAGCCCTGAAGATGGTTTTCCGTGGTTTCCCATTTTCACACCTGGCAAATGCCAGGGCTGTACCTTAATTAAGGTCACGGCCGCTTCCCTCCACTTGACAGACATTTCCTATCCCATCGTCCCCATAAGACGTATCTGTGGCGGTGCGAGGTTATGAAAAATAGCAAAAAAAAAAAAAACATACGACCATCCATGTCCTCCGTTTATCTGAGGCTGTGCGTCATGCGTTAGTAAATATTCCTTTACATCTGTGTTGATAAACTGAACTATGAATGGCGCGGAATAGGTCTCACTGTGTACGTAATATCGTGTAGCGCAGTTCATAATATTCTGGTATTTCATACGAATACTATGAGACTTACAGCCTCCATATGTTTTTTTTTTTTTTTTTTTGCTAGGGGCTTTACGTCGCTCCGACACAGATAGGTCTTATGGCGACGATGGGATAGGAAAGGCCTAGGAGTTGGAATGAAGCGGCAGTGGCCTTAATTAAGGTACAGCCCCAGCATTTGCCTGGTGTGAAAATGGGAAACCACGGAAAACCATCTTCAGGGCTACCGATAGCGGGATTCGAACCTACTATCTCCCGGATGCAAGCTCACAGCCACGTGCCTCTACGCGCACGGCCAACTCGCCCGGTTTCATATGTTTGGTTTACAGTGAATAACGTCCGACTCGTTGGCTGAATGGTCAGCGTACTGGCCTTCGGTTCAGAGGGTCCTGGGTTCGATTCCCGGCCGGGTCGGGGATTTTAACCTTAATTGGTTAATTCCAATGGCCCGGGGGCTGGGCGTTTGTGCTGTCCCCAACATCCCTGCAACTATCCTCCACCACAATAACACGCAGTTACCTACATATGGCAGATGCCGCCCACCCTCATCGGAGGGTCTGCCTTACAAGGGCTGCATTCGGCTAAAAATAGCCACACGAAATTATTAAATTATTATACAGTGAATAACTATGTGAATTTCTGGAGAGCAATGAGATCCGTTTTCCTGTCATTTTGTGTTCAGGAGAGTTCATCACCACTAACTCTCCTAGTGATGGACACCTCGTGACTTAATTGTGAAAAACAGGACCCCAACTAACTGAGGCATTGGTCCCACTTGCTTCTGACAAATTCACTCCGTCAGCTTCTTCTTAAACCCCTTATTTCCGTCACCCTTGTGGGGTTGCGGGCCCAAAGTGTGTAGCACATTTGGACTTAGACCAGTTTTACGGCCGGATGTCCTTCATGACACCAGTCCTATAAGGAGGGATGTACTGACTATTGCGTGTCTCTGTGGTGGTTGGTAAAGTGTGTTGTGTACATGTGAAGACGGGTGTATCGAGACCAACACCTAGCCCCAGAGCCAAAGGAATTAACCAGACACGGTTAAAATTCCACTCGGCCAGGAATTTAACCCAGGGTTCTCTGAACCGAAGGCCTTGACTCTGAAGACACGCCTCGAACCTCCTTCGGTCGACTAATATGCTCCTTTGAGCTTATCAATGTTAGGTTTGTGATACACGTAGTTTTTCATTTTCTCCACTCGCCATGCCTACTTCTTTGCTTTATCCAATATGTTCATTCTCTGAAGGAGCTAACCTCTTCCTTCTTATCCTTTAATGAAAATTGCAAAGGACTGGTAATTTCTAGGAATTTCCTCTTAAGTTTACAATCATTGCCAACGGGTATAAGAATAGTTG
The DNA here is from genome assembly GCF_040414725.1 of Anabrus simplex. Classification (NCBI taxonomy): domain Eukaryota; kingdom Metazoa; phylum Arthropoda; class Insecta; order Orthoptera; family Tettigoniidae; genus Anabrus; species Anabrus simplex. The sequence goes on along the minus strand of NC_090265.1, from coordinate 372,983,738 downwards.
CCATTAAAAGCAAATAAATTGAACTAGCCAATATCAAAATAATGTTGTATTTTTCACTTTATGGGTAACTTATAAATAACATGCAACATGTCATATATAAAGCTATACAAGATGATTCACTGAAATGTTGGTGTATTGCTTAAACTCTGAAATGTGGTTGGCAAAATTAAATATTGTATGTAAAACTGTACATAAAACTGATTCCTGGAAAATCATACAAACTTGTTAAATATCCTTCTACTGCACTCTTCAAAGCACATATCGGACGACATATGACAACCATCCAGAAAGATCTATTATCTTAAAAGGAATAGAAATACTTTCAGCAATTAAACACAGTAGAGGACCATATTAAACGGGATAATTACTAATGCACTGTAATGTAGCTTTATTATTTTACAGAATAATAATAATAATAATAATAATAATAATAATAATAATAATAATAATAATAATAATAATAATAATAATAATAATAATAATAATAATAATAATAATAATAATAATAATAATCATAATAATAATAATAATAATAATAATAATAATAATAATAATAATAATAATAATAATAATAATAATAATAATAACGTATATTCAGTCACCAGTATTCGCAAGAATCACTGACATTTCGAATGTTTCCAAGGCAGTTCTTTAACATATTATTCAGTATACTTGCTCCGATCTTCCACATGTAAGCACTCTACCGACTGCGATTTTCTGACCTGTTATTCAGAAAACTGGAGCTTTACCAATATATCCAACTAGCGAGAAATGTGAAGATGTACTGAAAAAAACTATTGAAAACGTTAGGAAAGGGTCTCTGAAAACGAAAAGAAGTCTAATTTTCAAATTAATGTTACATTTTCTCAATTCCAAAATTTTCTTTTCCATTTTTTAACGTCTTAAATACATCTTCCTGAAATTTCTGTTTAAGTAATAGAACATGAAGTGGAATGTTCTGAGACATGAAATAAGATTGTAGTTCCTTTTATGTCTCACTTTATTGATTATCGAGTGACTGAATGAATATTTATATGTTATATGGTACGGATAGCACATTTTTGATACATACAAGAAAGAAGTAAATAAATAGGCCTATTATATAACATTTTCCTAGTTTCCAGCATTGACATTTATAATAAAAATATGTTGCGTGTAATTACACAACATAGTGGAGCAAGCAGAAAATCACTTTGCTAGCAAGGAATATAATGTACCTCATTTCACCAGTACTCTGTCGTAGTAAGCACTTCTTACCGTGAGAGATGATGTATAAACGTGACTTCGTAGATATAATTACAATAAAATTCCTTGAGACGCTTTTATTTGAGAGTTAAGAGAGGTTTTAAAGCACTCTAAGCTACCCCTCCGTTGTTTGCAGTGTTTGACGAAGCGTCACTCTTTGACTCACTTCCCCCTGTGACAGCTCCACCAGAGTTCACTGCCCCACCAGAGTATCCTCCACTGAACCCAAATCCTGGAAAGAATGGACCTCCTGTTATCTGCCCCGGCAGAGCACCAAAGCCTGGGTTAGGAAACACGTTTGGAGGAGCATTGCCGTAGAATCCTATAACGGAACCAGAGCTAACTTGTGGGGAAGATGAGCCACCCTGACTCGATCCTACTCCATTTAGCTCAGTGTATCTAGAAGCAATAGGTCCAAAATTCTGAGAAAATCCATTATAACCGCCAAAAGATCCGAACTGATGAGCCTGTTGGCCGAAAGGAAGGCCACTTCCAGTGGTGCTACCTTGCACAGATGTTGCAGTGTCTGCAGCAGTTCCTGCCTGACCCAACGAAGCAACTGAAGGAGAGGTGGACAGAAGTCCAGGTTGAGATCCAAATCCACTTCCTTGCGTGAACCCACCAAAATTGAAAGGTTGCGCGTGGAAGAGACCAGAGCTTTGTGGAAAACCTTGACTGAAGCCAAAGTTCTGTTGAATGGCAGGTTCTTGAGGGTTGGAAGCAGCACTTGGTTCCTTGTCCCCATTAGCTGTTGCCGCACTCAACCTGGCGAGCTGACCTGAGTGCTCTACTTGAGGAGCGAAATACACCCCAGCGCTACCTGAAAAACGGGACATTAAAATTACTTTCAAGACAAGCATATGCTCAACAATATAAACCTAATAACCTAATGGTGATAAATTAGCATATTTATCAAAAAATCATTGTCTCATATAATACAACAGAACACAGGTCATTGAACATTTGTACTTGGTGACAGGTCAAATAAGTAAGAAAAAGAATAATATAGTTGTGGTTTTCATAGGGGAGTACTAGAGGAGACATCAGAGAGTCGGTTTACCATCGTTCATCAACACTACGCAATGTAGATCGTACTGCAATAATACTTATCGATTGCTAACGCCTCTGTATATTTATTAGATACGCAGATTATTCAATTTTCTGTTTACTGTCGCGCTAACACATATGGGTTTGCAGCGACGGTTGTGACTTGAATCAAGATAAAATTATTTTCTTGGTGTGAAAATGGAAGAAAATCATCTCTAGGGCTGCCTATAGAGGGGTTAAATCCAGCATCCTTCGAATAGGAGCTTATGGCTACACTGCAATGCAGATACATTAATTCTTCCAAAGATTATGTTTGTAGTATAGTCTGGTGGTCATTTCTTCTCTGAATTTCTCGTCCTTTTCGACGATCTCTTTCATCCGATTCGTACCTTAGTCGCTGTTGTTCAAAACGTGAACGGTATGTGACTATTTGGATCGACAGACGCTACATCCTCCAAATTCCGGAAGTAACTTTGGCACTTCTTCATATTTAGTTTGGAACGTTCCTTAATTTTTGACGTGAAAACGTCTTTCTTTGCGGGTCGGCGCTGGACGTGTACTAGCTAACTAACTTCGGAAAATAACTCCTCGCTTGCTGGTGACATGGCCGGCACAACGAAGCTGATGCTTTAATCATTCCCTAAATGCTTGTGGTATTGGCCTCTTAATGATGTTTGTTTAATGGACCGGCCATTATACTCTAAATATACTTCTAAGACAGCACCGATTGTATGTATCCAGATATTGTAAACGTAAATATTCTAAGTCTCGCACCCATACGTAGTATAAAGGTTGGTGTCACTACAACATCATAAGATCTATCTTGGTCTGGACACTCCGGTCAGGGATGAGAAACATCCTTTCAAGACGACTACCGAACATCTTAATGCGGCATCTGAGCTATTATTGTATTTCAGAATTTTTCGAAAGATGGCTGCCAAGATAGGAAATGTGTTCAATATTGTGGCGGGTCTCCCAAGGTCTTGACCATGATGACCTGCTTAGAGTTTGGTGTAGTAACAGAATCACATTTACAGTTAGGTTAAAATAATATGAGAGGCAATTTCAGGAAAAGATATTCTGTGGAGATAATTGGTAGGCCTAGTTCTTGACTACATCCTATTCTACTGGGAATACTAATTAGTACTTTTATTGTAATTTACCAATACAAGTATAGCTGTGCCAGAGAGAATAATCTCAAATTTGGAAATGAATTACATTTTCTCCATTGACAAAGATAAGCGTTTAGTTCTGTACCATCAGCATCCCTGGCGTGGTGGTCATTATCATGTAATAAGTGAAAATCATATGGTCTAACTTCTTATAAGAAGTTGAGTTGCAATACAGTTGCCTGCACTATCGGCTACATTATCAAATAAGAAAAAATATAATAATAATCTGCAACGGTTTCCGACCATGACTGTATTCGAAGGTAGCACTTACCCGTACTTATCCCAGGAGATGTCTGTCCCTGCACCAGTCCACAAAACACCGTGAAGACAAGAAGCATTCGTGAGAGCTCGGTGATGTGCTGTAGAAACAGGTAAATTATGAAACATTTTATTCAGTTTTGAAGAAGAAATCACCTTTCACATCAGACTTAATATGATTTAAATACTAATTATCCTTCAGTTTCTGAATCATTAGAATAATGATTTACACCTGAATGCTAATGTTCAACTCATTCGATTGACTGTTTAGGTTTTAAAATTTCTGTTAAAGATCATATATCATCATCCTAATAACCTATCCTTGGTATAGTATAAACTTACGGAATTACCATCACTTTATCGGTTTCTTCTACTTAAATTTCCTTTCGGAAGACCTGTGTACTTTCATAACAAAATTTGTGGATCTACGTAAAATGTAGGACTTGATGCAAAACCGTTACGGCCTGATTACACGTAGAATATTATAACGCATCTTTTTGACATGGTTGTAACGTAACCTCGTAACAGGCCAAAGTAATCGACACATTTGTTAGAAGGACAGCATCAATTTGCAGCGTCAACGTCAAACATGTTTAACCATCTCAGTGCCAAGTGTTCTTGCAGAATCCTTACATACATTACCGAGCCGTTTTTCCTGAAAATGAAGACTCTTGATCTTGATGAATATCAATGTATCTACCTGTTTCTTTTCCCGTTTGAAGTTGAACATTTAATTTTACAAATAAATACAAAATTTACAAAAATAAATCGTTCGACAAGGTATTACTAGTAATTCACGTAAATTATGTATATCTTAATCAGATTCCATCAAATAATTTTATACACTCCCCTCACTTCACATAACGTCGGCGCCATTGTTTGTTTACGAGTATATTCGTCATCAATACAGTAGAGCTTAAAAATTATTAATTTCGCCTTCAAAACAACGCGTACACTCAAGGAAAGCTGACTTGAATCTCCTAATAATTGGTCATAGTTATTATTCTCTGATATTAAATAAAATAGCAATTTATGTTAAACAAATTAATGACATGATTAGATCATTATTAATAATCTTGACCATGATGGTCGGGATTGGATCCGTATCGACTTAGTAACAGTAAATATGTTGGAAGATAGTCCGCCTAGTCAATACTATTCATTTATTTACCTTTCACCTTAACATCTAGTACATGTTTCGAGAATATTATGCATTCTCTTCCTCAGCTAGTGGATTAAAATTCAGTATGCAATAAGACCTGACTAAAATACGGGGGTCCCCATTAAAAATTCAAAACAATGAGTATGACAATGTGACACTTAAAAATTTTGGATAGTACAAACATAGAATTAAAATCCCATTTTGTCAAGTACAAATTAAAAACACAATATAGTAATGTCTAATTAAGTACAACGTCTTGTGATGATATTAATTCACAGTGTCCTTGAAGTTGCCTTGCGTAGTTCAAACATGTTGAGTTAGGGATGAATGAAATTGCATTAAAACTTGAAATTCTGCTGATATCCACCGTTAATGGGTGTTAAAATGATGTCTATTTAAATTTATTTATTTATTTATTTAATTTAAATAGACATCATTTTAACACCCATTAACGGTGGATATCAGCAGGATTTCAAGTTTTAATGCAATTTCATTCATCCCTAACTCAACATTTTTGAACTACGCAAGGCAACTTCAAGGACACTGTGAATTAATATCATCACAAGACGTTGTACTTAATTAGACATTACTATATTGTGTTTTTAATTTGTACTTGACAAAATGGGATTTTAATTCTATGTTTGTACTATCCAAAATTTTTAAGTGTCACATTGTCATACTCATTGTTTTGAATTTTTAATGGGGGCCCCCGTATTTTAGTCAGGTCTTATTGCATACTGAATTTTAATCCACTAGCTGAGGAAGAGAATGCATAATATTCTCGAAACATGTACTAGATGTTAAGGTGAAAGGTAAATAAATGAATAGTATTGACTAGGCGGACTATCTTCCAACATATTTACTATGATTAGATCATATCAGGCAATATCGAAATACGATTAGATTCTGTTTGGCATTCTAAAGATTAATATTTTGTGAACAAATGCCTCCTTTTACCGTCGAACACAAATATATCACTGCTTCCTGTGTTTCAAACTTATGGAAAATGTGTACGTTCTCAGTGTCATACGTAGTCAACCGTTGAGATGCGGTTAAGAAAAGCTGTTTGTAGGTGTATTTATCTGTGCTAAGAATCATCAGGACATAATTCACGGGGTGACAAGGAATGCCATTTTGACTTTGAATGTCGGATCCAAAATTATTTGTCTAAATATTTACTATTATAACATTTTAAACATCGATAGAACCCATACAATAGATGCAAATAAATAAATGAACACCGGATTAGAGCCACTATATTTATTTAATGAAGCCGAGCTTTCAGCCAAATTGCAATGGCCTTCATCAGGGCAGGTTAAAGTTCTGCTTCCGACAGTGAGCAAAGAAATTCATGTGGGTTGGCGGTTGGCTGCCATGAATATGGTTTCCTACTTTCACACCAGGCAAATGCTGAGACTGTACCTTAATTAAGGCCAAGGTCGCTTCCCTCCTGACCTATTTCATCTTCACCGTAAAACCTGTCTGCGTCGGGGCTCCGTAAAGCAAATTGTCACACCTCTTGAAGACGCTGACCAAAACACCACTGAAACACCACCACAGGCCTCCTTTGAATCGCAGGGACAGTGTTCTAGGGGAGATATGTACCTCCACTTGTTATAATTGTATGCCTTTTTTGATATATTCTCAATCGGTGAAATGGTGAAATAAAATTGTGCTCCTCTACTTTTAAAAAATTGAACATGGATTACGTCATTCCTTAACATCAGTTTAAAAGTCGGTAGAATGCAGGAATTTTGTCCCAGAGGAGTTCTCTAACACGATGAAGGCCAGAATATGCAATTGTTGCATTTAAATCTATTGACACGCGGCAGGCGTATTCGAGCACCTTCAAATACCATTGGACTGGCCCGGAAGCGAACCTACCTCCTTGGTCTCTGAAAGCGTGTGGTCTGCTGTCTGAACCCACTCGTCCTGGCAAAGAAACAAAATCATCATACTAGTCATTTAATGTGCCGTATATTCAACTAATAGTGGCAAGAGTGATTTGACTACGCAGTTCGGACCACGTATCAGTAACTGCAAGCTTGCATTCCGGAGATAGCTGGTTTGAACCCCACTGGTGGCTGTCCTGAAGGCAAGTACTGCGGTTGAACCTTAATTAAGGCTACAGGCACTTCCTTCCCCCTCAATTAATATACCGGTGGACACCGGTCTGTGAATCATTTTAAAAAACACTAGCAGTTGTTTTGAGACATCGGTTTAGGTAAATGAACGAATATTTTAACGTGCCATTCAACCTGTTAACACCGGTCTGTCGTATTTAAGCTCTCTTCAATGACTATCTATCTATCTATCGAATCTGGTGGGAATCCATTACGCAACATTCAACAAACGAGATTGGAAATCATTTCACAACTGGTCCAAAAGTGTTGATTCCACTATACACATACAGTGCTACTCCCTCAGTCCTCCTCAAGGAGTTACTTGTGCATTCCATTGTGAATGAAAGAGTCAACCATGGCTTCCTTTAAACAGAGCATTTTCATTACCTGCTTGCTTTCTTTCAGTTTCATCGACCGATATCATACTAACTGTCCACATGGCCCATATTTGTTTAACATGTGTTTGAGAATTCAGAAGAGGTGTTCGCAGCTTCGCCACAATTAGAAAAAAAATTGTTGGTAGAATTCAAACCCTGAAGAAGTTTTCCATATCAATTCCAAGCGAATACCGGGTTGCTTTCTACAGTCCATGAATGAATTTTTCTTACCCAATTCTCCGTTAATTACAGACACGTATAGTATTGCAGATACGAGAGTACGCAGGTCATCAGATGGAATTCAAACGCGCCAGGTGTTCAGTACAGTAATCAGAACGGCATCTCTGTTCAATAATGTTTTTTGCTCAGTTGTAACTTTACGCGTGTATTCCCAACATTCCTTTTACTACTCTAATGGAATTTCAGCCATACAGTATGTTCTTAACTTATTGTACCCTAATTAAGCAAGTGCCTTATTCAAACCTGAACACTGACGACTAAGTCAATGCCCTACTGAGGCGGATTTTTTTTACAATTTGTTTTACGTCGCGCCTACACAGATAGGTCTTATGGCGACGACGGAATAGGAAAGGGCTAGGAGAGGGAAGGAAGCGGCCGTGGACTTAATTAACGTACAGCCTCATCCAGTGTTTGCCTGGTGTTAAAATGGGAAACCACAGAAAACCATCTTCAGGGCTGCCGACAGTGGGGTTTGAACAATCTATCTCTCGAATGCAAGTTTACTTCTGCGTGACCCTAATCGCACGGCCACTTGCTCGGTCGAGCCGAAATTTATATGTAGTAGGATGGCCAGTTCCTTTCCTCTCCTCTTCTGGCCAAAAGCACGTGTGTTACCAATTGAAGTGGAGACCACACCCCATGTTGCTTAACTTTGGATATTTCACGAAATCCAGTGTTTCAGCGTGTCTCTGCCGTGGGCGTAGACCAGCTAAAAGAAGATATTTGCGGGGTCACTAGAGATATATTGGCTTAAGTTTTATTTTGGTCGGGGATTCAAGAACGGATGATCTTCCAGATACCATGCGATGGTTCAGGTGAAAATTCCAGCTCTGGATTCAACGGGATTCGAATGTCGGTAGTTCGAAGGATAGGTCAGCAGCTAAGGTACTGCACTAATCACTCCCTCGTACTTCTCTCTCTTTGCCAAGGGTGTGGTTGCTAGTGCATTCTGTGTCACACATGTAGACTTGAGGTTTTACGGCTAGATACCTTTCTTGAATCCAGTCCTATGCAAAAGGGATGTGAATGAATGAATGAATGAATGAATGAATGAATGAATGAACAGAAAACTCTTCGCTCCCAGCAACAGATGACCACCAACTGGGGAAAGCGCATTCGTTTATTGCAATCATAACATTTATATGGAGTTAGGTTTGGTTAATAACACACACTAGGCACTTTTTTTCTACCGGTACGCAATGGTACCTTCTTTTACCAAGTTTCTTTTAAAATGAATTGCGATTTATTAAGAGAGAAAAATATTTTAAGTATTCCAGTGGATGGCACTGTGCTCACGAATTGAATTTCCAGTTTTGATTCTCGCAAGTTGGTACCATGCTTTCATGTTTCATAGGCTTCATAGGTTGGTAACGCAGCCGGAAACGGGAAGCTGTGTTCACTTTCTGAGTGTTTGAAATGTCAGACTATTAGTTGTATATGCGCTCTGCAACATTCAGCTGTTCACGTGAGTTTTGAGTGAATATAATATAAGTTAAACTCAGTGAAATCATTGTTCCAAGTGAGTAAAAATATGTATTTAATTAATCTCAATGAGCAAAATGAGGAAGGCCGAAGAAGCAGAAATTTTGGAACCTACTTGTAAGCCTGTAAAATACAAAACTAGCACCGAAAATGCACGTGATGAAGTGGATCACGAAACCTATTGTGAAGATCCACTGAGTCGAAGGGAAACAGATTCCAATAATGACTGGTCAGACCGTTGGACACATTCGCAGAAAAGAAAAAAAGCTTATGCGAGAGAAATAAGTGGGTGGTGACGCTGAGGGTATTCCGGAATGTATGCTACAAGTGCGGAAGTTGCTGAAATAGCACCAACATGGTGAATACCCGCGCCTTTTCTGCCTAGAGAAAGAGCTCTGATAATACATAATACCAAAGATAATTCAACTAACCAAATATTACAAGAAATAATTTAAAAAATAAGTTACTAATGCATGTCTCATAAATATTACTTGGACGTATCATTTATAGTTAAACAACCTTACAGTTTTCAGGTATTTCCCGAACTTTAAACAAGTTTTAGACTCAAGGATAGATCCTCGTATACTGTATGTCCATACTACTACATCTTCTCTGTGTTCGCCTTCTTTAGATTTCTTTTCCCATATTCCTCTGATAATATTAATTTTCCTGTTCTTCCTGGTTTCTTCAATTCTCCGTTTAATAGCTTAACATGAGTGTAAAGTTCAGGTTCATTTACAGTTTTACCTACAGGGTGGCGCACGAAATGTCATACATCGGAAATGTTTTATAAAATGTGTAAACCTGGCTCACAACCATGTCCTTTCGTGAACAGAAACCTTATTGCATGCGTCATCCGAGAGGCAGCACCACATGTCGCGCATGCGTACCGGCTGCCAGTTATACAGCATGGCGGACAAAGGGAGATTAACTCGTGAACAGAAGGCGAAGATAGTGTTGTTTTATGCTGAAACAAAGAGCGTAGCTCGGACCCAAGAAAGGTTTCGTGTTCATTTCCGTACTCGGTGGGCTCCTTGCCGGCAGACGGTATACAGATTGGCCAAGCAATTTGAAACAGAAGGCAACATACCGGAGAGAAAACGGCCCTGCCTCAAGCCGGTCCGCACACCGGAGAAGAATGTTGCTGCTGTGAGAGCGGCTGTGGCTCGGAGCCCCTCCAAATCCACCAGAACTGCATGTGTTCAGCTGGGCATCTCTCGTCGGTCAATTCAGAGAATACTGCAGTCTGACCTTGACGTATTTCCATACAAAATGACAAATGTTCTGGACTTCCTGAATGAACATTTCGGGCCCTGTGTGATGTCTCACCGATATCCCGAGCGTTTTCAGAACGACTCAATCTGGCCACCGCATAGCCCCGATCTCAATCCCTGCGACTTCTTCCTGTGGGGATATTTGAAGGAGACAACCAGAAAATGTACAGCAATTGCAAGCGGCCATTGTGACTTTCTTCCGAGGGTTGAGTGAGGACTTGTGTCGTAGAGTGATCTCGAACATGCAGGTTCGTCTCGAAGCTGTTGTAACACCGAGAAGGTGGACATATTGAACATGTCCTGTACACGTACTAACCATGCACATGTCAGTGAATGGTGTAACGCCATTTTGTATTCAGTATGTTGTATATTACATTTACTATAAACAATTCCAGTGTGTCCGGCTCCATGGCTAAATGGTTAGCATGCTGGCCTTTGGTCACAGGGGTCCCGGGTTCGATTCCCGGCAGGGTCAGGAATTTTAACCATCATTGGTTAATATCGCTGACACAGGGGCTGGGTGTATGTGTCGTCTCCATCATCATTTCATCCTCATCACGACGCGCAGGTCGCCTACGGGAGTCACATCGAAAGACCTGCACCTGGCGAGCCGAACTTGTCCTCGGACACTCCCGGCACTAAAAGCCATACGCCATTTCATTTCAATTCCAGTGTATGACATTTCGTGCGCCACGCTGTATCTTCTCCCTATTTATGTATTTTTATTTGAGTTTTCCTCTTTCTTTACAGTATGTGCCACTTCCATACTTTTTTTACACAAAAATTCTACTAGTGTCTCCTTGTTGTCACATTCTGCCCTTATTATTTGCCTTCTTCACTCTTTCACTCTTCTTACACAATCTCCGCTCATCCAATGATAAATTTATTTCGCATTAGTTCCCCTTTTCTATGTCACGCAGTATCTTCTTAACCTCATTGCCCAGTAGCCCTCATTTTGTTTAATTTGTTGCTGATATGTCTAGAATTTCATCTCACCTTTAAGTTCATCGGCCCAAATATTAATCCCTTCGCAATTCACTTCACTGTCATTATTATTTTGGCAAATCAACTTTCGACTATATTCAATGCTAGAATTCCATAATCTACTCCTCAAGTTTCTGCTCCATACAATAATTTAACTTTAACTACATAAATCTGGAACGAGCGAGTTGGTCATGTGGTTAGGTTCACTTAGCTGTGAGCTTGCGTTCGACAGATGGTGGGTTCGAATAAAAAAAGTTGAGAGCCTTGAAGGTGATTTTCCGTGGTTTCTCATTTTCACACCAGGAAAATGCTGGGGCTGTACCATAAATAAGGCCACGGACGCTACCATCCCAATATCAGTGACTCCCAAACTGCAAGGAGAGGAAACAGACGACGACGAGTGCATAATGCGCGAATTTGTTTTTTGTTACTGTCCAAACAGCATACGGAAATTAGGAAAAAATGACTAATTGACCTACAACATAGTACGACAGTAAAGCTGCTTATTATAATACGGTTTTTATTCTGCATATTAACAATAATTCCTCAAAGAGAAGTACACAGCAGATAAGTGATAAAAGAAAAGAAAAGGAGAGAAGAAAACAAAAAGTAAATACTGTACTGGGACTTCAACCCGGAACTCCCGTGTGAATATCAGGGCAGGTGAGTATCCCAGTGGTGATACTTATACTGACATGCAAATTTAAACGCCATTTTTTCATTAAATCCAGTGGCACAAATCCTCGGACACATAACATTTTATCTTTTATGCCAATCAACTTCCTAAGATTGTAAAGAAATAGGTGATCCTATAGCTGTGGCCTCCCCTTATCAGTTCCCAAGCCAGAGGAATTAACCAGACTAAAATCCCCCGACTCCGCCAGAAATTGAACTCAGGACACTCTGAACTGAAGGCTGTTCCGCTGACTATTCATCCAAAGAGCCGGACTAACCACCCCCTCCTGTTAACGGAATTTAATAGAACGTCATATTTTGAGCAGATACAAGTTGAGCCGAGGATGTAACAATTAATTAACACATTAATTGTTTAAACTTCTTATACACATGCTTGTAATGAAGCAAACGCACACACAACGAATACAGAGGTACTGGGAGCGGTTACCAAACCATGAACACGATACACCACAAATAATTTATACGACCGACGTCATTAAACCAGAACTCTTTATTGACGAACTAAAAGCTGCAAATAGCTTGCTGAACTAGTTATCACCACTGTTGGGATCTCCTTGCTCCTGTGCAAACAGCGGTGATCATTTGTTCTACATAGGTTTGCCAAACGAACGGTTTTAGCTGAGACAATACGGAATAGTTTTGTTCTGTATATATGGCGCAAAGCGTAAACCGGACGCCAAATGTTACGATTTTGAAAATGATTGAGTGACTTGTATTTTTGAATGTAGCGGCAAATTATTTATTGCAATGACGATGAAGGGAATGAAGAGTTGAAGTCAAAATTAACTACTAGTCTATGACAATATTACAGAGATGGATGTACATTATTGATATGATTAGTCCATCAGAACTCTGCCACATTTTAGTTTTACTTAAATTTGTCTAAAGTCATATTTTCATCAAATTAATTCACAAGGAGAAATTTTTCTTTTATGAAAAAAAACCGGATTTTTATGCAGTAACAGGTTAGATTGCAAACTAATTTGGATGGTAGGAAGTGTCGACCACCCGCTCTTCCATAATGTAGCAAGAATAACATAAATTACAGGGGTTCTGAAGGGCCGTACCTCTAATATTTATGCAAACCTCATAGCATAATCGTTGTGAAGATAGACTGTACTTGTTACTCGCTTCAGTAAGTTTGCATTCTAACCTATTAATGCATAAAAATCCGGGCTCTAGTTATGAAAATTAAATGAAGCAGATCTATAGATGATGTAATAAAATGATATGTACACTTATTTCAATTACGATGATGGTTGAAGTAATTTGTATAAGACAATACTTCCTAATAAGAGAATTGTTGAAAAGTGTACGTTAAAGTTAATTTCTTTTTATATGTTTCGAATTGTGTTAGTGTGAATCCTAAGTACCATGTCGTAGTCCACCTGTTTGTAGTCTGAAAAAGCAAAACTCCTCCATTTATAGCTGCAGCAGATTTCCTACCGTATCGACTTGAGGATGTTTTCAAATATTGTGTACTTTCCCGACTTCGATTGCATTATTGACGTAAAATTATGTCCATGGTGTTATGTACCAATATGGAAATAAATAAGGTAACTAACCAACATCTAATGCAATGTTTTGTCAGCTGTTTCACTGTGGAACCAGAAGTTCATAGCCGATACATGTTCTTACTTTTCCCCTCTAAAATCTAGCAACCTCACGTTATAAACCCTTGAATGGAAGAAGATCACTTCATTCGCATGGTCTAGTAACCACTCTAAACCCTTCAACGGGCAGAAACTGGCTCTGGACTTAAAAAATGTAGACGCACGATTATAAAACAATGAGAGTCATTTACAAAAATGTTTTCTTATTTTGAATTTCATGACATCATCATTTCTAAATTGATATTTGAAAAGTGGGAAAAATAAATACTGAAGTTGCAGATAGGGGACTATTATTATATAATGATGGAGCAAAACTAAATAAATTATGAAATACAAATACTTGTACTTACCTTAAGGGACATCATACTGTAACCTCTAAGTACCCTGTCTTGTCTTAGTCCAACTGTTTGCAGTCTGGCAAAAACTCCTTCATTTATAGACACAGCTGATTTCCTACCGTGTCGACTTAAGGATGTACTCAATTATTGCGTACTTCCCCGCCTTCGATTGCATTATTACTTTGTCAGCCGTGCTTTTAGGCTAAGGCTGCTCCATGTCATATCCTTCCCGCGCTTCGTAATGATAGCATAGCATAGGAACAATGGACGGTCGCTCAGCTCGAACGGCCTTCATTTGTCTCCACATGTTTGTTTCTCATTTCTAGGGGAACAAGTAGATTTTTTCGCTTTTTAAGGATGATTTTACATTTTTTCTACACATAATTATTGAGTCCAGGCTAATCAACAACTTCTGGTGGATATCATTGCATCACTAGGTTCTGAGGTTGGATTTACTCCAATGAAAGTTTGTTATTAATACCAACACTGATTTATAGCTCGTAGTATACTAATACAGTACTTCTACCATCATCACTAGGGTGTCCGTTGCCGCGCGTCTCTGACAAACACTGTTACATATCTTTGTACGTTACTACTACCAATTTTCATAGACTGCTCAACGAGGCGTGTACCAGGAAATGATTAGACTATCGAAGATGAATGGTTCAACTCTGAGTCATGATGGTGACTCTCAGTAGTAATCGTTAGATCCGAAAGTTTTGAAACCCTAGTTTAATAATAATAATAATAATAATAATAATAATAATAATAATAATAATAATAATAATAATAATAATAATAATAATGTTGTTGTTTGCTTTACGTCCCACTAACCACTTTCACGGTTTTAGAAGACGCAGAGGTACCGGGATTCAGTCCCGCAAGAGTTCTTTTACGTGCCAGTAAATCTACCGACAGGAGGCTGACGTATTTGAGTAACGTCAAATACCACCGAACTGAGCCAAGATCGAACCTGCCAAGTTGGGATGAGAAGGCCAGCGCCTCAACCACCTGAGGTTAATAATAATAATAATAATAATAATAATAATAATAATAATAATAATAATAATAATTGTACCACCGGGCTGTACCTTAATTAAGGCCACGGCCGCTTCCTTACACTTCCTAGGCCTTTCCTCTCCCATTGTCGCCATAAGACCTATCTGTGTCGGTTCAACGTAAAGCAAATAGCAAAAAAAAAAAAATTGTACCGGGGGGTACACCTTCTCCGGCCAGATAAACTGCGTGCCTCCTATAAGGCCATCTATGTAAACAAATTTGACCTGATGTATTACAAGATAATTTGGTTTTCAACTGTTAGATGTCTCTACCATAGGTTTAATGGCTCCATCCAGAGGGGTAAACTATAATTATTTCGTAAAGCAATTTGTATTTTTGATGTTTCTTAACCTGGTTCTTAGGATTGTTTTTTTTTAATGTACCGAAGTTGTCAACACTTCAGCTGGTTCCTTCTTCAATAGTAATAAACATATCAGAAATTTGTAAATATTTTCTCTTGCCAATTAAGATTGGGTGTATGTATAGGAATCCAGCCTATCAGTAAAGAGTTCTGGAAGCTTCCCCTCAAAAATTCTATAAAAGCTGGGTGCTTTAGAGCCGAATGGTCTGATTTGTTCCGGTGTGAGAAGGGTGTATTGCCGTGAACCAGGAGACAGGAGCCGCGGGCGGCTCTAGGAAGGCCACGCAACTCAAGGTAATGGCAGAATTTTCATGAACATGTGATAGCTCCTGCTTAGAAATTGAGGGTAACCTCTTTTATTTAATGTAATTTTCCAAATTTGGTGGATTAAATGTAGAATTTTCTGCAAGTGTGTGGACTCTATTCTATTCCCTACTGGGAAATATGTAATGTAAGAGAGCAAAGAGTGATTACCCTCTGTTGGTTCCCATTGGACTTGACATGGGGTGACTACAGTTTTCAAAATCTCTAAATTCCTTTAATCACATGCGGCTTTAATATTTCTTTCTTAGTCACCCCGCTGCAGAATAGACTTAGCCTCTGTATCATTGAGCCATAAGCTCATTTGAAGTTTTATCTATTTCTGTAAGGAGGGCAAGTGTTTCGCCCCCTACCATTTTGTTTATGGCCAGCCATATTTAACCTTTTCTTGTTACACTAAGGCCGCTTAGGATGGGCAATTATACCCCTGTAAATATATATTTGTGTATAGGATTGTTTCTGGTGTGAAGTTCCCTTGAGGAACAGAAAGTTATAAACTGTTGAGCAATAGATAAGCCCACTTCGGGGCTGCTTGGTGTAAACACTTTAATTTAGGACAACCGATGGATTGTGCGCTACAAGAAATGTATGCCTCTGGGAGGCTGGACTATTGCACCTTTTGGAGCTCGGACTCCTATGTCGTATAAATGATCAGAGAAAAATATGTTCCCTGTAAAATACTGTTCCTATCATGAGCAAGGATTCTATTTTCTATGTAAATCAACCAAGCTATCAACAATTGCAAATGGTGTACCTGATTTAATGACTTTAAGTCATTGTTATTGCTAGAGCTGACGAAATCATTAATATCATTGTTATTCTTTCAGATTTCCTATTTATCAATTTTACATTTTATAAAAGGAAAGAAATAAAATTTGAAAATGTGTTATGTTAAATTCAAACCAGGCGCTTCCTAAACCTCTGTGAGCATCGGAAACACCGTAACAACAAAAGTAATAATAACTCAGCTGGAGAAAGTTATCTGTGTATTGGAAGAAAAACGTCCCAAGAAAGGTTTATTAAACCAAGCACATAATGGAGGACCGAGCAAGCTGGCTGTGCGGTTAGAGGCGAGCAGCTGTGAGCTATTATTCGGGATTTAGTGGGTTCGAACCCTACTATCGGCAGCTCTGAAGATGGTGTTTCGTGGTTTCCCATTTCAACATGAGGCAAATGCTGGAGCTGTACCTTAATTAAGGCTACGGCCGCTTCTTTCCCATTCCTATCTCATGTCGCTATAAGACCTATCTGCGTCGGTGTGACGTAAACACTTGCAATATATTTGAGGATCGAAGAGCGGTGTCAGTATCGATTGCTTAGCTATATTGTCCAGAAATATAGACACAGCTATAGAACAGATAAATCTCTTCAAGGAACAAGCTGGAAACGCAGGGCTCCAGATTTCCTTTGACAAACAAAGTTCATAACAAACATTAAAACTAAAACTGCACCCCATCACCTAAAGACAATGTATGGTAGGATTGAGGGAGTAGAGATTTTCAGATACCTCGGTGAGATTTTCCAAATGAGAAAATGTGAAAGGGAAGTCAACAACAGCAGAAGATGGTCTCTGCTTTTCGCACAACTCACAAACTTGATAAGAAGAAAGCAATCTCATTATAGGCGAAGATCACTGTGATTAAAACGGAATGTCTGTATGCAATAGAGTACTTCCGACTGACTGGGAAGGCTGGTCTAAAAGACGCTGAGAAGACTGGCAGAAAATTATTCTCAAGGTATTGAGTCCAAAGTAGGTGCAAATGTAGGTTAAGGGAACATGAAGAACTTTATCATGAAAATGAATGACTGGCGGCGTATCTCAGAAAAAGAAGACTGAAATTCTATGGACATCTCTTCAGAATAGATGGAACGTGATCGACAAAACAAATCCTTCAGATAATTGAGAGTAGACCTAAAGTTTCTGACATGTGGTTTGAGAAGGTGAGGAAGGACATCAGCAAGGCTGGACAAAGGCGAGAGGACATATTAGAATTGTCTGTTCAAAAGGCGCTATTTCCACCGTAAGAAAGTTGCGAGAAAAAACGTATAATAAAAGACACATGGAACGTACCATGATCGGGCATGATACAAAGTTTAAGGAATTAGATCCTGTTTGGTCGGAATTGCTCATGACATTCGATAGTATTCAACTATTGCAATGCACATGGAAGAAATAATCATTTTATTTTGAAGTGGAAATAGCACCTTTTGACCACACTCCTCATCATTTCAAATTCAAATTATACACGTAACAATATTTCTAAAGCTACAATAGATTCCCTAAACTACCAACGTCACAATAAATAAATCTAAAAAAACTTCAAACAGGTAATACAAATCCTAAAATTATACATTCAAAACATGTATCCGAGCAGAGCCAGGCACTACAGGTAGTTAGTTACAAAATAACTCGCCAAAGTATCATTCAAAACTATTTGCTTTAGGAATGGAGTAATTGTTGTGTAGATTTGAAGCAATCGCAATCGTTGAAATATACTGTTACGGATGCTCGGGAGGGGCAAAAATCTCAAAAATCTCAATTTTCAATTTTTCGTGAATATATCCATTTGTCTTTCTTATTCGAAATCCTTTTTATTCCAGGCTTCTGCGATGTTGCGAACTGTGTTAATTTTTGCATTATCTGGGAGACTGCAGAAGTTGGGTGTGGCATGACCACAAACCAAGACTCTGTTGAAGGAAGTATAAGATTCAGCAGGTGGCCAATCTGAGTAGGGGGGAGGAGTGTAGCTTTCACTGGGTGGCAAACCTGCAGGGGAGAACAATTGAGAAACTGCATGTGTTTACTTATTGTTTTTGCGGCTTCTTTTACAACAGCTGTTTCAATAATTTAGGTGCCGTGTTTTCCTTGCTTGATTTGAGCTCGGATACCCAACAGAGTATTTGTGGAAATTTTAAAACGCTTCACTTTGGTGTTTGTGATGCTATGATAATGTAAAATGAAGGAAATATCTCCAAGTGGGATGTTCTACAAAGACTACATATACCTTCTGACTACAATACCGTGAAAGTAATCCCGATTATGGACAACGAAAGGGAAATTAAAGTAGATACAATAGAATGGCATCTGGTAAACCTACGAAGTTAGCAGAAAGGAAGTGTAAAGAGAAGGCTAAAAAATGAAATTGAAGAAAACCCAGATGAACCCACTGTATAAGAGCAGGAATACATTGACAAAACTTCGAGGCTCATTTCTTGAAAAGTAACTGTTAGTGTATCTAAAGAATATATTTCTTCGGATACCATTCAATGTATATAACCCCATCATTTATCACATTTTAATGCAGGATTTTCTTAATCAACGATTTTTAAAATTATTGCCAAAAGTGTAGAATTATTTTAACTTAAAATGCTTAAGTCATGAAAATGTTTTTATCTTCCGAAAAACTACAGACACCAAAAAATGTTCGAGTTAAAACATGTGGCAAGAAACGAAGAATTCTTATACAAAATACCTGAAAAAATGTTCTTCAAATTTAACACATTCCGGCTGTCCTTAATAGACTACATAAACAGTAAAATGTAATAATAATCGTATGGCCTCGACGAACTTTAAGCAGACAGTTTGATTTGAAGCCTTTTAGTCTGCAATCGTTTCGAATTTCGACATTCCACTCAACAACATGCATAGTAAACTGAACTCTTTTGGGCCACTTATAAATCAAATAATTTAGCTATATCAAATAAAGATTCACCACTTTGCACGGTGCATCTCCACCTACTACTAATTGCAAATTTCTTTAGTTCATACCGAATATTTCTATAACCATTGGAACCACTCTAGCTCATTTTGGGTACGAGCCGGATGGCCTTCTTGACGCCAAGTTATTTTCCAGGAGAAAATTCAAACCCAGATTTTGCTGGTACACGAACCTCAGGCACCGGAATGGAAAGCCAGCAGCTAAGCCACTGACGTAACCACGCTTGTTCGTAACGGCTGTTGTGATAAGGATGTGAGAACAAATCCAGTCACCGGTCTCATGTGCACTGGTTCTATAGCTGTCGAAGGAGCAGAAATGTTTAATTTGGGATGAACAACTCGGGAATCGATGGAGAACTGCAGATAGTTAGTAATAATAATACAAATAATAAAGCTATTAAAATAACCACACTAAATTTAAATATTTATTGAAACAGTATATTAATAATGTTATCACATTTACAGTTCACTTAATTATTCAACCACATACATAGAAGGAGGAAATCAGAATAAATGAAATGTCGTCTGGCTTTTAGTGCCGGGATATCCCAGTACGGGTTCGGCTCGCCAGGTGCAGGTCTTTCCATTTGACTCCCGTAGGCAACCTGCGCGTCGCGATGAGGATGAAATGATGATGAAGACAACACATACACCCAGCCCCCGTGCCGTAGGAATTAACCAATTAAGTTTAAAATCCCCGACCCGGCCGGGAATCGAACCCGGGACCCTCTGAACCGAATGCCAGTACGCTGACCGTTCAGCCAACGAGTCGGACAGGAAATCAGAAGAAAGTCGAAAACAGAAGAGTTAAGTAACGTGAAAGCAGGCAATAGTTATAATAAACCAGAAACGTACTGCATATCATTGTTAACACATTTTCATCACAATATATTCATTGCTAAAAAGTAAGGTCATCTCATCTCCGTACAGGCCATAAAGGCCCTTGGAGGAGTGGAAGGTAAAGGCTTCCACCATTCGTAACCTCGGCACGTGATGGGGTAGAGTGGTTAGCTCTACGCCCGGCCACCTTTGTCACCAGGAATTAACCTGGTACTCATTTTTGGTGTAGGCTGAGTGAACCTCAGGGCATATGCACCTTCGGAAGTGGAAATCTCGTTTCTTAAATGTTACGACTTCCTGACGGAAATTCGAACCCACGTCCTTCCGGGCCAGCCGAGCACGCCTTTACCACCTCGGCCAGGCAGCCCCTATTCATTGCTACTGTACTTAATTAATTATGTTTTATTGATGCATCCAGGTATATAGCTTTAACATCGTCATCTGCTACGTTATAAACATAGCAGACGGCGATGGTTAGAAAACCTTGTTAGAATGTGCCATTAATTAATTCTTTATGTTAATAATTAATGAAATGAGATGAAATGAAGCATTATTTTTTTTTTATTGAAATACGACATGTCCGCCTGTTTGGTGTAGTGGTTAGTGTGATTAGCTGCCACCCCCAGAGGCCCGGGTTCGATTCCCGGCTCTGTCACGAAATTTGAAAAGTGGTACGAGGGGTGGAACGGGGTCCACTCAGCCTCGTGAGGTCAACTGAGTAGAGGTGGGTTCGATTCTCATCTCAGCCATCCTGGAAGTGGTTTTCCGTGGTTTCCCACTTCTCCTCCAGGCAAATGGTACCTGACTTAAGGCCAAGGCCGCTTCCTTCCCTCTTCGTTCCAATCTTCCCATCCCCCACCAAGACCCCTGTTCAGCTTAGTAGGTGAGGCGCCTGAGAGAGGTACTGGTCATCCTCCCCAGTTATATCCCCGACCCAATGTCTCACGCTCCAGGACACTGACCTTGAGGCGGTAGAGGTGGGATCCCGAGGGAAAAACCAACCCTGGAGGGTAAGCAGATTAAGAAAGAAAGAAATCTGACATGTTGTACGTTTAAGTGTCGGAAAAGAGTAGCTTCGTAACACATGTGTAGCCTGCTTACGTACATTATTATCAGAGATAGGCCAGGCTTAGTGGCTCAGACCATAGAGCGCTGGCTTTCAAACACCAACTTGATGGCTCACTCTGCCTTACTCTGGTAGTAAGTACTTTTCTTTTTTTTACAGTTTGTTTTACGTCGCGCCGACACAGATAGGTCTCATGACGACGATAGGATAGGAAAGGCCTAGAATTGGGAAGGAAGCGGCCGTGGCCTTAATTAAGGTACAGCTCCAGCATTTGACTGGTGTGAAAATGTGAAACCATGGAAAATCATTTTCAGGGCTGCCGACAGTGGAGTTTGAACTCATCTCCCGCATGTAAGCTCACATCCGCGTGTCGCTCGATGGTAGTAAGTACTTGAAGGTACACAAATAGGCCAGTCTCGTGTCAATAGACTTACTGACGGATAAAATAACTGCTGCGAGACCAACTTTGGCCACCTTTGTGGCTCTGAAAACTGTAAAAAGTGTTAATGGACCGTATTATTATTATTATTATTATTATTATTATTATTATTATTATTATTATTATTATTATTATTATATTTAATATAAACACTTAAGCTTTTCGGCGGATCACATATGTGAGAAATTTCCTAATTACTTTTGTGGGTAGATGATAAATTTTATAATATAACAAAATGTTAAATGAACAGTAGTTTTGTTTAGATAACGGAGAACGAACTCATATAAAAGATATAAAAGAATGTGAGAGATGAAATAAATGATTCATAATGCGAAGCACCAGTTACAGAAAGACATAATAGATGCTATACGGTGTTACGTCGAGATAGTAAAAGGGAAGTTATATTTTTGGACTGTCATGCAATTGTCATCTGGAACATACCAACTAGGTACAGTATTGGAACAGAAACAAGTGAAGTGCGGAGGGTCTGACTAACTTATCGTGTGGTTTTTAGTGCCGGAAGTGTGCGAGGATATGTCCGGCTCGCCTGGTGAAGGTCTTTCTATTTGACACCCATGGGTGACCTGCACTTCTCGATGTGGGGATAATGATGATAATGATGAGGTTGGGAGAAGGTGAAAGGCACGTAGCCTACTTCTGTCATATAGGGTTAGCTCAAGACGTTACGGCCCCGTCCAACGAACGAATCACCATCAACAGCGTCTATTCTACAGTCACTTGTTTTACCCATCACCAGAAAACTGTACCTGCGCCCTCACTGCATATGAATACTGCGGAGAGGTTTGGAATTGAATCCAGGCTTCTGATACGCAATCTGGTGATTTGGAATTGTATAGCCTACCACCACATCTCCTCCCTTGCCGGTCAACATTCTGATGGGGAAAAGAGACTCGAACCGACTATCCACAGTGCCAGACCTTATAGACCTTATTACGGAGCTACTCCTTTCCGACATTTAAAAGTACAATATGTTGGATTTCGATAAAAATAATGCTTCATTTCATCTCATTTCATTAATTATTAAAATAAATAATTAATGTCACATTCTAACAAGGTTTTCTAACCACTGCCGTCTGTTATCGTGACTGTTATTAACATCTCCATGAACGCTCAGATTGATACAGTTGATATCATGCGTGGTAGATACGTATGAGCGGAATCATATAACACTAATTGTATTTTGTAACATAAATCCAACGAATAAATTACTTTGCTATGTTTCTTACATGAAAACATAATATATTACCTATTCATTTGATAACTTCCACGCAACTTATGGGAACTAAGTAACAATATAATTACCTCAAACTGAGAAAATACTATTTTATTCTACTTGTGGGAATGACACACGAATTAACTATGTAAACGTGGAAACATTACACAGTAATCTATCTTATATATAGGCCAAGGCTACTTTTCATAAGTTTCACGCATCCGGCAGTTTACAGAGCAAATATCTGCCTGAAGACCTTTTGACTGCTGCACTCATCTGACCTTCACCGTCTGATGTATCTCTGTAATAGTTGATCCAAAACAATACGATATCTTCGCAGAATAATACACTAATAAGACTCAGTTTTATTTCACATATTAGCAATTTCGTTGTTCGTAACGGAAGTTAATGATCTTGAGTGTCGTAAGGCACGGTGTGTGAAAGATGAACGTGAATAAATTTTCTTGAAAGTCAATTCTTTCGATATTGCGAGTGCTTTAGACAATACAATTAACCTCCTCAGCTCGAAAGGAAATACTTTTGGGAAACGCTTTTGACTATTTTAAACCCTGAGGGTATCCATGTAGGCAAACATGCTAAAATAAGTATCTTCTCTGTGGTTTTCGGACGTTAGTGTTTTTTATGATTTTCTGACTCTACGGAGTATCTCATCATTAAGTGCCGCGATCTACCCCTAAAATTGTCTATATTCTGCTCCTCACTTAAAGCCTGCAGTCAGTTCATAGACGAAGACTCTAGTGTCTACCCTTTGGCACTGCAAGATAGCACTTCAGCACTTCACGACACAGTAACAAGTTTCCAGTCTGAAATCGTGGCTGTACACGAGATGTTTCAACTTCAGAAGAACACATCTTACAGTGTCGATTCTGGTGTGATTTCTTCCTTTGGATTCCATTCTTGGGTTAGACAGCATCCTGGGCACTTGAAATGTGACATCATTTCGATCGTGTTTCCGTATAGGGTGATACGAACCGTTTATTCTTTTCCTGTTTTGCTAATAACCATAAATTTTCTGTTTGGATGTTTATTTTACAGTCAGACGATTATTATTTAATCTATTGATCCCCTTCGAAGAGAAATGAAGGCCTTATGAATTGTCATCTTTTATTGCAGTTTCATTTGTCAAGCAGTTTCCAGTAATACTGATTGCCTTATCAACTTCACTGAAGGCGATTCGAAAATACTCGTAATTTCAAATTAATTCCAAACAGCATACATCGTAGACTTACACTCTTTTTGTGTCTTATCTTCAGTATCGCAGCCTTCAGTAATGATGTTGTGGAGCTGTACAATTCCAGTACAGCTTCACAATAATGTTAACATCGTTACTGTTAAGCCCAATATGTTTCAGCGCACGTATAAACATATCGTATTTAAAGTTGTCAATGGCTTTTTCATAGTTAGGAAAGCAAGGGAAGGCATTTTTCTGTTGGTAAAGACATTTATGAAATAAAACCTGTTAGACAACAGTGTTCCCCTCCTATCAAGACTATTTCTAAACTCAAACGTAGTTTCATTGACGTTTTGAGTGTAGAATTCGTAGAAACCCTGTCAGAGCGTGATTCACTACACTACTCAGCTTGTAATTATTATACCTTTTGGAATTCGGTTTGTTTGGCATGCTTATTAAGACGGATTTCATCACTCCGCAGGGACGTTCTTTTTAAAATTATTATTATATCTTTTTTTTGCTATTTTGCTTTACGTCGCACCGACACACATAGGCCTTACGGCGACAATGGGATAGGAAAGGCCTAGGAATGGGAAGGAAGCGGATGTGGACTTCACTAAAGTACAGCTCCAGCATTTGCCTGGTGTGAAAATGGGAAATCACGGAAAACTATCTTCACGGCTGCCAACGAATCCACTATCTCCTGAATGCAAACTCACAGCTGCGCGCCCCTGACCGCACGGCCAACTTGCCCGGTAAATTATGATGATGATGATGATGATTATGATTATTATTATTATTATTAGTATTATTATTATTATTGTTGTTAGATGTTAATTTATGAAGTTTCAAGAGGTCCGACGGCTTTGCCAGATTTTCCTTGACCTTCAATGTATTCTTCTTCGACAGCATCAGATTCTTAGCGGTTATCACTGAAGTCGAACGAATTACTAACACCATCACTGAAGGCCAATAAACTACTAACACTAAAATGTAATTTGCCATATTGTTGCATTTTCAGTGTGGTACCTATGATTTTGTTTGTAAGCGAATATTTTGACTTGCATATAAGGTTAAGTGCCAAGGGACTACTGCCCAGAATGATCGCGGAGATAGGTCATAACTCTTGTGATTGTCAGTGCAATAATACGAGCCAAGAATTACTAAAACATGTTTGTAAGGTTATATTTATGCATTGTTTTGGTTAAGCATATCTCAGGATCACATTGTTTTCAAACTAGATTTCATTAAAAATGGCTTGAAAGGCCGAAGGATCTCTTTCACGAAATGGGGTTGAATATGGATATCTTGTCATACATCATTTTAAGAGGCTTCGGCCGTATGCACAAGGCACACATCATACGGGATTCGTGAGAGGCAGATCAGCACGTGACTAAATCATCTTGAAGCAGCTAACAGCTATGTGCTGGAAATCTGGAAATCTCGAAAGGTTCACCAACTTTTCATCGATTTCAGTAGTAGATGACAGCATCAGTCAAACTTTCCTCTAGAAATACCTGCAAGAGATCGGAGAACCTAATAAACATACGTGGCTACATAAAACCTGTATGAATGATTCCAGATCCTGAACGAAAATTGGCAACTGTGTATTGGACTGTTTCAAGGTGACGGGTTATAACATAAGTGGACGCTCTGTCACCAACACTCTTCAAAACTACCCTTGAGAAAAGTTTAAAAGAAGCTACGAAAGTAAATAGGGGAGTTTGGCATGATGGTAAAAGAAATTGCCGACGTTGTGGTTCCTCATGGCTGAAACGGAAGATACTTAGCAAAACGAAATGAATATAAATCCAGATAAGAATTTTTCACGAAACAACGACATTCCGCAAGTATTCAGAGTAAATGACTATCATATCTGGCTAGTTCCATAGTTCAGACACCGTGGTTATTTCATAAACGAACGGAATGTAAGTGAACAAGAAATAATTCAGAGATTTATCAATGCCAGCAAGTGCTATTACGCTTTTGATAACATCCTGGCATCCAAACGCTTATCAAGAAATGCAAAATTAAAATGCAACCATGCATCATCCTATCCGTCTGACTTACGGTGCCGAAATATGAACTCTAATGAAGAAATGTGGAACAAGGCTTCACAGTTTTGCAAACAAAGTTCTGTGAAATATACGTGGCCCAGTTGATGGAAAATTTACGTGGAAAATACGAAAGAATCAAAAATTGAGGAAAATCTACACCGAAGCCTACTTTGTAGCGACTAAAGAAAGCCAGAGACTACGTTGGCTATGCCAGATCTATCGTAGATAGAAAGGATCTATCATCTAGAAGGTGCTAGCAGGAAAACCACCAACCCGACGACCTCGAATCAGCGTAATCTTGCAAATAGAATATAATTCGAAAATAGTTGGGGGAAGATGAGAACATGCAAGTGATAGAGCACGTTGTAGACACACTGCGAATGACACTAAGGACCAATTACAGTTCATATGATGATAACGATTGTGATGTCGCCTTCGTAGCGTAACGGTTAGTGTAATTAGCTGCCGTTCTCGGGGGCCCGGGTCCGATTCCCGATACTGTCAGGAATTTAAAACTGGCAGGAGGGCTGGTATGTGGTTGAAATGGTACGTGCAGCTCACCTCCATTGGGGGTGTGCCTGAAAAGAGCTGCACCACCTCGAGATGAGGATACTTTCCAATGATGGCGATGATCAACCGGAAGCCAGAAAGCCTCGATTTGTCCCCAAAATGGCTGTTGGTGTTGTAACCAAGGTTGAAGTTTACAAACACAACTTTTATTGCTTCACTTTATGATATTTACACAAATAACTGAAATTTATTTTGAAGCAAAAAGGAATATTGAATCTTGAGAAAAGTCTGGCTTTATACAATATGTACAGGTTTACAGTCTTTATATACACTTCTATCTTGAAAAGATAGTCTTTGTGAACTGACACGTTGATAGTCGAAAACTATCTGGCACACTAACATAAATGTCTTTGAGAGTCCTTGTTTGTTGAAGTGCCTGAATTCCTAAAAAGCAAGTTCAATTGATTGAAGAAATTCCACCTAGCGAAACTAAGGGAGCTTGCATAAATTAAGGAATGAAAATGGCTTGTGAAAGAATTACGGAACATAGGCAGTGGAAACAGGTAAGGGAGCGGTGACCAGAGGTGAAACCTCGTACTGCCAGAAATTCAGTCCACCTGGTCGAAGCACATTTTCAAGAGGAGTAGCCTCCGTGCTCGACGTAGGGTGTATTCTGGAGCTGGACACCAGGGCAAGTGGGCCAGTGAGCAGGCAGGGAGCTCCTATTTATAGTACACTCGATGGTCAGGCACGCGCACTGAGGGCTGCGCGTCGAAGCTAGCAGAATGATACACAGGCGCGCTTGCAGCTGGCTGGTGGAGCGAGAAAGGGAGCGCCGGACATACAACACCCTCCCCTCCTAAATACGCCGGTACGGCGTGAAACGGCGGCGGCGCTGGCGGCGACTGCGATGCTGGGGCGGAGCTGCTGATATCTCTGTTGTATTGTCCGGAGCTGGAACTGGGCGGAGTGGCGCTGTCTCGTCCTGAAAGGAACCCATTGTTATTAAATGATCTAAAGCGCGTTCAGCAATAGATTTATTTGGTTTAGCAATAGCATCAATAGCTGGACAGGGGCGGTAGCGCAGACGTATCTGATCTTGATGGCGGCAGATACGTTTCTCCGTAGTCTGTATCTCGTATAGACGATGACCCAAAGATCTGCAGATGACTCCAGGTATCCAGAGTGGGTTGGATTTGAATGTCCTGGTGTAGATCTTGTCGTTGAGGGAGAACTTCGTTGGTGATGTCTTATGCTGGGCCGGGAGAGGCTGTAACAGAGAAAGTAAAGTTCTGTGAGGTCGTCCATGGAGTTTCTGTGCAGGAGTGATATTATCAGCGCCGGGTAGAGTTCTGTAGTTGTTTAAGAGTTGGAGCAAGGCTTGGTCTTTATTTAAGCCTGAAGAGACAGCTTTCTTCATACTTCTTTTAAATGTTTGAACGAAGCGTTCAGCTTCACCATTAGATTGAGGGTGAAAAGGAGGTGCTAGGATATGACGAATGCCATTATGTGTACAAAAGTTCTGGAAAGCAGTAGCTGTAAATTGAGGTCCGTTGTCCGAAATGAGTACTTGCGGTAAACCTTCTGTAGTAAAGATTTTCTGGAGAGCACGAATGGTAGCTTCGGTGGTAGTAGTCGAATGCATATCCACGACATATGGAAAGTTTGACAGTGAATCGATGACTATTAACCACATGGAATTGAGGAAAGGACCTGCGAAATCAATGTGAACTCGTTCCCATGGAGTAGTAGCAGGAGGCCATGAAGCAAGATCAGAAGACGGGGCGTTCTGATTCGTTTGACATTGCTCACAATGACGTATTAGCTTTTCGATGGCGGCATCAATACCGGGCCAGTAGCAGTGTTGACGGGCGAGTTGCTTTGTTCTGGAGATACCCCAATGGCTTTGGTGTAATAATTCGAGAACTTGTTTCCGTAGGCTAAGTGGGATAACCACTCGGAAGATGGTGCCTGCTTCTAGTAGTACAACTCCGGCACGAGTCGTGAAACGATGCTGCATACGATGATAAGGTGCCAGGTGGGCAGGAAGTGTGCTCTGAAGAGGCCAACCGTTGCGGATGTAAGTACGTACAGTAGCAAGTGTACTGTCCTTATCCGTAGCTTTAGCTATGCAGGTAGCATCAATAGGAAAACTGGATACAGTATCTTCAAGTTCTATGTCCAACTGAAGACATTCAGATTCTTGAGAATCGAAGGCAGTATCAGGACCAACGGGTAAGCGGGAAAGGGCATCAGCATTACAATGCTGGGATGTGGCTCGATATACAATCTGATAGGAATAATCAGAAAGGAATATGGACCATCTTTGAAGCTTTCTGAGGGAATTCTCTGGGATCTTATTACCAGGATGGAATAAGTGTACGAGAGGCTTATGATCGGTAATGATCAGGAAATGGTTGCCATAAAGATATTCATTGAAACGGCGAATACCAAAGATGATGGCTAAAGCTTCTTTCTCTATCTGTGAGTATCGACGCTGATGGTCATTAAGTGTTTTCGAAGCGAAGGCGATGGGGCGTTCTTGTCCATGACGATCCTTCTGGGAGAGAACGGCACCGACACCGTAGTCTGAAGCGTCAGTAGCTAGCGTGATGATCTTGTCGGGCTGAAAATGAGTGAGTTGTATAGCTTGAATTAAGGCGTTGTTGATTGTTTTCCATGCCTGTTGGCATTGCGGAGTCTACTGAAACTTAACACCTTTTTTACGTAGAGCGTTTAATGG
This sequence comes from Anabrus simplex, assembly GCF_040414725.1. NCBI lineage: Eukaryota > Metazoa > Arthropoda > Insecta > Orthoptera > Tettigoniidae > Anabrus > Anabrus simplex. The sequence continues at coordinate 372,954,187 of NC_090265.1, read as the reverse complement.
AGCTGCCACTGTAGCGAAGCGTGGAATGAACTTATTATAATAGTTCGCTTTGCCTATGAAGGACTGAAGCTGCTTGAGGTTCTGAGGTGCTGGCATGTTTACTATCGCGGAGACATTCTGCATACTAGGACGAATTCCATTCTTATCAAGTATATGTCCGAGGTAGTGAACTTGAGGCTGAAAGAAGGTACATTTAGCGAGATTCGCTCGTAGGCCATTGTCTTTCAATTTCTGGAGAAGAAGGCGGAGATTGGTTAGATGTTCCTGATGATCTTTTCCAGTAACAATAATATCATCCAGGTAGTTAGCACAACCGGGAATTGAGGCGGTGAGTTGAGCCAAATAGCGCTGAAAAATAGCCGCTGAGGATGAAACACCGAATGGGAGCCGCTGGAGCTGGAGCAGTCCGAGAGGAGTGTTGAGTGTGAGAAATTTCTTAGATTCTTCGTCTAAAAGGAGCTGGAGATATGCTTCTTTAAGATCAACTCGAGAGAAGAATTGTCCACCAGAGAGACGACGGAATAAGTCTTCTGGACGTGGAATAGGAAAGATATCGGTTTCGAGTTGTGCGTTGACTGTAGATCGAAAATCGCCACAAAGTCGAACATTACCATCAGGTTTCTTGATTACCACGAGTGGAGTAGCCCATTGACTAGAAGTAACTGGTACTACAATTCCAGTTTGTATCCATCTTTCTAATTCTTTCGTGACCTGGTCTTGAAGTGCTAGGGGTACTGGACGTGCTTTGAGGAAGCGAGGCTGAGCTCCGGATTTCAGCTGTATGTGAGCTGTATAGTCTTTTGCTGTTCCGAGTTGAGAGTCGAAGATTTCAGGAAACTGCGCTAGGAGAGCGGTAACGTCAGAAGTAGGATGCAATGTAGATACGACGGTAATGTTGTCATGTATCTGGAAACCAAATAAGTTAAATAGATCCATGCCCATAATGTTTGATGCAGTGTAGTTGTTAACTACGAGAAGAGGAATGGCCTTCTGAATTCCTTTATAACTAGCCTGAAGCTTAATTTGACCTTTGATGTCAATTTTCTTCTTGTTAAATGTCACGAGCTGGATGTCAGCTGGAGAGCATGAAGGTGAACCTAAGTCGTGGTAGGTAGGCAGGTTAATAATAGAGACAGGTGATCCAGTGTCTAATTGAAAATCGACAGATCGATCAGAGAATGAGAGAGGAATGATGATTTTGTGAGAATCCTTTGTGGGAAGAATAAGATTGATCTGATCAACTTCCATGTCTTTGCGGGGCTGTATATGCTTCCGGCGCGCTGCAGTAGTCTTGGCAGGGCGGAGCGAACTTTGACAGACAGTCTGAATGTGTCCAAGTTTATTACATCGTTCACAAGTAGCTTTGAAAAAACGACAGTCACGACGTTCATGATGCTTGAAACAACCTCGGCAGGAAGGCAGGAGTTTCGAGGTGTTTTTAGAATTGGGCTTCCGTGTAGCATTACGAGAGGGAATCTGGCGAGAATGCTTGGTGGAGAGCGCCTTATCCGTACGGTTCACTGTAGCAGAGGACTTGCGGGCCTGAGGCGAGACTTGTGCAACTTCGTGTGGAGAAGCTATGGCTGCGGCAGTCTGGGTAGTAAGCTCATAAACCGTAGCAATACGCTGGACGTCTTCTAAAGAAGGGTTACTCTGCTTGACAGCGTCAAAACGTATTTTGTCTTCAGGAGTATGTAAAATTATCATGTCCCGAATGAGAGAATCAGTGTAGGATGAACCACAACCGTCCTTGGAGCAGATGAACTGGCAGGGTTTAGCTAGACCACGCAATTCAGTTATCCATTCAGTATGTGTCTGATGGGGTTGCTTTCTGCACTGAAAAAATTTATAGCGAGCAGCCACTATGTGAGGAGCTTTGGCATAGTGTTCCGTGAGACGGGCCAAGAGCTGCGTGAAGGGTACCCCAGATAAGTGTTCTTCCGGACTTAATTTACGTAGTAATTCACACGTAGCATTGCCAACCGAACTAAGAAATAGTGCGCGGCGGCGTTGATCATCTGTGACAGAATGGCAGATGAAATGCTGTTGTAAACGGGCTAAATAAACTGACCATTCTTCCTTAGCCGGATCAAAAGCAGAGAACGGAGGAATAGCTGATGGCTGTGTAGAGACAGAAATAGCTTGAATAGCCTGAAGTAATGCTGCCTGTTGTTGTTGCATAAACTGTTGTTGTTGCTGCTGTAAGGCTTGGAAGACCGTAGCGAGTTGTTCCGCAGTAGCCATTGCGAGATGCGTGCAAGAAAGAGTAAGGTAAGCTGTGTGTCAGAACTGGTTGGAGTGTCGTTGTTGTTTAGCACGTCGCCGTAGAGTTGACAACTGGGCCTGTTGAATTGTAGTGCCGTGTTTACCTCGTCGCTATAGAGTTGGCGATTGGGGTCGATGACGTGTAGTTTGTTGCTTTTTTTGTACCTCGTCGGCATAGAGTTGGCAACTGGGGTCGAAGAATGGTAGGTTGCTTTTTTACCTCGTCGCCATAGAGTTGTGTTGTAACCAAGGTTGAAGTTTACAAACACAACTTTTATTGCTTCACTTTATGATATTTACACAAATAACTGAAATTTATTTTGAAGCAAAAAGGAATATTGAATCTTGAGAAAAGTCTGGCTTTATACAATATGTACAGGTTTACAGTCTTTATATACACTTCTATCTTGAAAAGATAGTCTTTGTGAACTGACACGTTGATAGTCGAAAACTATCTGGCACACTAACATAAATGTCTTTGAGAGTCCTTGTTTGTTGAAGTGCCTGAATTCCTAAAAAGCAAGTTCAATTGATTGAAGAAATTCCACCTAGCGAAACTAAGGGAGCTTGCATAAATTAAGGAATGAAAATGGCTTGTGAAAGAATTACGGAACATAGGCAGTGGAAACAGGTAAGGGAGCGGTGACCAGAGGTGAAACCTCGTACTGCCAGAAATTCAGTCCACCTGGTCGAAGCACATTTTCAAGAGGAGTAGCCTCCGTGCTCGACGTAGGGTGTATTCTGGAGCTGGACACCAGGGCAAGTGGGCCAGTGAGCAGGCAGGGAGCTCCTATTTATAGTACACTCGATGGTCAGGCACGCGCACTGAGGGCTGCGCGTCGAAGCTAGCAGAATGATACACAGGCGCGCTTGCAGCTGGCTGGTGGAGCGAGAAAGGGAGCGCCGGACATACAACAGTTGGCAACAATGTGTGTCTGTTGTGCGTTACAGTATATTTTCTCTTCATCATCGTAAACATGACACTTCACGACACAGTAACAAGTTTCAAATCTTAAGTCGTGGTTGTACACGAGATGTTTCAAGTTCAGAAGTATACCTCTTACAATGTCGATTCTGGTTTATTCCATTCTTGCGTCAGCCAGCATCCTGTGTACGTGAAAAGTAACACATGGTGTTTCCGTGCAAGGTGATCGGAACGATACTCATTTTCTGTTTCCTGATAACCATACATTTTCTGTTTAGGTGTTTATTTTACAGTCAGTCGATGTGTTCACGGAAACTGAAATGAAGAATTGAAGCAGTATCTGGTGATGATGACCAAAGGGATAGGATTTGTTTGTTAATTCAAAGTTATGAACAGCTAATACTGAAATAATATTTCAGTAGAGTCCGACTCGTTGGCTGAACGGTCAGCGTACTAGCCTTCGGTTCAGAGGGTCCCGGGTTCGATTCCCGGCCGGGTCGGGGATTTTAACCTTAATTGGTTAATTCCAATGGCATGGGGGCTGGGTGTATGTGTTGTCTTCATCATCATTTCATCCTCATCACGACGCGCAGGTCACCTACGGGTGTCGAATAGAAAGACCTGCACCTGGCGAGTCGAACTTGTCTTCGGACACTCCCGGCACTAAAAGCCATACGCCATTTCATTTCATTTCATTTCAGTAGAATGATATTCCAGCACCAAGTAGGATCTATAGTGGTACTGATAGGATGATAGGATGCCATCGGATGGATTTTGCAGACGTCAAAGCTGCATGGTGTGATATGGGAGGTGATTGCTAATTTATAGGTAAAATGACTGGTAAAATGACTCTTAACGCTAATCATCGAAGTGAGAGTAAAATGGTCTAAAGATACGTAGTATGAGGACATTGGTTGTTGAAAGGGAATGACTATGAAATCCAAGGAAGTGAAAATTCTCTTGGCCTCGAAATCTCATTTGATTGGAGGCGGAAAAATGCAAGAACTGATCATGGTCCTTCAGATAGGAGAGGTAAATAGGAGACCCATGATATGCGGTAAGTAGATGGATGCAATGACAGACTCAGTAGCCATTTCGTTGTCCCCTACCTACCCTCAGAAGTTTTGAAATACTTGGAGGAAAACTTCGTAGATCGAATTCATTACAGATCAGGTGTGAAATGGAGCTATTTCTACATTCTCTGAGAGATCAATCTTCAGTTTTTTGATCGATGTTTCACGATAAATAAAGGAGAGTGATTCCTTTCGTTTTATAAAGAGAGTTACAACGTTATAAAAATGAAAAGTGATAAATATAATTTAAGGAGGATCGGGAGATGTGAAACGTTATTGTGGACTAGATTCACTTTATAATTGACCCTTCCTCCTTGCTTAACACATTTTCATTGATGGCGATTGCTTTACATAAAAGACGTGGATGTTTCCTTCCGTATCAAGAAATTGGAATTGTGGCCTTATACATTAAAAATTCTGCAATTATTTTACCCGAAAGGAGAGAGACGATCTTGGTGGTACATGCGCTGGTTTGTGTGTATTTGGCTACCTTGTTTGTGAGTTTAAATTTACGTGCAGCTAATACTGATTTCTGTCACTGATACAACACTCTGGAGTTAGGCAAGGTTCTTATTGCCACATAATGGGATGCTTTAAAATCAGAATATACAGTAATATTGTGAACACTGAAATACCTGAAGAATGTGTATTTTATTCATCTTTCTTAATACTAGAATGATACTCAATGACCTATCAAGATCTATATTAGTACTGGCAGCATGATATCTTAGGACTTGGTAGAATATATCTCAAGACTGATAGGTTGATACCGGATGAATCTTATCATGTGTGGTTTTAAACTACTTTTGTCAGGTAACCTTTGTTTCGTATTTGTGTCTGTTATTATTTAGGATCCAAAATGAAGGATTTGTTTTGGAGCTTAAAAATGACGTATTTCGGCATGAATATTGTGTGGAAAGAACCTAAAAATCTCAGTAAGGCTACCTTGTCCTAGATTCAAACCAATCAACTTTAAATTCCTGATATTTTTTCTAGTTGTTTAATGTTAATGGGTTTTTGATAACGGTGGAATATGAAACGGCTAAGACCGCCAAGTGGCTATGACCTGGTGTGAAAATAGGAAACCACGGAAAACCTTTTCAGAATTGGCGGTGGTGGGGTTCGAACCTACCACATCCCGAATGCAAGCTTACAGCTACGTAGCCCGTACTAGACAGACAACTCAATCAGTGGCATATATTTAAGAGCGCATTTGTACACAGGTGCGTAGGTAGCATTACTTATGAATATTGGGCTTGTTATTACAGACGTTTCAACATAAAGCTAAATCATCCTGTTCAGCCGTGCGAAACATTATTGTGGACTAGATTCACTGTATAATTTACGCTTCCTCCCTGCTTAACACATTTTCATTGATGGCGATTGCTTTATATAAAAGTCATGGATGTATCCTTCTGTATCAAAAAATTGGAGTTGTGGCCTTATACATTAAAAATTCTGCAATTATTTTGTCCGAAAGAAGAGAGACGATCTTGGTGATACTGAAATGATACACGCCAAAACACCATGCATCTTATATTCATCCATCACAGATGGATGTGTGGGACTGGTAGTTTAGTGTGTGGCAAGCTAGTTTAGTCTGCATGAGATTTTCTAGGTTCATTTCCAGTTAAAATACTGAATTTTGTTAACGGGAATATTCGTCTCCCATCATATCTTTCACACCGATATATAAATGTGTATATGTACACAGCACCTTAAAATTCATGAAACCGAGCTCGATAGCTGCAGTCGCTTAAGTGCGGCCAGTATCCAGTATTCGGGAGATAGTAGGTTCGAACCCCACTGTCGGCAGCCCTGAAGATGGTTTTCCGTGGTTTCCTATTTTCACACCAGGCGAATGCTGGGGCTGTACCTTAATCAAGGCCACGGCCGCTTCCCTCCCACTCCTAGCCCTTCCCTGACCCATCGTCGCCATAAGACCTATCTGTGTCGGTGCGATGTAAAGCAACTACAAAAAAAAAAAAAAATTCATGAATGTACACAAACCATCTAATACTTCTAATAACCTAATGGACGCTTTGAAACATGAATCAGAAGTATGACGCGGAAATTAAACGTCGAGTTGAAAGAGGCACGCATAACAGTGTGCTTTCTGTGAGCAAGAAGTACGGATTTTTCGGTAAGGTACTGGTGAGACTTTGAGATCTAAAGATGGACACACGGTTCGAATCCTGATCTATGCAAATTCTTTCTAAATATAATGTTATTTTTAGAAAATTTTAATGTGCTTTTTTTTCTTTTGTGAAACATTATCTATCAAATCTTCGTAACTTCTACTGCAAACCATTTAGAAATTAAAATGCAAATGGCCAATTCAATAGCCAACTTATCTGTATGATCTCTACTTTAAGTAAATTATGTAACATCAACTGTGCTTTACAACTATCTTGATGAACATTTTATTCATTTAATTATTTTCTAAATTGATGTTCCTGTCGTTCTGCGTGAAGTCAGTACGAGTTTGGTGAATATTTGTATTTTATTAATTAATCTTTTTACCCTCCACCGTTGGCTTTTCCCCCGGTCTCGGCGAGGCATCCCACCTCTACCACGCAAGGGCAGTGTCCTAGAGCGTGAGGCATTTGGTCGGAGAAAAAAATGGTGCGGAGGAACAGTACCTCGCCCAGGCAGCCTCACCTACTGTGCTGAACAGGGGTCTTGTGGGGGATGGTAACATTCGAAGGGATAGGCAAGGAAGAGGAAAGGAAGAGGCAGGTACTATCCCGACATTTACCTGGAGAAGTGGGAATCCACTTCGAAGATGGCTGAAGTGGGAATCAAACCCCCTCTACTCAGTTGACCTCCCAATGCCGAGTGGACCCCGTTCCAGTCCTCGTGCCACTTTTTAAATTTTGTGGCAGAGCCGGGAATTGAACACGAGTCTCCCGGAGTGGCACTAATCACTATACTACAGGCGCGAACGTTTAGGGAATAAACAGTTAATATTCAAGCTGCTTAAATTTGTTACAGATTTTGAGGTGATTCACAACATGATAATAATAATAATAATAATAATAATAATAATAATAATAATAATAATAATAATAATAATAATAACAATAATAATAATTCTGTAAAATGTGGATTTCTTCAGTCATCAACTGCATATTGGAAATATACACCTCCACCCACTCTCGAAAACTCCTCATATAAACTACTATGGGACCGAGAAGTCATAACCGATGTTACGCTCAGCAACACTAGGCCAGATATTATTCTAATCGATAAATCAAAAAGATCCTGTCCAAATACCTCCAATCTGCAAACAACAATAGCCACAAAGATATCAAAATACACAGAACTGGCAATAGAAATACAACGCCTGTGGAAACTAGAGTCAGTCACCACAGTTCCAATAGTAATATCATGTACCGGTGTTATTCCAAAATGCTTGCACAGCTCTCTGGCCGCATTAAACCTGCATCATCACACATACGTAGAACTACAGAAAGCCACCCTCCTGAGCACTTGCCACATTGTGAGAAAGTTCCTAGGAACGACTTTTCCTCTGGCTCACGCCAAACAGCATAAAGTTCCAGGCTGCAGTTCCAGTAATACTGAAGAACAGATTCCCAAAACGGGGACATAAGAAGTCTGAAGTTGTTTGTATTTATTGTATAAATGTAAATGTTGTAATTATTTGTTGTAAATATTTGTACATATATATACCTGTAGTTTCATAATCAAGAGGGTGACTCCTTGCTTAGGCCGAGTCAGCCCATTATGTTACCGGCACAAGCCGAGCCTTCCTAAACTGATACAAATAATAATAATAATAATAATAATAATAATAATAATAATAATAATAATAATAATAATAATAATAATAATAATAATAATAATAATAATAATAATGATATATTATATGTATTATTGTTATTGTTACGGGGTTACCTGTGGACCAGCAGAGGTGAAAGAAGGTGCCGGGGTGAATGGGTCTAACTACTAAATCAAAGTTAATTTAAAACTTTAATAAGGGTTATATTTTTTTTAATTTCAACAATCAACAACAAAACTTTAACAACTTTTCACTTAGTGAGATAACAATGATATATCAGGTACTATGACAAGGTTTAGACAAAGCAAGAAAACTCAAACTTTAGTGACTCTTTAGTAACCAGGGCTTCCAGCCCCTCGCTTTACGTTACCTGAGCTCTCAGCTCAACTTCATAAAAGATTACAATTTTAGACAAAGGGCAGAAATCCCCTAATACATGGAGCACTTTCTCCCAATTACAATATCAAGCCTCCCAGAGGCAATTTTACAACACTAGAAATAGAGCTCATGCGCTCTCAGTTCTCAAGCCTATTCCAGGCAACACACTATGAAAATCTAATAATCACTGGCCTTACAAGGCACTATTTACAAATAGCCATCTTATTACACAGGGGTATCTAGTACACAAACTACGGGGCCTTAGTGAAAAAGAACAGGTTCAATAAACGGCCCGAGTACAACTGGAATGGAGTCAAAGTTTGAGCTCCCCAAAAAAATTTAAAAACCTATAGGACACTTGGCCAACGAAACAGGGGCTAATCCCAATCTACTGAGGTAGCGCGGATGGAAATCACTTTAATACATAGCAAAATCAAATGCGGTACCTCAAACCAAGGTGAAGGGGAGTTCGAGAGGGTATATCACTCTCTAGCCCCGGTTTACAGTTAAAGATTTATGAAATTTTACATGAGCCGACAGGAGATTTACATTTTAGAGAAGTTAGTTACATATTTAAGGTTTCGGACCTTTCCCTCAGGTTGAACTGCGGGCAATAGAAATAAAGATGTTAATTGGCCATTACCTTACTGAAGAACTGCTGTCTGATGAAAGAGGCGCCTCCCGCCCCCTGCTTGACACACACACTTAGTTAGATGACGATGAAAAATGGCCAAGAGACGTGAAAATCCGTGGTTTATAAACCCTCGGGGAAAGTTCGAGACCTTTCATGAATAATCAAGACACACCCACAGAATTTTACAGGTCAAATTTAAAAGTGACCCTCAGAATCGAAGAAGAAATACAGGATTGGTTGGAATAATTACAAAAATTAGGTATTGGCTGGATTCAAACCTGGCGGAAAGAAAAGTTAAATATTGCCAACCCAAAAACAAATGAACATCAATTAGTAAAAAAGCTTATGAATACACAACTTCTCAAAACAAAGTTCTTTCACTTTGCACCAGGGTGCATGATCATAGTTTTCTAGCAGTGACATCTATGAGAGAATGTCCCACCTTCTTGATGAATGGAAAACAAAAACAAGTTGAAATTCACACAGTACTGGAAACTTCACAATAACAAAATTTTAGTGATGCCATCTTCAGAGAAAATTTATAAGTTGGTCCAGTTTCGAGTTCACTGTTCCTCCGGTAGAGTCGCTCTTTAAAGCGCAAGATTTAAATGTACGGCGTAGAGGTGTACCTCCCGGTACAGTTATTATTATTATTATTATTATTATTATTATTATTATTATTATTATTGTTGTTGTTATTATTATTCCCGGCTCCATGACTAAATGGTTGGCGTGCTGGCCTTTGGTTACAGGGGTCCCGGGTTCGATTCCCGGCAGGGTCGGGAATTTTAACCATCATTGGTTAATTTCACTGGCACGGGGGCTAGGTATATGTGTAGTCTTCATCATCATTTCATCCTCATCACGACGCGTAGGTCACCCACGGGAGTCAAATCAAAAGACCTGAACAAGACCATCCGAACTTATCCTCTGACACTCCCGGCTCTAAAAGCCATACGCCATTTCATTTCATTATTATTATTATTATTATTATTATTATTATTATTATTATTATTATTATTATTATTATTATTATTATTATTATTATTATTATTTTAGCCGCGTAATGCCTCGCACCATATGCAGGCATTTCTATTTGATGCCATTTAGGCAGCCTGAACATAATGCCAATTTTTACGTTCTGGTTTACTCTACCAGATATCCGTACTCCTGTTCGGTGACTAATAATTGTTGAGTTTCTGTAAATCATCATATTATTATTATTTACCTACCGTTTTCCCACACCTGTGGGGTCGCGGGTGCGGACTGTGTCGCACATATGAATTTGACTCTGTTTTACGGCCGGATGGCCTATATGGAGAGATGTAATCACTATTGGGCGTTTCTGTAGTGGTTGGTAGTGTAGTGTGTTGTGTGAATATGAATAGGAGAGCGATGGAACGGACACAACACCCAGTCCCCGAGCCAGAAGAACTAATCAGAGGTGATTAAAATCCCCGACCCGGCCGGGAATCGAACCCGGGACACTCTGAACCCAACGAGTCGGACACGTTGAGTTTCTTTATATAATGTTCAATAAACACTGAATGTATCACCAAAGATATTTTGCAAGTCGATATTTTATAACATGGAGTGCTACGTCGAGAATGATCTACAGAGGAAACTGATCCATAGAAATAATCGAAGAATACCAACAGGTACCAAACACTATCTACCAATGTTTGTTTGTTTGTTTTCATTTTTATTTCATTACGTCTCACCGACACAGATAGGTCTCATGGCGACGATGGGATGGGATAGGAAAGGACTGGGAGTGGAAAGGGAGCGGCCGTGACCTTACTTAAGGAACAGCCCCAGCAAATACCTGGTATGAAAATGGGAAACCACGGAAAACCATCTTCAGGGTTGCCAACAGTGGTGTTCAAACTCACTATCTCCCGAATGCAAGCTCACAGCCGCGCTACCCTAACCGCGAGGCCACTTCTTCAGTCAAGACGGTGATTTAAGGTGCCTTCAAGTGTGAGAAGGGATGTGCTCTGGCCTATAAAAGGAACAGAAGTGAGAATGACTACTACTATTAAAAACTCCATATCCTGGGGGGTGGGGGATAGGCAGGCCTCCTTGAGGGTTACACCCTCTCTCAGGCCAAAGAAATTTGAGGCGGTGGTTTGAGATGGGGAGAAGGTGAAGGGGTGGCGGCCGTGGCCTGTCGCGGCATTTGCCTTAGTGCAGGAGAATGGAAAACACCGGGCGAGTTGGCCGTGCGGTTAGTAGCGCGCAGCTGTGAGCTCGCATCCGGGAGATAGCGGGTTCGAACCCCGCTGTCGGCAGCCCTGAAGATGGTTTTCCGTGGTTTCCCGTTTTCACACCAGGCAAATGCTTGGGCTGTACCGTAATTAAGGCCACGGCCGCTTCCTTCCCATTCCTAGACCTTTCCTGTCCCATCGTCGCCGTAAGACCTATCTGTGTCGTTGCGAAGTAAAGGAAAATAGAACGAAAAACCACGGAAAGCCATTCACAGGACAGCCGACAGTGAGGACAAACTCCGCCGCCTCCCGAATGGCGAGGGTGGGTTAAAGTTTTCGTTCCATACCCGAACAGGATAAGGCAGACTCCAGGACGGTAATGCCGTGTCTCATGCGAGGGGTATTTTAACCGGTGATGTGATTTGCAGAGAAGGTAAAGTGAGTTGTCGTGTTCTAAAATAGAAACTGTCCCGGCTGAGAATGGGAAACCACAGAAGACAGGACAGCCGACGGTGGAGCTAGGCCACATGCCTCCCGAAAGCAGGGATCTTTTTTTTTTCTTTGGTAGTTGTTTTACGTCGCACCGACACAGATAGGTCTTATGGCGACGATGGAACAGGGAAGGGCTAGGAGTAGGAAGGGAGTGGCCGTGGCCTTAATTAAGGTACAGCCCCAGCATTTGCCAGGTGTGAAAATAGGAAACCACGGAAAACCATTTTCAGGGCTGCCGACAGTGGGGTTTGAACCTACTATCTCCCGAATACTGGACACTGGCCACACTTAAGCGACTGCAGCTAACGAGCTCGGTAAAGCAGGGATCAGCTCTCTCTCAAACCGCAGTGCTCGGTTGACTGCGAGATGCAATCCGTACACCGTAGAGGAGTGAGAGCTTGTGTCATTATTGAGGAGTGAGTAGATCAGGTGACATCTGCCGGATAGCGCAGGAACTGCTTTCGCCGTTATAGATGAAGAGACTGAAGAGAGATGGTGTAACCTAGCGGCTGCTTGGTTGACTAAATGCAAGTCTTCGTTATGTCACAGACAACGAGCTCTAGCTCGTTGGTCACAGAGTAGCGGAGGGCGGGGTAACTATGCCTCTACCACCAGTAATGTGCATTCATATTAAGGGATTTGGGACATCTTTGATTCACTAGCCTGCAAAATAAAACTTTTCTTGTGCGGTAAAAACGAAACTAGGTGGGTTTTGTGAATTTCTTAACGCAGAATTCGAGAAAAAAAAATTAGTTTTGGCGAATCACGTCTGGTTTGGTGGCAATTTTACAAAATATGGTATTATTTTGTTCTTACGTAAAATTTTGATACTTAGTATTGATTAAATGTGATGTATTAATGTAAATGTCAGCTTGCAAAACGTAATCATATTTTTTATGCATTGAATACACATAAATGCTGCTTTGTAAGCAAGTAGATAGTATGTATCATATTTTTAATGTATATTGAAGTTCGTGAAACTGAAGCATAAAGCGCCTGTTTAGTTTCGACTGCACAGTTGCTTTTAAATTAATTAAACCGTACCTTAAATAAAAATTACATGGTTAAACATACATAGTTTTGTTACTTACATTATGTGCAGGTTAGATTCACACCTCCGTCTTTTCCCGTTTTCCGTGGAATTTCCGGGTGTTTGAAGTTCTTGAATGATCTCTAGAAGGGTCGTCTAGTGCAATCGACCAACAGTAATCGACCATCATATTCACATCCCAACGTCCCTGATAGCGTCGTTCTGCATCTTTGTGATCCTGGTGAAACCTTTCACCTTGTTCTTCACTGACAGCTCCTAAATTTAGAGGGAAATAATGCAGATGCGAAGCTAAGAAATGAAACTAAAGGCTCATATTACAACCGAGTTCCTTAAACTTTACCAACATTTTCCTTACAATTTTGCTAGAGGCTTTACGTCGCACCGACACAGATAGGTCTTATGTCGACGATGGGATAGGAAAGGCCTAGGAGTGGGAAGGAAGCGGCCGTGGCCTTAATTAAGGTACAGCCCCAGCATTTGCCTGGTGTGAAAATGGGAAACCACGGAAAACCATTTTCAGGGCTGCCGATAGTGGGATTCGAACCTACTATCTCCCGGATGCAAGCTCACAGCCGCGCGCCTCTACGCGCACGGCCAACTCGCCCGGTTTCCTTACAATTTATTTGTATTGAAGGTACTTAATGTTGCCAAGGAATTTAGTCACTACATCTTTGAATGCGTTTCATCAGTGGCGGCTCGTGAAAAAATCGTCCTACGTGCTACAAAAAACAAGCTAAATACGCTGTTTTAAATCTGCATATTGCCATGATGAACAACGCATACTTCAAACTTGGTACTACTACTACTACTACTACTAATACTACTACTACTACTACTACTACTACTACTAATAATAATAATAATAATAATAATAATAATAGGTCTAATAATAATAATAATAATAATAATAATACAACTTTTCTCACAATTTATAACTCAGAACAAACAAAAAAACATTAATTTGGAAGCAGATGAATTCTTCGATAACTGTCTACGAGATAAATAATTCATTCGAGAAATATTTTTACTAACCTAATGGCGCAACTTACATCAGTGCAAATAGAATCGTGGGAATATAGATCCCCATTAAGAACACTAATTTAATTTCACTTTATATACACTGCAGTTAATAAATAATTTGATAAATATTCGTATAAACTTTAGCACTAACACAATGACAGAAAAAACACGCACCAGTAATATAACTGCGAGATTAAAAACCGCACAAAGCAACTGAAAGAGCTGCCAACTGATTCATTGAGACCTCCCCTATTAGCAGAGTAAATGTCCGGCTCCATGGCTAAATGGTTAGCGCGCTGGCCTTTGGTCACAGGGATCCCGGGTTCGATTCCCGGCAGGGTCTGGAATTTTAACCATCATTGGGTGTACGTGTTGTCGTCATCATCATTTCATCCTCATCACGACTCACAGGTCGCCTACGGGAGTCAAATCAAAAGATCTGCATCTGGCGAGTCGAACATGTCCTCGGATACTTCCGGCACTAAAAGCCATACGCTATTTCATTTCACCAGAGTAAATTACATTGTAATGCGGGATAACATTTAGGGTCAGTCAAAGATTCTTTGACTCACCTACGAATTCCTTATTTTTGACACAAAAGGAAGATGGATATTTTAATAAGCATGTGTGAGATAGATTGCCTCCACTTACGCTTTACTTTCGAACCCAGACGATGCTACTCTCTAGTGGCAGATTCGCTTACCACGTTCAACATAAGCACGGCCGACTGGATCCCTCGCTGCTCTCCGGGTAGCAGGAGACATCGAGTAATTCTACCCCCTTGCGGGAGAGGAAGTAACTATAAACGGGATCAGTGAAAGTTGATCCCGGTTTACGGTATACTCCGCCGGCTAGGGGGAGTGTTGCAAGCTTGGCTGCGCCTGCGTATTGCTTCCTTCAGGCTACAGGCAAGGGCTCACTTCACATGAGCACGAGCCTTGTTCCCCGGGAGAACGGCGCTAGGTGTTCGACAGATCTCGTCCTGATTTGCACAAAACACAAATTCATATCGTACTCAAAACAACGAAAAGGCACCAGGATAATTGTACTGTACATAAATAATATTCCTTACAGTTCCAAGCTACGTGCTGGAGCCCGGTAGCACGTATTGACCGGCCGCCACTGCGTTTCATGCCTCTTTCTCAATTTTGGTCATCTTGTCTGTGAAAATTTTATCCTTCATCTGTTTACGAATCTGTGGTCCATCAAATACGCCTTCCTTGATTTTTGCATCTCATAATGAGGGAAATTTAGTGGATAAATATTGGAAGCATAGGCTACTTTTATCTAATGCCTCGACATACAGTTTCATCAATTTAAATTTGATGTGCAAGGGTGGAAGTAGAATTTTTTCACGGTCAATAAGACTTACATTCAAGACATTTTTGGATTCTGGTTGTAGTTGTTTCCTTTCTGTCCAATTCACTGTATCCCAATGTTTATCCCGTGCCCTGCTATCCCATTCGCATAGGAAACAGGGAAATTTTGTATAGCCTTTCTGTTGTCCTAGCAACAATCCAATGATCTTCAAATCACCGCAAATTTGCCACCCATGCTCATGCTATTTAATTTTTTCAAGCACCAACTTTAAGGTCTAGTATGTTTCAGACATTTTTGTGGAGTGTGCAAGTGGACGGATGCCAGAACATTTGTATTATAAAGCAAAACAGCCTTTAAACTTATTTTGGAAGAGTCAATAAAAACACGCCAGTTACTAAGATCATACTCTTTCTCTCCCAATCGACGTGGAAGATTTGAAACATCCGTACAAAATACAAGTTCATCTTCTTGAGTATAATACTTTCGAACTGTTATCTTTGAAAGGAAACTGCTTTATCAATCCATCATAAACATTGCATGAGGGCTGGGGCTTTTAATATGTCTGATTTTTCAAGTGGTCTAAGATGAAAGACACACTCACAACTGTCTTATCTTCAATCCTACATACCTCGTGGTCTATCGCGTATCTGGGGGAGTTTGTTATGAATTTACCAGGAAATCCCCAAGTACAAAATGAAAATTTAGACAGCGAGAAAAGTATAATAAAATGCAAACAATAACAAATCAAATCACATAATTGTATTCTAAAAAAAAGTTGCGCGAGAACATCTCTCAACATTACGTATTACGAATTCATGCAGATACTAAAACACCGAATTGCGTCAAAACTAGACGTGATAGGAAAAAATAGCATCATTTTCGGAGTCAGGGCAGCGATTTCCATAAGAATTACGTATTTTCTATTTTACCGCAAAATCATGTTGGCTAGTGACCTGCGCTATGCACATATTTTGACAAGAAAATTCATTGGTCTCAGAATGTACGCCGGTGTTTTCTTGATACAACAGCGTCAGTAATGGGAGGTATTTAAATGGTTCCACTTTCATAAACCCGCTATACGTCTGATCGATAAGTTTTTAATGAAGTGCCTCTTTTCTTTTACTATCCATGGACTTTACCACCCGATTAACATTATCTCTATATATAAAATAGCTTGTCCTGACTGACTGATTCAGCATCGCCGATCCAAAACTACTGGACATAAAGGAATGAAATTTTGAGGATATATTTATATTACAATGTAGGTGCTCCCTAAGGGAGGGTTTTTGGATACTCCGTCGCTAAGGGGTGAAAAGGGGGTTGAACTTTTAAAATGAGTGTATCTATATCTCGAAACTCTAAAAGTTTACAGATGTAAAAATTGGTATTTAGAATCTTCTTTAAAAATAAACACGTACTTTTTGTTTTTGGAAAATCCCACTAGGAGGGGTGAAAAAGCATGAAAATTGGGTTGAATGCCTTTAACGAGGATACTTATATCTTAGAAACTGGAGCTATTACAGACCTGAAAATTGGTATTTTGAATCTCCTTTAAAAATAAACACGTATTTTTTTGTTGCTAAGGGGGTGAAAATGAGGATATCTCAAAAGCTTAAAATTTTACAGTCGTAAAACTTGGCATTTGGAATCTCCTAAAATAAGGAAGCACGTGTTTTCTTTGTTTTCGCAAAATCCCTTAAGGGGGGGGGGGTGAAAAAAGGGGAAAACTGGTTTAATACCTTTTATGAGGATACTTATATTTCAAAAACTGAAATATATGAATGATATGAAAATTGGTATTTGGAATCTCCTTTAGAAAATAAAGAAAAAATATATCTAGACCTACAATATATCTCAGACACTTAACATGTTACAAATTTGAAAACTGGTACTTGGAATCTCCTGTAAAAGTGAAGAGACATAGATAATTTTTTTGGAAAATCCACTTAAGGGGAACAAAAAAGGGGGGGAATTTTTAGAATGAGCGTATCTCCAGTATCTCAGAATGTAACATGTTACAGAAGTGAAAATAATTTTTTAATCCGTTTCAAAAGTAAGAAACACGTATTCTTTGTTTTCCGAAAAACCACTTGGGGGGGGGGGGAGGGAGGAGTAGAAAGGACTGAAAAGTGGGTTGAATTCTTCGTATTAGGATACTGATATTTCAAAAACTGAAGACGTCACAGACGTAAAAATTGGTGATAGGAATATCATAAATGTATATTTTGTTGTTTTCTGAAAATGCACTATGGCGGGGATGAAAAAATTGAAAAGTTAGTTAAATTATTTGTATGAGTCTACTTATATCTCGAAAACTATAGATGTTGCAGACATGAAACTTGGTGTTTGGAGGCCCCTTTGAAAGTAAAGTAACACATATTCCTTTAATTTCGGAAAATCCATTTAAGGGGGGGGGGGTGAAAGAATTGAAAAAATTATTGAGGATACTTATATCTTATAAAAACTAAAGTTGATACAGACGTGAAAATTGGTATTTGGGATCTACTTGAAAATAAAGAAACGCGCATTCTAGAGGGATAATAAACTTGGAGGAGGGGGTGAAAAGGAATTGAATTCCTTTTATGAGGACACATATCTCGAAAACTGAAGATGTTACAATCGTGATAATTGATATTTAGAAGCTCCTTTATAAATAAACATTTATTGCTCGTTTTCTGAAAATTCACTTAAGGAGGGAGGGTGAAAGGAAGTGAAAAAAATTGAATTCTTTCTATGTGGATACTTATATCTGAAAAACTGATGGTTATAGACGTGAAAATTGATGTTTGGAATCCCCTATAAAAATAAAAAAACACGTATTTTCGTGGGGAGGGGAATCAACTTAACGGGGGTGGGGTGAAAAAGGAGTTGAATTCTTTTTCTAAGTATACTTATATATCAAAATAAAAGATGTTACACATGTGAAAATTGGTATTTGGAATCTCCTTTAAAAATAAAGAAACACATATTTCTTTTGTTTTCGGGAAGTCCACTTTAAGGGAGAGGGGGTGGAAAAAAGGGAAAATGAAGTTGAATTCATTTTATGAGAATACTTATATCTCAAAAACTGAAGATGTTACAGACGTGAAAGTTGGTACAGTATTTTGAATCTCCTTTAAAAATAAAGAAACACGTACATTTTGTTTTCTGAAAATCCACTTAAGGGGTTGAAAAGAATTGAAAAAGTGGGTAGTGGGTAAATTTTGAAAAAAAAGTACCGGTATATCTACAGTATACGTCAAAAACTTAACATGTTACAGACATGAAACTTGGTATTTGGGAAGTCCTTCCAAAATACAGGAACAAGTACTTTTTGTTTTAGGAAAAGACACTTAGTAAGGGGGGGGGGGGGTTAAAAGAAGTGAATAATTTTAATGAGGATGCTTATATCTTACAAACTGATGATGTGACAGACGCGAAAATTAGTATTTGGAATCCCCTTTAAAGGTAAAGGAACGTGTATTTCTTTTTGTTTTCCGAAAGCATGAAGGACTGATAAAGGGGTTAAATATTTTTATGGGAATTCTTATAGCCTATCTCAAAAACTGAAAATGTTACGACGTGGAGATACATATTTGGAATCTCCATCAAAAATAAACACTTTTCTTCGATTTGAGAGAAGACTGTTTCTCATATGTACAGTTCTATGTTTCATGGTCATCTTAGCCCAAAAAGACAATAACACAAACGTGGTTTACAAAGAGTTTCCGGGGTAAATGAAACTGAATTTTTCGGCGAATGTTTATACTTTAGGGATTTTCAGATAATGTCTTAGTACAGTATCGAGGGACGATTATTTTTATTATTTTACGAAATCCACGCGAGCGAAGCCGCGGGTAACTGCTACTTTTGTATAAAGTATTTTTTTTTTTGCAAGTTGCTTTACGTCACTACGTCGCACCGACACAGATAGGTCTTATGGCGATGATGGGACAGGAAAGGGCTAGAAGTGGGAAGGAAGTGGCCGTGGGCTTATTTAACGTACATCCCCCAGAATTTTGCTGGCATGAAAATGAGAAACCACGGAAAACCATCTTCAGGACTGCCGACAGTGGGGCTCGAACCCACTATCTTACGAATTATGGATACTGGCCGCACTTAAGCGACTGCAGCTATCGATCTCGGTTGTCTAAAGAAGGTGAGACATGAAAACTGAAAGGAAAGAGCACATGCGTGTTCTCTGATACCCTTTACTTTGTTGTGGGGACTGTGTATGATTGAGACTATTGGGATGTTCTGTTGACACAGTTGATGTTGATTGAGTTTATGAGAGATTAACATCGAGATCATCAACCTCACGCCGAAGAAGGAAAAGAAGTAGTGTGCCGACTTATCGGTTATTGGATTAAAAAAACCGGACGAATCAATACACATTCTGCTGACGTCGCAAAGGTACTTCTATTGGGATCAGAAGAGAAATATCGTAAGCGCCCTACACACATGGGAACCTGGTTCGCATGAACCTAGTTCGCCGTTTTTTTCCTGCGTGTGGAGGTTCAAGGAGAGAAGATCGTGACGAACAGGGGCTTAACGTTAAGGCCTGCAGGGCCGTTAATTGCAGGTGGATCCGGGCCAACAAGAGGACCCACAGATTCTTCGCGAAAACATAAAAGTAATGTATATCTAGCCTAATGCACTCTCCATGGAAGTGATCAGGGCGGTTTTTAGGAATCATTCGAAATAGTTGTTTGCTGTTTTACAATATGTACGACAGGGCGAGTTGTCCGTGCGGTTAGGGGCGCGCAGCTGTGAGCTTGAATCCGGGAGATAGTGGGTTCGAACCCCACTGTCGGCAGTCCTGAAGATGGTTTTCCGTTATTTCCCATTTTCACACCAGGCAAATGCTGGGGCTGTACCCTAATTAAAGGCCACGGCCGCTTCCTTCCAAAATGTACCGGTATATCTACAGTATATGTCAAAAACTTAACATGTTACAGACATGAAACTTGGTATTTGGAAAGTCCTTTAACATACAGGAACACGTTCTTTTTGTTTTAGGAAATGGCACTTTGTGGGAGGGGGTTAAAAGAAGTGGAAAAAAAGTGAATAATTTCAATGACGATGCTCGTCGATTCCGCAGTTCCGTTTTACTCTAAGCCTACCAAGTGGCAGAGTAAACCGACACTCTCTTGGGCGTGCATAGCTGAGTTTTAATTAATTTTGTCGGGTCAATACGAAATATGCCACCAAAGATCTTTTACATGCCAACGTCATGCGACATGTCGTCATGTCGTTCAAAAATCCGATTACCTTTGCCGGGTTTGAACCCGCTATCTTGGGATCCGGAGGCCGATACTTCATAGATTCATTTTAGTGCATAGGGACAGCTACTAATGAAGGTGAGACATGAAAACTGAAAGGGAAAAGCCTGGTATAGTACGCCTCTTCAGTGATGCCTAGGCTATCTATGACAGCTGATGGCAGAGCTGTTGAGGATCCAACCAGCCTTAGGGCTGAAGACTGGACATACATAACTTAATGGAAACAATACATTCATTGGGAGGATGTGATTACCACACACGTCTGAAGAGTTGTGATCCTCCAGAGGACACTTCTGAAGCATACAATAGAGAACATTCCATCATTTTACCGAGTGAGTTGCTGTCTGGTTTGGGTCACGTAGCTGTCAGCTTGCATTCCGGAGACAGTGAGTTCGAACCTCATTGTCGACAACCCTGAAGATTCCGTGGTTTCCCATTTTCACACCAGGCAAATGCTGGGATTGTACCTTATTCAAGGCTGCGGTCGCTTCCTTCCCATTCCTAGCCTTTTCATGTCCCATCGTCACCATAAAACCTATCTGTGTCGGTGCGATGTAAAGCAAATTGTAAAAGTGTTATCCATCATTTTCCAAAAGTGTGAAAAATATGTGTCCGCCTCTATGGTGTAGTGGTTAGTGTGATTAACCGCCACCCCCGGAGGTCCGGGTTCGATTCCCGGCTCTGCCACGAAATTTGAAAAGTTGTACAAGGGCTGGAACGGGGTCCATTCAGCCTCGGGAGGTCAACTGAGTAGAGGGGGGTTTGATTCCCACCTCAGCCATCCTGGAAGTGGTTTTCCATGGCTTCCCACTTCTCCTCCAGGCAATTGTCGGGATGGTACCTAAGTTAAGGCCACGGCCGCATCCTTCCCTCTTCCTTGCCTATACCTTCCAATCTTCTCATCCCCGACAAGGCCCCTGTTCAGCATAGCAGGTGAGGCCGCCTGGGCGAGATACTGGTCATCCACCCCAGTTGTATCCCCCGACCCAGAGTCTGAAGCTCCAGGACACTGCCCTTGTGGCGGTAGAGGAGGGATCCCTCGCTGAGTCCGAGAGAAAAAACGAACCTGGAGGATAAACAGATAAAGCAGAAGAAGAAGAAGAAGAAGAAGAAGAAGAAGAAGAAGTTGAAAATATGTATGAGTGAATGTTGCAGTCTGAATAGTCAATACCAATGACCATAATTTGAGCCTTGAATATCTGACCTGAGAAAATGTCCAGTTTTATTGTGGAAAGTACTATAACACCGCCTGAGAAATATGGCGGTTCAACCTAACATTTTCTAAGTTCCTCGTAGAATTAATATCATTTACCTGCTTATCCTTAAATATCTTCATAGATTCATTTTAGTGCATAGTATTTTACTGCAACGACTATATCTCTTCGAAATGGAAGCATTAAAGCAAATTTAATATCATGTGAAATAACACGTTCAGTAAAATACCTGCTTAGGAAACCCTATGTTGATAATAACAACACTGCCGATTGTAATAATCAAACGCTGGAATTTAAACAGAGGCATATTTTTTCTAAGTAGCTCCCAGGCCAAGAATTTAACTATAGTAATTTGAAAATTTCCAAATATCATAATCAGTAAACATCAATAGCCTTTAAATTAATTTTATCATTTTTGAGAATAATACAAACCTATTGCCTCTGAGTCCTCTGAGTTTTAAATAATATAATAATGGAGTAGAAGAACCTCATGGGGTTAACTAGCTACGTGTTAATATAAGGAAAGATCTTCATTAACGTGATTGTGAACACATTTTACAGATTTCTTCATATGATCGCTGTGCGTCAGAGACTTCAGGGCACTGGACAACTACAGCCTACATTTAAGGACAGGGGATGTTCATGGCAACATGTGTTGACGGCAGAGGAACATATTTTAGACTTGGTCGAAAATAACCGGGGGAGGAACACTAGAGGAATAGTCTATGAGATCGGTGTGCCTCACTATGTTCTACATCGAACACTTAGGAAACAGCTGTTGCATCCATGTTATGTACTATGTGTCCTGCACTTTCGAGAAACAGTCTTTCCCCGCAGGCAACGATTCTGTCAGTGGCTCCTGAGTAATAAACGGAAACAGCTTTAAAATTTCCACTGACGAATCTTTCTTTCACACGAGATGGAGTACTAAATTTACATAACACTCAAATGTGAAATGTAGAAAACCTTACCATGTTGTTTAGAGATACTTTCAAGAGCAGTTCTGTATAAACGTATGGGTAGAAATTGTAGGAGATACAATTATTGTTCCCTTCGGATTCCCTCCCCGTTTGACAGAAGAACGCTACTTGCAGTTTCTCACAATATGCTCTCAGAAGCTGTGGATGATATTCCTTTGAATATACGTAGAGATATGTGGTTTTTTGCAGTGTAAATCATGTCATGATGGGGGAGCCCCCTCACATTTCTTGACCTGTATGCTATTCTTTTAAACAACACATTTTCGGGACACTGGACTGGTCGAAATGGTCCTGTGCAGTGGCCAACTCGAAGCCCTGATTTAAATCCCCTGGATTTTTTCCTGTGGGGCCGTAGAACGAATTATATTACACAAGTGAGGTAATGGAATGGCGTATAGCTTATAGTGCCGGGAATGTCCGAGGACATGTTCGGCTCTCCAGATGCACGTCTAATGATTTGATTCCCGTAGGTGACCTGTGCGTCGTGATGAGGATGAAATGATGATGAAGACGACACATACACCCAGCCCGCGTACCAGGGGAATTAACCAATTATGGTTAAAATTCGTGGCCCTGCCGCGAATCGAACCCGGGACCCATGTGACCATAGGCCAACACGCTAACTTTGACGACTTTCAAAGGTATGTACGAATGCTTCAGTAGCGGTAAGAAATCTTGTATGGATCTGTATATGTGTGCGAGCAAGTAGGCTTCATCTTCTCAAAGCACGTGTTTGGGCTTTGTACACGTCTTGTAAATCAAGAACTTGCTAAGAGTTCATCATCGGTCCATATCGTACAATTTACTTCTTTGTTTCTTCTTCAGAACTGTGTGGAGCTTTATTTTATTTTATTTCATTTTTTTTCATCCCGTAACCCTCAGCACAGTGAGAGGCTTTATTTTATATTATTTCATCCCCTAACCCTCCGCAGAGCGAGAGTTTTATTTTTTCTAATAATTCTCCATTGAACCTAGCGTTCGAATCTTGGGATGGTCATGTGTCATGTATGTTAGACAGTGCTTAACAGACAACGCATTAATATACGTTACCAAACATACTTCCACACAGGGCCTGATTATCAAAATTATGTTTTCTTTAAAACGACAACAATCAATTTATTTATGACACCCACATTTACAAGGCAGGCTACACAGTACTACCGGTCCAAAAATTCCGGTCCTGTAAGTAAGGGTAGGGACTGCCTGGCTGAGGCGGTAAAGGTGTGCTCAGTTCGCCCAGAAGGACGTGGGTTCGAATCCCCGTCAGGAAGTCGTAAAATTTAAGAAACGAGATTTCCACCTCCGGAGGTGCACATGGCCCTGTGGTTCACCCAGCCTACACCAAAAATGAGTACCAGGTTAATTCCTGGGGGCAAAGGTGGACGGGCGTAGAGCTAACCACTCTACTCCATCAATTGCCGAGGTTCCGAATAGTGGAAGCCTTTACCTTCCACCCTTCCAAGGGCCGTCATGGCCTGTACGGAGCTGACTTTGCTCTGCTGTCTATGTGAGGTTGCAACAACAGCAACAACAATTTGTTTACATAGAGGAAACACTGATATTTTTAATCAGCTGACTCCCTTCTCATCCTCCTGTAGGTGGGGCGGTAGAATAACATCCACGGTATTCCCTGCCTGTCGTAAGATGGGACCAAAAGGGGCCCCAGGGACTCTTAACTTGGGAGCGTGGATTGGCTCACATGGGGCCCTTAGCTAAGTCTTGGTATTGCTTCCCCTTACTTGTGTCAGGGTCTCCACTTTTATCTATCCTATCCGGCTCCCCATGGTCAACTACTGTTCTTTTGCGACCGAAGTTACTAGGTTTCCGAGTCTAGAAACTCTGTCATTTTTACGCCCTTCGTAGCCCTTGTCTTTATTTGGCCGATACCTTCAATTTTAAAGTATCGGACCAATTCCATTTTTCCCCCTCTGATTAGTGTAATAGAGGATATTTGCCGACTAGTACTTCCAATTAAAACAATAATCAACACCACTAACACCTACCCTCCTTAACCCTGCCGGAAGGCATTTTTGGATCACGTAACAACTTCTCCTCACTGACCTTGCCTCGCCCCAACTTAAATACAACTCATTGTCGTTGCTGTGTGATAATATTTCGGCTTAGAACTCTGACCAGAAAGGTTCTGTCATCTACGGTTCAGTATCAGCGAATGTTCGTTCAAAATGATACGTGTGCTGCGGGCCAATATTTCTCCCGTCAACATTGTCACATAGCGGTATTTCGAGGCGCAACGATGATATACAAGAAATATGTTGACAAGCTTCATGTTCGCTTGAACTCCAATGATTGACCATTTCGTTCTATTCACTGAGTGCTCTCGCACCTGCAAATGAGCAAGAATAAATCCATGTCATAAAGAATTAATTTTCTTATTTCGATAATTTTAATTGTTTCACAGCAGTTTGGAACTATATCAGGAAGAGTACTAGCATACTTACAGCTATAAATGTGTTTTCTGATCTAGAATAAATAAGACACATTTATAGTGTACCAATATTTAAGTTCAGTTTTTAAGCAAAACTAAGGTCAGCCTCGGTGGTGTAGTGATTAGCGTGATTAGCTGTCACCCACGGAGGCCCGGGTTTGATTCCCGGCTCTGCCACGAAATTTGAAAAGTGGTACGAGGGCTGGAACGGCGTCCACTCAGGCTCGGCAGGTCAAATGAGTAGAGGTGGGTTCGATTCTCACCTCAGCCATCCTGGAAGTGGGTTTCCGTGGTTTCCCACTTCTCCTCCAAGCAAATTCCGGGATGATACCTAACTTTAGGCCAAGGCCGCTTCCTTCCCTCTCCTCTGTCTATCCCTTCCAATCTTCCCATTCCCCTGCAAGGCCCCTATTCAGCATAGCAGGTGAGACCGCCTGGGCGAGGTACTGGTCATACTCCCCAGTTATATCCCCCGGCCCAGAGTCTGAAGCTTCAGGACACTGCCCTTGAGGCGGTAGAGGTGCGATTCCTCGTTGAGTCCGAGGGAAAAACCGACTCTGGAGGGTAAACAGATAAAAAGAAGAAGTAAAACTAAGTTTGAAATACCTGTACACATGCTCTGTGATTGGATTGAACCTTCGTATGTATGTCCGACCCTTATCCCGTTTCTTTGCGGGGCTGGGTATGAAGCGAGATGAATCTTCGTAGCAAGTTTTTACTACCGGATGCCCTTCCGGACGTCTACCTCATCAAAGGAGTTAATGAGATGAAATGAATGATGTGATATAAGATAGATGGAAGAGAGAGGGTGAAACGCGGTGCCGGCACATAGCCTAGCACCAAGAGGTCTTCTCAAGGCTTTACATCCCCATTTGACGGATGAATCGTCGTCAACAACGTCATATGCCCTCACTCCATATGAGCACTGCAGAGAAAATTGGAATTGAGTCCAGGCTTTTGGCACAAAATCTAGTGTTTAGAAATTGTATACCACCACCTCCCCTACCCTCCAGTCCAACATTCTGATGGAGGAAATGTTTTCAATCAACGGTAGTCGAACCGGCTAGCTACGGTGCCAGACTTCATGCCTTAACGATCACGGCCATCATGCGGTCTATTGGATTGAACCTTAGTGGCGCTTATTAAAAATGTTTGAAGTTATATCTGATCATGATATCAAACCACACTCCACTGTTTTTGATGGTCAACCTGACCCAGCCATTAATGGATTTCTACGGAGCAGTAGCGGATATTTTGTAAGTTCACATTCCCATGTTCCGTGAACGTAGCTTCATCCGTAAGAAAATAGTCCTAAGGAATGAATTATTGGCCTACAAAACGCTGAAGTGCAAGGTGACAGAATGCAATGCGGGCGTCGAAATCATGTCAGTGTAACTCTTGATGCAGAGATAAGTGATATGGATGAAATTTATAAAGGCGTAAAATGTGGCGAACATTAGCGTTACTAATTCACGAACCACCAGCAAATCTGTCGTATATTCACATTTAGGTTGTTATTGCTAGCTAATGCAGCCAAAACACCGACTTCGGCTCCCTCATAAGTTGCGGTCGTTGTGCGTTGATGTCTTTGTCTGTTCCAGTTTCCTATTGCAACAAGACCATACCAGATGTTGACAATTAGCAAGATCTTGTTCAGTTTTCTATGTTTCTGTTGATTACTGCGTTACAGAAACATTAGGTCTATCCCTATCTCAGGTAAAATATAGTACCGCAGGAGAAACCAACAATCTTGAGCAGCGAACTGCATTGTTTGTTTGACAAACACATAACTGCTTATGGCCACGTCACAGTTCGTGTCTTCGCTGACAACATCAATATCTCAATAATGTTATAATTTTTATGTCCCACTAACCACATTTCGACGGTTTAAGGTGACGCCGAAGTGCCCGAATTTTGTCCTGCAGGAGTTATTTTACGTGCTAATAAATTTACCGACACGAGGCTGACGTATTGGAGCACCTTCAAACACCGCAGGACTGAGCCACGATCGAACCTGCCAAACTGCGATTAGAAGGCCAGCGCCTCAGCCGTCTGAAACACTCAGCCCGGCATTAATATCTCCGAAAGTACTGAAGATGTAAACGTGAAACACATTCTGTTATCCAGGATTTTGGGCCTACTTTGTGATGTTCTTTCTTCCCTTCCTTCCTTCCTTCCTTCCTTCCTTCCTTCCTTCCTTCCTTCCTTCCTTCCTTCTTTCTGTCCAGCTCCATCGCTAAATGGTTAGCGTGCTGGCCTTTGGTCACAGGGGTCCCGGGTTCGATTCCCGGCAGGGTCAGGAATTTTAATAATAATTGGTTAATTTCGCTGAAACGGGGGCTGGGTATATGTGTCGTCTTCACTATCTCATCCTCATCACGACGCGCAGGTCACCTACGGGAGTCAAATCAAAAGATTTGCATCTGGCGAGCCGAACTTGTTCTCGGACACTCCCGGCACTAAAAACCATACGCCATTTCATTTTTTCTTTCTTTCTTCCCTAATCCGTTTACCCGCCAGGATTGTGTTTTCCCTTGGACTCAGCGACGGATCCCATCTCCACCGCCTCAAAGGCAGTGTCCTGGAGCGTGAGACTTTGGGTCGGCGGTTACAACAGGGGAGAATGACCAGTACGTCGCCCGGCGGGCCTCACCTGCTATGCTGAATGCTGAACTGTGACCTTGTGGAGGATGGGAATATCGGAACGGATAGACAAGGATGAAAGATAGCACTCGGCTTTTGCCTGGAGGAGAAGTGGGGAAACCATAGAAGACCACTTCGTGGATGGCTGAGGTGGAAATAGAACTCCCCCCCCCCTCTATACTCAGTTGACATCCCGACATCCCGAGGCTGAGTGGACTTTATTACAACCCCCGTACCACTTTTCAGATTTTCGTTGTAGAGCCGGGATCGAACCCGGGCCTCCGGGGATGGCAGCTAATCACACTAACCACTACACCACAGAAGCGGACTAGTTTGTAATTCGGCAAGGAAAATATTTAAGAAAATAAAACTTTGTGTTGAAATGGGTATTTTCCTAGTCTACTGGAGTATGTCTATTCTACCAATTTGACAGCCCCATACAAGGACACAATCCTATGAATTCAGTACCTCAGTATCTGGTTCCACCTAGGAATAATTTCCGAGTCCGAAATTTAGGGATACAAATTATATACATACATAACCTAGATTGGTTTTAACAAGAACTCCATGTGAGATTAGTACCGTAGGAGTAACCAACAATCTTGAGCAGCGAACTGCATCGTTTGTTTGACAGACACATAACTGCTTATGGACACGTCATAGTCCGTGTCGTTGCTCAAAACATTAATATCTCAATCATATTATTGATTTTACGTCCCACTAACCAATTTTTGACGGTTTTTGGAGACGCCGTGAAAGATTTTTTTGCCCACTGATTTATACAATTATAAGATGTGTGTCACTTACGGCGCCACTATGTTAGTTGTATAACCTATTGATGAGTGGAGATAAAGGTTATGAGAATTAAATGACACAGTAAGAATAGTAAAATGTTGACCCCTGAGAAAAGTATAAACTCTATATTAACAGAAGGGAATGTAAATTGTGATCAAATATATTCGTAACATGAAGTTTCGAATATAAGATTGATCTTACCTTTCATCCTGACTGACTGACTGACTGACTGATTCATCATCGCCGAGCCAAAACTACTGGACATAAAGAAATGAAATTTTGGGCATAGATTCATATTAAGATGTAGGTGCTCGCTAAGAGAGGATTTTTGGATATTCCGTCGCTAAGGGGGTGAAAAGGGGGGTGAAATTTTAAAATGAGTGTGTCTATACCTCAAAACTTTAAAAGTTTACAGATGTGAAAATTGGTATTTAGAATCTTCTTTAAAAATAAGGAAACACGTATTTTTTTGATTTCAGACAATCCCAATAGGAGGGGTGAAAAAGGGTGAAAAAGGGGTTGAATGCCTTTAATCCGGATACGCTACTTATATCTCAGAAACTGAAGATATTACAGACCTCAAAATTGGTACTTTTGATCGCTGTGAAAAATAAAGAAACACATATTTTTTTGTTTTTGAAAAATCCAATTAATGCGAGGGTGAAAGGGGGGGGTGAATTTTTAAAATGAGTGCATCTATATCTCAAAAGTTTTAAAGTTTAGAGATGTAAAAATTAGCATTTAGAATCTTCATTAAAAATAAAGGAACACGTATTTTTTTGTTTTCGGAAAATCCCAATAGGAGGGGTGAAAAGGGGTGAAAAATGGGTTCGGATGCCTTTAAAGAGAATACTTATATCTTAGAAACTGAATATATTACAGACCTGAAAATTGGTATTTGGGATCTACTTTTAAAAAAACGAAACAGGTA
Organism: Anabrus simplex; assembly: GCF_040414725.1. Classification (NCBI taxonomy): domain Eukaryota; kingdom Metazoa; phylum Arthropoda; class Insecta; order Orthoptera; family Tettigoniidae; genus Anabrus; species Anabrus simplex. The sequence goes on along the minus strand of NC_090265.1, from coordinate 372,924,750 downwards.
TTTTTTCGTTTTGGGAAAATCCAAATAATGGGGGGTTAAAGGGGGGTGAAATTTTTAAAATGAGTGTATCTATATCCCAAAACTTTTAAAGTTTATAGATGTAAAATTTGGTATTTAGAAATCTCCTTTAAAAATAAAGAAACACGTACTTTTTTGTTTTCGGAAAATCCTAATAGGAAGGGTGAAAAAGGGTGAAAAATAGGTTGAATGCCTTTAATGTGGCTACTTATATTTCAGAACCTGAAGATATTACAGACCTGAAAATTGGTATTTGGGATCTACTTTAAAAATAAAGAAACAGGTATTTTTTCGTTTTTGGAAAATCCAAATAATGGGGGGTGAAAAGGGGGGCGAATATTTAAAATGAGTGTGTCTACATCTTAAAACTTTAAACGTTTACAGATGTAAAAATTGGTGTTTAGAATCTCCCTTAAAAATAAAGGAACACGTATTTCTTTGTTTTCTCTAAATCCCAATAGGAGGGGTGTAAAAGGGTGAATAATGGGTTGAATGCCTTTAATGAGGATACATATATCCCAGAAACTGAAGATATTACAGAACTGAAAATTTGTAAATGGGATCTCCTTTAAAAATATAGAAACACGTATATTTTTGCTTTTGGAAAATTCACTTAATGGCGGTTAAACAGGAGTGGCAAATTGGGGTGAATTTTTTGAAAGACTATATCTACAGAATATCTGAGAAGCGTAAAATATTACAGACGTAAATAGTGGGTATTTGGAATCTCCTGTAAGTGTAAAGAAACATAGGTGATTTGTCTTTGGAAACTCCACTTAAGGGGAACTAAAATGGGGTAAAATTTTAAAATGAGAATTTCTACAGTATATCTCAAAAAACGTAACATGTACAGAAGTGAAAAATGGTCATTTTTTATCCTATTAAAAATAAAGAAGAGTGTATTTTTAGTTTTCGGAAATACAACTTGGGTAGTGGGGGTGGGGGGGTAAAAGTGACTGAAAATGGTGTTGAATTCTTTTAATTAGGCTACTGATATCTCAAAAATGAAGATGTTACACACGTGAAATTTTATTTTTGGAATCTGCTTTAAAATTAAACAAACACGTATTCTCGGAAAATCCAATGAAGGGGATTTGGAGTGTTAAAGGATAGAAAAAATTAATTGACTTAATTGTATGAGAATACATACATCTAATAAAAACTAAAGTTGTTACAGACGTGAAAATTGGTATTTTGATCTCCTTTAAAAACAAAGAAAAGCGCGTTTTGGGGGGAAACAATCTTGGGGGGGGGGTGAAAAGGAGTTGAATTCCTTTCATGAGGACACATAAATCAAAAACTGAAGAGGTTAGAGTGGTGATAATTGGTATTTAGAAGATCCTTTACTATTAAAGGAACAAGTATTTTTTGCTTTAATATCACTTTGTGATGGAGGGGGGGGGGGAGTGTGGAAGGAAGTTAAAAACGTGAATTATTTTTAAGGGGATACTTATATCTCAAAACTGAAGGTAATAAACGTGAACATTGGTATTTGGAATCTCCTTTAAACATAAAGAAACACGCCTTCTTTTAATTTTTTGGAGGGTGGGGGTAAATAAACTTAAAGGCGCTGGGGTGTAAAAGGAGGTGAGACCAATTGATTTTACTGTTCGTAATGTACTTATAAGGAGCCTCCGTTGCTCAGTCGGCAGCGCGCCGGCCTCTCACAGCTGGGTTCCGTGTTTCAAATCCCGGTCACTCCATGTGACATTCGTGCTGGACAAAATGGAGGCGGGACAGGTTTTTCTCCGGATACTCCGGCTTTCCCTGTCATCATTCATTCCAGCAACACTGTCCAATATTTCATTTCATTTGTCACTCATCGATCATTGCCCCAGAGGGGAGCTTCGGCAGCCGGCACAATTCCTATTGTCGCCGCTAGATGGGGCTTTATTCATTCCATCACTGATCCTGTCGAATGATAGGAAACAGGCTGTAGACTTGCTATGTACTTATTCTGATCATAAACCGATCATTTTTAATCTTTCCTGGGTTCTTTTTCAACAGCCATATTTTCCTTCGGAGAACGTTCTTAGATTAGAGTAGATTCTCCTGGCATATAAATAAAAATTTAAACACATTTGAAATAAACGATAGGAATGAGATTGGCCGTCAAATTGTTCACCTCTATAATAAGGTCAATACTACACGGAGGTATGTCATTCGTATCGCCAGAAATTTCGCACACTTGCCTATGCGCAACAATGGTGCTGGTCACATTGTTAGCAATGACAATGGCAGCAGATGTATTTTACCGCCACCTAGCGGTCTTGCATATTGCTGTGGGGTCCAGAACATCAATAATAATAATAATAATAATAATAATAATAATAATAATAATAATAATAATAATAATAATAATAATAATCTATATAAATAAAATTGTAGGGGGTCCGCTGTCTGTAATTTCTTTTGTTTTGCCAATTTTTCAGATATTTATCCGTTTTAGGTCAACTCAAGACCGAATCGGTGGTTTTTACGTTTCGTGTCTGTTTGTTTGTCTGTTTGTCTGTTTGTCTGTTTGTCTGTCTGTTTGTTTGTCTGTTCCACCATCACGTCGAAACGGCTGGATAGATCTCAACCAAACTTCATATTTAGAGTATACTCATCCCGGGGAAGGTTTCGATATGCATATTGTTTTAAAATCTTTGAATACACGGGGGGTTTATAGGAAAACCAGAATGGTTTTTCCACCATCACGTCGAAACGGCTGGATAGATCTCAACCAAACTACATATTTAGAGTATACTCAACCCGGGCAAGGTTTCGATATGCATATCATTTTAAAATCCTTGAATACACGGGGGGTTTATAGGAAAACCAGAATGGTTTCTCCACCATCACGTCGAAACGGCTGGATAGATCACAACCAAACTTCATATTTAGAGTACACTCATCCCGCGGAAGGATTCGATATGCATATCATTTTAAAATATTTGAATAGACGGGGGGTTTATAGGAAAACCTGAGTGGTTTTTCCACCATCACTTCGAAACGGCTGGATAGATCTCAACTAAACTTCATATTTAGAGTATACTCCTCCCGGGGAAGGTTTCTGTATGCATATTATTTTAAAATATTTGAATAGACGGGGTTTTACAGGAAAAACAGAATGGTTTTCCTCCATTTTCTCTTATACTATTGATTTTCTGTAAACTTAGTTTACCGTACGTGAAACGTCTCTTCATTATAAACAACTTTCGTTATGTTCATAATTTACCTTACTCTTCACATGACGGAGAAATTTACAATTTTCCGCTGGTATCATGCTCTGCATTGAGTGACCGACAGAACGACAACGAACCTACAGGTTACCATGGCAACGTCTCTGACTGCATGCCAGCAGGGAAGTAACGTATTGCCATTTTCCTCATCATGCTTTTAAATTCGTGGTTGTTCCTCGGGTAGAAGGCAAGAGAGGCGTCAATCGGCCTATCTGCGGGATATTGGCGGAATATCGTTGGATGTTATAACCGCCCTCGAATAGATTAGGTAATAACACCATTAGTCATCTTCTTATTATTTGTTTACCTAGGAATCACTGGATCTAAATTTCTCCTCTGTTACCGCTTTATTATATCCATAACACACACTAGCATAATTTATTGAGGGGATTTGATTTTCCAATACGTTAACTTGGCATTTACATATTTGTCGTTATCCGGCTGTCCTCAGTTATAATCCATTTTCTATTACTTTCAACTTTCTTAACTGTATTATTTTCTTCCTTAATTACGCCGTATGTACGCGAATGCTACAAACTACTGGATGTATTTCCACCAAGACTCATATCTATATAAATAAAATTGTAGGGGGTCCGCTGTCTGTAATTTCTTTTGTTTTGCCAATTTTTCAGATATTTATCCGTTTTAGGTCAACTCAAGACCGAATCGGTGGTTTTTACGTTTCGTGTCTGTTTGTTTGTCTGTTTGTCTGTTTGTCTGTTTGTCTGTTTGTCTGTCTGTTTGTTTGTCTGTTCCACCATCACGTCGAAACGGCTGGATAGATCTCAACCAAACTTCATATTTAGAGTATACTCATCCCGGGGAAGGTTTCGATATGCATATTGTTTTAAAATCTTTGAATACACGGGGGGTTTATAGGAAAACCAGAATGGTTTTTCCACCATCACGTCGAAACGGCTGGATAGATCTCAACCAAACTACATATTTAGAGTATACTCAACCCGGGCAAGGTTTCGATATGCATATCATTTTAAAATCTTTGAATACACGGGGGGTTTATAGGAAAACCAGAATGGTTTCTCCACCATCACGTCGAAACGGCTGGATAGATCACAACCAAACTTCATATTTAGAGTACACTCATCCCGCGGAAGGATTCGATATGCATATCATTTTAAAATGTTTGAATAGACGGGGGGTTTATAGGAAAACCTGAGTGGTTTTTCCACCATCACTTCGAAACGGCTGGATAGATCTCAACTAAACTTCATATTTAGAGTATACTCCTCCCGGGGAAGGTTTCTGTATGCATATTATTTTAAAATATTTGAATAGACGGGGTTTTACAGGAAAAACAGAATGGTTTTCCTCCATTTTCTCTTATACTATTGATTTTCTGTAAACTTAGTTTACCATACGTGAAACGTCTCTTCATTATAAACAACTTTCGTTATGTTCATAATTTACCTTACTCTTCACATGACGGAGAAATTTACAATTTTCCGCTGGTATCATGCTCTGCATTGAGTGACCGACAGAACGACAACGAACCTACAGGTTACCATGGCAACGTCTCTGACTGCATGCCAGCAGGGAAGTAACGTATTGCCATTTTCCTCATCATGCTTTTAAATTCGTGGTTGTTCCTCGGGTAGAAGGCAAGAGAGGCGTCAATCGGCCTATCTGCGGGATATTGGCGGAATATCGTTGGATGTTATAACCGCCCTCGAATAGATTAGGTAAGAACACCATTAGTCATCTTCTTATTATTTGTTTACCTAGGAATCACTGGATCTAAATTTCTCCTCTGTTACCGCTTTATTATATCCATAACACACACTAGCATAATTTATTGAGGGGATTTGATTTTCCAATACGTTAACTTGTCATTTACATATTTGTCGTTATCCGGCTGTCCTCAGTTATAATCCATTTTCTATTACTTTCAACTTTCTTAACTGTATTATTTTCTTCCTTAATTACGCCGTATGTACGCGAATGCTACAAACTACTGGATGTATTTCCACCAAGACTCATATTTAGAATACACCTGTCCTTGATAGGTTTTAGGGAAAATATTGTTTCAAAATCCCTGAACTGACTGGGGGTTTATATGAAACCGAAACAGTAATTTTGCACTTCCACAAAATATACACAACCAACGTTAATTTAAATCTACCTGTCTTGGTAGAAATTAATTTATAAACTTTTTTTTCTCATGTGCATCATTTCGATACCAGGATTAATAAGGGAGATATCATTAACGGACCGTTTTTCTGTACAAGTCCCATCGGACTTAACTCACGAGCGGGTGCCTGTAAAGCGTATTCCTTACAACTTGAAAACTACTGAAGACATTCGAACCAAAATTTATATTTAGCATCCACCTGTCCAAAGGTAGGTTTTAAACGTAAATAACATTTCATGTTCCGGAATGGACTGGCGGTTTATAGGGAACCGAAATGGTGATTTTACTCTTCCACAATATATACAGAACAAGACCAACCTAACTGGAAATCGACCAAACGTGATGGAATTACACCTCTAAACCTTTTTCTTCATGTGCATTTTTCATAAATGGTCACTTTTGCAGGTTAAGTCCAGCGGACATAGCCCAAAAGGTGTTTTACATGGAGCAGATTCCTTTTCTATATAAATCAAATCGTAACGACTGTGTGCCTCTACACTGACTATTTTGGCGAAATTTTCGTACAGCATTCCGTTATAAGGGGTAATAATGATCTTCTCCATAATTTTTGGTTTAGTTTCCTGAAAGTCCTAATTTTTATCCGCCTCGCCCAAAATCCAGATTGCGGCATAATCTGCCAGAAGAAAAAGAAGATAATTGAAATTTGACAAAATTATACCTTTTCGCCTGTAACGAACGGAATACATCCCAGATCATTACATTTTTCACTTTTTATCCCCGAAGAATATCGAAATATGCAGGCAATTTTAATGATGGTGCAGACCTTCGGAAATTCCTATCACATAACGGATTGCACAATCTCCGTTCAATTTGGAATGATCTACAACCTTGGTCTTTTGACTTTTGCCGTATCTGTATCCCATTTACGTTTGATTTTTCTCTATTAATCGATGTTAAGTCAATTTGGAATTTTCACATGCATAATTCATACTTTCAGTTACATATATGAAATACAGAATCATCATACTCTTCACGAAAATCGGCCCACCCAGTAGGTGTATGTGAGCCAAATGCTATGTATGTAGCTGTCACATAATTATCCGAAAGGTAATGTAATGTGAGATAATCTTACCACACCTTTACCCTGTTCCACGTTTCTAACTCAATCTGACCCAAGAATAGATGACATATCATATGACCAGCCATTTAGGCCACTAAATCCGGCGTGTCTTATGGTATAATCCTTTGTCGATATGACGTACGTTTAGTAGCAGTTAATCTGTAAATGAAGGTCTTCAATATTGTAAACACGCATATACTTTCGTATGTCGATCTATATATATTCACTGATGTCGATTTTTAGCTATCGAGAAAGGGTGGGTCTGATATTGTAATCAGTACTCCCCACACCGACTTTGACTGGCAGTAGGAAAGGGTTCCTTCTCCAACTCCTGTGTAAGGAAGGCCTACAATTGTAATGAATAGTTCCCTTCTCGATTTGACTTGCAGAAGGCAAGTGAGCATGCAGTTTTGTTTATAACTCCCCTACCCGATTGTGTTTGGCAGTAGGCAAGGGTGCCCGCCATTATAAAGAAATGTCCTCATCTAAAATGTGACTTTCATTAGGCATAGTGGCCCGCTATTTTTATGGAAACTCACCAACTTGGTGTGACTGGCAGTAAGGTAGCTGGAAGTAGGAAAATGGACCTGGCATTATAATGATAACTACACAACTCAACTTCGAGTGATAGTAGGGTAATTGCCTGCCATTATAATAAAAACTCCTCAACTGTAATCTGTCTGGAAGTAGGAAAGGGGGCTGCCATTTTAACGATACTCCCCAAATCGATTCTGTCCGCGTAGTAGGCAATGGGGCCTGCAATTATAATGTAAACTTCCCAACTCGATTGTGAATGGCAGTAGACAAGTGAGCCTGCCGTTATATCACAAATACATAACAAACTTTTTACATTGGAAACAACGTACGGGGACCTCCCCATGCTCTTTCTCGGATAACGCTAAGAGACATGCAATTTTAAAACAATCTTATTTACAGCATGTACACTATTTACGTCGATATTCAAATACAATGTAGAATACCGTAGCGAAGCACGGGTACATTCGCTAGTTTAGAATACACCTGTCCTTGATAGGTTTTAGGGAAAATATTGTTTCAAAATCCCTGAACTGACTGGGGGTTTATACGAAACCGAAACAGTAATTTTGCACTTCCACAAAATATACACAACCAACGTTAATTTAAATCTACCTGTCTTGGTAGAAATTAATTTATAAACTTTTTTTCTCATGTGCATCATTTCGATACCAGGATTAATAAGGGAGATATCATTAACGGACCGTTTTTCTGTACAAGTCCCATCGGACTTAACTCACGAGCGGGTGCGTGTAAAGCGTATTCCTTACAACTTGAAAACTACTGAAGACATTCGAACCAAAATTTATATTTAGCATCCACCTGTCCAAAGGTAGGTTTTAAACGTAAATAACATTTCATGTTCCGGAATGGACTGGCGGTTTATAGGGAACCGAAATGGTGATTTTACTCTTCCACAATATATACAGAACAAGACCAACCTAACTGGAAATCGACCAAACGTGATGGAATTACACCTCTAAACCTTTTTCTTCATGTGCATTTTTCATAAATGGTCACTTTTGCAGGTTAAGTCCAGCGGACATAGCCCAAAAGGTGTTTTACATGGAGCAGATTCCTTATCTATATAAATCAAATCGTAACGACTGTGTGCCTCTACACTGACTATTTTGGCGAAATTTTCGTACAGCATTCCGTTATAAGGGGTAATAATGATCATCTCCATAATTTTTGGTTTAGTTTCCTGAAAGTCCTAATTTTTATCCGCCTCGCCCAAAATCCAGATTGCGGCATAATCTGCCAGAAGAAAAAGAAGATAATTGAAATTTGACAAAATTATACCTTTTCGCCTGTAACGAACGGAATACATCCCAGATCATTACATTTTTCACTTTTTATCCCCGAAGAATATCGAAATATGCAGGCAATTTTAATGATGGTGCAGACCTTCGGAAATTCCTATCACATAACGGATTGCATAATCTCCGTTCAATTTGGAATGATCTACAACCTTGGTCTTTTGACTTTTGCCGTATCTGTATCCCATTTACGTTTGATTTTTCTCTATTAATCGATGTTAAGTCAATTTGGAATTTTCACATGCATAATTCATACTTTCAGTTACATATATGAAATACAGAATCATCATACTCTTCACGAAAATCGGCCCACCCAGTAGGCATATGTGAGCCAAATGCTATGTATGTAGCTGTCACATAATTATCCGAAAGGTAATGTAATGTGAGATAATCTTACCAGACCTTTACCCTGTTCCACGTTTCTAACTCAATCTGACCCGACCAGCCATTTAGGCCACTAAATCCGGCGTGTCTTATGGTATAATCCTTTGTCGATATGACGTACGTTTAGTAGCAGTTAATCTGTAAATGAAGGTCTTCAATATTGTAAACACGCATATACTTTCGTATGTCGATCTATATATATTCACTGATGTCGATTTTTAGCTATCGAGAAAGGGTGGGTCTGATATTGTAATCAGTACTCCCCACACCGACTTTGACTGGCAGTAGGAAAGGGTTCCTTCTCCAACTCCTGTGTAAGGAAGGCCAACAATTGTAATGAATAGTTCCCTTCTCGATTTGACTTGCAGAAGGCAAGTGAGCATGCAGTTTTGTTTATAACTCCCCTACCCGATTGTGTTTGGCAGTAGGCAAGGGTGCCCGCCATTATAAAGAAATGTCCTCATCTAAAATGTGACTTTCATTAGGCATAGTGGCCCGCTATTTTGATGGAAACTCACCAACTTGGTGTGACTGGCAGTAAGGTAGCTGGAAGTAGGAAAATGGACCTGGCATTATAATGATAACTGCACAACTCAACTTCGAGTGATAGTAGGGTAATTGCCTGCCATTATAATAAAAACTCCTCAACTGTAATCTGTCTGGAAGTAGGAAAGGGGGCTGCCATTTTTACGATACTCCCCAAATCGATTCTGTCCGCGTAGTAGGCAATGGGGCCTGCAATTATAATGTAAACTTCCCAACTCGATTGTGAATGGCAGTAGACAAGTGAGCCTGCCGTTATATCACAAATACATAACAAACTTTTTACATTGGAAACAACGTACGGGGACCTCCCCATGCTCTTTCTCGGATAACGCTAAGAGACATGCAATTTTAAAACAATCTTATTTACTGCATGTACACTATTTACGTCGATATTCAAATACAATGTAGAATACCGTAGCGAAGCACGGGTACATTCGCTAGTAATAATAATAATAATAATAATAATAATAATAATAATAATAATAATAATAATAATAATAATAATAATAATACCTAAATTCAATTAATTTCAACCACCCTAATAACAATAATAATAATAATAATAATAATAATAATAATAATAATAATACCTAAATTCAATTAATTTCAACCACCCTAATAACAATAATAATAATAATAATAGTAATAATAATAATAATAATAATAATAATATCCTGGACCGTCGTCAACATGTGCGGACCGTGCTGGAAACGGGTCCTGGACGGGTAATGACTACGATTGCAGTCCGGCCGCCGGTTTAGTACCGCCAAGGCACCTGAGAGGACACCACGCCGGATCTCCTCAAGGATTTGGTCCACATTAAAAATGCTTATAGGAAAACATGGCTAAGATTTAGAAACCCAACTGACCGGGTGGAATACCTGGATCTAGCCCGGGAAATACGAAATCGATTCCTGGAAAGAAAGATTGAAAAATGGGAGGAACGTTACCGTAATCTCTCAGTAAACGAGTCAGATAACGAATATCGGCGGGTTGTATATAAAACGATAAGCATTCAATTATAAATTTCAGTATATTACCGTAGCGAAGCACGGGTATCTTGCTAGTCTAAGTATAAAATACCTATCGATCGGTGGATTATCAGAGGCCTGCTTTTCGGAGCAAGAGGCGCCCTCCCTAGTCAGACATTGAACTTCCTACAAAACTTGAAAGTTCCATTCCGCGAGTTAGAAAAAATAGTAATACAGATACTGAGGGACTCTCTGCAGATCATTCGCTTCCATCTGTACCTGAGAACGTGATTGACATTTCTCCCACACTAACCCCGGGAAAAAAGAAGATAACAGCTTCAACGATTAAATCTTCATTTCTTGATATTTTTTAAACTCCATTGAAATTGAAACTGTATTCCGGATCCAAATGGTCACCCTCATTGGAGGACGGACGATTTATTTCTTTAATAAATCTCTCTCTCTTAATTTGTTTTCTTTCTTTCTTTCTTAATCCATTTATCTTCCAGGGTTTATTTCTCCCTCAGATTCTGCGAGTTATCCCAACTCTACCGCCTCAAGGGCAGCGTCCTGGAGCGTGAAACATTGTGTCTGGGAGATACAACTAGGGAGGAGGATCAGTACCTCTCCCAGACGGCGTCACCTGCTGTACTGAACAGGGCCCTTGTGGAGGGATGGGAACTTTGAAAGGGAAGACGAAAGGACACGGCCGTGTCGTTAAGTTTGGTAGCATGCCGGCATTTACCTGAAGGAGAAGTGGGAAACCACGGTAAACGACTTCGAGGATGGCTGAGGTTGGAATCGAAACCCCTGTACTCAGTTGATCTCCCGAGGCTGAGAAGACCCCGTTACATCCCTCATACCACTTTTCAAATTTAGTGGCAGAGCCGAGAATTGAACCCGGGCCTCCGGGGGTGGCAACTAATCACACTTACGACTACAACACAGAGGCTGACGTGGTTTAATTTTATTCTCCAAAACTGTTCCTGAAATTTGGAGATACCCCGATAGTTTCTCCAATAAAATAACTTCTCTATCACCTTGAAAGGTCTAGAAGTATTTAACATGCTCCAAGAAAATGAAAGAGATGAATTCTCTTGTGTATACTGAAGATCAACCTAGAATTACCGCATTACGAAGAACAATGGTAATTATAAACTTGGAACATTTTACTACAAACTATTTTACATTTCTCTCTGAATTTTTTTTTCTTTAGAGGTACCTACCTTCTTCGAGCACGTACGGATATATAGGTTTTGTTTAAAGGACAAATATGTGATAATATTTTGTTTATTACTTTATTTACATAACAAAATATCATTAACTATGTTACATGGGGTTTCGTATAATTAAGCCTAAAAATATAACACACTAACACTAATTACTATACAATATGTATAACAACAAATAGAACTCCATCCTCTTTCTATTTTCAGCACATGTTGTCAGTGAGTATAATACACTGCGCATAACTATAAATCTCAAATTAATGGATGAATCGTAGTACTTAGCGCTAATAATTCGTTCAATGCTAGTCAAACTAACCATTTTATATCGTTAATATTTGTGTTAATTAACTTCCGATTCCAAAACTTGGATGAACGTCTTTCTTCGTATAACATTTAGAATGTGCATTATGCTTTAACATGTGCTACCAATATGTAAATATTTTGAATGCATTTTAAAGCAGCTCCTTGGGATTTATTATTTTTTCCATTTGATAATATTTTATAAAGACAATTTTACGGAAGGCTAAAGATTCACACGTATGGCACATTTCGAACTACTTGCGAAAATGAATTGCAGGAATTTCCAGCGTTGGTATTACAATTGAAGTAAATATTTCTAGAAATGTTATTTGCCATATGTTCTCGTTAATTATTATTATAATCACTTGGATTAAACTCATCTCTAATTAATTATACACTTTCTTAAAGATTATATTTTATATGATTGAACCGTTTTAATTTTTTTCTTAGCTGTCCTGTTTAAAACCACTTGCAATTCTTGCTGCTAAATCTTCTCATATGCAGCTTATATGTACATTACCCTCAAAGTGTTCGTTCATCAAATGTGTCAAATGTACTTCATTTTCTATGCAAGTTAATCAAATACCCCAAGTGTTGTATTTTTTAAACAATCGAAGATTCTTGAAACTTGCTAATATATAAGTGAAAATGCGAAAGAGGATGGAATGGGCCTGGTTTTCATTAAAAAATACGTAGCGATTATGTTGGTGGGAATGGACGCCAAATTATTCCTTTTCCAGTTGGTCATGTTTCATATCAACAAGGCTCACTGTTTTGTAAGAAGCATATTTTCATTTTTCATGAATATCTTTGACGGCAATACTTCAACGATTGATATACAATTCAAAATATTTCTGTAACCAACAGAAGATACAAACTGGCACCGTGTCACCTTGACAAAACTTCTGAATACGTTCCCCTGTTTGTCGGAGTGATGTAGGTATTTAATTGTCCGTACGGTGGCAGACACCGGAACAGATTTTTAAGTGTGTACATCTGAGAAAGTAAGAATACATTTAAATTCACATACGGATTTATACTCAATGTGCTAATACATCCAACGTTAATTATTATCATTTGTTTTAAGAAAGTAATGGACGTTAACATTTTTATCCCAATTAGATGTTATGAATGTTGAAATGAGAAAGGTACTCTAAGATATTCCAGTGCCATCAGCATTATCCAGTCTGCTTAATCAACTAAAAATGTTAACTGTATCTCTATACACCTCGTAATGACACAAAACTAATGGATTAATGTGATCCAAATAGGGAATAACAGACAGTGAAACATTGTGAAACTAACAACGCATCATAATTAACATTTTCAACTTCCTTAAGATATTTTAATTAGCATTGAAGAAATGTTTAGTTTAATTCGAGAAAAATAAATTTAATATTGAACGCCATTTCTAATACATTAAGTAATAAGTTTTAGGAAAAGTTAATGTGAATAAGAAATGAATTAAGTAATGGAACATAAATTAAAGCTCATTACCGCATGTGGTCGGTGAAAAATCTCACATTAATTTCGCTTCATACTAATGGTAGCTACCTCTGTAGATCCGTGGTAGAGTGTCGGCCTCCGGATCCCAAGATAGCGGGTTCAAACCTGGCAGAGGTGGTCGGATTTTTGAAGGGCGGAAAAAAGTCCATTCGACACTCCATGTCGTACGATGTCGGCATGTAAAAGATCTCTGGTGATACATTTGGTATTTACCCGACAAAATTAATTAAATCTCAGCCATAGACGCCCAAGGGAGATCCGCTTTACTCTGTCTGCCATCTAACGGACCTAGAGTAAAACGGAACGTCGAAATTGACGAGCAGACAGCCAGATGGCGTCAAATCGAAATGTCTGCACACGGTAGCTGAGGCCATACGATTATTATTATTATTATTATTATACTAATGGTGAACCCATTTTCATTTCTCTTTTCATTAAATCCTACTGTGTGTTACTTACGGCGCCACTATGTTAGTTTTTGAACCTACTGATGAGTGGAGATAAAGACCATGAGGATAAAATGACACAGTAAGAATAGTAAAATATTGCTCCCCTGAGGAAAGTATAAGTAGTTACTTTTTCTTAAATCTATAGGTCAAGGGTGAGGCCCTAAAACCAGCAACGATATGCATTTTGATATTTATGAAAGAAATTAGCGGATATGCGTGAGACTTTCCCAGAGAGTAAAATAACGTATGTTAAAATACAATTAAGTGGAAAAAAAAATTCTTGAGAATATAAAAGGGACTGAAATTCCCGAGAGCATTCATGGGTTGTTAACTTGAAAACATCTATATATATTGAACCCATGAACTTGGAGGGACCAAAGGGTTCAATATTCTCAGGTCATAAAAGCTTCTGACAGTGGTTGTAGTAAAGTCTAAAATTTGCATACACGTATATGTCCACGTTCTTAGCTTAGGGCCTACTCTTGAATTAAGATATCCAGCCTTTTAGATTTTTAAACTTTGAATGAGACGGGCAATTTTCTTAAAATATTTGTGATCCAGAGAACGGTAAGTCCAATGCACGAAAGTTATTTTCGCTTAGTATTTGTATGTCCAAAAATCTAAGTTATATTCCTTTTATAATATACATGTTAACTGGAATATTCATATAATAATCCAGAAACTTGGAAATTAAGATACGGAAGTCGTCATCTACGGGTATTAATACTGATTATTTGGCTATTAATTACTTTAAGTGAACTTTGTACTGCGTTAATAGGTAATGATCTTAATCGAATATCTTCCTTCTGGGCCATGCCACTACAATTAATTGTACTATTGGTTGCAATTTGGTGAATGGTTGCCACAGCGAACATACAATATTAATTAGAATCTTTAACTGATATTTTTAACCTGATACATCTTGGAGTAAGTTTAAAATAGGCTCCTAATAAATATCGTATGTCCAGAATCAATAATAAATAAAGTACTAACTTCGATATAAGTGTTAAAGTGTTTCTTTATTATTGCAGCATTTGAAATACAAACCTTGAAAGTTTAACTGGGAATAGCTATAATGAAGCGTGTCTAGCTGTTAACAAAAGCTTGCTTGTAGCCCGCAATTTGCAACTTTTATCCTTGACTACTTTTACTCAAGACTGGACTGACCAACGGCTGCAATGAAGGTCAACAGCTACTTGATACAGGAAAGAACATATTTCGTAATCCAGTCTAATATTTTCCCTCGTCAAATTGGAGATCATATCAATTGTCCTCACACACACACACGTGTGATAGACAAGAATTCATTTAGTACATCTCGTAATATTTACGTTTAGCTATTGCTACTTTTAGGAAGTTGAAGAAATGTATACTAGTATTCTCACATTAAAGCGTCACTGTACATAATTTTTATCGTGACAATGTGTCGATGGAGAACTAACAAGAGAAAGGAGGAAAAGAAAGAAACAAAAACAACGCATAGCTACCACTGTCTACTGTATATTCGGATACAACTTTGCCTCCTATAAAGTTACCCTGCAGTCATTGAAATACAGTTGGAATCATTCGAACTGAAAACCATTTCATGGAAATATTGGTTATCTGTGGAATGAGAAAGTATCATTTGTCACAGCCTTGTTTCAATATCGATACGAAGTAGTGATACAGCGAAATTTTTACCAAAGACCGAAACTACTTCCCGTACATATAAATCAGTGTACAGGGCTACCTGTGAAACTCGAAAGAGACTGCGGTGCATTATAAAAGTGAAGCAAGTTTTGGGATTAAATTTATGTACTTCACTGCTATTTATTCACGCTGATGAAAGTCCATTGAAATGATTCATAGCTTAGATTCTTCTCAGAGGAATATATTTTCCATTGATAGAATGGGTCCAGGCAGTTCTGAGATTAGCATTTGTAGGCAGGCTTATACTTATTGGTTTTACGTATGGCTAACTAATTGTAGTGTTCAGAGACGCCGTAGTACCGACATTTCTCACTTGGGAGTTATTTCACATGCCGATAAATCTACCGCCATGGGGCTAACGTATTTTAGCACCTTCAAATTACAGCGGACTGAGGCATGATGAAACCTGTCAACTTGGGCTCAGAAAGCCAGCACCTTAACCGTCTGAGCCACTCAGCCGAATTTATTATTATTATTATTATTATTATTATTATTATTATTATTATTATTATTATTATTATTATTATTATCATTCGTGCAATGTTCCTTCAATTGTGAATTACTGCAATAGAAGCCGAGGTGTCGAAATGTTGTCCATCAGAAGTTCTTTGACTTGCTGATATGATCATTTTCCATGAGAAGGTCACGAAAAAGTATCAACCTCCTTGGTGTAAAGATAACTTATTTGTATAGAAAAGGAGGTCCTAGGTTCAATATACGAGATTTTGAAGGTCTTGAATACTGGTCTGAAGCTAACTTACTAACCCGTGTTAGGACTTTTCATGAATTATCTGTTATAAAAGGCAGCAGATCTGATTTTGGAAGCCGAACAGTACAGCTGAGAGAGCGTCGCGATGGCCAGTGATACCTTATTACTACACAAGTTGCTTTACGTCGCACCGACACAGATAGGTCTTATGACGTCGATGGGGTAGGGAAGGCTTAGGAGTGGGAAGGAAGCGGTCGTGGCATTAATCACCTTTTACTGTCTGGGCAGCAGTTGCCTTGGAGGATTTTTATTACCCTAGAGAGATCTGATCGCTATTATAAAAAACTGATGAAGACATATTTCCTACGTAATTTCTCTCTCACTCGCCTCTTCATGCATAGAAGATGAGCTGGTGAAGAAGGCAATATAAAAGAGCAAAGCCATCTCCATGTAAGCGCATGGACAAGTAGAAGCTAAATGCTTCCACTGCCGATAATTTGGGATAGAGTGGTTAGACCAATGTCCGGCTTATTTTGCCCTTATAAATAAACTTATTACTCATGTTTGGTGTACGCTGAGTGAAACTCATAGCCATGTGCTTCTCCATAAATGACTTCTAAACGTTTCGACATCCTGATGGGGAAACAAAATGAATTAAACACATCTTTACCACCTTGGCTGGTAGTGAAGGAAGCGAAATTCATGGAACCGTAGTGCTTATGACTTTCAATATTTGGTTACTAAGAATGTACGATGAAAGTAAGACGATGCAAGATGAAAGTACGCTTGGTGCAGAAACCATTAAACTATAATGAACACACTCTTCCTTTCTTCGAACAATGGACGTAATGACCAGATGGTATCCTCCATCGTATTGAAAAGTATGTGAAGAGTCTGGCGTGCTCGGGTGTGGCCATGATCCAGAACTTGACCGCACGAAAGTCCTAACAAGTGGGTCAAGCGTTAATTAAAACCGCAGGTGAGAGAGACATGGAAGGGGTCAAATCCACTTGTGCTCCTAAAGAGAACGTAATCTGAGACCTAACAGCTACCTCCATCAGCTTAAATCAAACTTTAATGTGTTATCTGAAGTAAGGGTGTTAATACTAATATATTCTCACCATTATTTGGTTTAACAAAAGTAGAACCCTATGATAGCATTACTGGACTTTCCTAAGTTTTAGCTTCCCATGAGTTCAGCACTATAATTATCTAGACCTACTGAGACTCTACTTGTAAAATTTTAATATGATACTTTTAAGAAAAATCTTAGTCGTTACCTTCTTAATGTTTAAAATAAATTAGTTAATTGCGATGACACCTCATCCTTTCTAGTGTTGAACTATGAAGAATTTAATGCGATAAATCCTCTACGAATATTTCATTTAACTGAATCACTGAATTGTCTACAGTTCGACTAAAAGGAATACTATGGCGTAATTCCTCATTCTGAATAGGATTTACGTCAGGAATTGTTATTTATTCAACCAATCTGCAGATAAAGTCAGGATAAATTAAACTTAAGAATGAAATGGTGTTATTCCTTAGCATTTATGTGAGTTGGCGTTGTTGGTGCGAGAAATGCAGTTATTTAGCACCTACAATGCATGAAAGGGTGTCAGATGAAGGATGTAAAACACCATGGTCTAATCAGATATTCTTACCATGTGACAAGTTATCATAATCATAGCTAAATGGTACTTTGTAATTAGCAAAGGAAACTACCAAAACCGAACTGGTGATGATGCTAGAGATTTCAGAACGCGTTGACTTTGATCCATCCTTCATTTTCATTTGACTGTAAAACGGGAAGGAAATAAGATGCGTAATTAAGGAACAGAGTAAGAAGACCAACTTAATTATATTTTCATTAATTTGTCTTATGAATAAATGGAAGCAGGCGGTAATTGTGAAGGTACTCAAGAGGAAAGTGGAATACCCCGAGGAAAATTAGTCTTCACTCGCTTTGTCACCTTAAATTCTGCTTATGTGAAAGTGATTTGTTTCCTAGAGACTTCGGTGGTTAACTAGTAATATGACCTCTAACCTATTACTAAACCAACAGATCAGGAAACCATTCCGACTAAACTCACAACGTACTTATTTTCCTCATTGACATCACTTTATATCAAGTACTTCCCTGACAAGGAACGTCTGTACCAAACCTCCTAAAATCATGTCAATCATTTAAAATGATATGTGGTTACCTTCTGAATTAGCATCGTCAGTGAGTCATGACAAAGTCAAGAGATAATGAAATGAATCAAATAAAAACTTAACTGCCTACAAAAGAAACCAACGCATAGATCTCTACCGTAAAAAGAGTACAACAAAAATCTGTTCTTTTTCTTTTGCATGGGTTGAGACTTTGTATTAAGCAACTCTGCACAATGATTAAATCACATGCTTGTATACAGCAATACTCTTCGTCAACAAAATGTACCCGGCGCTTCGCTCTGTACGAGTAGAGAACTGGGCTTTCACAGCCTGGATCAAGATAATGGGCTCGAACTCATCTATGGGCAGTGAATACTATCCTATTGAAGGCTATGAATACTTTCTTGTACCTTTAGATATTTGAAAGTTCTTTAGTGCACTCATATGCCAATAAAAGTCCACCTCAGTGTTGGCCATGAATGCCTTTGAACAACAAGAAAGTAATGGCTTTCAAGACAATTTGGTCCTCGGTATAAGGTGGGATAGAGTGGTTCCAGGTGCCATTTCTGGTGTGAGTTGCGTTAATTATAGGACCATACGCCACTCCAGAATTGGAAGTTTCTTTTCTAATCTTTTGGAATTGATGGAAAGAGAACCCACGTCGTTCGTAGTGAACCAAGGATTCCTTTACCCCACCCCGTTTTTAAGAGTCTTCGCTATTATTATCATCGTTCTTAGAGCTCTCGGCTTCACTACTTTGGTCAGTGGTGACCACTAAAGTGAATTGGGGAGTTAGACGAGAAAAGTTCATATCTCAGAACGGGTCGAGTTAGCTGCGCAGTTCGCGTCACGTAGCTATGAGCTTGCGATCGAGAGATGGTAGGTTCGAACCCAACTGTCGGTATCCCTGAAGATGTTTTCCTATACTTTCCCATTTTCACATTCGGTAGAATACTGGGAATATGCCGCTTCCTTCCCAATACTCGCACTTTCCCATCCTTACGCCACCAAAAATCGTCCATGTGTTGGTTGACCTACTAGCAAAAAACAGTAATTGGTGTTTCAAAACAGATAACCCTTTCATACTTAGTGTGTGATACTATTATAGGAGTAAATGAACTCGAACACTGATAATCATTAATTCGCAAGAACAGAAGAACAAAGTTATGACACAACTTGGCTGTCTTCGGGCAGATATTACGACATTATCTGACCTTTAGCAGGCAACACTTCCGGGTTAGGGCGGTAGCAGCTGTGATTTGTAACATGTGTGTAAACTGGAAGAACCGGCCCTCATACAAAGGTTACCTTCTTCTGATAGCCCATTCCTGTGGAAACCAGCAGGTCTTCACAGGTGATATAGAATCCTGTCAAGTCACCACATCCATTCTCTGTGAAAATTAAGAAATGGAGGTTGCATAAATAATTTCTTTTCCACTTTTATATCTGAAGAAACAATCTACAGTCGAGTCCTCCTTAACAAAGCAATTAAAGGCACTTCCGGCATCAAACATTGTTCGTAAAGTCTTAGATTATATAATAGTTGGTATAATAAATAGGAAGTTCTAGTAAAGAACGTGATTTGAACAGGACACCACTCAGTTTGTACAAATTCCCTACATGAGTATCAAAAAACGTAAACTCGTAGCTTAACGGCTCTAGAATAAATTAACATTAAGCCACTAGACCTTAGTATTTTTATGCAATACAAATCACAAGGAAGAGACTTTGCATTTTGTAAAACCATACATTCTTTGGACAGAATTCGAACCATGCTAATCTTCGTGAGATAATAGCACCGATGTCGGTGAACTACCGCGCCAATATATAACGTTAAAATATCACTAACCTTGTTCTACTATCAAACCGTGTTACAGGTCAATAGTTCTTTCTATGACGTTACGCATTTCTATTTCATTTTATAGAGTATAACATCCAGTGAATCCATTCAATTCTCTACTAAACGAGAGGAGTGTAAATTTAAATTTCCAATAATATAACGGTATATTGGTTGATGATTTGTCACAATGCTTCGCCTATCTCTTATATACAAGAACACCTGGAATACAAAACTCTCTATCTAAATTCTCATAGCGAGACCTCAAATTGAATTCGTGAAATACAGAGAGAGAACAAGTCTTGGTGTTCAAGGTAGCACAAAACAGTTACAGTAACATATACCGCAACATTTCGTCTTGGTGCGTTATATTATCACCGGCAGCGCGATAATAACCACAAGACATTAACTTCAACCTTGAATTCAAGCAACAGAGTTGTAAAATATCCTGCTTTCATTAGATTTAAAAGTGATTGGAAATACTAAATTACTGTTATCTCGTCCGTGAAGGCAATGGATTTAACATGATATGGATGATGCTTCAGCAATGTAATATCATTTACCTACGTGAAATTTTGCCGTCTTTATCTAAAATATCCCCAAATGAAACCATTTTAGGAACTACTAATTGAAAAAAAAACACAAAATATTTTCACTCCATGTGTGTTTTGAAGAGTAGATATTTGGAAGCACATTATGACGTAAATGGAATAAATTTGAAACACAGTACGTTATGTTGAGAGCTCCCACTGATTCCCTGTAAGACGAGTTGATATGAATCTTGATAAAGAAGACTTTTGCGACTTCAAACTTTCAGACGTGAGAGAATCGTCAATCGCATGTCATAAATTATTCACAAGTTTTTGTTTCTTTTAGAAATTTTGAGTTGAGATCTTGAACCATTACAGGAATGCCTCCCGTATTATGTGTTCAGTAACTCGTGTAATCATCGCCTTTGTTATTTTTGCTGCGAGGGATTGTGCGTGATGACTGGTGGTAGGAACTGTGTCACCGAACAGTCCGCCACCATCCA
Source organism: Anabrus simplex (assembly GCF_040414725.1). Taxonomy (NCBI): domain Eukaryota; kingdom Metazoa; phylum Arthropoda; class Insecta; order Orthoptera; family Tettigoniidae; genus Anabrus; species Anabrus simplex. The sequence continues at coordinate 372,903,615 of NC_090265.1, read as the reverse complement.
GACTCAGCTCAGAGTACTACCACTTGGTTGTTCAGCTGCAGAAGTTCGTCGTACAGGGTAGCACCAAGGGGATCTCCACGCATCCTGAAGTAATCCGCCACTTTGCCCGTGATGCTGCCGTACGGAATTCCACCTGGAACAACAAGGAGATATTGCTGATCATTGGGCAGAGAAAGAATGAAAAATGTTGTCCTACCCGTTTATCAATAAAAATGATAACAGTATGCTATTTTATCAATATTCAAAATCCTTAGATATTTTCAGTCTTTGCCTTAGAGTGACGGTGGGCTCAGTTGGAATGTCCCACTTATCCTACACGCTCGTCACTAGCGTGTCTGCCTCTTACCCGGAGGCCCCGGATTCGATTCCTGGACAGGTCAGGGAATTTTACCTGGATCTGAGAACTGGTTCAAGGCCCGCTTGGCCTACGTGATTACAATTGAGGAGCAATCTGACGGGGAGATGGCGGCCCCAGTCTAGAAAGCCAAGAATACCTAATGAGAGGATCCGTCGTGCTGATTGCACGACACCTCATAAACTGCAGGCTTTCGGGCTGAACAGCGGTCGCTTGGTAGGCCCTTCGGTGCTGTTGCGCCGCGGGGCTTGGGTTTTTTCACCGCTACACCGTTGAAACTCCACTGCAAGCGTACTTTGAAGCACAATGCAGTGGCAGTCCACTTGGAAAGTACACCTCCACCTGCAAAATATGCTTGTCTTCACTGTTCATATCAAAGCTTAATTTTTAATAATAATGTTATTTGTTTTACGTCCTACTAACTACTATTTTACGGTTTTCGGAGACGCCGAGGTGCCGGAATTTAGTCCCGCAGGAGTTCTTTACGTGCCAGTAAATCTACCGACACGAGGCGGACGTATTTGAGCACCTTCAAATACCACCGGACTGAGCCAGGATCGAACCTGCCAAGTTGGGTCAGAAGGCCAGCGCCTCAACCGTCTGAGCCACTCAGCCCGGCAGCTTAATGTTTTTTGTGACAATGTTATCCATTTAACATATTTTCAATTACTACATATTTTAAGAAGACCCGGGGGGGGGGTGGATATTTTATCCCCCAGAAGTTATTTACTCTGCTTAAAGACGAAAACTCGGTGCCGTCGTACTTAAACACCATCAAATGCCACTCTCTGCTGGAATCGAGCCCGCTGTTTTGGGAAATGAGCAATAGTGACTAATCTACTGCACCATCTGAGATCGACTCATCAATTAGAAAGGCCGAACGAATCAACTCTGATCCTCTAACCTAACCAAGCGCTAGTAAGATGGCATTTGCTTGTTATTTATTTACTGACCACGGAGTCCCCGTCTTGATGTGTTTGTAGCTCTGGTCTGGGAACGACGGTACATGCGAGCACAGAAATGGTGTCCCGGTATAAACAAAGCATGGTATACCCCCACCTCCACGCTTAACGCATTGCTACAGGTAGACAGCCCGCTACAAGACTGTTGTGATTGAAATGGGCACAGTGGTGGATGTATAGCAATACACACACCGTGCCTTCAGCACTGCCCGTTCACTCCCTCCCCTCTTTCTCGGTACTGGAGTGGCCTTCGACACTACCCCTTCACTCCCTCGCCACCTTTCAGTACTGGAGTGGGGCAGTGTTGATTGTTTACGTCGGGACACCATTTCTGTGCTTGCATGTACATTGCATAATTAGTCTAAATGCGTTTCAGGAGAAAAGTAACCCAATTGTTTCGTTACCCACATATTTTGTGGAACCTGGTGAAGATTTTGTGCTCTTGTACATTATTCTTGCAAATTATACACCATTCAGTGTGTGTGAATAGAGTAGCGTAGCAGCTTGGCTGCCACTTTCAACCCGGACGGCCGGATATCTTATCTTGTCAGAGACCAGGTTTGGAATTTTCTCCTGCAAAATCATTTGGCATCAGGGAAGGCTTTCGGTCTTGAGCCCGGCCAGAATACGTTATAAATCAAGGGCTCCAGTGACCATGAAATTCCTGGGGTAAGTTGAAGGAAGATTTTTGTTTATCATTTATTTATGTTTCACAAGAAATGTGGATAGTACTTCCCGTTTATTTAATTAATTAAAAATCGATTCATTGACTTCTTCCTCTCAAGTACCGAAGTTATAATTTTACTAGAAGTTATGTCCATTCTTCACACCGGGTAGAAAACGTCCTGTCTACCAGGTCAAGCTCCCCCCCCCCCACAAACTGGGTGAAAATGAATGTCACTTTAGGGCATAGGCTTGCAAATAAATGCATGATCAGTATCTGTTTTCTTAATCGCGGTCTCAAGGCTATTCTTTCAGTTACAAACCTCAGAGCAGATTGATTGATTGATTGATTGATTGATTGATTGATTGATTGATTGATTGATTGATTGATTGATTGCGGCGTCCGGAGAGGCCTGGTGGAGGTCTTTCTAATTTACGGCCATGGGCGAAGCGGTAAAACAACAAATGCACAGAGATATCTGAAACTTCTGAAACTACGAGAGGCCAATGGTTACATCAGTCAGAAGCGAAGCGCCAGCTAAAATTCCTTGCCACGCTGTGAACTGTAGGCACGAAGAGCCATACGGCACAGGTTAGCATTGTAGGCCACTAACCTCAGCTGTGTTGCGGGTTGACGTTACTCGCCTCCCTTCTATAATAAAGTCTCATTTTATCCGCGTTTTACATTTTATGCACTAGCCAACCTTGTGACTATAATCGTTAAGGCGTGAAGTCCATATGGCAAGACACCACGGTAAGCCGGTTCGAGTCCCGTTGGTGGAAAAAAGTTTCCATCAGAATGTTGGCCGAAAGGGTAGAAGACGTTGTGGTATGCAATTTGTAGTAAACAGCTTACTTCCCAAAAGGCTGGATTCAGTTCCAAATCTCTCCGCAATGTTCGTATGGAATGAGAGTATATGCCGCTGTTGATGGTGATTCGTCTGTCGGATGGTGACGTTAAGCTTTGAGCAGACCCCTTAGCGTTATTCGACAGGAGGTATGTGTCGACAACGGGTTTCACCCTCTCCCTACTTCATTATCACCATCCAACATACATACGCGTGGGGCGTCAAACAGAAGGACAGGCGAGCAGATCATGTCTTCGGACACTCCCGGTACTAAAGCCATACGATAAATAAAATACCCTGCCTGCAAATTCCTAGTCCATGGCTGAGCCGTGATTGTGAATTTCAGGTCTCAATGCCCCGAGTTTGATTCTTGGATACATCGTGCGGTTTTAATCATTAACGGTTAATTCCCTCGACTGGGGGAATGGGTGATTGTGTTATCTCCAACTGTTCTGCAACTCACCCACCAGACCACACAATATCCCCCAGCACAACACCACGCAGCTTTCCATACACGACAATGGTGAATCCACCTTAAAAGAGCTGTATATGGCTGTAATAGGCACCACATATTTCTACAAAAATGTTTGTATTATGGTGTAAAGTTTGTAACATGTTGGGATCTCTGGTGAACTTTTGGAACAAATACACGTAGGCTATATATACCGGGTGATACTCTTGCGCCTACTGATTTTGTTTTATGCAACCCAACTAACCGGCAGTTTTATATATGTCATGAAACCATTGGCCTTTCCGGAATGCACAGCAAAAAGTCACAGACATATTATTTGTATTTACCGCCTAATCATTTCTCCGTTAGTTCATTACTTCACGTCACTGTAATCTCGTTTTAAGCATTAATTTTCCACTTTGCTACATCCCGTCACTAAGCACGATATATTAACATAGCAAGATGGTAGACGGACGTAGATAAATGATTTAAATGATGTAACTTTTTCGAACGGACTATAGCAATGTCGAGTGTAGTCATAATCGCTTGCACGCTGAGCTTACGGGGCATTAGTATTACAAAGGATGCCGTTATAGAAATATCGTCCTTACGACGTTTTCACAAGTTCGTTAGGCTGCATAAAACAAAATTAGAAGGCGGAAAACAATCACCCGGTATAAAAGATAGAAAGTACCTGTAACCCTTTCTCTGCTTATTGCTGATTTACATTGGACTTCTATCAATGTTTGGTTGCATGAAATTTCGCTCTTGTTCCGAAACTTGGTTTGATAAAGTTATTTATTAGCTGCAGATATGTATCCATTAAGAGGAAACGAGGTACAATCCTATGAAGAATGAAGGTATCGGCAAGAGAAAGGGTGTGTCACAAAGATCATAAAATTTATTGACTCCACATGCATCGGAAACTTAATACAGGCGGCATCGGAGGGAGAACGAGAGTTGACCAAGAGAGATCAGACACAGGAACCATGAAAGTGAGGGGTCTGGCACAAGTAAGTGGAAACAATGCCAAAACGAGGTAGAGGTTCCGTGGTCACCAACTCACGCCCCCAAGATCAGTGCCCCGAGAGGTTGTCCTTTATTGATTGCGGTACCGTGAATGTATTCTACCGCCCTAACCCACTGGGAGAATCTGGAGATACGTATTCAACTATTTTGTCAGAAGTGATTGTAGGAGTTTGTATTGAGACAACCAGTCCCAAATTAAGCACACGCGGCTAAAAAACACCGGCTTGGTCAGGATTCGAACCCGCGACACTCTGAACCAAAGACCATCTAACCATATATATGGACATTTATCCTAGTGCCATGTTATTTGATTTCATTCAGTGCGTACTGTATTTCTTATTTAATGTTATATTTTATATAAACTGTACATTACATATTTCCGTTCCTTTTTTTTAATTTTTCTCTAAAGTACTTTATGCTATCCTCAGAAGCACGTTCAGCCAGGCAGAGTTATTCAGACGGTTGAGGCGCTGGCCTTCTGACCCAAACTTGGAAGGTTCGATCCTGGCTCAATCCGGTGGTATTTGAACGTACTCAAGTACGTCAGCCTCGTGTCGTTTGATTTACTGGCACATAAAAGAACTTCTGCGGGACTAAATTCCGGCACCTCGGCGTCTCCGAAAACCATTAAAAGTAGTTGGTGGGATTTAAAGCAATAACATTATTATTATTATTATTATTATTATTATTATTATTATTATTATTATTATTATTATTATTATTATTATTATTAAACTGTACGATTGTTGATTCAAAACTGTATTATTTCGTTTATTCAAGCATTTTTCTAGGGTTCAAAACTAACTCACCTCTCGAATAGAAAAGAGAATGAATCGGAGAATAGTGGTAAAAATTAAGTACGAGTTGCATAGCGTAATCGGTTAGGTTCTCGCCTTCTGTTCTGAAGGTTGCGGGATTTAATCTCCACTTCCAGTTAAGTCGGTTGGCATTTTGGAGTAGGCCTATTTGAATGTTAGATACCTGAGTTACCGGCACTTTATAGAAACATATTACAGGAAAATTCCCAAATTTCGACGTCTTTTACGATGGTAGCGGTTGAAGGACCGTTACGTGGATAATATAGTAATTATAAACTTATTATTATTATTATTATTATTATTATTATTATTATTATTATTATTATTAATATCCGCTCTAATTGTTCACTACTGGACGCCGCATGTCAGACCTTTGTTTCACTAAAGTTCTTTAACATCCCAATGATACGAATATGCAATATTTAAAAACCCTTAAATGCCACCGATCTCAGCTGGGATCAAACCCGTTACCTCGGGATCATAGGATCGTCGACTAACATCTGGAACCTTAACGTAGACATGACCATTATCACTATCATCATCATCATCGCTGTCGTCATAAGGAGAAACAGAGGGGAAAAAACAAATAGAAGAAGAAAGTGGTAACATATTCTGGGTATAGAGCTGAACGGTGGGATGATGTGTCGTTAAGATCCTGAGACAATTGTTGGTTGATAGCTCATAACTTGGAAAGCATGAGTTCACTACTAGACGCCGCATGTCAGACCTTTGTTCCACTGAAGTTATTTAACGTCCCAATGATACGAATATGCCATATTTAAAAATTGCTTAAAACGCCAAAACTATAAAGTGTACTGTATATGAAACATATTATTATTATTGTGGTTTATTATCATTCATAAGTACTGGCTCAGTGAATTTCCTACATTTTTCCTGGATTAAATAATTATCTTGTTCATTCCGATTAGGTTAAAGATATTTAAGAATGTTAGCATCAAACCAGTAAATTTAATGAGTCATACCATAGATTAGTTGTTAAGAAATACAAAAAATGGACGGTAGATTTCCGCTAGCTACTCTACAGTAATACAAGGGCTCAGAAGAAAATAGTGAAAACGTATTCATATAGCCTCTTCAGACTTGACGCTGTCTGGCCCCTTGGCTGAATGGTCAACGTAGTGGCCCTCGGTCACAGCCCCTCACCCATTTGATTCCCGGTCGGGTCGAGGATCTTCACTTTATCTGGTTTATTCCTCTAGTTCTGTGTCTAGGGTTTTGTGTTCGTCTTAATAGATAATTATCTTCCTTCACATAAAACACTTCACACCACAAACTAGAACAGGAACACGCAATAGTGAATACATCCTGCCACGTAGGATTGGCGTCAGGAGAGACATCCGGCTGTAGACCATTTACTGTCACATTCGATAGCTGTGAATTCCCGAAGCGCTGCATACATGAGCAAATTATATCTCCGAATTCAGGATGGAAAAGTAAGCTTTTACTTTACTATACATGGTCATAATGGCGATATAAATCTCCAGAAAATGCTGTCGTTTTTTAATCCCCCAATGTGGGTGTCGGGTCATTTTCTTCTTCTTACAGACCCTTTCCTGATAACGTGCGACCACTTCTAGTGTGACAGTGCAGTCTTCTAAGTGCTTCCTTAATTTTGATGAACATATCGAAGTCGCAGGGGCTCACATCAGGTAAATATGGAGGTTGCTGGAGCAACATTGTGGCAGTGAGCATTGTAATGGGGAAAACGGGCGCTCGTGTACAGATATGTCACTGTTTCCAGCGTAGAATGAATTAAATAAATGAAATACGCTTCGAGGACAGGAGGATCTGCACGTTGCGCGTCCTCTACGGCCTACGTCTTCACATCCTTGAAGAATGGCTGACACACAATGGGCTACCGTCCGAAATGACAAGGCTTGGTTGTCGCACGCTTCGCGTAAACCTTCATAATATTCCTCCACATTCCTGTCACGTATCATCTCGTTTTAAACCATACACTCTTTGAAGTCATCCTTTTACGGTTGTCTGATTTTACATCACTGCTTGACACCTTCGTATTCGTCCGTATGCCTGCACTAAACTAGCGACACTGAGACTTATGTATCGCTATGACTTTACTCTAGAAATGTTAGAAACTCTTTTGAAAATACCTAATCCTGTTACCGTAATTCCAAATTTCTTTATCTTATTCATTCCAACTATTACTGCAATCAATCTTCTTTACGTCGCACTGACACAGATAGGTCTTAAGGCGGCGAAGGGATAAGGAAGGGCTAGGAGTGGTAAGGAAGCTGCCGTGGCCTTAATTATCGTACAGCCCCAGCATTTGCCTGGTATGAAAATGGGAAACCAAGGCTGCTGACAGTGGGGTTTGAATCCGCTCTAACTCCCGAATGCAAGCTGAAAGCTACGCGTCCCTAACAGCACGGCCAACTCGCTGCAGTGATCCACTGACTGTTGTCCTGGATGTCTGGCAGATCTTGCCATAAGACATGTTAGAACAGGCTTCATTATCTTATTGGGCGCTTAGAGAGGAATAAGAAAATAATATTATTGTTTTTACGTCCCTTTCACTACTTTTATGTCGCGCAGGAGTTATTTGCGTGTCAGTAAATCTACCGACACGGGGACTGAGGTATTGGAGCACCTTCAAGTGCCATCGGACTGAGGCGGGATCGAATCCACCAACTCTCTGAGCAGCTCAATCCGGCTCTGTAAAATAGATTACGATTCATAGTGTAATAAGTGCTTTCCATATGCTAAAAGAAAACAGGTAAAGTTAAATGTCTAAGAAAGAGTTTATGTAGAGAAAGGCAATCCCTGATTTGCTACAAAATGTCGGGAGACACTCCCTTCGAATAATTAACTAAAAACACTTCGGATGAGGTCCACTGTAGTGATTCATCGTGCATATAAACAAGCAAATCATATTATAACATATCAGAAATTAAGAACGCCGGATTGAGTGGACCAGGCGTTGGCTTTCTGAGTTAAAGTTGGCAGGTTCGATCCTGGCTCTGTCCGGTGGTATTTGAAGGTGTACAAATACGTTAGCCCCGTGTCGGTAGATTTACTGGAACGTAAAATAACTCCCGGATGACAAAATTCCGGCACCTCGGCGTCTCCGGACACCGTTCAAGTAGTTATTTGGGACGTTAAAACAATAACATTATTATTATTGTTATTATTAGTAGTAGTAGTAGTGTAATTATTATCAGTAGTAGTATTATAAATTAAGAACGCTGAAATAAATCACTTTTAAATTAATCAATCTCTCTGGATTTTGCTCAAGTACAATGCAAGTTTTAATCGTGCTCTTATGGTGTCAGCAAATATCGAGAACCCGCCACGGCAAATACAAACTCAATACAAAGTTCGCTTAGACATATTAAATCCGTTTGCTTAAGAAATATTAAATGGTAATCCTATTTGTGTATCTCTTTAACAAGACTGGAGAGAGATCAATTACTTTCCCAGAAAAGGCTGTGTTTCCCTTTTTAAAAGACAATGGCAGTCATTAGTGAAAGTAATGACCTTCTTACATCCCTGTCAAAACTGCTAAGCAGCGATGTTTCTTCATTTAATAATATAATGCCTGCATCTATCTCGTGTATTCAGACTTAATTCCCACATCTCTCAAATACGAATATTGCAATTTCCTACAACCATGATCAAGAGATGTAATTTTGGACAGGTCATTTCTCCTGACTAGCTATATTTTACAACAATATACAGTAGTTGATCATCTCTACAGAATTTTAAGTAATTTCTTGTGTTCGAACCTTATTATAAAATCAGTTACTGGTTCTTTAAATTAAGAAATGGAGGCTCTGTATTTGTATGCCTGCATCGTAGATAAGGCAAATTAAGTTTCTATGTTTTCAGATGTTGGATGGATAAGAAAAGCATTTGGTTACTTACTGGCCTCCAGTGCTTAAAGGTTGTAGGATCGAATCTAAGTAAAGTGAGTAGTCGTTTATGTTACTTAACTACCATGGACTTGAGTCAACAATTCTACTTTCCGGGCGAAACTTCTAGCAACTTGGCGTCTCTTAAACCTGATTACTCATTAAAAAGTTGTTAAACACATATTATTATGACTATTATTATTGTTATTAATATTATTATTATTATCATTAGCCAATGTGCCCATGCTTCACTACGGTATTCTACATTGTATACGGATTTCTACGTAAATTACTGCGCAGTGAGTAAGATTATATTAAACTGCATGTCTCCTAGCGTTATCCGATGAACACCACGCTGAGGACCCCAAGAGTTGTTTGTGATGTAAGGAGCACGTTGGGTAGTTTTGATGTTAATGGCAAGCCACGTTTCCTACTGCCATTCACAGTCAAGTTCGGGAGTTTCTACTATAATGACAGGTTCACATGCCTACTGCCATTCACAATGGAGATAGGGAGTTTTCATTATAAAGACAGGACCTTTCTTCCAATGCCAGTCATAGTTGAGCTGAGGTGACTTGATCATAGTCGAGAAAAACAGCTAGCTCTATCTAACCCATAAGGAATCGCGTTACTACCAAATGTCATAGCACCAAAGTTGTCCCCACATTGAGCGGCGATTGTGCTATCTGTTTTGTGATAGACTTACTGTTTAGCCACCAATTACCCCTAAATGAAGGTCTTCACCGTCATTAAAATTGCCTCTATATTTCCCCAATTTCGGGGCCAAAATGTTACACATTTGAACAGCTTGGAATTTTTCCTCAAAGGAAAGATAGTCCAGTTTTCAGGATTAGCACTCGCATACATACGGAAAAATTAAGGAAGAAAGTAAGACCGTTAAGAAAGTTGACATTAATTGAACATAGGATAGTAATTCAGGACAGCCGGATAGGACATAAATATCAAGTGGATGTATTGGAAAAATGTCCCTCACTAAATTGTGATGACATGAGTTACGGATTTGAGGAAACGGTAACAGAAGAGAAATTTAGACGCAGCGATCCCTAGATAAGAAGGTGAATTATGGTGTTATTACTTAAACCTAAAGCAGAGGTAAGAAATTAAAGCAGGAAACGGAAGTAGAAGAAAAATACAGTAAAAGTTACAGCAAATGCCATAAAACAACTTTCGGTGTGAAATAATGGGCTACACTCTGCGTATTGTTGAAATATTAACAGCCACCCTTACTGCTATTCGAAGACGATTGTAACCTCAATGGTATTTCGTAAATAACCCGCAGAATGGCACCTTGATGACTCTCTCGCCTTATAGCCAACAAACAATCACGGGTTTACAGGAATAACGACGAAAATGGCACTGCGTTACTTCCCTGCTGGCAAGCAGTCAGAGACGTTGCTATGGTAAGCGGTAGGTTCGTTGTCGGTCTGCGCGGGTGTCCGTCACTCAGTACAGAGAATGAAACCCGACTTCATCCGGCATTTCACTACCACCAAGTTGCTGTCAGAGTCCACTTCTGTACCTGGGAAAGTCTTGCAGTTCCTCGCCTGGTTTCTGAATCTCAGTCTAATTATAATAACTCCTTCCTGTATATCCAGGTCTCGTTCCCATAAACATCCATCGTTTGTAGAGTTTTAACAGAGTATTATCGAGGAGTAAACAATGATCACGGCCGACTTCTACCAGCCGACTTCCTTTTTCAATCCTTTGTCCCAATCGGAATTCTCCAACTACATTACCTTCCCTGCATTGGCTTACCACAGCATTCTAATCTCTCACCACAATTAGATTCTCACCTCCTTTTAAATATCCTATATATGTTTTCCATATCTTGATCATTCGCTGAACTAGTACGCATATAGACCTGCGCTATTGTGGCAGGCATTGGCTTGGTGTCTATCTTGAAAATAATCCATTAACTATGTTGACCAGCTTAACCGTTGCCCTATTTTCTTATTCATTATCAAACAAACACCACATTTCCCCCTGTTTAATTTTGTGTTGATAATTCAGTAGTCGCCTGATCAAAAATCCCGTTCTTTCTGCCAACGTACTTCATTTATTCCAACTACATCTAACTTTAGTCTACCTATTTCCTTTCCATATTCCCTAACCTACCGTAACGATTCGAACTTCTAACATTCCACGCTCCGACTCGCAGAAGTCAACTTCATTTTTTCGATGATTGCCTCCTCTCGTTTAGTCCGCACCCGGAGGTCCGAATGGAGGACTATTTTACCTCCGGAATATTTTACCCGGGAGTACATCATTCATTCATACAGAGGGAGCTGTATGCCACTGGGAGTTAGTTACGGCTGTTGTTTCGGGCTGCATTCAGCTGTGGAACAGTATCATCATATCTAACCCATGTTAAATACGGTTGCAAGGCCATATCAGCGAATCATCCAAACTGACTCTTGCAACTAACAAAATGCTGCTTTCCCACTTAGGAGAACCATTCGTTAGTCTGGTCTCCCGACATTCTGTATACTCGTCCAATATGATTGCACCTACGACTCGGCTACCTGCTTCATTGGAACGCCTCAACACCGCGGCAATGTATTATATTATTATTATTATTATTATTATTATTATTATTATTATTATTATTATTATTATTATTATTATTATTATTATCAACGACCTCTGAATAAAATAGTGACTTATTCTTCCACTGTCAGGTAAGTTATTATTTTTTCAAATAATACTGTGTGTTCCAGGTCAGATAATAGTTTGGCAGATCACATATTGATTTGCGTGTTGCATACGCTGGGAAAGAACGAAAACTTAGAGAGCTACTCCACTTGGTCACAGGTTCAAAAAGTATCTTTTGCACTCTAAGTTTTTTATTTAATTTTTAAGTATGGCTACATAAACCATGGTAGTAGAGTACATATTGAGGAAGCAACTAGCCCTAGGACTGATGAAGCAAGCTAAGTAGCCTTTTAGATTTATGTGAATTTTGACAAAGTGATCATAAACACGGGACCATCAGTTTTACGTAGAAACCGAACTATGGAGACGTGATATTTAATTTAAAAAATCCAGTGTGCTTTGGCTATGATTCTAACCGTTGCCAAGTTTGTGACGAACCATTAACTCTAAGTTGCCCCGTTCGCTTTTGGCTGAGGACTAGATTATTATTCTTATTATTCTTATCATTACTACTACTATTATTATTATTATTATATCAAATACAACTTCCATTATTTATACTTTCAAAGGCAATTATTTTCCTACTATTCAGTCTATAAAATTGTGTGAAGAAGTTAAGAAATTGCTTGTGTACTATTGAGAGTAATTGCGATTTCGCCTATAGATTATGCAAGTAGTTCAGGATGGCTACTGTCATTGTTACAGTTCAAATTTCGGGCTCCTACAAAGATTTGTCTTCATCCTGACCTTACCGCAGTTACTTGGGGTTGGTACTAATATTGTCGTTTACGGCCAGATGACTTTTCTGTTGACATCCCCACGTTGCGTGCTTCTGCGGTGGTGTGTTGTGTGTGTAGATAAATATATGTATTAAGGTGAACGAAAACGCCCAGGAATGAGCTTGAGAAATTAATACTGAGTGGTTAAAATCCCCATTGTGCGCCATTGCGGTGACCTTTCAATCAAGGAGCCGGGCACCGTATTCTAATATTGTTATGGTGGCGTTATCAAATCCACGACCGTTTCCGTCCTAATTCTAGTTCTAACTGTTCTCCTATTACGTTATGCACTACTTCCTCAGCCATAAATAAAATGTACTGAGCATTTCCTCTTTTGGTTTCAGAGTGTTGCTCCACGACAAATTTGTGTGTCGTACTCTCGCGGAAAAAATATCCAAACACCAAGAATGGCTCCTGTAGAGTAACGAACATTGGCAGGCTTGATTATGCATCTGCAAGATGACGTTTATTCAAATATCCCGCAAATGCATTAGCGTGGTGCTAGTAGCGGCCCCGTGACGTTGCATATCAGGTTTACTTTAAATACGGGCTGTACTGCGCGAGATAGTTACCTGTGACATTGGACGGAGTGACTGTGAGTGGGTCAAAAATGCCTTTACGACGACGAAGAGGCCAGTATCAACAGCTCACTGCGGTTGAACGAAGCCGCTAGGTGTAGGTGGATTTTCCTTCCGCACTATTTTACTGTAGAACGACTTGGCAGGAATGTCTCCACTGTGCTTGCGTGCTGGCGGCAGTGATCACGAGAAGAAGACTGGGCTCTGGACGTCCCCGCGGCGCCACCGAGAGGGAGGACCGCCGTATTCGGCGTATGGCTGTGGCGCAGAGGACTGCGAATATAGCACCAATTCGAGCGGCAGTTGGCACCACAGTGACGCAGCGAACTGTTTGAAATTGGTTACTTGAAGGACAGCACCGAGCCAGACGCCCTGCGGCGTGTATTCCACTTACCCCAAACCACCGCTGTCTGCGACTTCAGTGGTGTCAAGGGAGAGCTCACTGGAGGATGGACTGGATGTCCTTTGCGTTTTCGGATGAAAGTCGGTTCTTTCTTGGTGCCAGTGATGGCCGTGTGTTGGTTAGAAGGAGGCCAGGTGAGCGCCTACATTCTACCTGTCTGCGGCATTGCCACACTGGACCTACACCGGGAATTCTGGTCTGAGGAGTAATTTCCTACGGCAGCAGGAGCACTCTCGTGGTTATCACAGGCACAATGACTGCAGATGTGTACGTACGTCTCATGATTGAACCTGTTGTGCTGCTGTTCATGAACAGCTTTCCCGGGGATATTTTCCAACAGGATAATGCATACCCCCATGCCGCTGCTGTAAGCCAACGTACTCTACAGAGTGTCGACATGTTGCATTGGTCTGCTCGATCCCCCGATCTGACCCCAATCGAGCATGTATGGGACATCATTGGACAATTCCAGCGTCATCCACAACTGGCATTAACCGTCCCTGTATTGACCTACCAAGTGCAACAGGTATGGAACTCCATCCTGCAAGCTGACATCCGGCATCTGTACGACACAATGCATGCACGCTTGCATGCCTGAATTCAATAGTCAGGCGATTACACCGGTTATTAATGGGACAGAATGGCACACTTGCGATGGCTTTTCTCGCGCGAATATTAACCTGTAGTCTTGTACCTTTATCAATTAAATATGTTACCTTGACAAACATATTGCCAAAATTTCCGTATTCCTTATTACATGGTGTTTGGATATTTTTTCCGCCAGGGTATAATATCTGTAACGGAGAAAATCTAAACCTGAATAACGATGTGCAGAATAACAGATATATTATAACTTATGATTTTTAGTTATAGTGATAGAATTGATACGAATTTCTGTAATAGGATTAAATGCCATGCTAAGAACAAATAGTTGTCATGTATTCCACACGGCAGGCAAAAATGTTGATGGTGCATTTCCATAAGTTCTTGAGTTCTAATCACTGTTACCGCTAATAGACGTCTATCTAAGGCCATACTATGATGCACATTATTATCAGAAAGATTTTACATAAATACGAGTGCATGTAGTTGATTGCTATTTGCTTTGCCAAAAAATATTCAACGTATTCATACATATGTTATGTTATGTTATGTTATGTTATGTTATGTTATGTTATGTTATGTTATGTTATGTTATGTTATGTTATGTTATGTTATGTTATGTTATGTTATGTTATGTTATGTTATGTTATGTTATGTTATGTTATGTTATGTTATGTTATGTTATGTTATGTTATGTTATGTTATGTTATGTTATGTTATGTTATGTTATGTTATGTTATGTTATGTTATGTTATGTTATGTTATGTTATGTTATGTTATGTTATGTTATGTTATGTTATGTTATGTTATGTTATGTTATGTTATGTTATGTTATGTTATGTTATGTTATGTTATGTTATGTTATGTTATGTTATGTTATGTTATGTTATGTTATGTTACGTTACGTTACGTTACGTTACGTTACGTTACGTTATGTTATGTTATGTTATGTTATGCTATGCTATGTTATGTTATGTTATGTTATGTTATGTTATGTTATGTTATGTTATGTTATGTTATGTTATGTTATGTTATGTTATGTTATGTTATGTTATGTTATGTTATGTTATGTTATGTTATGTTATGTTATGTTATGTTATGTTATGTTATGTTATGTTATTCTGAACCACGCGATGAAGATCTTCGAACATATTCTCGACAAAAGGATTCGCCAGATAGCCAAACTTACAACGAACCAAGTTGATTCGTGAAAAATTGTGGCACAACAGATGCAATCTACGATGCACGGCTGTAAGTTGAGAAACACTATGAAAAACATAAGCCTCTTCATCTCGCTTTTTTGGATCTTGAGAAGGCCTTTGATCGGGTGCCACATGGCCTAATCTGATTAGCGCTACGAGAACACAGCATTCCAGAGCACCTTGTTAAGTGGGTACAGATGCTCTACGTAGAACTAAGGAGTTATGTTCAAGCTGCCACAGGAGCGTCCGATGATTTCCGCATCACTGAAGGAGTACATCAAGGCTCTGCTTTATCACCACTGCTGTTCATTCTTGTGATGGTCACTGTTACATCAGACCTGCACAAGCCAATACCATGGATACTTCTCTATGCTGATGATGTCATGTTGGCTGCTGAGAATAATTCTGATCTCCAGCGCCAAACAGAAGAGTGGAACAACCGACTAACGCAATACGGCCTGCGCCTCCACAAAAATAAGACAGAGTACATGACATTAGATCCTCGAGAAGTTGAAACTATCCACGTTGATGCTGAAGATCTACCACGAGTAGAGAAATTTAAATATCTTGGTTCCACACTCTCTGACGATAGCAGACTTACTGACGAGGTCAACACAAGGATACACGCAGCCTGGCTGAAGTGGCGAATGACAACGGGCATCACCTGCGACCATCGGATGAAGGACCATCTGAAATCTAAGATTTACCGGACTGTTATCGTCCCGTCGCTCTCTACGGCACTGAGTGTTGGCCTGCCACGAAGGAGGTAAAACGTCGACTAAGAGTCATGGAGACAAAAATGCTTAGGTGGACAGCTGGCATTACTAGGCTGGATCATATTTCAAACGACAATATTAGGAAACGCTTTGGCGTTGCACCGATCCAGAAGAAAATGCAGGAAAACAATCTGGGCTGGTTTGGACATGTGTTGCGTGCAGAAGACAATACACTGGCAAAGTCAGCGTATACATTGGAAGTCGCTGGAAAGAGGCCCAAGGGACGACCAAGACAGCGATGGATCGATACAGTGTACAACGACCTGCCAGCTGTAAGACTGCATCCTGACATGGCCCGTGACCGAATTAAATGGAAAACAACGAATCCACACAGCGAACCCTGCCACCAGGCGGGACAAACGCTAAAGAAGAAGATAATATTATGTTATGGGTTGTAGCACAGTATTCGTTCTCAGCAGGTAAATCTTGATTACAATTGCTTTTATTCAACCAAATCATTTCAAATCACTTTTATAATTACCGTATAAATGAACGATCACTTTATAAAAATAAAATGTAAATTGGACAGCACACTAAATGGCGTTTAATACTGGGAATCTATGATGAGAGAAAATGTATTGAATATTGTATTTATATGACCATATTAACTTGCTAGGGATGTCTTTAGCTGTTAGATCATCTAATTTGCATTATGTTCATGTCATGACAATGTTTACTACAGAGCCGGAATCGCACGGAGGATTTAGAAATGAATCAGAAAACTTCCATTTAACGGGAAGCCCTCATATCCCGGTAGAAATTCCTGATCTAGCTGCGAATCGAACCCGAGGTCTCCGGGGGAGAGGCAGCACACCCCCTCTAGACCGCTGGGCCGTCAGCTGAAGTACCATGGCATTATAGCCAGCTTCACAGTTAGTACCTTAGCTAACAAAGCAAGATGATGAGTCACGATCGATCAACAGCCATATTTCCATGGAAAGGAAGAAATTCCAGATTACTTGATCACACCGGTCAGCTAGCACTTCACTGACCATCTCTATGTCAAGGGCGTACTGTATTGTACATTACACGACCTAATAGCTGAGCACATCTCCGTAAAATGCACTTAATGCTGGGGAGTGGTAAAATTTGTTTTCGTTTGCAACTGAAATTCGTTAAATATACAAACAAACTCCACGCCGCTATATTCCTGATGAACCTTGGCCTACCAAGTGAACACTCCTCAGTCCGAAGGCCTGCAGATAACGAGGTGGCGCGTGGTCAGAACGACGAATCATCTTAGCAATTATTCTTGGCTTTCCAGACCATGTATATAATGACGCTGGATTTAGAAAGTTAAACTAGTAGTATTTCATGTCATATTTTCTTTCCATGGAATTGCTTGGTGCACTCTTGTTTGTTTGTTTGTTTGTTTGTTTGTTTGTTTGTTTGTTTGTTTGTTTGTTTGTTTGTTTGTTTGTTGGGTAATTACGTTAACTTTACTTTATTATTAACTTACACCACTGTAGGTGACCATTGCCACCGGAATATTTCTCATTTGCGATGTATTTGTTAATAGTAATAAAAAATAATAAAAAAATTGCTATCTCTCCGTCAAACATCTCCTCAATTACATTGGCTAATGGACCCCAACCATGCCTAAGATCCAGATTAAAATTCCTGATCTGGCTGGGAATCTAACACGTGGCCTCCGGATGAGAGGAAGTTACTCTTCCTTTGGACCACTGGGCTATCGAATATATATACACATTAGTGGCAGAGTAATATGAAATAAAGACATAGATTAATCACGCATGAAGGACCTAGAAAATGAAGCATATGGTTTGATGTAAGTCATACAGATCATACACTTCCTATTCTACAGCACATGCTACAATACTGAAAATATTTGATAACATACAAAGGGAAGTACTGTATTTTCAGAAATGAGTACACATTCTAAGGAAGAAGGGTTTGAAATTAATGTCTGCAGAATGTTCAATCGCAAATTAACAGCAGATGAAATTAAAATTTCCTTAGGTTTATCATCGTACACACATCAGAATGCTAGGAAGTACTGTAAATTTATGATAAAAATGTGAGATCTGTTATAAAGACCATAATATTTTGCCCCCTAAAAGATAATGATCATCACTACCATAATAATCTGTTATCAGGGTGTTATATGTTAAATACATATCAACATTGATTTTATATGCCCTATGCCCTTCATATAAAAGATTGTTGACAATAATAATAATAATAATAACACCAACGACAACAATGAAAGTTTTATTAAATCTACATGTGTCTCAGTGATTTTCATAGAAATCATTGTTACAATTAGGTTACCATCTACATTTCTCAACTGTATCTATTTTTCTTCTAAAAATTAATGCAAAAGTATACTTTGTCGCTAGGCAGCCTCTGCATGATAGGAAATATTTCATAAAATAAAATATTATTGTTGATTAGTTTACCTTCCTTTTACTCTTGAAATGATGTATCTACAAATTATTGTGCTGGATACCGTATAACCATCAGTGATTCTTACCATAAGCCAGACCATTGTACATTGGTACGATGCCAGCGCTGTCAGGCGTGGGTCTAGCGAAGACAGTTGAAGCCATCACCACTACTACCAACACCAGAGCGCAGATCATCTGTAGAAACAAAAGAAGTAGGTGTCAGTGTTATAAACAATTCGGCCTCGTCTTGTTTGTCATCAAGCAACTCCACGCCTTGTTCTTTTAGGCGTGTAACACTAAAAATAAGGAATTCGAAGTGTGGCTATTGTCTCACTGCAAAATCCCCAAGAGATGGGAGATTCAACGGGAATGTTCTGCCTCTAGTGACCTCGCGAAAATTCTGACTGAAATCACCTGAGCTATAAAAAGGGAGGCTAGCCGCGGACAGTCACTGTTGACTCGGAGTCAGTGTAGGACTCCGTGTGAGACTGTGCGTGTTGGGGTTCGGTGGCTAGTTCGATGACGACAGAGGTGTTGGCTGTTGCTAGTGTCGCACCGAGGTCTGAACCAGGAGCTGTTGTTATGGTGTCGGAGAGACCAGTGAGTAGGTGGAGACGACAGAACGGAAGACTGTACTATGTGTTCGTGTATTTCTGTGAACTAGGGCTCAGCGAGGGAAGCCGCTATCGCGAATGTGAAGGTAAATGGACCTGTGTTAATGTTCGCTGTTGTGAGTATTGTCCTGCTGTTGAATACTGATGAGCTGTTTAGCTTTTCACTGCATGAGACTCTGTGAATTACTGGACTGTCTGTGGAATCGAACCAACGAACAGTTATCGTGTGTTGTGTAGCCTGTGGCACTGTGTTCACATCCAGCGGTCTACACACAGCTGCTGTATGAGTTGACTGGACTTGGGGAAATGAAAGTAAGGATTAGTCGTCCACAGGTAACAACGGGCCGGACCGCTGCAGTACCATAAGGAAGAGGGACTTGCGAATGGACTTGTCATTAGTAAGTGTGGAAAGTTCTATTACTTAAGGAAACCTCTGAAATATAATGTAAAAAGACTATAAATGAAAAGATGGTGTTATGACTAGTGCGATACTTCCGTGCTGTAGAGGTGGTGTCTCAGGAGTTTAATGGAGCCTGGGATAATTGCAGTCATGATTTCATGGATGTGCTTCTTTGAAGTTGAAAACGCTCCACGTGGTGGTAAATTGACGAGGTACGATACCATGAGCTCTGACCATTAACTCTATTACTTCAATTTTCTGAATGGGTTTTTAGATTTGTAGAAAGCGGGAGTGGGTTCGTATTTTTATTATTTTTCTAGATTGACCTCCTCTGGATGACCGCAATGGTTCTCAAACCTGGCAGTCAGATCTAAAATGCTATGATGTCAATTCGCTGCGAACTGCTGTTTATGGCAATTCCGTGCACAACCTCACATTCACTGAATCCCTTTTCTCGTTCTTCAGTGATAAAACTAGGAGTTCCTTAGGAGTTCTCCACGTATGCCCAATCCCAGGACATAGCCAAGTGTTAGTTTTCCTCCGCAGCAATACCGACAGGGGTTGTTGTCTAGGAATTTTATTTTCCTCCTGCCACTTCTACTTTCTTCTTCTTCTTCTTCCGATTACAGTTAACTGAGATTGTTTCGGAAAACCTTTCGGCTCTCCGAAATCTGTTAAGACCAAGATTAGTTAAAGCAGCGTTGATAATTTTAATGATGTATGCCTTATGTACTTTACAATATTAACGGTTCACTCACCCTACTCCATAAATGAGTGCAAAGTTAACTCTTAAAGGCAGAGACGTCCTAGTATAGACCTAACCACTCTATCCGGCACAGTGCCGAGCTTTGGTCATCTTGTGTTCTCTTACGACTCCGACGGTATTAGATTTGCGGCGTCAAGGGATCTTTCACTCTCATATCTCTCGTGACTCTCGCTATTGTTTTGCCAGTACTCTCATTTCATCAAAAGGTATAACTACTTTCTTCTTCTCTTCTGATCTGAGTTAACTGAGAATATTTATTTAGTTTAGGTCTCATCAAATCAATGATCACCACCACCATTACAGGTTGAGTAGAGTAGTTGGTTAGGCGTTAGCTGTCTATGGTCACGGTAATAGGAGAGAATCCCTGTGAGGTCGATTGTTTAAGTGTAAGAAATTTGTCGTTGAAGAACCTTGTGTTTCGGACAACATTTCGACTCTCCGAAATCTGTTAAGACCAAGAGTAGTTAAAAAAGCGTTGATAATTATAATGATGTATTCCTTATGTACCTTACTATATTAATGTTCGTCTCAAGATTATTTTTATTATTTTTATTATTATTATTATTATTATTATTATTATTATTATTATTATTATTATTATTATTATTATTATTATTATTATTATTATTATTCACATATCACTCGCCTTGGCGATTCAACGATCAGGATATAATACAAACACAAACTATGTGGGGTTGAAATGAAAATAAAAATGAAAAAAAAGGAATAATGCCATGATTAAGAACAAGAGACCTCTTATTATTTTAGATATTTTGAAAATACTTCGTAAGTTGAGTTTGTGTTACCTTTATAATTTCCATTCATTTGAGTAAAGAAGCAGTATATTCTACAGTCATATAGCGTGAGTGCTTCAGAGTCCGTCTTCTTTCTGGTATTAATTTTTAAACAACAGCAACAACAACATTAAAAATAACAACAACCTGGAAACAGTTCCAGAATGTGCCACTTGTGGTTACTCACATAAGGCTCCTTACTTCCTTCCTTTAAATGCTGACTGTACTGATGTGGTCCCAATTCGCATACTACTAAAAATGAAGTCGCGTATGGCTTTTAGTGCCGGGAGTGTTCGTGGACAAGTTCGGGTCGCCAGATGTAGGTCGTTTGATTTGACTCCCGTAGGTGACCTGCGCGTCGTGATGAGGATGAAATGTTGATGAAGACGACACATACACCCAGCCCCCGTGCCAGCGAAATTAACCAATCAAGGTTAAAATTCCCGACCCTGCCGGGAATCGAACCAGGGACTCCTGTGACCAAAGGCCAGCACGCTAACCATTTAGCCATGGAGCCGGACCGTCTACTACTAATGCCATTCCACACCATCTCTTCACTGACAGCTCAGAATGTACCACTTAGTAAAGCAGCTTGTCTCCTTACTCCTCATGCTTCCCAATCCAAAGTTTGCAACATTATCATAACACTATTTTTGTTGTCAGAAATTCGCCCAGAACAAACCAAGCTGCTTTCTTTTAGATCTTTTCCATTTCTCCAATCAAGTAATCCTGGTGAGGATTGTTTACACTGAAACCGTGCTCCCGACCGACTGCTGTGATAGAAAGGTCCTTGTCATGTGACAGGTGTTCAGAATTGCAGCCTTCTGCATATATGGAAGTGTAAAATGCATGACCAGATTCTACAGGTGTTGTTGAAGCTTATTGTGTCCAAGTTCTGTGGAGGAGAGGAATAAAGGCCTCTCTCTTCCCACGTCCGTTTCCCGCAGTTTTCGAACTTCTGCTGCGAGGTCAGTGTATTTCCAGTCTTCTGAACATAGGCCTGTGGACACTGTAATCTGAAGGGATTGTTACATCTATCAGACCAGCCTTCCTGAGATCTTCGTCAATAAGGACAATATCCAGCGTGTTTGATTTGATGGTTCTATCCGTCTGTAGAAATCGGTTCCAGTATAGATTAAACCTTTCATTATCGAGCACGTCGAGATGGTCTATGCCAGGGCCTCTCAGGGTGCATGCGCCTGGTGCATGCACTGTGCACGGTGCAAAAACGACTTCTCTTGGTTGACCAGAGTGCAGACCTCCACTCCTCGATTTGGAGCAATAGCGCTGCCTCTCTCTTTCCCCACGCCTGTCTCGCTCGCTCCCCCTGTCTTCCTCTTCCTCACTTGCTCTGTAGAGCTCCAAATCCGAGTTGAGTTGAGCCGAGTTGAGCCGAGTTGAGCCGAGCTTAGCCGCGTACCCCACAGACGAAGCGTTGGTCCGAGCCGAGCCGAGCGGGACCGATGCACTGTGCACAGGACCTCTGCGCCGCTGTTTGCACGCGTGAGATTTTGGGCGTTTCAGAGGCCTTGGTCTATGCACATGATATGAGATTTTCTTACCCGTAATTTCCGACTTGATTCCCAGCTCTTCTTGTATAATTTTCGCTACCTCATCATACCAATGATTACATTTTTTACATGCCATGGCCTCACATGCACCCACAATATGCTCCACCGTCTCAGTTGTCTCTCCGCATCTCCTGGATCTGTCGTTCACTTCTTCCTTTAAGATATACTTGCAGAAGTTGACGAAGTTATGACTGTATCCTGGATTGCTTCCCGTGGAGGGAGCCGTATCTTAGCCAGAGAGTGGATTTCACTCTATCAACAAATGGTTGACTTGGATAGTGAGTATATGAAGCATGGAGTTCTCTCCCTTCTTCCAGGCATGCTGTAGTCGTTCTGTGTTGGCGAATTTTGGAAGAGAATTTGACATTCTTTTAAGATTGAATGGGGTATAACACATCATCAGCAGCTGCGATTTTGATTATGTTTTGAGTGGAAGTATTTTCTGTCAGATCGTGGTATATCTTCCTTAGTTTGAGTATTCCTCTTCTTCCATTTATAACTTACGTGACAAGTTCATTCACTCAGTTGCAGAATTAGGATAAAATATCCTTTCTGTTGTTAAAAAGTTATTTGATTTTCCTTTGTTTTCTGCACTTAGGAATAAGTTTAAAACGGCTATGGATCTCTCAATGAAAGTCTTTAGTCTTTCTATGATGGCTGAGTAACTGTTCCCTTTAAAGGAAGGTATGACTGAATTTTTCAACTTCCACAATTTTTATCATATAATTACAAAATTGTAATCACTTTCATAGACTGTTGCTGGCAGCTAATGTTCTTATTTACGAATTTACGATTTATTAATTATTAGTTTTTGAGTTATTGCCCTTTATTGTATTTAAAAAGTGGTGGCATAAAAAAGTCCCTTGCGACAAAGTTTTTGTTTGATCAATCTGATTTTTAAAACACATATAATTAAGATGTATAGAAACAATATTGTAATTTTTTTGGTGTTGGATGGATGCTGTTCTTTCCAGAAATGCTGAAACTCTCATGTTATATATTTTTTAAAATCAGGATTAATTTGAATCTACCTTTCAAAATTCATATTAAAAATCAAAGCAGTTCAAAACCCAAAACTAGTTTACATAACTATACCCTTAGCTACAACCTTACCAGATTTGAACAATATGTGATAAAAATTGCATTGCAAGGAGCATTTTGTACACAGCAAAACACTGAAGGAAAGCAATGCGAGAGAAAGGGTTGTTAATATTTACTTACTCAAAACTGCCCGACTTCATGTTTCCCCCTCACATCTCATTGTGTTTCCTTCCTTAGATATATTCTGCCATTTTACATGTCTCCTAGTCATTTTCTCCTGTTTACGCCCCCCTACTGTGCCCGAGAAATACGTCGAACATCTCGTATTATGCATGGAGAAAATGAGGTCATAGGGATGGTCAAATTTCTGCTAGAGTGAATGGTTTCCAGAATTTTCTAATGCCCTGTACTGAATTCTGAAACAGCCCTGAGGATACCGAGTTCAAGGTTTGTCTTGGCAATAAATGTCTCCTTGGAGCATTTACTCCACACTACATTATGGAGGGACTTAGCTGTCTGAGTCTTCCCCGCTGTACAACGCTGCAATATCTGATCTGCGTCGAGTAGTAAATACACAGGTGCTATCTTCTGTACCACAGAAGGGCTAAGCTTACAACTCATTCTGCTGTAGCTATCAGGTTGGTTTTCCTTCTGCCTGTTGTCGGTTGTAGAAACACTAACAGTCGACACCTTTAGGACAAGTCAAATGCTGAGGTTTGGGGTCAGTTGACATACAGTGTCTAAGAATTGCAAAAACTGCCCTCTTCATTTTCCCAACATCTGCACGGCATGCCTATAATATTGGGTCCATTTAGTTATAGTACTCTCTTTCAATTTGCCCTCTTTCCGCACACCCAGTGTCACAACCTTCGACTTCAGTTGACAAACACTGTCTAAGAGTTGCAAAAACTGCCCTCTTCATTTTCCCAACATCTGCAATATTATTGACTACGGCATGCCTATAATATTGGGTCCATTTAGTTATAGTACTCTCTTTCAATTTGCCCTCTTTCCGCACACCCAGTGTCACAACCTTCGACTTCAGTTGACATACACTGTCTAAGAGTTGCAAAAACTGCCCTCTTCATTTTCCCTACATCTGCAATATTATTGACTACGGCATGCCTATAATAATGGGTCAATTTAGTTATAGTACTCTCTTTCAATTTGCCCTCTTCCCGCCCACACAGTGTCAAAACCTTCGACCTCAATTCCTTCACAGTGTTGCGAAGATCAGTACCAAGGTGCTTAGAAATATGATTTATGCATTCCTCTTTCTCAATAGTTTGTTCTGGACCATACACTTCAATTTCACTCAATTAGGCATAGGTCTTGGTATCCCCATCTGACAACATTGGTGTGTAACGGAAACCATTCACGATTGATCGCTTCCATAGAACCCCTCCAATGTATTTCCCCATTGCATTAAAGGATATGTACGTTTGGTTCTGGGCTTTTAAACATCCTGCGGGCTCATATTAAGTGGCTTCTATAAGCTTTAAAAAAGCCGGAATGACCAAAATAAAATCATTTTCTGAAAGAAGAACCGGACTATTTTTTATGAATAAAAACAAAAACAGAGTTTTTGGTTCAAAATACGAAAAATTCAGTCATACCTCCCCTTAAGTTGATGGAACCTAATTGCTTGTAAAATTCTCCTGCTTCAGTATATTTAATTGATTCCTTTCCTGAGATCTTAAATCCCTCAGTAATTTAAAGTTTTCCTTGTTTCAGATGAACTATTCTACAGTTCTATATTTCGAACTCCACGTGTATACCATCCGAGAATCTCTTCGTCAATGTCATAGCCTTCAGCTAGTAGGTGACTTAATAATGGTTTCTTTCAGATGTCTTCATGTTGTAGCCGTGGTCTTTGCTATTGAATGCTCGGCTCAATAGGTTAAGAGTTAGACAAAGCCACATCGGACTGATGGAGTCACGTTGGAATATGCATCTCCTAATTTTTATTTCCCTCCTCTGGAAGAGCTCTCCATGTTACCAATTTCTGCATTGCTGACTGCAGGTTGTTAACAACTGCTAGATGTGCTTTGTATTTTCTGAGGACTTCAACGAGATAATCATGTGGCACTGAGTCGAAGAACTTCTTCTAGTTAATATAGGCAATCTGGAGATGTTCCTTCTTGTGGTTTGTAGCAGCTTCTTTTCTCTTCTGTCAAGATTCCAGCGTTTAGAGATTGATTGTAAAATTTGGTGGCAAGTATGGATGTATGGATCCTGAACAGAGTTGGCAGGCAGATGAATAATCTGTACTTGAAGGGATTACTGGTATCTTCGTCTTTAGGCAGCAAGTAGGTGATATAATTTGTTAAGAATTTTGATGCACCTTCAGGGCTCTCAAGGAGATGTTCTGGATGACTGCATAGCACTTGATGTGTCCTTATGAGGACTTTATATCAGTAACTATGCACTCCATCTAGACCTGGCAATTTCCAGTTCGCTAGTTTCTATAGGCACTCTTTCAAGTCCTCACTTGTTATTATCACACTTGGCATGCCATTAATGGTATGAGATTGCTATTGAATGCTCGGCTCAATAGGTTAAGAGTTAGACAAAGCCACATCGGACTTTTCTCATTATCCAGCCACAAAGCATCCCTTTAATAGCTTTTAGGACTTTCCCATATGTCCGACCAGAATTTTCAACTTTTTGTATTCTTGGAACTTCACCTTCTGTTCCTTTACTTTTTGCCAGCAGAGATATTATATAATGTTTTCTCATTGTTCTGGAAGATCATGTTTCCCTGCACCTCCTCCTACTTTCTCTATGCCTTCGCAGTCTACTTAAAAGCACTTTCAGTTGCTGAATATTTAAGTTTGTTGCGGGTTAGCTCCTGTATTTTGAATGGTCGAAAGATTTTCTTGACCGCTTTCACCAGTTTCTTTGATATTCTGTGTTCTTTCTGTGCTTACAAAGGCGTCCTACTATTTCCCTGAGGGTCTCCAACTTTTCCTTGATTCTTTTCGTCAATGGACGATCATTATCACGAAGCCCACTAGGCTGAATTTTCTGCGGCCATGTCTAAAGTTCCAAGGATCTAACTAATGAAACAGCAGAGACGTAGACGGCACAATGGAACTCTTCGAGGGAGTGTCATGTTTGGATGTGTTGACGTAGTGTGTGCACAGATGATCAACGGGTCCTCTCAGTCGTTTATTTACTCTGAGCTTGGAGAGTAAGTGAATTCAATCCCTGCAGTCTCAAAATTGCACTCTAGTTCTTGAAACTTATGAGGAATTTGCAGACTTAGTTCACTATCATGTAGCACAGATGGCACATCTTGGTTCATCGTCATCCTTCTCTCTGCACAGTTCTTTGACTGAGTCGTTCTCCATAGCAGTCAGTACGGTACTTACTTGGGAGAAGATTCCACATTCGTAGACTGACAGAAACAACGCATTACGACTTCATTAATTTCACTAGTCCAATTAATGGTTGCCTTGCTTTGCAGAATAAGTGGTCAAGTGCTCATCTGCACTTGAAACACGTGTAGCTGGTGCAATCTGTGGAGGACTTCTCAAACTCGTGTCGGCTGCCGATCAAGTCTGCTGTCCACTCAGCGCCGGGTCCAAATGTGCCGTAACGCTCTCCAGGCAGCGACCTTTTCTTCGAAGCTCTAATTTTACTTCGTGTTCCCATCCGCCCAAATGTGCAGTAATTCAACTGAGCTCCAGTACCAGTTTCGCTTAAGCGATCCTCACCTGAACTGCTCGGAAAATAGATATAAGAATAATAAATATAAGTTGATTTATAGTGATAATAATACATTTTAATTGGTACATTGTCATTCGTAGAAAAAAGACTCTTTATGAGATGTTATTTGGAACGATGAGCATTGCTGTGTGTTATACCATGGCTGTTGTGTTTGTTTTTAATGAACTATGTTTCAGTGGCAGGTGGTAGACATGGGTGGTCACACATCCGGGTACTGACCATGCCCAATGTTGCTTAACTGCTGGAGTAGCAGTATCAGCATCAGTGGGCCTCGTCACTGTTTGTTCACGGAATATTATTAATTCGCGTGTGCCAGTTGTTAGTGGCACTATAAATTTTGAAAAACAGTTTAGCATCTGTAGTTGCAGCATATGTGTGCGTCCCGCCTCGGCGTCCTGTCTGTTTCCATTGCTTCGGTAGTGGCTGTTATTTACTGTTTGGTGGGTTTAGCGATAGTTAATTGTGGTTTTTGAGTGGGTTGTTGTGGTTTTGGTCTGTTTGTGGGGTTGGTACAAGGCTAGAAGGCCGGTATTGTCTTGCTGGGAACTGGCTTTTTGATGGGAAGTGAGAACTTTTCGTTGATCTTGCTGGGATTGGCGGGATTTATACTTGGTTGGGGGTGGGGTTCACGTCATGTGTTGGTACTGGGAGTATTCGTGTGGGGAGTGGTAGACTGGTTTGGTTTGTGTTCAAACGTCCAAATGAGCAGTAATTTAATTGAGCTCCAGCACCGATTTCGCTTTAGCAATCCTCACCTGGACTGTTCATAAAATAGGTATAAGATTAATAAATATAAGTTGGTTGAAAATAATAATAATAATAATAATAATAATAATAATAATAATAATAATAATAATAATAATAATAATAATAATAATAATAATAATAAAAGTGATATATTGGCATTCGTAGAAAAAGACTGTTGATAATAAGTTATTCTGAGTGATTAGCTTCGCTGTGTGTTATACCGTGGCTGCTGTGTCTGTTTTTGATGGGTGTGCCTTTTATACCTACAGCCAAGTCCGATATTTTGGCCGCCCCCAACATGGGATACAGACGCGGGTGCAACCGCCCACTGCGAGCTAGACGCTGCGAGGGTGTCTCGTTTCAGGTTTTTCTTTCCCCTACATAGGATTCCCTCTTTACGGCTAAGGAGTACATTGTACCCCGTCTATTATTATTATATATAATAAATAGCAAATATAAACTAGAAATTATCAATTTGTTATTAAATCAGTTGATATATTTTCATAATATTGCATTATGCAATTCTTCGTTCCCACATTTTATTTGCTCTTGATAAAGATGTTACCGGGCGAGTTGGCCGTGCGGTTAGAGTTGCGCAGCTGTGAGCTTGCATCCAGGAGATAGTGGGTTCGAATAGCTCTGTCGGCAGCCCTGAAGATAGTTTTCCATGGTTTCCCATTTTCACACCAGGCAAATGCTGGAGCTGTAGCTTAATTAAGGCCACAGCCGCTTCCTTCCCACTCCTAGGCCTTCCGTATCCCATCGTCGCCATAAGACCTATCTGCATCGGTGCGACGTTAAGGAAATAGCAAAAAATAAAGATGTTATCACTCTTTTCAGATTGTTGTTAATTACTGCAGAAGTGCTGACAACTTGTACGGTGTGGAACGTTCTTCACTTTTCTTGTCAAACTGAAATTTACTGCACAAGAAGTTTAGCTTTCACAATTTCTTTGCAAATCAGAAGATCTAAAGGTACAGCGTACTGCGGCACTTTCTGTACAATGCGAGACTTCAAAATAGATTAGAGCTTTATCGCACTGGAAATCATATCTTTCCTTTCAAACCTTGTATCATTATTTCATGCACATGGGCACCCAAGCAGTTTATAGCTCACGTCATTTAGTGAACGTGCTCCCTCCAGTACGAGTTGCAATTGTTTCACGTTAGAACTCCTAACTCGAATACAATTATACGTATATTTAAATTTCTAAACCTATGGTAGGGCCGATGACCTTCGATGTTAGATCCCTTAAAACAACAAACCTTTGGTGAATACCACCAGCTGGTAGAGCACTCATCCCACTGATGAAGAATATGTCTTTAATGAATTAATTCAGTGTTTACATACACCAACGTTTAACGAAGTATGTTCGTTAATATTAATCTGATATCACTTGGCAGCTTACTAACATAATAGTACCCAACTCAGCCTAGAATATCTACCAATTCCTTGCGTCAGGCTCCTCTCTCCGAGCGAGTTGGCTAAGCGGTTTGGGTCACGTAGCGATCAGCTTGCATTTGGGAGCCCTGGAGCCCTGAAAATTGTTTTCCATGGTTTCCCTTTTGTACACCAGGCAAATGTTGTGGGTTATCTTAACTAAGGCCACGGTTGATATCTTCCCTGTCCTAAGCCCTTTCTTAGTCCATCGCCCGTGTAAGATCTGTCTATGTCGATGCGACGTAGAACAAAACAGATCTTTGCTGTGTTCTGGCTCCTCCAGCATTAAATTCAGAGATTATTTCATACCGAGTGAGTGGTTTGCGTGAACGAGTCGTGAGACAGTGGGTCTGCAGTCTCAGCAGTCCTAAATATATTTTTCCACAATAGGTCGTCAGTCAGAGAAATCCTTGCAAAGAACCGGAAAAACAGATCAGAATCGTAACTTAGAACGCCAGAACAATAATGACACCCGGGAAGTCAGAAGAGGTAAAAATAGTGATGGAAGTTAATAATATTGAAATTTTAGGACTTTGTCAAACACGATGGCAAGGAAATGATGATTTTATTAGTGATGCATTTAGGATAAGCTACAGCGGAGGAACAATACCTGATCAATACGGTGTGGGATTAATTCTTGGAGGAGAACTGGGCAAAGAATATTGAGAACACCTATCATGTAAATGACAACTACCCTGAAGGTCAAAGCAAAACCTAGAGATATGACCATTATACAAATGTACTTTCCAACATCGCACAGTAATGAAGATGAGGTTGAAGAGCTGTATGAGAGTCTTGATGAGCTACTAAAACTAATTGATGACAAGGAAAATCTGGTGATTATGGGCGACTTCAATGCTGCGGTTGGCTCAAAGCCATACAAATGGAAGTAGGGGAATTTGGACTGGGAAAGAGAAACAGCCGAGCTGAAAGGCTACCAGATTTCTGTGAACAGTATGATATGGTAATAACCAACACAAACACCATGTTTGAAGTGCCTTTGAGAAGACGATATACCTGGATAGATCCTGGAGACATGCAAAAATACCAAATGAATTTCATAATTGTTAAAGCTTGGAACAGAAATCAAATCAAATCAAGCCACAACTACCCTGAAGATCAAAATAGACAGTGATCACACACATGTGATGGCAAAGTACAATTTCAGATTTAAAAAGATAATCAGAAATAAAGTCAGATGGGATTTAAATAGATTGGAAAACGAACAAATTAACTAGAAATGTGCAGAGGATACAAATGCACTCCTGGAATGTAATAATTGTGAAATGGACTAGGAAATGATGAAACAAGGAATCTCTGAGATAGTACATCTAATTTTAGAGAATAGACGACTAGAGCAAAGAAAACTATGGATTACTGAAGATATATGAGACCTCATTCAGAAATGAAACCAGTAAAAGAAGATAAACACAGCAGAAAGCCAAGATCATTATGAGAAAATGTAGGGAGGCAAAAGAAGTATGGATGAAGGAAATTACGCAGACTATAGAGAATGATATAACAGGAGGAAGAACGGATAGAGCATATGGCATGATCAAATCACTCGCATATAAACCCGAAACAACAAGTTCAGTCATAAAGGATAAGGATGGGCAACTACTTATTGATAGTGAAGATATCGGAACGCTGAAAGGAATATCTTGAAGACCTGTACTGGGATGAAGAAGTAATGGCAATTCCAGAGTATCTTGAACTTGAACAGATGGTGGAAAAAGACAATAGGCCCAATAATCACATGGGATGAATTTGACCTAGCACTAAAACAATTAAAGGAAAAGAAAGCAACCGGACCCGACGACATACCAGCAGAACTTCTCAAGAGAACAGGAGAAAGAATGAAACAACAACTGTATAATATCATTGCATAATTCTATTACAATGGCGAAATTCCTGGAGACATTACTAAAATTAGGACAGTAACCTTACCAAAAAAAAAATTCTGCTGACTGTTCCAACCATAGAACACTAACACTGCTATCGCACGCATCCAAAATACTGCTTAATGTAATTAATAACAGGATTAAAAAGAAAATTGGATAATATACATCGCAGGATCAGTTGGATTTACAACAGGGAAGGGAACAAGAGAAACTCTTGTAGCATTTAAAACCATCCTACAAAGAAAACTGAGTGGTAACAGAAAATAATACATTGCATTTATGGACATAGAGAAAGCCTTTGACAAAGTAAAATAGAAAGATCTCTTTAGGAACATGAAGAATATAGGACTGGACTGAAGGGCAGAAGATAATTTTTACTCCTGTACAAAAATTTAAAGAAACATTATATTAATTGTCAAGAAATCAACTGAGGAGATACCAATATATAGGTGGTTGAACTGTACAACAAGTAAGTTAATGTTGCTACTTGGGAAGCTTTGTAACTCAGGGCAACAGGTTCACCACAGAAATCAGGAGGAGTATTGCTCTAGCTAAACAAGCCTTCACTAACAAGAAGCAGCTTCTGACAAGCAGGAACATTAAAATTAGGAAAGAATTTGCCAAAATGTTTGTGTGGAGTGTTTTGTTGTATGGTTGCGAAACATGGGCCTTAGCAAAACAGGATATAAAACACCAGGAAGCAATGAAAATGTGGATATGGAGGAGAATGCTGAAAATAAGTTGGACAGAGGAAAAAGTCAAACAATAGGGTCCTTAAGAAAATAGATGAAGCAAGGGAATTTATCAACACTGTAGAAAAAAGGAAAACCAAATTACTTGGCCACACACTTCGACATAACACATTCCTCATGACTATGCTTTAAGGAAAAATTCTGGGTAAGAAGGGAATAGGAAGGCCGAGGAAGAAGTAACTGGATTCCGTGATGGACAGGCTGAATTTGAAAAAAAAAAATATATGTTGACCTGAAACGCTCAGCAGAGGAGAGACAAATATGGTTGCAGCGACAAGGCCTTGCCTTTAGGATGTGAATTAATACTGGTAGGTCTATATACAGATTTGAAGGGATGCAGGGGTGTCGGAATCCATACCTGCACGATTTATCTGCTGTAAACCATGACACGGAGTTATCGCACTGAAATACCCTCAACGCCGCCGACCTCAGCTGGGATCAAACGAGCCATCTTGGGAACAGAAGAATAAAAATTAACCGACTGCACCTACTACTGATATCCGTCCTTAGAATTTAGACTGTATTAAAGTTGAATGATTCAGTCTAATTATAGATTTTAGAAAATAGCATACATGGTTTTGTCAACATGGTTTTGTGTGGTTTCCCATATTCGTTTTTTGCTATTGGCTTTACGTCGCACCGACACAGATATTTTTTATGGCGACGATGGGACAGGAAAGGCCTAGGACTGGGAAGGAAGCGGCCGTGGCCTTAATTAAGGTACAGCCTGGGGTGAAAATAGGAAGCCAGGGGAAACCATTTTAAGGGCTGCCGACAGTGGGGTTCGAACCTACTATCTCCCGAATACTGGATGCACTTAAGCGACTGCAGCTATTGAGCTCGGTGGCTTCCCATTTTCAATTCAGGCAAATGTCGGGGTTGTGCCTTAATTAAACTCACGTCCACTACCTTCCAACTCCTAGCTAAATTTCGATCCCATTGTCGCTATAAACCTTGTTACGTTACTGCGACGTCAAACGGCTATAGAAAGAGAACATGATTATTCTACATATTTCCACCCTCTAAAGACCTACTGTTTCTTCAATTGATAGTTACTCTCCTCCTTTAGAGGTCAGATTTATTTTCTTCCCATTTGATTTACTGTATGTTACGAGGATATAATAATACCGTAGTCTTGTCCCTAAAGCAATGCCAACACCAGCACCATTATCACGATTATAATTATGAAGCATGTGAATAAACTGATAAATTTACACCAGGAAACGAAATGTTTACGAAGAATATGAAAAGGCAAACAAAGCAAACACGTTTTTACGTGACTTGAAATCACGGTCAAGCCCTCGGGACCTCCAGGTTTACACGGAATTCGGACCACAGGACGTAATATTTAATTTAATGAAACTCATATGCATACGGCTGATTTGGTCAAACGCCAATGACAGTGTCACTCGGATATTGCACCCCCCTTGATGAAAATGTTTTTCCCCCTCATCTGTTTTATCGGCCATCAACTCACAGATGAGCATTTTCTTAATCAGTTCTTCACGACAAAGAGAGTCATCATAAATGTGTTTGTAGAAATGATACTAAGTAATACGCGATTAATTCTGGTGACAACTTAAAAGCTCCATAACGAGCTGCTCGATTTACATTTGCTTTCACTATTGTTATTCTGCGGGCATCAGTTGTCCCGCAGCATGTTTTATGCTCGGCGGTAATGTGGTTGCCTCGTTTCATTATCAAAACCACTTTCATGATGCGGGTATAATACACAACTCAATATGTGTAAACATTTTCCTCTCCGATATAAACGAATAATATAGTGATATTTATAAAGTTGACGGAGTTTCCAAGATCGCGTTATCATTATCACGGTGGTTTTCTACTAATAATTCGTGAAAGAAGATAGGACCATGAACCTTCTGAAAAGCAATCCACCATTCACACATGACATACAGGTTACTAAATAAAGTTCACACATACATATCACAGGAAAATTACCTGGTCAGCAGGTTCGAGTCCCTTAAAAAAAATAATGGATGGAATGTGCAACCAGAGAACGAAGCGAAAAAGAGCACTGGAGCAAAGTGGACAGAAGAACGAAAAAGAATCCACGGAGAAACGATAACAGCTGTTTGGCAACTCAAAAAACAGAATCTTTAGAGCTTTGCGTGATTCATTGGGCCCATACGCACATAATAATAATAATAATAATAATAATAATAATAATAATAATAATAATAATAATGTTTTTGCGTCCTACTAAATACTTCTTCAGGTTATGGAGACTTCGAGGTGCGGGAATTTTGTCTCGAAAGAGTTCTTTTATGTGCCAGCAAAATATTGTTATTGTGGTTGTTGTTGTATGAGTCATCAGTCCATAGAGCGGTTTAATACATCATTCCATGTCGCCCTATCCTGTGCTAAGCTTTTCGTTTCTAAGTAACTATTGCATCATACATCTGCTCTAATCTGCTTGTCATATTCATACCTTGGTCTACCCCTACCGTTCTTACCACCTACACTTCCTTCAAAAATCACTTGAACAAGTCCCGGGTGTCTTAAGATGTGTCCTATCATTATATCTCTTCCTCTCTTCCCAAAAATTCGATTCAGTGTCTCTTCATTCGTGACTCGATCTATCCATCTCACCTTCAGCATTATTCTGTAACACCACATCTCGAAAGCTTCTATTCTCTTTCCTTCTGAGCAAGTATTCGTCCATGTTTCACTTCCATACAATGCCACGCTCCAGAAGAAAGTC
Organism: Anabrus simplex; assembly: GCF_040414725.1. Lineage (NCBI taxonomy): Eukaryota > Metazoa > Arthropoda > Insecta > Orthoptera > Tettigoniidae > Anabrus > Anabrus simplex. The sequence continues at coordinate 372,868,694 of NC_090265.1, read as the reverse complement.
TTCAGAAACAATTTTCTAATTCCTATATCAATGTCTGAAGTGAGAAAATTTCTATTCTTAAGAAAGCTCTTTCTTGCATGTGTTAGTCTGCATTTTATGTCCTCCTTACTTCTGCCATCGTTAGTTATTTTACTACCCAAGTAACAATATTCATCTATTTCCTTTAAGACTTCATTTCCTAATCTAATATTTCCTGCATCACCTGGCTTCGTTCGACTGCACTCAATTACTTTTGTTTTTGGACTTTATTTTCATTTTGTACTCCTTACCCAAGACTTCGTCCACACCATTCAACTACTTACCGAGATTTTCTTCAGTCTCAGATACAATATATTTGGCAAATATCAAGATTTTGATTTCCTCTCCTTGGATTGCGATTCTCTTTCAAAATTCGTTTTCGATTTCCTTTACTGCCTGTTCTATGTCAATATTGAATAGGAGGGGGGCAAACTTCAGCTTTGCCTCACTCCTTTCTGGATTGCTGTTTCTTTTTCAAATCCATAGATTCTTATAACTGCAGACTGATTTTTATACAGACTGTAGGTAATTCTTCGTTCTCAGTATCTGATCCCAGTCACCTTCAGAATCTTAAATAGCTTGGTCCAATTAACATAATCGAATACCTTTTCTAGATCTACGAACGCCATGTACGTGGGCTTGTCCTTCTTGATTCGATCCTCTAAGATCAAACGTAAATTCAGGATTACTTCACGTGTTCCTACATTCCCATTCTTCTGTCAAAATCTTTAGGCATGAGAAAATAAACTAATGGTGTAGCAGTTTTCACACTTGTCATCACCGGCTTTCTTGAGAATAGGTATAACAACATTCTGCCGAAAATCCGAAGCCACTTCTTCTGTCTCATTCATTGTACACAGTAAATGGAATAACTTTGCCAGGGTGGATTATTCTAGGGCAGTCAGTAATTCAGAGGGAATATCATCAATTCCAAGTGCCTTATTTATTTATTTATTTATTCGCGAAGCACAAGATACAGCTACACTGAGCAAATTTCACTTGCACTGTCAACAGACTATTTAACAAACGTAAACTTTCATAATAAAATATAACAAACAAAACAAAATATAACAAGATCAGGTACACAGCCTACTAATAACAACTGTCCTAATCAAAAACCATAAGAATGTCCATATTCATAGCCAAGTCGTTGTGGGTCAAGATGGCGTTCCTATTTAGGTCACTCACGGCTCTGTAAAACTCTGACCTCAAAATTGGGTCTCCCATTTCATCAGCATCAACAGTATCTTCTTGTTCCAGAACCAAACCATCTACTTCTCTACCTTGATACAACTGTTGGATATGTTCCTGCCATCTTTCTGCTTTGTCTTCTTTCCCTAGAAGTGGCTTTCCATCTGAGCTCTTAATATTCATACACATAGATTTCCTTTCTCCGAAGGTTTCCTTAATTTTCCTGTATGCAGCATGTACCTTTCCTAGGACCATACAACCTTCGACATCCTTGCAATTCTCCTTCAGCCATTGTTCCTTAGCTACCTTGCACTTCCTATCCACTTCATTCTTTAACCGTATGTATTCTTTTCTGCCCTCTTCATTTCTAGAATTCTTATATTTTCGTAGTTCATCAATCAGGTCTAGTATCCCTTGAGTTATCCACTGATTCTTAGGCGATCTCTCCTTTCTTCCTATCATTTCTTCAGCAGCCCTAGAGACCTCATTCTTCACGGCTGTCCAGTCTTCTTCTATTGTGTTTCTTTTAGCCTTTTCATTTAGTCCCTGTGCAACGTTCTCCTTGAAACAGTCTCTCACACTCTTTTTTTTCAACTTGTCTCTATCCCACCTCCTTGCATTCCTTCCTTTCTAAAATTTATTTAACTTCAGATGGCATTTCATGACCTACAAGTTGTGGTCAGAGTCCACGTCTGCTCCTGGGAAAGATTTGCAATCCAACACCTGGTTTCTAAATCTCTGACTAATCATAATGGTCTATTTGATACCTTCCCCAGGTCTCGTCCACGTATACAGTCGTCTTTTGTGGTGTTTGAACCAAGTATTGGCAAGGACTAAATTATGATCAGTGCTTAATTCAACCTGGCGACTTCCTGTTTCCTTCCTTTTGTCCCAATCCGAATTCTCCTACTGTATTACCTTCTCGTCCTTGGCCTACCACTGCATTCCAGTCTCCCATCACAATTAGATTCTCGTCACCTTTTATATATTGTATTATATCTTCTATCTCTAAATATATTCTTTCTATTTCATTATCATTCGCTTAACTAGTAGGCATAGAGACCTGCACTATTGTGGTGGGCATTGTTTTGGTGTCTATCTTGACGCCAATAATCGTTTCTGTACTCTGGTCGTAGTAGCTTACCCGCTGCCCTATTTTCTTATTCATCATTGAACTAACTCCTGCATTTCCCCTGTTTGATTTCGTGTTGATAATTCTGTAGTAGTCGCCTGACCAAAAATCCTGTTCTTCCTCCCAACGTACTTCACTTATACCAATTACATCTAAATTTAGTCTATCCATCTCCCTTTTCAGATTCTCAAACCTACCACAACGATTCAAACTTCTAAAATTCCACGTTCTGACTCGCAGAATGTCAGCATCTATCTTCCTGATGATCGCCCCCTCTCGTGTAATCCCCACCCGGAGATCCGATGGGGGACTAGTTTACCTCCAGAATATTTTACCTGGGAGGAAGCCATCATCAGCACATCATTCATACAAAGAGAGCTGCATGTCCTCGGGAGTTGTAATTTCCCGTTGCTTTCAGCCACGCAGCAGTACACAGCTAAGCCATGTTGAGTATTATTACAAGGCCATATCAGTCAATCATCTAGACTGCCGCCCTTGCAACTTCCGAAAGGCTGCTACCGCCCTTTCGATGAACCATTCGTTAGTCTGGTCTCTCAACAGATACCCATCCGATATGCGTGCACCTGCGGCTCGGCTATCTCCCCACCGCGGTAAGGTCACATGGTTCGCAGTGGAGGAATGAAGAGATAATAAATAGAATTGGTGAGAGGAGAGCGAATTGACTAAATTTGACAAGAAGTAGAGATTAAGTGATAGGACACATCTGAAGACACTCAGGACTTGTTCAGTTGGTTTTTGAAGGTAGTGTAGCGGTAAGGACGCTAGAAGTGGACCAAGATATGATTATGACAAGCAGATTAGAGCAGATGTAGGATACAATATTTACGTAGAAACGAAAAGCTTAGCACAGGATAGGGTGGCAAGGACAGCTGCACCAAACCTGTCTATGGACTGATGACTCAAACTTAGAAAATTGTAACGACCACCAGTTTTTCAGTCATCCGGTCCGTTAAGGGAGCACCGGTTTGAGAAGGCAGCAATATCCTGCATGTCAAGTCTTCACAGACGGTGTAAAACTAGCAATTTCCATTGATCGAGTCTTCTTCAACGTGAATATGGAAAAATGATGCAGTCCTAATTGTGATAAAAAAATATTTCGCTGACTAAAATGCAGAGAAAACCTGAGAAGGAATTGACATAGGCTAATCAGATCTACAGGAATTTTGGAGTCAAGGACAATACTATATGAAGCAAAGGTAATGAAATAAAGTTGTAAAACTGTGACAAGGATGTCGACAGTAAGTTAAGAAAGGAAGGGGGAAAAGAGGGGCAACTTTTAAATTTATACCATGACTTCGCTTATCGTCATGTATTTGAAACTCTTGAATTACAAGTTAAAAACGCTACTCGTAGCTCATGTAAGAACGGGAGGTGTTTACGCAGTTCTTCACGGCAAAACGCATCTTCAAATCCGAACATTAATTCATAACAATTTGTGGGGTTTTGTTTTAAATAATGCGTTCATTACCATTTCCTTTGCTCACAGGTGCATATTCTTTTTTATCCTTCTCAATAAATCGCTATCCATAACTCTCTTATGATAAATTAAACTTTTTTACGCGATTTCGTGTTACGTGAATATTGCATAAATCCTGCAAAGCGAGGGATCTAGTATTAAGAAATATGTTGGGAATACCTTCAGAAATTTCATTTAATCTCTTTATAACATTTATAATGAGGTATTTGTTATCAGCGATTCACCTAAATTGAGTTATCTTGACTACGACTGAAATTCTTAGTATGGTCGTGGCGTAAAAGCTTATTCAGTCCTCGACGTTAACCACGAGACCGGTACCATCAGCTGGTCAGGCAGTCTGAGCAAGAATTTACTTACGATAAGATGACCTTCCAGTCAGTAACACACAATCAACCTATCCAATTTCAATCGCACGAGATTCAGTGTGTTACTGCGACTACAACCAATGAAGCAAATTCGTCAATCATTTCCATTAGGTAAACTGTCCGACTCGTTGGCTGAACGGTCAGCGTACTGGCCTTCGGTTCAGAGGGTCCCGGGTTCGATTCCCGGCCGGGTCGGGGATTTTAACATTAATTGGTTAATTCCAATGGCACGGGGGCTGGATGTAGGCCTATGTGTTGTCTTCATCATCATTTCATCCTCATCACGACGCGCAGGTCGCCTACATGAGTCAAATAGAAAGACCTGCACCTGGCGAGCCGAACCCGTCCAGGAATATCCCGGCACTAAAAGCCATACGACATTTCATTAGGTAAACTTTATTTTAGTCCATGATTTTTTGTATTACAAGCCATCGACGGTGCTGTTGACTTTAGGAGACCTAACGTAATATTAGATATACAGTATCTTAGTGGACTCTACGATAAAAATGATTCAGTAAATAACTTTATACCGCCTCCATCGGAAAGGGAAGTGCAAGTGCCCGCTTGTATACCTCGTGGATGTTAGTAATGAGAGCATAACATATGAGAAATTGTGCTTGCAATGAACAGTGTGTTTTCATTTCACAAAACGGTGTGAGAGGTGGTATTATCTGTGAAGGCCATCTTACACGGCTCATTAACGAGATCCTTAGAGGCCCTGTAGCAAGTTAACCGTTCCCGAGCTAGAAGTGTGTCCCTGACTCCAGACTTCCTGATGCGGAACGGCGTTTATTGTGCCTGTTCCGATTTGTATGTCCCACATGTTTTTGGTTCTATGGCTAAATGGTTAGATTTCTGACCTTTGGTCCAGAGGGCCCTGGGTTTGATTTCCAGTTGGGTCGGGACTTTAAACTTAATTATTTAATTCGTCTGGCTCGGGCGCTGGATACGTGTGCCGTCTTATCATTAGAAACAATCTTAGGTAGGGCTCCATCCTCACAAACATGCAGGTCGCCCATAGGCCGTCTACAAAGGAAACCTGCACCATACCTCTCCGAAGGCCATTCGCCTTTATTATTATTATTATTATTATTATTATTATTATTATTATTATTATTATTATTATTATTATTATTATTATTATTATTATTATTCCTCCCGATGGTATCACCACCTTGACGAAGGCAAAATACATTTTGCCGGGTGTTTTGGAGGCTTGCGTGTTCAAATGATGCTTAGAGCTTAGCTAGGTCTAAGGTGATGATCCAGACTAAGAGTGATACCCTGGTCCTCCAGGTTGGGGGTTGGTACGTGGGGCTAACAACTCCACTACCACAAAACTACATATTGTTCAGAAACCAAATCAAGATAACCGGACGGTCCCAAACTTACGACGACTAAAGCGCGCTAAAGGACCGTAGAGCCATGGAGTAAGTAAGTAAGTAAGTAAGTAAGTAAGTAAGTAAGTAAGTAAGTAAGTAAGTAAGCAAGTAAGTAAGTAAGTAAGTAAGTAAATTATTATTATTATTATTATTATTATTATTATTATTATTATTATTATTATTATTATTATTATTATTATTATTATTCCTCATGTGGAAAAGTTTACTGTGCGTGATACTGTAGATCACTACTTCATCAAAAAAGAGGAAAATAATTTTCTTATTCTTTACTGCCTCCTTTTGCCGTGAAGTGTCGACGTCACTCAGCCATTTTGGTAAGTTCCACAATTCCATCCTGGACGAGCTACTCAACTTTTGGTCAAGTCATCACCCCTCCTGGTAGTCACGTTCTCAGTATTATCCTCCCATCCTTATTTTGGTCTTCATTGTACTGTATTTCCTTCTAGGCGTGCTTCCATGATTTTGGTTTTCTTTCATTGTCTATTCTCAGCACCACTGTAATGTTTTCACCTCCACTATCCGTTCCACAGATTCCTGGACGAACTGTTTCCAGATATTTTTATTTCTAATTCGATCTCCCTTCGTTCTTCCATCTGCCTGCCTCAGAAATCTCATCCCATTTGCCTTCAGCGTTATTTATATTTTTCGAAGAAATAAGGTAGGCCTACTTACGGAGATAAAATAAGTTGTAATAGAAATTTCAAGTGAAAAGTTCATCTCAAGCACTTCCTTTGTGTACTAATATCACAAGATGAAAGTGTCTTGGAGTGTACACTGTGTTTCTAAATTAAACGGACAAACTTTGGAATCGGATGGATAACCTTCTTTAAAACACTGTATGTCAAGGAACTCATGGGCAGTGACGCTACGTTCCAATGCCAGAGAGGTTTACGGCGCTACAAGATTTGATCTTACAGGAAGGGATTGAAGTAATCCGTTACGTGAGAAAATAAATTTCACTGTTCTTTAAGCTAGGCAGAATTATACTGCATCGAGAAGAAGTCAACAGAGTGGATGGAAGTATGATACTGAGCACAAGAAGACAACACTCGTAGGCCTAACTGGCATTCTGAAGGTAGTGGGTTCGAACCCCATTGTCTGCAGTTCTGAGGATGGTGTTTCATGGTATCCCATTTTCAATAGGCAAATGCTAGGGGGTGGGGATGGACCTTAATTAAGGCTTTGGTCGCTTCCTTTCCACTTCTATCCCATCTTCGCCATAAGACCTATCTGTCGATGCGAGATAAAGAAGATTATAAAAGAAAGTAGTCAACAGACAGGATGAAATTCAAACTTGTTGATAAATGATGCTGAGCTCAGTTGATAATTACATGGGGTGAACGAATGATAACGAACTCTGTGATTAAATAGACTGGGTCGAAGAGCAATACTGGTCCGCCTCTGTGGTGTAGTGGTTAGTGTGATTAGCTGCCAACCCCAGAGCCCGGGTTCGATTTTTGGCTCTGCTACGAAATTTGAAAAGTTGTATGAGGGCTGTAACGGGGTCCACTCAGCTTCGGGAGGTCAACTAAGTAGGGAGAGGGGGGGGTTCGATTCTCACCTCAGCCATCCTGGAAGTGGTTTTCCGTGGGTTTCCCCCTTCTCCCCAGGCAAATGCCGGGATGGTACCTAAGTTAAGGTCACGGCCGCTTCCTTTCCTCTTCCTTGCCTACTCCTTCCAATCTTCCCATCTTCCCGCAAGGCCCCTGTTCAGCATAGCAGGTGAGGCCGCCTGGGCGAGGAACTGGTCATCTTCCCGAGTTGTATACCCCGACCCAGAGTCTGAATCTCCAGGACACTACCCTTGTGACGATAGAGGTGGGATCCCTCGCTGAGTCCGAGAGAAAAACCGACTCTGGAGGGTACGCAGATAAAGAAGAAGAACAACAACAATACTGAGCTGAAGGAGTAAACTCATCTTGCAATGAAATGAAGCATTGCAACCCATGAGCTCCTCAACAAAAAGTTGATGAAAGAAGGTTATCTGTCTAAAAGCCTACATGCCTATAAACCTTTCCTTCTATCAACGTCTCAAAAACAAATAAACAAACAACAGGCGTTACAACCTGACGGGCTTTGGCCTACCAAGCCATTGCTGATCAGCCCGAAAGCCTGTAGATTACGGTGACATGTGATCGAGGAGACGGATCATTTCGGTATTTATTCTTCGTTCTCTAGACTGTGACCATTATCTCACCATCATATAAATTCTCGTACCGGGCGAGTTGACCGTGCGCGTAGAGGCGCGCGGCTGTGAGCTTGCATCCGGGAGATAGTAGGTTCGAATCCCACTATCGGCAGCCCTGAAGATGGTTTTCCGTGGTTTCCCATTTTCACACCAGGCAAATGCTGGGGCTGTACCTTAATTAAGGCAACGGCCGCTTCCTTCCAACTCCTAGGCCTTTCCTATCCCATCGTCGCCATAAGACCTATCTGTGTCGGTGCGACGTAAAGCCCCTAGCAAAAAAAATATATAAATTCTCGTTGTTCTCACACAGGCTGAGTGGACCTCAAACCATCCCTCAGATTCAGGTAAAAATCTCTCTCCTAGCCGACAATCCAAACCAGTGCCTTCGGCATTAATTAGTTACAGATTAAACCATCGTTTCCTTCTACACTGAGTCACCCAGTCTCTTTCACAACATCACTTTACTAATCGCTTCATTTGATCATTGGCCTATCCTCACCAACTAAACTAATTCGTGCACCAAATTCTCCAACGTTTTCAGTCTGAATTTGAGCCTTTATCTCTTTATCACGAATATGTTTCTGTCATCATTATTCTCAGACGGTAGTATAAGAAATTATTTTTACTATCAATGCCCGTTACTTAGACTGTCAATTAATATATTTCTTGGTCCGATTCGTTGGCTGAATGGTCAGCGTAATTCCCACCGGTGCATAGGGTCCCGGGTTCGATTTCCGGCTGGGTCGCGGATTTTAATCGCTTCTGATTAATTATTCTGTCTCGGGGACTGGGTATTTGTGTATGTCCCAACACTCTCCTGTTCATATTCAGACAACTCACCACACTACTAACCACCCCATAAATACGCAATAGTTATTACATCCCTCTATACAGGATCGGCGTAAGACAGGGCCAAATCCACATGTGTGACGCCTTTCGCATCCGCGACCCCACAGGTGTAGGAAAAGTGGTAGAAGAAGTAGAAGAAGAATGGACATTTTTCTTGCATTCTTGCAAAATACTGTCGATATTAAGAGCAAATCATTGCACTTTCTCCTTTTCAGCTTGATTCGAATCTTGCTGTATTCTGTTATTTCAAAGAAAAAGACAACGTAAATATTTGTAATGACTCATATGACATTAAATTGAGTTGAATAATTTTCCTTCGAAATTCCGATGCATTCCTGTTCAAATATGTAGGTATCAGACTGCAAATTTTCAGTGCCGTCCGTTGTTCCAGATACTTTATGGACATAAGCCCAATTTCTCACAAGACTGCTTGCTGTTCTACAATAAAAATTACAATATCGGACGTTTTCTGATTTCTGGGTTGTCTTCTTGAGCATTAGATGATCGTAAAATATTTGACTACCCAGCCCAGGAGCAATTCAATGACACGTTTTTGTGATATAGAACTGTCTGTCTGTTAGACCAGGGGCTGCCTGGCCGAGGCGGTAAAGGCGTGCTCGGTTCGCCCGGAAGGACGTAGGTTCGAATCCCCGCCAGGAAGTCGTAAAATTTAAGAAATGAGATTTCCGCTTCCGGAGGTGCATATGGCCCTGAGGTTCACTCAGCCTACACCAAAAATGAGTACCAGATTAATTCCTGGGGGCAAAGGCGGCCGGGCGTAGAGCTAACCACTCCACCTCATCACGTGCCGAGGTTAACAATGGTGGAAGCCTTTACCTTCCACTCCTCCAAGGGCTTTCATGGCCTGTACGGAGGTTATATGTGGTTATATGTAAACCAAGGAGTGAGTTAGTTTGCCGTTACTTTGCTCACTGAATCAGAAATTGATATTGCGGCACAATTGACCCTATGAGTAGCCCTTTGCATAACACTCAGACACACTAGTCGCGCTCTGAGTGTCATTACTCAGCACCACCCATACCTTAAAAAGCTTCCACACTGTGACAGCCGTAAATGGGACTGGGACTTCGGTAGAGGCTACTTTTTACTCACGCCTGTGACAAGTGAGAGATGAAAAGAAAATTACATCCATCAATAATTAGCAACAGGTGGGATATAGATCTACGATATCTTAAATATTCTCGTATATAAGAAAGGAATGTAGCATTATTGAGATGCCCAACTACAGTCGATTTATATTGAGCGAAACTGATGTCCAGTGAATGCGATCTCTTGAAACGAAGAAAATTCAATCGTCTCGGATTCGATCCACGAACATGTATAGCGTTATGCATTTTGGACGTAAACCATATTTCTTACAAGATTCCTTGCTGTTCTAAAATGTAAAATAATAGCCAATTAACGTCGTAAGGTGTCCGTAACGAAATGGCGTATGGCTTTTAGTGCCGGGAGTGTCCGAGAACATGTTCGGCACGCCAGGTGCAGGACGTTTGATTTGACGGCCATAGGCGACCTGCGGGTCGTGATGAGGATGAAATGATGATGAAGACGACACAGACACCCATCCCCCGTGCCAGCGAAATTAACCATTCCTGGTTAAAATTCCCGACCCTGCCGGGAATCGAACCCGGGACCCCTGTGATCAAAGGCCAGCATGCTAACCATTTAGCTATGTAGCCGGACTAGGTGTCCGTAAAGAACTAGTACTGAAACGGTTGTGGGCGTGATCTTCATTAAGAATAAATACAAAATATTCTATGATTTCACGAATAGTATTAAAGGCAAAGGCCTAATTGATGGAGTAGAGATTCATATTACGTTTAAGGACGTTCCAGTTGACTTCAAATTATAATTTACTTAGGATCAGAATAAAACTTCAACCCTCAAATACATTTAGCAAGTCCAACTATACGTGAGGAAGAATAACCTCCTTAGCTTTTGGCTAGAAACGACTGATCTTGCACCAATCATGTCCTATAACATTTTTGCATTACTTAGTCTCAAATGAATCATTCCCCATACATGATTGAGACTTTCTCCAGTAAGTGGAAGTCATGAATGATACTCACTGAATTATTTTTCCATTTCATTCTCTTCTGAACGCTTTTAATTCTCCCACCGACCCAGCGGTTACAAAACAGCGGGTTCGTTTTCCGAATTGTTTAATTGGCATGATCTTACCGTGACACAATCATAATTAGTACATCCTTGCATCACAAATTTTAATTAAAAGACTTAACTATGTGAATGGGTATTTCACTAACTTAGCAGCCAGATATACGTTAAATTATTTACTCAGGGAGAAAGTTCTTCCTGTACAATTATTTCGTGTGATAATCATTCATTACTATGCAACATGTGAGTATACAACGCAATAAATCTATGAGCATGAACTAGATTCAATGTTTAAAAAATAAGGTAATACCTGTGACCTTCATAACTATTTTTGTAAAGTAACTTAAAAGAGACTGTTACTTAGAATTGACTTGAAGACAGCTAAGGTATTATCAACGCTGAAAAGACGTGTACATTTGGATATAATTGCTTCAAAATAGTGCTTTCGCTTTCTATTCAGTTTCACCATCCATGAAGTAAATTTCTCTAACACTTCATCAGTGTAATGACATGGTTCGAGAGCGATTTAAGAAGAGAGTGTGATTAGATTTTTAAGTCGCTAATCAGTGTACAGCGCCAGTATTCAGTAGCAGTCTCAGTGTCTTGTTACATATGTAACTATATTACGTCCGCCTGGTGATCATGATCGGTAAGGCGTTTAGTTTATATGGTCTGACACCGGTTCGAGTGTCCGGCTCCATGGCTAAATGGTTAGCGTGCTGGCCTTTGGTCACAGGGGTCCCGGGTTCGATTCTCGGCAGGGTCGGGAATGTTAACCATCATTGGTTAATTTCGTGGGCGCGGGGGCTGGGTGTATGTGTCGTCTTCATCATCATTTCATCCTAATCACGACGCGCAGGTCGCCTACGGGAAATCAAAAGACCTGCACCTGGCGTGTCGAACATGTCATCGGGCACTCCCGGCACTAAAAGCCATACGCCAACCGTTCCAGTCCCGTTGGTCGAAAGAAAATCACCATCAGAATATAGACCGGCAGGTGGTATACAATTTCTGCTCTCTCGATTGTGAACCAAAAGCCTCGGTTCAACTCCAAACCTATCCGCAGCGTTCATATGGTGTGTGTTTATGGTGGTTCGTCCGTCGGTAAGGGGCTGAAAGTCTTGAGCAGAACCCTTGGTTTATTCGACACCGTGTTTCACCCTCCCCTACCTCCTCCTCCTCCTCATCATCATCATCCCACATCCAGATACGCAGGTCACCCGTGGCACCAGGTGAGCTGGATATGTACTCGGACACTCCCGGCACTAAAAGCCATTCCATAAGTAATACATAAGATTTATAAGTAATAAGTAATACCTGAAGATTAGAGAATCAAATATACCAAATTTCGTAAACTTTGAACGTAATTCAAATTATGTTTTCTATAAGATACAGTCGTAATTATAATTGCAGTCATTTTCAATCTAAAGGGTAAAAATCGTTTCAACGTGGTACGTGATATACCACACACAAGTCTCTGTAGTACAACACTGCTTTTACTGATTGGTTATTTTCATAATGTAATATTTGCTGGCTAGTTCATGGATTTTAGCTGCGTCTGGTTAATATCTCTGGCTCTGGGTCTGCTTGTTTGTTCTAAGACACACACACACACACACACACACACACACACACACACACACACACACACACCTTCTTCATAAACACATATTGCCAACCACCACAGAGAGACGCAATAGTGAATACATTTCACCACATTGAGTTGGCGTCAGGAAGGCCTCCTGGCCTTAAGACACGGCAAGGTCCACATGTTCAACACAATTCGCACCCGCAATCCTACCAGGATGTGGGAAAAGTGATGCAATAACAAGAAGAAAAAGTGTAGTGCAATTATACAACAACCATCATAACAAGAGCAGGACCTTCAATAATTTGTGGCAGAATTTTATTTCTTTTCGAGATTAATACAAAAATGTAGCTTGACAAACTAGCGTAGACTATCTCTCGAAAGAAAAAATAAAATTAGACCTGCACATGATCATCTGAAAATCGTATTGCTTTCAGTAAATCTAACATCGTGAGGACATTTTTAACATTACTTACATTAATTAACAGTTTTTTCCTATACCGGGTTGTTCACCTGCCCCTTGCGATTTCGTTTTATGCATCCCATCACATTTCCTACAATTCTGAAATACATCGGTCCCTTTTCCTACACCGGGCTAATATAATGCGATGTGTGGTTACGAGTTAAAAACACCAGGAATTCTGAGCGAAACTACGAATCTATTATGAGCACCACGAATGAACCCGCAAAATTAGCACAAATACGAAGATCGTGTACCATACAACACGAGGTGCACACATAGACCAGGAACAGGTAGCCAATTGTATGGGCTGGGAACATGCCTCGCAATAGCTCACTTGGCAGAGGCGCGGTCGGAGATCTGAAAGTAAACACTGCTCGAGAGTTAGGAGTTTCGAATCCCATCCAAGATATACATATTGTTCAGCCAGTTGCCTAGGATGTGGCAAGGTTGCGTAGTTAATATTTACCGCAGACTATTTACCGCAGACCGAAAAGTGTCGTTGGAATGGCAGCATATGGTTTGGAGATGGGTTGGAAGAGATTAGGAAACATGCGATAGCATTTCTCCTACCTATGCTGTTGATGGTAATTCGTCCTTCGGGTGGGAACTTTAACCCTTGAGCAGACCCCTTGGTGCTATTCGACAGCCTATGTGCCGGAACCGGACTTCACCCTCGCCCTTCCTACTATCATATACCACGTCATTGATACCATCGACTTAACTCCTCTGATGAGGTTGACGTCAGGATCCAGTTGAAAAAACTGGCAACGAAGATTCATCTCTATACCCGACCTCGTAAAGAAACGGGGCAAGGGTTGGGCATACAAATATTTGCCAATATGGGATAAAAAGTAAATGTTCAAATAATCAGATTTCTGAAGGTCGTAAAAGTGGTGGGTGATGTTGGTACACGATTTTTATATTGATGACCGGGCTGAGTGGCTCAGACGATTGAGGTGCTGGCCTTCTGACCCCAACTTGGCAGGTTCGATCCTGGCTCAGTCCGTTGCTATTTAGGTGCTCAAATACATCAGTGTCATATCGGTAGATTTACTGGCACGTAAAAGAACCCCTGCGGGGCTAAATTCCGACACCTTGGTGTCTCCGAAAACCGTGAAAGTAGTTAGCGGGACGTAAATCAAACAACATTACTGTCTTCTATAGTTTATACAGATTATTCGGCTTTAGTCTAATTTTTTCCTTTGCATCTCAAATTAGAATGTGAACATACTTTTATGTTTTATGCCCATAATCTTCTAACGAGTGAAATTTATTGAAACTAAAAAGGGCTAAATGAGACTTAAATATCTAAAAATGGCCAAAGTGTATTCTCTTTTGCTGTTGGCACTTTCTCGATAACGCGAATCTGGCTTGCTCTGATTGATAGTTTCACCTCGTGGCAGTGTTGAGAAAGCAGGACGGTGTCGACCTTCCTGCGGCTACATAATCATGTTGTGCCACAAGACGTAGCGTGAACGCATTCTCAGTGCCACAAATTATGGTGCGCAGCATTCCTTCTCATCCACCCGCCACGTGTATCAAGCTAATATTGCTTTCTCCACCGAATAAACTAAGCCAGAAAATCAAGAACTCCTTTTTTAACCCACCGAATTCTTCATTCATGGTAACAGGTATATGTCAGAACTTGTCCCGTTCTTGTACGTGGACAGGTATAAAGTGAGATGAAACTTTGTAGCGAGTTATTACGACCGGTTTCCCTTCCTGACGTCAACCTACAAATAAATAGCATGATTTATGACGGTAGGAAAGGAGAGGGTGCCAGCTAATAGATTAATCCTGTCGAGTACTACCAGGGATCATGGCTTTACGTCTTCATCCGACGTATCAATTACCGTCAGCAGCGTCATGTGAGCACCGTGGAAAGATTTGGAATTGAATCCAGGCTTTTGGCACGCAATATAAAGATGGTTGCCTAGTTGTACTTCCCCTTAAAACAATAATCACCAAAACCAAACCAAACCAAACCAATCCCCATGGCACTACAGCCCTTGAAGGGCCTTGGCCTACCAAGCGACCGCTGCTCAGCCCAAAGGCCTGCAGATTACGAGGTGTCGTGTGGTCAGCACGACGAATCCTCTCGGCCGTTATTCTTGGCTTTCTAGACCGGGGCCGCCATCTCACCGTCAGATAGCTCCTCAATTCTAATCACGTAGGCTGAGTGGACCTCGAACCAGCCCTCAGGTCCAGGTAAAAATCCCTGACCTGGCCGGGAATCGAACCCGGGGCCTCCGGGTAAGAGGCAGGCACGCTACCCCTACACCACGGGGCCGGCTAATCACCAAAACCACCAACACCTATCCTACCCTGCCGACCAACATTCTGAAGAAACTGGATCTAGGGATGGAGGGCTACAAGTTACTTTACGTCGCACCGACGCAGATAGGTCTTATGGCGAGGATGGGATAGGAAGGGGCTAAAGAGTGGGAAGGAAGCGACCGTGGCCTTAATTAAGCTACAGTCCCAGCACTTGCCTGGTGTGAAAATGGGAAACCACGGAAAATCATCTTCAGGGCTCCAGATAGTGGGGTTCGAACCTGCGATCTCCCGAATGCAAGCTCACAGCTGCTCGCCCCGAGCCTCACGGCCAACTCGTTCGGTAGAGGGAAGGAAGGAAAAAGGACCGTGACCTTCAGGTTGCATACTTTTCACCTGGAGTTGAAGTCCAATTGAACAATCGTCGAGAATGAGATTCGAGTACATTTCATATACCCTTAGAGCCCTGCGCATGCCTCAGTGTATCATGCATTGTTTGTTAATTTTTTGGACATCGGCCCATTGTGTCGTCGTCGCCATCCCCTCCATTCCTGCCTAATAAATTCCTGATTCCAAACTTCCGGGTAGGTTGCCTAAAACTGAAGTCGATGAAATATCAGTCTCTGCTATCACGGTAAAGACTCCTTTTGCAATCTCAATTTCTCTTCCAGACGCTCCCTATATTTGGAACCCAGAAGGTATTTTCCTTCACCAAGTATTGCTGCGCCTCGAAAGGTTGGATATCATCTGCACACGGGCTTGCAACTCCCTAGAACTTCTAGTTTTTGTAACATTTTTGCCAGGTGAGAGGACAAAGAAACTGACATTATATAAGATTATTATAAGCAAGCTCCAATAGTTTTATGAGCTTTTCATATCATGATCATTACTTGGGACCTTAGGTTTACGTGGAATTAGAACCACAGACATGATTCTTCATTTAAAAAATCCTACTAGTTTTGCCACTCAGCTAACACCTCCTATGCATTATTTTCGTTATTATTATTATTATTATTATTATTATGTTTACCCTCCAGGGTTGTTATTTTTCTCGAACTCAGCGAGGGATCTTACCTCTATGGCCTCAAGTGCAGTGTCCTGGATCGTGAGACTTTTGGTCGGGAATAAAACAGGGAAGGAGGACCAGTACCTTGCCCAGGCGGCTTCACCTGCTATGCTGGGAAGATTGGAAGGAATAGATAAGGAATAGGGGAGGAAGCGGCCGTGGCCTTAAGTTAGGTACCATCCCGAAATTCCCCAGGAGGATAAGTGGGAAAGCACGGGAAACCAGTTAGAGGTTAGCTGAGGTGGGAATCGAACCCATCTCTACTCAGTTGACCTCCCGAGGCTGAGTGGACCCAGTTCCAGCCTTCGTACGACTCTTCATATTACCTGGCAGAGTCGGGCCTCCAGGGGAGGCAGCTAATCACGCTAACCACTACACCACAGAGGCGGACATTATTATTATTATTATTATTATTATTATTATTATTATTATTATTATTATTAAAAATGACCGCCTCCGTGGTGTAGTGGTTAGTGTGAGTAGCTGCCATCCTCGGATGCCCGGGTTCGATTCCCGGCTCTGCCACAAAAATTGAAACGGGGTACGAGGACTGGAACGGAGTCCAGTCAGCCTCGGGAGGTCAACGGAGTAGAGTGGTTTTCCATGGTTTCGGACTTTTCCTCCAGGCAAATGCTGGGATGGTACCTAACTTAAGACCACGGCCGCTTCCTTCCCTCATCCGTGTCTATCTCGTCCAATCTTCCCATCCACCCACAATGCGCCTGTTTAGCATAACCGATGAGGCCACCTGGGCGATGTACTGGTCCTCCTTCCCGGTTGTATCCCCAACCCAAAAGTCTCGCGCTCCAGGACACCGCTCTTAAAGCGGTAGAGGTGTAATCGCTCGCTGAGTCCAAGGGTTAAACCAACCCTGAAGGTATACGGATTAAGACAGGAATAAAGAAAGGTTTATTAGAAATAGTAAGTGGATGGTAACAGGCAAAGTTAAATTGCCGAAATAGACTTCATGTATAGCAAACAGAAAATACCGTAGTACACGTAGCAGATACGTTTCAAAATCAAATGTCGGGCTGAGTGTCTCAGACGGTTAAGGCGCTGGCCTTCTGACCTCAAGTTGGTTGACTCGATCTTGGCTCAATCCGGCAGCATTTGAAGGTGCTCAAATAAGTCAGCCTCGTCTCGGTAGATATACAAGCACGTAAAAGAACACCTTCGGGTCTAATTTCTGGTACCTCGGCGTCTCCAAAAACATTAAAAGTAGTCAGTGGGACGTAAAGTAAATATTATTATTATTAAAAGCAAATTCTAGTAAACTACTGATAGGTCTTCTAAAGTGGAGACAAATTATCAACGATTTTTCTGATGCAATAAAATAAATAAATGGCGTATGGCCTCCGGAGAGGCCTGGTGCAGGTGTTTTTCTAGTAGACGGCCTATTAGGCGACCTGCATGTCTGTGAAGATGAGGGCCCTACCTAGGATGCTTTCCAATGTTGAATACGCCATACACCCCCAGCCCCCGAGCCATTAGAATTAACCAACTAAGGTTAAAACCCCCAACACGGCCGGGAATCAATCCCGGGGCCCTCTGAACAGTATACTGACCATTCAGCCAACAAGTCGGACTTTGATGCAATGTAATGTCGGGAAAGAATCGATATACTTAAAAATAGGTATCTGTATATAATATTACCAAGATCAGGGAAGGGGTTGGAAGGAGACGGTATGTTTGACTTGTCTGGTGCACGAGGTCATTACGACCCGACTGGGTAGTGGCGTGGTCACGGTAGTGGTCCTAAATGGACAGAAAATTATCGTGTCTCTTCAGACAGCGCCTGCAACCTTGAGAGCATTGGAGCAGGTTGTGTTGCCTGCGGCAGCTACCCCGCCTATTCTTTTAACCTTGGATAGTGAACGTGACCAGCTCACTGCCTCGACATTGAAAATAAAAGAGCCACGCCATTCCCTGCCTCTCTACAGCTGCAGCTTCGTCCGGTCGCCAACCTGGGCGCGCCCAGCACTACTTCGAGACGCGGAAGATGATCAATCAATCAATCAATCAATCAATCAATCAATCAATGATCTGCATTTAGGGCTGCCACCCAGTGACAGATTCCCTATCAGTTGTATACCTAGTCTTTTCTTAAATGATTTCAAAGAAGTGTATCGAACGTTTCCCTTGATAATATTATTCCAATACCTAATTCCTCTTCATATAATTGAAGATTTGTCCCAATTTGTCCTCTTGCTTATTCGTCTACTAATGTCATTCAACGCCATATCCCCATTGACAGCTCTTACTTAACATACCGGTACCGCTTAGTCGAGCAGCTCGTCTCTTTACTCCCAAGTCTTCCCATCTCAAAGTTTGCTAAATTTTCGTAACAGTACTCTTTTGTCGGAAATGTAATTCTTTTGGCCCGGGGACTGGGTGTTTGTGTTTGTCCCACCACGTTCCTCCTCATATTCACACAACACACTACACCACCATCCCTCCATATAGGGTTGGCATCAGGAAGGGCATCCGGCCGTAAAACAGGGTCAAATCCACATGTGCGACACAGCTCGCACTCGCGACCCCACAGGTGTGGGAAAAGCGGTAGAAATCACCCAGAAATCATCGGAAATCATCCAGAACACATCGTGCTGCTTTCCTTTGGATCTTTCGAGTGCTCGAAACAAGTTATCCTGGTGAGGGCCCTATACACTGGAACCATACTCTAGCGGAGGTCTTACCTGAGACTTTACGTCCTTACTACAACCGCTAACCGTAAAAGATATCTGTAACATTTATTGACTACCAAGAAATCCTGTACTTCTACGTCTCCATCGACATCCGGATCATTGTCATGATACCCAGCATAGCCAAAAGTCGCAAAATTCCGCTGTTCGTAGCAGAACTGACGTTTTAGAGCAGTCTGTACGTAGCAGAATGCTAAAACGTAAGAATTTTGTATCTAAGATAAAATTATCGAAAAACATGTGTTCAATCTTTCTTCTTTTCTTTACTTTCTCGAAGTTAAACGTTCCTTTTAGTTTGAATCAACTTTTCTAAACAATTCAGATCTTAAGGAAAGGTTTAAATTCTAGATCCCGTCAGAGAATTATTACACGAACTGGAACTATCCCTGTGTAGGCTCTATGCATATTTCTCATTTTTCCTTTCATATTCCAAAAGTTGTCCTGCTCTGCCAGTATAGGCTACTGTATTTCTGTAATAATAATTTTGTGTGGCTATTGCTAACTGGTGTAGTCCTTGCAAGGCAGACACTGCATGTTATAGTGAAGTGTAGTGTTGTGTCTGGTGTAAAAGTTGCAGGGATGGTAGAGATTGCACTAACAACCAGATTCCGAGCCAAGGGAATTAACCATTTAAGATAAAAATCCCAGAAACAACCGGAAATCGAACCTGGGCCCTCTGAATGGAAGGCTACCACGCTGACCATTCAGTCAAAGAGCCATACATTGGTAAAAAGAGGAATGACTGCAAATCTTGAATGTACGTTGCGCTATTCTGTGAATACCTGCGAATATTCTGACAGTTGTATGTGTATGCTCCGTCCTCAGCCCGAAGGCTGGCTGAATCCTCAACAGCTGTCATAGATAGCCTAGGCGTCACTGAAAAGTCGTACTAGGGAGATGAGGTTGTTTCCCGTTGCTTTCCTCACTGGGCCAGAAGTTTCTATTATATATCAGTCTGCCATGCCCACTGAAACACATGCACCAACTGACCCTATAAACAACATTTTCACACCATTTATAGCAGGGAATGGCTTCGTAAGGAATGGAATTACTGGCATCACTCATACCTCAGTCACTTTCACATTGTCAAAGCCAAGGGTAAGACAGAGACAGATCAGTGAAAGTAACAAAATTGCTCTAGCCCATACCGGAAGACATAGTGCACTGAAAACTCTAGGTCTCGCCAGCAAATGGCATTTAAAATACGCACAAACGGTAACTAAATTCATTATATTTCATGTAAATAGTTCTTTACCACATTTCCTCTCAACTAATGGGAATAGCTTCGGTAATATGTTATAACAGCAGATGTTAGCTTCGGCGAGTTTGCAACTTTGAAGGGACATCTAGTTTTAAGTGAAATTCAAGTCGCAGAAACATGGCTTTTCATTTCAAAAATTGTACATGTATATACTGTATATATATATTTGCTTTACGTAGCACTGAGATAGACAGCTCTTATGGCGATGACTGGATTGGAAAGGGCTACGAGCGGGAAGAAAGCGGCCGTAGACTTAATTAAGGTACAGCCCCAGCATTTTCCTGGTGTGAAAATGGGAAACCACGGAAAACCATCTTCAGGGCTACTATCTCCCGAATGCAAGTTGACTGCTATGTGGCCCAAACCACACAGCCACTCGCTCGGTTCTACATGTACTGTCCGCGATCCAGGATTCTAACCACGAAGAAACCCATGACTATCAGGTTGTTTAGAAGCCACAACTCTGAACGTTGTCAAGGTTCAGTATCTTAAGTATCTTCTTCATTTTCTGCTCCTTTCCGATCTCCCAGTTATTGTTTCTACGTCCCACCAACTACTCTTTAATGTTTCGGAGACGCAGAGGTACCGGAATATTGTCCGCCTCCGTAGCGTAACGATTAGTGTTATTAGCTGCCGTCCTCGGGGGCCCGGGTTCGATTCCCGGTACTGCCAGAAATTTAAGAATGGCAGGAGGGCTGGTATGTGGTTGAAATGGTACATGCAGCTCACCTCCAAAGGGGGTGTGCCTGAAAAGAGCTGCACCACCTCGGGATGAGGATACGAGTTTGCATTTTTACCGGAATATTTTCCCGTAGGAGTTCTTTTACGTGACAGTAAATCTACCAAGATGAGGCTTGCGTATTTAACCAACTTCAAGCAGCTTCGGACTGAGCGGGGATCAAACACGCGAACTTGAGCTCAGATGACCAGCGCTCTATCACTTGAGCTACTCATACTTGCTCTTTTTCTAATTATTTGGAGTCTGCACTACATGTGGATTTGGCTCAGGTTTACACCTGAATGCCCTTCCCGACACCAACCTGATGCAGAGGCGATTATTCACTAATACGTTTTGCTGTCTTGGTAATGTTATGTCTGAGTTATGGAGAACACAAACACCCAGTGCCTGAGCCAGTAGAATTAACCAGAATCGGCTAAAATCCCCGATCCGATTGGGAATCGAACTCGAGACCCTTTGAGCAGAAGACCGCTACGCTGACCATTGATCCAAGGAGCGGGACAACAGTTAGTATAAACATAAAAACAGTAAGAAAAGTGGTGGTGGTGATTGTTGTTTTAAGGAAAAATACAACTAAGCCACTACCCTCTTCTTTTTTCCTACCGATTTCCCCACACCTGTGAGTTCGCGGGTGAGAACTGCGTCGCACATGTGGATTTAGCCCTGTTTTACGGCGATGCCCTTCCTGATGCCAACCCTATATGGAGGGATGTAATCACTACTGCATGTTTCTGTAGTGGTTGGTAGTGTAGTGTGTTGTGTGAATATGAAGAGGAAAGTGTTAGGACGGACACAAACATCCAGTGCCCGAGCCAAAAGAATTAATCAGAAGCAATTAAAATCCCCGACCCGGCCGGGAATCGAAACCGGGACCTTCTGAATCGAGGGCCAGTACGCTGACCATTCAGCCAACGAGTCGGACTAGGCCAGCATCCTCTATGTAACACTAATCAGGAGAAAAATTGAAGGGATCTGACACTTCGAAAAATGAAGATATCGGCCAAAGAAAGACAAGAGCCAGGAGGTCAGGAAGGCCTTCAATGCTCCAATCCCATCGGGGATGGAAAAGAACAAGAGTTGACCTACGGAGGCCATATATGAAAATATGGAGCCTGGCACAAGTAAGTGGAAGCAATGCCAGAACTCATTTAAGGGCCCCGTGGTCGCCAACCCACACGCTCCCAAGTTCAGAGCCCCTGGAACCCCTTTCATTCGCCTCTTACGACAGGCAGGGGATACCGTGGGTTTTATTCTACCAGCAGGGGGAAAACAGTAAGAAAACTTTTAGTAGATAGCAACAAAAATAAGCATTCGTGTGGTGCACGTGACTTCGATTTGTCCGTGAAATTCGGATCCCTGAGACGTGACATCAAAATTCCCACATGTATAAGCCGCACCCGCTTTGCTGAGAGCTAGTAGCGATGTCACTACTACGTCAAAGTGTAATGTTACTTTCAATTTCAAAATTAAGTCTAGAGATAAGCCAAAGCCGCTAAGTACAGCACCCGATAATACTGGGTAAATCCAACAACTACGTCATCCGACAATCTCAACTACAGCCTACGTCGAGGACGTGAAATGCTATATCATGCCTTCTCCTTTTTCTTCTTAATCTGTTTACCCTCCAGGGTTGGCTTTTCCCTCGGTCTCAGCGAGGGATCCCACCTCTACCGCCTCAAGGGCAGTGTCCTGTAGCTTCAGACTCTGGGTCGGGAAGATACAACTGGGGAGGATGACCAGTACCTCGCCCAGGTGGCCTCACCTGCTATGCTGAACAGGGGCCTTGCAGGGGGATGGGAAGATTGGAAGGGATAGACAAGGAGGAGGGAAGGAAGCGGCCGTGGCCTTAAGTTAGGTACCATCCCGGCATTTACCTGGAGGAGAAGTGGGAAACCACAGAAAACCACTTCCAGGATGGCTGAGGTGTGAATCGAACCCACCTCTACTCACTTGACCTCCCGAGGCTGAGTGGACCCCGTTCCAGCCCTCGTACCACTTTTTAAATTTCGTGGCAGAGCCGGGAATCGAACCCGGGCCTCCGGGGGTGGCAGCTAATCACACTAACCACTACACCACAGAGGTGGACATGCCTTCTCCTTACTACAAAAAACATCGTCTTCTATATCCTTTTGTCTGCACATTTGCAGTAGATCACTAGAATATCCGCTTCTCGAATTGTTCTCGCAACCTGTGTAAGTGGAGAAGTGCATACAACTGTGGCAAGTAGAACGTGTTTAGACCGTTAATGGTTGTCCAGAGCTGTGCCTTCTATATATAACTTTTATGAAGTTGTGTACGAAACTATATTTTTATTTGACTAATAAACAGAGATCTGTACAATTGTGCTCATGTCTAACTTGACCTACTCTGACGTCAGCCTAAATTCGTTTAATCTGAGGGTTGTGAGAACCGATTGACATCATTGGGCTTCTCACCAAAAGAGAAGAGGGACGCGACAGCCAAGTGACAATGACACTGTCTTGTCATTAAGGGGACCGTATTTCGAATTCTGGCCAATGAATGTCGGCAATGAACATGAGATTTTTCAAGTGAACAGGCACGTCCTTGTGGTTCGGATCCTAAGTAAAACTGGACGCCCCGTGCCTATGATCTCGATATCAATAGCAATACAAAGTAAAACCATCTTCGTACAGACCATGAAGGCCCGTGAAGTAGTGGATAGTGAAGACTTCACTGTCTGTAACCTCGGCACAAACCGGGTTATCATGACGATGTTACTGGAAAGGAATCGGTCTGGGAAAAAAAAACGACCGTGGACTTATAAAGGTACACCGCCAGCATTTGCCTGCTGTAAAAATGGGCAACCATAGAAATTCACATTTAGGGCTGCCGACAGCGAGGTTCGAGTCCACTATCTCCTGACTAAAAGCCGACAGCTACGTGACCCAAATCACGTAGCCAACTCACTTTGTTGGTGTAGGCTGAGTAAACCACAGGGTCATGTGTCTCTCCACAAGTGGAAAATTTCGTTTCTATGTTTTAAACTTTCTTTTTCAATTTGCTTTACCTCTCACCGACACAGATAAGTCTTATGGCGACGATGGGCTATGGGAGGGATAGGAGTGGGAGGGAAGTCGCTGTGCCCTTAATTAAGGTACAGCCACATTGTCTTGGTGTGAAAATGGGAAACCACGGAAAAATATCTTTAGGGATGCCGACAGTGGGGTTCGAATACACTATCTCCCGAAAGCTCAGAGCTGCGTGACCACTTGCTCGGTAATCTCGTTTCTAAACCCTTTGTCTTCCTGATAGAAAATCGAACCCAAGTTATTCCGGGTGAACTGAGTACGTTTTTACCGCCTCGGCCAGGCAGCTCTTCTTGAAACCAATGCGTTCTGTGGAGTGTTTTTGAAATGGAATAGCCCTTACGTACAATATATCGATCGGATTCCACACAAAAATAGAACTGGGTGGCTATGATCACGGTATTATCAAACTACAAGCTCGTTTACTTAATCAGGCATTCAGAAAGACCACACAATTCAATATAGGCTGTCCTTATGTAAACTTGATCAGTTACATTTTTCCTGAAGTGTTGCCTAATCTCTGAACCGTGGAGAAGTATCACGAACCATACAGTGAAGTAAGAAGTGTTGTAAAATTGTATTTAATTGCGACAACATCGCATTGTTCCTGGATTGTTTCCCATGTGGGGAGGTCATGCAGACATATTGTACAGATGTATGTTTACTACAAAGTGGACAATGATTTTCACACGACGTGACTCCTTTACAATAACTCATACTTGAAGTGTAGCCTCAATCCTCTTGCATGATTCTTACTGGGTCAATAAAGTGCCTTACTGTTTCACAGTGGGGAAAGTATGAACTCCACGTCGGTACTCTGAGATTCCCTTTTACAGATATACAAACTGTGCTCATTCTTACCAATCGGGCGGAATGGATTGATTCGCGAAAGGGTAACATAGTCACATATTCCTGTAATAATAATAATAATAATAATAATAATAATAATAATAATAATAATAATAATAATAATAATAATAATAATAATAATAATAATAAGAGTCCACTTCTGTAGTGCAGTGGTTAGTGCGATTAGCTACCACCCCCCGGGGGCCCGGGTTCATTCCTCACTCTCTCACGAAATTCGAAAATTGGTAGGAGGGCTGGAAGGGGGTCCACTCAGTCTCGGGAGGTCAAGTGAGTAGAGGTGGGTTCGATTCACACCTCAGCCATCCTGGAAATGGTTTTCTGTGGTTTTCCACTTCTCCTCCAGGCAAATGCCGGGATGGTACCTAACTTAAGGCCACGTCCACTTCCTTCCCTCTTCCTTGTCTATCCCTTCCAATCTTCCCATCCCCCTGCAAGGCCCCTGTTCAGCATAGCAGGTGAGGCCACCTGGGCGAGGTACTGGTCATCCTCCCCAGTTGTATCTTCCCAACCCAAAGTCTCACGCTCCAGAACACCGCCCTTGAGGTGGTAGAGGTGGGATACCTTGCTTTTTTCCGAGGAAAAACCAACCCTGGAGGGTAAACGTACGTATAAGAAAGAAAGGAGAAATAAGAATAACAATCATAATAAAATAATAATAATTTTTTTGTGTAGATGAATATTACCACAGGTCGAATCTCGCTGGCTGAATGGTCAGCGTACTGGCCTTCGATTCGGAGGGTCCCGGATTCGATTCCCGACCGCGTCAGAGATTATAACCTTCATTGGTTAATTCCAATGGCTCGGGGGCTGGGTGTTTGTGCTGTCCTCAACATCCCTGCAACTCACACGCAACACATAACACTATCCTCCACCACAATAACACGCAGTTACCTACATATGGCAGAAGCCGCCCACCCTCATCGGAGAGTCTGCCTTACAAGGGCTGCACCCGGCTAGAAATAGCCACACGAAATTAACCGCAGATCAAAATGTAGTGACTCTAAATTTGAAAAGCTCCCACTTTCTATGTGCCATGTTTATGTCTATGTTTATGCCTTGTCTCTTGAATACCTAACACCATAATACCGCTCAAAATTCTTGATACCGAGGGATCTGGCCGTGCGGTTAGGGGCGCGCAGCTGTAAGCTTGCATTTGGGAGATAGTGGGTTCGAACTCCACTGTCGGGAGCCTTGAAAATATTTTTCCGTGGTTTCACATTTTCACACCATAATTAGGCCTAAGGTCATAGCCGCTTCCTCCCCACTTCTAGCCCTTTTCTATCCCTTCGTCGACATAAGACCTCTCCGTGTCGGTGTAAGTAAAGCAACTGATAGAAAATGATCTCCTCATGACTTGGAACTGTACCAGTCCCACGAGCAAGTGCAGTGAAGTAGGATTTCACCGGTAGTTATGAAAATGAAATAGCTTATGTGTCCGAAGACTTCGGATCGCCAGGTGCAGGTCTTTTGATTTGACGTCCTGAGGAGACCTGCGCGTCGTGATAAGGAGGAAATTATGATGAAGACGACACATACACCCAGTCCCCGTGTCAGGGGAATTAACCAATTATGATTTAAATACCAGACCCTGCCGGAAATCGAACCCGAGACCCCTGTGATAAGAAGCCAGCACGCTAACCATTTATCCATGGAGCCGGACACCGGTAGTTATGAGTCACTGGGTCAAGAAAAGGTAAGTTTAGAACCTGGGTACACGGGATAAAGGATCTTCCGAAAAGTGTGAGAAAAACTGTCATTAAGTGGTCTGAAGAGCGTAGAACCGCTTTGTCCATCAACACTGGAAATCCAGAAAGGCTGACAAATATTAACCGTGGTCGTAAATGGCCGAAACGATACGTAAAATAATAATAATAATGAGTGGCTTAATCACTCACCTACCAACACGAGACACCCCGAGTTTCGAATTCCGGAGACTTCGTGTGGCATTTTCAATGGAATAATAATGTTATTGCTATCACACTAACTACTCTTGCAGATTTCGGAGACGTTAAAATGCCGAAACTTTGTACTGCAGGAGTTTCTTTACCTTACAAAAATATGTCAGCCCGAGGCGTATTTCAGCACCTTTAAAAACCATCAGACTCATACAGAATCGAACTTGTTGACTTCACCTCAGAAATCCAGCCTGTTTCTTTCTGAGACAATAGACCAGGATATGGTGACAAGGAACGAGAGTCAGCCTTAAATGGACGGCTAAACCAAATCTGATCCTGTGTCCACCATCAACTATACGTAAACGTATGAAAATGGTATTGCTTGATTACTGATTATTATTTGGCTCTAAATAGCTAAGTTACCTCATACCGGCCTTGAAGGCCCTTGGAGGAGAGCAAAGTAAATATTTCTGCCGATGGTAACGTCGGCACTAACTATGATAACCATATATCCGTTTGCCAGCCGGCATTTATGTACCCGAAGGCAACGTGCCTCTCGTATTTTAAGTTCTTCCACTCCCGAAAAGAAAATTACTGTACGTTTCTTAGGTAACCGAGTATGCTTTTACCACGTCGGATAAGCAGGGTCCAGTTCTAATTAGCTCAAAAAGAAATTATGATTATTATTATTATTATTATTATTATTTGCTTCATGTCGCACCTACACAGACCGGATCTTATGGTGACGATGCTTGACTTACACGACTCGGAGACAAAGAGTATATACCGAGAGCTGCTGAACTGATACAATTACAAGACTCTTCAAGTAGTTTTAGTATTTGGTTTGCTCAAGAATGTACTATCCGTCAGTTGCTGTCTGTGTTGCAGTGGAGGAGTAGACAAGGTAACCTACTCGTATTAAGCAGTTGCAATTTACTTCACATTGGAAAGCAGCAACTACATTTATAACGTTTAGAATAGTGCAAAGTATTTTCTACCGAGTATAGGTAGATCTATTAAGCACCGTTAAGTATTACGTCTTTTACAATTTCCTATATAAACTGTTCTCTCTATAATGAAAAGTAAAGCAAGGAATTAGTAATATAAAGTCTTGTAATGCAATAGTCACATTTTCATGGAGAGTATATTAAGAGTTGATAACCCTATTTTTCCCCCCTTAAAGTAACGACCACCATCCCCACCACCACCAGCACCACAGTGAGCGCATCGAGATACGGTCGACTGAAACTGCTTCAGTTATTTGTATAATAAAGAACGGGCGTAAAGTTTTGGTGTAAATATTTCTCGATATTGGTTTCTAAACTGGTCAAAAGACGACGTTCGTGTCAAAGTTACGTCGTTAATGACATGTACCGTAAAGAAGGAAGGAGAGAAGATGCAGTCATTCATCGAACATAGCAAAGTGAAGACATGTTAACAATAATAACTTAGCCGAACTGTCACAGACACACGGAATACAGAAAGACTAAAAAATCATGCTGCCAAGTTCAAGAGACCTAGAATACTTTTCCATAACCGTTAATACCTTCCGTACATAGCAAACATGACCCGTGTAATTCCGAATATTTTCCGGTGATCAGGAACGAACGGTGGGAGAAGTTTGCCATGCAATGAAGCTGGATAAAATGAAATGACAAATATGCCTGTTTCTTTCTGATAGAGATTACTTTCAGCATAAATTCTTCTTTAACCTAGTTACACTGGATGGTTTGTTTTAAGTTACCGGCCATTACATCACATTTAATAGAATCACCTCAAATATGATAAGTTGATAGAGACCGCAAAGATCATTGAAGAAAAACCGAGGCACTTTATGGTTCGTTGTAACCCATATAATCAAGAGGACAAAGAATAGATCTGTTTTTCAAAGATCTGTGTAAGATTGCTGGAATAACTTGAGTCTCTTTGTCATATTAACCTTGCTTTAGAAAACTGTAATTTTCTCACGTCTTACACAATGACAATCAGCTAAACGAATAGAAGAAAGCAAGATTGTAGTTTAAAGGGAATATTGATATCATGATAAAGGCCACGAGACCTCTTGTTTTGCTTGTGATCGGAACCATTAGGCATGTTGGCCATTCACCTAAAAATTTCATATGTATGGCCAGGATTCAAATCACCGCTACATTTATAAGAAGCTTCTCGGTTCTCATACCCACAAAAAATGGAAGAAGTATTAAGTTAAATGATATTTGAAATATGATTGAGGGTGTACTCTCATAACGTAGATTTCGTCGTTTATAGTGATGATATGATGATGATGATGATGATGATGATGATAATAATAATAATAACAATATACATTTTCATCATAGACTGTTATGCCTTTGAGCGTTCAGTCTGCAAGCCTTTGAGAATTTACTACATATCGCCACAATCCCCTATTTGTAACTAGCTCTGTGGCCTGGTTTAGTCACATATCCCTTATCCTTAAATAATTAGAAACAGTCTAACTATCGTCATCCTGATTCTCTACTCTTATCCTTCATGGTCTTCTCATCCTTCTTCATTCGCCTCAGATGACCCCACCACCTAAACCGCTTAATGCGTACAATTAATTCCTAACTTAGTCTTTATCTCCTCATTCCGAGTATCCTCCTACCATTGTTCCCACCTGTTTGTACTAGCGATCATTCTCACTACTTTGAAGTCTGTTACTTCTAACCTATGGATAAAATATCCTGATGATTCCATCCAGCTTTTTCACTCCTGTAAAGCAAAACAAATAATAATAATAATAATAATAATAATAATAATAATAATAATAATAATAATAATAATAATAATAATAATAATAATAATTTTGTTCACCCTATCCCAGTAATTTCCGGGGTCGCTGGATCCACACAGGCTCATTTTGTTTTTGGCCGCAGGGTTTAAGGCGGATGCCCTTCCTGACGCTACGTGACTTTTAGGATAAAAATCTCAACCAAAGATCGACCGCGATTGGAACAGGGTTCCAGATGGGAAGCCTATAGTTAGGCTATTGAACTTATCGCGTCCCAATAATAATAATAATAATAATAATAATAATAATAATAATAATAATAATAATAATAATAATAATAATAATAATAATAATAATAATAATAAATACAGTTAAATGTGGGATGCAGGTGAGAAAATAAAGATTTTTGGAAATATTCCAATGTTAGACTTGGGTATTTACTTTGCCATTGTTAAGATTTGCAGAAAGTATTATTATTTTCAGTTGAAACAGTGACTGCAAACTATTATTGTGATTATTTCAGTTGCAGTATATCTTATTATATTTACGTCACAGTGCTATGTGACCTCGGTAATGACTAGATCGCTTTTAACAGTCACTAAATATCTGTATACTCACTGTGCTTAGGCCGGCCATGGCTGGAACGTGAGCTAGCTGAGTGGAGAGTGTGAGCGTCTGGCTGTAGCGCCTACCACGGACTAGCAGACAGGCTCGCGGAAAGCAAACGGCGACGAGTGCGTTCAACCTTGGGTACTTCGCCCCGCCCTAAGCCACAGTCTGCACGCACAGCCAATGTGGAAACACTCCCAGGAGATCTCACCTTTGGTCCACAGTGCCAACTTTCCACCACAGAATGAAATATTACTGTCTGAAGGTCATGGCTACCGTAATTGCAAAATGCAGAATTCTGAAAATGATACGTAAGACACTCAAAACAGAGAGAACTCGAAATATAGCTCCAGTTTTCTGTTGCGAGTTAGTTGTAATGTCATTTCCAAACATTTGCTGTCGAAGTGAGTGTTACACATTGCAAAGCGGTGACTTCAGGATCACGGTTATGAGACCTCCAGTTTTGCGTGAGATCGGAACGATTGACATGTGAATTTAATTTCAAATATTCTACTTGTGGATTGGCCGAGATTTTAAATATGGTCGATTGAAAATTGATGTTGAAGTATTGGATGGTAGTTTTAGCGTTAGTTTAGTACAGCTGAAGTGCACCTCAGTGAAGCGAAAGAAATTCACTCTTTACCGGGCGAGTTGGCCGTGCGCGTAGAGGCGCGCGGCTGTGAGCTTGCATCCGGGAGATAGTAGGTTCAAATCCCACTATCGGCAGCCCTGAAGATGGTTTTCCGTGGTTTCCCATTTTCATACCAGGCAAATGCTGGGGCTGTACCTTAATTAAGGCCACGGCCGCTTCTTTCCAACTCCTAGGCCTTTCCTGTACCATCGTCGCCACAAGACCTATCTGTGTCGGTGCGACGTAAAGCAAATTGCAAAAAAAAAAAAAAAAAAAAAAAAAAAAAAAATCACTCTTGTTGATTTACTTTGAGAGTAAAATCAGCACCGAGCGAGTTGGCCGTGCGGTTAGGGTAGTGGCGCTCTGAGCTTGCATTGGGAGATAGCGGGTTTGAATCCCACTGTCGGCAGCCCTGAAGAAAGTTTTCCGTGCTTTCCCATTTTCACACCAGGCAAATGCTGGGCTGTACCTTAACTAAGGCCACTGTCGCTTCCTTCTCACTTCAAGTCCTTGTCCGTCCCATCGTCGCCATAAGGGTTATCTGTGTCAATGCAACGTAGGTAGGTAATGGTTGTTCTGCCCGAAGGCAGGTCCGAACCTCCGCAGAGGTGTTCCTGAGCCGGAGTTTACGTGCGGTAGGGTGGCCAGTTCCTTTCCACTCCTCCATTCCCTTACCCCTCCACCAACAGCGCGAGGCAAACCATCCAACTCCTGACCACGCCCAATGTTGCTTAACTTCGGAGATCTCACGGGATCCGGTGTTTCAACATGGCTACGGCCGTTGGCAATGCAACGTAAAGCAATTTTTTTAAAACCCTCAGTAATTGGCGAAGAAGGCAGAAGACATACCCATTGGCTGATGTCCTTAACCACAAAGATATTTTTTTGTTAGTGCCTTTACGTCGCGCCGACACAGATAGGTCTTATGGCGACGATGGGATAGGAGAGGCCTAGGAGTTCGAAGGAAGCGACCGAGACGTTAATTAAGGTACAGCCCCAGCATTTGCCTGGTGTGAAAATGGGAAACCACGAAAAACCATCTTCAGGGCTGCCGACAGTGAGACTCGAACCCACTATCTTCCGGATGCAAGCTCACAGCAGTGCGCGCATTACCGCACGGCCAACGGTACCACAAAGATCGTGAATCCTGTGCATCAAGCAATGAACGACAAGCAGCTGAGGAGGGAGCTAATCAAGCTGTAAGAACATTGAACCGCGCACTCTGGTGATGGCTGATGATGCAGAACCGTCGGAGATCTTACTTCACTGTGTGAAGACAAGAGTGCTCGTTACTTGTTCGTGCGGTCCAGACAAGCTCTTGGATGAGCTTGGGGAGTGTCGAGCCCATTTGTTGTGGGTTCAGTATTGTGAATGTGGGGTCACAGTTCAAGCCTTGAATTACTACAATCCAACAAGAAATTGAAAGATTGCTGGTATGGAGGTTACGCAGTACCCATTATGCATTAAGAAATACTTTATTAATCTTTGATGTTGTTAGGAAAGAGTTTACATTTTCATGTTTTTCTCTCCAATCCGAAAATAACACTTTGCAAAAAAAAATCATTGAACTCCATTTTACAATTAAGCGTACAAAATTTTTAAAAATGTTGATGGATTACATCTCGACTCAGTCCGATGGTATTTGCGGTGTTTAAATACCCCAACCTACTATCGATAGATACTGTATACTGGCAGGTGAAGGAACCTATGTTCAATAAAATTCAGCACCAAGGAGTCTCGTGAAACCGTACATGTAGTTGAGAGGACGCATGTCAATGCGTTGTAAACGGTTCACTGCGCATTCCTAGGAACAATTTATACAGGGTGTTTCCAAACCTGTAGGAAGTAATCGAGGGGTCGTTATTACACCCCAAAACAACACAAAATTTCCCTATGAACATAAGTCCTACAGTCGATATTTTACGAGTTACAGACTTTCCAACTTTGTATAGAAGTACCTGTAACATCCCACGTCGAGTAGCTGTGAGCATGTTGGTATAGCAGCAGAGATACTGTATTCTGTAACCGATCCAACATCCTCAAAATTTTCGCCAAGCGCCTGAATGCACACGTAAACATGCCACGTTCCAAACCTGTAGGAAGTAATCGAGGGGTCGTTATTACATCCCAAAACAACACAAACATTCATAGGAACGTTTTGTGTTGTTTTGGGTGTTCTATCTCACCCCGATTACTTTCCATTAATCACTTTCCATGGATTAATATTACAAATTAGGTCTCAGTTGAATTCCACAGTATAGCCTAAGAACTATCACCTCATTCCAGCTATTAACTAAACCAGGCTTAGCTCGTAAATGATAGAATGTCGGACATGTTCGAACATTCCAGGCATCGATGGCAAACTTGTCCAACACGCTAGCGAAGAAATGCAATGAAGTAACGGCATTACTGATACCAAAATTACCGAACAAGTGGCCGCGCAGGATGGGTCGCGTAGCTATCAGCTTGCATTCAGGAGATAGTGGGTTCGAACCCCACTGTTGGCCGCCCTGAAGGTAGTTTATCGTGGTTTTCCATTTTCACAGCAGGCAAATGTTGGGGCTGCACCTCATTTAATGCCAAGACTGTCTCCTTCCCACTCCTAACACGTTCTTATCTTGTGTCGGCACGACGTAAAAGAAATTGAAATAAACAGAAAAGAAGATGCCACACTTAATCCTAAATAGCCTAAGAACTATCACCTCATTCGAGCTGTTAACTAAACCGGGCTTAGCTAGTAAATGATCGAACCGCAGAGCCTATATTCATAGGAACGTTTTGTGTTGTATTGGGTGTACTATCTCTCCCCGATTACTTTTCATTTGTTTGAGAACACAATGTAGCCTATAACTAATGTAGAATTATTGGGAGTCACAGTCCAAAGCGGTTGCTTTGCTGGTAAGCAACCGGAATGATGTTCAGTATTGCGTCCTCCGTTCTTCATGATAGAATGTAAAGGAACTTAAGATAACTAATATTTAAATATTTCATGGATCAATAATCGGTTTGAACTTTTTTGTTATCGGGAAAATAATATTCGTTTATCATCTCCTTCAATCTCAGGTGAAGTCAGTCATTGGGATTAATGTGGACTAATATTACAAATTAGATTTCAGTTGAATTCCACAGCATATTTTGATTAATTTTCGAATGCTTTAGTTGTTTACGCCAGCCCCGTGGTGTAGGAGTGGCATGCCGAAATCTTACCCGGAGGCCCCGGGTTCTATTCCCGGCCAGGTCAGGAATTTTTACGTGGACCTGAGGGCTAGTTCGGGGTTCACTCAGCCTACGTGATTAGAATTGAGGAGCTATCTGACGGTGAGATAACGGTCCCGGTCTAGAAAGCCAAGAATAACGGCCAAGAGGATTCGTCGTGCTGACCACACGACATCTCATAATCTGCAGGCCCTTCAAGGGCTGTAGTGCTATGGGGTTTGGTTTGGTTTGGTTTTTAGTTGTTTACATCTGTAGAATTAACAAAATGTTTATTTTTCAATTCAGTTGACCCTAATAATAATAATAATAATAATAATAATAATAATAATAATAATAATAATAATAATAATAATAATAATAATAATAATAATAATAATAATAATTTTATTTCGGACTATCTATCCATTAATTTGTTGTAAGAACAGTATTATATGTTTCATAGACCTCCGTGCACACAATTGGGTAAGTTGTCGGTGAGGAATCTGGAGGCCCAATGGTTAAATTACCTATAAACGTTTTACCAAATACAACTGACAATCATTGTGCAATTTTTCATTTATAATGTTACTTAACTTTTATTATACATGAAAAATAATACAGTATTAATTTTTAAACCATATACATAAAGCGTAGTAAATATTGTCCTCACAGTCAGTATTGATAATCCTGCAACTATGCCGTATTATGGCTTAAACATTTGCTGTTGCCACTGCTATTTAATATTTTTAATTAAGCTAATGTCAACGGGAGTTTGGGGTCACTTAGACTAGGGACTACTAAAACATAACTTCTGGGATCCTAGGCGCGCACCCCACTCCTTCCACTCTCGGGACGACACAGCCCAACTAAAAATTGATGGAATGTAATGAAACGCGAATTTAATTTCAAAAATGACACTTGGATTGGCCGAGATTTTAAATATGGCCACTTGAGAATGGATGTTAAAGTGTTGGGTGGTAGGCTAGTTGTATAGTTAATACTGTGCAGTTGAAGTGCTCCGCAGCGAAACGAAAGAAATTCACTTTTGTTGATTTACTTTGAGAGCAAATTCAACACCGAGCGAGTTGGTCATGCAGTTAGAGTGGTATAGCTTTGAGCTTGCATTCGGAAGACAGTGGGTTTGTACACCACTGTCGGCAGCCCTGAAGATAGTTTTCCGTGGTTCCCCATTTTCACACTAGGCAAATGATGGGACTGTACCTTATTCACTTGCTTTCCACTCCCAACCTTTTCCTATCCCATCGACGCTATAAAACCTGTCTATGTCTGTGCAATGTAAAGCAAAATTGCACAATAAAAGAAAAGCAAACTCAGTAATCTTGCCAACCATGCGACAAGTCGTAATCTACAGGCCTTAGGGCTCAACAGCAGTATCTTGGTAGGCCATGGCTCTTCGGGGCTGTTGTGTCATGAGGTTTGGTTTGGTTTTATATTTTTCTGCTGAAAGTTTAGTGCCCAGCAGTATCTTGGTAGGCCATGGCTCTTCGCGGCTGTTGTGTCATGAGGTTTGGTTTGGGTTTATATTTTTCTGCTGAAAGTTTAGTGCCCAGCAGTATCTTGGTAGGCCATGGCTCTTCGGGGCTGTTGTGTCATGAGGTTTGGTTTGGTTTTATATTTTTCTGCTGCAAGTTTAGTGCCCTGTATACGTTATGAATTTCTGTGTAGTTTTGTTTCGAGCGAGATGGCCGTGCGGTTAGGGTGGAGTAGCTGTGTGCTTGTATTCCGGATATGGTGGGCTCGAATCCTACTGTCGACAGTTCTGACGATGTTTTTTCGTTGAGTCCCATTTTCACACCAGACAGTTGCTGGGGCTGTACATTAATTAAGGACACGCTTGCTTCGTTCGTTCTCAGCTCCTTTCCGACCGTTGCGTCGCCAAAAACCTTCGATGCGTGTGACATTAAACAACTAGGAAAAGTGTCATTTTTATATTTATAGCAAAGCAAAGTCATCTCCGTACAGGCCATGAAGGCCCATGGAGAGGTGAAAGATAAAGGCTTTCACTATTCGTAAACTCGGCACTCGGTGGGGTAGAGTGATTAGCTCTATGCCCGGCGACGTTTGCCCAGAGAAATTAGCATGGTACTCATTGTTGGTGTAGGCTGAGTGAACCTCAGAGCCATGTGCACCTCTGGAAGGGGAAATCCCGTTTCTTACATTTTACGACATCCTGACGGGGATTCGAACCCACGCCCTTGTGGGTGAGCCGAACACCCCTTTACCGCCTCGGCCAGGCAGCCCCTTTTTATATTTCTGCACTTTTATTTTCATTAAGTAAGTAATGTAGTTTGTAGTTATTTGCTAAATAGTCAAAATAAATTCAACTTGAGCTTCAATTTCTCTCTAGATGCATTCTGGAGCTCTCGTTATATTACTAACGGATGGAATGGAAATGGCGTATGGCTTTTAGTGCCGGGAGGTTTCCGAGGACGTCGGCTCGCCAGGTGCAGGTCTTTTGATTTGATTCCCGTTGGCAACCTGCGCGACGTGATGAGGATGAAATGATGTTGAAGACGGCACATACACCCACTCCCCGTGCCAGGGGAATTAACCAATTATGGTTAAAATTCCCGACCCTGCCGGGAATCGAACACGGGACCCCTGTGACCAAAGGCCAGCACGCCAGACATTACTAACGAATATTTATAGTGTAGGAAACCTCTAAACAAGCGGACGTACTTCCACGATGCTCGGCAAACCATTATTGATATGTCAGTTATCAGTATCATATGAATAAACTGATAAATCTGCTATTTTGACTGCTGTTCTATTTGGTTTAGCAGGCAATGTGCGCCATAACAGGAAGCATTCACCGTACAAACAAAATTGATTACTTGTCCTGAGTTAACATACCTCCACCATCCTTAAGGAGAGACCAATATTTGTTGAACTGCTGGAAAAATAGAAAATAACTATTATCAATACAGATGGATCAGTGACCTCTGTCAAACGACTGAGATTAAAACAAACCTCTTGGTGAACTGCACTTAACCTAATGGACGGATTTTTCAACATATGAGATGCCTGGATACTATAATGTCAACAGTATTCCTGCTACCCCACCATCACATCATTAAGAAAAACTCATGTGAATGGCCGGCTGGATTTATTTTACCCAGACGGCAGTGGAGGTCACTTAACAGAGCGAGGACTGTTCGTAGCAAATGTGGTACGACTCTCTTAAAATGGCGATGGTAGAATTCAGTGTGATTGGGGAGAAGAGAAACATACGAACCGGGCAAGCTGGCCGTGCGGTTAGCGGCACGCGGCTGTGGGCTTGCATCCGGGAGTTAGTGGGTTCGATCCCCACTGCCGGCAGTCCTGAAGATGGTTTTCCGTTGTTTCCCATTTTCACACCAGCAAATGCTGGGGCTGTGCCTTGATTAAGGCCAAGGCCGCTTCCTTCCCACTCCTAGGCCTTTCCTATCCTATTGTCGCCATAACACCTATCTGTGTCGGTGCGATGTAAAACAAATTGTAAAAAAAAACTACGGAGGACCATATTGCCTTTGAATGGTCTCCTCGTGTTTTTAGAGGCAAGAAGTAAGAACTGAACAGTTTTACGGATGAAAGTCTTCATTGACTTTAAAACCTTGATTTAGAAATGTGTTCGTGAACTTAAGAAAAAAGTGTCCTTACGTTTGTATATCTGTGTATATAATATAAATATCATACACTAAACAAACAAACCGTTATTCCTTACAAAACCATGCTACCTGGAGTAACCTGTAATACAGACTACCGAAATGCTACTTGCCTTACGTCACACCGACACAGATACGTCTTACGGCGACGATGGGTTAGGAAAGGCCTAGAAATTGGAAGGAAGCGTCCGTGGCCTTAATTAAGGTACAAACCCAGACTTTGCCTGGTATGAAAATGGGAAACCACGGATAACCATCTTCAGGGCTGCCGACAGTGGGGCTCGAACCCACTATCTCCCGATTACTGGATACTGGCCGCACTTAAGCGACTGCTACCGAAATGTTGGCTGTCGTATTCACAAATAAGCTTGCATCATTGCAGTGCTCGTAACCAAGTCATCTGGTCTAGAAGTAAGCTATAGCACGATCTATTGCAGATAATTTGTCACATAATGTATCAGTACGATTTTGTAATTAATTTAGCATAAATATTAAATCTTAAGTCTGTATTTTTAAATAAAACATAGTTGGTCATGTGACAGATCCTTTGGATAATGTTTTTGCAAAATGCCAAGAAAGTCCTTTCAGCGGTTTAGACGTTATGCCGTTTCGGATGGCAGACATATAGAAATCTTTTCATTCTTTAATTAAATATTTGATAATAAAGTTCGCACATTAACCGAAATGTTAGTATATTATTAAAACTATATATACGAACAAGATATGGATTTTTTTTCGAAATCTTCCTCCACTTGGAGGCTGCCAAAGACAAAGAATACACAAACAATTCATTCAAAAATAAAATTAGTAACTTATGTCTCAACCTGGAGAGTCTCAGTCTGGCGAGTATAGGTGGTGTCTGAGTATCAACAGAGAACCCCTGAGCGCTTTCAGTCCCCAGTCAATGAACTCCTTGGTATTGATGTTAAAGGTCTCCATCAGTTCCAACCTCTTCTTAGGGACTGTCCCTCTGGCACCGATCATGAGACCCCTCACTTCTATGTCGTCCAGTTCGTATTTATTCTTATAATACGGCACTGTAGGCTGGTAGATAGACTTCTTTTCTTGGTCCACTTCGTCTGGTTGTTTGGAGTGTGTCTCGAATCTTACTGTGAGGTCTAATATATATCCTTTCTTCCCTTTGATTGCGATCATATCAATCCTTCTTGTACTGCCATTTACTCCGATGCCATGGACTTCCTCATGCACTTGATATCCTTTCTCACGAAGCGTCTGTGCAATGGATGACCTGATGTTATGATGTCTCGTGTTTCGAAGGGCTTCACCGAAGGCATAGGAACCCAAGACGTGAGGTAATGTTTCAGTCTCACTACATCTTCTGCAGCGGTTACCATCAAGGGACCTTCCTGGTACAGCTCTTACAGGTACAACGTTACACGCCATTTTCAGCGCATCTCTCCACTCCGTGCTAGAAAGGCCATCATGGTTTCTAACCCAGCG
Source organism: Anabrus simplex (assembly GCF_040414725.1). NCBI lineage: Eukaryota > Metazoa > Arthropoda > Insecta > Orthoptera > Tettigoniidae > Anabrus > Anabrus simplex. The sequence continues at coordinate 372,829,696 of NC_090265.1, read as the reverse complement.
GTTTTCAGGGGGGACCTATACAGTAGGATATCAAAACCTAATATAAAATAAGTACTGAAATATGGCGTCTCCGAAACCGTAAAAGAGTAGTTAGTGGGACGTAAAAGAAATCACATTATTATTTATTGAAATGATTGAGTAAAATTGCCTAATTAATTTATTAATTAATATTAATAATTAATATTAATGAGGTAATTTACTCAATTATTAACTAAATTATTTATAACCGAACGAAAAGTACAACAAAAATAATAATAGGGTCTACACTATTTGAGTCATGATGAAATAGGAATTTCATAATAGTCAGCTAATAACATAGGGAGAATAGAGAAGTGAATACTTTATTTTGTTAGAGTGGTAATTTAGTTACACAAGAACTCCAAAACAGCTGCTTCGAAAGCGTTTCCTCTTTGTATATCCCTGATATCCTCGGATTTTTTTCATTTACGAGATGTAAAAATCGTGAAGAAGTTGGTGGACGTTGTGGTTTTATTGGTCGGCAATGCAAGAAAAGTGGCGTTGCGTCCTCGGTTATTTCTCTCATAGTGTAAGGAGAGATAAATAAAGGCATTTCTCAGGTAGGTGGGTTGTGAAGAGTTCAGTATTTTGCAAAGAATGGCTAGGTGTTAAGTACGTCGGACGCTTAGTCGTGGCCAGGTTCGGTGAGTAAATGATGGCGATACGTGCTCCTAGCACCTCGGATTGCACAGGTATTGCACATACGTGCAGTCGATTTTGTAGGCTCAGTCCTGCGTCCCTGTACGCAAGGTCACAGTAATCAAAATGAATCAATATATGTGTTTCGACCATTGTTCGTTTTATTTTGTTCATAAAAATGTATTTTAATCTGTTTAGAAAGTGAAGAATGCTCGTTTCACTATGTGTGAAACATGAGCTGTCCAAGACAGATTTTAATCCAGGGTAATGCCAAGGCATGTAAGTGGTGCCCCGCTTCCACACATGATTATGGGATGAATATCCACTTGGTTAACTTTGTACCGCAGCTCATTACCTTCATATCTTTACTGATATCGCATTCTTTACGATGTCATAGATCAGTCAATTGTGACTTTTTAATATTCTCTATGCCTAACTTGACTTGTAGTTCATCCCGATTAGACAGATGGCACCTCATGTAACGGAGGATTGCCAAAGCATTTACTTCTAGTTTATGTTTGATTCGTGTGATCCCTGATCTGGGGAAAATAATAGTTTGCATAAAAACGATGGAGACGTTAGTCTCCAAGATGATTTTCATCTCATACAAATGGTATCCTCCTCTGCGAACCATGTGACCTTGCCGCGGTGGGGAGGCTTGTGTGTCCTAATGATGCAGATAGCCGAGCCGCAGGTGCAACCATATCGGATGGGTATCTGTTGAGAGACAAGACTAACGAATGGTTCATCGAAAGGAGGGTAGCAGCCTTTCGGTAGTTGCAAGGGCGCCAGTCTAGATAATTGACTGATACGGCCTTGTAATAATACTCAACATGGCTCAGCTGTGTTGGTATTGCTACACGGCTGAAAGCAACGGGAAACTACAGCCGTAACTAACTCCCGAGGACATGCAGCTCTCTCTGTATGAATGATGTACTGATGATGGCTTCCTCCCGGGTAAAATATTCCGGAGGTAAACTAGTCCCCCATTCGGATCTCCGGGTGGGGACTACACGAGAGGGGACGATCATTAGGAAGATGGATACTGACATTCTGCGAGTCGGAGCGTGGAATTTTAGAAGTTTGAATCGTTGTGGTAGGTTAGAGAATCTGAAAAGGAAGATGGATAGGCTAAAGTTAGATGTAGTTGGTATAAGTGAAATACGTTGGCAGGAAGAACAAGATTTTTGGTCAGGCGATTACCAAATTATCAACACAAAATCAAACAGGGGAAATGCAGGAGTTGGTTTAATAATGAATAAGAAAATAGGGCAGCGGGTAAGCTACTACGACCAGCATAGTGAAAGAATTATTGTCGTCAAGATAGACACCAAACCAATGCAAACCACAATAGTGCAGGTCTATATGCCTACTAGTTCAGCGGATGATGAAGAAATCGAAAGAATATATGAGGAGAGAGAAGAATGAATACAATATGTAAAAGGTGACGAGAATCTGTGATGTGAGACTGGAATGCAGTGGTAGGCCAAGGAAGAGAAGGCAGTACAGTAGGAGAATTTGGATTGGGACAGAGGAACGAAAGAGGAAGTCGGTTGGTTAAATTCTGCACTGATCATAATTTAGTCCTTGCCAATACTTGGTTCAAACACCACAAACGACGGCTGTATACGTGGACAAGACCTGGAGACACTGGAAGGTATCAAATAGACTTCATTATGATTAGGCAGAGATTCAGAAACCAGGTGTTGGATTGCAAAACTTTCCCAGGAGCAGACGTGGACTCTGACCACAACTTGTTGGTCATGAAATACCATCTGAAGTTGAAGAAATTGAAGAAAGGAAAGAATGCAAAAAGATGGGATCTAGACAAGTTGAAAGAAAAGAGTGCGAGGGATTGTTTCAAGGAACATGTTGCAAAAGTACTAAATGAAAAGGCTGAACGAAACACCATAGAGGAAGAGTGGAGAGTCATGAAAAATGAAGTCAGTAGGGTTGCTGAAGAAATGTTAGGAAGGAGGAACAACTAAGAATCAGTGGATAACTCAGGAGATGCTAGACCTGATTGATGAACGACGAAAATACAAGAATGCTAGAAATGAAGAGGGCAGAAAAGAATACAGGCGATTAAAGAATCAAGTGGATAGAAAGTGCAAGGTAGCTAAGGAAGAATGGCTGAAGGAGAAGTGCAAGGATGTCGAAGGCTGTATGGTCCTGGGAAAGGTAGGTGCTGCATACAGGAAAATCAAGGAAACCTTTGGAGAAAGGAAATCTAGGTGTATGAATATTAAGATCTCAGATGGAAAGCCACTTCTAGGGAAAGAAGACAAATCAGAAAGATGGCACGAGCATATTCAACAGTTGTATCAAGGTAAATATGTAGATAATTTGGTTCTGGAACATGAAGAGGCTGTTGATGCTGATGAAATGGGAGACCCAATTTTGAGATCAGAGTTTGACAGAGCTGTGAGTGGCCTCAATAGGAACAAGGCACCTGGAATTGATGACATTCTTAATTACTGACTGCCTTAGGAGAAACTAGCATGGCAATGTTATTTCATTTAGTGTGCAAGATTTATGAGACAGGAGAAGTCCCATCCGATTTTCGGAAGAATGTTGTTATACATATTCCCAAGAAAGCCGGTGCTGACAGGTGTGAAAACTACCGCACCATTAGTTTAGTATCTCATGCCTGCAAAATTTTAACACGTGTTATTTACAGAAGAATGGAAAAACAAGTTGAAGCTGAGTTGGGAGAATATCAATTTGGCTTCAGAAGAAATGTAGGAACATGTGAAGCAATCCTGACTTTACGTCTGTTCTTAGAGGATCGAATCAAGAAGGACAAGCCCACGTACATGGCATTCGTAGATCCAGAGAAGTCATTCGATAATGTTGATTGGACCAAGCTATTTATGATTCTGAAGATGATAAGGATCAGATGCCGAGAACGAAGAATTATCTACAATCTGTATAAAAATCAGTCTGCAGTGATAAGAATGGAGGGCTTTGAAAAGGAAGCAGCAATCTAGAAAGAAGTGAGGCAAGGCTGCAGTTTGTCCCCTCTCGTTTTCAATGTTTACATAGAACAGGCAGTAAAGGAAATCAAAGAGAAATTTGGAAAGGGAATCGCAGTCCATGGAGTGGAAATCAAAACCTTGAGATTTGCCGATGATATTGTTATTTTATCTGAGACTGCAGAAGATCTCGAGAAGTTGCTGAATGGTATGGATGAAGTCTTGGGTAAGGAGTACAAGATGAAAATAAATAAGTCCAAACAAAAGTAATGGAGTGCAGTCGAACGAAGGCAGGTGATGTAAGAAATATAAGATTAGGAAGTAGATGAATATTGTTACTTGGGTAGTAAAATAACTAACGATGGCAGAAGTAAGGAGGACATAAAATGCAGACTAGCACAACAAGGAAGAGTTCTCTTAAGAAAAGAAATTTGCTCACTTCAAACATTGATATCAGAATTAGAAAGATGTTTTTGAAGACTTTCGTGTGGAACGTGGCATTGTATGGAAGTGAAACATGGACGATAACTAGCTCAGAAAGGAAGAGAATAGAAGCTTTTGAAATGTGGTGTTACAGAAGAATGCTGAAGGTGAGATGGATAGATCGAATCGCGAATGAAGTGATACTGAATCGAATTGGTGAGAGGAGATCGATTTGGCTAAATTTGACGAGAAGAAGAGATAGAATGATAGGACACATCTTAAGACACCCAGGACTTGTTCAGTTGGTTTTTGAAGGAAGTGTAGGTGGTAAGAACGGTAGGGGTAGACCAAGGTATGAATGTGACAAGCAGATTAGAGCAGATGTAGGATGCAATAGTGACGTAGAAATGAAAAGGTTAGCACAGTATATGGTGGGATGGATAGCTGCATCAAACCAGTCTATGGCTGATGACTCAAACAACAACAACAACAAATTGTATTTGAAAAATATTCATAATTTCCCTTGTATGGCCCTCTCAGTTCAGAGTCAATGAATATGAGTACTTAGAATCAATGCATATGATTTCTTCAATCTCCAGGTATTTATCCTATTTATCCTTCCTTGGCTTGGCATAGTTATGCTGGTTTTGTTTACTGAGAGATCACTATTCTGTGCATTATTCTTTGATTTATTTGCTGCATACTTATTTCAGTGTCCTTCCATTTTCTTAATGCCCGTGCTTATTATGTTCCTACGTTGAGCGAAAGGTAGCACTGATCCGATTGTTTCGTGTGTGTAATGAGTTTGTATGTGGTTTCAGTTTGGAGACCTTTTATTTCTCTCCTGCTTCGACGTCTGGCTTCAGCTTATGTTCTGTAATTTGGTTTAACGCTGATGCTGTACGATTCATGTTCACTTTGATGTGCAATATGAATGCGTGTCATGCGGCGTGTAAGTTATTTGGTTATGGTGTCGACTGGGTGAGCCAGGCCCATTTGCGACGACCCAGATATCTGATCTGTGCTCTCATATCAAGCTCACGAGCCATTGACCGATTCTTGTCATGCTGTTAGGATTCTTGTCGTAACGTGTTTTGATGTTATATTGTTTCTTTATTTTCTGCTTCGCATATTTGGTCTGTGTGTGTGTGGGTGGGTGTAGTATGGTTATCGGAGCTGTGTTACTTTTCAGTATATTATGAATATTTGCTTTTATCATTATTCTTATTTTATCTCGCTGTTGTTTACGGCTTGCTCAGCCGATTTACTTGCTTATTTCGGGATTTTATTCTCATTTTACTTGTTGCATTTGACTCATGTTTATTTGTTTCCGTAACTATGGAAACTCTTTTTCAACCTCCTTGTGCTCTATTTCTTTTCTTTTCTGCCAGCATTGCATCACTGGCGTTTTTGATTTCTGGGGATACAGTATCTATGGAGATTGTTGGGAGCCATGTTTCTTTTTATATAAAAGCCTTGACAATATCTGAAGACCCGTAATAATATTTTCTTGTGTGAAAGCTGCTACTTTCACCTTTTTATGCCATCTGGTCCCTAAGAAAGAAATACTTTGAATAACGTTTTAATTACCACTGTCTGGTAATGATTGTATACACTTGTATCACTTTTCAGGATACCTCTGTTGCGACAGTGTAAAATTTCATGACATCCGGTTTGGTGAGTCAAACGACTCTATTGTGATTGATATTTCTTCGCAAAACTATGGATGTGAGTATTCGACTCCCTTTCCCCATTTTGCCTGTTCTATGCCCAGATCTTAATCTTTTCTTGCTAAGCTTATGTTAATAAACCTTATTAATCTTAATTGACCTCTGCTCTACGTTATTGTCTCTCTGCTTTGGGGACATGCCTTTTACACTTTGTTTCTCTAGTCTAAGAGGCCCGTATTCAGCTCCTAGCAGTTCCTAGCCAGTTTCGACCGATCCAGATGAAATAGGTAGGTAGGTAGGTAGGTGGTGTAACTTTTGAAAGGATTTTGGGATATCCAAGAAGTATTGCCTGAGGTTTAGCTGGGTTAATGTTTAGACTACACGATGACAGCCATGACGCTATGAGTAGTAAGTCTTTGTTTAGGTGATCTGTAGATATGGGAAAGTCATCCGGAGCCACATGCACTAGCGTACATATGACTTGCAATATTTCAAATTCTAAAATAATCGTTGACATACGGAAATAATAGAAGGGGTCCCAGTACTTATCCCAGTAGCACACCACTGTATGCCATGACGATATCCTGTGGCCATAGGAAATACACTGCCGTCGGCTATAAAGGTAATAATATATTCTTAATAAGACACTGTCAGAAAAGTGACATGAATAAAGTTTAGACAGTAATATGTCAAAGTCCAGTAGTGCAAGAATATTTGTCTGTCTTTTGTCGATTGTCTTACGTATCTCGTCAGTGATATTTAACATAGTAGTGGTAGCGTGCCCGTTCGAAGCCTGACTGTACAGGATCTACTACATTATAGCTGTTCAATTAATTGTTTTTATTTTTACATTAATAATGTATTAAAGTTCTTTAGGTAAATCAGAATACTGATAGTTCGATCGTCTAAAACTGTAATAGGAGGTAATGTTTTCATAAAGGCCGCCCTTTTGCTTGTTTCCAAACAATAGGAAATATCTCGTCAAGAATAGACGAGTTATAAAGAAGGGTTTTACTTGGTTTGAAGTCAAATATTAGCTTTATCATGTCTATTCCAATAATATCAAGTCCTTCGACATTGTATTTTATACATCTTATTGAGTTTCCAACTTACTTCCTTCCTTCCTTCCTTCCTTCCTTCCTTCCTTCCTTCCTTCCTTCCTTACCTGTTCTTTTAGTGTAGCCATTGGTTCACTAAGACCTTTGTTTCAGTACCTCAGAATGAACCATAACTGTTCTAATAATGTCGAATCAAATTTCATATTGTGTAGAGGTGATCGTGGGTTAATTTATATTGACTTGTAACTACCTCCTATCTAAATAACAATTTGCATTCTTCATTTTATCAAATTTGCCTGCCTACTTAGGTATGCATACTTTCTTTCATTTTTTTTTTTTGCGGTTGATTGGTGATTGAATTCCAAATGCTAAAATTCATTGTATGTTTACATGATAATATTGCTGAAATTATTTAAAGAATTATTTCAATAACACAATCTGGAATCTTTATGTTATTCCTTCAAATGTCAACTACAGTTTTAGTTCATCTTATGGGACTCTTTTGAGGAAGCGAGTACTCTTAAATATTGCAGCTTACTATACATACAAGTTAAATTACAACCGGTGATTTTTCTCTAACCTGAAGTTTCTTTGTTTGTGTGAAGCATTCGAGAACTAGTTGCGTGAGGGTAAATAAGTTTTAAATATTGCATTGTAGCATTCGAGCATTTGTTTTAAAATTTAAAAATCGGTGTTTCTTTCGAATGCATGGTATTCGATTCATTTCGTCACTATTTTCTATTATTGGTCAAGATGGTCTTGAGCAATTCTTTGAATTCACCATACGCGTTAATGTAACTGAAGTGGACACCTCAGTAAACCCTTCTTGACTTTGGAAACACGAGTGGAAAAATCTCTTCGTGGAATGGCAGTATTCTGAACGGAGGTCACTCCACACTCTTAAGCAATCTTGGACACCCCCCCCCCCTGTATTCATGATGATCCTCTCCCCACCTCTACGTCATTGAGTCATGTGGCCAAGACATTTGCTTCGAAACCACCGTGTGAGTTATGTTTGAGGTTTTCTCAGTCATAAAAGTAATTGATACTTACCATTTATCAGCTTACCGATGCCTGGTAATTGGAATTATATTATAAAGAACCTAACCATTCAGAAACTCACAACTTGAGCGTGGTGACCACAGGATCCTAGCTGAGTCCGAAATTGCCTCCACTTTTCTGAGCCCGAATCCTTTCTTTCCTCTTTTTTATTGGACCTGCTTTAACTAGTTCGTATCTCCATTCTACCTCGAAGGTCTCCCTCTTCTTTCTTTTTTCGGTAGCTCATTCTTATAATTCTCGGATTTACCACCACATTCCTCTGTCACTAGTGTTAAGAAGAGTGGAAGGTAAGAGCTTTCGGTATAGCGGGATATAGTGGTTAGGTGTACGTTCTGAGACCTTTTCCCCCGGTAATTAACCTGGAACTCATGTTTGGTATTGGCTGAGTGAACCTTAGAAGTATTAACGCACCATATCGTTCCTAAATGTTCCGAATCCCTGACGGAAGAACTCAACCCGCGCCCTTCCGTGTGAGTCGAGCACGTCTTTACCGCCTCAGCTAGGCAACCACCATTGCTTGAGTAAGAGTCTGCACTTTCACACACATATATTAGCGGTCTATTGTTCGTATTTCACTGTCACAAGGACTCGCGTGCAACTCATCGTATGAATGAATAGATGTCTCAGGCATTCTGTCAAGCAAGTCTTTTATGGGTTGCGTTTGACGATCCCACTATCTTGTTATAGTAACATTACTCTTCGATTTTTCTTCTTCTTCTTCTTCGTCTTATTATTATTATTATTATTATTATTATTATTATTATTATTATTATTATTATTATTATTGAGCCTGTAGATATTCAGTGCTAAACGTAGGGATCTTCCACTTTTTGTTTTTTTACAATATCTTCGTTGCTCTGCCCAACTGGGCTATATGTATCGAGCTCCTATCGGCATGATGTTGGCTTTCCTTTTTTGTTGCTATTTGCTTTACGTCGCACCGACAAAGATAGATTTTATGCCGACGATGGACAGGAAAGGCCTAGGAGTAGGAAGGAAGCGGCCGTGGCCTTAATTAAGGTACAGCCGCAACATAGCCTGGTGTGAAAATGGGAAACCACGGTAAAGCGCACGGCCAACTCGCCCGGTGCATGATGTTGGAGCCCACCGTGTGAATATTGTAAATTGCGATTAACACTTTCTTGAAGTTTGGTTTGGGTCGCGTAGCTGTCAGCTTGCATTCGGGAGATAGGGCGTTCGTACCTCACTATGGGCAGACCTGAAGAGGGTTTTTCGTGGTTTCCTAATTTCAAAAAGGCCTTCAGCTGGCTCACTAACGAAGCCTTTAGTTTCCATCCTTCCACAGCGTAAAGCAACACCAGTATTAAACAACACTTCACGACACGCCAAAAAGTTTCGAATTGGAGATCACGGTCGCACGTAAGGCGTTTTACCTTCAGAAGCACTCCTTGCCTTTTCTGGTCTTGCGTTTTGAATCCCATTCCTGTGTTAACCAGCACCCTAAGTATTTGAATTGTGATACTCCTTCAGTAGCCTTTTCGCTCAATGACGTAAGAGTGTTGGTTTCTTTCTGCTCGCTGATCACCATTAATTTCATTTTCTGAATGCTTTTTAAGGCCAAACTGATTGCTTACTTGCAGGGGGAATTCAACGTCTTACAAGATTATAATACGCTTTGCTATTTGTTTTACGTCGCACCGTCTCAGACAGGACATAAGCTGACGATGGGAGAGAAAAGGTCCAACAAATGAGAAAGAAGTGGCCATGGCCTTACTTAAGATTCATACCCAGCAATTACTTCGTTTGAAAATGGGAACCCATGGAATACCACCTTCAGGGCTGCCGACAATGGGATTCGATGTCACTATCTCCCGAGTATAATCCAACAGCTCCACATGTCTAACCGTGTAGCCAACTCGTTCGGTGATTATAATCTTCTTTATCTCCGGTTGCAATATTTATTCAAGTACTTCCTCAGGTCTTTTAATGACCGCCTTTGTAGCGTAACGGTTAGTGTTAGCAGCTGCCGTCGTCGGAGGCCCGGGTTCGATTCCCGGTACTGCCAGAAATTTAAGAATGGCAGGAGGGCTGGTACATATATGGTTAAAATGGTACATGCAGCTCACCTCCATTGGGAGTGTACCTACAAAGAGCTGCACCACCTCGGGATGAGGATACGAGTTTACTTTTAGTTCATTTAATGTGTGGCAAACATTTGTCACGAACGCGAATGAACACAAGAATCGTGTCACGACATTAATATCTGCTCTGCACATTCAACTAGTGCAATATAAAATATTGTGAAATATTTCACTTTTGCCAGCAAGTGTCTGCTTAAAAACGCTACGTAGTATACGAGGAGTCCAGACAACACGGTGTACCCCTCTCGTTTTTAATATTGATTTTATCCTAGAACTTTCCCGTGTCTTGCCTGCATGCATACTTTCTTGTTATAAAAGGACTTAATTGTTGAGCGTTTAATAATCATGCTGTTCATTTTATTTTTTTATTTTTTTACAAATTGCTTTACATCGCACCGACATAGAGAGGTCTTGTGGCGACGATGTGACAGGAACGGGCTAAGAGTTGGAAAGAAGCGGTCGTGACCTTAATTAAGGTGAAGCCCCAGTATTTGCCTGGTTTGAAAATGGGAAACCACCGAAAACAACTTCAGGGATGCCAACAGTGGGGTTCGAACCCTCTATCTCCCGAATACTGGATACTAGCCGCACTAAAGCGACTGCAGCTATCGAGCTCGGTCACGCCTGTTCAGTCTCGTAAACAAGCGAGGCTGGGAAGTCTGAAATAAAGCGAAATGATGACATTTTAAGTAATCAAAACACTGGCCTAAAAATGTAACGATGACCAAGAGAATGTTGAAGAATAATTAATGTACCATTCCGACTGTGATATGTTCAACCAGGAAATTGGAACGAATTGAGAATATTCCTTCAACAAATAGGTCCAACATTATGAAGGGAGGAGGTGGAGAAATCTGGCTAACTAATAACATCCCAATAGAGCAGGCAGTTCCCCTGTAGGAAGCAAGAAATCTTGATCGTGAGTGTCATATCTTCATTGTGATCTTAACTTGGAATCCTCAAAGGCACGACGTGGGAGTCTAACGCATTGCACCTGAAGACAGTATTCCGCAGTTTCCCGTTTTCATACCAGGTAAATTCTGGGCTTGTGGCTTAATTAAAACCACGTTTACTTCCTTCCTATTCCATCATCGCTATCAGACCCGTCTGTGTCGGCGGGATGTAAAAGAAGTAGCCAAAAAGTAATAATAATAATAATAATAATAATAATAATAATAATAATAATAATAATAATGCTATTTGCTTTACGTCTCACTAACAACTTTTTCGGTCTTCGGAGACGCCGAAATGCCGGAATTTAGTCCGAAAGGAGTCATTTTACGTGCCAGTAAATCTACCGACACGAGGCTGACGTATTTGAGCACCTTCAAATACCACCGGACTGAGCCAGGATCGAACCTGCCAAGTTGGGGTCAGAAAGCCAGCGCCTCAAGCGTCTGAGCTACTCAGCCCGGCGTAGCGAAAAAGAAAAAAATAATAATCCTCTCTAGTATCTCTTGGATACATTATACGATGAAATGATGTTCTGATCTGTTTAATATAGAGTAGATTAATAAACGATTGACAAATCTTACAGAGCAACACTAATTCTATAGTTTCCTTCCTTTCTTTTGAATTGAAGATTCGTCTTGGACGGTGAAATTTGAGTCCACTGCCATCTACTATATTGACAAAGTGGGAAAACCACCTTCTAAACGACATTACAAACCCACAGAAACACGAGATAAAGCATTTTGGATTCAAAAACGTCCACATTTCCGCCGGGCTGAGTGGCTCAGACGGTTAAGGCGCTGGCCTTCTAACCCCAACTTGGCAGGTTCGATCCTGACTCAGTCCGGTGGTATTTGAAGGTGCTCAAATACGACAGCCTCGTGTCGGTAGATTTACTGGCACGTAAAACAACTCCTTCGGGACTAAATTCTGGCACCTCGGCGTCTCCGAAGACCGTAAAAGTAGTTAGTGGGACGTAAAGCAAATAACATTATTATTAAAACGTCCACAGTGCACTGTTTTGACGATGCTTTGATATATCTGTAGAAATCAATATTCAAGGAGAGATTCTATTTAGATAATTTGAAACACACTAAATCAGGGAGAAAGTTATTATCTTGCATGCAGATAGGATGTTTTAACTTGACAGTCGTGATATATACTCCTATAATAATGGTACCAGATGTTTTCAGCAGAACTATTCCGAAACGCCAATAATACCATAATCGGCTTGGTGATAGCCAACATTTGGAACGCGTAAGGCACTGTAATAATAATAATAATAAAAATAATAATAAATAATAATAATAATAATAATGTAATAATAATAACAATAATATGAAATAGTATGCTTATAGATAGATACATACACTAAAGACAGATTTCCCAAGTGGATAACTATCGCGAATAACATAATTTATTTTGATGCAGGTACAAATAATATAGAGTCCCGTCTTCAAACATCCACCGACTGTGGCCGGTATTTGACCTGAGATCTTCGCTGCAGAAAACTAAATTACTAACAACTCAATCATCAAAACCCAAGGTATGCATCGTGACACAGTGAGTACTTTAGTTATGACATCTAATATAGAAATATTGAACCCTATAATAACATGCTTCAATTTATATATTTATAATAACACTATGGCATAATTTTATTTAACACGCCATATAGTCGCGGGGAGTGAAGGTAGGAACCCTGGATGGCCGTGCCATAGGCTGTTAGAACCCCGCAGCGCTCCGGTAGGAACGATTTCCTCAAATTGTAATAGAGCCGCAAGCCGTGATTTCAAACATGTAGAACCCTTTCATATTGGCGTACCCAAGCGCAGCAACCTGGAGGGGTGAGATTTAAACGAGGGGATGTACAGAATAACAGTTACAGATTGACAAACTCTTTCCCAGGGCTGGTATCATCAGAATTTCAATCAATTAATCCGCCACTATGCTCAGTTCCACAGATTTGACACTACACATAATTAAGATTAGAATTATCGAGTAACAGGGCTCGATAATGTTATTTACCTGTGCTGAATTGAGAGATGTGCGTATTTACAGGAGCGGCCGTTGACATCTGGCCAGCTCTTACAAAGGAAAAAGGTTTGTTAGACGGGAGTTACCCTCGAAGCTAATGCAATCTAGAGGCTGTAAATTCTGCGGTAATAAAGAAAGGGCCCTCATTCAGGCTCAGTCGCTCGGTACCTCATTGAGTCTCAATCAGTCGCCCACTCACTGTCTCATTGTCCCATTCCCCCGCTGTTCTGAGACACTAAGTGCAGCGTGACGTAATTCGCGTGCCAACTAGTCATATTTATTTGTAAAAATGTTTAGACTAAAGTACAATCGCCGCGAGTTAGCACAAAAGAGCTAGTGACGATATAAAATCAATAGTGTTATTTAATGCGTATGCGAATTGTGTTATTAACGTGTGCGAGCCATTCAAAATATTACCGCTGTCAAGGACTGATTACAACCAGGCTAGTGTCCTTACTTTAGTGCCGCACAGATTGAACTCATTTCTGTGCGGAGACTATAGTCAATAGTAGCCAAATACTAAGGTTGTAATCGTGTATACGAGCACGCTATGCGGTGAAGTAGATGTTTCTGACGTAACTCGACAGTTGCAGGTACACCCGACATCAAGGAGATGACAACCATGAAGCATCCCAGAGTCGAGCAGAGGACCTTCATCCCTATGCTGAGTACCGTCGTCATGAGCTAAGCACACATGACATAGCGGTCATGTGATTCGTCACTGATGGTGAAGTTGCTGCCAAGTTAAGTCATTTTGTTCTATAAGCATGTGCAGTGATGCACTAGTTAGAGTATATTTAAACAAGTAAATTAATCTTTACATATAAGCCAGACTAGTATTTGTTTTGCTCATTTTACGTAAGATTAAATACGTTCAAAGGCTGTATGCATGTTAAGGCCCCGAGCTAGGTGTTGTATATGAACTAGAGAGGACCAAGGTGAGAACAAATTAAATATAGGTGTATGTATTAGTTATTATTTTATTCTTCTGTGAGTTGATTTTTAGATAGAGTTGTTTGGGCAGATACTTCATAATATCTAATGGGCTTTCCGCCATCGGCGTCGTAATATTAAAGTGAATTGGACTAGAGGTAGCTATTTTAGGATGTTTCTGTGCATGGCGCATGAACTTCAGCTGCGAGGAGACGCAACGGAAGATCTTTCAACGTCGAGAGTGGAATAGCGCCTTTGAGTATGCTGGCAGGCATATATGAATGTAGCGGTCGTCGAACCAGAGATATCTCCTATGTGAGGCTAGAGAATTGCCGATAGATATTTACAGGGCTGAGATGACAAAAGAGTGACGAAGAGAGTCTGATGATATATTTGGAGCTATGATTTATATGAATTGTAAGCCAGCCTGTTTTATGCGATAATGCGTAAGACTGTGAGCTATATTTATCAGTGAGATTTGCGTGTCATTATGAAGCACTGAGAATTTCGGCCAGGCTCCGGCGTGATAATTGTTCTCCCAGGTAGTAAGGCTCCCTTGAGTCAGCTGTAGGCTGAGGGTGGAGAGTTGAGAGTGAGAATATCTAATGATAACGTTACCTGCGTGAAATACCGGACCACAAAGCCCAGTTATTTTGACGTTTGTTGCTAACCAGCTGATCTTCCATGTCGTGTTAATAATGCGGATATGCTGTATCTGTGTGAGACATGCAATGTTCGAAACCCGGATATGTTGGGATCGAGACCCGACACCTCTATCGACTTCAGTGTATATTCTGGGTGTGTTTAATTTTGCAGGTGTGATTTATAGTATATGTTTATCTTGTGCTGTTGTGTCCAGTGTATTTATATTTGTGATGTGATGTTGTCTTCTGTTGATTAACAGGGAGACTCAGCCCGATGGCTGATTGTTGGAATAAAGGTTCTGACCTTATGCATGCCCATTGGTACGGACCCATATGATTAGCATTTGTGTTATTTAGGCTGGGTAAATTATACGCAGTCCTGAACAAATATTTTATATATAAATTAGGCCAATTACTAGTGTATCGAATATTACTATCGCATCTTATGAATGGTTACATATCGAGCCCTAGGGTAAAAAACTAGGTACTTAACGAGACAGGAAACCTAACGAAATAATATGTAATTCAGACATATTCCATGTGTACCATTACGTTACATTTTGACGTCAGTTGACATGAACATAGATCGGAAGAAAAATGGCGCACATCAGCTTCAAGCGTTAAGAATGCACGGAATAACATTTGGGACAAGTTGACCGCAATTAGGAGGCAGTGCCTGGCGAGATGGAAAGGAAACTCTATGAGAAATGAACCATTATAAGTAAAAAAATAATTGAAAAACGGTCTCTCATTATCTACTTTGGCAAGAAGATTTTTCGTCGTAAACGAACTGTGAATTGCAAGTACCTGACCAGAAGATTAGCTGACATAATCAATATAACCATAATAGGAGCCATACGAAGGAAGAATCCAGAAACAAACTACTGGAAAATACGTAAAAACGGCAGGGAAACACGCATAATACATTTCAAATACTGTACGGAAGAAGAGGTGTTGGAATACGGCATTCGTAAATAAGGCCTACACTGACTTAATAAACGGCCAAATTTTCATCAAATTATACGTATAGCAAATTTATAAGATTTAAAGAACATTACTCAGACAACATAGAAAACCAAGGAAGAACCAGTTTATGAAAATAAAATTGAATCTGAGCAGCACCTTTAGAGGAAAAGAAATATAAATACAGTTAGACAAAGTCCTTGGAAAAGCTCTATATACTGAAAATTAAGATGTATTCTGTCAATTTAATAATATCTTCTCGTTGCATGGAAATTGGACACGGAATGGAGCTAGCCTAAAGCGATGGAGGAAGGCTAACCAGATCATCGTAAGCTCAAGCCTGAAGACCTAGAGATCCAGCATGACGTAATCCAGTGCAAGGCTAGACCTTCCGAGATGCCGTGAGGAGGAAGAAGAAAGCAACGTCAGACCTAGGATGGCATGAGATAAGTAACATTTTAAGAAATTTAACTATAAAGTATTTCATTTAGTGTAGTATAATTGTAGGAATGCTGTAGTGCCAAATATATGACCTGTTTATGCCATTGTGTGAATTCTAAGGCATATGCCAGAGAAAATAACCACAGATACGTATTATTTATGTGTAGTAATATACTGCCGTGCTCATAAGTTTGATATGAGGTTAATGTGAGCAGTATCGGGAAGAGAATTATGATGTTTTTGAACCTACATGCTTACGAGAACGTCGTATATTAAACTAGGCAAGGCTAAGATATGAAAGTGCAGTATATAATAATAATAAACCTAGGCCACCCAATGACCAGATTGAATAACGAGGCCGATATCGTCCATATTTACGATGAGTTGAAATAAACAGTAGCAGCTTGCGGTGTTTTGAGTAGATATTAAGGTAAAAGAAATGTTTTACTGCGACGTGGTTGACATTATGAAGAAGCTGAGTAGAGATATTGATCTTATGCGGAGGAATCGCAGTAATTAATAGCAGAAATGATAATATGTTGTTGGAGATTTGAGATGTTGAATAGGTATTGTGTAAGTAAATGATTGAAGGAAATAGGTGCGAATTTATGCTTAGCTACAGTTATGTTGCGATTGAAAATGAGGCAAGCAGTGGAATTAAGGCCTAGGTACGTGAATATATTAAGTGTAGCAGTGAGGTTAAATGGTCAATTGGTCGAACTTAAATGAAATATGGAGAAAGGTTGATCGTAATTTACATGTATTTGAAGTGCTTATGGAAAAGAGATATAGTCGCCTAGTAATATATTTGTCTCACATAGTGAATATACAGCATTGGAGCACGCGTTAACCTGAAAATGGTAAAATTAGTAGGCAGTAGAAGGAGTAATTTTAATTGAAAATACACATAATAATTAATTGATCGGTGCGATTCTGACAGGTTATGACGGTTGAAGAACATGGGGATGGCACTCGTAAATGAAGATATTTAATTTTATTTTGGCACATATTTTTAATATATAAGGATGTTGGAATTAATATTTATGGTTAGGATTAATTTCTTTTAGATACTTAAAATGGCATTTTGAAGCCATAATTGGAAAGAGTTACTTATCTCATGTCATAAACAAGTCAATACGCAAATTCCCAAACCAATTCCAAAGAGTACTGCAAATAGACCTAAAGGAAAGAAAGACCACTCCCTCCTTTAATAAAGAGTAAATCCCAATTGTCCCCATGATGAAATAAAATGATGAAATGTGGTCACACAGCAAAAATAATAATTGCCCAAATGAATTAAAGATACCTGCCCAATTTTAATTATGTTAATTCGTTAATTTCAGTTGTCAAGAAAGATAATATGTGATATTCGAGTTTACTTTCCTCTATTACCAAAGATGATCATTATTTTGTTAATTATAGTATTGGCATGCTAATAAATTAGTTTTAAGATTATTTTAGCATTTATTTTCAAAGAGAGAGATAGGAAGAGTAGTTATAGGATATATTTAGACTGGTATTTCGGAATCATGATATTCAGAGGCTCATATTGATTCTACGGTAGGATTTTGCAGAAAATGAGTAACATATTGAAGTATACAACCTCTTCAACGGAACTTACGAAGGTAAATAGTATTTTTGAATATACATAGATGTTTTTACCCTGAGATATTGACGTAATATGGACATGCAACCAGCGCACTTGATTGGTATATCCATCCCCGATTTCGGATAGTTAATTAGCAACATGTAAGTGGAAATATTGCACGGGCAACATCATATTAAATTAGTACTACAACTTGAGGTGAAGTATGAGGAAGTACAGCGCGATGGTGATACCTATATTTTTATCAGTCCAACCTGGAACTTGGTAAGAATTAGGACTACGAGGCCACCAAAGGTTACATTAGATTTATCACCCATTCGTGAGGCAAAATTGAAGAGAAAGGCACCGTAGGGCATGTTGCATTAAATTTGGCGTCCCGAACGTGAGGCAAGTTTGAAGAGGTCGGATGAATAATTAGATTCTGGATATACAGAAATTTGATAACTTGATTATGAATCTTGAGTATGAGATATGGATGTTAGGCTTGGACATATGTCATATGATGCCGTAGCGTCGAGCAAATCTGAAGAGAAGGACGAATTGAGGAATGAGAATGGTTTCAAGAGAAAGATACCGGGGTTGTTGAATTAAATCTTGGACCACAGTCATGAAATTTATTTGAAGAAGGAGACAATGCCTGGTCGTTTATGAACTTAGGTATGGCATGCGACGCAGAATGGATTGATAGCCATGGACATTAAGGAAGAGAGGGCTTAACTAATGGAAAAATAGATATTTTTGGATGGAGAAGAAGAAGGTAGCAAGTAATTTGATTCGGAGTCTCGCAATATTTGACAGTCTCGTGGAAGAAGAAAGTCCATTATATATATATATTTAGGTTACTTTAAGGAATCTGAATGCATGAATGATGATGAGGGATGAGTTATATAACGCCAGTGTCATATTATTTACTTTATATATATATGATTAGGTGAATAGGACAAAATGATAATTAAAATTGGGTATATAGGTCAATGTTTGGATTTGCGTATGACTTGTATAGGTTGTCATGCCTGAGTTACTATGGTCTGGGTTAGTCTTTCCCAGTTAAACAAGAAAGTACAAGTAAACTTTGAAGTATTTATAATAATAGATATAGTTATAAGTCTGATAGACTATTTTATGTTGATATTTGATGATTGGTTGGTTGAAGTTGAAGGATTTAGGGTTATAGATAACATAACTGGAATTATAGGGCATTTTAAATGGAACATTAAAAAATGTCGAACTTAGCTCAATTAAAATCACAATTTGGATTATAAGAAAGAAATTGAGGAGGAGAACAGGAAGAGAGATGAAGTAATACAGAAAACCAAGGAAGAGCAATTAGAGAATCTTGAAGTGTTTAGACAGATAGCTGAAGAAAATAGGAAGCAAAATGAGAAGCTGCTCCAGGACATGATTAAAAATCAGGAGGAGAAACAACAGGCGAATGAAGAAAATAGGAAGCAAAGTGAGAAGCTGCTCCAGGAGATGATTAAAAATCAGGAGGAGAGACAACAACAGCTGGCTGAATAAATTAGGAAGCAGAATGAAGAAATTAGGAAGAAGAATGAAGAAAATAGGAACCAGATGGCTGAAGAAATTAGGAAGCAGAATGAAGAAATTAGGAAGCAGAATGAAGAAAATAGGAACCAGATGGCTGAAGAAATTAGGAAACAGAATGAAGAAAACAGGAAGCGGAATGAAGAAAATAGGAAGCAGAATGAAGAAAACATTAACAGACTGGAAGGAAAGCTCTTGGAAAGGATGAATGAGAAAAATGAGGAATTTCAGAAAATAATCAACGGACAGGATGAGAAACAAAAGCAAATGATTGAAGGAAAACTCCAAGAATTCATTAACAGGCAAGAAGAAAAACAGCAGGAAACAATGAAGGAAATGAGAGAAGCTGTAAGGATGGAAATGGAAAAAGTCGGAAGTGAAATGACACAAATTAAAGTGGATATTGACGTTTTACGTAAGCATATGACAGGGATTATGGAAAATAAGAATCAAGAGGTAAATCAAGCGATAAATAAAGTTATGGAAGAATTGACAGAAAGCAGAAATGTCATTCAAAAGTTGAAAATGGAAGAGATGAAGAGTATAACGTATAATTTGGAGAGTTTGAGGATAAATTCCACAGAAAGAATTAACAAATTGAATGAAGCAATCGAAACAACGAATAAATCAGTGGAAGTAAATATCATTCTGGCAAGAGAGCAGGTGTCAGATAAAATTAAAATAATACAAGAAGAAGCTGAACGGAATAAAAATGAAACTGACAACAGAATCAGCAGAACGGAGAAAGAATTATATACGATTCGTAAGGAAATTCAAGAAATAAGAGTAGAGAACCGAACAACAAGGCCTAATGTAATGAGAACAGTAGAAATTCAGGCTTGCGATAGGGAAACAACGCCAGCAATGACTACGGATTCAAGCCAAGGTATTAATGGAAGTTCGATGGGGAACGGAAATGGTAATAACGGAAGTCCAGCAATAATAAATATAATTAAAACCATCGAGGATAAGCCAAAACATTTTAATAATATTGCAAGTTTATCCCCAAAACGATTTTTGAGGGAGATGGAGGATTATTTTCGGGATAATAACGTTCCAAACGAGAAACGACTCAAAGTAATTGAAAAACATTTAGATGCTAACCCAAGTATTTGGTACCAGGCATTTAAGTACAGTTTCCACGAATATGAGGATTTTAAAACGGCATTTTTAAGGAAATATTGGAGTCCGGAAGTACAACAGCAGCTTAGAATGGAATTGTATTCACGAAAATTCGCTGTTGCCGGTCAGACACGATATAGTGACTATTTTGCTTTCCAATTTCAACGTTTTCAGGATTTGGATTATGCACCCAGTGAATTGGAAGCTAATAAAACTATTCAAAGCCAACTTCCACCTGAAATACAAAGATTATTGGCGACCTCGAACGTTCAAACGGCAATTGAAATGGAAGATAGGCTGAGACAAATTGACATGACGACTTCTCATCCCACGAGTAGGTTAATACGCAATATGGGAAATGAAGAGTCAATCAATGTAATAGCCCATGAGAATTATGAAATTAACAAACGAAGAGGACAAAGAGACGTGGCTAGTAACCAGGAGATGGATGAAAGAAAAGAGATGAGAGGATACCAACGTCAAAGAGATCAAGAATATCGACGGACATATCAGATGGATGGAAGATATGTGCCATATGACAGGCAAAGTAACAGATATACAAGAAACAGAAATATGATCCGAAGAAGGAATTATTACGGAGGAAGAGGTGGACGGAACTTCAGAGAAAGGGAGTTCGCAAATAGAAGATATGCCCGGGAGCAGAAAGAAGACTGGAGAAATCAAGAAAAATGGAAGCAAGCTATTAAAGACAAGGAGATTGTTGGAGATATCGAGGGCTCAGAGAGTTTAGAGCTCCAACAATATAAAAATTCGGAAGCAGGGAAACGTTATCTTAACCCGAATGCACAGAATTTCAATACAGGGTTAGACGTTCCTGAGAAAAAAACGACAATTTTGAAATACATTATGATGAAAATGGTAATTGAGGAAAGAAAACGGATATTAAAATTATAAGTTGGATGATAGCACAGATCGAATCGTGGGAGTTCGAACCAGAGGATTTACTACATGATATGACATCGAATGTGAGACCACAGAAATTGAATCTGCCAATAATCGTGGTTAGAGTGAATGGAATGAGTGTACATTGTCTTATAGACTCGGGAGCAAGTATAAGTGTGATTTCAAACACGTTATTCCTAGAAATTGAGAAAAAGATGAAATTACCGACCATACCAGTGGCTGGAGTTAAAATTAAAGGAATCATACCAGATAAAACAGTAGAATGTAAAATACAGACATTTTTATGTATCGGAATTGGGACTCAGAGATTTGAACATCCTTTCGTGGTAATGAATAGGATGAAATATAATATTATATTAGGTGTGGTTTTCATGGTAGCTACGAAAATGACTATTGATATGGAAAAACAAGAAATTAGGTTTCCAATTATCCGGAGTGATAATAAGGAAACAACTGAAAGGATAGGTTTAGACATTAATAGAGAGCTCGCGGAGCATATGTGAATTGAAGGACGGGAAATTAGCAATATTTATCGCGAAAACGTCCATGTAAATGAATGCCAAAATACCATTGAGGTTGTAGAACCGGAAATAATTGGCACAATTGAAAGAATATTAAGTCTGGAAGAGGAGGAGTAGGATCCTGAAATATGGAAAAGCCTTATAGAGACCAAAATTTCCACTGAAGAAAAAGTCAGATTATATGAAATTCTGAAGAAATATTCGGTTGTGTTCAAAAATAAACCGGGAAAAATTCCAAATTTTAAATACAGATTACAAGTTAATGACTGGACACCGTACAAAGGAAAGCTATATGAGGTACCTGAAAAATATCACCAAGAGGTTAAAGGGATCATCCAGGAAATGTTAGATGATGAAATAATTGTAAAGACGGCGACTACATATTTAAACCCTTTGGTCATTGTGAGGAAAAGTAATGGTAGTTTGAGGTTATGTTTGGACGCGCGAAGGCTAAATGAGAAGCTAATACCTGAATATGACCAGGTACCAACGATAAAGGATATTATTAAGAGATTTAAGAACATGAAGTACTTCACAAGTCTGGATTTCACTTCGTCATTCCACCACATTGTTTTAGAAGAAAAGTCACGGTTACTAACGGGATTCATGTTCGATAACCAAACGTACGCCTATTGCAGACTCCCATTTGGCCTGAAAAATAGTTGTGCCGTTCTTATCAGAGCCCTTGATAGGAATTTAACGGCAGAGGTGAAGAGCTATGTAACATCTTATGTGAACGATTTGGTTCTTGCGACGGAAACATACAAGGAACATTGTGAACGGTTGGAAAAGTTGTTGGACAATTTAAAGAATACTGGTTTTAAGGTCAATTTCGCTAAGTCGAAATTCTGCCAGGTGCAGATACCTTTTGTAGGTCACATTATCGATGGTGAAGGGATACGACCCAATCCAACAAAAATAAAAGCTATATGTGACTTTCCGCGGCCAACCAGAATAAAGCAATTAAGGCAGTTCCTTGGGATGACGCAGTTCTTCACAGACCATTGCAAAGGATACACCGAGATGGCAGCACCCTTGCAGGAATTGTTAAAAATAAACAACAGATGGAAATGGGGCGAAGAAGCTGAAAGGGCTTTTGTAGGAATGAAGAAACTAATGGAGAATAACATTAAGCTTGGTTACCCCAATTATGAAAAAGAGTTTATCATACAATCCGATGCGTCGAACATAGGAATTGGTGCTTGCCTATATCAGGAAGAAGCAAATGAGGAAAAGAAGCCAACGTACCTGGATTTTGCAAGTCGAAATTTGAGAAAACATGAACAACACTATACAACAATGGAACAAGAGCTGTTAGCGATAGTGTTCGCATTACAACCGTGGTCAAAAATAATTAGTGGGTACCCAGTTGTTTTACGTACTGACCATAAAGCATTATCTTTTGTTCTGAAGGCTGCCATGGCAAGTGAGCGTGTAACTAGATAGATTTTATTTACACAGCAATTCCAAATTAAGATAGAGCACTGTAGTGGCAAAGACAACATTTTCGCTGATGCACTAAGTAGAAATCCAGAGCAAGGAGAAGAGATAATGTGTCAAGTAGAATTGGATGACCAGGATAGGGATATGGTAGAAAAGTTACAAGCGATAGCTGAGTTACAGAAAACGGATATGGAGCTAGCTAAAATCATATCTATGTTGGAAAACCAAACCGGAGAAACCGCATTAACCCAGACATACAGGATAATAGATGGAAGATTGAATAGATATCTTACCGAATATCAAGATAAAGCACGGATAGTGATGCCAAGGAAATTGCAAAGAGAAGTAATATGGTTAACTCACAGAATAACAGGACATGGTGGAATAGATAAGGTGTTGCACACCATCCTAGAGAGGTTTACCTGGAAGGGATTAAGAGCAATGATAAGGAAAATCATTAGAACGTGCGATGTATATCAAAGAACGAAGTATAGTACGAGATTAAATAGCCATCAACTAATCGCAATATTGGCAGCAAAGACCAGAGAGATATACGCAATAGACATCTTCGGACCACTTCCTGTAGCCAGGAAAGGGAGAAAATTTATAGTGGTCACTGTGGATATATTTTCGAAATATGTGGTTCTGCAGCCAATACAATGGGCTAATTCGAAGCAAGTTATTCATGCAATTATGAAAGGCGTAATACCAAAAATGGGAAGGCCGGAAAAGATATTAAGCGACCGAGGTACTCAATTTACCTCTGAACAGTTTCGCGAGGCTATGCAAACATTAAACATAAAGCACGTATTTTGCTCAGTTAGACATCCGCAATCCAATCCCGTAGAACGTTGCATGAGAGAAATTTCAAAGTTTGCCGAATATATTGTGGAAAAAGCCATTGGAAATGGATTGATGTAATCCCAGTTATTGAGTATTATATGAACAACACTATACACGAATCTACTGGGCAAATACCGAAAATATTACATAGAAACGAAGTCCCAGATAGGCCTTGGGATATTGTTCTAGGGAAGCTGATAGAAAATAGACCTAGTGCAGAGGAATTAAATGATATGGTACAAAGAAGATTGCAGGAACAATCCCAAAGAAGGCTTAAGAGGCTGAAAAACAAAACGTTTCACCCATATTGAAGGTAAATGACCTGGTACTTATTAAAAAGACACCAAGTTCCAATGTATATGGAAAGATCTTTGCAAAATTTCTGCATTTATATGATGGTCCATATATTATAAGAAAAGCATTTGGGAATAACGCTTATCAAGTTGAAAATCTATCTGGAACATATAAAGGAATCCATAACGCAGCAAATATCAAGTATTATTACAGGGAAAATCAGGAACAATCCTTAAATAATATACCGGAGATATGCGGAAAGGAAGGATGCATTAATACAGAATGTCAAACAGATGGAGAAGACGAGATTGTTTAAAAAGAAATACATAGAGTAATTGCAAAGTCAACAGTTATGGAATTAAGTACGGAGAAGGAAGTTGAGTAACGTAAAGGTCCAGTTATTACACGAATGAAAGCATAGTATAAATATATTGTGACCAATATATTTAAAAAAATAAGTGGGAGGAGAAAATGTACCATTACATTACATTTTGACGTCAGTTGACATGAAGATAGATCGGAAGCAAAAAGGCGCACATCAGCTTCAAGCGTTAAGAATGCACGGAATAACTTTTTGTGACAAGTTGACCGCAATTAGGAGGCAGTGCCTGGCGAGATGGAAAGGAAGCTCTATGAGAAATGAACCATTATACGTAAAAAAATAATTGAAAAACAGTCTATTATTATCTACTTTGGCAAGAAGATTTTTCGTCGTAAACGAACTGTGAATTGCAAGTACCTGACCAGAAGATTAGCTGACATAATCAATATAACCATAATAGGAGCCATACGAAGGAAGAATCCAGAAACAAACTACTGGAAAATACGTAAAAACGGCAGGGAAACACGCATAATACATTTCAAATACTGTACGGAAGAAGAGGTGTTGGAATACGGCATTCGTAAATAAGGCCTACACTGACTTAATAAACGGAAAATTTTCATCAAATTATACGTATAGCAAATTTATAAGATTTAAAGAACATTATTTAGACAACATAGAAAACCAAGGAAGAACCAGTTTATGAAAATAAAATTGAATCTGAGCAGTACCTTTAGAGGAAAAGAAATATAAATACAGTTAGACAAAGTCCTTGGAAAAGCTCTATATACTGAAAAATAAGATGTATTCTGTGAATTTAATAATATCTTTTCGTTGCATGGAAATTGGACACGGAATGGAGCTAGCCTAAAGCGATGGAGGAAGGCTAACCAGATCATCGTAAGCTCAAGCCTGAAGACCTAGAGATCCAGCATGACGTAATCCAGTGCAAGGCTAGACGTTCCGAGATGCCGTGAGGAGGAAGAAGAAAGCAACGTCAGACCTAGGATGGCATGAGATAAGTAACATTTTAAGAAATGTAACTATAAAGTATTTCATTTAGTGTAGTATAATTGTAGGAATGCTGTAGTGCCAAATACACTGACTGACAGAGCAAATGCAACACCAAGAAGGAGTGGTCAGAACTTTATGCCAATTGCAGGGTAGACTGACGTCACTGAGGTATGCTCATGATGTGAAATGCGCCACTGTGCTGCGCACGTAGCGAACAATAAATGGGACACGGCGTTGGCGAATGGCCCACTTCGTACCGTGATTTCTCAGCCGACAGTCATTGTAGAACGTGTTGTCGTGTGCCACAGGACACGTGTATAGCTAAGAATGGCAGGCCGCCGTTAACGGAGGCATTTCCAGCAGACAGACGACTTTACGAGGGGTATGGTGATCGGGCTGAGAAGGGCAGGTTGGTCGCTTCGTCAAATCGCAGCCGATACCCATAGGGATGTGTCCACGGTGCAGCGCCTGTGGCGAAGATGGTTGGCGCAGGGACATGTGGCACGTGCGAGGGGTCCAGGCGCAGCCCGAGTGACGTCAGCACGCGAGGATCGGCGCATCCGCCGCCAAGCGGTGGCAGCCCCACACGCCACGTCAACCGCCATTCTTCAGCATGTGCAAGACACCATGGCTGTTCCAATATCGACCAGAACAATTTCCCGTCGATTGGTTGAAGGAGGCCTGCACTCCCGGCGTCCGCTCAGAGGACTACCATTGACTCCACAGCATAGACGTGCACGCCTGGCATGGTGCCGGGCTAGAGCGACTTGGATGAGGGAATGGCGGAACGTCGTGTTCTCCGATGAGTCACGCTTCTGTTCTGTCAGTGATAGTCACCGCAGACGAGTGTGGCGTCGGCGTGGAGAAAGGTCAAATCCGGCAGTAACTGTGGAGCGCCCTACCGCTAGACAACGCGGCATCATGGTTTGGGGCACTATTGCGTATAATTCCACGTCACCTCTAGTGCGTATTCAAGGCACGTTAAATGCCCACCGCTACGTGCAGCGTGTGCTGCGGCCGGTGGCACTCCCGTACCTTCAGGGGCTGCCCAATGCTGTGTTTCAGCATGATAATGCCCGCCCACACACTGCTCGCATCTCCCAACAGGCTCTACGAGGTGTACAGATGCTTCCGTGGCCAGCGTACTCTCCGGATCTCTCACCAATCGAACACGTGTGGGATCTCATTGGACGCCGTTTGCAAACTCTGCCCCAGCCTCGTACGGACGACCAACTGTGGCAAATGGTTGACAGAGAATGGAGAACCATCCCTCAGGACACCATCCGCATTCTTATTGACTCTGTACCTCGACGTGTTTCTGCGTGCATCGCCGCTCGCGGTGGTCATACATCCTACGGAGTCGATGCCGTGCGCATTGTGTAACCTGCATATCGGTTTGAAATAAACATCAATTATTCGTCCGTGCCGTCTCTGTTTTTTTCCCCAACTTTTATCCCTTTCGAACCACTCCTTCTTGGTGTTGCATTTGCTCTGTCAGTCAGTGTATATGACCTGTTTATGCCATTGTGTGAATTCTAAGGCATATGCCGGAGAAAATAACCACAGATACGTATTATTTATATGTAGTAATATACTGCCGTGCTCATAAGTTTGATATGAGGTTAATGTGAGCAGTATCGGGAAGAGAATTATGATGTTTTTGAACCTACATGCTTACGAGAACGTCGTATATTAAACTAGGCAAGGCTAAGATATGAAAGTGCAGTATATAATAATAATAAACCTAGGCCACCCAATGACCAGATTGAATAACGAGGCCGATATCGTCCATATTTACGATGAGTTGAAATAAACAGTAGCAGCTTGCGGTGTTTTGAGTAGATATTAAGGTAAAAGAAATGTTTTACTGCGACGTGGTTGACATTATGAAGAAGCTGAGTAGAGATATTGATCTTATGCGGAGGAATCGCAGTAATTAATAGCAGAAATGATAATATGTTGTTGGAGATTTGAGATGTTGAATAGGTATTGTGTAAGTAAATGATTGAAGGAAATAGGTGCGAATTTATGCTTAGCTACAGTTATGTTGCGATTGAAAATGAGGCAAGCAGTGGAATTAAGGCCTAGGTACGTGAATATATTAAGTGTAGCAGTGAGATTAAATGGTCAATTGGTCGAACTTAAATGAAATATGGAGAAAGGTTGATCGTAATTTACATGTATTTGAAGTGCTTATGGAAAAGAGATATAGTCGCCTAGTAATATATTTGTCTCACATAGTGAATATACAGCATTGGAGCACGCGTTAACCTGAAAATGGTAAAATTAGTAGGCAGTAGAAGGAGTAATTTTAATTGAAAATACACATAATAATTAATTGATCGGTACGATTCTGACAGGTTATGACGGTTGAAGAACATGGGGATGGCACTCGTAAATGAAGATATTTAATTTTATTTTGGCACATATTTTTAATACATAAGGATTTTGGAATTAATATTTATGGTTAGGATTAATTTCTTTTAGATACTTAAAATGGCATTTTGAAGCCATAATTGGAAAGAGTTACTTATCTCATGCCATAAACAAGTCAATACGCAAATTCCCAAACCAATTCCAAAGAGTACTGCAAATAGACCTAAAGGAAAGAAAGACCACTCCCTCCTTTAATAAAGAGTAAATCCCAATTGTCCCATGATGAAATAAAATGATGAAATGTGGTCACACAGCAAAAATAATAATTGCCCAAATGAATTAAAGATACCTGCCCAATTTTAATTATGTTAATTCGTTAATTTCAGTTGTCAAGAAAGATAATATGTGATATTCGAGTTTACTTTCCTCTATTACCAAAGATGATCATTATTTTGTTAATTATAGTATTGGCATGCTAATAAATTAGTTTTAGGATTATTTTAACGTTTATTTTCAAAGAGAGAGATAGGAAGAGTAGTTATAGGATATATTTAGACTGGTATTTCGGAATCATGATATTCAGAGGCTCATATTGATTCTACGGTAGGATTTTGCAGAAAATGAGTAACATATTGAAGTATACAACCTCTTCAACGGAACTTACGAAGGTAAATAGTATTTTTGAATATACATAGATGTTTTTACCCTGAGATATTGACGTAATATGGACATGCAACCAGCGCACTTGATTGGTATATCCATCCCCGATTTCGGATAGTTAATTAGCAACATGTAAGTGGAAATATTGCACGGGCAACATCATATTAAATTAGTACTACAACTTGAGGTGAAGTATGAGGAAGTACAGCGCGATGGTGATACCTATATTTTTATCAGTCCAACCTGGAACTTGGTAAGAATTAGGACTACGAGGCCACCAAAGGTTACATTAGATTTATCACCCATTCGTGAGGCAAAATTGAAGAGAAAGGCACCGTAGGGCATGTTGCACATGTAAACATATTTTTTATTTTCTTAGGTTCGTTAAAACGTTTGTTAATTATGTTAATTCATGCATATATGCGTGTCACATGTATTTGACCAACTATGGTCGTTAAACGCTCCGTTATATATTTTGTTATTTTGTATTATTTTAATTCATGTTTTTAGTTTAATAAATCTATTTTTACCCGATTACCTGCGTTCTCATTCACTACATTTATATGTACGTATTTCCTGTTCAAAAACTTTGGTCTATTTTAGTACTTAGAGATTTAATTGCTCACATCGGGATGAACCACGTGCTTCTACCTTGAGCTAGGCCGAAATTATGACAGTATACGGTACAATATACGAGTAATACACACACACACACACACACACACACACACACACACACACACACACATCAACACGCGCATATTATCACCTTTCTTCAGTCCTTGTAAACTTTACACAGTGTGCTGCTATTCCATGTATTATTGTAGTGTGAACGCCACTTTCTCCGTTCTTGTGCCAGCTTTGATGCCACGTGGAATGATTTACTAACCTGGATTTTTCATCGGTCAACCTATCACCAAGCATATCTACCTGGTAATCGTCTTCCCATTGCCTTTATTAGCACCACCATTTCTTCCGTGGTCATATGTCTTCGCAAGATGTGATCGAAGAATCCTATATAAGCACTTCATAACACTGTTCTTCACACAAAACATCTAGAACATAAATATTGATTCAATGTTCTGTCCACAAATTGTAAGTTATTTAAGAATATGTTACTTATAATTAATCGTACCTTAGTAAATTATGCATGTGCTAGCTTTAAATTAGAGTGTCATGGTAAATTATTTTCCAGGACCAGTATCAGTCTTCGTTAAATAATCGCATAATGTTTCCCCAGATACTCAAAATTTCTCAGTCCGTAGTCAAAGTACACTAAAACGTCTAAAACAACATGAAGTTCCTATTAATTAATTTCTCGTCAGGTCAGCAGCGTCCTACCTGTTTAACAAATCAAGAATGTTAATTTATTTTTAAGTGTCTACACTTATTCAAAGTAAATGGAGTGGTGTTACCTTACTTAATTATATTTCTACTCTCGACCTAAGCAAAGAAGCGAACTGGCTAGGTGTTTTGAGTCACGTTTTCATTTGGCAGATGATGGATTAAAATCCTACCGTTAGGTGTGTTGAAGATTGTTTTCCGTGGTCTTCCATTTTCACACCGGGTAATTGCTTGTGCTGTGCTTTAATTAAGGCCACAACAGCTACCTTCGTAACCCTAGCACTGGGATATTAAACCACTAGCAAAATGAACCGTCATAATAATACTAAAATTATTTTTAATTATTTTATTTCATTTCTTTATTTATCTTTTATTTTATTTTATTTTATTTTATTTTATTTTAATGTTATAACTTCCCTAATTATAGGGTTGCCACTAGGATAAAGTATACTTCATTTTTTAATACACAACTTACCATCACTGCTTAACAGGTTATTAAAAATAATTCGTATCATGGAATATGAAATGTCTTTCTCTTACAGTACAAAAAGGAATTAAGAAGCAAAATGTACGACTGTATAAATGGTTTCTCAATATTAACGTTGAGCCGCGGATGGAAGCTACCGGTATGTTTGTCAACAGATGTTTCTCTAAACTTAATGAAGTCCAAAACTGGAATAAGAAATTATGATTTCTTCCTATTACTGATACATTTTTCAGTCGATATTTTTCTTCATAATACGAGACTGTAGGTCTGTAAATACTCTTCTTCTCTAAATCCACTCCTTCTGGTTGGTTAGAATGCGTTTCAGATCAGAGGGGTTTCATAGAAATGCAAGAATACATGTTAGTAAACTCGTGTCCTCATCCCGAGGTGTTGCAGCTCTTTTAAGGCACACACCCAATGGAGGTGAGCTGCTTATACAATTTTAACCACATACCAGCCCTCCTGCCAGACTTAAATCTCTGCAGTACCGGGAATCGAACCCGGGACACCGAGGACGTCAGCTAATATTGCTAACCGTTACATGTTGGTAACCAAAGATAAATCCAGTCCCTAAACTAACAAGAATAACTTATAAGAATGTTTGACTTTGTTATCTTCCCGAACCAGAACTCCCTAGGTCATCAGAGATCTTCAGAAAAGAATGACGTTATTTACTTTATAAAGTGGTTTTAAGGTTGGGTACTTCTTAGAATTACCTTTGTGTACTCACATCTCGAAGATGTGCATACTTGAGGACCTTGCTGAGATGTCTGCAGGAAAGCCATATACTTCTTCACCTTGCATAAATGTTATAAATAGGACTCTATTAATTGATAAGTTTTAAACTGGAGAAAAATTACTGTATGCTAATTTTAGGGTCATCAGCATTGAATATTTGCACTTCTCAGAAACCACGCTGATCTGCACTAGTGGATCGTATTATTATTATTATTATTATTATTATTATTATTATTATTATTATTATTATTATTATTATTATTATTATTATTATTATTATTATTATAACGGTTGCTGTCTGAGGATATTGCGATTACTATGAACCTCCAATTGAACAAACGATTCCGTCGTCCGGGAAGTGAATGACACAAAACTATTTGCAACATTACCAATCGAATAATCTAGCTGTCTTTGGGTATATTATGAGGAAGAAGGCTGACAAACAGGAAGAGTTAATTACTCAAGAAAAATTAAATGTCAAAAGTCATGGTGATGAGCCACAGAAGGATACTTTGGACAGATTAGTGGAATTGCCAACTCGTAGGAGAACTGTTGCCCAGAAGAGTAAATGTTGTCTGGACGAGTGTTACCTTTGCACTGTTACTTTTATCCTTCCTTCCTTCCTTCCTTCCTTCCTTCCTTCCTTCCTTCCTTCCTTCCTTCCTTCAATCTATGCATTCATCTTCCCCCCTTTATTCATTCCTTCATGCGTTGCTTATTTTAGTTTCCTACCTTTCTTCCCCCTTTCTTATTTCTCCTTCACTTGCAATAGACCAAAAGCCAAGTAAATTTTAAGTTCAGACCTTCAAAGAAATCTTCGTTGTGAACGGGCGTGTTTCTCGTCTTAAGATGCGAAGAAAAGCCCCAAACCACGTAGCCAACTTGCTCTGTTTAATACATTGTATTTGTAAACATGTATAATACGCTTTGGACAGAAGGGCACTTAAGAAGGTTTCTTCTTCTTCAACTTAGCGTTTTCCCGCAGGTGCAGTGCCCTCTTTTCTGATCGACGAACGCCATTTTAAGCAGATAGGGTATTTTTCCATCGTTTTCTGCGCCTTCCACGTGATCGCTTTCCATCGACAGTGAAGTTGTATGCATCACGAGCGACGGTACCACATGCCGCTCGCAGGATATGGCCGTACCATCTCAGACGCCCTTCTCGTGTTTATTCTTGAATGGGAACAACTCTCATCCTTTGTCGGATCGTTTCATCGCTTATGTGATCAAGGAGTGAAATTCCTAGAGTCCAACGAAACATGTACATCTCCATGGTGTGCAGAGAGCTCTCGGCGCTTTTGGTAACTGACCAGCTCTCGGTTTCATACGACGCCACTGGACGAATTACAGTGCGCAACGCATTTCATTTGAGGTGAATCGGCACATGCCTCTCGCACAGTACGCCTGTGACACTTCTCATTCACTCTAGCCGGCACTTCCTCATCAATGCCACCGTCACTTGGCAGACTGGATCCTAAATATTGGAAGCAACTATTTTTCACTAGGTCTTGACCATCGACTGTGATGGTGGATGTGCTCGGATTTATTTCCAGATACTCGGTCTTCTTAACATTTAGCCGCAGGCCGTACTGTCTTAGGCTTTCACTCCATGTTTGAACGCGGCCCTGCAATTCGTCTTTGGTTGTAGCTGCAAGTAGAATGTCGTCGGCATACATTAGGGTCCAAGGAATACTCCCACGTAAGTCACGTGAGATGATATCCATAACAAGTGCAAAGAGCAGCGGTGACAGGGCTGACTCCTACTCTCACAGGGAAGCTTCCAGAGATCCCAGCAGCGTCCTTTACTCTGCTACAAGTATTCTCAAACAGCATTCGGAACTAGTCGATAGGCAACTTTGGCACTCCATGGTTGCGTAACGTGTACCAGATGAGCTGATGCAGAACACGATCAGACGCTTTCTCTAGGTCGAGGAATGCCAGGTGTGATGGCTTATTCTTCTCTCGATGTTTCTCCAGGAGCATGCAGATTGCATCACAACTACTGACTCTCTTTACAAAACCACATTGATTGATGCCTATAGTGACGATGTCTCTCAAGCGCCACTCAATCCCTTCAAAGATTTTCATCTCGTGATACAAGCGGCGGACCGGTTGATAGTTAGAACATTTTCTTAAATATTGGTACTGTTATGCTTGTTGCCCAGTCAGCGGGAGCATGACCTTCATCTACCATGGCACTGAAGAGGCTAGCCAGCCATTTAGCAACATCAGTAAGGAGTTGTTTCAGTTTCCAATATCTGCTGGTAAATCGTCTGGGCCTGGTGCTTCATACACCCTACAGCACAGGCTACTTAACTGGAGGTGATGTGGCTTATTGGTCCTGAACAAAGATGCTCATGAAGTCATCAATGTCTCTTGCTTTTACCCGCCGCTAGATGCACTTCTCACGTCTCTTAGTGTCTAGCCCTGCGTACAGATCTTCGTTGTGCTCAGCATTGATCACAGCAACGGCTTTCTTAACTGATCGTCTCGCTGTATCATATTCTTCCCTGCATTTTGGTTTTGTTAACATGCCACTTTTTGTAGGCATTTTACTTCTCTTTCACTTGCTCCTGAACATTTTCAGCCCACAGCCGTGTCTATTTTATGTTGGCTTACCTAAGAATATAAGAATGTTTAACTAATAATACTAATAATGATAATATATTATTGTAACATAAAGAGTATCTCTCCCCATAGTTAGGCAGCACTTTTAACCTCTACCTATTGTAACATCTTGTCAAGATGTTAATATCTATTTTAATATGGTTCTGATGCCTCTCTTTCCAGTTCATGGGTGCCACCTAGTTTCACTTACGTTCATTTAGTAGGAAATATAATAGTTAGGGGTTGCAACCCCTTCTCTTTGGCACTGCTTAAGGTTCCTCCTACTGAACGAGCCAGAGCCCAGTCTACCCCTATATAGGAATGGGCAGTTGCTCGCTAATGAATATATATTTATCTATCTTGACTGTGTGATCGACGGATGAGGTTCTCACTTCGCGTGAGGGAGCTGGCATGCTGGGGCGAAAGATAAGGTAGGCTTCTCATTCTAAGCTATGTGGCCCCATAAGTTTCTAATGGTATCAGGGAAGATAACAGCGTTGCCCTAGAATGTAAAGTTTAGGTTCGTACCGTACCTGCTTGTTTTAATGTAGGGATTTTAGTACTTAATATTCCTTTATCATGAGGAGTCTTTATGTTTTTCAGGTATTGAAGATAAACCGCCCGAATGTGTATAATCTCTTAAAGAAGCTCGAGTGTGGACCTTAATTTCCCTTTTATTCAGTTTCGTTTCTTGTGACTAGGATTTTCTAAAGTTTTGGCATGTTTCAGTCTCGGTCGTTAATATTTTTATTTTCTTTGGCTTCCCTGAGAATTAAAATGGCAACGAGTGTGCTCGTAGGCATTGGAAGTTTGGAGCTCAATTATCGCTTGCTGCAGATGAAGCTCTGAGAGCTGTAGCACTGTTGTTAAATATCTATTCTTGTCATTCGTTGTAATTAAGGGTGATAGATCGCCATTGTTATCAATTGTTCCTTGTTGAAGGAAAAGAATCCAAAAGAGAAAGAAAAGAAAATATATTAGAACTCTTCCTTTCTTTGGTCATTTATTTGTCCATATCTATGGCCATGCGACTTCTTTCCTCGCCCGTCTGTGAACCACAATAATAATAATAATAATAATAATAATAATAATAATAATAATAATAATAATAATAATAATAATATAATACATTGTTTTATCCCTTTAATACGTAATTTTATTACATAGTACGGTACTACTATATTCAAAAGAGAATAATATGAACAATACAGTAAAGCAATAAACTTAATTCGGCCGATGTGCGCAGACCTAAAATAGGAGAATATTTCAAATCTCTGGAAAGCCGCCAAGAGGAAAAGGAAACCGACATCCCATATATCCAAGGTACCCACTCGAGAGGTGTAATTGTTACTCTGCAATTCTAAAAGGTAATCAACGTACACATAAAATTTCCGAAGGATTCCATAGTCGATTTCAAAGCATAGTTGGCAAGCATCATACATCTCTGAACACCACATTAAGGAAATTCTACAAAGAACAAAGTGATTCAAGCAATGAAATTCCAACCTAAAATGAAGTAGATTAGACTTCAGGACAGGGAGATATTAAGGCACTCCCGTATCTTTTGAAACTCATAATGAGTCAAGGGACTTAGAAATATGCCGAGCTCGATAGCTCCAGTCGCTAAAGTGTGGCTAGTATCCTGTATTGGGGAGATAGTGGGTGCGAAGCCCACTGTCGGCAGCCCTGAAGATGGTTTTCCGTGTTTTCCCAACTTTCTCACCAGGCAAATGCTGGGGCTGTACCTTAATTAAGGCCACGGCTACTACCTTCCCACTCCTAGCCCTTTCCTGTCCCATCGTCGCCATAAGACCTATCTATGTCGGTGCGACGTAAAGCAACTTGTAACGAAAATAAATAGGTTTAGATATAGTACACGTCAAATTAAATTCAAAAATTGAAAAGTGTCTGTTCAAAAGGCGCTATTTCCACTTCCAAAAAATAAATCTGTATTTCGTCCACGTGCATTACAGTACATGAATATTATCGACTTCCATGAGCAATCCAGAGCAGGAAGATGTAATTTCTTAAAAGTTGTACCAGACCCGATCAAGGGTACGTTCCATGTACTCTTTACCTCACATTTCTTGCGCTTTTTCCGCAACTTTCTTTAGGTGGAAATAGCACCTTTTGAATAGACACTCCTTAATTACGGTATTTTAAATATTTGGTCATTTCGTACTAAATATTTTTACCTTTATAATGATAGAAACCGACCTAGCTTACGTCATTCTGAACTGAGCCGAGTATTTAAAAGTCGAATAGACATTAATTAATTCTTTAATCCACGATCGAGGTTGCAGTTTTTTGGTCGATATCATAGACAGTGATATGTCCTTTTTAATCTGAAACTACTGTTGAATGTCATTATCTCCGCACTAATTCGTAAAATGTCAAAAAGTTTGCAAATTTTCACTGCAGTTTTGATTATCGAACTCTAAAGTGATGTTTAAGTAGTGGAAACTACGTCTTCTAGAAAGTATTACAGCAGACATCCGCGGTTTAATCAGAAGGTCACGATGTGGTTTGAGATATGTTCACCTTTATGTTTTGCAGGTGTTGTCTCTGGTGACCCGGAAGCTCTTGCTGTTTTCTTTGCAGTAAAGTGTCCTCCAAAAGCCATTTATGACCGCTGTGACCACAGATTACCATTTGTCATTAGTATATTTAAAACCGGAATTCTCCGTTAAAGCTGATTATAAATATAATCGTTCCGCACTTCCTAACTCTTGCCGGTGTTACTTCTACTATAGAGATCTCACAGGAGAAAGTACCACAACTAATAATTTAAAAATACATTAGTAATGATTAATCCCCTCCATTAAATTTTTATCCATTAATGATAAATCGCAAGACTCGAAAAAATCATTGCTCCGAAGAGCCTTAGTTTCGACATCAGCTTACTATGGACATTATGGTGTGATTTCACCGATTTTAATATTGCTAAAAAATGAAACAAGGTCACCCCAGCACAGGTTATGGAGTCCTCTGGAGGAGAGGAAGATAAGACTTCTGCTATTCGTAACCTCGACACTAAGTGGGAAGACGGCTTAGCTCCTTTCCTGGTCGGTTTTGCCTTCAAAGAATCAAGTTGTAACTCATTTCTGGAGAACGATGAGAGAACATTTAAATATTCCGACTTTCCAATGAGGAATCGAACTCAGGTCCTTCCGGGGGAGCTGAGGGGGATTTTACCATTTTAAATAGGCAGTTTTCCATGTAAATAGTTGTTTTGTATCTTATTTTATTTCCTATTCTTCCTTTACCAAATACAGCGCTACAGTATACAATACCATATGTACACTTTTGGAAATTAGTTCTAACAGCCCTCGCGGTTCAATTAGCTGCCTACTGAATTGTCTTATGTTCATTTGCTTAAGAGATATTCTATATATCAGACTGGGTATTTCTTTTACGCTGGAGCATCTCACATATGCTATCATCTAACTACTTATAGATATGCCTTTCATACGTGTTGTGGCTGCAGAACATAATGCACCCAAACATTAGCAGTAAAATGTGCTAGTGAGAGTTAACAGTTAATATCCCACATCCACTCTCGAACTAACACACTGTCTTAAGAAAGTACCTCATAGAAATAAGTACAAATGCAAATTTTGTAATACTATTTATACAGTCATTTGATGCACTAGAATTTTACTATTAAACTGAATTTATGAGTGACTACTTCCTACTTCTTCATTCTTGTTTTAAAGTATCTCTGCAGCATAAAAAGTTAAGAAATATATATTTACCTAACTGACGATTAAAACGTTTGTTACTATTAATGGAAACTTTCGTAGAAATTGAAATCCTTCCTTCCTTCCTAGTGATGTTGAATGCAATCTTAAATAGTAAAACACAGAGGTGATTTGTTCTTTCTCGTCCATGATACATATTTGTTATTCGTAGTGAGTAAAATGGAGCCTTAAGTCACCAGTTTGTTTTGTACCTGGTATTATGTTCTGAATCTTCTTTTTATGGCTTGCAATAGGATACTTGATAGCCGCTGGGAAACATACTACTTGAAATATGCATTGTATCATGACAGATTTTCTAAAAGGGACCCGAGCATTCTTTTATTTAAAATTAAGTAATTCTTTCTATTGTAATAGTGAACATCATTTTAACATATAACAAATTATTTTTTCTTAGAGCACACTATATTACTACGCATTTTCATTACTTATTGGGATTCATATTACAAAAAGATAAATGAAAACGAAGCAGTAAGATAGCTGTATGTGTATCTCAAATGTGTATCAGTAGGTGAAACGGAGGCCTACAGGATCTGCGATAATTCTCGATTTAACTCATACCTACCTCTATTTACTCTATATTAAACTAAAATAAGTAAATATTCAGACATACTGAGACTCTGAAAGAACTCTTCTTGCATTAGAAACCGCGTCCACCGGGCGAGTTGGCCGTGCGCGTAGAGGCGCGCGGCTGTGAGCTTGCATCCGGGAGATAGTAGGTTCGAATCCCACTATCGGCAGCCCTGAAGATGGTTTTCTGTGGTTTCCCATTTTCACACCAGGCAAATGCTGGGGCTGTACCTTAATTAAGGCCACGGCCGCTTCCTTCCAACTCCTAGGCCTTTCCTATCCCATCGTCGCCATAAGACCTATCTGTGTCGGTGCGACGTAAAGCCCCTAGCAAAAAAAAAGAAACCGCGTAGTCTTTTCAACTTCAGGCACGGTTTATTCCAATCCAAAATCAAGCGTGTGCATAAGGCGTCAGTGATGATAGAAATATTTCATCGGAGTTTCTTAACACGGTCTGTTAAGAACATCAGAGAATATTTCCCTGTCTGGATCATACCATTCAGGAGATACAGTGGTAGATACTTGAGTGAAGTCTGTTGATGTTTAATTGGAAGTATGTTATGCTCTAGAAATGAACTGCAACGTTAAACCGTGCAATACATTCCTGCAACTAGGAAATTAAGGAATATTCGTTTCTTGCATACGTAGTTTGGCTGTCGAGTCTAATGCCATACCTCTGTCCTGGTGAAAGTTTGCACGTCCTGTTAAAGGTAACTATGATGTTATGATGTTAGTCTGGGTTCGTTAGAAAACTTAAATTCTGTGAATGGCATAACTAGAATGCAGTCAGTAACTTCAATAACTCCCATATAAAAATTCTGTATGGAGCGTGATGTTAACTTCTTCGAGAGATTAATATATGATATACAGCTAGGCTTACTTATGAGTGCAAAGATAACATAAAATACATACAATTACAAAGGAAATGTAATATATATTTTATTATTCGAGAATAAAATAGATACTGCAGACGATATGGTGATTTCACAAGTCTTGGGTTGATGTCAGCTTGACGAATCCCTTCGATACTCATCGGTTAAAGCGCACAGGAAAAATGTTTGCCACACACAGAGAAATCCATAAAAGGACAAAATCTGGAAAAGCTATCGTAGGGTAGACAGGATTATTATAAACAATGGTGTCAAATTTCCCTATGGGAAAACAAATGATCATAAACATGTCTTGCATCTCTATCAGTCATGGCCATCTACCAACGGTTGCTAATTTCAGATGACTGCAAGCCATAAGACGTAGCCTGCACGGTCGCTAGGCAACACTGACTGGCCATCCGTCCATCCATACTTTACATCACAGCCTGCACGGTTGCTAGGCAACACTGACTGGTCATCCGTCCATCCATACTTTACATCACAGCCTGCACGGTCGCTAGGCAACACTGACTGGCCATTCGTCCATCCATACTTTACATCACAGCCTGCACGGTCGCTAGGCAACACTGACTGGCCATTCGTCCATCCATACCTTACATCACAGCCTGCACGGTTGCTAGGCAACACTGACTGGTCATCCGTCCATCCATACTTTACATCACAGCCT
This sequence comes from Anabrus simplex, assembly GCF_040414725.1. NCBI lineage: Eukaryota > Metazoa > Arthropoda > Insecta > Orthoptera > Tettigoniidae > Anabrus > Anabrus simplex. The sequence continues at coordinate 372,790,049 of NC_090265.1, read as the reverse complement.
GCACGGTTGCCAGGTTACACTTTCGTTACACATTTTGTTACGTTAAACTATTTCGTTGCACACACTTTTGGATGACCACTAGCTCTAAGACACATGCATGTCAAAATAATTAGAGAAGATAATGTAGTAGGTCCTACTGCAATAATTCAGGCAAAACGAAACGGTCTGCTGATACGGATGTTGAAAGATAACATATAGGCCTATACTTTCTTAAGAATTATTTATAAAATTTTAATTCCTTGTGATACGAACAACAAGCTGCATAGTTCAAAGTATTTTTACACATAGATAGGGTGCACTGCGATGTTATCGAACGGGTTGGCCGTTCGGTTAGGGGCGCGCACCTGTGAGTTCACATCCCGGAGATAGTGGATTCGAACCCCACTGTCGGCAGTCCTGAAGATGATTTTCCGTGGTTTCCCATTTTCACACCAGGCAAATACTGGGGCTGTACTTTAATTAAGGCCACAGCCACTTCCTTCCCATTCATAGCCCTTTCATGTACCATCGTCGCTATAAGAACTTCTGTGTCGGTGCGACCTAAAACCAGTTGTTGTTCTGGGTTGTTATCCTTGAAAGGTGTATGCTTGAATTTACCACTTCTCACTGCATAAAGTTCCAATAAAACTAGCACATCTAAAGGAATCTTATGTCGTGATAGAGGTTTGGGTATTATCACAGCTTTAAGTTAGTAAATATTTGGATATTTTTATCATGTCGTACATTTGTGTACAATTAATCACTATAGAAATCAATTGAAAGTTCGTAAACGCCACACTCTTCGTCAATGTAAGTCCATGTTCCAATTAGTGACTTCTAATATTTCGAGGAAAATGGAATACGTTCGAAATAAATAACATTTTGGTATGTAATGCATTCAGTATAAAATGACGTGGACATTAAAACAGAACTAGAATAATATATCCCTGCATTTGGGTGCTGAAACGTACAATTAAAAACGGTTTATTGGATAATACGTCAGTAGTTAACACAGACACACCTGGCTCAAGCCGAGATTTCTCTAAGGTGTGATATTCAGTACTATCTGTAGTGCACGATATCTTCTGATCCGAGCTAGAACAAGCTTGTTACTTTTAACGATCTGTCTCTGTCTCACCGTTGGCGTTATCAGCATGAAATTGATATGATATGAGGGATACTAGTAACTCTGTTTCTTATACACTCAGTCCCTCTGATGAATGGTGTAGGAGTATGGCTTTTAGGGTCGGTTGATGTCTTTATTTGCCCTGCTTACCCCTTCAGTGTCACCAGGACTTTCTACAACAGTTAATAGTAGAACTTCGGGGTTAAAACTGAGGACTCAGCATGCACAAATACCCGACTCAATTCAACGGTTCGTACTTTACGTACGTTTGTTAAAAATGGGGTATTATATGCACATTATACAATAGCATTGGGACAGGTTAACTATAATGCTAAAAAGGCTTGAAATACATCTCGGAGTCTCCAGTCTTTTTAATCTGTAGTATTTTCTGTTGATTTAACTTAGAGGTCGTTTATTGGTAATGATTGCAGAATGACTCATTGGCAACTTTCCTGTAGTAACTGACAGTCTAGTTGTATTAGTTGTTGTTATAACCTCACTAATATAATAAGAAAATAGTGTCTGTCTGCACATTCGTTTTCGTCGAGATTTTTAGAAAGCTGATAATATATACGGTTCGAAGCGCCTAGATGCTAATCCACTTCTCATAAAATGTGCCAGTATTAAAATAGAGACATCCTGAATATCCCTGCACATGGTTTTATCACAATCCCCTATGTAAGCGATAAGAAATTACTACCTAACCTCGAGAATAGAGAGAGAAGTGAATAAAGAATTACGCGAGTTCCCTCGCTGACCACGTACAACACGCCCAGGACAACTTTCTGCTTCTTGGTAACAATAAAAGTTATGTTTGGTATTTTTTTAATTCTTTTTTTAAATTTTTTTATTTTTGCCGTTTGCTCGTTAAGGTGAATGCAAAGTCATTCGAACTGAACTCCTTAATATCCTTCACATATGCAATGACTGCGATATAGTGTCTTGTCCTTTGATCGTTGCTTCACAGAGATGAATTTCATTTCCTTACATCCATACCTACTGGCACCACGCATGTTGTGGGACTTTAAGTCATGTTGTGCTTCGAGACTCCATTACTAGCGTTTCTTGTCCATTGTGATGTTATACGACCACTCTCAGCAAATTGTTTTGTGTTTCAACTTCTAACCAATGAAAAATGTAAGTTTACACCGATCTGGCCTATCCTGGTGTAACTTTCCTTCAAATTGTTTAAGTTGATTTGGTTGTTTGTAATATTGCTCGTATTACTGATAAGCAATCTCAGACGTTTCCAACTACTGTATACTTGAACATTTTGTGCTCCTTAGTCATAAGGCCTTGAAACTGATGGTCTTATGGTGACGATGGGACATTTTATTTATTTATTTATTTATTTATTTATTTATTTATTTATTTATTTATTTATTTATTTATTTATTTATTTATTTAATTTATTCTTTTAGCGTATAGCTCCTAGTTCCGAGAGTGTCCGAGGACATGTTCAGCACGTCAGGTGCAGGTCTTTCTATTTGATGGCCATGGGTGACCTGCGTATCTGGGTGTGAGATTATGATAATGCTGATGTCGATGGTGATGATGATGATGATTCGGTAGAAAGAGGGTAAAAATCAATGTCGGCACATAGCCTAACTCCTGTCGAATAACACCAAGGGGGTGGGGGGGGGGCTGTACAAGGTTTAGCGTCGCCATCCGACGGACGAATTGAACAGCAAATGCAATATAGCGTCTATAGGAACACTGTGGAGAGATCTGGAAATGAATCCAGGCTTTTAGCACACAATCTAGTCATTATAAATTATGTACCACCACCTTTCCTACCCTACCGGTCAATATTCTGATCGTCAAATTTGTTTCCACCAACAGGGGACTTGAACGGGCTAAGCAAAATGTCAGACCACATACTGTAGATGATGGCCACTTTGTGGGCTTACGATAGGATAGGAAAGGGACAGGACTGAGAAGGAAGCCACCGTAGCCATAATTAAGGTGCAGCAGCTACAAGTATCTGGTGTGAAAACACGGAAAACCATCTTCAAGGCTGCCGATAGTGGGGTTCGAACCCACCATCTCCCGAATGCAGACTAATAGCTACATGACGCGAAACGCGCAGCCAGTTCCCTCGATGACGTAGTGTAGGATGATAGAGCCAATTAAATGATATCGTCTTCATCTGGAAGAGCACTAAATAGATAACTGTTTAATCCTGAATTGAAACGGTGTATCTCTTGAATGGTGGCCAGCATGACGAAGTGTACTGAAGCCGCCGGAAAAAATCGCTATTGATTTCCGTGTATTGCTTGACCGAGTATGAAGACCATAGATTAGTGAAATAGTTTGACGCCCTGCTGTATCGCCTAATTGCTAAACGTTTCTGTGAAGCAGTGTCGTGTACTACAACCGAACGTGTTCATGTTCGCTCCTCTCTCTCTCTCACTGCCAAATCTGTGGCGGTGCGGTTAGTGTCGAGCAGTAGTGAGCTTGCATTCGGGAGATAGTGGGTTCGAACCTCACTATCGGCAACCCTGGAGATGGCTTTCCGTAGTTTCCCATTTTCACACCAGCCAATGCTGGGACTGTACCTTAATTCAGGCCATGGCCACTTCTTTCCAACTCCTAGCCCTTTCCTATCCCATCGTCGCCATAAAACTTATCTGTGTCGCTGCGACGTAAAGCAAAATTGTAATAAAAGAAGAAAACTGTCCCTTCAGGCAATTTTTTTGTTTATCGTAGAATCGTACCATCACAACCACCTTGCGTGGCACCAGTTACCGTAGGTATAACCCTCCGCCCATGGCACTAAGGCCCTGAAGGGCCTTGGCCTACCAAGCGACCGCTGTTCAGCCCGAAGGCCTGCAGATTACGTACGTGTCGTGTGGTCAGCACCGCGAATTTAGGTATGGATAAAAGGAAATTACGTTCAAAGATCTCTGTGAAGCAACGATCACAAAGACCAATATCCCTCAGTCGATGTAATTTTTCTGTTTCAATTTTCATTAAGAGTGAGACAATAATTTTGTTGCAATTACTATATATGAATCCTTGTCCGTCTCATTAGCTGAATTGTCAGCGTTGAGGCCTTCTGTTCAGAGTGTCCCGAGTTCGATTCCCGGCCGGGCCAGGGATTTTAATTGTATTTGATTAATTCTTCTGGCTCGGGGACTGGGGTTTTGTGTTTGTCCCAACACTTTCCTCTTCGTATTCAGACAACACACTACACTAACAACCACCACAGAAACACGCAATAGTGATTACGTCCTTCCATATAAGGTTGGCGTCAGGAAGGACATCCGGCCGTAAAAGAGGGCCAAATCCACATGTGCGACACAGTTCGCACCCGCGACCCCACAGGTGTGAGAAAAGCGGTAGAAGGAGGAGAAGAAGAAGAAGACGAAGATGAAGAATATACATGAATCCTTAATTAAAATAAATTTTGCTAACACAGGAAATTACAGCGAGCATGTAAGAATATTTTAGAACATGGATAAATACCCTCGTTTATAACATTTTTCTTAGAGTAACGTGTTACCAATAGTAAATTCATATCGACAGCGTCTCTGTCGTCACATATAAAGCAGTACCACGTAAGAACACAATTCTACTGTTCCACCTGAATGAAAGCAACGTACAAAACTCTAAAAGTGGTCCAGAAATCTCAGGAATATGTCTTTAAGAATTAAATAGCTCAACTAATAATTTGTAAACGTCATTTCTGTACGTGTTTGTCGATATTAGTTACGTGATATGTATTGAACAGCTGCATTTGGCTGCATTCTGTTAGCTACGATGTATTGCGCCTTAACCAATTTTAAACTCAGGAGCAAGACTGGTCAGCTGTGAAATGTTTGGTCAAGTGCAACTGCCGCATTATGTTCGCTGACATGTATAAGTCGAACCGAGTATAATGAATTTCTGCAGACTTCTACAATATGTTCACCCTTTTTAAAATGTTAGGATATGATATCAATCAGTCATCACTGATCTGCATTTAGGTCAGTCCTCCAGTCTGTTACTTACCTATTTTCTTAAATAATTGCGAAGTATTTGGAAATTTATTCAACACATCCTTAGCTCCTCTTCCTATAAACGAATATTTGCTCCAATTTTCCCTCTTGAATTCCAACGTTAACTTCATAGTGTGATCTTTACTACTTTCAAAAGCACCACAAACACTTATTCATATTCTAATGTCATTCCACGCCATCTCTCTATTGACAGTTCGGAACATATTATTTAATCGAGCAGCTCGTCTCCTTTCTATGAAGTCTTCCCAGCCCAAATATTGCAACATTTTCTTACCGCTACTCTTTTGTCGGAAATCAACCACAACAAACCGAGCTGCTTTTCTTTGGACTTTCTCCAGTTCAAAGTTCATGGTTGTTTCAAAGGAGACATCGATTTTTTCCTTTAAGAAGCTGGTATGTTAAGCATTGAAAATCCACAGCCTGTTTCTAGTCTTTCGACCGGGTCAGGAATGGAATGTTTGAAGCCCCCATCTACCGGCGAGGATAGGAATTGTGCCGGCTACCGAAGCCTGTCGCACTCCTCTGGGGCTATGATTTATGAATGACAGATGAAATGATATTGGGAGTGTTGCTGGAATTAAACATGACAGGGAACACCGGAGTACCCGGAGAAAAACCTGTCCCACCTCCGCTTTGTCCAGCACAAATCTTACATGGAGTACCCGGGATTTGAACCACGGAACACAGCGGTGAAAGGGCGGCGCACTGCCGCCTGAGCCATTATTTCACTGCGACTTGACTAGAAGAAGCGATAGTCGTTACGAAGTCCATCTGAGCTTATGCCTTGTATTAAAATTTGTAATACCATTATTCATCTGATTCACATCTGCATGATGGATGCAGTTGTGTGTTTCACCATAAGACCATCCGACCCTTACTCTCTTCCTGTGTCATGAACAATTCAGATAATTCTAGGTCACGAACGCACAATTAGAAGGTGATTAGGCCCACTACAAACATTAGCACAAATCACGTAATACCCATTGTTTGGCAATGCAAATTCATTAACTGTGTGATGGCCTTGTTCACTAAACCTCTACGGCAGTTTAACCTTACCGCATAGACTGAAATTAATGTTTCATGGGCCATTAGTTTTGTTGCCATCACTTTTCGCGTCGTAAGACTATTATAACTATTACTGATTAATTAGTTGTACAATGGTAACAAATCGAATCCGATATTAATAATAATTATGTTATTTGCTTTACGTCCCACTAACTACTTTTACGGTCTTCTGAGACGCCGAGGTGGCGGAATTTAGTCCCGCAGGAGTTCTTTTACGTGCCAGTAAATCTACCGACACGAGGCTGTCGTATTTGAGCACCTTAAAACCACCGGACTGAACCAGGATCGAACCTGCCAAGTTGGGGTTAGAAGGCCAGCGCCTTAACCGTCTGAGCCACTCAGCCCGGCTAAAAACCGATATTAATGCTGTTTTCCATAGCACAACTCTTCCATTCTATCTATTAGCCACTCAATGGAATAATGTATTGTTAGGTTCTGAAATTAAATTTATCCACTTTCCTTTAATATACTGTAATTCACACCCCAGTAAGAATCTAGTATAGTTTTGTTTGTTGGATCCTTTTACCTGCTACGTGCAGATTACAGAGACACATGGATTCTAATCCCACCATCAATCATCTCTAAGATACTTCTCTCCTATTTTAATTGAATATTTAGTTGGATTGGCAGACTCCTGAAATACAAGATTATGGATTCTAGCCTAGCCCAGCTGTTGGTGGGTTCGATTCCGGCTCAGTCGATGGTATTTAAAGGTCTGAAATACGTCAGCGTCGTGTCAGTAGATTTACGGGCAAGTTAAAGAACTCCTGACGGACAAAATTCCGGCGCCGAGACGTAAAACCTATACATTATTGTTATTATTAAAGATGTGTCCGACTCGTTGGCTGAATGGTCAGCGTACTGGCCTTCGGTTTAGAGGGTCCCTGGTTCGATTCCCGGCCGGGTCGGGGATTTTAACCTTCATTGGTTAATTTCAATGGCTCGGGGGCTGGGTGTATGTGCTGTCCCCAACATCCCTGCAACTCACACACCACACATAACACTATCCTCCACCACAATAACACGCAGTTACCTGCAAATGGCAGATGCCGCCCACCCTCATTGGAGGGTCTGCCTTACAAGGGCTGCACCCGGCTAGAAATAGCCACACGAAATTAATTAAATTAAAGATGTTAGTGCGCAGGCACATGGGAGGAATCCTACGTAAACTATCGGACAGGAAAATTTAATCAGCTCGGTACATTCTTAAGCAAGCGGGATTATAGTTTTTCGTGACTTTTCATCATAGCCACAGGATCTCCAGATTTACACAGAATTCAAAATTCTAAACGCATTTTGTGGGACTCGAACTGCGACCGTCTTGGTGATAGCCCAGTGTCTTAGTGATATACCCTTCAGCAGCATATTATTATTATTATTATTATTATTATTATTATTATTATTATTATTATTATTATTATTATTATTATTGTTACGGAGTTATCCGTGGAAGTCAGAGGTGAAAGAAGGTGAGGGCTGGAATGGGTCTAACTACAAGTTCGAACGATGAATTAAAATTTCAATAAAGGTTATATTTTCAAAACTTAACAATGGTAACATAGAATTTTGAGCGTACAACAAATAACAACAAGTTAAATCAGGTACACAATCAGGAAGTTCAAGATTAGAGAAAAATTTAACCAGTTTCCACTAGGGAAAATAACAAAGAAAATCAGGTACAATGCCGCTTTACAAGAAAAGCACCAGTTAAGTGGTCTTTACAAATTCTGGGCTACGGGCCCAAATTCATCAATCCTTGAGCTCTCAGCTCACAATCACAAAATACCAAAGGGCAGAAAACCCTTAATTACCTGGAGCTCTTGCTCCCACTTAATAATACCAGAAAGAGCGGACCTGCACTCAATTTTACAAGCCTATCAAAGGCCACAACAAACTTCACTTCTATCTGCCCTCAAGGCACACAAAGAAACAGGGGTATTTAATATCCAACCTGCAGGGCCTTCGCATAAAGAAAAAAAAACATCAGGTTAAGTTACTGGCCCAAAGTACAGAAAGGACTGGAGGCGTGAGCTTGCACTCCTAAATACACCTTTTAAAACCTAAGTGGCTCTAGGCCGATACACAGGGACTAATCCCAAGCTAGGGAAGTGACTCGTATGAGAAAACTTTAATACATTAAGGAAGAGAAGAAACGGTTATGAAAACGTAGTCTCTTCAATTTCAAATATGAAGGGGAGCTCGAGAGGGTAAAGCACTCTCTATCCCCGCTTTACAGTAAAAGAGATTTGTAGTTTTGACATAAACTGAAAAGGAATTTACATTTTAAAGAGATGGGTGACATATTAAAATTTCGAACCCTCCCCGAGAGTTAGACTGCTGAGCTAGCAAGAAATAAAGATGTTAAAAGGCCATTACCTTGTTGAAGACCTGCTGTCTGAAGAACGAGGCGCTTCCCGCCCCCTGCTACATATTCACACACTGAGTTAGATGTTATACAAGTGGCCCGGAGACAAGAAAATCAGCAGTTTTTATACCCTCGTGGAAAATTCGAGACCTTTCAAGAATGAGTAGACTCACCTCCCAATTTTTATTGGTAGACTGAGAATTACACATGGAAATTTGAAGAAGAAAGCCATGATTGGAGGAAAATTAATTACAGAAATTACCGATTGGTTAAATTCAAAACAGTCGGAAAGAAAGGATTAATATTGCCAACCCATAAACCGCAGAACAAAATTTAGTAAAGACACAACTGATGAATACAAAATTCTTCAAGAAAGTTCATTCCTTCACACTAGAGTGCATAATCATAGTTTTGTTGGTAGAGACCTCTGTTAGAGAATGTCCACACTTCTTGATCAATGAAAAACAAAAGCAAATCAAAAACACTCAGTGACATCTTCTGATAAACCGTAGAGTTAGTTCAGTTGTTAAAGTTCTGGGTTTCCAGTAGAGAAGTTTCAATTGGCGCAAGGTTTGAACTTGAGTCGCGTAGAGGTGTACCGCCCGGTACAATTATTATTATTATTACTATTATTATTATTATTATTATTATTATTATTATTATTATTATTATTATTATTATCATCATCATACATATTCATCCCGACGGAAATGAGTGTGTTACTTCTTCTTCTTCTTCTTCTTCTTCTTCATCATCTTCTTCTTCTTCTTCTGCTTCTTAATCTGTTTACCCTCCAGGTTCGGTTTTTCCCTCTGACTCAGCGAGGGATCCCACCTCTACCGCCTCAAGGGCAGTGTCCTGGAGCTTCAAACTTTGGGTCGGGGGATACAACTGGGAAGAATGACCAGTACCTCCCCCAGGCGGCCTGACCTGCTATGCTGAACAGGGGCCTTGTGGAGGGATGGGAAGATTGGATGCGACAGGCAAGGAAGGGGGAAGGAAGCGGCCGTGGCCTTAAGTTAGGTACCATCCCGACATTTGAATGGCGGAGAAGTGGGAAACCACGGAAAACCACTTCCAGGATGGCTGAGGTGGGAATCGAACCCACCTGTACTCAGTTGATTTCCCGAGGCTGAGTAGACCCGTTCCAGCGCTCGAACCACTTTTCAAATTTCGTGGCAAAGCCGGGAATCGAACCCGGACCTCCGGAGGTGGCAGCTAATCACGCTAACCACTACACCACAGAGGCGGACCAAAAACCATTTTCAGGGCTGCCAACAGTGGGATTCGAACCCACTATCTCCCGGATGCGAGCTCATAGCTTCGAACCCCTAACCGCGGGGGGAAGGAAAGGGAGTAGCTCCATAATGAGATGGAGAGACTACTTCACCGCAGACCTGAAAGAGCTGCATGTAATGGAAAATGACGAATATGACAGGATGAAATGGAAGAAAAGGATCCGCATCAGGGACTCCGCTACGTAGCAGGACCTACAAGGCTAATGAATAAGAATAAGAAGGTAGACGAAAACTGGATGTCAAATGTTCAGATCACCGCCGTCTCAATCTCTATACAACAACCATGGGTGCAAAATAGAGCACAACACTTTACGAAAGTGGACAACTTACGGAAGTCCGCTGAAGCGTGACGCTCTCGTGTATGACACAACTCATTACAGTTGAAACCCTCGTTGCAGCTATTTGACTTGAAGTGAAAACTAAATTCAAGGCTTGCGAGTACAGCGTCGCCGTGCGAATTGGCCGTGCGGTTAGGAGCGTGCAGCTGTGAGCTTGCATCCGGCAGATGGTGGGTTCGAACCCCATTGTCGGAAGCTCTGAAGATGGTTTTCCATGGTTTCTCATTTTCACACCAGGCAAATGCTGGGGCTGTACCTTAATGAATGATACGGCCGCTTCCTTCCTACTCCTAGCCCTTTCCTATCCCATTGTCGCCATAAGACTTCCCTATGTTGGTGCGACGCGAAGCAAATTCTAAAAAATAAAAAAAATACAGTGTCTTTGAACGCAGTGGTCTGGAAAGGGAAGAGGCCTGGTTAATCACTAACATACATCTTCTTCAGCTTGAAAATTTTGATTTGTAAAATGTCTATTGTGTCTCTGAAATATGATTTAATCAATAATTCCTTTAAATTTTCCATGTTTGGAGGCATAGTTACCTCCAGGATGAGGCAATCAAGATGGAGAGCCTATATTTATTTAACAACTATTCACGTCTGTATAGCACGTCATAATACAGGTCTAACACACTAACTTGTTTACCCATGTTTCGTGTGAATAATTGAAATGACATCTGTCAATGATACTTCAAGACTGAAGATATTTCAGGCGATATAACGCTGGCCTTCTGAGCCCAACTCGGCAGGTTCGACCCTGGCTCAGTCTGGTGGAATATGAAGATGCTAGTATCAGTAGATTTACTGCCACGTAAACGAAATCCTGCGAGACAAAACTCTGTAATCTCAGCGTATTCGAAAACCAAAAATATGCAGTTTGTGGGGCGTAAATTCAATTTATTATTATTATTATTATTATTATTATTATTATTATTATTATTATTTTAAAATTATATTTCAATTCGAAAAGTCCAGCGGACCAGAATGAACGCAACTAGAGTAATTACATGAAAGCAATAGTTGATAGCCGCCTCTGTGGTGTAGTGGTTAGCGTGATTAGCTGCCACCCCCGGAGATCCGGGTTCGATTCCCGGCTCTGCCACGAAATTTGAAAAGTGGTACGAGGGCTGGAACGGGGTCCACTCAGCCTCGGGAGGTCAACTGAGTACAGGTGGGTTCGATTCCTACCTCAGCCATCCTGGAAGTGGTTTTCCGTGGTTTCCCCACTTCTCCTCCAGGCGAATGCCGGGATGGTACCTAACTTAAGGCCACGGCCGCTTCCTTCCCTCTTCCTTGCCTGCCCCTTCCAATCTTCCCATCCCTCCACAAGGCCCCTGTTCAGCATAGCAGGTGAGACCGCCTGGGCGAGGTACTGGTCATTCTCCCCAGTTGTATCCCCGACCAAGAGTCTGAAGCTCCAGGACACTGCCCTTGAGGCGGTAGAGGTGGGATCCCTCGCTAAGTCCGAGGGAAAAACCGAACCTGGAGGGTAAACAGATGATGATGATGATGATGATGAATAGTTGATAAGTACACAATAAAAGTGAAACACTATTGTGCCATCATATTTGCGTAATGTGGTGTACTAGACTTTTTTTTTACGGAAGTGAGAAAACTCCGGAAAGAAGGCTCCTATGGCCTCTTGCATTAGGACTAAATTAAATTACGTCCAAAAGTTCATTTAAAAAGGAAGTAGGTAAGTTTAAGGTAATGCAGGTCCTAATGCATCTTGAAGCTAAACAAACGTATGTCACGTTACTACAAAATGGTTCTAAATATTTTAGGGATCTGTCTATCAGCGTAAATCCAAATACGTTGTTATACCTCTAAACGAGCAATCAAATAATCGGTTCAGGTCCTTGTTGTGGGACACAATGTGCATATCTTGGTTTCTCTTGGCAAAGGCATTGTTAGTGATTCTTTTCAAGACTGAGGGTGTGAAGTGGTATGGTTGCAATAAAGAAAGGATGCCTTTGGGATTCTATTTGACAAAACGAACTTCACGGAAGAATTTCAGTCTGTTGATATGCGGCGAAATATTCGAAAGTCGGTATATGTGCCATTGAATATTCAACGGAGACAAAGTATGAAAAATCAGCTGGTTGAAATATAAAGACTTAATGGCACTTCTACAGTGGATTCCATAGAATTATCCTTCCTACTGCACACATCTACCACATGAAAATGAAGCTGGAGATGGTGCTTGAGGAGTCCTGTTTATCACAAATTGAAAATTAAAATTCACAGTCTGTTTTCAGTTTCAATCAGGTCAGAAATGGAATGAATAAAGCCCCCATCTAGCGGCAAGGAAAGGAACTGTGCCGGCTGCCGAAGCCTTTCACACTCATCTTGGGCAATGATTTATGACTGTCTGAAGAAATGATACTGGAGAGCGTTGCAGGAATGAAAGATGACAGGGGAAACCGGAGTACCCGGAGAAAAACCTCTCCCACCCCCCTTTGTTCAGTACAAATCTCACATGGAGTGTCCGGTATTTCAACCACGGGACCCAGGTGTGAGAGGCTCGCGTGCTGCCGCCTGAGCCACAGAGGCACCTTTTCACCATAGTGTCGAACATCATTATGTATTAATGCTTGTATGTGGTTACTCCACATTGAATTCATTTAATGTTTTCATAATACTGTAAGTCCGGAATATCGAAATAAGCTTAATGCCATATAAACATAAGTCCACCGTCATTTTATGTTTATGGCAATAAAATAATTATTAACCATTTTAAGTGTGAATTATAATAATGAATGTGTTCATTGTTCAAGATTGCACAACATATATCGAAAACAATGGTGAGCATTCATTGCCTAGGTCGCAATGCAGCAAAAATATTCTACAATTGATGTTTTTTCCTCTCTCCTGTAAAATTACGAAAATGTGACTTACGTTGATTTAGCTCTCAGGTAGAGAATTTCATTTACAAGTGGTCGAGAGAGAAAGAGAGAGAGACGAATTGCATCTTAGGGGATAGTTGCCACGTCAGTGAATAAATAAATAAATAAATAAATAAATAAATAATAAATAAATAAATAAATAAATGTTTTCAATTTTGCGGCTGTTATGTTACCGATCCAGGATATATGGTTAGAGTCACTAAAAGGGCCACAAACGATACTTAAAATTATTTGTACTCTGTATAAGACATTATTCTTGATATGTATTGTTCAGCAAGGAGGTAATTATTTTTGTACGATTATATATTTGTGCGCTTTAGTTATTAAAGACATGCTTAATTTTTAATAACTGAGAGCATTAATATTCTGCTGATTACATTTACTTTTTGTGAACTTCTCATATTGTAAACCCCTTTTATTTTTGGTGAGATTTGCCTTTGACAGCCTCTAGATGGGGAAAGCAGAAATAATAATACTTCTCTCTCTCTTCATTGCGAACTATCAGTCATCAATTATTCACCATTGATATAGACTTAGAGCAGTCGCCCAGGTGGCAGATTCTCTGTAAGTTGTTTACCTAGCCTCATCTTAAATAATTTTAAAGAAGTTGGAAATTTAGCGAACACCTCTAATGGTACATTATTCCAAACTCTAATTCCTCTTCCTACGAACGAACAACTGCCCCAGTTTACCTTCCTGAATTCCCACTTTATCTTCATACAACTAAATCCTACTTCTAAAATCTCCATTCAAGCTTATTCTTTTGCTATATCATCTCATGCCATCTCTCCACTGATAGGGCGGAATATGCCGCTTAGTTGAACAGTTCAAGCAAGTTACTTTACGTCGCACCGACACAGATAGGTCTTATGGTGACGATTGAGACAGGAAAGGGTTAGGAGTGGGAAGGAAGCGGCTGTGGCCTTAATTTAGGTATAGCCCCAGCATTTGCCTGGTGTGAAAATGGAAAACCACGGAAAACCATTTTCAGGGCTGCCGACAGTTGGGTTCGAACCTACTATCTCCCGAATACTGGACACTGGCCGCACTTAAGCGACTGCAGCTATCGAGCTCGGTAGTGGAGTAGTTCACACAGCCTTAAGTTTGCAATATGTTTGTAACACTACTCTTTCGTCTGAAAAGTTACATCAAAATATTTATTAAACATGTCGTTGTCAGTATGAATATATTTGTTAAAGAATTAATAACAAGCGAGGTACGAAGGTCTCCCTCTATGTAGTGTTGCTACCAACCACGCCACGTGAGGATTAATAGAAAAGCAAGCTTGTGCTGTGAGGGCAGGAAACCACCCTATACCTACGCAATAACGCCTAGTTACCTAACCTTATAGATCTAGTGTGTTTGTATGGGCTCCTTGATGCCCACAACACAAACATATACGTCTCCATGTCCTATGGGACATTTGTTGCAGGATTTGTGGGACGAAGGTCTCTTCTAGAGACCTAGTTAGCGTGTTGACCTTTGGTCAAGGTTGACCCGGTTTCGATTCCCGGAAGTGTTGGAGATTTTAACCTTCATTGGTTTAATTCCGATGACTCGGAGGCTGAGGGTGTGTGCCTTCTTCATAATTACAATTCATCATGGGTAGGACCCTATCTTCATAGACGCGCTGGTCGCCTATACGGCGTCAACTCGAAAGTCCTGCACCAGGCCTTCTCCGAGGACCCACTTCATTATTATTATTATTATTATTATTATTATTATTATTATTATTATTATTATTATTATTATTATTATTAGCCTTCGTAACTTGTCGGTGTTGTAGCGGTGCGAAGACACACGTTCCTAGGTGCACTGCGCGGTGGTCACGTTAATGGTGCTTGCTGGTCAGTAAACCGTGGCAAATACAGCACCCTGCAAAATGTTCATTTAACATTTCGCACGCGGTCAAGGAGACATCTTGCAACCAAATATAATTTTCTACAGCTGAGGTATTAGCCACGTCTCCAATATTTTTTAATAAGCTGCAATATTAACGGGCCTATCGAAAGAATAAGAAACAAACAGGATAGTTGTTGTCATACCCACCACATCATAACAAGATATAGATAGATTCTGTTCAAGTTCAATCATAAAATGGCGGGCTTCTTTGGGGCAGAACACCATGTACTGTAGTTATACTTCGCAAACTAGGACAGATGACGTACTCATCACTGAATAGAACTTCCAAGTGGGTGTCTTAACGCGGAAATACGTTCAATGATACTGTATTTACAGTATGCTGTATATTGTCGATCAAACTCGCCATCTGACAGTTCATTGGCGAACGTCGGGCGAAATGCCTTTAGATACATATCTTTCTTCCTGTGATCTCTCATGGTTGACCGTAATATCCTAAGTTCGGCGGCTCGTTTCCTCGTCGACTTAACGGAGGAACTTGCAAAGAAGGTGCCTACCGCTTCACAGGTTCAAAAGCGTGATACCTTGCGACCCCTCCCCGGTCTGACTTTGCAAGTTTTTTACGTCTCACCGTCACAGATACTCGTACGACTTATGGCGACGATAGGACAGGAAAGAGCTAGGAGTGTGAAGGGCCTTAATTAAGGTACATTCCCTCTATTTGCCTGGTGTGAAAATGGGAAACCACAGAAAACCATCTTCAGGGCTACCGGCAGTGGGGTTCAAACCCACTATCTCCCGAATATTGGATACTGGCCGCACTTAAGCAACTGCAGCTATCGAGCTTGGTCCCGGCCTGTCTCTGAGTCAAGAAGGAACGCAGGTTTCTTCCAATCCAGTCCAAGGATGAATCTTTTTAAACCGTTCCAAAAACACTCGTAATATGGGGTACTGTCTCACCTGTGTGCGGCATTTCATGTACCCATACATTCGCTACTTATCTCTCTTCAACGGGGAAACTTTATATATCTGCGAACCTACTGCAGTAACACTGCAACTAAACAGAAAACCACTCAACGCAAGATTATCTATTGGTCGTTTGCTTAGTAGAGCTACCGCGTGTTGGCTATTCTTGCAAGACACAGAGATATATTGTTGCATAGGGGTGCGGCGACGTCTCGTCCATCCTGTAGTTTTACTTGACTGTTCATATCGTATTCATGGCCACCGTGCATGCCGTTTTACATGCAGTCCTAACCACTAAGACGTTACTTTTCATTTTTTTAAATTCTACACGCATTCGATCTATGCTGCCTTCGTGTAAAGCTAGTAAATATGTCACTTATCTATCCCCCAGCTTCCTCCTTCCAACTTTCATAAATATTAGAACTACAGAACAGACAAAGATTCATTTCATAATATAATATATTATTTCCTCTTTATAATAACATCTCTGGCGACACTAGAGAACAGCACAGACACTAGTTCCTTCTGCAGCCTTCCGCAATTCGATCACATTTACATCATAGACTCCCCTTTTCGCCGATCTTGGTGTATTGTTCCATACAACTCGTCTTAACGACAGACAAGGAAAGAAAGAAAGAAAGAAAGAAAGAAAGAAAGAAAGACATATAGACATGCTAATGAATCTGGTTAAACAGTAAGGTTTGGTCAGGAAGTTGAACAAGCGTCTGTTCAGAAATCAACCCTCAATAGCAATCAGTGGTCAAGGTTGTAACAGGGACTTACCCTAACCAATAAGCTCGTTTCTTTAGTCAAGGAGGAGTATTACTACGACCTTCCTCCAGGAGCACTCATTATGGAACAATAATCAGTTTAGCCATGAAGGACAAGGTGATGGTCATTCTAAGTGAGAGAGGTAATTACATTGGGTTTGTGTTGATTCAAGGTCTTGATGTCATCCATCCGTGTCAAGTACAGCTACTGTGTGTTCGTGAGACTACCATGGTTGCCATTTTCAAGAATATCTTGTTATTTGTTCAATGTTTCAGAACGTCAAGGTAATATGTAACAGAAGAAAATCACTCCAGTGGAATTTGTCAACATCTTCCTCTCTCTTTCCTGGATTTGCAGTCGTGTACTTCTTACTGTCCAAATATGTCTCTTCTTCCTCGTAGAACTATCGACAAGACCAGAGATCGATATTCGTGTAACTTCCCCTGTAGGAATCTTGTTCAGCTTCTGCAGACATCTTACATTAAACACTTTGCATTGGTCCATAGTGTTTGCAACGACAAGGCTGTTAGAATTATACACGTAATTAATTAGGAATTCAGGAAACCGCACGCCTTGATGATAATTTTAAGGCATGTTCAGAGGAGAGAAAAGAGATGGATTTGTAGACATAAGGTAATTTAGAGGTGGTTTAGAAGGTAACAAGGTCTAAACCTGGAACCTACTTGGATATACATAGTAGTCGTATGTTGAACCGGATCGAAGAATAATATTATGAATCCTGTAGTGCTCTGCGTCACCGCAAGATAGCAGCACAGTCGGAAAGTCTTACGTGGTGCCACCACCATCATCAGTAGCTCTACAGCAGAGTGTGTGGAACTCCGCTTCCCGCAGGACTTTCCTCCAAGCTTACAAACCCTTCAAAATTGTTTCCTGTTCTTCATTACAATTCTTTTCATATCTTCTCCATTAGGTCTTCCACAACTTCCTTTCCCTTCTGGTGTGTATTTCATGTTCTTAAGCATGTCCTCGTCGTTTTTTCCCCCTTGTCATTCCCTACCTGTCGTAGCCAACTCATTGTAATTGATGTCATAAGGCCAGTCGGTCTGCGCAGTTGGTAAGTATCTTAGTATGAACTGTATTTTCTCTGTACTGTATTACACAAATTACAAATTAACCCTGCAATTAATAAAATCGTAAAGAAACATAAGAGGACTGAATGTTGGGCGGGAGTACAGAACTCGAATATGTGGACTTTTTAAGTACTTAGCATGTGTATTCTTCGAGGATGGTATTTTACTAAATTATGACGAGATAAAAGCTAAGTTACTAATGAACTCGATAAATAAAAGTCCGTATAAACCGATTTTGTCACCTCATAGATGTATCGTATCGTATCGTATCGTAATCTGTTTACCCTCCAGGGTCGGTTTTTCCCTCGGACTCTGCGAGGAATCCCACCTCTATCGCCTCAAGGGAAGTGTCCTGGAGCTTCAGACTCTGGGTCGGGGGATACAACTGGGGAGAATGACCAGTACCTCGCCCAGGCGGCCTCACCTGCTATTCTGAACGTGGAGATGGGAAGATTGGAAGGGATAGACAAGGAAGAGGGAAGGAAGCGGCCGTGGTCTTAAGTTAGGTACCATCCCGGCATTTGCCTGGAGGAGAAGTGGGAAACCACGGAAAATCACTTCCAGGATGGCTGAGGTGGGAATCGAACCCACCTCTACTCAGTTGACTTCCCGAGGCTGAGTGGACCCCGTTCCAGCCCTCGTACCACTTTTCAAATTTCGTGGCAGAGCCGGGAATCGAACCCGGGCTTCCGGAAGTGGCAGCTAATCACACTAACCACTACACCCCAGAGGCGGACATAGATGTTGTACTATTAGAAAATGAAGTTATGAAATAAGTAGGTAAATTTTCCTATGCAGGTAGAAAATCTTCCTCTAACAGCTATTTTAGGGAAAAGTTTTATTTTGTTAAACGTGTGACCCTGAGGTTTATTGATCACTAGGAGGTCTTGCCATACCAGAGGTGTAGATGTTGCAATCAATGAAACGTGTCGCATCATCACAGGCTGTCTAAGGCCTACACCGCAGAAACATTGTACTGTCTTGCTGGCATCGCACCTCCTGATATCCGAGGTGAGATAGCAGCTCGTAAGGAGAAAACCACATCATTAAAATCTCAAACTCATCCACTGTATTGATTCCAACCAGCACCATGACGGTTAAGTTCAAGCAAAAGTTTCTTGAAGACCACAGAGAAACTTGAAGGAACTCAACAGCACGCAAGACTCGCTTTGTGGTGAGCTAGGGTTGAGCATCTTGTATGACGGAAAACACCCTGTGAAGAATTACCAGCTGGGCATATGGAGTACTGGACAACTTGGAGATATCTAAATAGGCTGCACGCAGGGGTTACTTGGTGCAAGAATGAGCTGCACAAGTGGGATGCTCTGTGGATTCTGTTTTATGTGGCTGTGGTGAAGTGCAGAGCATGGTCCATCTCCTAGATTGTCACCTTCGTCCTACCACATGTACTGATAAAGAGCTGCTTGAGGCAACAAGGAATGCACTCGACGTTGCTAAATTCTGATGCACCACAGTATGAACCTTTGGCACACAATTTATTTTTATTTATTTTCTATACACATTCTTGTAAGTCTTTATATGTAACTATGCTTCTGACGCGATATAAATAAAATAAACTAGAATAGCAAACTATATTGGAAACAGTCTTCGTTTGAATTTAAAAGGCATGCGTGCGTTGGGGGGAATAAATGTTTTTACGGACTGGGCTGATTGGCCCAGACTGTAGGAGCATTGGCATACCGTACCCAAGTTGACAGGTTCAACCCCGGCTCAGTCCTGTGATATTTGAAGGTGCCCAAATACGCCAGCCTCATATAGGTAGATACGGTATATCGAGAAAAAATCAGGCACCTCGTAAATGTAGTTGGTGGGACAAACAAATCTATTATTATTATTATTATTATTATTATTATTATTATTATTATTATTATTATTATTATTATTATTATTATGAGTAATAGTTCTGGTACCTTTATTCGTGCTTAGTATGTGGAGAGGCATGGTAGTTGGTGTTAAGAGTCCTAAGAGATTTTTATCTTCGCTATGGTCACTGAAAATACCGTCTACACGCAGGTAAACCTTGAAGAAACGATTGTTGATGTTAGTTAATTCTTCATTAGCAACTGAGAAAATCGCCTTTCTTCTAACCTGCGTAGTTATTGTTGATATTCATATCGATCTTGTGCATGTGGATAACATTTTAATGCGTCTTAACTGTCGCTCCAGTCTTGCTTCTCCTACTTCTACAAGCCTCACAGCACGTACGTACCGATTGAGTTTCAGTACATGAAAATGTATTGCAAATTTTAAAGCACTGAAAACAGCTGCCAACAGTCAGAGTACGTAAGCCCCTCATTATTATATTTATAATTTGACGGAATAGTAATGCT
Organism: Anabrus simplex; assembly: GCF_040414725.1. NCBI lineage: Eukaryota > Metazoa > Arthropoda > Insecta > Orthoptera > Tettigoniidae > Anabrus > Anabrus simplex. Next base: position 372,769,935 of record NC_090265.1, on the reverse strand, counting down.
ATTAAGGGCTGGGGTAAGTGAGACAGACGGCAGAAACGTTGGCCATCGCAACCCAAACTGACGGAAATACACATGCAGTAATATTACGTTACCACCAAATATTCCAGCACAAATAATGTGATCTTTCAGAAGTTCGTGAACTGTTGGAAATGCATGCACATGCTTCACTAGGGCATCAACCCACGCTATTAACTTTCTGTTTCAGACATGTTTTGCTTTAGGTACGTTTCACATTAAGCCGCAGGTAGAATTAGAATTCAGAATCGATGGTATTTTGAAAACACAATGACCAGTTCAGCCACCAGGTAAAAATGTAGCTGTTATTACTGTAGATAATACTGGGGTAGTTTGATCCCTGTTTCCCTTTATCATACGATGCAGTGTCAAGTAAGCAAACGTTTCAAATCACCTGCTGGTCCCTTTAAAAATAAATACCACTGTTTTTCTGTAGGTTACATGTTTGGTTTTCTTATACTGTATCAAGGACTCGTTGATATACTCGATCGGAACAAATACTTTGGACATATACGACGTGAAAGTGATGAAAATCATGGATCTCGGGAACATTCATGATTAATTTAAGTGTGAATGTTTTGCCGGAGCTATCAAATTCATTGTCCTCCATTTCCTGTCTATGGCTAGTGGCCTTAGCTTTGGGAGTGAATTCATAGATTGTGTGCCTACTGATTTAGGCCTCCGAATTTCTGTGGTACATTCGCACAACACCCGGAAGGTTCTCATCGCACACTGTATGTTCTGAAAATTGACGCGAACATTTCGATCTCTGCATTCTTGATCGACCATCCTCGCTAAAAACACTACTAGATTAAATCAGCTGGTCAACATTGAACAGCCCGGAGAAGGCAAATAATGAAATGGACGCAGACGTGGAGAGAGACACGAGTGCAGCGATGCCCAAGCCCGATGTCATAAACGTGAGACAACACACACTGATATAGAACAAGGATCGTTGCTTAGATATCGCTTCAGGCAAAAATTCGGTGCTTCTCAATATCCTCTACGGTAATTATGGTGAGGAATTTTAATTTTCTAACATTTACTACGAAGAGGCAATACAGTTCAAACACAGTGTAATCGTAGAGGATTTACAGAAGACTGCGTGCCACACCTGGCTATGAATTCAAAAAGGGAATATGCAACACATTCTGATACTTGAATAACACTGAAAGCATAACAGCGTATGATCTAGATCCTCGAGTTCCTCGGCGAATGCGTTCCTGAAGTCCATTCCAGAGTAAGAGGAAGAAGGATATCTTCGTGATGATTTGGTTCGCATGTGTACTTGAGATTCATGTATTGGATCGTGCCATGTATCTCGCTATGTGACTCTTTCTACCAGTCCCTTCACGTTATAAGTGATGCTGTGACAGTTTGACCGATGTGAGATGCAATCTAATTGCCGTGAGGGAAAGTACTGATGAGCATTCTAGGATTTAGCTGGAAATTGGCTTGAAATAGGGAACAATTGAAAGGTCTTGCTTCCTTACTAAGTGAACGAACTATGTAACCCTTCACTATGATGCTCTTTGCGTGCTAGCAATGAGCTGGGTAAGATCTGGTAGCACAACTATAATGGAAGAATACGAAGTACCAAAATACTAAAGGCTTCATGAATTTTATCCTTATCTTATTTCGTTATGTTGTCCATAATTACAAAATAAATGATAAACGGGTGAACTAGAACCATGAATCGAATTTCGATTGGGAGATTTGAGAGATTACATGAGGAAATTTCCTATTCATCTTCCATATGCCTACCTTACAATGTACACCATAGAATCAACCCCACAAATGAAGCATACTCTCGTCGCCGTAAGACCTATCTGTGTCGGTGCGACGTAAAACAACTAGCAAAAGAAAAAAGAAAAAAAGCATACTCTTACTGTTGGAAATTTCAATTCATTTGCACTTGTGATGATAGGCAGGCATAAGAAACCAAAGCATACGCAAACAGACTACGACAGACCTAATCTTCCAAGATTTGAGGAGTGGAACTTCAGAAATCTAAGTAAATCCCTACACGGGAGAACCTCATACATACATGCATACATACTGCACAGTACTTATTTACTTACGTACGTACATTCACATATTTAATGTATGTTATTTTGTTTATATGCTCTTGTTAACCAAGAATTATCGTTATTGACACCTCACCAAAACGGAGACTGTTTCAATCCCAGACGGAGCACATATTTTTGAAACGAAAATCATGTCTTGGTGGTTCGGATTCTACGCAAAACGGGCTACGATCGCAGTATCTGCGATCACGTATAACTACAAGCTTCCTTGCCTTGAGAGTTGATACCCGTTCGGAAAGAAACCTGTACTATAGGAATATCTCACATCTACTTGTACATAAATGACAATGTTGTGGATAAATGTACTGTAAGTTAGTTTTACATATGACTTCTACAATCCCTCCGGTCACCATTCATGAAATATTTCAGTTAGGAAACTGGACCCTTCCCTTTCTTTACAGAGCAGCACACGCTTGTATGTCGACATGTATAATGCCATACGGGTGGAGTAATAGTTCTGTGGTGCGGAACAGTGGACCGGTAAAGTCACAGCTGCATGTCTCAATCTTGATTGAGTCTGATAATATCCCGCAATCATAGCGGTAGAAAGTATATTTACATCTTAATGAATTAGTCCGTTATTTGTAGACAACAGGAATTCCATCACGGATAGTGATATGCTGTTGGTTTTGACCTCCAATTACTTGAAGGTTTCTGCTGAGAATAACAACGTGTGTCAAATGGCACTGACCTCACCGCTCAAGGAGAATGTAATACAACCAACAGTTGTTACATTCAGCAATAAATTTGTTTTATATCTAACAACATTCTCATCTGTTGACAGGTGAGGCACCCCAACAGCAAGAAAATTGTCATTTAGTGTTATTTCACGAAAGTATGACCTACATTTAAAACGCCTTCTTCACAGAACAAATAAAATTGTATAGGAGTGTTTTCTGTAAAAGTGTGTCAACTCCTTTTCTCGATGCTAGGTTCAAATCAAAGACATAGCCAAGTTCGAATCCACTCCTATATGCACATAAATAATGTGATAGGGAGTTAAAAAAAATATCATGTACAAAAATTAATAATAACCTAGCTCAGGGCATGCTAGGGGCTACCTAACCGAAGAGGTAAAGGCACGCTAACATCACCCGGAAGAACGTAGATTCGATGCCCCTGTTAGAAGTCGAAAAAATTAGAAACGAGATTTCCATATCTGGTGAGGCATATGGCTCTAAATTTCACTCAGCCGTCATCAAAAATGAATGAGAAGTTAATTTCTGGGAGTGGAGGTGGCCGGGAATAGAGTTAACCACTCCATCTCATCTAGTGCCGAGGTTACGAGCAGTGGAAAACTTTTATGTTTCTCTCCTAAACGTACCTTCATGATCCTGTACGGAGTTAGCTTTGCATTGCTTTGCATAGTGTGTAGTCCTCAGAGTCGAGAGGTGATAAACTATGTCACTTCAGTTCAGCAGTAGATCCGAAGGCACGATTAAAAAGAAATTAGCCCTTAAGGCCACCTGGTGAAAGCAGACCACATGACATCCAAATTAAGGCATGCCACACCACTAATGTCAGGTAAGCAATCAACGCGTCGTACTGTGCTGCGTTACGTAGCACTCTAGGTAAAGAAAATACAAGCGATTTGTTTGTGCGGAAATTTTACACAAAAACTTTTCGTATCGGCACTGGACCGTGCATCAAAAGTTTATTCATTCGATATGAGCGTTAGTCAACAATTTGACCATTTAGATAGAGTTAAAACAATTTGTATGAAGCCGAAAGAGGGTTTTTGCAGAATTTCCCGGGGAATTATAATGACCGCTTTGTCAAGGTTTCACGTTTACGCTATTAAGTAGGAAATTCAGCGTATATTTCTAATCTTCGCAGTGTTTGTTCCGCACGAATGTGCAGGATGTGTTTTATAGTAATAATGTTTGGGGACTTATTGGGTTTTATTAATGATGGAGTTGTATGAAGGTAACATAAATGAACTCGGAAAGAAAGCTTTTTTCAGTGCGTCTCGTCGATAGTAAAAAAAATCAGAAATTAAAATAAACTAGAGGACCCTCGCTACGGTTCGTTAAAAATAGGTCGTGGTTTCCTATTTTGTTTTTGCTAGTTGTTTTACGTCGCACCGACACAGATAGGTCTTATGCCTACGATGGGAAACTGAAGGGCTAGGAGTGGGAAGGAAGCGGCCGTGGCCTTAATTAAGGTACAGCCCCAGCATTTGCCTGGTGTGAAAATGGGAAACCACGGAAAACATTTTGAGGCCTGCCGACAGTGGAGTTCGAACCTGCTATCTCCCGAATACTGGATACTGGCCGCACTTAAGCGACTGCAGCTATCGACCTCGGTGGTTTCCTATTTTCACACCAGGCAAATGCTGGAGGTGTACCTTACTTAAGGCCACGGCCGCTTCCTTTCTACTCCTAGGCCTTTCCTATCTCATCGTCGCCATAAGACCTATCTGTGTCGGTACGACGTAAAGCCAATTGCAAAAAAAAAATTAGGTCAGGTAACTGGTCTTGACATGCCTGCCGTAGTCATATTGGTCATATTGTTTTGCCTGCCCTTTTCAGTCGTTTTATGGACATTTCGTAAGAAGCGCGTTATGACATGGCGCAGTTCGTAGTCACAATTAATCCATTATGACGTCATCATGCCGTCTGTTTGGTAAAAACTCTACCCATATATTCGCCTTTTCATCCTGCAGTTCTTGATATAAAGCTTATTATTGAATCATAGAAGACAATGGTATTCTTATCGCAGTTCTTCTATCTAGAACGGTTGTTTTGTGAGCTCATAGGTTAGTCTCGAAGGAGTGAGGGGTTGTTTTTTTTTTTTTTAGGCAGAGTTTCAAAGATACATAGCCTTCACTCTTTCTGGTGTAGCTAGGTTATCCTTCGATAGATAACGTTTAAGGTGTATGTCATGATGGGGTCTCTTCGTAGGCAGACTCTTTCTCTTAGCAGCATGTGCGTTATTAAGAACGCTCTGTCATCTGTTGAATATATTTGGAAGCTGGGAAGGGATAGAGAATCAAAGAGTATCTACCAGGGAATAGTATTCCTCCAGGATCAGAGGAAGTGCATACTGTCTGGTCTCTTCGTAGGCAGACTCTTTCTTTTGTTTGCTTGTTGTTTAAAGGGGCCTAACATCCAGGTCATCGGCCCGACTTTTTCTCTTAGCAGCATGTAAGTTATTAAGAACGCTCTGTCATCTGTTGAATATATTTGGAAGCTGGGAAGGGATAGAGAATCAAAGAGTATCTACCAGGGAATAGTATTCCTCCAGGATCAGAGGAAGTGCATACTGTCTAGTCTCTTCGTAGGCAGACTCTTTCTCTTAGGAGCATGTAAGAAATTAAGAACGCTCTGTCATCTGTTGAATATATTTGGAAGCTGGGAAGGGATAGAGAATCAAAGAGTATCTACCAGGGAATAGTATTCCTCCAGGATCAGAGGAAGTGCATACTGTCTGGTCTCTTCGTAGGCAGACTCTTTCTCTTAGCAGCATGTGCGTTATTAAGAACGCTCTGTCATCTGTTGAATATATTTGGAAGCTGGGAAGGGATAGAGAATCAAAGAGTATCTACCAGGGAATAGTATTCCTCGAGAATCAGAGGAAGTGCATACTGTCTGGTTTGACCGGTAGTAATCAAACATGGTTGCATGCAATGACATCACCAAGGATGAAAATCTATCTATAATATTATAAAAGGAAGTGTTTGTCTGTCTGTGTGTGTGTGTGTGTGTGTGTGTGTGTGTGTGTGTCTGTCTGTGCGCGATGCCCAGCAAAATCTACAGCACGTAGAGATCTCAAATTTTGAACATAGGTAGATGGAAAGGGGTCCGAATGCACCTCGAAGCCGGAATTTTCATTTTCGCTTTCGTTGGTGAGTTATGAACGAAAAGCCATCGGAAAACGTGCATTGGGATATGACAATCCAACGTGCTGTAACCAAGATTAAATGCATAGAGTCGCTGTCGCTAGGCAACGTACATAAGATAGGTAGAGAACACAATATTCAAGGAGCCATTTTACGTCCAGGACGTAGGAAGCTGTTTTTGGTCTTATATGGTGGGAGGGCATATGATTCGTCCGTCGGATCGGGACGTTAAGTCATGAGCTCTTCGAGAGGAGTGTGCTATGTGCCGGCGCCGGGTTTCATCCTCTTCATTCTTGCTATCATATATCATGTCATTCATTTCTTTCAACAAGCAACTTTTACAAGAATTACCCGATGTTCTACACAGTTACAAGTCTATCGACTATACGGCAGAGCTTCGAAAGACCTGGAGTCACCTGGAGTACCCTCGACATCTTATAGGGGACAATTGTGGCACCAATTATCCTTCTTAAGTATAAGACCTGCCCTCTGCAATGAACACGGCTCTGAAACTGATGACTAATATTATTGAAGCCATTCTCATGATTGGGCATGCGGCGAGCGAAGTAATATTCATTCCTCGGATTCGAATAATTTCTTCGGATATACAGTTTAAGTACAGATGTCTGCAGTGTCCAAAATAAAATAAATAATGTAATAATAAAGCAAGCATAATCTTCTTCTTCTTACTATCATACTATGTATAAAAATGCATGTATGTATGTGTGTAAATGACACATCTCCTCCTAAACCACTGGAGCAATTTCAATCAAATTTTGAACACTTATTATTTGCCATCTGAAAACGAGCACTGTGGGGGTAAGCCACCACTAGCCCCCTTAGGGGTGGGGTGCTAGGGGTTCATATAAAAACATAATAGAAAATAGGGTCGAATCCATAATTTTGGGGGTCGCTGATGTGAATAGTGGCACTTCGGATTTTTTAAAAGTCAAATTTCTGCTCCCATTTGGATGGGGGGCGAGGGGGGGACTGATGATGGATGTATGTGTGTAAATGACACATCTCCTCCTAAACCACTAGAGCAATTTCAACCAAATTTTGAAACTTATTCTTTGCTATCTGGAGACGTGCACTGTGGGGGTAAGCCACTTCTAGCCCCCTTAGGGGTGTGTGGTTAGGGGGTCAGGAAAAAATAATCGAAAATACTGTCGAATACATAGTTTTCGGCGTCGTCGAGGTGAATTATACCCTCCGGATTTTTAGAATCAGGAGAACCACGTGGGGGCAAGACAGCCCAGGAAACCTTAGGGGCGAGGGGGGGGGCAAGGGGTCAGATATACAAATTAACGAAAATAGTGTCGAATCCATACTTTTCGGGGTCGTTGAGATGAATAGTGACACTCCGAGTTTTTTAAAGTCCAAGTTCAGCCCTCTTTGGAGGGTGAGGGGGGACTGATATATAAAAATAAACGAAAATGGATGTATGTATGTATGTTTGTAAATGATACATCTCCTTCTAAACCACTGGAGCAATTTCAGTCAAATTTTGAACACGTATTATTTGCTATCCGGAGACGAGCACTGTGAGGGTAAGCCACCTCTAACCCCCTTAGGAGTGGGGGGGGGGGTTAGGGGGATCAGGTGAAAACTAATCAAAAATAGTGTCAAATCCGTAGTTTTTGAGGTCGCTGAGGTGAATAGTGACACTCCCGATTTTTTTAAAGTCAAATTTCTGCTCCCATTTAGGTGGGGGGCGAGAGGGGACTAATGATGGATGTATGTGTGTAAATGCCACATCTCCTCCTAAACCACTGGAGCAATTTCAATCAAATTTTGAACACATATTATTTCCTATCTGAAGACGAGCAATGTGTCGGTAAGCCACCACTAGCCCCCTTAGGGGTGGGGGTAAGGGGTTTCAGGTAAAAACATAATAGAAAATAGTGTCGAATCCATAGTTTTTGGGGTCGCTGAGGTGAATAGTGGCACTCCCGATTTTTAAAGTCAAATTTCTGCTCCCATTTGGGTGGGAGGCGATGATGATGGATTTATGTGACACACCTCCTCCTAAACCTCTAGAGCAATTTCATTCAAATTTTGAAACTTATTCTTTACTATCTGGAGACGAGCACTGTGGGAGTAAGCCACCTCTAGCCCCCTTAGGGGTGGGGGTTAGGGGTGTTAAGTAAAAGAATAATCAAAAATAATGTTGAAGCCATAGTTGTCGGGGTCGCTGAGATGAATGGTGAGACCCCGAATATTTTACAAGTCCAAGTTCATTCCCCTTTCTGGTGGGGGATAAGGGGATTCAGATTTTAAAATAATCCAAAATAGTGTCGAAGCCATAGCTTTCTGGGTTGCTGAGATGAATAGTAACACTCCCGTTTTCTTAAAACTCAAAGTTTAACCCCCTTTATGGGGGAGGGGAGTGAGATATAATAATAATCGAATATACTGCCTAATCCATAGTTTTCCGGGTCGCTGAGATGAATAGTAATATTCCGGATTTTTAAAGTCCAGCTTCAGCCCCCTTTGGCATAGAGGTTGAGAAAGGGTGAAAAAATAAATTGTCAAAAATGACCCCCTTTGGCATAGAGGGTGAAAAAATAAATTGTCAAGAATGCCCAAGGTAATAGACGTGTGTATGTTCCAGTATGACTTTCAAGTATGACTTACTGCCTAGAAAACATACTGTGGGAGTAAGACGCCCCTAGAACCACTTCGGAAGCGGGTGAAATATATAATCCATATTAATAAATAGAAGTCGGTTTGGCGCGATATATATATACTGTACTATATATCAATTAAGGCTTAATTAATGAGACCATTCTAGGCATCCTAGAAACTTAAAACTTGCTACCAGACAACCTGATGACTTGAGGATCCCTAGAAAAATCTAAAATTCTCAAAATTTTCTGAGAGGGACACGTTGGGAGTTTCAAATCTGCATAAGAACACAGTCGGTGATATTTATCCAGAACGATAACCTATAGGTTTCATGGGCTTAAAAGTTTCCTCCCCCATATCAAGATGGCAACACAATCTCCCAGACAAGTTAGAAAATAGAAATTTGGCAAAATTTTAGCTTTTTGCCTGTAACCGATGGAAATTTTCGAGATGTTCAAAAAATGTATTTTCTACCCCACAAAAATATCGAAATATCGAGGCAATTTTAATGACGGTGCAGACCTTCCTTTCGAGGTATTTGGTAGCTAAACGGTAAGTCGTATCACAAAACGGATGGCAAAATCTCGGTTCAATTTGGAGTGATTTACAACTTTGGTCCTATGACTTTTTGTCGTATCTCTATCCCTTATGATAAATTTGGCTCTATTTCTGGATTTACCTAAATTTTGCACTTTGTACACGTATAACTGATGGTTTGAGTCACTTATAGGAAAGATGGGATCAAATTCTATGTTTGAAGCTGTCGCATAAGTATCTGAAAATTAATTCACTGTGTGAAAACCTTACACAAATTTCACCCTATTCAACGTTTCTAAATTCTTGCCTTTAAATAGATGAGATACGAGGAAATATCATAGGGCCAGCCATTTAAATAGCTAAAATGAGGCCAGAGTCGTCTTTTTATACAATCCGTTTTTCAATATGAATGAACCGTTTAGCAGCAGTTATTCTGTAAATGAAGGTGAACATGCATATACTTCCGTATGTCGATCTACATTTATTAATTTAAGTCGATTTGTAGTGATCTAGAAAGGGGTGTGTCTTACATTGTAATTAATACTTTATAAATCAATAGTGACTCTCAGCAGGAGGGCGTCTGCTGTTGTAATTAGTACTTCCCACATCGACTTTAACTAGCAATAGGAATGGGGTAGTTTTCCAACGCCTGTGTACCATTGTAATGCATAATTCCCTTCTTGATTTGACTAGCAGAAGGCAAGGGAGCGTGCATTTTTAAAACTCTTTTACCTGATTCTCTTTATCATTAGATATAGATGCCCCCGATTATAAACAAATTTACCCATCAAAATGTGACTGACGTTACGCATAGTGAATTGCGGCAGACAAGTGGACCTGTCGTTATCATCACAACACTGCAACTCGCACTTCACATTGGAAACAACATCTGCGGACCTCCCTATGCTTTTTCTTGGATAACACCAAGAGACATGCAATTTAAAAAAATATATTCACTTCATGTACAGCAATTTACTTCGATATCCGTATACATTGTAGAATACCGTAGCGAAGCACGGGTACATTTGCTAATCAAATATATCACAAAGTGTTAGTCGCTTAGCAACAGAATGTATTGCGGGTTAGGGTAAGCCTTAGCCTGCAATTATTGGAGTGATCATTTAATGATTTGTTTTTACGATTACTCAAAGTTGGACGAACTTGGAAACTTATTAATGCCTCGTACTTCACCGGCAAGTAATTCTGGAGAGAGTAAAACAGAAATTAAGCAAATCGGTCCAGTAGAACGGAACGGAACGGATTTGCCAAATGTGATTTTAGTAAACTCTTTTAATAATATATAGATAACATAGTAATTCCTCTGAAAATCACTAAAAAGTGGCAGAAGGCACAAAGAAGGGAGGAGGACATAAATCCCGGAGGTTCCACCAGCAGAGACTTGCATACAATGTTGTTGCTTACATCTGATCCACTAATAAAGTACATAAAGTTCCCTTAAATTTGTCCACGTGTTTAATTCCAGGAACACTTGAGTAACTGGATTAGCCCCAAGCTTCTATCTTCATAAATGAAACAGATCAAACTGATAATGATTGCACTCCTCGTGACTCCATGTACGAATCAGATGACGAATGAACCTTAAGCTCTTTGTCCGACTAAGTGAGTATTACTGGTGAACACTTCGACTTATTATGTTCCATGTTACTATGTAAGGAATGAAATGTCAGTTCGTTCGAAAATTTGATTAAACGGACTAAGTTGTTTTTATTCATTTGTTTTCTGTTTCGAATAAACGGTGGTCAAACTAATGCTATACCTGTTTGTGTATTGCAGTTCTGTTATAACCCTACCCAACATACCATACTTTTAGGCTTACGCAAATGAAAATTCATATGAATATTCAGAGCCTGTTTCCATTCATTCGACTGGGTCAGGGTTGGAATGAATGAATGAAGCCCCCATCTAGCAGCGAGGATAAGAATTGTGGCGGCTGCCGAAGCCTATCGCACTCCTCTGAGGCAATGATTAATGACTAATAGATTAAATTAAATGTGGAGAATGTTGCTGGAATGACTGAAAACAGGGAAACTCTGTCCCGCCTCCGCTTTTCCGGCACAAATCTCACACAGAGTGACCGGGATTTGAACCACGGAACCCAGCGGTGAGAGGCCGGCGCACTGCCGCCTGAGCCACGAAGGCTCTGAAAACTCCTATACTCCTGAGATACCACGTATGAATTCAGTGACCTTGAACATATAATAAAACAATATTTTTAATGAAACATGTCCCTTTTCATCGGACGTGCTGACACAAACAGTACAACGAGCTCCCGGGCATCGAACAAGGTTGCCTAGCAATACATAGTACAGTATATTGAGTTCAAGAATGCACCACAACCACGTTAAGCTCATGAACGATTCATGAACGTCTTGATGCCCTTAAGTACATTATTATCAAGCATGTTCGATAACATTTCTTCTGGTGCAGTTGTATTCTTTACACGTTTGCTCATGAAGACCTAACTGATATTTCCATCCTATCAGAATGCTGCAAACCCTGGAAATGAAGCTTTGAGAAGGGCACGCCGTTATCAGATGTGAGACCGTCTCGAGCCGTGTTATTTTTCTTGAAAGTAGTGCAGTATTATTTGTGACTGAAATTTGGAATAGTGAAGAGAATGATTTGCATTAGTATCCTGTATACACTGTGCTAATAGAAAAATTAATAACTTCCAAGCAGTGCCAGAAAATTTTGGAAAAAGGATTTTATGATACTATTTTTTGGCTCGAAGTATCAATTTTTTCAGTTTTCAGTTGTCTTGTTTCAATTGAGAACTTGAGAAACAGATGTGTAGTTTTTTCCTTTTACAATTTGCTTTAAGTCGCACCGACACAGATAGGTCCCATGGCGACGATGGGATAGGAAACGGCTACGAGTGCGAAGGAAAAAACCACGGACTTTAAGGTAAAAACCCCAGCATTTGCCTGGTGTGAAAATGGGAAACAACGCAAAGCCATCTTCACGGCTGCCGACAATAGGGTTTGGACCCACTTCTCCCGAAGGAAGGCTTATAGCTATGTGACCCAAACAACGCGGCCACTGACGCGATTTGTGCATGTCGCACATTAATTCACTCCTTGAGCAGAAAGGTAATCAAACCATGTTAGTCCCTTACCAGTCAGAGGCAAAACTTAAAGAACTCTACGTAAGTTAAGCTATTAGCCTGAAGTACTTGTTCAATATTATAAAAAATGCAATAAAAGTCTTTAAATTCATTTAAATCCTGAAACTATTGAAGAGACAGAGTTTCACTTTCTTATGACTGCCCATACATCCCTCTCATATGAGAAGGCTTTCAGTGGGATGTCATTAATAGAAGTATATTAATGAAAATGTGAAGTAATAATAAGAGTAATAATAAACCAAAATAAATTCATTTCTTAGAGGTGAAGCTTCCACGGCGTGAAGAATTATTTAGTTCAATGGGAGACTGATTACCTCGGATCGAGTAGGGGTATTTCAGTCGCCTTGACAAAGAATACTGCAATGTATTCGAAACGTCGGCAAACTGTGCGTGATGTACATACAACTACTACCCGGAAATTAAATTAAATAAATTCATTTCAATTGAGAGAAGAAACGAGAATGATGTAGTATAGTTTTATGGGTTTATATCAGATTACGATCCGAGTGTAGCACTGTTAATTAGTGATGAAATGGTTCGATTGATCTGACAATTTCTGGAAGTAGGGTTAGGATTGCAATTATGCAGGTTTCTACCAGGGAGGTGGTTTCCACGGCCGACATCTAATAGACATGTGTTATTTTCTGGAATATTGGACCGTGGTCGTCCTTGGACGGAAGTAGATATTTCCGCTGCTCTACAGCTGACCTTGTTAGACGATTAAAATTCAAACACGGCCTAATAGCCCAGAAGACAACGCCTGTAGATTATTTCACTGAATACAGGTGAAAATTCAGATACATGCGGCATGTTTGAGTAGCGCTGAGTGAAGTTTTCGCAGTAGTTACTTCAATGCACAGATAAGAATAACACTGCTCTGCATCTAGAACATTTCTCAGTTGTTGTTTTTTAATATTGTTTTTTGATAATTTTGGGGTGCCAAAAGTGAATATGTTATCAGTTTTAGGGCATCGCGTCACATTTTCCTGAAAATAAGAACATCAATTTCTGGCATTTTCGTACCTTTATATTGCATATCAAACATTATAATGCATATCCTTTTTCACAAATTGGTTACAAGCTTTCAATAATTTAAAATAAATAAGTAATGGATGAATTATACTTTACCTGTGTACATAAATAAAACACCTCCTTATAGCGAACTCCTAAATACCACATATTTAATAGTAGAAAAAAATAACGTGATTGAAATAAGTGGATTGAATTTTTGGATTCTGGCATACAATTCATTGAAAAGCTGTGTAATAAACGGATAAATCGGAGTTATTATTAAATACAAAGCTGAAAGTAACAGGAATATGAAATCACTATTTTATCCCGTGCCAATATGGCGTAAACTGTTAAAATTTAACTCCTTCAGAACGATATTACTCGCCGTTATTTTGGGAGTAATCGATCATATGTCATCACTGAATGAAATTTAGAAATTTTGTTAGGAACATGTAGATATTAAATAATTTGCATTATACCGACTATTATTATTATTATTATTAAATATTATACGAATGAGTGCTATTGAACATTGCATTTTTAGGCAGTGAGACTTCAACTAGATAATAAGATTATACAACTTCATAACTTTTAAATAATACGAACATTCGTAAACAATCACCAATCAAAATACATTTATTCGGTTAAGAGGAGAAACGTGGGCGTTGGATGATCGTTTTATGCCGGGCTGAGTAGCTCAGACGGCTGTGACATTAGCCTTCTGACCCAAACTTGGCAGGTTCAATCCCGCTCAGTCCAGTGGATTTGAAAGGTGCTCAAATACGTTGAGTTGGTAGATTTACTGGCAAGTAAAAAAAACTCCTGCGGGATGAAATTTCTAAGTAATTTTGTTACTAAATAATTTTGTTAGTAGGAAATGTCGACTAGCCCGCTCTAATGTAATGTAGTGGGAGTGACATAAATTCTAGGGGTTCTAATGGGCCGAACCCCTAATGTTAATGCAAACCTCCTAGCATTACTGTCGTGCGGGTAGGCTCTACTTATTACTCGCTTCAGTAAGTTTGCCTTCTAACCTACTACTGCATACCCATCCGGATCTTAGTAATTACATATAACCCGGGCTCTAATAATCATTTATGAATCTGGAACCTACTTATAAATGATGTCACTGATAAATTTTCATTGTTTCGTATATAGCACAGATACCCCATACTGAGTCAAGTTTGAGTGCGTCCATGAGAACGTCTGCTGATATCTAATGTCAACACTGCACTAGGGTTCTTAAATCCCCTTAATATGTTGAGCGTTGTGGAGCCATTTGCATATTTCCTCAACTAGTCAGTCTGTGAATCTTTGGGTCAACTACCAAGAGTTTCTTATTTTTACAATTGGCTTTACCTAGCACCGACACAAATAGGTCTTATGGCGGCGATGGGATAGGAAAGGCTTAGGAGTGGGAAGGAAGTGGCCGTGGCCTTAATTCAGGTACAGCCCCAGTATTTGCCTGGTGTGAAAAATTGGAAACAATGGAAAACCATCTTCAGCACTGGTGACAATGGGGTTCGAACCTACTATCTCCCGGATACAAAAGCATTTCTTATACAACGGTGATTGGTAATTCTGTGCCAGGACTCCTTTTTATCTGTCGGAATTTATAGCTAGCTACTTTCTATTCCAGAGGGATACAAGTGGTTTGAAAGGTGTTCCAAATGCTCGTCCAGTTATAGTTGAGATAATTTTCCATGATGTTAGGTGGATTATCGTGTATCCCTAGCTGTTTATTATAGATTAGTTTCTTTGCTAGTTGATTTATGTCGCACCGACAGAGATAGGTCTTACGGCGACGATAAGATAGGAAAGGCCTAGGAGTTGGAAGGAAGCGGCCCTAGCCTTAAATATGGTACAGCCCCAGTATTTACCTGGTGTGAAAATGGGAAACCACGGAAAACCATATTCAAGGTTGCCGACAGTGGGATTCGAATCCACTATCTCCCGGATGCAAGCTCACAGCTGCGTGCATCTAACCGTACGGCCACCTAGCCCGGTATAGATTTGGTTTGTAGTAATAATGTTGTCATGGGGTAGCGTCAAAGTATTCAAAGCCTGCAATACAGATTTAAAGCAAGACGAGCGTAAATGTTTGGTATTTTGCACAAGGGGGTAATCTGGAGTGCAGTGACCTTTTAGCAAGCTGAATACAAACAGTGATTTACCCTTTTCTAAGGCTGCTATCAGGCCTAAGCCCGCTTTTCACTTGATTTTCTCAATTATGGCCTGCCTACTTGAAATTTTGTATCCTCACCATAAATAATATCAGATACAGAGTTCTGTTCTTTGTGCAAATCTTTTAAGCATAGGTAGAATTTGTGAACCGTACCAAAATTTCGAAAATGGAAACAAGTTGTATGGTGTTTAGATTTCTATTTAGATGCTTTGACATTGTTGAGTGCACCTTTTGGGTTATATTGTTCCAGTTTAATTCTCGAGATCTTCAGTTGTTGGAGTAAAAATTATTCCTAACATTTTTCCTCGCTCTTTGGCTGGTACAACACCTAAAACCCGTTGTTTTCGGCCAACTGCCTAGTAGAAGTTCCAATTTCTGATGTCTGACAACAGTGGTTATTGTTTCCGTTAGGTGCTGGGCGACCTCTGCGTTCCGGAGTAGGATAGTCATATCATCAGCGTAAGCTCTGGTGGTAAGCAGTTCATTCGGATTTGGTTTTGAATTAAACACGTAGTGAACGGCACGTACGAATGGTTCTACACTCAAGGAATATGTAATCCTTGCCGTACTGATATTTAAATAGGAATAGGTCGGGAGAAGAAGCCGTTGAGGATTCTAGAGTGGGCAGATTGGTAAACATTATGTATGATGTTAAAGAAGGAACCTGGAAATCCCATATATCACTCACGCTCTCCCACTTCTACCGGAACTGTGATTTCTTTTACTTCTCGTCGCCTTATTTAAGATACTTCTTTCTGGCAGTATTATTAGCACTCCTCAAAAACACGTTGCAGTTCGCTGCGTGGTTCTTGGACGGCGCTCCGGATGATCTACTGCTTTCCGCTTCAGGTCATTGTTTCACAATTTCAGCTTCCAGATCTTATCTATTGGAAGGATGCGTATGATCGTAAGACATTTTGTGACTGCAGTATTTCTCCCATCAAAGGTAGTGATAAGTTGAAGATTACACTCTTTCACGCGGACTTTCTTACATTCCCAGCAATCCACCCCGTTGATCCACTCCTTCTTTTATAATATACACATCCTTCTATCACCGGCATCTTTCTTCCTTCGGTTCCTGGAAAGATTGTAAGATTTAAGTCAAAGTTTATCATATGAAATTTGTAACAGTTTATGTAACTAACGTAACTTATTTTCACGAGAACAGTATATTCAGCAAATAATTTGCATAGGTCTGTTATAATATCGCTTATGTTTGGGAAGAGTTCTTTCAATTTCATAAATCGAGTAACTAATTTTCGGAATTATGGCTTCAGAAACTGGGCCAGCAGAAACAGTGCACTTGAAATTGAAACCATTCGGAACCACCTCATTTCGGAAACCAGTGCGATATATTGTGTGAAAGGTAAGGTGTGTATTAGTACAAACTGAAGCATCATGTCATCGAGCTTAATTAATTACGCACCTACAATCCCCGGCCCGGTCGCGAATCGAACCCGGGGCCCTCTAAACCGAAGACGCCTACGTTGGCTATTTAGTAAGAAGCCGGACTATAGAAATATTATCTATATAGCATAATTTATTTCTACCGTATTTTTTTTATGTTTCTCTTCTACTGTAATTTTATATCTTATTGTCTCCGGTACGAATTACTTTTTTTCTAAAGTTTTAGCAAATATAAAGAGAGTGTTATTCCTCGAGATTCACTTCTGTTCGGAAACGAGTGCAATGTGTTGTGTGTGAGAGGTGTGTATTAAGACGAACTCAAACACCGTGTCCTCGTACCAAAGAAAAAATCTATTCAAAGTTAAAACCCCCAACCCGGTCGCAAATCGAATCCGGGTCCAGTGAAATAAATAAATAAATAAATAAATAAATAAATAAATAAATAAATAAATAAATAAATAAATAAATAAATAAATAAATAAATAAATAAATAAATAAATAAATACATTTATTAATTTAATTCTTAGTTTTACTTTCAGATATGTACTTTTCGTCATTTATCCAGATACTTTACGAATGGCCACATATCTCTGTGCTAATGTAAACGCTTCACTTAGTTTAATGAAAGTGAGAGTTCTTTATTAACGATTCAGAAGCTGTATTGGCTTCTGAGGAGATCGGACTGTCAATGAGACGGAGAATGCGGAACTCCTACCGAGGACGACACTGAGCAGTCTAGGGCTGGGCTCTTTTGAAGGTGGACGCGATCTGCGTGAGCGACAGCGTCTTCTTTGTCCCGGCCAGAAGGTGGGCCGGGCCGCGTACTGCCTCAGAATGAAGACATGAAGAGAAAGTCTTTTCCGTGTTTCACTATTCCCAGCTCTCGCATGCTGGTATATACAGAAAATTATTTGAACACACATGTACACATGTCTACACATAAACGTTCACGTACGTACCAGGAGAGAAAGAGTTTAATATCTATTAGTACACCGACCCTAGTTTCTGTAACGTCGATAGGGAAAGTAACGACTTGAGTTCATGGGAGAATAATCAAGCAAATTTTGTCTCGTCCATACAATTAAAACACAAGCCTATTTCTTAGGACTGTCGGCCTGTAGCTTCAACGAAATTGATTTACGTTGTTTTTAAATTCACAGATCCATTATCACAAAAAATATTTTTGGACATCCTAATTATATGCATGATAAAGTTTAAAGTTCATTATTAACTACCATTGATTATGAACAAATTGTGCGTGTTTACTTAGATCATCGATTGGTCGAGAGATGTCACTAAAGTGACCAACAAGCAATTCCCTTTCATACATTTAAGCGCCTAATGACTAACTGAAGGATTTGAGATTGAGTTGTGTTCCTTTCATTGAACTTTTCAATTTTCTTTTCTTCTCCGAGAATTACCGTGCAAACTCCTGATACCCATTGCACATACAGGTTCTTGCAGTGCACTTCTTGAAGAAATGTCCTGTGTTGTAATCTTAGGTACGCTTGAGCTCGGCTTGAGCAGTTCAAACGGATGTCGTCAGAGTCCAACGAACCTCGAGCTTTCCTCGAGCTCCTGTACAACCTGCTATCTAACGAGTTTTGTTACGAGTATTTGCTCAACATCTTCTCTCAAACTGAAATTAAACTTACAAGTTTCCTCTCCTGAACCTATTAAACAATTTAGCAAACTGCTAAATCGACCGCGTGCGCTGAGCAGTATGTAAGAAGAAGCATCGAAATAAGCACAATTGTGATCATTGTGATCTAAATTGCTGTTTTATACATTTAAATCTTGGTGTAAATATATCACTATTCTTCGTCTCCTTCTGGAAGTGCCATACTCCGATGGACGTTTATGACAAATCTGGTCCACGCCTCCCTACTAACATCTATTCTAAATAAGCCAGCGTATAATGAACTGGATCACTGGTGGAGGTTTCGCAACCAGGAAATGCGTTGTCGCCCAGGGCCTCTTCTTCCTTTTACTTTACCTTGAAGTATAAGTTGTTGGAGGTTGTATTTCTCGTTACGCATAATGTAGCCAAAGTATCCTGTCATATTTCCTATGATGGCCTTTGTTATTTCTAATAGTTTACCCATGCGCTGCATAAGCACGTCGTTCGTTACGTGATGCAACCAAGATATTCTGAGCATACGACGATAACACCAGAGTTCAAAGGCATTTAAGCGTTGAATTATTACAGCCGTGAGTGTCTAAGCGTCCGCACTGTAATACAATGTGGAGAAGACTTAACACTCAAGGAGGAAGAAAACAGCAGCAGCAAAAGAAGAGAATTACAGTTTACGCACTTCTCAATCTGAGGAGCAAAATAATATGAAGGTTAAGTTCAGATTGCATAATACTTTCCTCATCGGATAGAATGCCGCACATTCTTTCTCAATTCCGTTCTCCATTTCTTGACTAGCAAGATACCCGTGCTAAGCTACGGTATTATACAGAAATTTATAATTGAATGCTTAACGTATTATATATAATCCGCCAAATTCGCCATCTGACTCGTTTACTGAGAGATTATGGCAAAGTTCCTCCCATTTTTCAGTCTTTCTTTCCAGCAATCGATTTCGTACTTCCAGGGCTAGGTCCAGGTATTCCACCCGGTCAGTTGAGTCCCCAAATCTTTGCCATCTTTTCCTATAAGCATTTCTAAATGGATTAGATCCTTGAGGAGATCCAGCGTGGTGTCGTTTTGGGTGCCTTGGCGGTACTGAACCCGCGGCCGGACTGCATTCGTACTCATTACCCCGCCAGGACCGTTTCCAGCGCGATCTGCACATTTTGACGACGGTGGGCGATATTAGTTGAATTATTATTATTATTATTATTATTATTATTATTATTATTATTATTATTATTATTATTATTATTATTATTATTATTGATGTTCTGGACCCCACAGCAAGATGCAAGACCGCTACTTGCCGGTAAATTACATCTGCTGCCATTGTCATCGCTGACAATGTGACCAGCAACATTGTCGCGCGTAGTCAAGTGCGCGGGATTTCTGGCGATACGAATGACATACTTCCGTGCATTATTGACCTTATTATAGAGGTAAATAATTGCACGGTCAATTTCCTTCCTATCGTTTATTTCAAATGTGTTTATTCATTTATATGCCAGGAGAATTTACTGTAATCTAAGAACGCTCTCCAAAGGAAAAGACGGCTGTTGAAAACGAAACCAGGAAAGATTACAAATGATCGGTTCATGATCAGAATAATTACACTGAAAATCCACAGCCTGTTTCCAGTCATTCGTCCGGGTCAGGAATGGAATGAATAAAGCCCCCATCTAGAGGCGAGAATAGGAATTGTGCCGGCTGCCGAAGCCTGTCGCACTCCTCTGGAGCAATGATTAATGAATGACAAATGAAATGAAATGATACTGGAGAGTGTTGCTGGAATGAATGACAGAGAAAACCGGAGTACCCGGAAAAAATCTGTCCCGCCTCCGCTTTGTCCAGCACAAATCTCACATGGAGTGACCGGGATTTTAGCTACGGAACCCAGCGGTGACAGGCAGGCACACTGCCGCCTGAGCCACAGACGTTCCTTATAAGTACATTACGAACAGTAAAATCAATTGGTCTCAACTCCTTTTTCACCCCACCGCTGTTAAGTTGATTTACCCCCCCCCCGGCACCTCCAAAAAAGTAAGGCATGTTTCTTTATGTTTAAAGGAGATTCCAAATACCAATGTTCAACTATGTATCCCCATAAATGTAATTCACTCTTTCCACTTCCTTTCACACTCCCCTCCCCCCTTTAGTGAATTTTCCGGCAAAAATACTTGTTTCTTTAATAGTAAATAATCTATATACCAATCATCACGACTCTAACATCTTCAGGTTTTGAGATATGTGTCCTCATAAAAGGAATTCAACTCCTTCCCCCCACCCCAAGATGATTTTACACCCAAAACGCGTTTTTCTTTGTTTTTAAAGGAGATCTAAATACCAATTTTCACGTCTGTAACAACTTTAGTTTTTATTAGATGTAATTATCCTCATACAATTAATTCAATTACTTTTTCAATTCTTTCAACTCCCCCCCCCCCTTCATTGGATTTTCCGAGAATACGTGTTTCTTTACTTTTAAAGCTGATTCCAAATACCAAATTTCATGTCTGTAACATCTTAAGTATTTGAGATATCAGTATCCTAATCAAAAGAATTCAAACCCATTTTCAATCACTTTTACCCCCGTCAGCCACTCAAGTGGTTTTTCCAAAAACTAAAAGTACACGTTTCTTTATTTTTAATAGAGATAAAAAATACTATTTTCACTTCTGTAACGTGTTAAGTTTTTGATAAATACTGTAGAAATTCTCTTTGTAAAATTCCACCCCATTTTTAGTTCAAGTGGAATTTCCAAAAATAAATCACCTATGTTTCTTTACTTTTACAGGAGATTCCATATACCAGTTTTTACATCTGTAACATTTAATGTTTCTGAGATATATTGACTTTCTAAAAATTCACCCTAAATTGTCACTCCTGTTTAACCCCCATTAATTGGATTTTCCAAAAACAAAAAATCGTATTTCTTTATTTTTAAAGGATATCCCAAATACCAATTTTCAGGTCTGTAATATCTTCAGTTTCTGAGGTATATTATCATCATTAAAGGCATTCAACCTCTTATTCACCCTTTTTCACCCATCCTATTGGGATTTTCAGAAATTACGTGATTCTTTAAACGTTATTCTAAATATCAATTTTTACATCTGCCATCTTTTCAACTTTTGAGATATAGTGAACCCGAGTGACTTAGGCCCATAGTCAGTCATGATTTGATTGGTAAAATAATATATGGTACATTTATTGAAATACAGAAGTGTAGTTGAAAATATTTCGTTTATGTAATGTCGAAATCAGAGCGAAGGAAGGACGACAGACTGGAGCCTGACGGATTAGCTCGACACGACAACTTTTAGCTACTTCACAGCAGGGAATATCATTACTTGGCGAACAAGGAAATACAGAGTCCACAAATAAGTCTTGGTCAGAAAGAGAAGGGGGAGAGTCATACAAAGGAAACTCACAACATGAGTAATAACTTGGGATATTTTTGGCAGGACGGAAATTCCGTGACCTCGTGGAAAATTACAGCGGCTGCGTGTACATTCGCTGGCCTAAGTTCGAGCAGGTGGAGAGTTAAATCACGTGACCGCTTGCCGGCCAATCGTAAAAATTTAATGGAAGGCTCAGGGATACCATCTTAAGGAATGATGGATGAGATATTTTCGTAACTACAAAAGTATTCAGTAATAAATTATTGTGAGTACACGGATGGATGTAATGAATTTATTAGATGTCACGCATGGAAAAATAATCAATAATTATTGGCAAATTAAATAAATTAAAGGCTGGATTTCTTGGAAACCAGACAGCTTGAATGTCATTGGCTGAAAGAAGACCACGTTGTAAGGGACGCTTACGAAGGCGCGAAATGTGAGGAGCTAAATCCACCCGTATCTCCTAAATCTGTGATCACCAGGAGTTCATATTTAATCCAGCAGATATGCTAGCGGAGTGGATTAATTTGATGTAAATTTTAACTTCCAATTCGGAGTGCAAGTACCGATATTAAAAATCCACCCCCTCCCTCAGGGGTATGACGTCAACGAATCCGCGGGAAAAAGGCTTCATCCATATATACGGGGCAAGGGATCCTCGTCACCACACTTGAAGCGAATCTCGGGAGCTGAATTGACGGTCGCGGTACACTTGAATTGAATATCGGGAGCTGAACTGTTGGTCGCCGATAACTTAGAATTCTACGGAAGTACAGTCATTTAATGGCGCGAGCATCCGCCAGTGTTTGTAAAATGTGATCGCGCTCAAGCAAAATGAACTAGAAATAGTTAACGTAGGACAGTGTTTGTCATTTATGAATATCAGTGATGTAAAGTAATTACACTGCAAGAGAGTAGTATAAAGTATATCACCATAAGTACGTACATAACAGACTGTGTGACGAACAGTACTTTCAGGGAATAGTAGCCTGTACTTTGCTATATCGAACCGATATCATGAACACGTCAAGAATGCCGTATGAATCGGGCGTATCGCGACGGGCGTAAAAGTTGACACCTCGTCGTACATGTCCAGGTCCATTGTGCGGTAGTTGGACGAAGATTAAAGAGTGTAAATCTTAAATTCTTGGGTCTAGGATAGTAATTTGTTGTATCAAAGTTAAAGTATTCAGTGTTAACGTTGTAAATGGTGAAGGTTTGTGGAAATTAAGATACGAGTGTAAAATGGTAATGTGCCAGGAAATCTTTGGTGGAACTACGCCATCAAGAATGGAGGAGTAAAACGCAGAGAGGGGCCGGAGGAGCCTCTCATCTGCAAAGCTGTAATGGAATACCGATAACTAAGATGAGTACTAAATTGTAAATAATATTTGGGAAATGTTATCGTGATGGGAAAAATGGGAATAATTTGATTATACTTGGTTACCTTCTGTAACAAGATGGGTCGCTTAACGACCCCATCCTAAATTTGTAGCACGGACAGTAGTAAATAATAATAATGTAAATAATCGGGTCTTTTATGTATTCAGTTTGTTGGAGATGTAAATTTGTATATATAGTGTAGTACGTTAAGTCATGCATGCATTCATATTTCTTTGTAGTCAATAATTTTCTTTACGTTTGATTTTGGTTATGGTAGTTAAATAAGACCCGATATGTGTTTTCTGTTTTATCATTTTAACGAGCTATGTAATGACATGGAAGGAAAATCCAGCTTCGCCATACCAGTTGTGTTTTATTGTAATTAATATGGTCATATTTCATAGTGAAGTTGTTAAATTTGTGAGATGCGATTAATATAATATTCAAAGTAAATCATATCTGGAGTGTTTAGTGCCAGAATAAATCGAGTTTGTGAAAGGGGTTATGCGTTAAACATATTACGAGTGGACTACCGTATTACAGGCGAAAATTATTTTTTTATTAATAATAATAATAAATAAATAATATAACTACTTTTTTGTGAAGATATTTTTTTTAAATATAATTTGGATATAATAATAATTCATGTGATATTGGAATATTTAGTGAGCAGTGCGTAATAATAAATTTATGTGATCAGGTGTTGAGTTTATTGGGAATCATTTAATGACGGGAGGTCGTTTTTAATTCGGAATTAAAGTGCGTGGTAATTTAATTTGATCGATTAATAATATTGAAATGTAGATCGGTGCTAATAATCCGTACATGTTATGGACGTGTGGTTTAAATTACGGTCCAATATTTTTTTTCGTATAAATGTTGTGTTTTAAAGTTGCGATTCATTAGCCGGAACACGTAGGACTAATATTACGAAACCATGATTGTCAAATTTTGGTAAATATAATTTCAAGATATTACGATTATTTGTGGAGAATGAACTAAGGCGTAGATCAAAATGAGATAGAAAATGTGAGAGAATCTGCAGTCAGATAATAAAAGGTCGTACGATGTCAGAAATGAATAAATAAGTCAGTTGATAATTCTGTGAGAAATAAACGAATCAAGGAATATTGAGATAGTAAGGAAAATAAATTCCGTACGAGAGACACTTAGGATATTGATATGAGTGTAAAATGTACGGGCAGTGTCACAGAGAAATACTGAGTTACGCAGCGGGTAGCATTCGAACCCGTGACAGCATGTACGAAATAAATAGACTGCACAGCTATTCGTTGAGATACAACGGATCTAAGGATAATGAGAGTTCAGATTCCACATAAATGGTCGTATATTGTATTCATTGTAATGACGAGCGAGGACAATCATGATGTCGTGATAATAATAATAATAAATATTGCAGATAAAGGATTGGACCGCCTTAATTAAATGAGCGTTGATAAAGATGTTAAACGGGAATCTAAATGATAATATGCAGCCGATAATAATAATAATAATAATGTAAGGACGATGTTAAATCACCGCGGTCAGATTAATAATAATTGTCATAATAGTAACAGTAATGATGTCGTTGGTTGATCAGTGAAATATTTGTAATTGCGACCGATATCTGTATATATTTTAGCGGAAGTGACCGGTCCATTAATAATAATAACATCTTGAGTGACGTGAATAATAATAATAAAATCTTGAGTCACCTATTCATTAATAATAATAATAACCACGAGAGGGATATAATAATCATAACAGTAATAACCATTTGTGTTTGCGTCCCGCATAATAATGACGATATTAATCAAACGTGACAGTGCCAGGAACCGTCGATAATAATAATCATAATAATAATAATAATAATAATAATAATAATAATTTCATGAATATTCTGACGATCGTGGATTAAATTGTTTGGCGACAACATCCCTCTATTCGTATGTTGAATAATGAGAATGATAATATTAGAGTCATTTGGTACCTCGTTATCGTACGGCTTCCGCATGGGACGATGTGACAGTAATACTTGCGTGTTTGTTTACTTCGCTCGCGATGCGAGGGGGGCCATTGCCACGGTATTTCCCAACTGCTTCTCGTTATCTCATCTGTGTCAGTAGTCTGTTGAGGCTACTTTGCAACATTTCAAATCACATGTAAATAAAATATAAATGCTGATTCAGTGTTATGGCATCAGCTGGATATCGTAAGATAGGAACTGTCCGTGGAATCCAGTTTTCGCATTTCACGAGAAACATTACCCAGTCCGAGCACCGGTCTCGGAAAAATGTATATAGCCGGAGTACGTCATCTTAGTTAAATCGGGAAGCCGACCGTAACATGGGTTATGCTCGGGCTCCCGATAGAAGGAAGCTATATCTTTGAACAACGGTTCGATTCAAATGGAATCGATCCGTAAATTATACCTCCAAAATGTCATTTTACTTCAGAAGCAACCCATCAAGATATTGATACCACTTGCGGTATGGCAAGTGATTTGTGTATGTAACATGTGTGGAAATTTAAATGTCGTTGCCAAATGTATCAAAGTTTCATACGTCAGATGGCGTAATAAACCGCTCCTTCTGGCAAATTATTTCAAAGGAAACCACTCTCATAATCTTTTTATTGTAGTTAGATGATGCCCTTTTTAAAGTTAACAGTCACTTCCTAGTCCTATCATGGAGTCCTTAAATTCAAGTTTACAATCGAGCCTTCCCCATTTTAACTTTAATTGCTCCGTTCATTCCCGTGTTCTATTATGCCGTTATATTTATATTTATTGACTTAAATAATGAACCGACACCCCTGAGATAAATGCTAGTCTGGGACTCGGGAGGTGGACGGGTGCAATAGATACACTCATTTTAAAAATTCCCCCCTTTTCACCCCCTATTTGGATTTTCCCAAAACAAAAAATACGTGTTTCTTTATTTTTAAAGGAGATCCCAAGTACAATTTTTCAGGTCTGTAATATCTTCAGTATCTGAAATATCAGTAGCTTCATTAAAAGCAGTCGATCAATTTTTCACCCTTTTCACCCCTCCTATTGGGGTTTTCCGAAAACAAATATACGCGTTTCTTTATTTTTAAAGGAGATTCATATTACCAATTTTTATATCCGCAAAATTTTAAAGTTTTCAGATATACATACATACATTTTAAAAATCCCCCCTTTTAACCCCCTTAGCGACGGAATATCCAAAAATCCTTTCTTAGCGAGCACCTGTATTGTAGTATAAATGTATCCTCAACATTTCATTTCTTTATGTCCAGTAGTTTTGGCTCGGCGATGACGAATCCGTCAGTCAGTCAGTCAGTCAGTCAGTCAGTCAGTCAGTCAGTCAGTCAGTCAGGCCATGTTCTATTATGTATATAGATTATTTGTCCATCTCTCATTTCGTGAACAGTGAATTGCCTAAATAATCTGTTCCCTGTGCTTTTAGTAGGATTTTTTACACCGACATATTGTACCTTACCCTGTCCCCTAATTATTGCCCAACTCTGCGGAGAAGCTGAGTGGAGCGTTCGGGCGAAATAAATGGGTCGCAAAGTCTATATAAAATTAACTTAAATCAAGAGGACGGGTTCTAAAATACATATTTCGTAAATGAGAAGTCATGAAAATAATGGGTGGAACAAATTTATTAACAAAACAGCATCATAAGAATGATAATTTCCCAAAATAAAATATAAATATACATTTTTTCAGTAAAATTAATCGTCACAAATTCTTAATAGAAATACGGACCGTGAACCCAAATTACAAACATCGTGTGTTGAAATACGGTGGTATTATTTTATTTTACGCAGGGATCGTTTAAGTTAACTGCGGGTGGCATGAAGCCTCCATCTTAATCGTCTATTCGCATGAAATATAATTATAGACTCACACATCTCGGCCTGGTTAAACAGATTCGATCTAGTCGGTTGGGACTGACACATATACCCCCAAAAGAACACTGAATTTACTATTACGGGTTCCGCCCGTATAAACTAAAGAGGAGTGGAACCTCAAAACCAAAAATTCATCTCAAACTGTAACCCATTTATACAACGCTGCACACAATAACAATGGATAATAAATACGCAAAACAAAAGTACGGGGTGAAAAAGACGCTTCCTGGAAAAGAAAAAGATACAAATACAATTGATGTCGTCGTCTGAGATCCGGGAGTTAAACGCAAGACCTCTATGGCTCTGGATGTCACCAGCTGTGTTTCGCACGGAGTGCAGGTATGTAGTGGCTAATATTTTCCAAGATCAACTGAGCTGTGGAGAGAAAATAACCAGCGGAGATATCTTTAAATGCGAACAGTCCCCTCTGGCCCGGTCAGATATAAGGGGATCGTGTGTACGCGCCAATTTATTCACAGCGGCTCATGCAGCTGGCATAGATCTCTGACTACCTGATTCCCTTAACAGAACTTTCTCCGTTTGGTTTACGGAACGAGATTCAACTACCATCACACTGACAAAGAAAGCGACACACGACACATTAAGCCCCCTTTGTATTCCGTTCTGACACACAAACAAAATTGTGTCACATAATATGCCGCATCCAGGGCTCACACTAACCTGTACGTAACACATACATCGAATCTCTCTTGAGGATAGCCTACACACATTAAGGCTCCTCGCGCCTCGCATCTAGAATACACAGGTTCAATTCTTGGTTCTCTCTTGGCCTCTTATCTAAGCCTCCTCGCGGCCTATTCCATTAATATCTCATGGCGGAAATACATACAAATATCTGGGCTCTTTCTGGCCTCGCGTCTGCCCTATCTGGGTTTTAATCTCACACTCGGCTACGGGTCAGCCTGTTGCATATGATCTAAAAGACCCTCGCTCGTTTATAACGGTTAAACTATATCTCTGTTCTCGCTGCAAGCTTAAAAACATGATGCAAATCATGCACATCCTAACGGTATTAACTATCTAGTATTCGATACCGGGTTCCCCGTTCGAAACTCGAGAGTTGAACTTACCTCCAAATACAGTATCTCTGAAGTCAATGACATCAACACAACTCTAGCATCCAAAATGGCACTTGAGAATCCAACATACAAAACACATAAAACTATTAAATTATCCCTACCCCCATACCATCTTAAGCGAAGCTAATAAGACATACGACTAGCGGGTGCCGTCAGACCCAAATTAAATAATCTACACTTAAAATAAACATGCTTAAGGCACTGAAACTTACATAATGAAATATCTACATTATTGAAAAGGCCCTGAGTCGAATCGACAACTATAAATCATGCTTAAATTGCAGTTTAACTCATCTGATATCCTCCGCCATTGCCTCAGCATACCATCCGGGGCTACGTTGTGGAATTAGCATATCCTAGAGCTGTGGACGTTGGAACTTGAAGCCTGGCACTCGACTCCTGGGAACGCCATTATAGTTTTCTTCTTCTTCTTCTTCTTTGGATCATCCGCAAGTTCTGGAAACTGGATGCTGCAATGAAATATTCCTCTTCACTGCCTTTTATGTATACGCACTTAAATCCGCGACCTAGGGGGATTGTTGATCGGAATCTCCTACTTATGATATGAGTTCGATTACGAGTAGAGTCTATTAGGTGAATTCTTGTGAGGTATCGCAATATTATGCCATCGTACTTATCCATGGTTAAATGTTTAGCATGCCGGCGTTTGTTACAAGAGGCCTCAAACTGACCCCCGTGTGGTCCCAGGATTTTAACTTTCACTGGTTAATTCTTCAGGCTCGGGGGCTGGGTGTTTGCATGTTTTTCAACATTAGAATTATTCTTATGTAGGGCTCCATATTCACATATGCGTAGGTCTCCTATAGGGTGTCAGGGCATCAACTCTCAAGACCTGATATATATTATATCACCTGCCCCTAGTGCCTATATTCCGCGTCTTATTTTGTATCCACTCATGTAATCGTAGTCCTTACCATTCGGGCTTTAAAATATTCTTTCTGATTTGAGCAGCAACTATAAACTCTCCTTGTTATCCCTTTTTGATGCATTCTATGTATTCACTAATTTTATTTTTCCATCATCATCACCATTACTGGATTTAAACAGATGAAAAATATACATTTTGCTGAAACGCAGTCGCTAACATAATATTTTAAACATTAGCTAGCTTTTAACCGCGACTTCGCGCACGTTTAATTTGTTCTTCAGCCCGTCCATAGGACTGATGGACGCTAGAAATTATACAAAAATGTGTGGAACATACAGTCATACACACTCTGTGGGGAGCGAGACTTTCGACGGATGCAGGGAAGTCACAATATTTCTGTATTCGCCGGGCTGAATGGCTCAGAATTTAGAAGTGCTGGCCATCTGAGCCCAAGATGGTAACTTCCAGCCTGACTCAGTCCAGTGGTGGTTTGATGGTGCTGTAATATGACAGCCGGAAAATCTACCGAAACAAAAAAACTCCCGTTTGATAAAATTCCGGTATTTTTACGTCGCCGAAAACCGGAAAAAGGTAGTTAATGGGACTTATTCACTTCAGTTTTACGCAGGGTGAACGGAAGTTTTAGCGAAATGATTTTCGCTTCTGAGGCAACTAGATAATATTTCACGTTTAAGGAATAATATAATAATATTATTTTTTAAGTCCCACTAACTACTTTTGACGGTTTTCGGAGATGCCGAGGTGCCGGAATTTTGTCCAGCAGGAGTATTTTTACGTGCCAGTAAATCTACCGACACGAGACTGGCCTATTTTAGCACCTTCAAATACCACCGAACTGAGTCAGGATCGAACGTGCCAAGTGCGAATCAGGAGGCCAGCGCCTCAACCGTCTGAGCCACTCAGCCCGGCTTAAAGGAAGAAAGAAATTATATTTCTCCGAGTATCATTTCTAAACATCGACGCTTGTTCGTACTCTCAGAAAGAAAATATTGAGTGTGATTTGGCTTTATATATACAGTATGTACTTATTTATGCAGTCACGTCATCTTTGTGAACCACAAGCAACGGATGAGTTACATGGTAAAAAAAAAATAGAAACGGAATACCATTCACTGTGCAGGAGCTGATATTCGGTGAGAAGCCATGACTTTCATGATAAGAAATATTTTCAAAAATCCACTAATATCATTCGGAATTGAATTCGGTATCTAGGAAACAAAAAGTCAGTGAGGACAGAAATTGCTCCGAATAGTGTTAATTGTGTAATCACTATGGTGCACACTTCGTAACTAAACGATAAGTGCGGTTAGTAAAACTGCCGACTAGTTTTTCTTCAGTGAGATAAGACCTTTTCTCTGTCTCTTCTACCTTTGTTTTCCTTCTTTCCTACCTTCCTTCCTTCCCTCCTTCCTTCCTTCCTACCCTTCTTTCTTTCTTTCTTTCTTTCTTTCTTTCTTTCTTTCTTATTTCTAGTCATTCTTCGGAGAGGGCCCCTGGGTCGATTTCTGGCCTGATCAACGAACTTAAATGGTAAATGGTTAATTCCCTTGGCTCGGAAACGGAATGATTGTGCTGACCCCAGCATTCCTGAAGCCCATTCACTACACACAAAATTATCCTCCACCTTTTCGATACACACCACATGATGCCCACCCTCGCCATCTGCCTTACGAGGATTGTACCAGGTTAACGAAAGCCACACGAAAATTTTATTTTTATTTAACTCCTGGTCTCGCAATGAAAACATTAATCAGCAAACAAAGGCATATACGTCTATTGAGCCTTAAATCAGCACAACAGAAATCCCAACATATATCTAAGAAGAGCCAGAACATTCTAGAATGCTATTATGAAATTAGAGATCGGACAGTTACAGTACAGCAATCCTTGTAGTGACAAGCCGTCCCTGTTACGTCTGAGTGCAATGCCCCTTAGCTTGCGTAAATTGATCTGTTGGTCTGTTGCTAGGGAACCGACTATATGCAGGGCAGTGATGAGAATTTCACAGCAGCTTGATGGTGGAAGTACTTAGGGGCAAGAGATACTCCTGAGTACGACAAAAGACGTTCCTGAAATATTCCTTCCGAAGGCAGTGTTGGCGAGCTTCAAAAACGAGGGAATCCTTCCTGGAGTTAAACCACTCTCGAAAACGAGTTGTTCACAATGACAACCAAGAATTCATATTTTTGGTCTCCGTGGCTCAGACGGCAGCGCGTCGGCCTCTCACCGCTGGATACCGTGGTTCAAATCCCGGTCACTCCATTTGAGATTTGTGCTGGACAAAGCGGAGGCGGGGCAGGTTTTTCTCCGGGTACTCCGGTTTTCCCTGTCATCTTTCATTCCAGCAACACTCTCAATTCTCATTTCATAGCGTCTATCACTCATTAATATAAATCACATTGGGAGTGGCGACCCCATCGTAATAACAGCCTATATCTGATTCATTCATTACATCCCTGACCCGGTCAAAGACTGGAAAAGAGGTTATAGGTTTAAATTGGTTTTTAAAATTATCAACGTAAAAAAAAGTCACAGGATAGAGTGGCACCGTTCTTAAATTTAAGTACCATTTTACAGAAAGTAGAATAATGATAAGAATAGTAAGAAGTAAATGAATGAATCCTTCCTTCCTTCCTTCCTTCCTTCCTTCCTTCCTTCCTTCCTTCCTTCCTTCATTCCTTCCTTCAGAAAAATAAGTTTCATTTTATTATTTGATTTCTGTGGATAGCCAGATCACAAGTACTTTTTATGATACTTTTAATTTTGTCGAATAGTTTTACTTTCCATTTTCACTACATTGTCATGGACTTAGTTTCTTTACACTCTTGAGGTGATTGAATGAAAGTAGCGAATTGATGAGTACATGGACTTTGAGTATATATTTCCTGATTAGGCACTGCCATTAATCAAGTAAGTAATAACTAATGGCAGAAGTTGAGACTAGCCCAAACAGGGAGAATACTTAAGAAAAATAAATGCATATCATAAAAATGTTTCCAAAAAGGTTGTAGAGGGAAGCCGAGACATAACATATTAGGGTACGTGCTCTGAGGTAAATAAGTAGTTTTCTTTGTGTGTATGTGGAATAATTCCAGCCCTTCGTATTGGGTAAATCGTAAATGATATAATTAGGAGTTGAAAGGAAATTGTGAATTCTGGAATAAAATTGCATTGTAATATAAATATATAATCTCTGTTACCGAGCGAGTAGCTTTGTGCTGGGTCGCGCAGCTGGTGCCTTGCATTTGGGAGATAGTGGGTTCGAACCCCAGTGTCGCCAGCCCTGAAAATGTTATTCCGCGTTTCTCATTTTTACAACAGGCAAATGAAAGGGGCTGTACTTTAATCATGGCCACGTTCACTTCCTTCCCACTCCTAGCCCAATCCTACCCCATCGTCGTCATTAGACCTATCTTTGTCGGTGCGTAGAAAAACTAAGCTTATAAAAATAATAATCCTATTCTGTCTGTCTTCCACGACAATATTGAGCAAGCGATACCGTTTCAGATACCAGATTATAGGCTGTTGACTCTCCTTTACAATAAGCATACAATGCAACTCTCATAAACACGAATTTTGGATTTTTAAAAGAAAATTGCATTTCTTTGAGTGAAGTAAATTACCATATTTGCCATGTTGACGCACATATTTTCATCTACTGACATCCATCCTTCCATAGCGATTTGGAGAAAACGAGAATGTTTGAAAGATTGAAATTGGCATCAAATAAAGGTTACAAAATTTTTGCAATGATGAGCGTCAAATCTGAACTGATTAGTAAAAAAATACCTTCATTCCTTGAAGTATATGAATCATCACCACTATTATGGCGTATGAAACGGTAGTAACCTCCGTCTATAAGCATGAGGTACGACTCTTACCGCTGAGATTGGGTAGTCGCGTTATTAAATAATAATGTTATTGGTTTTACGTCCCACTAATACTTTTACGGATTTTGGAGACGCCGAAGTAACGGAATTTTGACCATTGGGAGTTCTTTTTACCGACACAGGGCCGATGTATTTGAGCACCTTCAAATACCATTGGACTGAGCAAGGACCGAACCTGCCAACTTGGGCTCAGAAAGCCTGCGCCATAACCATCTGATACACTCAGTCCGGCAAACATTTATTTCTTTCTTTTGTTTAGAATTTGCTTTACGTTGCAGCGACACAGATAGGTTCTTATGACGACGATGGGACAGGAAAGGCCTAAGAGTGGGAAGGAAGCGGCCGTGGCCTTATTTAAAGTACAGTCCTAACATTTGTCTGGTAAGTAAGTAAGCAAGTAAGTAATATGTTTTATTTATCCTGGCAAAGTTAGGGATGTACTCCCTTTCTTACACTTAACCAGTCTTAGCCTACAACACTTAACAATAACTACTGATGACAACAATATGATAATATTAACAATAATAACAGTAATAGTATTAACAGAAGTAATCACACTTACAAAAGTCATATCATCTATATAACACAAATCGTACGTAGAGTAAATTAGAAATATATGAATAATGAGTACTTTAACTACTACTTAAGAGAAAGTTTAGAAAATACATACGTTACTACAGTACACCGAAATATCGCCTTCAATTGAGAGGGGAATAGAAGGATTAGTAAGAAGAAGAAAGTGATGAAGAAAAAGAAGGACGATCTGTGATAGGAAGAGGGAAATAATGATGGAGAGGCGGTAGGAGGAGGTGTTTCAGGTCATAGCTTGATGATTCATGTATTTTTACCTAATATTTCGACACAGGAAAGTAAGAAATCACGGAAAACCATATCCAGGACTGCCGACAGTGGGGTTCGACCCCACTATTTCCCGGATGCAAGCTCACAGCTACACTGTCAACTTGCCCGGACAAACAAATTTTTGATAGTAGATGCTTCGTTATAAGTATACCCACGGTACAGATAAGTTATGATTTTAGCATTCTTCGCATGCTTGGTTCTTTCTCGATGGAATCCATTCATTCAGTGGGGTTGGTTTGTCATATTTGTACACATAGCAATACTGACGTAAGACTGAACTAAGCCCTACTTCCTGCTTTGAAGTTGTCACGTGTGGAGTACAATATCTAAGACATGAAGGTTGTGGGTGGGTGTGAACGTGCACCGAATATCAGAGATGGCGACACGTACTGCAGTGCATTAGCTCAAGACCGACTCCAATCCTCAGACCGTAATATAAAAAAAACATGGCGGACGGAGTAGCCGGGTTGCTGGGATTGGCTAACGCAAAAATATCACGTACAAAGGCGGTAATTTAACATTACAAATGTAACATCATAGAGAAACCCACTATCGCACGTACGAAAACACGTTGGCAATCACTACCCATCAAAAATAATCAACTACATGTACATATATTCTACTACAATAAATGGACAACCCCAAAATAAAAAAGAAACAGCAAGCTGATTATTTAGAAATTTCACTCAGTCAAATAACACTGTCTCTTCAATTTCACTTCACAGGATAATGGGGAAAACTTAAAAAACTGGTTAAATAATTTTATAACATAATTTTGAACATTTAAGTATAAATTATGTTGTAAAATTTCTCAATTTGTTACTATGCATGAGAGCTATGAAAGCATAAATTTTGCTCTGAGGAAATCAAACATTTTAACAAGAATATTACAGAGCAGAGTGAATTGGTGAGCAGGTGGGGCTGGAATATTCCTGGAATGAATCAAGCTAATGTTTGAAGGTGAATGGAGACAATAAAGCTAGCCAAGGGAAATGGGTGCAAATGCTATAGAACAATAAATGAATGTAAAATATACTTTAGGCCTGCCTTATTTACTGCTGAGTTTCAACGCTTAAAGTTTGTTCCAAGTTCCTCAGTAAGTTTCCTTTTATGTTCCTGGTTCTCAAGTTTCTTTACTAGTTCCCTGGGCACATTTTTATCATGCAGCACTTTTTAATAGTTTTTAACAAATATTTTCGCAAACACTTTCACACATTTCTTAACAACTTTTAACAAAGGCACACCACAACTGCATTCATCTCTTACATTGCTTATATTGCTCTTTATAAACTAAATCCCTAATGAAATCACAGCATCTCTCTGATTTTCCAACTTTTAAAATGCACCTTCAAACCTGCTGTTAATGGGTACCCGAACAAGTCTATAAATGTCACAACATAAACACATCAAAACAGATTAAGGACACTTCAATCCACCCCTGTTGTGTTCACTGAAGTAAAATACAAATTCTCCTTGTCACAATTGATTATTAAATCGTCTTCAGATTTTAATACTTGCTTACACTGTGTCCAATTTCCACTTTTCTCTAAGTTTAACAAAACCTTCATGCTCGTGTTACTTGCAATACATTCAATTATTTTTAGCGTCTCAAGAGAAGTCGACACTAAAGGTGTTTCATCTAAGGCAGACTGAAATTTGTCAAAGTTCTCAACTACTTTATCTTGGCTGAAAGTAACTGTCAGATCCTTGAGAGTAAATTTCCCCAACTTTACAGAATGAAGTTTTAACAAACTTATCACCTTGAGTCTTTGTTCACATTCTAGCACTTGATCTACTGAGACATTATATGTGCAGCCACTTAACCTTCTGTGCGCTCTGAATCTGCCCTCTAGACTTTCTGACTGTCTGTAGCTTAAGTGTCAGAATGTAGTGACATTTATATTTATTGAAAATATATCTGCATAACTGAACAACTGCAGTCAATGTGTGTGTGAAAGCTAAAAATGTTTCATTACTAAGTTTACCCTCATTGTGTGAGGTGCTGCTATGCCACATATCAACATATGTCTTAATAGTTCCTAGAAAGACAAGCTTAGCATCACCAGGGCCATTAATTGGGCTAGCATCATCATTTCGTGTGTATTTTCCTTTCATTGTGTGCTGAACATTAGAAATTGTCCAACACTTAGAAACTAATTTTAAAAACTGGACAGTCCCCTCAGAAATATCGTCACCCTCACTTTTAAGCATATCCAGTGCTACTGTGTTTTTGGTATCAAATATACTCATAGCAAGAGCAACATTGTCTCTCTATAGCGGTGGGATACAGTGCCTTTCTTTATAAGTATGGAGCCAGTTTTAATATCATATGTTTTTCAGATTGGAACAGGTCTCTAATATCAGATAACTTTGCCTCAACATCTGTGTACTGAAAAGTAGATTGGTTTGCGGTAGAGTGTAGCATGTTTTATATTTTAGGAAATGTCCACTCAGTGTTAGGAATGACAAAAGTTTGACTGGGTTATTTAACCAATTGTTTCTTACACATTTCAGAAAATGTACACTGTCAAACAGAAGAAATAGTAACCTGGAGGGATTAGCTGGGTTTGCAATGCAGAATTTTAGAGTACTACCACCCAAGATCTCAAAAATCTTGCGATTTATGCTGTGGTTATCTGATATCAAGTAGACTACATCAAACTGAAGATCGCCCATGAAGGTTAAGACATCAATAGAGTCTTTGCATTCACGTTTCTCACAGGGAAAAGACATGTTACATATTTAGTGTCTGAATATAAAGAGGACAACATAAAAGCCTGAATGGTAATGGCAGAGTCTCCTCCTGGCCTATTTTCAGCCATTCCTATTATTTTCCCTGCTTTATAAGTGAGTTTGGAATTGACATAGATCTCATCCAGCAAAAAAAGTGACAACTTCCTCATCATCACTCTGGAGCTTACATGTTTCTCCTAAAAATGATTTTTGCAAAGGGCCGATATCAGAACAGTTTGCACCTATTTTGGAGAAGAATAAATGTCTCAGATAAACATGGTGAGGTAGTGTCATTATATTTGTTTTTCTCAAAGATTGATAATCCCGTGGATGTGAGCAACAAATACTTGCAGCCCATATTAAAAGATCTGCTGATTTTGAGAAGAAAAATAAAGTTCCAACTGTTCTAATGCAAACTTTATCTTTCCAGTCCTCTCTACATTCATATCAGCATCGATTAGCAAGCCGTCCTTTGTAACATTTATCAATAAAGTTACTCTTTCAGAGAGAGATATATTTTCCTCATTATAATTAGCAATAAAACTCACCAGATTCCCCAGTTTGCTCCATCTATTACACTTGTAGGTTTTGTTTCAACTAGACTCCGAGATCCAGGCAAACTTCTCCACAGGCAAGCATAGATTCTTGTGAAATACACTTACATCTAAATCGCTGTACACTTTCAAACACACAGACACTGATGGAATATCCAGATATCCATTATCATCTATTTTAATGAAACTAACATAGTCTTCCTTCACAATCGTTGTGAATGGATATACCTGACTATTTTTAATTTCACATAAAAAATAATCAAAATTTGAAATAGTATCCTGTTCACACCATTCATTAAAATTCTTCTCACCTCTCTGTAATATCTTCTGCACACGTTATTTAGGATTTTTTCTTCCTTGACTAAGCCTAACTGTTAGATACGATGGTTGATTAGGGAAAATTGTGGGGTAAGTATCATTAGTTAGTTTCGGATATTTTCGAGGAACAATAGGTACTCCATTTAGAACCGGAAAAACATATTCCCTAACGAGAAACTTATCCTCAAAATGGTGTATGCCACGACTGTTTTATTATGGACTTCAGAATTGTCACTATATACTCCTAATCCACTTTACTCTTAATGTTGGGGACAGCACAAACACCCAGCCCCCGGGCCATTGGAATTAACCAATGGAGGTTAAAATCCCCAACCTGGTCGGGAATCGAACCCGGGACCCTCTGCACCGAAGGCCAATACGCTGACCATTCAGCCAACGAGTCATTTCTTTCTATTGATGAAATAATTTTACACAATAACGCAAGAGGAAGAAGGATAATATAATACCATATTATCATCTTGGAAGAAATTATATTATTGAACTCATAAAAAGATGGTTTGAATTCTCAGATCGGAACTGGCTTAATAGTCTAATCTCTGAAGAGGAAGTAATTAATGAAGATTAGGGTAGAAGTACGGCACGTCAGGTTATTATGAAGATTTTAGCAAAGGACAGGGCTACAAGAAGAGCTGTTTAAAATCAGTCTATGGGTTGATGATCTGTACAACCCCCAATAAAATAATTCGTAAGGAGCAATTGTGGCTAGGATGATTTGGAAATGTCCTTGTATTCCGGCATCGAAACAAATGTTTATCTGGGCCTTCTTATGGTTTTTGAGCTAGTGGCTGAGGAACTATATGAGATGTTCACATGACATGTCGTGTTTTTATTAGTCTATTTACAGTGATTCGGTGGCTTCTAGCTGTTATTCTCCAGAGCGGCGGAGAAATGGCTGTGGTTTTACGACACCTCCGTCCTTGTGTCCAACTCAGCGTTGTGGTACACATCCGGGGCCGGTCCCACAAGGCCGCCTTTCAGCAGGAAATAACTCCCACTAGTTACTGTACAACCTGCAGCAAGGTCTGACCCTTGGCCTAGAGTTCATCGCGTCTGACCAGAAGGTAGTCAATATGAACATATTCGCCGTGAAGAGGATAGAGCTTCCGCAGATTACAAATTAAATGCATGTACATAACTCAGCCCAAGGTTGTATATTGTACATTAGAACATTTCCTCCACCCCGCCTCTGTGGTGTAGTGGTTAGCGTTATTAGCTGCCACCCCCGAAGGTCCGGGTTCGATTCCCGGCTCTGCCACGAAATTTGAAAAGTGGAACGAGGGCTGGAACGGGGTCCACTCAGCCTCGGGAGGTCAACTGAGTAGAGGTGGGTTCGATTCCCACCTCAGCCATCCTGGAAGTGGTTTTCCGTGGTTTCCCACTTCTCCTCCAGGCGAATGCCGGGATGGTACCTAACTTAAGGCCACGGCCGCTTCCTTCCCTCTTCCTTGCCTATCCCTTCCACTCTTCCCATCCCTCCACAAGGCCCCTGTTCAGCATAGCAGGTGAGGCCGCCTGGGCGAGGTACTGGTCATACTCCCCAGTTGTATCCCCCGACCAAGAGTCTGAAGCTCCAGGACACTGCCCTTGAGGCGGTAGAGGTGGGATCCCTCGCTATGTCCGAGGGAAAAACCGAACCTGGAGGGTAAACAGATGATGATGATGATGATGAGAACATTTCCTCCACCAAGTGAGTTGTCAATTCAACGGGACAGCCACGCTCTGTTCATCTCGCATCTTCACTGCTATTATGCCTTCAGCGTTCAATCTGCTAGCATCGGAACGGACAACGCACCTCCGCATACCTCTATTTGTAACTAGCTTTGTGGCCTCTCTTAGTTCCACACATCTGATCAGTAATTGATTAAAAACAACGTCCGGCTCCATGGCTAAATGGTTAGCGTGCTGGCCTTTGGTCACAGGGGTCCCGGGTTCAATTCCCGGCAGGGTCGGAAATTTTAACATTAATTGGTTAATTTCACTGGCACTGGGGCTGGGTGTATGTGTCGTCTTCATCATCATTTCATCCTCATCACGACGAAATTCTACTGGAATTCTTAAAATATAGTATGAAATTTACATCATATAAATACATACAGCAGTATCCTGAAATCTAACCTACGCTGTTTCTGTGTTCGTTTTTCTTAAAATGTGTAAATGGTTCATGCAATATATGAGGTAAAGATCATGATATATTCGTTCGGAGTTGTCTTTAACTACTGTTACCGAGCGACTGGCTGCATGGTTTGCGTCACGTAGCTATAGGCTTTCATTCAGGAGACCGTGGTTTCTAACCCCATTGTCGGCAGACCTGAAGATGGTTTTCCGCGTTCTCCCATTTTCACACCGGGTATTTCCTTTCCCACTCCTGGCCCTTTTCTATTCCATCGTCGCCATAAGACCTATCTGTCCCGGTGCGACATAAAGCAAATTGTAAAAAAATATAAAAATGAAAAAGAAACAGTTGTTTTCTCTGCGTATGTATGAATATATGTATTCACTGCACGTAAGTGTGTGCCTAATAGAGTGTGTCAGCTGACTGAATCCCTTACAGCTCCACCGTCAGTCACCGACACAGATATCCCAGGCGCCACTAAAGAGATTTACTGGGAAAATAAGACCAGTCCGTGCTATTACGAGGCGTGTTTTTTAAATACCGTTTAGATACAGAAAAAAGTCATGCAATTTTTTAATGTAAATATATTTTTTTACATGTAAGCCTTTACCTAATACTATTTCTTAGCGTATTCTAGGCATATTTAGGCACTTTTTATATCGTGAAACCAGCTTCTGAATTCCATCCTCATAGAAAACTGCCGCCTGATGCGCGCAGTCTTTTTTAGGCTATCGCCATCGTAGTGGTGAGACTTCCTAAATGCTTTTTCAGGCGCAGGAACAAGTGGTAGTCACTAGGCACTAGGTCACGACTATACGAAGGATGGTCAAATTGTCTTCAAACAAATGAAGTCTCGGGTTCGATTAGCCGTGTGAGGCACACATTGTCATGAAGCAAAAGAATCTCCCTTGTGAGCATGACAAGCCGTTTGTTTTGGATTGCGTGAGCGCAACTTCCGATAATCTAAGCGTCCTCACACAATTTCATAAAGAACACTCATTGAAATTTCAGGCAAATCATAACTTACTGACGAAATCGTAAAGCATCTGTTTTCCCGAACTTTTGCATCAACTTTTGGCACCAAGTCTTCAGTATTGACAGACGGTCGCCCACTACGCTTCTCGTCGTGGACATTAGTACGGTCTTCTTTAAATGATCTAACCCATTTTCTTACCATTCCTTCGTTCATAGTGTGTTCTTCATACATTTAATTAGTCTTTCGATGAATTTGAACACCTTTTACGCCTTCTCTATTTAAAAATCGGATCACAGCGCGTACTTCACACTCGGCGGGACCGTTCATATTCAGAGGCATTTTCAATACGCACAAACAAACGTAAATACGGGCGAATGCTTCTGTAATGGCGTTTGTGGCTAGTCTACAGGTGTACGTACTGAGCGCGCATGTTCTGAGCGAGGATCGAACAGGAACGGTCATTACTAAAAAACACATGCTTCGTACATATCAGAATGCCAAGGCCTCTAAAACGCCAACACCAACGGATCGTATGAGCCCCATGTAAACACCATTCATAACTGGTATTGCCTAGATAAGGATTGTTGTCATACCAGGTAAATGCAAATACACTGGACCAGAAATGGATTTGTTCTATTTCCAAAACGCATAAAAGGAGAGCAAAGTGTTGAAATCAGTAAGCAGTATTGACCCAGAAGAGATCCCTTCATTTCAAAGCAATACATATTTCATTCGTACAGTCATTTTTAAATTCATACATATTCTTTGAAAATCCATAGCCTGCTTCCAGTCATTCGATCGGGTCAGGAATGGACTGCTATTCCTTTCAGCGTCCAATCTGGAATCCTCTGTGAATTTACTAAACGTCACCGTGATCGTCTATTCGTAAAATAAGTTTCATAGAATTTATAGTGAATGTATGACGAACACAATAATGCCAATGATATTGTTTCTCTATTTACAGTATGGGTTCCTTCAAATCTCACAGATGTTTACCCTTATTTTTATATACTTCTATAATTCAAATGAATGACTCGTATGATCGGTTTTTATCGATAATCAGAGATATCGCCATCACGCTCAATTGCACTTTAAGTACACGGGACGTTTCACAGGGCTTTCATTTAGTAATTTCGTCGATCGCAAGACACCTCTTTCAAGCTTTTCCTCTGGGCAAGACAGCGAGCGTCCGCTTAGATAGAGATTACTGCCAAAGTGACGCTAAAATGAGGTTTAAATTTATGTTACAGAAAATGTCAGAAGTATTGTCCTTTACATAGATCACAACACTGAAATTTATTCTCGAAGATATGTTTGAGCTCTCGGAGGAACACTTCTAATTCGCTTGTTACTCAAATTTCGAAAATGACTTACGTGATGAACTAGTTGGCTAAAATATATTGACAATCTTTAAGTATACTAGCGCTTTTCATCTACAAGCAATGCGCGCTTGAATTCGAATTTCTTTGCCAGTTTTTTTGTTCGCACCTCTTGAGGAAGTATTAATTTCAGGAAATGCTTGTACAGTACATTTCCTTTGAGACTGACGATGAAATAGACACGCTCATACAGAGTGAGCTGACTACGTGGTTCAGGTCATGTAGCTGTGATATTTTATTTGGGAAATGGCGGGTTCAAACCTCTAAATATGATTTTTCAATGCCTTCCCACTTTCACACCACATAGATTACATTTCTAACTAATGCCACGGTTACTTCCTTCTCAATCCTGGCCCTTCCTTACCCTATCGTCACTAAAAAATACGCCTGAGTCGGTAGAAAAAAGAAAGGCACGGTCATTCCAGTGTTAATCAACTATTACAGTTAGGTAAGAAGTCGAGACAGAAAACAACTATAACACTTGACGATAGAGAAGGCAGGGGAAGGACATTTGACGAAGAACGTGTAGAATGCAAGTCTTCTAATTTTCAATTCCATCAGTGCGACCTACGTCCAACTCGTTGGCTGAATGGTCAGCGTACTGGCCTTCGGTTCAGGGTCCCGGGTTCGATTCCCGGCCGGGTCGGGGATTTTAACCTTCAATGGTTAATTCCAATGGCCCAGGGGCTGGGTGTTTGTGCTGTTCCCAACATCCTTACAACTCACACACCACATATAACACTATCCTCCACCACAATAACACGCAGTTACCCACACATGGCAGATGCCGCCCACCCTCATCGGAGGGTCTGCCTTACGAGGGATGC
Organism: Anabrus simplex; assembly: GCF_040414725.1. Taxonomy (NCBI): domain Eukaryota; kingdom Metazoa; phylum Arthropoda; class Insecta; order Orthoptera; family Tettigoniidae; genus Anabrus; species Anabrus simplex. Next base: position 372,727,068 of record NC_090265.1, on the reverse strand, counting down.
ACTCGGCTAGAAATAGCCACATGCAATTATTATAGTGCGACCTACAGCAAGGAAGAAGATACGGACCATTTTAATATATTTCAAAAGTTATTCAACAAATGCACGAAGCTAGCAGACGTGTTATTATGACACAGTCGGAAGACTTGAATTACTTCTCTGTGTATTTTGGAACTGCGCCTTTCTCATACCATTGGTCACATTCTTTCCAATCATACGCCTAGACAAGTAGCACGCATGACTCAAGTACCTAAATTATCCTGTCATAATAATAATAATAATAATAATAATAATAATAATAATAATAATAATAATAATAATAATAATAATAATAATAATAATAATAATAATGCATCTCTTCTTTTCGTTGCCGGTTACCTACAAAGATACTGAGGTTTTTAAAATATAAATTATAGCATGCTTTAATACAAACACTACTGGATGAATATCTAGCTCTCATAAAAATGAGAAATAACTGTAATGTTATTATATATTTCGTAAATGTAGACTGTTGGTCGTCAACATGGCAGATATATTTTAACAAAAGAAGATAATTCACAAATGGGAAGGTGGAGATATAGCCAAATGGCATACTCGTGGATTTCTCACTGCGTTCTGAACTAGACAACGTATGTAGGTAGGATATTTGAAAGGGAAATTCACGTTCTTGTGACTGAGATTCCCAGTAAACGCGGGACTACGTTCCCTTCCCTTTCTACAGTAGTTTCAATGCGGTAAATTGAGTACGTTTTAATATATTCCACACTCTTGATAAATTATGAAAGTAATTACTCCCTCCAATTGGAGATACCAACTTTTGTAATCCTATATGCAGAAAACAGTAGAGTCCTATGCTATGAAAATATCGTTAACTCAGCAGCTATTTCCACCTTGAAAGATTACTGCACAGATTTCGTGACTCTTTTATTAACATTGTTAAAAGTAAAAACAGATTATCAGAATTTTGTCTGGCTCCATGGCTAAATGGTTAGCATGCTGGCCTTTGGTCCAGAGGAACCATATGCTTTTAAAAAAATACGAAATCTTATTCTAAATCTTGCACGAAGGTTCACTTTCTTATAAGACCTTTTATTTTGGTTTTTATCTGATACAACACGAGCAAAAACACAGAAAAGCATTTATTACTGGGCCATTCTTTTATAAATTTGAATTCTAAACACACTTCATAATAATAACGGCGTGTGGCGTCCGGAGAGGCCATGCAGGTCTTCCGATTTGACGCCTTATAGGAGACCTGCACGTCTGTGAGGATGGGGCCCTATGTAAGATGAAATCTAACGCTGAAAACATCACAAACACCCCCCAAACCCTGCGCCATAGGAATTAACTAATGAAAGTTAAAAATCACCAAACCGACCGAGAATCGAACCCAGCACCCCTTAACCAAAGGCCAGTATGCTAACTATTTAGCCACGGAGCCGAAAAATACACTTATGAACTCCATGTTTAATCTGAATAACAGTTCGGATAGCGTATTCACTTTTTATGGTGTTATAAGAAGCGGAGGGCTTCACGCCTGGATGGAGACAGTAAAATAATAATGAGATCGTAATGTAATCTATTCTTCAAAGGATCTTTTGGAATTAAATTAATTAAAGTGAGAACAAACAGACATATAACAAGGGTGAACGTAAATATTAACAATGATAGTAAGTAAAGCTGTTTTAACAAAATAGAATTACAGCTTGAGATATATAACTGTCAGATCTTGAAAAAAGAAATATAATTCTCGTAAACGTTGAACTAAAATAATAATAGCCTATATTCAAATGTAAAATAATACACAGTGACAACATGTGAAGAGGTAAGACTATTTTGGGAATGGATAATCCCCATACAGATATTTCTGTGTTAATAACAACAGGCAAAATCTTACAAAGATACACGTCCATATAGACCAGCACATTAGATTTATGTGAAAATCCTAAATCCTGAAAAGTAGAAAAGGGGATTTCGAGTCTATATCTCACAGAAATCATAACGTAAAAATACGTAGCAACACTCTAAAGGGGATATTTGCACAATAAATTTGTGAGTAAATCTCATTTATAATCTCATATTATACTCGAATCACACCCTAAGACAAGAAAGAAACCATTTTGCTGTAACTATAGGGAAGCTGTAAATCCTCTCTTCATCAAACACTTCACATATTTGTTCAGAAATTTCACTATTTTCCTTTAACTTCTTTGAAGCATTGTCAGTATTTACATTAAACTCTATGTTCATGTTTATATTTGAGTCTCCAACTAGACTCCACATCAGCTGTTATAAGAGAATTATTTACAGCATTTTCGTGCTTCGGAGGATGTGTGTTCCCTTCGCTGTGTTCCAACCCGGTGGTAGAAATAGTCATGTTTGCACAGCTTTGTGTAACCGCGCGAGATGAACTCGGAGTAATTTAAGTAAAACGTCTGGCCAACAGGCAGTGCGTCAGTTAATCCCACTCATCCCTCCCCTTCCCAAAACGTCTCGCCCAACGCTAATAAGAAGTAACACGTCCGAATTTCAAAGGTGATTGATATCATGTCGTGCCATGTGTCGTAATTGACATCACAAGGAGGACCAAAATATACAAGTGATAAAAAAAACCACCGTGTCTAATGGCTGTTGGCAGATAGACCAGAAAAGTCGAATGGCGCGACATATTCTGGCTACACGTGCGTTGGTGATTGCCTGGCCTCTGTTGCACTTTTGACGCACGACTTTTGAGGATTTGGACTTTTTGGATTTTTGACACGCCGATGTATATTCTCGAATGCGTTTTCGATCATGTTGAAGCGATTTAGGTATGTATTTATCTATGTAATGTATGTAAAAGACCTCGCTCATTAACTGAATGACTCACTGACTCATATCAACGTCCAGGGAAAAAAAAACGATTGGACCAAGAAACGTGAAATTTTACTTCCTTTATGTTGAATGCATGTGATAAGAAAGATTGTTTTGATGTTTGAATGTTAAGAGGATAAAAGGGGCTAACTATTATTTTAAAGAATATCCATATCATCCGAGTCGGAGAGGTGAAATTTGGTATATTATAAACTTATCATTAAAAATACACATATACAGTATGTGTTTAGCCAGAATAGGGGTGAAAAGAGGTGGTAATTTTTCCTCAAAGTTATCTGTATCTCATTAGCTGTTGAAGTTCGGGATCTGGAATTCGACATATAAACTGCTAATTAAAAATAAACATACACCATAGTATGTCTTTGCTAGCGAGATTTAGTGTTTACAATTCTCTATGCCTTTGTTACTTTTATTGACCTGTCTCAGTCTCATCTTTGGATGTGACAACATGAATGTGACTGAGGTATGAGCGACGTTCGAAATGCCAGTCTCTGTTACGAATGGAGTGAAACTGTTGCTCATAGGGTCGATTAGTGCGTGCATTTCGGGGGGCTTAGCTTATTGGTATCTCGACTTCTTGGTCGGAGCGAAAAGCCTCTTCAGTGACGCCTAGAATATCTATGACAACTGATGGCGGATCGCTTGAGGATCCAACCATACTTCGGGCTGAGTACTCAACATTATTCTTAGTAATGCACGTCATTTCAGTTAAAAAATACTAAGGGAATTATTAGAGATTATTTGTTATCTTTGCGCTCATCCCCACCCCCTCACTTCCCGTGAACACAATTGAAAAGAGTAGCTAAGATACTAATCTGTCTTACTCCTAAACTTAAATACCGAGCTTCATGAAATTCCCCCAGACGTATGTCCGTGATGCTGTAACAGACAAAACAGCCATAATCAATCATAATCAGACAGAAAACCGAAGCCGACATTGACCATTACCAGCCACGTCACACATAAAAAATAAGATTAAGGATAATCTCAAGAACAGACGGAAAGACGATTATATATTATCACCTTGACAGACCGACCCCTTCAGTGTTTTGTCAACGTCAGGTCCTTTGTTTCAGAGGACCCTAGGTTCAATTCCAGGCTGAGTCAGGCTTTTACCGAGATCGATAGCTGAAGTCGCCTAAGTGCGGCCTGTATCCAGTATTCGGGAGGTACTAGGTTCGAACCCCACTGTCAGCAGCCCTGAAAATGGTTTTCCGTGGTTTCCCATTTTCACGCGAGGCAAAAGCTGGGGATGTACCTTAATTAAGGCCACGGCGCTTCCTTCCCACTCCTAGCCCTTTCCTATCCCATCGTCGCCACAAGACCTATCTGTGTCGGTGCGACGTAAAGCAACTAGCGAACAAGTGTCAGGCTTTCAACTGTGTCTGATCAATTCGCTTGTTGCCATTTCTTGATCCTGGGAAAACAACAGATAGGGAATCTGTCACCTGGGCGACTGCCCTAAATACAGATCAGTATTGATTGATTGATTGATTGATTGATCGATCGATTGATTGATTGATTGATTGATTGATTGATTGATTGATTGATTGATTGATTGATTGATTGATTGATTGATTGATTGATTGATTGATTGATTGATTGATTGATTGATTGATTGATTGATTGATTGATTGATTGATTGATTGATTGATTGATTGATTGATTGATTGGTGCGATACTTTTTCATCTGTCTCTTGGCACAGGCCAGAGCAAAATCTAACTTCTACTGTGGTCCCAGTTTCGTTCATGGCTGTGACAGTATGGAAGCTGCTGGGGTAGGGCGTGTCAGTTTGGGGAGCAAAAATAAAAATTCGTGATTTTTGTGAGTGAGGGGATCAAAAATGTGCTTCTATGTGTAATATCCCAATTTAAAATGATTTTCTTATTCATAAACATTTACATTGATCAATTTGCGCTTGATTATAATGCATATTGAAATTTCCGAAAAGGGAGGATAACTTAATATATACTCAAATAAAATGTTCTCAAAAGGTAGTTTAAGGAACTCTGACAGTTTTATTTACATCTTGTCTCTATTATCAAACACTGAAAACACATTGTAAAACATACAGAAAGTTTCAAACAACAATATTAATCAAATCTTGCTTCGATTCATTCCTAGACATCATTCTTCTTCTGGCTTCCTGGCTTCTAATGCATCCTCCTTGTTTCTCATAACTATACACTTTGCCAAAAACCTCTGTTACAAGTTTCGCACACCTCTCTATGGACTGTCCATGACATGGCCACTTTGTAACTTGCATTGGCTCTTTAACAAACTTTCTTATTTCTGATCATTAGAGTTTACAAGAAAGTGGAGGTTCATATACTTTTTCTATCCGACACGTTGGCTGAACGGTCAGCGTACTGGCCTTCGGTTCAGAGGGTCCCGGGTTCGATTCCCGGCCGGGTCGGGGATTTTAACCTTAATTGGTTAATTCCAATAACACGGGGGCTGGGTGTATGTGTTGTATTCATCCTCATTTCATCCTCATCATAACGTGCAGGTCGCCTACGGGGTCAAATAGAAAGACCTGCACCTGGCGAGCCGAACCCGTCCTGGGATATCCCGGCACTAAAAGCCATACGTCATTTCATTATACTTTTTCTTACCAGTCTATCAATTCCAAAAGGGAAGTTGTATTTGGATTTAGCGCGGGTGTTTCCCTAGGCCGAACCGATAGGTCTCCTGACGTATCATCATGTTCATTCTTTAATTCAATTATCTTCTGGACTCACGCTGTCCTTTCTTCTTGGTCTTCCGAGCATAAAAGTGTCTGAAGCCCCATTTCACTAAATGCGAACCACGATCAACGTTGGCAAAACAATATCTGGTACTGCCTTCTTCTGAGATTTTAGGAGCCTCGATTGATAAATAATGTGGCTAGGTCCTTCCACCCAAGAAAATTTCGATTTGATTGTAAACCAGCAGGGATAGCAAACCCCAACAATATATTCCACAAGCAGTTGCAACGTCTTCAAGTTGTTGACTTTAAGGCCCTGTTTTGAAACCCATATGCAACAAATCCTATTTGCAGTTGTTGACTACCGAGAATGGCTTATAGGACCAATTTCTAATAATTCCAGAGCTGTCCTCATGGCCTGAGTTATCCTGTAACCGTAACCCTGATCTGTATATAGATATTTAACAACAGTGTCACTCAATGTAACCAAAGGCTCCGGAAAGGATTTTCTAACAAATGAGGGATAGATTTCAAGTTCTGTTGCAGTATCAATCATGCTGCCAATCTTACCACTCCATTTGTTGTTAGACAAAATTTTTCCATCCAATTCTGTGGTCAAGTGCCGCAAAGGTAGCTCATTAGTATAAGGAGCACAAACCAACCAGATGAGATTACGATTCAGCATTGCCTCAACCCAATGCATGGCTTCTCCTTTACAACCAGCATTAACGTTCATTCAGTCACTACCAATAGCCTGCAATCTTTTATCAATGCTGCTTTTCTTTAAGAAATCCACAAGCAATAACTTCAGCAGGTTTCCTTTTCGTTAAGTATTTCTTTGGAGTAAAATTGCAAACATACCTTTCACTTGGCTCACTGAAAAATGTGTAATGCTCTTCTTTCACAACACTTGGAACCTGATGACTTGAGTTATCTGCTTGTAGAAGAACTTTAGTGGAGACTTTGCATCCATCAAATAAGGTACATTCAATATTTTCTATCCAGCATCGAGCATGAAATTCTTCACCAAGTGATTTTACGACTTTCTTGCGCCATTTTTACTTTATTGTGATCAACGACGAGTCCCCTATCTCCTTCAGTAATTAATCCACCTTCCAAAAATTCAGCTGTTGTAATGGCAGCTGTAGCACGTACACCGGCAACATACCTAATACTTTGCAACGCAACATTGCGTAATTGTAATGTATTATAATGACTTGTACTTGAAGTAGAAGGTACATCAAAATCATCATATGGAATCTGCAAAGGATCTTCAGATTTTTCATCCCTAACATCAGATAACTCTTCAACTTCATCGGAGAAAAAACATTTGGTTGTAATGTTAACTCTTCCTCAGTTTTCTGCTTATTATCAGAAATTCTTCTTAATTCATCTTCTTGCACCTTCAGCTTTTGAATTTGTCTTCTGTGCTCGGGCAAATCTGGTAATCCAATCTGATGCTGTCCAGCAGATCCAACCCTTTCTCCTTGACTATTAATAAACACTAGTTCCTTGACAGGGATCCCCATATCCTTAGAACTAGAACAGGAGATGTGCACTTCATGTTTACAGTCAGCACCGCCTGGATATGGACCCTCAAATTCTGAACATAGATTAATCTCACTCTTGCAATTGAGAAACTCAAAGAGATTGTCTTATGTTGCTATGAAAGCCTCTTTGACTTTCACTTTTTGCCAGTTATATGTTTTTGAACTTTTTTCAGTTTTCTTCTATCTTCTTCAGGACCGTGACTCTCGAATTTAAAATTGGCACAACAAAACAACTGTTTTCTGGGTCCCACTTTTCAACTACTTTTGGATAAGTATCCTTTGCAAGAGTGGCTTATTGGTAATTTCTGACATTCTCTCCACTCTAGTCTCTTAGAACATCAGGCAAAGTTGGGAGTTCGGAAGGCAGCATTTCTCGACCTGTTCCAATGACGTTACTCATGTGAGTGGAAGTTGCCAGTCTTGTCTTATTAGCCATGGTTCCGAATTTTCAGATTTTGCAAGTGGAATAAACTATTCGTGCCCGCAAAAGGAAAAACAATGAAAAACAAAAAGTCACTATTTGTATGATATTAATAAAAATTAATAAAAAGGCACTAAGCTGCTAATGAGTATTGCTAGTTTAAAAACGTTTGGAGTGGCATACATTATTTTGAAGATTTTATAGTATAATATAAGTATATTCTTAACCTTGGATCAGAAGTACAGACAGAAATAATGATAAGAAGGCACTTCTTAAGAAAATACAGTTTGCCGCGAATTTTAAATGAAACCTGAAAATATCAGAAAATTTGAAGTAGCCTTTTACCAAGCAAACCAATGTAATTCCCACTTGTTTTAAATATAATTATGTATCGCTAGCCAAAACACAACTTTTTTATCCCCCTCAATTTTTGAAAAAGGAAGTCAAAATATATGTCACACCATACAGCTGGGGTATGGGTGGTGCTGAGTAATGACGTCCGGAGCACGGACTACTGCGTCTGAGTGTTATAAAAGTGTTGCTGGTTGGGTCAGTCGTGCTGCAATAGCAATTCTTGGCCCATTGAGGAAAGCAATGGCAAACTGCCTAACTTTTCATATTTCCTGGTACGGCTATTAGTTTCTGAAGTTGCTCTGTAACTACATAGCCTTTGGTGGTGCTATTTTGAGGATCCAACCAGCCTCTGGGCTGATGATCTAACAGACAAAGACTAATTGCTCGTAATTGGGACATGTTTGTGTTCGTCCCTATCCACTCCTCGTCATAAAAACACTACACTCCACCCTACCACAGAGACACGCAATTGCAAATACATCCCTCCACATAGATTTGGCGTCAAGAAGGGAATATAAACGTAAAAAATAAGGCCAAGTCAAGATGATGCCACACAGTTTGCACCAATGATCCTAACTGCGTGTGGGGAAAGTAACGGAAGAAGAAGATTATTATTACTATGATAGACGTGCAAAGAAAATGTAAATGCAAGTAACCTGACGTGTCGGTATTACTCAATGAAGGTCGATGTAGCATTGGTAGAAAGTGGAAGTAGTTCAGTAACGCAGCTAGTGCCAGCTGGCAGGTGGCCCAGATCACATTCCTTGTAACTCTTCCTCACTAGTTCACAAAAACGACCATGTACGCATAAAAGGCAAGGCATTACTGCATTATGACCTTTAATGTAAATGATCGAAAAGACAATAAACGGCCAGCTTTCGGAAGTGTACAGTGGTACTTAATGTTCAGTTCTGTGCCAATTTTAGGAACAGGGATGAAAGACGCCACAAACTGTTTTTTTTTCTTTTCGTTACAATTTGCTTTACGTCGCGCCGGCACAGGTAAATCTTAAGGTGACGATGGGATCGGACAGGGCGAAGGAGTGGGAAGGAAATAACCATGGCCTTAATTAAGGTACAGCCCCAGCATTGGCCTGGAGTGAAAACTGGGCCACAGTTTTCAGAGTAACCGACCATAATTGGTTAGGCTTGATATTTTTACTGAGGGATATGTAGATGAGCTGGTAAAGGCGTACTCAGTTCACCCGGAACGCCATTGGTTCGATTCCCCGTCACGAAGTCGATCAATTTAGAAACTAGATTTCCACTTCTGGAGAGGTTTCTGTGATTCAGTCAACTAACACCAGAAATTAGTACTCTACCACACTGAACGGAGATGGCTTCATTTTACATTGCATTGCTTTAATACCTTGTAGTTAAAGTTGTGGGTTTGAATCTTCGCACATTCGACTGGCATTTAAGATTACTTAAATGTAATTGACCCGTTAAAGTACCAATTGCTACTTAATGGAATTTAAACACATTACTTTTTTATTCTTATAGTTTCTGGATGGACTACCACATTTAAGCTTGAGTGCAAATGGTGAAAATACCTAAAGTGTAGCCTACCTATTTTTATGTGTGTTTTGTATTTATGTACGTTTGTTTGTTTGTTTGTTTGTTTGTTTGTTTGTTTGTTTGTTTGTTTGTTTGTTTGTTTGTTTGTTTGTTTGTTTGTTTGTTTGCAAATGTGTCTTGTGAGTCCTCCACCCGAAGGCTGTTCAGACCACATCAGCTCCAAAATTAGCTGTCATAGACAGCCTAGGAGTCACCGAAGAAGCGTAATAGTGATCTGAATAGTCAGGCACTTTCCCTTTGCTTCACTGTATCTATCTATCTTAATCTGTTTACCAGGGTTGGCTTTTCCCTCGGACTCAACGAGGGATCCCACCTCTACCGCCTCAAGCGCAGTGTCCTGGAGCATCAGACTTTGGGTCGGGGGATACAACTGGGGAGAATGACCAGTGCCTCGCCCAGGCGGCCTCACCTGCTATGCTGAACAGGGGCCTTGTGGAGGGATGGGAAGATTGGAAGGGATAGACAAGGAAGAGGGAAGGAAGCGGCCGTGGCCTTAAGTGAGGTACCATTCCGGCATTTGCCTGAAGGAGAAGTGGGAAACCATGGGAAACCACTTCCAGGATGGCTGAGATGGGAATCGAACCCACCTCTACTCAGTTGATCTCCCGAGGCTGAGTTGACCCCGTTGTAGCCCTCATACCACTTTTCAAATTTCGTGGCAGAGCCGGGAATCGAACCCGGACCTCCGGGGGTGGCAGCTAATCACGCTAACCACTACTCCACAGAGGTGGTCTTGCTTCACTCAGCGACTCATAATGTGCTATTACATATTAGTCTCCCAACTTCATACACAAAACCGATCACAGAAGTGACATCTTCACAACAGTCATCACAGCGGCTCGCTTGTATTACTAGCGTCGCTTGTACGATACCTCTGCCACTTTCACATTCCAATGTGAAAGAGGAGCCTGAAACAAATCGATCAAAGTAGGCCTAACAAATTTGTTCTAGTGGATACAAGAAGACAAAGTGCGCTCCACACACTATATCCCGCTAGACATGATGAGGGCGAAATAGTCGAGTGGCATTGCCACTAGCTTCTCAACAAGTTAGCAGTATTTAAGATCCTGATTGATTTATATGGACCGAGCGAGTTGGCCGTATGGTTAGGGGCGCGCAGCTGTGAGCTTGCATTCGGTTCGAACCTCCCTGTTGGCAGCCCTGAAGATGGTTTTCAGTGGCTTCCCATTTTCACACCAGGCAAGTGTTGGGGCTGTACCTTAATTAAGGTCACGGCCGCTTCCTTCCAACTACTAGTCCATTCCTCTCCGATCGTCGCCATAGGACCTAGGCCTATCTGTGTCCGTGTGAGGCGTGCCTCAGTGTGAAAACTGGAAAAAATCGAACACCATTTTCGGGGTTCCTGACAGTGGAGTTTGAACTCACTGTCTCCAGAATGCAAGCATTGAACTACGTCACCTAACCACGATGTCAATTCAGTCGGTGAAAATTAAATAAATCAATCAATTAATTAAAATGAAACAATCGAGCAAGTTATTATCATTGCGTTAAGTTGCTGTTATATGAGAAGTAGACTTGACAAGTTCGCAGATGAATCCCAAATCAAATGTGTTAGCTTCTGCAATTTATTCGGCAGTGAAGCTGAATTCAGCGAGTAAACTGGTAAGGAGCAAGAATGAAATAAGCAAAGAAAGAAGGAAAGAATAAAAGAAAGACACGAATGAGAAAGGGACAGTCTTGTAATTCCGTGACGACGTGTGAACTGTGCGCACTATAAATATACGTCAAAGTAAAATGTAGCAATGTGTTAAGTTCCGTTACGTACAAAGACCTTGACTACTTGCCATAACGCGGCCTGTCCACTGGAATGAAGGTCAAACAACCAAGCCCCTTCAGGTTTCCACTCTAAATGGGCTACAACTGGCTGAAGGGAGGGTCCAGCGAAAGTAAGCCCGCTTCTTGTTGCTTTGTGAATGAAGCCGACCTCAACTCTTCCTTTGTTTAGTGCCCTGTCGTACTCCTGACTTTGTTCTATAAAACCACGCAATGGATACAAGTAACAGCTACTGGAGCAGGTAGAAATCAGAATACTGGACCGTCTTTCTCAAAACACAATGGCTCTCACTGAGATTTCCCGTCCGTCAGTAATCTGAAACAATTCTAAGACAGTTTCGTAACATTTTAAACACTAACTGCAATGGTTACATGTAATTGTCACTTTCTGTCGAATCTAGCTAATTATTTTCAGAGTGTGTATTACCAAACCAAAACCAAACCCCAAGGCACTACAGCCCTTGAAGGGCCTTGGCCTACCAAGCCACCGCTCATCTGCCCGAAAGCCTGTGCTGTAGATTACGACGTGTCGTGTGGTCAGCACGACGACTCCTCTCGACCGTTATTCTTGGCTTTTGAGACCGGGACCGCTAACTCACCGTCAGATAGATCCCCAATTCTAATCACGTAGGCTGAGTGGAGCTTGAACCAGCCCTCAGATCCAGGTAAAAATCCCTGACCTGGCCGGGAATTGAACCCGGGGCCTCCGGGTAATAGGCAGTGACGCTACCCCTACACCACGAGGCCGGCAGAGTATGTATTGCTCAAAATAATTGTCGTTTTAAGGACAACGCTTTGTGGAAGGGATCCAGTATCTGGAAGAATGTCATATTAAAAGAAAGGAAGGAAAACTATGAGACCACGGCCTGTATTTTCCCCTACTACAGTATGACTTCATCCCACTCAAGAAATACGTAAAATTCTTAGATTGGTCATGACAACTGCTGCCGAGCCAAATGACCGGCAGATATTGAAGAGATACGTGGTCAGCGTTACTAATTTCTCAGCCTTTTCGCTTCATATTTACAATTGGGTTCGCTGCTTTTCAAATAACTCCTCTGCTGTACTCAGAAGCTGAAATGAACCCCCTTCCTCCTAACAGATCAGGAATTAAATCTATGGACAACCTGGGATTCAGTGCCCTTCGATCCGGGTACGAGGTCCCATTAACAACTTTTATGGCTATTGGAGACACCAAAGTGCCGGAATTTTGTCCCTCAGGAGTTATTTTATTTTCCGATAAATCTACCGATACCAGCTTCATATTCACCCAACTGAGCTGAGTTTGCACCCGCCAGCTTGAGATCAGATGGCCAGTACTCTACCGTCTGAGTAAATGGCTAAATGGTTAGCGTGCTGGCCTTTGGTCACAGGAGTTCCGGGTTCGATTCCCGGAAGGCTCGTGAATTTAACCGTAATTGGTTATGTGTCGACTTACCATAGTTTTATCCTCATCAAGAGGCGCAGGTCGCCTACGGGGGTCAAATCAAAAGAGCTTCATCTAGCGAGCCGAACTTGTCCTCGGACACTCCCGGGACTAAAAGCCATACTCACCCAGTGGATACCCACGATAAACCTTGCCTGTCGTAAGAGGCGACTATAAGGGGCCCCAGGGGCTCTGAACCTGGGAGCGTGGGTTGGCGATCACGGGTCCCTCAGCTGAGTCCTGACATTCCTTCCACTTACTTACTTACTTACTCACTTACTTACTTACTTACTTACTTACTTACTTACTTACTTACTTACTTACTTACTTACTTACTTACTTACTCACTTTCATCTATCCTATCCGACCTTCCTTGGTCAGCTCTTGTTCTCTTCCTGTCCGAGGGTATTAGAGCACTCGAGACCTAGGGTGTCTTTCATTTTCACGCCATTCGTGGCCCTTGTCTTCATTTGGCCGATACCTTCATTTTTCGAAATGTCGATTCCTTCAGGTTTTCCTCTCCGATTACTGTTTCATTTCATCCCGGCTGTAAGAGGAATGTAGCTATAATAATTACGCCTGCGGGGTCGGTCTAATACACATCATAACACGGGAATCTGAAGAATTTGGGCAAAAGCTGTTTAGCTTCTACTTGTCTGAACGCAATTTGTGCCTGCAGTAGATTAGAGATGAGACTGAGTTTTGGTGATGAAAGCCCGTTAAATAAGCGTCTGACTATGGAGGAGAATTCTACGCTCAAATAATTACCGTTTTCATAGCTGTTATTCCAGTCTACACGAGAAATAAGACCACGAGACAACGCATCCGCAAATTGAGTGCTTGGGGCTTTAGGGAGCGGAATTATGTGCTTTAGTACGTTAGAATACAATCTTGTTTATCAAGCTGAAAGCGTTCCGTATTCACGGGTTTAGAGATCATTACTCCTTTGGTTTATGCAGACCTCCCAACAGTACAGTGCTGCGTACTACAGAACTATGACAACCCTTGAAATAAGATTGGACTCTTGAGCTAATAAAGTATAGAAATAAATATGATTGCCTGTTCACAGCATACATGGACCACTTGCTTAAAATAAAAGGGAGGGAATTAGTTAGGGGGAAATGTAGTAAACAGCTTGGCCAATGCTGACGACTTGGCTCTAATGGCAGACTGTGCAAAAAGACTGAAGTCCTAATATGTTGGACCTTGAAAAAAAAAAAAAGGCGCAGCGAGTATGATATGAAAACAGCATTTCCATGACTTAAGTGATATTAGTAGAGAAGAAACCTAAGAGAACTGAATGCCAAGTTGGGAATACGAAAATGGAACAGGTGGATTCTCCCACGATGATGGTATACTAGGTGAAACTGAATCAAGGTACAGCAAAGCAATCAACGACATTCTTTAAGAAAGAATATTCTGTTTTCAGATCGAATTTGCTTAACGTTGGTGAAAACTGTGTGGACTCGAGTTATCAGTCATAAATTGGAGGTAACGAACATGAAAGTAGCGATAATGATTGTAGTACAATCAGGTAGGAAGAACGGCAGGAAGTTACTCGGAATGGGGAGAAAAAGACTAAATTAGGAATAAACTTGATGGATGAACGTATAAACCGGATTCGGTGGTGGGGTCATATGATGTGAATGAAGGAAGTTGGTTACCAAAGAGAATAATGGACTCAGACATGGGCGGAAAGACTAGTAGAGGGAGACTAAGGCGATGATGATTGGACTCGATTTTTAATAACTCAATGATAAGAGGTATGAAACAGAGGTAAGTAATTGAGGATTGTGGAGGCGATTAATTAATTCATAGAGGCTTGCAGACTGAATGCCGAAAGGCATAAGTCTCTAACGAAGACATGAATGCATGAATGTATACTCAACCACACAAAAATTGGTCGTTGAAGAAATATTGAATTTTTATACATTCTCTAAACGCGAGGATATTCCTAAACTACGGATAGCCGGTAACCCAAGAGGTGATACTTGGAATCCCGTCACCTGCACAATATGTTCATCCTATTTCAAACAAGAGGGTTTAGAAAGAAAGTAATATCTGCGACGACTAATGTTTGTGCGGTTGAGCGTACGTATGTGGAACACTTTTATTTCCTGTTATTATTTAGCTATAGAACATACATTGAAATGAAGAAGAGAATATTTGAATTAGTTACGCCGTACGGGTCGTGCAGCTATAACCCTGCAGTCCATAAATGGGTGGTTGTATCCCACATATTGGATTGTATTGGACTTCAATCCTGCGACATATCTTAGAATCCTGGGTCTAAGTAATTGCAGTTACAGAATATCATAGAATATATCACACGAGGTTACGTTTCCACACTCATTATCGTATGAAAGTCATTAACGACTGGTCTGAAAGATGGTTTTCAGTAGTTTCTAATTTTCTCACCAGAAGGATAATGGGTCTGTACCTTACCTACTCCAAGGCCGCTAGGTGACTATTCCTAACGGTTTGCTATCCCACTGCCAGAGAATTTGTGTTAGTAGAGCATTATAGACACATGGAGTAGTGATCAACAAATGAAAAGTGTCAGCTCAAAAGGTGCTATTGCCACTTCAAATTCGTTTTTAGTATTTCGTCCACATGCACTGCAGTTTATTTATTTAGCGTATGGCTAACACATCACATTATAGATACAATAATAATAAATAATATTTACAATTTGAAGTATTTACATGTTCAAATTATTTACATATTCAACACACAAGGGTGAGAGCAGATAAAAGTCTCTTGGGTTTCCCTGGTAGGCAGTGCTCCACAATGTGCCGAACTGTTTGCTTCACAGCACCACAACTGCACGCTGCCGAATTAAGTATTCCCCTTTTATGGAGGGAGTCGCCACATCTGCCATGGCCAGTGCGAATCCTGTTGATAGTTGTCCAGGTCTTCCGTGGAAGATCAAAACCCTCTGGTTTGTTTTTCAGCCATGGTAGATTGTGACATTCTGATGGAGCACTGGATATCCATACTTGCTTCCAGGCCTGAAGCAGATTATAGTTAGCGTCTGCTAGGTTTCTGGCTGTTCTAACAGGTGGGTGTCTTGATTTTAGCCTGTTAATAAGAACATCATTCATGTCACCATGGATTGGCAACTGACTGTTGTTAGTTATTTCCTTATAATCTCGTAGGAGAGCATTTTCTCGGCGGAGGTGAGGTGGTGGAATATGGAATAGGACAGGTAGCCAGAAAGTGGGAGTAGATCTAATTGTCCCTGATATCATACGCATAGTGTGATTCAGCTGAGTGTCAATTAATTTGGTGTGACTGCTGTTCAGCCATATTGATGAGCAGTATTCTGCAGCAGAGTACACAAGACCAAGAGCTGAAGACCATAGGATAGATGCTAATGATCCCCAGGTGGTTCCACACAGCTTCTGTAAGATGTTGTTTCTTGATCGTAACTTAGCAGCCGTATTCTGAAGATGTTACTTGAAGGACAGAGTTCTGTCAAGAGTAATCCCAAGATATTGTGGATATCTGTTGTGGGCAAGACAAGTATTCTCAAACCGAACCTTCAGTTCACTATTGGCCACTATGACATTGTATTGCACTGCAGTAGTTGAATACTATCGAATGACGTGAGCAATCCAGAGCAGGAAGATGTAATTTCTTAAAACTAGTAAAATACCCGATCATGGGTACGTTCCATGTGCCTTTTATTATACATTTCCTTGCGTTTTCGCACAACTTTCTTAGGGTGGAGACACTCCTCACTTCATACTTGTTCATTTCTTTCAGTTGAATGATATTTTCTGAATAAAACAAAAATAATATGTGCGTTTTCCTGTAACAAATGTGTAGTTCCATAGGCAATTTAATTATGATGGCACTACCGTCGTCGGCGTCGTGTTCTAGAAATACCGTGCCTATTTTTCATCTGGAGGGCCAGTATTCGATTTCCTGTCAGGTCAGAGATTTTTACTTGGATCTGAGGGCTGATTCGAGGTCCACTCAGCGTACATGATTACAAGCTTAAGGCCTTAACACATTTCACTAATTTGAGGTAGATTTAAAATTATTTTATTTCTAAATACCAATATCTAATTTTACTAATTACACCCTGGTGTACTCTGTGGTGTAGCGGTTAGTGTGATTAGCTGCGATCCCCAAAGGCTCGAGTTCAATTCCCGGCTCTGCCACGAAATTTGAAATGTGGCACGATGACTGGAATGAGGTCTACTCAGCCTTGAGAGGTCAGCTGAGTAGAGGGGTTTCGATTCCCACCTCAACAAACTCGGAGTGGTTTTCTCTGGTTTCCCCACTTCTCCAGGTAAATGCCGGGATGGTACCTAACTTAAGGCCTCGGCCGCTTCCTTTATTCCTTCTTATTTGTCTATCCCTTCAATTTCTCCCATTCCCCACAAGGCCCCTGTTCAGCAAAGCAGGTGGACCAAATGTCTCACGCTCGAGGACAATACCCTTGAGGCTGTAGAGGTGGGATCCCTCGCTGAGACCGGGGGAAAATCAACGGATTAAATAAATAAATAAATAAATAAATAAATAAATAAATAAATAAATAAATAAATAAATAAATAAATAAATTATAGTGCTAGATACACAATCATGGTTTAATAAAGCTATTGCAGTGAGTTTTCATCTATGGTCTACGGTGTTTTGTTTTACGAAAGGATGAGGGTTCGAAAATGAAACTCTTCTTCTTTCTGGTTTCAGACCGACTTTGCTTTAGGACAGTGAAAGTTGTGTGAATTCGGGATATCTTGGCCATAAGGCAAAAGTAACATATATAGAAGAGCGAAGAATAGTGAAACAAAGAGAGGGAATGATGGGAGGAGATTATTTTCAAGGAAGATACTAAAGTTACGTTGTATGAGACTCTTCAAATGCATTTCTTTTCATGTTTGTGTCAGTGAAGTGAATGGAAGGGGTTACTTAGGCTTATAATATTAATGGACTCGGTCATGGAGAGAGAATGAGCTATCGGAGATATGGGAGATGATAATTGTATATATTTCTTTACGCTTTGCAGGTAACAGACAGTTAGAACTCTCAGAACAAGTCGTAAATAGGGTTGTGGGGGCGCTCAATTCATTAGCGAAGGCGTGCAGATAGAGAAGTGAATGACTTAAGAACTAATAACAAAAATGTATATATTACTAGCAGGTAAAAGAATTCCTGCGGGACACCGGGCGAGTTGGCCGTGCGCGTAGAGGCGCGCGGCTGTGAGCTTGCATCCGGGAGATAGTAGGTTCGAATCCCACTATCGGCAGCCCTGAAAATGGTTTTCCGTGGTTTCCCATTTTCACACCAGGCAAATGCTGGGGCTGTACCTTAATTAAGGCCACGACCGCTTCCTTCCAACTCCCAGGCCTTTCCTATCCCATCGTCGCCATAAGACCTATCTGTGTCGGTGCGACGTAAAGCCCCTAGCAAAAAAAAATTCCTGCGGGATTAAATTCCCGCACCTCGGTGTCTCCGAAAACCGTAAAAGTAGTCAGTGGGACGTAAAGCCAATAAAATTTTTACTGAAATTATTTATATTATGTGCTTCTACGAGTGTTCTACACACATGTATTAATTATATTATTGACGGTAAATTTATTAACAGTTTTGTTCAGTGCATTCGCACGCATGTTAAGTACGCATGTTGGATTGTATTGGACTTAAATCCTGCGACATATCTTAGAATCCTGGGTCTAAGTAATTGCAGTTACAGAATATCATAGAATGTATCACACGAAGTTACGTTTCCACACTCATTATCGTATGAACGTCATTAACGATTGGCAAAGGCCACGAATATGAATCAACAACAAGATACATTCAAGTAAAGTGAATTCATTTAGTAATTGTGCTGTGCTTTTGTTATAACTAAGTGATAGGAAGTTTCGAGCTAGTTGAATTGTTTAATATTCCGTCTCCTGCAGCCTGTGGACGACTTACCTTAGCGCCATGAGTTTCATGTTGCAAGAGATTAAAGTGCAAAACGAGTATCAAGTATTCTATTAGCCGAAAAACGCTTGTCTAGGAGGTTTATAACATATCGTACCCAAAATTTCCATTCAGGAGAATTATCACAATAATGTGAATTCCCGCTGAGTTATTGCGCCCCTGAAATCGATGACCCACATCTCTCTCTCTCTCTCACTCTCTCTGCACACATTCCTGCTCAAAAAGTGAGTGGACTCTTGTACAGATGAATCAGCATCAAACTGTTCAGCTCCATGGCTAATTTAGCGAGCTGGCCTTTGGTCACTAGGGTCCCGCTTTCGATTCCCGGCAGGGTCGGAAATTTTAACCATAATTAGTTAATTTCGCTGGTGAGACTGCTGAGTGCATGTGTCGTCATCATCATCATTTCATCCTCATCACGACGCATAGGTCACCTACGGGTGTCTAATCAAGAAACCTGCATCTGCCGAGCAGAACTTGTCCTCGGACACTCCTGGCACTAGAAGCCATACGCCATTTCTTTTCAAGTATCAAACATTGTGTATCTCGTGCCGTACTATGGTCCTTCATAATAAAATATACCTTGTCTTACTCCTTAACATATACTCTGAAATGTAACACCATTAAGGGAATAAATGCCTTCTGGATGTGGGTGTTCTGAAGGCTGTTACGGATCTCGTGCATTGACCACATCTCCAATGCTGCCGTATTCAGACGCGTGAGGAGAGAACGAATGTTGATTCGTACAATAAAGAAAAGAAACACAGCCTTCGGTGGGCATATTACGAGGAATGAAATGTACAACCTACTTAAATTGATCATGTAGGGTAAAATTGAAGGACGCAGAGACGCGGACGAAGGAAACACTATTGGCTGAGGAACTTACGGGAATGGACAGGACTAGATTCGAGTAGACTCTTGAGTACTGCCGAACATCATTCAGACTTAGCTGTGATTTTGTCAACCTTCAGTAATGGAGAAGGTACTACAATAAGAAGAATAATGTGTTGTTTGAGTCATCAGTCCAAATACTGGTTTGGTGCAGCCTCCCATGCCACCCTAGCCTGTGCTAACCTTTTCATTTCTACGTAACTATTGCATCCTACATCCGCTCTAATCTGCTTGTCATATTCATATCTTGGTCTGCTCTTACCGTTCATACCACCTACACTTCCTTCAAAAACCAACTGAACAAGTCCTGGGTGCCTTAAGATGTGTCTCATCATTCTATCTCTTCTTCTCGTCAAATTTAGCCAAATCGATCTCCTCTCGCCAATTCGATTCAGTATTTAATTTGTGATTCGATCTATCCATCTCACCTTCAGCATTCTTTTATAACACCACATTTCAAAAGCTTCTATTCTCTTTCTTTATGAGCTAGTTATCGTCCATGTTTCACACCCATATAATGTCACGCTCCTCAAAAGAGTCTTCAAAAACATCTTTCTAATTCCTATGTCAATGTTTGCAGTGAGCAAATTTCTTTTCTTAAGAAAGCTCTTCCTTGCTTGTGGTAGTCTGCATCTTATGTCCTCCTTACTTCTGCCATCGTTAGTTATTTTACTACCCAAGTAACAATACTCATCCACTTCCTTTAAGACTTCATATCCTAATCTAATTTTTTCCTGCATCACCTGTCTTCGTTCGACTGCACTCCATTACTTTTGTTTTGGACTTATTTATTTTCATGTTGTACTTCTTCTTGTACTTCGTCCATACCATTCAGCAGCTTTTCGAGATCCTCTGCAGTCTCAGATAAAATAACGATATCATCGGCAAATCTCAAGGTTTTGATTTCCTCTCCTTGGATTGTGATTTCCTTTCCAAATTCCTCTTTGATTTCCTTTACTGCCTGCTCTATGTAAACATTGAAAACGAGAGGGGACAAACTGCAGCCCTGCCTCACTCCTTTCTGGATTGCTGCTTCTTTTGCAAAGCCCTCGATTCTTATCACTGCAGACATTTTTATTCAGATTGTAGATAATTCTTCGTTCTCGGTATCTGATCCCAATCGCCGTCAGAATCTTAAATAGTTTGGTCCAGTCAAAATTATCGAAAGCCTTTTCTAGATCTACGAATGCCATGTACGTAGGCTTGTCCTTCTTGATTCGATCTTCTAAGAACAGACGTAAAGTCAGGATTGCTTCACGTGTTCCTACATTTCTTCTGAAGCCAAATTGATCTTCTCCCAACTCAGCTTCAACTTTTTTTCCATTCTTCTGTAAATAATACGTGTAAAAATTTCGCAGGCATGAGATACTAAACTAATGGTGCGGTAGTTTTCACACCTGTCAGCACCGGCCTTCTTCGGAATAGGTATAACAACATTCTGCTGAAAATCGGATGGGACTTCTTCTGTCTCGTACATCTTACACACTAAATGGAATAACCTTGCCATGCTGGTTTCTCCTAAGGCAGTCTGTAATTCAGAGGGAATGTCATCAATTCCAGGTGCCTTGTTCCTATTTAGGTCACTCACAGCTCTGTCAAACTCTGACCTTAAAATTGGGTCTCCCATTTCATCAGCATCAACAGCCTCTTCTTGTTCCAGAACCAAATTATCTACATCTTTACTTTGATACTACTGTTGGATATGTTCCTGCCAACTTTCTGCTTTGTCTTCTTTGCCTAGAAGTGGCTTTCCATCTGAGCTCTTAATATTCATACACCTAGATTTCCTTTCTCCAAATAGCTGCAGTCGCTCAAGTGCGGCCAGTATCCAGTAATCGGGAGATAGTGGGTTCGAGCCCCACGGTCGGCAGCCCTGAAGATGGTTTTGCGTGGTTTCCCATTTTCACACCAGGCAAATTCCGGAGCTCACCTTAATTAAGGCCATGGCCGCTTCCTTCCAATTCCTAGGCCTTTCCTATCCCATCGTCGCCGTAAGACATATCTGTGTCGGTGCGACGTAAAGCAATTAGCCTTTCTCCAAAGGTTTCCTTGATTTTTCTGTATGCAGCATCTACCTTTCCTAGGACCATAGAACCTTCGACATCCTTGCACTTCTCCTTCAGCCATTCTTCCTTAGCTACCTTGCACTTTCTATGCACTTCATTCTTTAATCGCCTGTATTCTTTTCTGCCCTCTTCATTTCTAGCATTCTTGTATTGTCGTCGTTCATCAATCAGGTCTAGTATCTCCTGAGTTATCCACTGATTCTTAGTTGATCTTTTCTTCCTTCCTAACATCTCTTCAGCAGCCCTACTGACTTCATTTTTCATGACTATCCACTCTTCCTCTACTGTGTTTCCTTCAGCCTTTCATTTAGCCCATGTGCAACATGTTCCTTGAAACAATCCCTCACACTCATTTCTTTCAACTTGTCTAGATCCCATCTTCTCTAAAAGAACGAAATGCAACCTTTTAATTTGTGAAGGGTACATGAATCTCTGTGCAGTAATTGGCCACGAAATCTCTAAGATAATACTGCTTCTCTTCGGGCATGTTTGTACTGGAGAGTGTTAATTTATAATAGGAGGTTATGACAAGTGTATGCGGTTGCCTAGCTTAAGCGAAAACTGCGTGCTTGTTTCACGTAAATAAACGTGAGCTCCAGTCGCCGTAAGGAAGTCGAAAAATATGTTTCAGCACTGTGGAGGAAGGCAGAATAAAGATAGTAGAAACCTTTACCTTCCATTCCTCAAAAGACCTTCATGACCTGGATAGATATAATTTTACTTTTCACTGATAACAGGTGGTAACCCAAATATCTGATCTCATACAGAAATCGTTGTGCAGGAAAGAGGATACTTGATATCGTCCGCATTCTAACCTAATGCAGTATGAAATTTGTAGCCTAACTTATCGCACAGCTAGGCACATGTGCTAGGTTATCATGATCGTGTTTCAGCACTCTGGTGGTAGACGAGAGTACCTGTACATCTAGACTCAGAAGTATAACATATTCACCTTTGAAGCCGAATCGATAATATATATAATGTCTACGACATAATCGACAGTTCATTTTATTAACTTAGCTCACGATATTTCATGTCACCTTCATGGAATGAAAGACGAAAGTAAGAATGCTCTCATTTATGTTCCACGCTTTCCACTTGCTATTACGCTCATTGTATTGCTACGGTTGAATGTGTGACAGTGTTGATTGACGGTGACACAATTACTACTCTCAGAACAAGCAGAATCTCCACAATGGAGCAATTATTTTACACACGAAGAGCTGTCAGCATATCTTCTGGAATCATCAGATAAGGAACCTTCTCAAGCACAAGCAGGCCTACATTGTCTCATCTAATGGACTCTTCGCTTGGATATGAACATTTACTGCAACAGTTTTTCATAGAGATCAAAACTAAATCTCATTCCAAAAATATTCCGACCTAGTGGTTACAACGCTGGAAGGCGGTAACAAGGTAAGCTCTTCAATAAATGTCAAAGTACGTATTTTAGACAATTTATCAAGTTCTTTACGGTATAAGGCCAAGGAAAGACCCGTGAACTTAATAACAAACATACAGTAGGTATATTTTTCGAAAAGTCTATTTTATTTTCTGATATGATTATTATTTGCCTGTTGGCATTTCTCGATGGATGCAGTATTTTTGTATCCGTCTCTTGGCACAGGCCAGAGCAAAGTGTAGCTTCCACTGCTGTCCCAGTCTCATCCATGGCTGTGACAATATGGAAGCTGTTGGGGTATCAGTGGTGCCGAGTAATGACATTTGGAGCACAACTAGTGTCTGAGTGTTATGAAAGGTGTTGCTCATAGGATCAGTCGTGCTGCAGTGGCACCTTCTGGTCCAGTGAGGAAAGCAATGGCAAACTACCTCACTCCGCATCTTGCCTAGTACGCCTCATTTGGGCTCCGCCATTGGTTTTTGCAGTTTTCATATAACTGCATAGCCTTTGGTGGCGCTATTTGAGGATCCAACCAGCCTCTGGGCTGATGACCTAACAGACAGACGTCATCATTATCAGCTGATTCCTAGATGCATGCCAACCTCGATTATGTTCTTTTCTTAAAATGGCTGCTTTGAAATTACCTTCTCTGTAGTTGTCACCAGGTAGGGCTAATTACGAACATACTCGTAAGCATAGGTAAAAATGTAGGAGAATTGATATAATGCTGGGGGGACCGTAGTGTTACTCGCATGTAACTGAAACAATAGCAGCAAGAACCTCACAATGAGGTAGTCGATGAGGAGTATAAACACAATTGGCCAAAGTAACAATACAAAATTAGTGTAATTATATTTATCGAAAACCATCTAATAAGAGTAATGTCATTTATGGGACATTTATTGACACGTTTTAACGAACAGGAGAGTTATTAGAAATTGATGGCTTTCTTTTAAAACCTCGTATATTCCAATGCTATTCCTACCCATTAAGACAAGCCACGCCTCCCAGCAGCATTTTTATATGCTGTCCAACAGAATAATTTTCGTTGTGCTCAGTTTTCTATGCTAATGTGTAAAGGCGAATTAACGCATTCCTACTAAATAATATATTTTAGGTTAATTTTCATTTACTCATTGTATGTATGTTGGGTATTCAGCTCGAAGGCTTGTTTGATCCTCCACAGTTCCGCCAACAGCTGTCATAGATAGCCCAGGCGTCACTGAAGAGGCATACTAGGGAAATGAGGAGTTTCCCGTTGCTTTCCTCACTGAGCCAGAAGTTGCTATTACATATCAGTATGCCAAGGTTCCTGAAATGCATGCACCAACCTACCCTATGAGTGATATTTTTTCACTATTCATAACAGGGACTGGCTGCATAACGAATGGTATTACTAACATCGCTCATACCTCGGTCACCTTCATTTTCTCAAAGCCAAGGATGAGACTGAGACAGATCCATGAAAGTAACAAATTTATTCTAGCCCATACCAGAAGATACAGTGCACTGTAAATACTACGTCTCGCCAGCAAAGGCATCTAGCATAGGAAAATGAACGCAAGGAAAGTTATTCTTATAGACTGCATGTAAATATGTGGCTGGGAGGTGTGACCAGTATTAAGGAATATAACCGATAGAAAGACCATTAGGGCATACGAGGTTTTAAAAGAAAGCCATCGAAATACAGATGTATTCTTTGCTGAAAGGGGAAAGGTAGCCTCTTAGTGTAAAGATATACTGCACATAGCAAAATGTTTTGCGACTTCGAATTATACAAGATGGGGCATTATCGCATTAAATCTAGGAAGAATAAACTTTCTCCTGGACAAGTGAACATACTAAGTTTCCCCTGGAGACCAAATTTAAATTCTACGAATTAGTTTCAGCGATGTCAACTGGAGAATGGGAAAAAGATATTATTGCCTGAAAAGGTGATAATCTTAGAACATATTATGTACAATACCACATGCAACAAAGTACTGTATGAAACTTATTATTGACAAATTAAGTCATGTTCACACCACATTGTACTAGAAACTTTACTTATTACCACGGTCATAAAAACACTGCTGCTAACCACTTCAACGAATACCTGATTGGTAGAACTGTTTCCCCCATAGTTAGATGGCCGCTGAATTAAACAAATGTATGTGGCACTTGTAGATGGTAGCGATATTATGACATACACGGGAAATTTTGTTGGTTACCATTTTAGCTATATCCCCCATTTAACCATTCTAACTTTGTAGAAACATATTAGCAAGAAACATTATTAATTAATAAAACGTCTTACCAGCAGTAGGTATTTTATGTTGTTTCATGCAACGAAACAAAAAATATACGAAAACTATGTTATGCAACTGCTGTTAAAAATAGAACATTTAGCACATCCAACGATATTAGTTCATAGCTACCATTAACTACATGCGCCACATTTGAACTCACTGTTGTATACACCCTTTAATTTAGAAGCTAAAATATATCCATAAAATTATTCAGTGGAGCAGGAGTGGCGAACCGCTCTACCGTGGAGTACGAAGGTTTGCCTATCTCCAGGCGTTGTGATTGGAAGTGAAGCAAATATGACGTTTGTTAGAACATGAATACACAGTTTCCAGATCCAGACTCTAAACGTTAAACTTGCTGATGTTGATAATGGTCTAAATGAGAAAACACTAAGCTTCTGAAATATTAAACGAGCATGTGTTTATTTTGTGTATAAGGAAAGTTTGTTGGTTACAGAGCTTCTTGAAATGTATTTGTATTTTTAAAATCTTACTAAGTGGCAAAGTGATACATGTCTCTTTGCATTCGTCGTATTATAAGCAGAGCCTAAATGCTACCTGCAGTATAAAATTATGATGAGTGTTTCCAGACTCGTATAGTTGGTATATTCATTTATTTCTCCAGTAGTTTCTTGTTCTCTATTCATAATCTGAGAAGGTATTACTTTACGTTCTTCCTCCTCGTGACACTTTCAAACATCATGAAGAAATTATTATTCGCTGCAAGAAACGCATTTATTTGGTAGTAAATATCTCCCATTTACGACTGTTGAACAGAATTCAACTTTTACTGACAGTTAATATATTCCTATTCCTATTGTCTTCAACATTCATAAATCACGTAACTAAATTGCCATGAGAGAGCGGTGTTCCAAAATGCAACAGTAGGTGAAGTGGAATGCAGCATATTCAAATTCATAGTATTCTTATTCTTATTATTATTTACCCCTACTTCACAGTAAAGTATGCTTTCTTTCTTCTCAGCTAGCTGATGGGAAAGTGGTATATTGTTTAACGCCATTAAAATCACGAGATGCAAAGCTATTAAAATATTTATATTGAACTTTACATTATAAATATATATCCTCATTCCTCAAGGTTTTATATTTAAGTATGGATACCCAGGTCACCCATGGGAGTCAACTAGTACGAACTTCATCAGGCCTCTCTGTAGAACACACTAAATCACAAAACTCACCAGAGGAAGGTACTTAATAACTCGATTTTATATAAATCGGGGTATTTTCTATTTCTAACAATTACAATTCTTTGGCTTGGTTTGAAGACACTTTATTTCTTCATTCGAGTTTTGAACAGTCATTTACAGAATATAATATTTTAATTTACATACACTCATCACTTTCCATACCCGAAGCCTGCTCCATACGTTCCTAGTCCGTAGGAGCCCTTACCAATGCCAACACCGTACAGACCAGCTCCACCTAAACCAAGGCCGAACGATCCACTAAGACCACCAAACTTGCGGTATCCTCTGGAGAATCCCAGGCCACCACCATATCCTCCAAGTCCTCCTCCGAATCCTCCAATTCCTCCGCCATATCCTCCAAGTCCTCCTCCATATCCACCAATTCCCCTTCCATATCCGCCGTATCCTCCTAAACCGCCGTAACCACCGAGTCCAATGCCATTTAGACCATAGCCTAGGCCTCCACCTCCTAGGCCAATCAGTCCTTTGCGGAACCCTAGACCAAGTCCTGCTCCTCCAAAACCAAGGCCACCTAGATGAAAGAAAAAAATATGAACTCTAATTTAGAAATATCAACGTTTGAAGCTTAAGAACTAAACTGGGATTTGGGGTTGTGGTTAGATAATCATATTTTCGGTATCTAGTGCAATAAATAACAGGGTGTGTTGGAAAAATATCAGAAAGAATAACCGCAGTTCGTCGATTTACAAATGAAAGTGTATTTCTACAGGATCAATTATTAAAAATGATAAATCCCGCAAATGCTGTAAGTATAGGAATGTTATATCCGACTCGTTGGATGAACAGTCAGCGTACTGGCCTTCGGTTCAGAGGGTCCCGGGTTCGATTACCGGCCGGGTCGGGAATTTTAAAATTAATTGGTTAATTCCAATGGCACGGGGGCTGGGTGTATGTGTTGTCTTCATCATCATTTCATCCTCATCATGACGCGCAGGTCGCCTACTGGAGTCAAATAGAAAGGCCTGCACCTGGCGAGCCGAACCCGTTCTGGAATATCCCAGCACAAAAAGCCATACGACATTTCATTTCATACGAATATTATGCCTTATGATCACTATTTATGAGCATAAATTCAATATTTATACATTACATGAGAATGGATCATCTACAGTGTAAAATTCCTGTCGTTCAGCTCTGATTTTAGGTCAAAGTAAGTGGCTAAATCTCAGCAGAAGTTTTTATTTAAACTAGGCAAACTATTTCACCTTACTAATTTCGACTTATCTGAAAACAGCACTTTTGAAAGCTAAGCAAGCTTGAAGGATTGCGAATTTAACATTTTGATTATAATTACAGGACTTTTCATTCCGAACTACCCTGGTACATGACTTTTCATTGCAATAGATCCAAGCAGATAGGCCGTGATTCCAACTGCAGCTACTTTGTTACTCAGTTATCAGACCCCCATTAGAGTATTTATGACCGGGCTAGTTAGCCGTGTGGTTAGGGGCGCGCAGCTGTGAACTCGCATCCGGGAGATAGTGGGTTCGAATCCCAATGTCGGCAGCCCTCAAGATGGTTTTCCGTTGTTTCCCATTTTCACACCAGGCAAATGCTGGGGCTGTACCTTACTTAAGGCCACGACCGCTTCCTTCCTATTCCTAGGCCTTTCCTGTCCTATCGTCGCCATAAGACTTATCTGTGTCGGTACGGCGTAAAGCAAATAGAAAAAAAGAGTATTTATGGTTATGCCATCTACAGGGTAATGTACTTTTCAACTAGGAAATAGTACAATTTAAGCCGAAATAAATCCTACGAACTTAAGTGCATAACTGTTCTTTTAATTTCATGTGGCTATTTCTAGCCGGGTGCAGACCTTGTAAGGCAGACCCTCCGATGAGGGTGGGCGGCATCTGCCATGTGTAGGTAACTGCGTGTTATTGTGGTGGAGGATAGTGTTATGTGTGGTGTGTGAGTTGGAGGAATGTTGGGGACAGCAACAACACCCAGCCCCCGAGCAATTGGAATTAAACAATGAAGGTTAAAATCCCCGACCCGGCCGGGAATCGAACCCGGGACCCTCTGAACCGAAGGCCAGTACGCTGACCGTTCAGCCAACGAGTCGGACAGTGCATAACTATAAGGACGATCTTTACTTAATCATAGACTGAC
Organism: Anabrus simplex; assembly: GCF_040414725.1. NCBI lineage: Eukaryota > Metazoa > Arthropoda > Insecta > Orthoptera > Tettigoniidae > Anabrus > Anabrus simplex. The sequence goes on along the minus strand of NC_090265.1, from coordinate 372,698,461 downwards.
ATATTTTAAAAAGATTGAATCTGTAGTGATGGGACTGAAGTTATTAAGTGAAATTAATGATACTAAGAAAGTTTGAAAACAGTAATAGTAATTTATTTTCTTCAGGTACTAAGCAATTAAAGTTGCGCTGGGGGCTAAATGGACTGCATTTACGGAGTGCACCGTATTTTTATTTTAGGTATGGAATGTAGTTCTGGCACGCACAGTAAAGTTTTATCTGTATGAAATGACACCGTCACAGCGAGAAGTTTGATGAGCATTAGTTTATTTCGTCAGGGAGATATTTAAAGAATTGAGGCAGTCAAAAATCATATTTTTAAAAGAAGCATGGTGGTCTCTACTAGGTACATCCACTAGATTTGTTACTTAAAACGCCTACACAGTGCGATAAACGTAGTTTCTACATCTAATTCTCCGCGGCTACGAACTAACTACTTACAAAAACTCCAGCGCTTACCTGTTTCTTTTCGTTTTTTTACAAGAGTCCAGCACTGCAGCCTTAAGTTTGTGGCCCTTCTGTAGCAGTCTCATTCGTTTTTATTATGTACTTTCGGTTTTATTCGATCTCTCATTGAATATAATTTCCTCCTGAATAAGTTTCATATGAACGTTTAGGCGCTTATTAGTAATTTATTGGAATGTATTGTAAGGACTGCTAAAATCTAGCAATTTTCAGTAACAAAACTTCGATGTTTTCTTAAATTTACAGTCACATTTAATTTATCTGATTTTTTCCGGTATATCTTGTCAAGAAGAATCAAATTACAGCTCACTCATCTCTGTATGACATGTAAATTTCAAGCCACACCGCACAAAATCTGATTTTTGACCGCCTTCATTGGATGAATATCTTGTGACTACGTCAACCGCATTACTTCAGCCACTGTGAATACATCATTCTACACTAAACCTTTCCCGTATATGTAATCATTTTTAACTATAATAACTTTGTGTATTTTATGAAAAGCGTCACATTGATTTTTCACTGGAGATCCTCAATCCCAATTCGAATGATGTTTTACGTCAATAGTACCGGTAATGAAAACTGTAAAGTGAATTTTCTGGTTGATGTAGATGAATCAAAATCACACATTCCCTTGATGAACACTAGTCGTGTTACTTCGTCATGAGTCATAAAGGTAATTCAGTCAGCTAGTTGATGAATCATACTCCGCCATTCTCTATGCAAAGCCTTTAGTGTGGTTACTCTGAGAAAACTCTGTAAGGAACCATTCATCATGTCGATCGATCGTGTAGGCACTCGTCGAAGGGACTTCCGTGTACTTTTCCCTAGACAATCAAACTTTTGAAGACTGCTTTCTCAGCTTACTTAACATCAAATTTAGTGTATGATGCGCTGTGAGACCCTGCACGACATACGAACTTTTATCTTAACTTGGTTCAGAATCGATATAACTTGTGTGATGAGCTGTCCAACGAATACTCAATATTTTCCTCCACCATGAAACTTTCTTTTTATACGTGAGTTGTATGACGGTGCACGTCTCTCGGCCATGCAAAAGAGATTGGGAAGGCTGAAGATTCAACGAGCTTCTTTTCTGTATTTATGGTGATGTTATCAACTTTGCAAATCTTCTCCGGATAGATCATTGTTACCATTGATATTTCAACTTTGGAATCGTCCGGCTCCATGGATAACTGGTTACCGTGCTGGCATTTAGTCACAGGCGTCCCGGGTCCGATTCCCGGCAGGGTAGGGAATTTTAACCATCAATGTTTAATTCCCCAGGCACGGGGACTGGGGGTATGTGTCGTCTTCGTCATCATTTCATCCCCACCACGACGCGCAGGAGTCAAATCAAAAGATCTGCACCAGGCCTCTCCGGAGGCCACACGCCAATATTAACTTTGGAACCACAAGAATTGGGCAATAAAGACCCTAGGTATGCGTACTGGATTACAGTTTCACATCCTCCAATCTGCTCAATATGTGGACTGTCGCTTTTCTACAATCAACAATTATGACCTCGTTTTTCTGTCCTGCTTCTAGACTTGTTTCCTAAACTCTCTTCATCAGCTCTGTCAACTTCTATTCAGATGATGCTATCAAAGTAGTGCCATCAGCAAATCGTGTTGTTATTGCATCCCCCAATGGAAAACACTTTATCCTAGAGCCATCTACTGCAGTTTTCAATACATGTTCGCCGTCCGTATTCCTATATACTCATTATAAAAATAGGTCGCTACTAGGGACCTGTATAATCTACCTTGGACCAGGTTATACTTCTAAAGACCAGCGAATATAATGCAACTCGGCGAAAATATTTCATAGCGGAACGGTCTTCTCCCATACGATTACGGGCGCTTAAGAATCAACACCGCGTAGCTAACAAAAACCAGCCCTATAAAGTGGTTCAATATAGCGTAACATTGCAAGAAAGGTAGAGAAATTACGTTTTTCTCTTACTTACACGTTAGTTGAACTATTTCATTATAAGAGATCAGTTTCTGCTGTGTTTGGGCCATTTTTAAAACTTGATATCTTTCTGATGTAAAATTTGCAGGTTCACCACACACAGTACTGGTTTTTATACCACCGTATAGGCCTAAGAGTCTCTCCACAGGATTTTGCAATTCGTAACTCTCCGTGTGTTTAGGGGCGTGCAGCTGTGAGCTTACATTCGGAAGATAGTGGGCTCGAACCTCACTGTCGGCAACCCTGAAGATGGTTTTCCGAAGTTTCCCATTTTCACACCAGGAAAATGCTGGAGCTATACCTTAATAAACGCCACGACCGCTTCCTTCAAACTCATACGACTTTCTTATCCCATCGTCACCATAAGAACTATCTGTGTCAGTGCGACGTAAAGCCAATTTAAAAAACTCCTGTATGATTTAATTAATACACCTTGTATTCCTCATTTGTAGCCACGCTTTTATAATTATTGCCGGCCCCGTGGTGTAGAGGTAGCGTGCCTGCCTCTTACCCGGAGGCCTCGGGTTTGATTCCCGGCCAGGTCAGAGATTTTTCCCTGGATCTGAGGGCTCGTTCGAGGTCCACTCAGCCTACGTGATTAGAATTGAGGAGCTATCTGACGGTGAGATAGTGGCCCCGGTCTAGAAAGCCAAGAATAACGGCCGAGAAGATTCGTCGTGCTGACCACACGACACCTCATAATCTGCAGTCCTTCGGTCTGAGCAGTGGCCGCTTGGTAGGCTAAGGCCCTTCAAGGGCTGTAGTGCCATGGGTTTAGGGTTAGTTTTATAATTATTATGTACAGACTAACAGACTCGAACGGACATTTCATACTAGGTTGCAGCATACAACGCTGCTTCACAATACTGCTTCATTTAATCCATGGCTCTCATACTCTGCCATGCAGGATTATAATGCCAAAATCATGGACTGTGGACTTATTGTATCTTCAAGGGATAGGCCTAATGCGAGCTTGAAGGTTGTGTCGAAAATATTGTCAGAAAGCTTCAAATAAACTAAAAAGGCTTGTTCTTCAATAGTTCATGTTCCAAGTTCTGAACTCGTAAGTTCAAGATGCTATAATTGCTGCCAATGTCAATAACTTTGAGAAATTTCCTCTGAAGTCAAAATTAACAGTGATAAAAATATAATTAATGTTAATAATAATCAGTAACTCACCTCCTCCAATCCCCAGCCCAATGATAGATGCTCTAGCTGCAGTCATGCAGACTACGCTAACCAGAAGAAACAGGGGAGAGTAGCAGGCCTGAAAGAAGAAAAATTATCTGAATTAATATCGACATAAATCTGAGGGAAGAATGATATTGTGGGAGCTTGAAATTTATCATTTGAGAATTCTATGTGACTGTGACTGGGGGATTCACTCTGAACGTCTGGGACTATTATTTTGATAAGTTGTTGTATTATCTGTAATGTATAGATTCATTGAAATACAAAAATTGCAGTACGTAGTTGACTTCAAATTGATTCCATTTTCATTGCATCTATTCATTACATATTTTGGAATGGTGGGAGCGTATGATTGGCACGGTTAAGCGGTGTATTAGAAAGGTCTTAGGACGCAGACAAGTGGGCCATGAAACACTTTTGGCCAGTGTGGAGGTCACAATAAATTCATGTCCATTACTCCAGGATGAAAGCCCTACCTGCTCACTTCCCAGACCTCGGAAAATGATTGATTTATATCCCTACTGGTCTTGAACCACTTCTGCACAAACACTTGAAACGACAATTCAGCCTTCAGCAATAGGCAACAGACGATCTTATGAAAAGATGGACCAGAGAATATCTCTTGGAACCAAGAAACTACCATCATGTCCGACAGACACATGGAGGAGCAGTTCCCTTGTGAGTGGGAGATGTAGTTCTCGTACAAAACAACTCACACTGCCGTCATATGTGGGAGAAGGCACTCATCCAAGAGTTACGACAAGGACGAGACGACCACATCAGGACGTTGACACTCCGCACGACTAACGGACATCAGATCACACGTCCAGTGCAGATGGTCATCCCACAGGAGGTAGACCAGGGTGAGGAGGATCTGGGAGTTTGAAACTGATCTTCTGTGCATTCCTTCTGACTGTGACTTGTGCATTCTCTCTGAACGTCTGGGGCTGTTATTTGGATACGTTGTTGTATTATCTGTAATATACAGATTCACTGAAATACAAAAATGGTAGTACTTACTTGACTTTTCATTGCATCTATTCACTACAGATGTGTCTAGTGAAGTCAGACGATTATGGAAGTGTTTCAATAAACCATGAAGTATCCCTTCACTGAGAAAATCTCTGTGTGGACAATGTGTTATGGTTGAGTTGGTAACTTGGTCTCTTAATAACAATGTTATTTATTTTACGTCTTACTAAGTACTTTTATGGCTTTTTGAAGACTCTGAGATTACAGAACTTTTGTCCCGCAGGAGTTATTTAACGTACTGGGAAAGCTGATGGGTGGCGAAATAATTTCATTCCACACAACCCAGCATATTTTTCTGCTGAAGCTGCACATCATATAATTTACAGCATATTCGCCGTTAGCAGAAAATTGTTCCTCTGTGTTTGTACAATTATTCCTTGCGTTCTCGGGTGGATAAAATGCTCCATCAAACTTTCCATGTTGACAAAGACTAAACTAGTCAGAGTAAAAATGATGTCTGTGACACCACAGTTCATAAACCGAATGAACAGATCACTATATTGCTGTACCCTTGGTTGTGGTGATCTTGGCAAGAGGCCTTGGTGTAGTATTGCGGACGTGCAGATTCATCAGGTGATTATTTATGGTTGCGTGAGATGAACTTATTTCTCCACCCGACACCTAGACGATGCTAATGAATTTCAGCACCTTCAGACACTACTGAAATGAGCCAGGAAATGACCCAGTATCTTGGACACAGAAATCCTGCGATCCACCTATTTAGCCACTCGACCAGTCAGTTGTATTCTACCGAGCTCGATAGCTGCAGCCGCTTAAGTGCGGCGAGTATCCAGTATTTTTTTATTTTACCGATATATTCTTTTTTCTCATTCTTTCCTTGTTTTCGTTTCATTTTCCAGTCCCTGAGCCAGCGGAAATAACCAATTAAGGTTAAAATCCCCGACCTGGCCGGGAACCGAACCCGGCGCTCCTTGTACCAAAGGCCAGCACGCTAACCATTCAGCCATGGAGCCGGACAGCATTCGGGAGATAGTTGGTTCGAACCCCACTATCGGCAGCCCTGAAGATGGTTTTCCGTGGTTTCCCATTTTACACCAGGCGAATGCTGGGGCTGTACCTTAATTAAGGCCACGGCCGCTTCCTTCCCACTCCTAGCCCTTTCCTCTCCCATCGTCGCCATAAGACCTATCTGTGTCGGTGCGACGTAAAGCAACTAGCAAAGTTGTATTCTAATAAATTAGGGGTACAAAGGTAAAGGAACAATGCCGTATAACAAGTTATTATCTTCTATGCAATTATCAGTGGCTGCAACTTAGTAAAGTGTGAACATTTCTCCTTAATATATATTACCTATACGTGGTCAACACTATCTAATCAGAAACTTTCAGGAATAATTTCTACCAAGTTTCAGTTTTCTTAGCATATTTATAAAGGAAACCTGTATTGGTGAACCGATATATCAGTCATCAGAATGTTCTTCTTAAGGGGCGTATTCATCAATGTCGGCTTCAACATTCTGTAAGGCAAGATAATCGTTGGAATTAAGAACTACCAAAATTATTAATTTTTAGTCTTACATGTAATTGTTATAAACAATTGTTGCATTTAGAAATATAAATTAAATAATATGGCTGTCCTGCTCTATTTTGTAGTGGTTAGTGAGATTAGCTACCATCCCCGGGGGCCCGTGTTCGATTACCGGCTCTATCACGAAAAATTGAAAATTGGAACGAGAGCTGGAACGGGGTCTACTCAGCCTCGGTAGGTCAACTGAATAGATGGGGTTTCGATTCCCACCTCAGCCATCCTCGAAATGGTCCTCCGTGATTTCCAGCTTCTCCTCCAGGTAAAAGCTGGAATGGTACCTAACTTAAGGCCACGGCCACTTCCTTCCCTCTTCCCTGCCTGTCCTTTCCGATCATCCACCCTCCCACACAAGGTTTATGTTCATAGCAGATCATGCCACCTGGGAGAGGTACTGGTCCTGCTCCCCAGTTGTATACCCGACCCAAAGTCTCACGCTCCAAGACACCGCCATTGAGCGATAGAGATGGGATCCCTCGCTGAGTACGAGCAAAAGGCCAACCCTGGACAGTAACCGGATCGAGAAAGGAGGAAGTAATAATAATAATAATAATAATAATAATAATAATAATAATAATAATAATAATAATAATATATACATAGGCAATGTTGAAAAGACAAACCTTCCATATTCGTTTTGTACCATATGAACAGCAAGAAAAGTATTTAATTTTTTAATTGACTTGTATGCTGCGCGACTTCCGTAATCTCTAACGCCACCGGGGTGGTCCCTCACGTGTCCCCAACCGTAACGTTTGTGCGTATTCTATAGTTAAATTTGTTACAATGTCATTGTAATTAAAGGTACATAAGCCTAGCGAGTGGTTACACAGTTTGGGTCACCTAGCTGTCGGATTGCTTTCGGGAGTCAGTGGGTTCGAACCACCCCAATGTCGGTAGCGCTGAAAATGGTTTTACTTGGTTTCCCATATTCACAGTAGGCAAATGCTGAGGCTGTACCTTAATTAAGGCCACGGTCGCTTCTTCCCAATCTTAACCATGTCCTGTCCTATCATCGTAACAAGATCCATCTGTGAGGGTGCGATGTAAAACAAATTGTAAAAAAAAAAAGCACATACAATTCCGACATAAAATGCAAGATCTATAACAATGTTTTGAATTCTCGATTATTTATTTCTTATAGTACGATTAAGTTCTTAAATTGTATTAGTTACGCTGAAGACTTCATATACTTTATAGTCTAATGATACACTTGGTGCCGAGCTGAGTATCTCAGACAGTAGAGCACTGGCCTTCTGAGCTGAAGTAGGCGGGTTCAGCCCCGCTCAGTCTGGTGGTATATGGAGTTGCTAAATACCTCAGCCTTTTGTCAGTAGATTTTACTGGCACGTAAAAGAACTGACGGACAAAACTTTCTGCACCTCAGAGTGTCCCAAAACCTATAATTAACTTGGTACATTATAGAATACCAAATGAAGGACCTATACTGATAAATATCTATTTCTCCCCACTATTGCACTTCAGGTGAATGAGTTTCAGACAGAATATCCGTAATCGGATCCCATTACTGTTGGCAACCATGTTTAATTTATATTTCTTCATACTCTAGAATGTTAGTCCTAGAAAATTCTGAGATAGCAACTTATTGTCTTCAGGTGTATTTACCATTTTATCGGTAAGTAATTATTTTAAAGACAAAATCACACACGACCCTCACACAAGTCAACAAAGAACACTCCTATAATTAAATGTAAAGAATAAAGAGATTTTTAAAATTGTGTTCCTCGTTGTATGTTGTCGTATGTTGGGTATTCAGACTGAAGGCTTGTTTCATCCTCAAAAGCTCCACTATCAGCTGTCATAGATGGCCTAGGCATCATTAGAGAGACGTACTGGGGAAATGAGGAGTGATATTGTTTCCAGCTGCTTTCCTCATTGAGCCAGCAGTCGACATCCCATATCAGTCTGACCCTCCGAAATAACGATGAGACTGAGGACAGGACATGAAAGTAATAAATTAGTCCATACCAGAAGACATAGCGCACTGTACACACTGGGTCTCTCCAGATAAGGCCTCCGCCATAAGACCTATCTGTGTCGGTGTGACGTAAAGCAAGCATAAGGCCTCCTTATATATACTTCCAATTTAACCTTAATATTTGTATTTTGATACTTGTGTATATTACTGAGATATTATCCAGATGTATAAGGATTTCTCTCCAGTCGATGACTATGTAATGTTTCATGAAATTAAGAAATTAAGAGTATTCGGGAGATAGTAGGTTCGAACCCCACTGTCGGCAGCCCTGAGAATGGTTTTCCGTGGTTTCCCATTTTCACACCAGGCAAATGCTGGGGCTGTACCTTAATTAAGTCCACGGCCGCTTCCCTCCCACTCCTAGGCCTAAATGAATTTTCTTTTAAGTGTGAATGTTTGCAGTAGTTCACCTATTCTATATGGCCGACTAATAAATAAATAAATAAATAAATAAATAAATAAATAAATAAATAAATAAATAAATAAATAAATAAATAAATAAATAAATAAATTCAATCAACAAATAATTAGATTGATTCATTGATTCATTGATTGATTGACTGATTTATTCATTCATTCATTCATTCATTCATTCATTAAATATATCAACAAATTCATAAGCTATACGTTAATCAGTCGATTACGAAAGTTCGGGAATTAACATGAATTTAAACCGACGAAGACCAAGAAAGTCCTCAACACATTCAGTACATTACACACAAAGCCGATTAATACAACTACGACTCCAATCTTCTTTAAAATAATACGAAATCTAGGACGAGAATTATAATCGTAATTTCTATACGCATTAATGTCAAATGTGATTGATTCAAATATAATTTTGAGATTTTTATTTTATCTACTCTGATCGTTCAATTTAGTAAAGCTGCAAAATATTCTTCTTCTTTTTAAATATACTGTATATGAACATTATTAAAGCGAATGCGTTTATAAAATTTAGTTGAAGATCAAATTCTGAATAATAAGGTTGAAAGTCTGCTGTTGTCTTATTTATCACTAACTTGGTATAACGTAGTGTGATGCAGAAACATATTTGTAAATGTAAAATGATAAGTCATCGAAACCATGGCGAGAATTTGTGAAGGCAGCATGAGCATGGTCTTACAATAAATTGGCATCAAGTTACCATTTTACCCTTCGATATTAAAAGCTGTGCAGTTCTGTCTTAACGCTTTTAAATTTGTACAGATAAATTCAGTCCCAAAATTTGTGGTTGTAAGGCAGAATTTGTCAACAACTGGAGATTAATTGTTGTATCTCGTTTTAAATGTAAGATCACTGAAATTTTCATTGTTACGTATAAGATAAATTCTGACTTGTTCTTTTTGACTTCATATTGATGTGAACGTTACAGTTTAGATCCTAACTTAGAACTGAATATAAATAGCTCACTCGTTAGTGCAATGTTCTCGACTCACCATATTGTGAAGTGCTGTTGAGATGGAGGTTGTAGTGCTGAGGATCCGTCTTCCCCAGGTACTTATACCTGTCGCCAAGAGTCGTGCAGGAACCACGGGACTTTGCCGCCTCAACGGTCTGCGACCCCTTCCCGGCGGGAAGTGCTAGGGCCTTGGATCGGTCTTTGGTTGAGTGCTGATGACCTTGTACAGGACGTAGGAATGCGCCCTGAAGCGTAAGGGTTACTAATAAGAGACAAAGAATGCATCGTATTGGAATGAAACATTCTTGGTTTTATTAAACGGGACATTAACACTGAATGACATAATTATCATGTTTAATAACTATTAATCTATTATAATAGATCATGATCTACTAATAACTGAAGACGCTGTAGTAGGGATGAAAAATACCCTATTCCAGTCTCCCCCTTGTAGATCAGCTATTCCAATTCCTTGACCACCTCTGGTGAATTACCTTTCTCCTCCGAATGCGGTGATGTTACTCGATGTATAAGATACCTTTCATTTTTCCGTTCTGAAAACATTTCTCTTTCCTAGTCTCAGTTGTTCTTTTTATATTTATTGATAGCATTGTCATAAAACTATGGTTGCCTTGGAATAGGTACTTGGTTTGTAACTCAGTGCTTCTTGGTATGAGTACATACGGTGCATTTACTTTGATGGCAAGTTTTGGCATTGGCTGCCTACCTACAGAACGAAAATATAAATATTTTTATCATTTTAAAACACTAAAAGAGACCATTCAACTAAAATTGGGTCCACGATTTTCTCACTGCCTGAATTACATAACAATCTTATGTGACAATTTTATCTCTCGGGTGAAAATGTGAAACCACGAGAAATCATCCTTAGGGCTTCCGACGGTGGGATCTGAACCAAAATGAAATCATTTATCATATTCAAATAAGAAAGCTAACTCCATTAATGCTTAGTGAACATACAGTAGCTGCCAAAATCTATATATTTAAAGTTATAGCTTGGGATATTATTTTCAGAGATGTAGTGACATACATTTGACAGTTTTAACATAAGACTATTTAAAATACCTTAAATAGCTGTTCAGTATCGTTTTGGAATAAAACCCTGCCGATAGTACCCAAACCTTCGATGAATAGTACCAATAAATTATTAAATTCCATTACTTACATCTTCAGACTTCATTCATAACGCTGTATTACGAAATAACTTAGCATGATCCCTAGAATATGTTTACTTTGTCTGCACATCATTAAAACGAAACCCCTGCGTCATGCAGCCTATTTTGAGTCTTGACTCCAACACGAATGCTGCCCTGTCAGATGACCTAGAAATATTAAAGTAGCATGTGGTCAGCGCGGGACATCTACATCTTTATTAGCTTAGATTTCGTGGCATTTCGTATAAGATAGCTCCTCAGTTGTCCTCATGGGACTGAGTAAACGTGGTTGTAGCCCTCACTCAAGGATTAAAATTACTTGGCTTGCCGCGAATCGAACTCAGGTCCTCCTGGTAAGAGGCAGGTACCCTATCATTTCACCAAGGGGAAGGCATGCACTTCACGAAAGATTTTAGATATAGTTTACATGTACTAAATTCGTGGTTATTGATCACGATGTCCTAAGTCCCTCATGTGTAGCAACAGCACTAATAACAACAACAACAACAACTACAACAACTACTTTGAGCAATCATTTCAGAACGTATACTAATCTCATCTCGTTTTATTATATGTTATTAAATGTTATCTTAGAGAATTTCATCACTACGATCTGGATGTTATTGTTATCATCGCAAAGTGTAATAAAGTGTAATTATATCCATAAACTATGTTGAGTTTCTGGGGAACTCAGTTAAAAGATTAATCCTGATCTACAAATGGTCCACTTCACAACTTAATTTGATCGTTGTATGAATCGATTTGTTCTTCTTGCTTGTTAGTCGCTAACATTCAGTCTCCTCTGCCACATATTAGTCAAACTACTGTAAACGTTATTCGATCAGATCACAACAAATGTGTTATGTAAATATGAGTAACTACGTGAGTAACATCTGGTAACATCCAGAACTAGGGTTGCCAGGTTTTTGAAATGCCAATAAGGGACAGATCATGTCGACACGACATAACGATATTTGTTCAAGAAAACGCTGAGATAAAATTTCCTGCACTGTAATCACAAACTTTATTACAGTATTTGGCTGCTTCATTTTCTACATAAAAGGTTTAAATCTAACATTTTCCTTCACTTTTAGCCTTTTGCAACAATGCTGATTCTCACTTAATCAGGTCATGACATGTATGACAACAGTGATCATAATTAAATGAGACTTAAATTTCCGAGTTTATACTCCTTTCATCATTCTATTTGACTTTAAGAATTGAGGAAACTCTTTCAACATATGCATTCGAACGAGCTATATTCATAACATAAGATAGCAACATTAGTATATTTGGAACAGCATCTAAATAAACTTCAGAGGAAAAAATTAATCCATTTTGAGTACAATTTACTACACAAATTGCCATATTTAACAATTTCTGCAAAAAAAAAAAAGTGAAAGAATGCGGGGTGTCGTTAATTGTTGCGTTGACATAAACCAGATGCCTTTATATCTCGCCCCCGCCAGTCCCGCGCTTGGGCTTGGCGCCAGCCTTCAGCTTGCTCGCTTACTACAAGTTTTGATCATAGTGCAGAATCGCAGGATCGGTAAATAATACTGAAAATAAATAATTTTAACCGTGGCATAAGTGATTTGTTTAAATATGGGGGGAAAAGGCGTCCCGTTTGCTGTTAAAACTGGGCAGTACTTCAGGTTTTTTTTTAATGTTATTTGTTCGGGGCGTTGACCTAGAAAAATCTTTTGCCCCTACTTGCACCATATGTTATGAAACTCGGAGGTGTAAAGTGTTGAATGCGAGGAAAGGAACGTTAAGGACGACACAAACACCCAGTCCCCAGGCCAGGGATATTAATCATTTACAATTAAAACCCCCCGACCTGGGGGGAAATAGAACCCGGGGCCGCCGGGTGACAGGCGGACGCGTTGCCCCCTACACCGCGGGGCCGGACTACTTCAGGGTTACATGACAGTTCCCAATAATGACACTTCCACACCCTGCCAAAAATACTGACACTTGCCCACAGCCCTTGGACGCGGCCACCTGATTAATGGCTCAGAAATAATCTCGACTGACAGTTCCAGACAAATCACCCCTCCCCTCCGAAGGCTACAGCACAACTCCCCCGCCTCCTCCACAAACTACCTCCCACCGCCCCAAATAAAAATATTAATAGATTATTATTAGTCTATACTGTACTAACAATATATACATACACCAATAAAGCACCCGTGCGTGCGTATGCGTGTGTGTGTCCGGCTTATCTCGGCTACTTATTACTGCGCCCAAACTATATTTTAAAATATCATAAAAATAATATTTAAACCAAATGTATATTTTATTCAACTGATGCGAACGAGCGTAGTGAGTTCACCCTGGCGAATTGCCGAAGCGATTCGCTCGCCTGTAACATCAAGGCTCGCCCCACTGACCCTTAAAGTTAACATGTTATTCTTTTGCAGTGAAGAAAGCGCTCGGTCCAGGTACTTCATTATCATTATTAATACGGTCTGAAATCTATCATTGATGTAGTGTAATTTCCATAGAAATAAAATAAATGCAAAGAGTCTGTTTTCCATCACACTTTATCCAGGCTTTGGACTGGCAAAATAATAACAGAATTGATCATTTTGGTGTTGTTATCATTTAGGCGTGCTTAAAATCAGCTTTCCCGGCTTCATTTTTGTGTTTTTTTTAATTTTTGGTTTTGGTCCAATTTTCCCAACAATAATAATTATTAACCTATTCTATTTTCTGTGAATAGGCAACTGCCTTCAGAAAACTTTTCATTTTTTTGTCATTTTCGATTTTTTCTGGACACATTTTAGTCTTATTTTTTTCCCTTCCATGTTGAGCTCAGTCTTCAGGAATGCGCAATTTGTCTTCTCTGCTTCCGTCTTGAACACTTTGATAATCTCTCTTAATTTGGGGTGAGGTCTCCCGGCAAGATTGTTGAGTTGGTTGTTCCAGCCCTTAACAGCGTTCGTTGTCCTGTGCCGTGCCGGCTGTTCCGGAGTGGAGACCAGAAAATATTAATGTGGATTTTGAAACTGCTATCATTTCTTCTCTGCAAGAGGTATTTCCAACAACAAAAATACATGGCTGCCATTTTGACATGACAAAATGCTTATGGAGAAAAGTACAGGATCTCGGATTGTCGGTGGAGTACCGAGAGAACAGCGATATCAGCCTTCATGTCCGTATGTGCGCAGCACTTGCGTTTCTAAAGCCTGAAGATGTGCTCGATGGGTGGGTGGAAGTACACTCTCAAGCTCCAGAAATTTCCAAACTTAGACAGTTTTTTGACTACTTTGTTGAAAACTGGCTAGAGAACCAAGACGCCAGTCGAGATGTGGAATTGCCGCCAAGCACCATCCACTTCCCGTACATTTATTATACATCATTTGATGCGTCTATTTAACAATTTAATAATCTTCAGCTATATAATATTATGTGTAGTAATACATTAAAAATGAGACATTTCCAAGGACTCCTCACCATACTAGCCTTTGAAGTGTATATTGTAAGTATAGCGCATTTTTCACGCCACCACTTTATGCCGCTCTGATTATTCTACGCTGTGTGGGATTAACCCCTTGGGGCAGTGACCGGCAGTGCCGGAACTGGGTGGGGGGGGGGGAGAAGATGTGTGTGGAATTGTCAGTCGAGATTATTTCTGACTAATTAATCAGGTAGCCGCGTCCAAGGGCTGTGGGAAAGTGTCAGTTTTTTGGCAATGTGTGGAAGTGTCAGTTTGGGGAACTGTCCGGACACCGTACTTCAGACCTTCAAATACGGGAAATCTCGTATAATAAGACACACCTGGCAATCCTATCCCGAACAACCCTCTACAACACATCGGAGTGCTCCAATGGAAATTTAGAAGATCCCTTATGCAGATAAATTCAAAACCATATTAATGAACTAGTACTCTGCTGGATGATTTCACTTACATCTTGCGTCGTTTTCCCTTACTCAGTATTCAATAGCAAGCAGTTACAGTTTGTTACAACAAAAAGTCCATTACAATACACGGCATACCGTAGTACCGCTTCTCTGTTGTCAATATTCCACTGTGTCATTTCTTCTATGAATTGCAGTACACTTAAATCATGACCCAGCTACACTTCTTTCCCCTTCTTTCTATGTTTTTTACACATTGCTTTACGTCGCACCGACACAGATATTTCTTAGGGCGACGATCGGATAGGAAACGGCTAGGCTTGGGAAGGAAGCCACTGTTGTCTTAATTAATGTACAGCCCCGGGATTTTCCCGGTGTGAAAATGGGAAACCACGGAAAACCATCTTCAGGGCTGCGGACAGTGGAGTTCGAACCCGCTATCTCCCAAACGCAAGCTGATAACTACAGTACATGACCCAAACCCCGCGGCTACTTGCTCGGTGTGACGCAATTAATGGTTCGAAATGGAGACTTTAAAATTGTGTCATATAATGATGAATATCATGAAAAACTGAAGTCTAACACACATAAATTGCACCTATGAAGCTGTCGGGATGACTGCGCAGTAAGAACACGATGTAATATCTGCGAAGGTCTTTATTCCTATGGGATCTCAACATTAAACAATCTTCTCACGGTAATTAGCTAACATCAAGATGTAAAGGTTTCTCTGAAGGCAGACATGAGAATATACGAAGTTTTACACAAATCAAAACAGTGTGTCAAGGCATTATATGTATGCCTGTAGCCTATCACTGTCACATAATTAAGTGCGGCCAGTATCCAGTATTCGGGAGATAGTGGGTTCAAAACCCACTGACGGCAGTCTTGAAGATGGTTTTCCGTGATTTCCCATTTTCTCACCAGGCAAGTGCTGGGGCTGTACCTTAATTAAGGCCACAGACGCTTCCTTCCCACTCCTAGCCTTTTCCTGTCCCATCGTCGCCATAGGATCTGTCTGCGTCGGTGCGACGTAAAAAACTTGTAAAAAGAACTGTCACAGACAGCCTGCGTAAGATAGGTGGTTAGCCATCAGTGGTTATCGAGAATTGAAGCTCGGCGTAGGTGGTGGCAATTATGAGTCTTAAAATTTGAGAAATCCGTGTCTCTGAAGAGGTTGACTTTCCGACATTCAGACATCTATTCAGACTTAAAGGAGTTGAAGGTCCACTAAATAGGTATTATTATTATTATTATTATTATTATTATTATTATTATTATTATTATTATTATTATTATTATTATTATTATCGTGCAGATAGCTTTTTGGGTGTAATTAAAGTCAAACAGCAGACACTAACTAAATTTGATATTAATTTAGCAAGTTACCTTACTTGATATCAAGTTTAGAGTTCCTAGTATTGTAATAGTTTGGATGGATATAATTAGTAGATCTACCAGGAATTTCTTATAATAATAGGTTTGAGTGGAAACGAGTATCAAGTGTCCTCTTTCCTGTTCTACGGTCCTGTCGACAGGGTTACATAGATAACAGACGTTGCAATAGGCTGTATTCCATTGAAATATAACAAAACCGCCTTGTGGCCGAGAGGACATTTGATACTCATTTGTATACTAATTTCTTCTTCTTTTTTCTTCTTCTTCTTCTCCTTCCTCGTCCTCCTCCACAAGTCCCACACCCTGGTTTTTTCGCGTGCGGAGTGGGTCACACATACCGCATGCAATTTCTGAAGACGCAGGTAGGTTGGGACAAACTAGAACTGCACGCGGTTCCTTTAAACCATCACACAGAACCGTAAATTGCTCCAGTGATAAGGAAATCAAATGTGTAAGGACGTACCAGGTATAAATAATAGTGGTAGTCATTGGTTTGTAGCTGATGCTGATGCTACTGCTCTTGTTTATTTTGTTTGTTTTAACCAAGGGGCTTGAAATCTCGTCCTGAACAGTACAATACACCTAATAGAGTGTTAAGTCTGTCTGAAATTCTTTATGGCTATGGTGTCTGTATCTGAGTATACTGTATATACTATATTACCGGGCGAGTTGGCCGCGCGGTTGGGGGCGCGCGGCTGTGAGCTTGCATCCGGGGGATAGTGGGTTCGAATCCCACTGCTGGCAGCCCTGAAGATGGTTTTCCGTGGTTTTCCATTTTCACACCAGGCAAATGCTGGGGCTGTACCTTAATTAAGGCCACGGCCGCTTCCTTCCAACTCCTAGGCATTTCCTATCCTATCGTCGCCGTAAGACTTATCTGTGTCGGTGCGACGTAAAGCCACTAGCAAAGAAATATATATATTCGATATTTATTACGCAAAGTTTAGGAAAGAAACTTTAAAAAAGGTAAACTGGCTATTTTATATTAGGCCAACTATCGATATCATGTCCATAGCTCCGTTACCTCCCATAATAATACACAGTGCTATGTATGTATATTTTTAGAACTCATTAAAATCTATACACTTTTCAAGATATTGGAATCATTTAAGAAAAGGCTAGGAAACAACAGATAGGGAATCTGCCACCTGGGCGACTGCCCTAAATGCAGATCAGGATTGATTGATTGATTGATTGATTGATTGATTGATTGATTGATTGATTGATTGATTGATTGATTGATTGATTGATTGATTGATTGATTGATTGATTGATTGATTGATTGATTGATTGATTGATTGATTGATTGATTGATTGATTGATTGATTGATTGATTGATTGATTGATTGATTGATTGATTGATTGATTGATTGATCCTTCGTCGCGCAGCCGATTTCGCAGTGCCCGATCTGATATATTCACTCTGGTGCTTCTCCAAATATCCTGGTGGAACGAGGGTCATGTGCAGGGTTTAGCGTCACGATGTGTCACAGACACTGGCCTACAGTGCATAACGTAAATCTGTTTGAGGTACCGTGACATATACGGTGTGAAATCGTATTATGTAAAATTGCATGAGTGGGAAATTTTAAACACGAAACGTTAGTCGACATCTTAAATTACACGAGTGCAAAAATTCACGCCGCCCAAGTTGCAAACATATTTTAATCTACTACCATAAAATATTAAAAAGAAACCGGATTACAGGATCTATGTTGTAATTGTTGCGAGTAATTTGTTTACATGCATGTGTACTTTGGTGTATGTCGAAAGTGTGTATCGTTAGAAGTACACGGGGAAGGCTATGATGTACCATAGGCAGCAGAGTACTTAGTTATGTTACAGGGGACAAAAGTGAGGTTATTTCCAATAGGTGTCAAATCCGAAAGTTGATACAGGAGAGAAAAAAAAAACACCCAGGCTCGTATTCACTAATGTGAGTTACTTTTGCTGTTATCTTAGATTTCCAAAACTCGGTTAATACTATTATCTCGGACAACGCTCACTTCTGTATTCACCACAGAAAGTATTATACCATGTACAAAAAGTAAGCTTTCGTTTCAATCTGATTTGAACATTCCTTTTTTCATACTGACGCACAGAAAAGAAATTACTACGTGCTGCCGCCACTGTCGAAATGTAAACAAGTTTTTGAATCCATTCGTGGTTGACAACTAGTTTCATAAATTATGTCTGCTATTGAGCAGAAGCGAAGAAAGAAGCCTAATATGACTTCCCAAGAGAGCGAATTGTTATTGAATTTGGTGGCAGAAAGCATTAGCATCACAGAGAGTAAGAAAACAATTTATACATTTCACTCAACCAATAAGGCAGTATTATTTAACCCTTCATTAAAATGCCATCCAGTCGTGTACCGTACAAGAGATAAGCTACAGTCGAGAATTCATATCAGGCCTACCTATGTGATGGAAATTCCATGTTAGGTTCGATCATGGATAACAATGGCAGTGTCGAAGCTTCAGATAACCTAAAATGTATTAGAAGATCCGTGCCATCGTAGTCTTCAAAGTAAGTAGAGCGCTTTTTATATCCCCCTAGGACGTTTTATTGCATAATTTTGGTTATATTCCTCGTCGCAGTGATTTTCTGCCAGTTAAATTTTCAAGTTGCCATCTTGAAAGGCTCTTATCTTAGATATCCTGTATTACCGGCCAACCGAGATAATACCCGTTATCCGTCATAATGTTGTTGATGAATACAAATGTAATTGTTATCTCGGTTTTCTTAGCTTTAAACCAAGATCAAAAACTTTTACTCTCGTTCGTGAATACGGGCCTCAGAGTGTAAAATTTCAACAGAAAATTCACTTTAGCATTTCCATTACGCTCAGATAGAATAAATGCATTAATATACAAAGTATTTGTGTTACAAAATTTGCAATTTAAGAAATATTCAAACAGATTGGATGGATTTGCTAATTGTTGGCACTGAAACTCTTCCATCTGACAGGCATACATTTATTATTATTATTATTATTATTATTATTATTATTATTATTATTATTATTATTATTATTATTATTATTATTATTATTATTATTATTATTATTATTATTGAAGCGTCTTTATTGTGGCGAAGTTAGGGCTCCCGGCCCTTTCTTACACTTAACCACTTCATGTATATGCAATATAATGTTTACATAAAATTTAAAATTTAAGCATATGAAATCTTTACAGCCTAAAGTATAACTAAAGCAACTAAAGTATCACTAACTAAACTAACTAAAGTGAGTAAAGTATAACTAAAGTATAAACAGGAACACATTACAATAAACAACTATATTCACTCTCATTCATGCATCCCATTCACACTCAAGAAAGACTGGAAGTGCTTATAAGATGACGCAGGCAAAGGATTTTAAATTTTATTTTAGATTTAGCTTCCCTAATGTCATTGGGGAGTTCATTCCACCAGCTCGTGGCGGTGTCGTGAATGATCTGTTGTAGGTTGCGGTTCGATGCACAGGAATTTCTAGCGTACAGCCTGACCGGGTATTGAACAGGTAGCGAAATCTAGTGGATAGGAAAGGAGGAGCGCTTTCAGAAAACACTTGATACACCAAAGTAATTGCATGGAGTCTACGTCTGTCATTCAGTCGTGACCAAGATAATTGTCTATAGTATGGGGATACGTGGGCATATGGTCGTATGTCGAATGCATACCTGATGCATGCATTTTGGGCACGTTGCAGTCTCACTTTTCACCGCACTGATCAGAAAACTGACTGTGTTTGAATATACTAAGATCAAAAAATGGTGTTTAAGTGAAGGCACAGATCAGTTAAATAATATTAAATGAAATCATCGAAGACAACAATGTAAATTGAACAAAGTGTTATGTTGCTGCTAGTGACGTGTTCTGGAAATGACTCCGCATTGGCTGCATAGCCAATTCATCCCGTGAGATATGGCAGCTATTTTATATTCAAACGTGATTTTAAACGTCTTTTCTGACATGTTTCTATGGTTTATTTTTCTCTCATATTATGGATATTTTAAAAACGTATGTCTTCCATCATTATCTAAACTTTTCATTTCTTGAATTTGGTATCTTTTGAAAATGAACTCCTCGTATGAGCTGAGATGTTTCTACCAGAGTTGTCAAGATACTGATGTAACAAAGTCGGCCATGAAGTGAGCGGTAGAGTTACTTTATCGCACATGTGCTGTAAAATAACTTTATTTTAATGTCCGGATAACATTCGAAACGCAAAAGTGTTTAGGAAACGTCTACTTTCTATTGTGGTAGTTGATAAAAACTGATATTTAAATTACTTGTAAATAATAATTTAACCCATACAGTAACAATAATAGCTACATTGGTACTGTTAATGATGATAATAAGATTAATAGTAATACTACTACTACTACTACTACTATTACTACTACTACATCGTCGCCATAAGACCTATCTGTGTTGGTGCGACGTAAAGCAACTAGCAAAAAACTACTACTACTACTACTAATACTAAAATGTGTTCATTCCTCCCCTGAAGGGGACGCCGTCTCTCAGGCCGGGAGATTTGTTACGGTGAAGGAGATGCTCGGAGAAGATGAGCTAGTTGGCGGCCGTGGCTAATACTAGGAACTGTCCCGGCATTCCCCTTAGTGCATGAGAATGGAAAATCACGGAAAACCATTCTCAGGACAGCCGACGGTTGGGGCCAGCCGTGAGGTGCAGCCCTGTCCCGTCTCCCGAATACAGAGGCGTAGAGCCACGGTAGAGCCGTGGCCACCCCTCCTCTGCTCGGTTGGCCGGTCAGAGTACAGAGTTTTTGAATCATGGACCTGCCGTGGCCACTTGAGGGCCGAGACCCACTCTGCATCTAGCGACTAGCAATAATACTCATAATTGTCGTTTCGTATAGAGAAAGAGAACCGGGCGAGTTGGCCGTGCGCGTAGAGGCGCGCGGCTGTGAGCTTGCATCCGGGAGATAGTAGGTTCGAATCCCACTATCGGCAGCCCTGAAAATGGTTTTCCGTGGTTTCCCATTTTCACACCAGGCAAATGCTGGGGATGTACCTTAATTAAGGCCACGGCCGCTTCCTTCCAACTCCTAGGCCTTTCCTATCCCATCGTCGCCATAGGACCTATCTGTGTCGGTGCGACGTAAAACCCCTAGCAAAAAAAAAAAAAACAAGAGAAAGAGAACATTTCTCATGTAGGTTTTAAAAGAATTGTTTGCCATTAGGGACCTTGTGCACGACGCAGTTTGAAGTTCTAGTCAGGTTGAGAAGCAAGTTTGATGGTGGTCAGGTGAAATGTTGATATACAGTCAAACATCTATACGCAGTCAAGTAACAAGAAACTACGTGTGTCGGAAACTAATTCCAGGAAGTACAACAATCCATGCTCTTTATAATAAATGAATACGTTTTGGCACACAGTAAATGTTTGTTTACCGGGCGAGTTAGCCGTGCGGTTAGGGGCGCACTGCTATGAGCTTACATCCGGGAGAAAGTGGTTTCGAGCCCCACTGCCGGCAGCCCTGAAGATAATTTTCTGTGGTTTCCCATTTTCACACCAGGCAAATGCTGGGGCTGTACCTCAATTAAGGCCACGGCCGCTTCCTTCCCAATTCTAGGCCTTTCCTATCCTATCGTCGCTATAAGACCTGTGTCGGTAAGACGTAAAGGAAATTGTAAACAAAAAATTTAGAAATGTTTGTTACTCTAATAAGTTTGAGCTTTCCTAGAAAATGATTCGCCGTCACCACGTAAGTTGAATATCAAAAGGAGTGCAGTATGTAAAAAAGTTTATGAGGAAATATTAGAATGCATACAAGTAGTAACTGATCAAATTAAGAAGAAGAAAATGCGGGTATGTGAGAGCGTGCTTGATTTTAATGATGATAATGATGCTTGTTGTTTAAAGGGGCCTAACATCGAAGGTCATCGGCCCGTGCTTGATTTTGTACACTTCATTCTTGACATTGCACAAACCCTTCATTTGGATGATTTTTTTTTCCATGGTAGGTTTGGTTTTCTGTCCCCCCTTTAACAGTCATTTCCCACACGAAAACACCACTACAAGCGGTAAACGTCGAAATGAGATCAAATCACTCACTCCAAACTGTAGGTGAACATAAAATGAAGCATATAACAAGCAGGTAACCCTCGTGTGACGTCACTTCGTTGAATGGGATTCTAACCTACGTACGAGGACTGCACTTCTGATGATCAAACCGACTTACTTCAAAAAGTAACTGGTATCGATTGTGGTGGTGCAATGTGGTGGTGGCATTTTAAAGAGTAAGTACAACTAGGTAATCATCCTCCAGCAGGTACCTCCCAATTACCCCGGAACAGGTGAACGTTCACACGACGCATGTCAGACACCTTCATAAATTGGCTGCACGTGACTTGATGCGAACCGGCAACGTGTACAAGGTTCCTTATGTATCTTGTGAACGACGCAAGTTGGCGTACAGGTTTGCTGCAGGTCAGGTTGAGAACCAGATTTGGTGGGGGACAGATGAAAAGTTGAAATTAAGGTGAACATCTACACCCAAGAAAGTAAAGGAAAGGTAGTTGTATCTGAAACTAGTGCAATAGGTGGCCATACGAATTGATTTACAACATATGTCGCTTTCACTAATATGTATCGGCAGATGCCGCCCACCCTCATCGGAGGGTCTGCCTTACAAGGGCTGCACCCGGCTAGAAATAGCCACACGAAATTATTATGATACTAATATGTATGAGCTTTGCTAGAAAATTATTCACCGAGCTCGATAGCTGTAGTCGCTTAAGTGCGGCCAGTATCCAGTAATCGGGAGATAGTGGGTTCGAGTCCCACTGTCGGCAGCCTTGAAGATGGTTTTCAGTGGTTTCCCATTTTCACACCAAGCAAATGCCGGGGCTGTACCATAATTAAGGCCACGGCCGCTTCCTTCCAACTCCTAGGCCTTTCCTATCCCATCGTTGCCATAAGATCTATGTGTGTCAGTGCGACGTAAAACAAATAGCAAAAAAAAAAAAATTATTCGCCGTCGCCATCTGAATCGAATAACAAAGCAGTATATAGACAAGTTTATAAGACAACGGTAGAGTGCTTACAAGAAAAAAACTTATTAAATGAAGTGGAGGAAATATGAGTACCATATGTGATTGGATGGCATCTGATTTCACAAATGCTTTCATTTTGGTCGTCTCCGCAATCCGCAAAATAGATGTCACTGAATCTCCAGATTTCATTCTTTGCTCCTTGAATGCTAAAAGTTATTTTTTGCTACTTGCTTTACGTCGCACCGACACAGATACGTCTTATGGCGACTATGGGACAGGAGTGGGAAGAAAGCGGCCGTGGTCTTAATTAAGGTACAGCCCCAGCATTTGCCTGGTGTGAAAATGGGAAACCACGGAAAACCATTTTCTGGGCTGCCGACAGTGGGGTTCGAACCTACTATCTCCCGAATACTGGATACTGGCCGCACTTAAGCGACTGCAGCTATCGAGCTCGGTGAATCTGCATGACGTGAATTTGCGTTTTTTCCCAGTCAGTGATACACTGATACAATAAATCCATGAGTTTCAAACTAATTTTTCCCGGTCATTGTGGGTATAAACATACTTAGGTGTTCAGAATTATATAGCCTAGAGAAATGGACAGCAATGTCCCTGTGTTGTACGAGTTTCTTCAATTCACTTTTTCGGACATGCCTTTATTTGTCATTCAACAAACACTTTGATTGAATATGTTTATTAACAACGGTTTGGTCTTCCATCCACATTTCTCAGTCATTTTGCACACTAAAACAACACAACAAACACGAAACTGGAAAAAGAGGTCACTCCAAACTATTGCTGGATCACCAAGTGCTCATCTACACGAAGCAGGTTACAAGTAGGTAACACTCGTGTTGCAGCACTTCGTCGAACAGGTTCCCGACTAGGCAAGTATACTGCACATCTGCTGATCTATGTGACTTGTTGGAAAAGGGTCCGCAGGTCCACACGATGCAAGCCAGGTACCTTCATAACCTACCTGCACACTACCTGCGTCGTATACAAGGTCCATTAGATTTGAATAACTCGTCTGATAGCACATTCCAGGTCCGGTGTGTGAAGGCATAGGTATTTCTACGGTGAGAGTGAGTATTTATTTGATGCTCGTTGAGATCCTGATGCTAGTCATTGGGGTGTAGATATATGTATGGATTAATGTGTAGCAGACACCAGATATGAAGTTGTCTTCTCATCTGGAAGTTTAAAATTAACAGTTGGTGAAGGTATGGATAGAACACACATGAGTTGGGGTTTTCTGTTTTGGATAAATATATTTATTAATAAATATCATTGTTGGTCTTTAACATACATATTTCCTCCTTAACTTAGAGGATTAGTTTATTTCACTTACACTGCAAAGAGGCTTATGACAGTACAGTATTCTGAAAACAACCATTTTTCACTCACAAAACAGACGAATGAATGTAAATATACAACATAGATTCAGATTTTTGTAAGACTACGCTAATGCGTTATATGTTGTTGAAATTTTTATCTGCACGACGTGAATTTGCGTTTTTCGCAGACAGTGATACACTGATACAATAAATCCATGAGTTTCAAACTAATTTTCTCCGGTCATTGTGGGTATAAACATACTTAGGTATTCAGAATGATATAGAGAATTCAGAATGATATAGAGAAATGGACAAATATATTACTGAGATATTATCCAGATGTATAAGGATTTCTCTCCAGTCGATGACTATGTAATGTTTCATGAAATTAAGAAATGAAGAGTATTCGGGAGATAGTAGGTTCGAACCGCACTGTAGGCAGCCCTAAAATGGTTTTCCGTGGTTTCCCATTTTCACACCAGGCAAATGCTGGGGCCGCTTCCTTCTCACTCCTAGCCCTTTCCTGTCCCATCGTCGCCTATCTGTGTCGGTGCGACGCAAAACAACTAGCAAAAATATGAAGAAATTAAGAAATAAGGCAAATATGTATTGTAAACTGTACCACCATTCTGTCGTTTCTCGCATATTAATTGAAAATATTATACGTCGTCGCTAAAGAAAAAATACGGTGTAGCAAGCTACAAAGAATCGCAAGTTTAAAAAAGGAGAACCAAGAAACTGCCTGAAAACGATGGTAAACTACATGCAATGCTTAAACTGTATTCTGGAAATATAATTATTTAGTTAATTCGTTTCCTTAACGTGAACAAAATCTCTTAAAATTCTTGTTTGCGAAAATATGCCTCTTTTATTATTATGCCTAATTGTTTCTTTTACTATCTCCTGAGCGAGAAAAAATCGCCGTTGCTGCGCAATTAGACGGTGTACTGTGTTCGAATGGTATCAAGTGATAAATATCACAGAATGTTCAGAAGACTGTTTCTCCACCGATAGTGTATATCTATGGATCTGATGAACCATAAAAATGTACAGTATTCAAAACAATCTCATGACAAATTCTTGACAAAACTGTATCGTTGTTTTGTACTTTACCCGTAATCAAAAACATCGCAGCACTTTCCGTTTCTGTAGGCTACTAGTTGAAATCTTCACCCATATCCACATTCTCGTTCTGGTTATTCTCTGTCATGAAGCTGATCTCATTATCATTGACTGTAGTCACAGGTGGTGAGGAAGTCGACTCAGGGCTGTGCTCCTCCTTGGTAGATACACACGAATGCTCTTGAGGGCTCTTCAGCTGTTCCAGCTCAGGGAAAATAGCCTGTGTTATGCCTCCCTGGCTGAGAGGTGCATGTCTTTGTGGTATCGTATCTGGAGTAGGTAAAAAGGCTACCTGACTTTGCTGAGGAGGCCCTGAAATATGTTGCACGGGACCAGAATTCTGCAATAAAACGTCCTGGCCCTGTGGCATTGCGCCTGGTGTCTGCAATAAGGCTACGTGCTCTTGTTGTAAACGGCCTGGAACCTGTTGAGCCTGGCCTGGAGTTTGCAATAAGGTTATCTGATCTTGCTGTATGCTGCCAGGGACCTGCTGAACTTGGCCTGGAGTCTGCAATAAACCTACTTGACCTTGCTGTATGGCTCCTGTAATTTGTTGTATAAGACCTGGATCCTGTAATATAATTCCTTGAAACTGTGGTACTGGCCCAAGCTCTTGTCCCTGTGGTCTCGGCTTCACCTTGCGCGGCATGATACCTCCAGCTCGCCCTCCTCCGCCGCCACCACCACCGCCGCCGCCGCCGCCACCTCGATGAGGGTAGGGATAAGCAGGTTTAGAATAGACAGGACGTTGAGGCGGAATATTGCACTGCAACATACACGGCGTTTGATAGGACGCATGATGACCAAAATTGAATGCTCCTGCAAACAGAGAAGGTCATTATTAAAGACTAAGAATAAAATAAATTATATTAAGAAGAATTTTATTAACTGAATATTTAGCTTTGATAACGGGATTGTACTCATTGGTAGAGCATCCGGCACGAAATTGGAAGGTCGTGGGTCCAGTTCCCATCGATATCTGGTTGACCATTGCTATGGGTAATATACGCTCTTGACCTAATAAGCTGAAAGTATATTTCAACTACAATGAAATTGTGAAAGGTTAACATTAATTCCTTAAGGCCCACTGCGGGCCATTAGAGCGCACCCTGCAGTTGTGTTGGCAGTGGTGCGAGACCTGTACCTAGATCCCTTCCAACAGAGTAAGTCTGACCGGTGCCACCGTAGCTCAATCGGTATATCACCCAATGTAAACTAAGGTTTTCGGTTTGGTCCCCACTGGTGGTGTCCATTTGGTCATATCAGTTCTGCGCTTCAACAAAAATGCAGTCGTGAAAGGTAAAAAATAAATTCGATTGGCCCACTGCGGGTGAATAGCGTGCGCTGTACAGTTGTACTGATTAGACCCAGGCTATCATAGCTCAATCGATACAGCACCCAACATGAAAGAGGAAGGTTGTGTGTTTGGTCCCCACTGGTGCTCGTTTGGCCATTTTTGTTCTATGTTTCATTTTGGCCTCACAGCAAGTTAGAATTCTTTTTATTACATCGGGCATAACAGTGTCTCTGTATAGTAAGACAGGGACGGGGTGAGTGGCTCAAACGGATAAGGCGCTGGCGTTCTAGCCTCAACATGGCAGGTTCGATCCTGGCTAAGTTCGGTGGTATTTGAAGGTGCTCAAATATGACAGCCCCGTGTCGGTAGATTTATTGGCACGTGAAAGAACTTCTGCGAGACAAAATTCTGGAATCCAGGCGTATCCGAAAACCGTCATAAGTAGTTAGTGGAACGTAAAACAATAACATAATTAATTTAGTAAGAGACTTCCTAGAAATCGACATTAAATACGTTGATCTTTCTGAAAATACATAATCAGTCTGTCACCGAATTCGTAAACCAACAACAGCTACAGAATATGCTAACTCCATAAAGGCGTAATTCACTTCCTGAAGTCTACAAAACTGATCGTTCCAATGGAGTAACCGTCCTCTTATACAGTCGTCCATCATTTTGGTAAGGGTTAAGGTACATAAGGAGCATACACTATATAAGTCATTCAAAGCGTTACTTTGATATATGAAGCAGAGTGATTTCCTAAATTCCGACATTTGAATGCGTTGAAGGTGATGATTGTCCTTGGATATCAAATCCAAATCTTATTGATCCCTCGTACAAACGTGACCATCATAAAGTGAGCGTGGTTGTGGATTCCAAGTAAAACTACAAGCTAGATTATTATTTTTCACTATTTGCACGTGGCATTCAGTAAAATTTACAAAACTGTTTTTTATTGAATGTGTGAGCTATAAATCTTTATGATAGCAAAAGGTATACTGACTCTAGACACATAAATTTTCAAATCAACCTTAGTGATATTAAATGACAGCTAACATCGTATCTAAACGGAATTTTTCGCTCATGTGCATTAGGCCTAACTTGATAACTCCCGCAAATGTGAGTAGTCTATGTCCAGGAAGACTTGCAGGAGAGTCTTGTTCGACACATACATCCAATCCCCATGCCAGCGAAATTAACAAATTATGGTTAAAATTCCCGATCCTGCCGGGAATCGAACCCAGGACTCCTGTGACCAAAGGCCAGCACGCTAACCACTTAGCCATGGAGTCGGATATACTTAGAATGAAGGAAGAGTAATCATCAGGTAAACCAAGAAAGCCTTTAATTTGAAATGACGATTACTGTCGTTATCACAGCAACGGGATCTCGGGTTCATTTCAAAAATCCCCCGTGCATTGATCAAGAATCGAACCGTGGCCACGATGGTGATAAGCCAGTGACAATGCTACCTCGGCTATCACTCTCATGGTCCCTGCACTCCACCTCCCTCCTCAACAAATTTAGTATATTCGAAATTTCAGTTCAAATTTGGAAATGAATACAGCTACCAGAAGAACTTCCGGGTGGAGAACAGACATTTAGATATTAGTTGGTAGCTTTATAACTAATCCTGATCGCAGGAGATTTATATCCTCTACGTCAGTAGTATTCAGATTGTGCTACGTGTACCACTAGGGGTATGTGGAGTAGTCTCAAGGGGTACACACATGCATAGTAGCTTCTGTTTTCAGTAATGATGGGTTGCGACTGGAATCGTGAAGAGTCGATTCCATATGCCTGGGGAATCGGGTACCCGATTCCGGAATCGATTCCGAGGAGCCAGAAGCACCATCTATGATGCAGATACGTAAACACGTGCAGCACGAATGTGTTCTGTAATGTGAGTTCGTTTTGATTTATAACCAGGTCACTTTACAAGCCATGTCTGCTCTCATTGTAGTGTCCTGGAGTTATATACACTAATGCGACCGTAATTTGATCAGAAAATATGATTCTCTGTTTGAAACTAATCAAATTGCATGGATTGTAAACAAATCAAAACTTGTATGTGGATTATCACATAATATAACACTACAATTTTTTAACAAAATGCAATTGTACTAAAGAAACAAACGTAACTAATGTTAATCAGTGATGAAAACAAAAATAGTAATTCGAACAGTTTCTCATAATAATATTTAGCAGTAGTATGAAAGTTCTTATTCTTATTCTTATTCTCCTTTTTTCTACCACATTACTCACATCTGTGGGGTCGCGGGCGCGAACTGTATCGCACATGTTCATTTCGCCAGGTTTAACAACCGGATGCCCTTCCTGACGCCAACCCTGTATGCAGGGATGTAATCACTGTTGCGTGTTTCTGGTTGGTTGGTTGGTTGGTTGGTTGGTTGGTTGGTTGGTTGGTTGGTTGGTCGGTCGGTCGGTCGGTCGGTCGGTCGGCCGGTCGTTCGGGCGGTCGGTCGGTCGGTCGGTCGGTCGGTCGGTCGGTCGGTCGGTCGGTCGGTCGGTCGGTCGGTCGGTCGGTCGGTCGGTCGGTCGGTCGGTCGGTCGGTCGGTCGGTCGGTTGGTTGGTTGGTTGGTTGGTTGGTTGGTTGGTTGGTTGGTTGGTTGGTTGGTTGGTTGGTTGGTTGGTTGGTTGGTTGGTTGGTTGGTTGGTTGGTTGGTTGGTTGGTTGGTAGTGTGATGTTGTTTGAATATGAAGAAGAAAATGTAGGGACAAACACAAACACCCAGTCCTCGGGCCAAAATAATTAATCCCTCACGCGGCTGGAATCGAACTCGGGACTCTCTGAATCGAAGACCTCAACGCTGACCATCCATCCAACGAGTCGGACAATAGCACGAAATGTTTATTTCAAATTAAATGTAATGGAAGACAGGTATGCTACGAAACAAGTTGTGTACTTATTAAAAATGTGACTTAATTCCGCAGGCTGTATATATACTTTTATACTAGCGATATTTGAAAACCACATTAGAAAAATACAGTATAAGCATAAATAACAATGTCGATTGCTACACCCAGTGTCGAAATGTGTAATGTGATTTCCAGACCACCAGGATAAATTGTTATTTCATTATTATGTGGCATAATTCATTCGTGACAACCAATAAGACAATTCACTGTATACAAAAGAAATAGTAAATATTGCACGTTTGAATATGCCGCACTTGCATACGGAAGACTCACTCTAGTGAGTGCGCCTAGCACACTCTAGTGACGTCATCGGAAACTGATTCCTCGCTTGCAACATTGAGTGCGACTTCAGAGTCGTAGGAACCGATTCCTCGCATGAGACATTGAGTGCGACTTCGGTCGTAGAAACCGATTCCTCGCATGCGACATTGGGTGCGACTTCGGAGTCGTAGGAACCAATTCCACACATGCGACTTCGGAGTCGTAGGAACCGATTCCACACATGCGACTTCGGAGTCGTAGGAACCGATTCTCGCGATTCCAGGCGTCATTCGCGCACATCACTAGTTTTCAGTGAGCAGTTCAGAAAAATAGTTGAGCATGCTCATTTTCAATAAAATCTTATTTTAATTCAGTGTTCTTGTCTACCACTACACAGAGTCCACTTTCCTAACTATTCATTGTAACATATGTGTCAGTTTGTGCATCCCATTGACAAGGTATGTAAAAATGCTTACTTACGCTGCATTGCTCTGTTTTACATTTTTTGTTTCGAAATCCCCTCATTCACTTCATTTCTTTCGGTAGCAGTGTATGTGTCCGCCTCTGTGGTGTAGTGGTTAGTGTGATTAGCTGCCACCCCTGGAGGTCCGGGTTCGATTCCCGGCTCTGCCACGAAATTTGAAAAGTGGTACGAGGGCTGGAGCAGGGTCTACTCAGCCTCGGGAGGTCAACTGAGTAGAGGTGGGTTCGATTCCCATCTCAGCCAACCTGGAAGTGGTTTTCCGTGGTTTCCCACTTCTCCTCCAGGCAACTGCCGGGATGGTACCTAACTTAAGGCCACGGCCGCTTCCTTCCCTCTTCCTGGTGTATCGCTTCCAATCTTTCCATCCGCCCGCAAGGCCCCTGTTCAGCATAGCAGGTGAGGCCGCCTGGGCGAGGTACTGATCATTCTTCCCAGTTGTATCCCCGACCCAGAGTCTAAAGCCCCAGGACACTGCCCTTGAAGCGTTAGAGGTGGGATCCCTCGCTGAGTCCGAGGGAAAAGCCAACTCTGGAGGATAATCAGATTAAGAAGAAGAAGAAGAAGCAGTGGATATATGGTACAATAGTAAGGTAAGGGTGTACTCTGCCCGAAGGCAGGTCCGTACCTCCACACAGGTGTGCCTGAGGTGGAGTTTACGTACGGCAGGGTGGCCAGTTCCTTTCCGCTCCTCCATTCTCTTACCCCCCACCCCCACCAATAGCGCGTGGCAACTCATCCAAGTCTTGACCAGGCCAAATGTTGCTTAACTTCCGAGATCTCACGGGATCCGGTGTTTCAACACGGCTACGGCCGTTGGCAATAAATTGTAATGGTAGAAATAATAATTGTACTCATATATGTATCATTGCTAGGCAATGAAAACCTCTCCACTCACGAGAAAACCACGTTTCTCCATCTGCCTTATGAAGGCTCGCCGCCTTGCCTGACAAGTAAACAGAAGACTCCAATGACCGGATAAATGGGCTATCATTAAGAACTGAAAATGCCAGGAATGCTTACCACTCAGTATTCGGTTTCTTTTTTTCTTCTTCTTTTTTTTGTAGTTGTTTTACGTCGCCCCGACACAGATAGGTCTTACGGTGACGATGGGACAGGGAAGGGCTTAAGTAAGGTACAGCCCCAGCATTTTCCTGGTGTGAAAATAGGGAACCACGGAAAACCATTTTCAGGGTTGCCGACGGTGGGGTCCGAACCTACTATCTCCCGAATACTGGATACCGGCCGCACTTAAGCGACTGCAGCTATCGAGATCGATTGGATTTCTTTTGTCGACTTTACTCCGAAGGAGTTAGGAGATTTCCTTTGCCCAGCGTCGATACCGTATATATAATACATTATTGTTATTAATGGGGAACAGAATAGTGTAGCGGCTTAGCTCCTTGCTTGTCATCTCAGTGACCGTGGTTTGCTTCTTGGTGTTGCAGGGGTGGGATTTTCAGTTGAAAATGCCGTGATGTCAGGAACGGCATGCGATCATAAATACCCGGCCACAACTCTT
This sequence comes from Anabrus simplex, assembly GCF_040414725.1. Lineage (NCBI taxonomy): Eukaryota > Metazoa > Arthropoda > Insecta > Orthoptera > Tettigoniidae > Anabrus > Anabrus simplex. Next base: position 372,666,429 of record NC_090265.1, on the reverse strand, counting down.
TCATGCCACTGTGAGTGCAGAGACCCTCAGCAAGCTGGATAATCTGCAAAAATGTTGATGATGATGATGGCAGTTAATGTTATTGGCATCCAGCAACAATCTTTTGTCAGTTCTAATATAAACGCAATATACTCGTACTTCGGGAGTACGAAGGTAAAACCAAAATGTTTGAATACCACTGCTGTACGTATCATGGGAGTGTATTCTACTGTGTGCGATCGAAATTTAATATGCGATTAACACTGTCCATTTTAAGCCATTAAGATTCTAACCTATTGTCAGGTCAGACTTCTTCCGATTGATAGAGGGAAGAAATGATAATTATAATTTAATTATAATTTACACTTACCTGGTGGCAGGAAGAAAGGATGTGGATGTGGATGCGGAGAGGGCGGTGGATGATAGTATGGAGGTGGAGGTGGTCCAGGAACCAACATCCCGGGATCGAAGACATGCGACAATTCATCAAAATCTGCCAGATCGAACACTCTGGAATTCGCTCCACCGGTCTTGCCATCACTGCTGTCAGATGATATAAACTTCAAAGGCGTCAGTACAGCGAGTGACACTCTTACTGTAGCGGTCAAGAAGACGAGCTGTCAAGAAAAACACAGTGTCTCATTCAGTCTCCAATTAAAAGGAATATTTAATTAGTATTTCAGGGCTCTCTGTTATGAGCAGTACAGCCAAAGAGCTATTATAGGAATGAAATGCCAGCATGAAAATATATTTCGGTCAAGAATGCCAAGCAACACGGCTGAGAATGCCGCCACGCTGACTATGTGAGTCTCCCATATCTGCACATCATCTGACTGAGCAGAAATCATCCTGGCGGATGGATGTGCCACGCAAGTACTTGATATAGTTATAACAACAACAATAATAATAACCGCTTCTGTGGTATAATGGTTAGCGTGATTAGCTGCCATTCCCGGATGCCCGGGTTCGATTCGCGGCTCTGCCATGAAATTTCAAAACAGGAACGGGGTCTTCCCAGCCTCTGGAGGTCAACTGAGTAGCGGTGGGTTCGATTCTGACCGTAGCCATCCTCAAAGTGGTTTTCCGTGATTTCCCACTTCTCCTCCAGGCAAATGCCAGAATTGTACCTAACTTAAGGCCACGGCCGCTTCCTTCCCCCTTCCTTGTCTATCTCTTCCAATATTCCCATCCCCCCCCCCCACAAGGCCCTTGTTCATTATAGCAGATTAGGCCACCTGGGCAAGGTATTGTTCCTCCTTCCCAATAGTAACCCCGACCCGAAGTTATCATTCCAGGACACTGCCCTTGAGGCAGTAGAGGTTGGATCTCCTCGCTGAGTCCGAGAGAAAAACCAACCCTGGAAGGTGAACGGACTAAGAAGTAATAATAATAATAAAATAATAATAATAATAATAATAATAATAATAATAATAATAAATACATGAGAAACATACATATTACAAAATGGTATTTTCTCAGGTACGTATCCTTCATTCGCCTTTACAGTAAATGTACAAAATAAATCATGCATCTAATTCTTGTTATTGAAAATGAACATAAATGTACGAAATCTTTACCAATACCTGTACTTGACTGTCACCTCAGGCAATAGCAGGTACTAAGACCAAAATCAGTGCCATCCCCAATCACCATCCCCAATCACCATCCCCAATCACCATCCCATGAACGATAGTTTCACACATTTATTTGAATAATAATAATAATAATAATAATAATAATAATAATAATAATAATAATAATAATAATAATAATAATAATAATATACTGTGAAAGAATAACGAGTGTAGCAAGGAAGAGACACCTAGCATTCTGTGGGCACATCTATAGGATGCATCCGACCAGGTTGACCAACCGAATTCTCAGCTACTGGCAAAATAGGAAGACCAAGTCACCATGGTTGATGGAAGTGGATAAAGATCTACAGGAGTTCCAGGACAGACTACCAACGAAGAAGACTGGCGCCCTTTGGACAAAGGAGAGGAAGGAACAACACAGCCTGAGGATGCGCAACTACTGGGCAAACATCAAAGCCCATTCCAAAATGTAATAGTTGAATGTCGTGGTCCTTAGCTGGCCTATACGAAACAATAATAATAATAATAATAATAATAATAATAATAATAATAATAATAATAATAATAATAATAATAATAATAATGATAATGATAATAATAATAATCTTATATCAATTTTCAGGAGTCACTGGAATTTAGGAAATAACGACTAGGTGTCCCCCTTGCTGGATCGAAATGAACATCTCGCTACTCGACGCCAGGATTGGAACTTCAAATCAAATCAAATCAAAATCTCTTTATTTGCAAATGAGGTGACTACCTTGGTGGCAAATGGTACACTAAAATACATTATTGTCAAGCACTAAATGTTAAATTAACAAGATAAGATGACATTTTCCTAGAATATAATACAATACAATATAATACAATATTATACAATTTACGCTAACAATTTTTTCTATTAAACAAACAGCTCGTCCTCGATAAATGTATATTGTTTACAAAATTCTACTTATAATATCACCTGTACTTACCAACATAGTCAACTCATGTGGAATGTATGTGGAATTACTTCAAATAATACTATACAACTTGTATAGGATTAAAATTTAGATTGCATTTATTTACTTTTTTTATTTTATACCCATTTTGGAATCTAAGTAGCATAACGACCTGTGCGTCTTAACCAGAGCCCCTTTTGCCACCGCTTTTCAGAGTTCCTGAAGGGCCTTCACAGCTACCGTAGCGGTCCCAGGGCCCTCGAAGTCCCCACTGTACTTCACCCCTACAGGCAGTCCCCTACTTCGGCTGTCCGATCTCCATACACCAGGGGATGGAATTAATTTATTCACACACATTTTTATTTACAATAACCTGCATTGATCGAATGCCCTCTAACATTCATTTTCTCTGTTGCTGTTTATTCTCTTCTTGAATATCTGTACAGATTTCGGATAAGGATCAAACACTACCCCTGGTAAACTGTTCCACTCCTTCACGCCCTTCAAAATGAATGAAAATTTACTCCAATCGCCTCTGCTAAAATTCCTTCTAATTTTATACTTGTGGTCAGTCCTGCCGATATAATTATTTTCCAACTGAAACCTCTCACGGATTTCTCCCTACGCTTCTTCTCCTGTATAGACTCTATATAATCCTATAAGTCTAGTTTTCTCCCTTCTCTTACTTAAAGTTTCCCACCCAAGTTCCTCTAATATTTCTGATACACTACTTTTTCTCCTGAAATCCCCTGTTACAAATCTTGCAGCTTTCCTCTGCACACTATCAATTTCTTTTATTAGATATTCTTGGTGAGGATCCCAAACACGGTTTGCATATTCCAATAACGGACGAACCATACTTAAGTAACTTTTCTCTTTTAATTCTTTATGGCATCCTTTAAGTAGCCTCATTATGACATGTAGCGATCTGTATGCTTTCCCAACAATGTCATCAACGTGACCCTTTCAGTGCAAATTACTTTCAAATCTCACACCTAAATATTTGCACTTGCCATCTTTTGGGACAACTACCTCATCCGAAGAATATTTAAATTCAAGTTTTAAAGTTCATGTTTGTAAACGTTGTATGTAACAGTTGATTTATCTCCATTAACCTTCATATTATTTTCTTCAACCAACTGTTGGATACTCTCAAGTTCCCTTTGTAATTCTGAACAATCCTCAATGTTATTTATTTCCCTATAAACAATTATGTCATCTGCATACAATCTTACTTTTGATGTTACATTGTTAACTAAATCATCTACGTATATTAAGAAAAGTAACGGACCGATTATACTAGCCTGTGCAATTCCCTTCCAAACTTTCTCTTCCTGTGATACATTATTTCCTACTTTGACTTTCTGAACCCTTGAATTTAGAAATGTTCTTATCCAACGTATAACCCTTACGTCCAATCCTATTCCCTCCAATTACTTTAATAATATTCCATTTTCCACTGTACCAAAGACATTGTAAAAATCTATAGCTATGCAATCTAACTGTCCTCCTGAATCCAACTGATCTTATATGTCCTGCTGAAATCCCACCAGTTGTGCCTCACAAGAAATTTTCTTTCTAAATCCATACTGGCTCCTCATGAACCAATTTTTATCATCACATATCCCTCTGATGTACTTTGTTATTAAACTCTCCAGTATTTTACAAACTACACTGGTCAGGCTGATTGGTCTTTAGTTCTCGGATTTCCTTTTATCACCCCTTCCTTTATAAATTGGTATTATTATAGGTTCCTTCCATTCCTTTTGTATTACGCTATTATTTATGACATAGTCAAAGAGAAGTTTTAAATAAGGCACTATGTACCACCTAACTGTCTTTAATACCCCCCGGTAATTTGATCACTTCCTGCTGCTTTTCCTTGCTGAAGCAGTTGGATTTCTCTGAAAATATCTTCATTTGTGAATGAGAAACTTCTTGTTTCCCTGTGTGTCTCTCCATCTCCATCTCCATCTTCTGTTTCGATTTTCAACTCCTGACAATCTTCTACTGAATCTGTGAATTCCCTACTAAACATATTCGCTTTCTCAGTGTCTGTTATATAGTGTCCACCCCCTTCTCCCACCATTGTGGGAATTTGGATTCCTTTTCCTTTTTGATTCCTAATATATGAATACAGCTTTTTCCATTTCCCTTTGTGGTCATTACCCTCTTGAAGTATGCCATTCATATAATTCTCTTTTGCTTCCTTTTTCACGCTATTCAGTTCCCTCATTATCTGTTTTCTAGTTTCTCTACTATCCCTACCCTCTTTGATTTTCCTGTTTACTATTCTACATTTTATTTTTATTTTTCTTATTTCCCTGGTATAATAAACAGGGTCTGGGGTAATTTTACCCTTCTTAACAGATACAAATCTCTTCTCTCCTTCCCAAATGATTCCTTTAAATTTAGCCCAAAGTGTATCCACATTTCCCTTCACTTATCCAACAACTGAATTGTGATTTAAGGTATGTCCCAAATTCATCAACTTTAGTTTTTCTATACATATTCTTGTCTTGTGACCCTCTTATTAAGCCTTTTTCGGTACCAGTCCTACACCCATTATTACAACCTTACGTTCACCTATTCATTCAATTACCTCAGTTTTATCAATAATTTCCCATGGTTTAACCAAGAATGCATCTAGCAAGTTATTGAGACGAGTCGATTATTTTACTACTCGTGTAAATCCTCCCTCCCAAATGAACTTATTTGCCAGTTTCTGTTCATGGGATTCACTTGCAGCTCCATTCCATTCAACACCAGGCAAGTTTATATCATTATTATTGTTTTATGGATATAATCTATTATTTTTTCAAATATTTCCATGTCTCTTTCCTCCCTTCCAGGGGTATATGTTCCTATAATACTCACCTCCTTCACATTATCACAATCTAATTTCATCACTAATATTTCATCCCTTTCATCGGTAAACTATTCATGTGAACAACAAGTTTCCTTCACCAGAATAAACACATCCCCCTCCCACTTTATCTCCTCGGTCTCTACGATAGACTGTATACCCTTCTGCAAATACTTCTCTATTACCCACTCCTCTCAACCACGATCCCACGAGGTACTGGAAATATTCCGCTGTGTTGACGCTCCACTATTATTATTAATAAGTAGAAAATGTAGCCGTGTTTCGTTACGGTATTCTGCATTGTATACGGATTACTCCGTAAATTACTGTAAAGGCAGTGAGTAAGATGAAATTAAATTACATGCCTCTTAGCACTATTCTAGAAACAAAACAGAAAGGTCAGAATACGTTGTTTCTAACGTGTTGAGGAAGTTCTGGGGATAATAGACGGCCCAATTTCCTACTGGCAATCACAATCGAGTTCGAAAGATTTGATTATAATCAAGAAATGAAGGGCTATCTAACGTATTAAAAATCGAGACAGGACAATAAGTCATAGGACCAAAATTGTAGACCTCTCCAAATTGCAAGGCGATTGTGCATTCTGTTTTGTGATGCGACTTACCGTTTAGCCACCAATTATCCAGAAACGAAGGTGCGCACCGTCATTAAAATTTCATCCGTATTTCCGGGGCAGAAAATTATATATTTTTATAGCTTGGAATGTTTCCTCATAGAAAAGAGATTCCACGTTTCAGGATTAGCACTCGCATACATACGGAGTAATTAAGGAAGTAAGTAATACTGTTCATAAACTGAAATTAATAGAAGATAGGTTTATATCTAAGGACAGCCGGATAGGACAAATATGTAAATACCAAGTGGATGTATTGGAAAATCAAATGTACCTCAATAAATTATGAAGGTATGAGTTACGGATATAAGAAAGTGGTAACAGAGGAGAAATTTAGGGGCAGGGATTTTTAGATAAAAAGATAAGAATATGACTTACGGTGTTATTACTTAAGCTATTCGACGATGGTTATAACCTCCAACGATATTCCGCCAATACCACGCAGAATGGCCGATTGACGACTCTCTTGATTTCTATGCAAGGAACAACCACGAGTTTACAATAATGATGACGAAAATGGCAATACGTTATTTCCCTGCTGGTAAGCAGTCAGAGACGTTGCCATGATAGCCTGTAGGTTCGTTGTCGGTCTGTCGAACACTCAATGCAGAGCAAGACACCAGCAGAAAATTGTAATTTTCTCCGTCATATGAAGAGGAAGCTAAATTATGAACGTAACTAAAGTCGTTTATAATGAAGAGACCTTTGACATTCAGTCCACACAGATTTTCCAGAAGATCAATAGTATATGAAAAAAGGAAGGAAAACTGTTCTGGTTTTCGTGTAAACCCCCGTCTATTCAAAAAAATTAAATCATATGCATATCGAAATCTTCCCCGGGATGAGTATACTCTAAATATGACGTTTGGTCGAGATCTATTCGGCCGTTCCACCGTGATGGTGGAACAGACAAACAGACACGAAAAATAAAAACCACAGATTCGGTCTTGAGTTTATCTAAACGGACAAAATATCTGAAAAATTGGCAAATCAAACGAAATTACAGACATCGGACCCCTTACAACTTTATTTATATAAACAATAATACAATTAAAAAAGCCTCTGTGGCTCAGGCGACAGCGCGCCGGCCTCTCACCGCTGGGTACCGTGGTTCAAATCCCCGTCACTCCATGTGAGATTTGTGCTGGACAAAGCGAAGAATTCTACCACACCCCGCCTGGAGGAGACCATGACGGCAACCTACGAGGATTGTGATGTTTTCCATTTTCTCTTTCCTATGCCGCTATGTTATAACATATTCCTTCTCCTAATATAAAAGTTAAAATGTTTTGATTACATCGTAGTATTTCCTCGTAAATTATGTGAATTGTCACTGGCTTTTAATCTATGCACCTGTGGTTCGACTACCGGTCAATGCATTTGAGACATCTGAAATGAAGTCACGTCCCTGTAGTTAGGATTGCATGCAAACGATATGCTCACGGCTATGATAAAATCAACAGTCATGTTTAATTGTGAGATTGCTTCCTTTTAACTTCCGGAACCGAGAACATAGCGCATGCAGTACCTAGCTTTACAACAAGCTACAGCATAGATTATTTGATATTGAATATACATTCCTTTTTAACGTAGAATACATTTTTTCGTACGACAACTTCGGTCAAAATCGATACACGGACAGCGTTATCCACAGCTGTCCAGCGCATGCGTGTTCTTTGCCTTAGTCATTGTTACCATTATGGCCCAGATGTTTATGCAGTAATAGGTTAGAATGCAAACTTACTGAAGCGAGTAATAAGTCGAGTCTACCCGCACGACGGTATTGTTCTGAGGTTTGCATAAACATTAGGGGTTCGGTCCATTAGAACCCCTGGTATTTGTTTACTCCCACTACACTACGTTAGAGCGGGCTAGTCGACATTACTTACTAATACAATTATTTAGTAAGAAAATTACTCAGTAGGAAATGTCGACTAGCCCGCTCTAACGTAGTGTAGTATGAATAACATAAATTCTAGGGTTTCTAATGGGCCGAACCCCTAATGTTGACGCAAGCCTCATAGCATTACCGTCGTGTGGGTAGTCTCTACTTATTACTCGCTTCAGTAAGTTTGCATTCTAACCTATTACTGTATAAACATCCGGGCCCTAGTTACCATAAAATATTGTTATAACATCAGTGTGAAAAATAAAGCTCTTTACACCCACGATCCCATCAGTTTGAAGGAAAAGCCAAAGGAAACGAAGAATATTGGTGGTGGTAGTTGTTTTAAGAGAAAATAAAACTAGGCAACCCTTAACACCAATCAGAGGAAAATGGAAAAGGTCTGACACTTCTCTCCTCGATATCGGCAAGGGAAAAGGAAGGGTCACTCAGAGCGTTAAAATCAAACACTCCGTACGCCTATTCTTCTACTATCTGTAGTACGCGGCTCTGCTCGGGTACTTTTTTCAATATTTACCTTTAGAATTTTTATTTTCTGTTTCAAGTGATTTTTTATGGATTTCTTTCTTGCAAGGACTGATATTTTGCGAAGTCTTTTGTACATTCAATGTAACTGTTATGTATTTAATTTTACGTTTTAGTTTGACATTATTTAGTTTCGCATTAAACTTTGTCCTTGTGGCAGTCCAGGTTGTGTGGGAAGCGGTTGGTCCTTTCAAATTAATAATAAAAGTAAGTTATAACTGTATTTACGCGTCGCGCTGTAGATATGATGTACCGTATACGATTCCAGCTGTCACTGAGAGTGTCACCAATCAGCCTAGCAACATTGAAAACTGTGGATTCAACACTAATCTCGGTCAATTTGGACATTTTCCCGAAAACACGGATTCGGCGCTAATAGCAGTCGGTTTCGAAAATGATTACATGTCACTCCCCTCCTCCAGTGATCCTAGGGGTGTTTTGCCCCTATAGTACTTTTTCCCAGATAGTAAGTCATATGTGTATCAAGTTTGGCTGCGAGCTATGTTGGGACATACACACATTCATCCATAATATCGTTCATTTTGGCCATTTCCAGGTTATTTTTTTAAACTCCATTCCGACTGGAGCTGAACTTTGACTTAAACAACATCCAGAGAGTCACTATTCACCTCAGTGATCCCATAAACTATGCATTCGAACTATTTTAGACTTTTTTACATGTCACCCTCTCACCAAAACTCATCCCTATTGGTTCTACAGGTGTCTTAACACCGCAGTTTTCTTTTTCTCCAGATAATAAGTCATATGTGTACCAGGTTCGTTTGAAATTGCTCCAGTGGTTTAGGAGATGGGTTACATACACACATACATAGATTCATGTATACAAATAGTACATACATACATGTTTGTATATACTGTATAGATTTTAGATGTTATCATTATAAACGCATTGTAAATCTCTATATATAAAGGGCTAACTCCAACTGGCTGTAATCAACGCTCAGGCAAAACTGCCCGACATAAAGAAATGAAATTTTGGGTGTACATGTATATTACAGTAGCTGCTCACTAAGGGAGGATTTTTGAATATCCCGTCACTAAGGGGGTGAAAAGGGGGTTAAACTGTTTAAATGAGTTCCTCTATATCTCAAAACTTAACAGTTTACAGATGTAAAAATAGGTATTTGGAATGTACCTTAAATTAAATACGTATTTTCTGTTTTCGTAAAATTCCCTCAGACGGGGGGTGAAAAAAAGATGAAAAATCGGTTCAATACAATTTACGAGGATACTTATATCTCAAAAACTGAAGCAGACGTAAAAATTGGTATTTGGAATCTTCATTTAAAATAAAGAAACACGTACGGTATTTTCTTGCTTTCGGAAAATCCACTTAAAGAGGGCTTGAAAAGAGGTGAAATAGGGGTTGAAATATTTTTATTATGATACCAATATAAAGAAATCGTAACAACCGTGTGTCTGTACATTGACTATTTTGGCGAAATTATCCTAGAGTTATCCGTTTCAAGTGTAATAATGACTATCTGCATGTATTTTAGCTTTCGTTTCCTGAAATTTCTCATTTTTACGCCATCCCCAAAATCAAGATGGCAGCACAATCTCCCAGACGAGGTAGAAAATTGAAATTTGGCAAAATTGTAAGTTTTAGCCTGTAACCAATGGAATAATTCCAAGATGTTTAAAGTTTTCACACTTTACCACTGGAAGACAATGAAATGTGGAGCCAATTTTATTGACGGTGAAGACCTTCGTTTCGATGTATTTCGTGGCTAAAAGGTAAGTCGTATCACAAAACGAATGGCACAATACGCATTCAAATTGGACTGATCTACAACTTCGGTCCTATCAGTTTTTGTCGTATCTCTATCCCTTATCCGTTAGATTTGGCTGTGTTTCTCGATTTACGTAAATTTTGCCGTTTTTACACGTATAATTCATATTTTGACACACTTATATGAAAAACGGAATCATCAAATTCGGCACGAACACATGCCTTTCTGGTAGCCGTATGTGAGCCAAATTGTATGTTCCTGACTGTCACATAAGTATCCGAAAATTAATGCAGTGTGTTGAAACCTTACCTAAATATCTCCATTTTCTACGCTTCCAATGATCTGGCTCAATCTAACCCATAAATGAAGGAGATACGAGGAAGTGTTAAAGGATTTACCATTAGGCCGCTAAAAGAGGCCACTTATGGTACAGTCCGTGTGTCGATATAACGTACCGCTTAAGAGGAGTTAATTTACAAATGAGGGTCTGCAATATTGTAAACATACAAATACTTTCGTATGCCTATCTGTATATATTCATTGAAGTTAATTTGTAGCGATCTAGGAGGGGTGTGTCTATTATTATAATTAATACTTTACAAATAGATAGTGACCATCAGCAGGAGGGCGTTTGCTTTGTAATCAGTACTCCACACATCGACTTTAACAGTCAGTAGGAATGGGGTCCTTCAACTCCTGTGTAACTGGCATTAGTAAAGGGGGGCCTTCAATTGTAATGAATAATTCCCTTCTGGATTTGACTGGAAGAAGGTAAGGGAACGTGCAATTTTCTTCAAAAATACCCTACCCAATTCTGTCTGGAAGTATGAAAGAGGGCCTAATTTGTAACGAAAACTCCCCAAATCGAATGTGACCGCACAGTAGACAAGGGGGCCTTCTATTATAATGTAAACTTCCCAACTCGATTGTGAATGGCATTAGGCAAATGGGCCTGCTGTTATCTTCAGTAACCCGCCACTCGCACTTTACAATGGAAACAACGTATGGCGACCTCCACATGCTGTTTCTTGGATAACGCTAATAGACATACAAGTTAGTGTGATTAGCTGCCACCCCCGGAGGTCCGGGTTCGATTCCCGGCTCTGCCACGAAATTTGAAAAGTGGCACGAGGGCTGGAACGGGGTCCACTCAGCCTCGGGAGGTCAACTGAGTAGAGGTGGGTTCGATTCCCACCTCAGCCATCCTCGAAGTGGTTTTCCGTGGTTTCCTACTTATCCTGCAGACAAATGCCGGGGTGGTACCTAACTCAAGGCCACGGCCACTTTCTTCCCTCATCCTTGTCGATCCCTTCGAATCTTCCCATCCCCCCGTAAGGCCCCTGTTCAGCATAGCAGGTGAGGCCGCCTGGGCGAGGTACTGGTCATCCTCCCCAGTTATATTCCCCGACCTAGAGTCTGCAGCTCCAGGACACTGCCCTTGAGGCGGTAGAGGTGGGATCCCTCGCCGAGTCCGAGGGAAAAGCCAACCCTGGAGGGTAAGCAGATTAAGAGAGAAAGAAAGAAAATTTGCAAATATATGCAATATTACTGCCATACCTCAGTCCATGCTCAAGAATGCTCGTAAGTTAAAGCAAGTGCTTACTTTATCTTAATTCTTTAATAAAATATTTACGTCAAGGTAAAGTCCGACTCATTGGCTGAATGGTCAGCGTACTGGTCTTCGGTCCAGGGGGTCCCGGGTTCGATTCCCGGCCGGGTTGGGGATTTTAATCGCTTCTGATTAATTTTTCTGGCTCGGTGACTGGGTGTATGTGTCCGTCCCAAAACTCTCCTCCTTATATTCCGACAACTTACCACACTACCAACCACCACTGAAACACGCAATAGTGATTACATCCCTCCATAAAGGGTTGGCGTCAGAAAGGGCATCCCGCCATAAAACATGGCGGAATCCACATGTGCGACGCAGTTCGCACCCGCGATCCCACAGGTGTGGGAAAAAGCGGTAGAAAAAGTAGAAGAAGAAATATTACGTCAACGTAAAATTTTAAACATCGGAGAGAATGCTGACTATCGTACTTAAGAAATAGGCACATATTTCCAATGGACCAGATTCTGTTATGTATGGTCTTGACAATAATGATAATAAATCCAGAGGTGCATGAACAGGAGAGGTCTTTACTACTACACTAGCACATTTAGCAAATCCATCCACAAGTAAATGCTCACTTTTGCAAACTTGTAAAGCAGAAATCTCAGTACTCAATGTCTAAACAGATTGTGTAGCTAGCAAGTAAATTTTCCATTGCACATATGCAATGCCGGACATTTAAAGAGTAACCCTGGTGTTCACTAATTCCGGCAATTGTAGTTACTCTAAGTTCGGATTAATTTAGTTCACTAAAATATAATTTTATTGTTGTTTACTTATCACAGATAATGTCTAAACATATCTACACGAGATTTTTCGAAAACCAAAACACTAACACATCACTAAGGTACTGTACTTACTGTCCTACCATCCATGATGGGCCACTTCAGAATTATGCTTGGCGAGCCAGAGATTCCCTTTATATCCTACGTTACGGCGTAGCGAATATAATGAATGGATCGCAACTGGCGGATATAATAATCCCTCCTCTTTATCTGGGGCAATCGCACAGTATGCGTGTCTCATGATATACTTTAAAACATTCGTTCCTAACATAAGCTACTCATGCGCGGAGAGATGGGTCAGATCTTGCAATGAACAATCCTCGTTATATCATCCATCACTTCTAATGCTCCATATTGATAATTTCGTATTTTAACTCATTCTTCACCAATGGAATCGTATAAACTGAACAATCATCACAAAATATATTTCATAGCATTACTAAAACTCTTGGTGGCGTCCGACTCCTTGGCTGAATGGTCAGGGTTGAGGTGTTCGGTTTAGATGGTCCCGGGTTCGATTCCCGTCTGAGTCAGAGATTTGAATAGCGTCTAATTAATTCTACTGGCTCAAGAACTAGGTGCTTGTGCTTGTTCCAACACTCTTCATATTCAGACACACACCACACTACCAATCACGACAGAAACACACAGTAGTGATTATTTCCCTCCACATAGGGTTGGCGTCATGAAGGGCATCCGTCAGTAAAACAGGGGAAAATTCCACATAAATGCATACATACATACATACATACATACATACATACATACATACATACTGCACCCATGACCTATGATACGTAAAGAGTCAGAGTCCTAAATTCATTACAAGAGGTCCCATATACATTACAAGTCATGAACTCTGGCTGCATTTTTGTCTCTGACCAGAGACGGCACGTGGATAACAGGTAGTGATTCTCATTCTCACTCTAGAGAAATTGCCTCACCCGCACGTGTAGAATGTGCAGAAATATGGTGGAACTATGTTTCAAATAAAAGTACTTTTAAGAAGAATTGGCGACGAAACTGCCGTAGCAAACGTCAGGAAATCGTAAGTGAAACAATTTGGGCATTAATGGTAAAGACCTTAGACCGCTAAATAGCTCCAGAGGGAAAATTGCCAAAATACACGCCTGTTCGTATAAACTCGGTTACATAGACCGAAAGTAAAGTGCCTAGCTTAGGAGTTAATTTAACAATTCAGTTGGTTAAGTGAAACCCTTAGATGCTTATCATCAACACCGCTACTAAATTAAGCAATTATGTGTTATGTCATGATCAGCCATAATTACATTTCTATGGGGTGGAAAAGTGTCTGTAAATTTGTGTCGGTAAATGCCGTTGGCATGGGAATGGGAGTAAATGATATAAAAGAACGATGCGCCATTTTGCAATCCCGCACTGTGGTCAGTGACTTTGAAGCGATCGCACGTTCATCAGAATAACAGTAAAAATTGGTTGTAGAGACTAAGTCCCACAAGGGAAAGCAGTTTGGCCAAAGGTAGCTATTTAACGTCATCTCCAAGTGGAGAGAGATTGTCAATCAAATTAACGGTATTTCTATGTAGAACAGTCATGTAAATTCACGTCCAGCCAACAGACGGTCATTATAATGTCGAAGTCCTGTAGTTAAATTAGAAACATCCTTGTTTAACTCTATTGCGTGTGCGGATCGGCTATTTGACGAACGTTTTCGGTTTGCGAGAAAGAGAACGTGTGAAGGCCATTTTTATCTTATGTCATCATTTTCAGGTGAATGAAGTTAAAACAATAATCGAAATGAAGAACATGTTTGTAAAGACACTATATCGAGATGGCTAGATAAAGAATGAGAGAGGCTGCCGGGCCTGTTATGGTGTGAGGCGACGTACGACTTCCAGTTGTGTGAACTACCTTTATTATAAAGTGCAATTATTTATTTCATGAAGTCACCATTTTATTTGTGTATCTGTGACGCATTTTGGTCACCCTTTCATTTCGTAAAAATATCACAGGAATACGACAAAATGTCACTTTTTATGTTTCTTGGATAATCGGAAAGTCACGAAACTAGCGTGTGGAATGTTGTACAGTATTAGATTTGATGGTTGTAAAACGAATATAATGTCTAGAGCAAAGTACCATTTCTATGCGTTTATTTTCTGTGCTTGTTGTTTGCCAAAGTTAAGACATTAATTTTTTATCATAAAATTCTCTTCAGTGTAAAGATGAAATTCCTATAAGTTTAATCCGTGGTTTACCATTTAGAGCGAATGCGCGATAATGCTGAAGTCTCAGCTGTTGCGGAAGAGACACCGTCGTGAGTTCGGCGCTGTAAGAAATTTGTCAAGGGAAGTTACGGGGCGAGACCGGTGTGATTTGTTAAATTGATGAGAGGAAAATGACGGTAACAATTTTTGTTAAGTCAAATTCTGAGTTTCGGTTCGGAAATTATTGTGTTATCAATCTCAGATATGCGAGGAGAGATGGTTAGGTATGACAGAGTGTTTTATGTAACAACATAGTGGGTCACCCAAGAGAGATATTCCATATTATTGTCGTGTGGAGAAGTGATAGCAAGTTGTATAAGTCTTGCGAAATGGGAAGGAATATGGATCAGTTTGTTGAAATCTTGTAATGTTGAGACTCTATGCGTGGATTTTAATTGTAGGGGACCCGAGGATTTATTTTTGTGTAATTTAATGATAGGGGAATAGGGTCAGTCCATAGTCAGGAGTCCACGTGAAACCGTAGGTTCGAGATGGATAAGAATATTTCAAGTGACGTTTTCAATTAAATCTCTTCGCATAATCTATGTGGGTCAGGAATTCATGCGAATTGCCAGCTAATCGAGGTTTTCATTTGATGCAGGTAAAGATAACACGTGTGTTTTTGTTAAGAGATATCGAGGAAGGATCGTGTTCCCGTTATTCAAGCCGGCTGTTAGGCGGCCGAGCCAGTTTATTGTTACAGAGAAACTGTAACTGAGATTTGTCCTTTGTAATACATGTTTGGAATTACATTTCGTTATTTTAGAAGAGAGTCGTTTTAGTAGAGATTTGAATTCATTATCGAAGCGAAGGAAATGACACGATGGTGCGTTATGTTGGGAATAATCATTGTCAGGGATGTCAAAATTTGAGAACTGGTAGTGATGTTGTTTGGTGTTGATGGTCGTACAAAGTTTTGCGGTTATTTTTGTTCCGAGGTATCTGTGGAAGGCAGAGGTGAAAGAAGGTGCTGGATGGAATAGGTCTCAACTTACGAAATGAAAGTTAATTTAAAACTTTAACAAAGGTTATATTTTCTTTTCAAGGTAAATAAATAACAGAATATAACAGGTACCAAGTAGCAGATCAACAAATTAAGAAAGTACAATTTTAGTTCGTTACAAAATTTGGGCTTCGAGCCCAACACTCACGAACCTTGAGCTATAAGCCCAACTTTACCTATATACCAAGTTCAAATAAAGGAGCAGAAGACCCCAATCATGCCAAGGAGCACTGGCTCCTGATTACCATATTAAGCCTCCTCGAGGCACACAGAACCCAAATTTAAGAAAGAGCAAACCCGATCTCAAGGTTTAAGCCCATTCAAAGGCCACACCAAACTCCACCTTCAATCTGCCCTCCAGGCACACAAGAACAGGGGTAATAATACCCAACCTACTGAGGCCTATTCAGTAAAGAAACAGGTCAATTACATGGCCCAAAATTCTGAGTTGAATGGAGGCGTAACTTGCACTCCTAATACATTTTTTAAAACCTACTTGGCAATAGGCCGCATACACAAGGGCTAATCCCATACTAAAGAGGTGACTTGTATCAGAAGACTTTATTACCTTAAGAAAGGAAGAAACGGTTGTGAAAACAAAGTCACCTCAACAATAGGAGTGGGAGCTCGAGAGGGTTTAGCACTCTCTATCCCAATTTGTACTTAAAGAGACAGAATTTTACCAAATGCCTATTACATTTTAAAGATAGGTTACATGAGAAAAGTTTCGAACCTGCCCCGAGGGGTAAACTGCTGAGCTAGCGAGAAATGAAGTTATTAAATGGCCATTAACTTATGGATGACTGCTGCCCGAAGAAAGAGGCGCTTCCCGCCCCCTGCTACATAATCACACTAGGAGAGATGTTACTGAAGTGGCACCGAGACAAGAAAATCAGCAGTTTATATACCCTCGCGGAAAATTCGAGACCTTTCATGAATGATAAGACACACCCACAGCAGTTTATTGGTTACAGAACACAGTTACAGAGTAGGTTGGGGAAGAAAGCCCCGATTGGCCGAAAATTAATTTAAGAAATTCGGGATTGGCTACTTTCAAAACTGGCGGAAAGAAAAGATTAACATTGCCAACTCTCAAACCACAGAACAAAATTTAGCAAAAACAAAACTTATGAATGTTAAATTTCTTCAAGACAGTTCATTCCTTTACACCAGAGTGCGTTATTATAGTTTTTGTAGAGACATCTGTTAGAGAACGTCCAAATTTCTTGATCCGGCGGAAACAAACACAAGTCGAAATAGACACCGTTCAGACACTTCAAAATTACCAAATTTACTGTGGTGACCTCTTTCGAGAAACCATCGGATTAATATAGTTTGTTAAAGTTCAGGCGTTCTCCTGTAGAGAAGTTTCGACTGGCGCAATATTTGAATTTGCGTCGTGGAGGTGTACCGCCCGGTACAATTTTATTTGAATGTCGCGGTAGCTGTAAATCCATAGAGTTTGGGATGGATGATTGTGTTGTGTTTTTGTTGGTTTCCAAGGCACAAATTTAGGTTCTTGTGATATGAGGCCATGCATGTGGAGCACATGAGGTGCAGTAGTCCATCCTCCCTAGAGTTGGGTGAGGTGCATTACGACACTTGAGTCTTATCGACCTGAAATCATTAGTCCAAGGGATAACCGTAGGCGTTGTAAGCCATTTGACACAGGTTGTTTTATTTTGCGTTGTGTATAAAGTTTTGCAGATTATAGGATTTACGTTTAGGGTTAGGCAAGTTAGTTTCTTAATAATTCTTATTGTTATAATGTAAACTTTTTGAGTGGCGTCATGTGATAAATAAATGGTGCTGGTAATTATGAGAATGTATTCCGCTTTCAGGGCTGCGGTGAAGAAAACGTATAGAGCATAAACAGTATTAGATCAATATTTTCGTCAAAGGGAATGTTTCTGATAAACAGGTCCGAATGATAACCAAATGTAGTTAAATAGTTAAGGAGTTTAAAAAAACATTCGCCCGGGATAGACAAATTTTTTGTTAATTAA
This sequence comes from Anabrus simplex, assembly GCF_040414725.1. Classification (NCBI taxonomy): domain Eukaryota; kingdom Metazoa; phylum Arthropoda; class Insecta; order Orthoptera; family Tettigoniidae; genus Anabrus; species Anabrus simplex. Next base: position 372,648,577 of record NC_090265.1, on the reverse strand, counting down.
GATTATGAGATAACTTCATTTATTAATGTATTAAATTCAGTGGAATCGCATTTTGAAATTAGCTTAAAACCAAGTGAATAACTTGAAAGTGTATTATGGAAATCTCAGTTTTATTTGCTGGGAAATATCAACTTATTAACGTAACGATTAAGGTGACATGTCCAATGGAAAGGGACTTTACTGCCACAAGTGCTGTGAGCGTTCGTTGCTGTTGTTGCTATTTTGATTTTGATTTGTTGAGCATCAGATGTGCTGAGATTTATTAATTTGGAAACCTTGGTCATCAACTACTGTAACTTAATTTTGTTCAGCCTTCAGTTTAGAAATTTGGATGGACATGGGGTCATCAACCTCAGTGACTTTTCTTGCGATCATCACCCACAATGGCTTTAACGTAAATCGCAAACTTAGATGTCGGTCCATGACATAGTCGCAGGTCACATCGATTCAGCTAAGGATCCATGCCGTACAACCACTGTGTGCCACATACCGATTGGATTGTCTTAATTATACCAAGAGTCCAGAGCTCATGTTACGAGGGCTGGATCATCACGAATCATTATGGTGGTACATGTAGTCTCACATGGAAACCGATCTTAGGGATCGGCAGAATTTATTTATTTCATTCTTAAATTCAGACGGTGGTTGCTAGTAAGGATGCCCCTCAGGAAGTTGAATTAAGACCTCCAAAGTCAGTGTCTCTCATCATCGTTATTATTGTTACTTTTTGAACGGAAAAGTCTGAGTTCGTTATTTAAAGGTGATAAAACATCACAAGTTTCTTCGATTTCAATTTTATGATAAATTAATTATCCATTTGTTTTAACTGGAGTCCTCTCATTGCAGACAATAGTTTAAATTAATGAAGCCCGCCTCTTACCTAAGCAAATGACGAAGAACCCAAATACGGCCGAAGAGAAAGATCTCATGCCGATTTGCTGATAGGTAAGGAAGTTAGATATCCTACGAAGGACCTTAAAGGGTTCAATACATACATACATACCTACATACATACATATATGTACGTGTGTGTGTGACACAGTTCGCACCCGCAACCCCACAGGTGTGGAAAAAAAGCTGTAGAAGTAAAAATCTTGATAGAAATTTTTCTCAATCTAGATCAGTATAATCACTGACAACTGATTTATTTAGCTCACTTGCAAAGTCACAATGCACCTAAGTGCGTTTCCATCAATTTCATTACAACAACGCTAAAAGATTATTAACAAAAATGAATAATTATGCCAAATTCATACTCATTTTCCCTAGTTCCAGAAGTTATGCTGATATATCTCTAAGCTACCTCACATTATTTACACTTCCCTAAAGTTGAAAATACCGATTCGACAATTCATAAATATTGATGAAAGGCGAAGCTATCTCTGTACATGCCATGAAAGACCTTGGAGGAGTGCAAGGTAAAGGCGTCATCTATTGTTACTTTTGACACTAACTGAGATAGAGTACTTGACTTTATATCCGGCTGCCTTTCCCACACTACTAATTTTTGGTACTGGTTTGATGAACATTAGGATTATATGTTCCTCTAGAAGAGAAAATCTCGTCTGTAAATATTACATCTTCCTGATAGAGGGAATTGAACCTACGTCCTTACATTTTATGAAAATGGTAATATTGATATTATATTAAAGAGAATAACAAATCACCTACCAAACATCCAGACTGTCCCTAGTTTGGTCATAGTCAAAGGTCAGAATTTCACTTAAATATTGGGTAATTTGATTCAAACAATTGAGGTAATATTCATAATAATTAATGTCAAGTCAACTTGTGTACACAGATTACACGTATTTTGACTGTGTCTGTTGTTTTGACAATAAAATAAACTATACATTGACCCAAATAGTGTGATTTGTTTGTAGTTTTTGTATCAGTGGAGAATGATCTGCTACATTTCTTCTGATACCTGGAACTGTTTAATTCAAGCCTCAACTAGTAAAACTTTGCAATCACAATGTTATGAAGTAAATAGTCATACAACTATGACTGATGTCGGCATTTCGGAATTAATACCTGCAACCCATGGCTCATACTTAAGGAATCGGTCACACAAACTCGACTCTACGTCACAAGATTTGTATGCGCATTCCTTCAGTAAGAAACATTCTAGAGTTATTTGTGCTGCGTAATAATAGCGAATTCCTTAATAACTGACTTTAAAATGCCCCCTGTGGGTGGAAGTTGGTAGAATTATACCGACGGTATTCCCTGTCTGTCGTAAGAGGCGACTAAAAGGGACCTCAGGGGTTCTGAACTTGAGAGCGTAGGCTGGCGACCACGGGGCCATTACCTGAGTCCTGGCATTGCATCGACTTGTGCCAGGCTCCTCATTTTCTTCTATCCTCTCCGATCTCCTTGGTGAAATCATGTTCTCTTCCGACCCTGACGGTACTAAGTATGGAGGCCTAGTGAGTCTTTCATTTTTACACCCTTCATTGCCTTTGTCTTTCTTCGGAAGGTATCTTCAGTTTTTAGAAGTGTCGGATCCCTTACAGATTTTTCTATTATTAGTGTTTTATAGAGGACGGTTTCCTAGTTGTACTTCCTCTTAAAACAATAATCACTACCACCACCTTTAAAATGAACTTGCGTATACGTTTAATAACCGTTTGTACACAACGTTACCTTTTCCTATTATAGTGCCTTCCCTTTAAAGAACGTTGTGACGGTCATAAATTATATATTCCTATTTTACACTTCCTGTACCAGGGTTGCATCATCGTGGATGACAAACCACTGTTGCAGGTTCCGTGCCTAGGATAAACTTCACCGCCCTCCTACGTACCCCTTCTAACATGCCTTCTTGATCAGCTGTATGATGTTGTATTTGCCATTTGGGAAAATAAGAGCGAAATACACTGCTTTTCTGCATTTCACGAGGGTTAAGACTTCACATGATTTCTCGACACGACGAAGAAACTCCTCGATGGCGTCTCGGTGACCCATGAAATCTTCGACATTCTGCGATACATCAACACTTCCATCCATACAAACATACATACATACATACATACATACATACATACATACATACATACATTATCATTATAGAACATTATGTCTTTCAGCGCTATGTCTGCAAGCCCTAGCACTTTATTTGCAACTAGTGCTGTGGCCTCATTTAGTTCTATACCTCTTTTCTTTAAATCGTTAGAAACTGAGTTTAACCATCGTCGCCTTGGTCTCCCTCTACTCCTCTAACCCTCCATAACCCAAAACACTGCTCAATTCCTTTTTCCCTCCCTTCCTAAGATTCTTTATTACTGTCCTAAAAGGTTTCCCTGCTGCTTGACTTAGCCTTTGCAGGTTTTTACCAAAATCTTCCCACAACTTCTTTTTGGAATCAACAACTATGTGTTTCGCTCTGTTTCTTTCATTTACTGTACGTAGATTCCCTGTCTACATCGGCCCTTGTTTGGAGCCTTTTCAGATAATCTTTCTTTTTCATTTTCTTTCATCTACTCCATCACAGGATCCCACCACCGAGGCCGGTTTATGCGTACAGCTTCATCCATTGAGTCATTCCTAACTTAGCCTTTATCTCCTCGTTCCGAGTACCCTCCTGCCATTGTTCCCACCTTTTGGTACAAGCAATCATTCTCGCTACTTTCATGTCTGTTACTTCTAACTTATGAATAAGACATCCTGAGTCCACCCAGCTTACGCGGCCGTAAAGCAAAGTTGGTCTGAAAACAGACCGATGAAAAGATAGTCTCGTCAGCGAGCTGACATCCTTTTTACAAAATACCGCTGATCGCAACTGCGAGCACACTGCATTACCCTTACTAAACCTTGATTCAATCTCACTTACTGTATTACCATCCTGGGAGAACACACAAACTAAATACTTAAAATTATCTACCTTTTCCACCTTTGTATCACCAATGTGACATTCGATTCTGTTCAATTTCTTACCTACTCGCATCAATAATTTAGTCTTCGAGAGGCTCATTTTCATACCATACTCATTGCACCTATTTTCAAGCTCCAAGATATTAGACTGCAGGCTTTCTGCACAATCTGTCATTAAAGCTAATTCATCAGCATAGGCCAGACTGCTTACTACATTTCCACCTACCTGAATCCCTCCCTGCCACTTTATACCTTTCAGCAGATGACCCATGTAAACTACGAACAGCAAAGGTGAAAGATTACAACCTTGTCTAACTCCTGTAAGTACCCTGAATCAAGAACTCAGTCTACCATCAACTCTCACTGATGCCCAATTGTCATCATAAATGCCTGTGATTGATTTTAATAATCTTCCCTTAATTCCATAGTCCCTCAGAATGGTGAACATCTTTTCCCTCGGTACCCTGTAATATGCTTTCTCTAGATCTACGAAACATAAACACAACTGTCTATTCTTCTCGTAACCTTTTTCAATTATCTGGCGCATACTGAAAATCTGATCCTGACAGCCGCTCTGTGGTCTGAAACCACACTGGTTTTCATCCAACTTCCTCTCAACGACTGATCGCACCCTCCCTTCCAAGATGCCAGTGAATACCTTGCCTGGTATACTAATCAATGAGATACCTCGATAGTTGTTGCAATCCTTCCTGTTCCCTTGCTTATAGATACGTGCAATTACTGCTTTTGTCCAATCTGAAGGTACCTTACCAACACTTCATACTAATCTTACTACTCTATGAAGCCATTTCATCCCTGCCTTCACACTATACTTCACCATTTCAGGTCTAATTGCATCCTGCTGCTTTATGACAATGGAGTTTATTTACCGTCCTTTCCACTTCCTCAAACGTATTTTCACCAACACCATTTCCTTCCTCCATATGAGCTTGGTTGTTCGGCACACCACCAGGAGTATTTCCTTTTACGTTTAGAAGATTTTCAAATTTGCCCTCCACCTGTCCATTGATTCCCTGGGAACTTAATGAGTGAACTTGAATTACCCAAAACACTGTTCGTTTCTTTTTCCCCTCCCTTCGTAAGATTCTTTATTACCGTCCTAAAACGTGTCCCTGCTGCCTGACTTAGCCTTTGCAGGTTATTACCAAAATCTTCCCACAACTTCTTTTTGGACTCAACAACTATTTGTTTCGCTCTGTTTCTTTCATTTATTGTACGTAGATTCCCTGTCTACATCGGCCCTTGTTTGGAGCCTTTTCAGATCATCTTTCTTTTAACGTTTACAGGCTGTTCTCACTTCATTACAAAGCAAAATAAATATTAGAATATGTGTATACCATCTTAATTCAGTGATGATATATCTAAGCACACATGTGTATACCACCCACCGATATAACCAAATAGATGATATATGTGTGTATCATCCATTATTCAGTACTGATATAAATAATAATAATAATTTCGTGTGGCTATTTCTAGCCGGGTGCACCCCTTACAAGGCAGACCCTCTGAGGAGGGTGGGTATCATCTGAAATGTGTAGGTAACTGCGTGTTTTTGTAGAGGATAGTGTTATGTGTGGTGCGGGAGTTGCAGGGATGTTGGGGCCAGCACCAACATCCAGTCCCCGAGCCAAGGGAATTAACCATTTCAAGGTTAAAATCTTCTACCCGGCCGAGAATCGAACTCGGTACCTTCTGGACCAAAGGCCAGCATAATAACCATTTAGCGATGGAGCCGGACACTGATATAACTAAGCAGATGACACGTGTTTATATCATCCATAATTCAATACTCATATGACTAAGCAGATGACATATGTGTGTACCATCCATAATTCAGTACTAGTAAACTCGTGTCCTCATCCCGAGGGGGTGCAGCTCTTTTCAGGTACACCCCCAATGGAGGTGAGCTGCGTGTACCATTTGAAGCACACCTCTGGCTGTACCGGGAATCGAACCTGGACCCCCGAGGACAGCATTTAATAACACTAACCGTTACGCTATGGAGGCGGACAATTCAGTACTGATATAGGCATGTACTCCATTAATCAATACTGATATGACTAAGTAGATGACAGGTGAGTGTACCATTCATAATTCAGTACTGATATAACTAAGCAGATGATATTGAACTCATAATTCTACGATGATAAATAATTGCAGGAAAATATTTCAGCCACAAATAACTTTTTTGGCGCAGCCATGTTTTATTACGAGATTCTCTCACCCTCCGTGGGAACCGAACTCACCCCGGCGAGTGAGTCACCCGCTTCGGCTGATTTCGAGTAGTGACTAATTTAACAATTTATAGAAAACCTTCATAACGAGAGATTTTGGCAACATAGTTAATCCAGGAATAAATGAAATTATTAATAAAAATTAAATGAAGACAGAATCCACAGGGTGAATTTAAATGTAATTAAGCCTGTAGAGAAGCTGGCGTCCGTACTGGCGGATATGCGGCACGTGCGAAGGTCAACCCCTAAGAAAGCGCTCGAAGTTACATGTCAGAAATGGATTTATTACGCCCGTTGCAAGTATGGGAAAAATATAAAGATAACACCATAGTGAATCGTAATTGTGTCTGAATTTTTGGAGTAAATTTCAGGAATATTGGTCCAGTGGTTGTGAGATTAGAGGATTGCACCACGAGAATTCATGACCGGGGCAGAGTCAGCTCAGATCATTATAAATAGCCCCCGCACCCCCATCTGTGTTCTCACACTCGACCTGGAAGTTTGGACGGAGAAGCCCACGTCGCTCGTCTCCGACAAAATGTGAGGTATCTGTTTCTTCAGAATAACTTGTGTTATACGTTCATTTATTGTACGTAGATTCCCTGTCTACATCGGCCCTTGTTTGGAGCCTTTTCAGATAATCTTTCTTTTAACGTTTACAGGCTGTTCTCACTTCATTCCAAAGCATTCATTCCGTACCGGGTATCGAGTATCGAGTATCGGTTAGAGTATTTCTTTCAAGTGATATAAAATTTCCTGAACTTCCGCCGACGAAAAGCGTAAAATACTTAACTGAATTCATTTATTCCATTATGTGTTGGAAATTGTCAAAAGAGGTTTGGAGGCTAGTCAGAGACAGATCTGATTTTGCTATCTTTTGAACACCTGGCCTAACTGGGTGTATGAGAACATAACTCCCGGAGAGAGTTTGCTGTCGTCAGCAGAGAGAGAAGATACGTTCGCGTGCTAACGGTCAAGAAGAGTACATAATTTGTGTTTCTTTTATTAATAAAGAATGAGTAATTTATAAGAAAATGTCTTCTCCAGCCATGTGCGGCTAAATCTGAGGTCAGCTGGCTAATATGTAACCAGAACTCCAAGATGACTCCATTACAGGTCTGCCTATTTTGTATTAATGTTGTGGGTAGAATTTGTTTGTCCCAATAACATTTTCCTGTGCGTGTGTCGAATAAGTAGTTTAAAATGTTCAGGTGAAGTGTTTAAATTCCTTGTCGATGTGTGAAACTCTTCAGTGTGGTAAAAATCACGTTAAGAAACTGTAAAATTCGAAGTTTAAATGTGCTAAAAATCGAAGAAATATTGTTCAAGCCTACAAAAGTTAGGAATGTGATAACGAGAATATAGTCATAGTAAACATGATAAATTCGAATATCCTATGAGTTCAGATAATAATAATAATATTTACAGCAGGATAGAATTTTTCTATGTTAAAACATGTATTTAACAGTAATGTCGAGTAAGATTTGCGTTCGGTTTTTGAAATCCAGTCAAGTCTGATAAAGTTATATTTATTAGTGAGAAGTTAATTTTTGTAACACGGTGTATTTTGTGATATAGAAAATCACGGTATGTTATTTTGTCCTTGAGGTCCAAAAGACGTAATTAAGTGAATGAAAAGATTCTTATAAAATTGTTCGTTATGGGAGTACCGGGGTTTGAAAGGTTTTGGGACAGGAAGAAATGGATTGTGTCGGAATGAAATGTTAAGAGAATAGTTGTAAAGACATTGAAGGCATAGGAAGCCTGTATTTCATGAGTAATGCCGCCGTGATGACAGGCGATGAATATGTCTTGATAGCGCTGCGTGTTGACACTTAGCTGATTTATGTAGGACTTGCGTTACGAATGTGGTTTCGCTTCGTCAGCTGTTAATATATTTTATTTTCAATTTTCGTTCGTTCATTTTTTAATAGGTGAGACTTTGGTATATCAATAACTTGTAGTTAGTTTATTGGGACAAACATAGGTAGACGGATTTGAAATGGTAGTCGTAATTTTGGGAATGGAAAGATTTCCTTTGATATTATTTTATTTTATCTTATCGTGTGGACTTGTAAATTTATTAAACAAAACATAACCATTTATAACCTGGAAGTTGGTTTTATAAGAAGATTTTCAAGTGACTTACCACTTTTTCTTTAACTTCAGTGTTTAGCATTTCTTCTAAATGCATGATGAATAAGTGTTTCTTGGATTTTGCAGTTTTCTTCCTTCAGAACGGCGTAAGGTAAGATCCTCTCGGATCGAGTTGTTGTTGGTTCCTTCTGAACAACTGTTTGGGTGATGCATGTTTCAGCATCAGGATTATTCCGTAACTTAAGGGTGTCACTAGATGACAATACATGGTGGATATTTTTGTTGTTGTTGTTGTGGCTGTTGCTGTTAACTTGTAGTGAACACTATGCTTTTCAGTAATATTTCGCAACCTATCCAAAGCAACTGGTAGTCAATTTGGTTCGATTAAGGGTCGATTCGGCGGGTGTTCCCAATTCCGACAGAGTATCAGACTGGTGGATAACCTTAATTAAATGTAAATCTGTAATTCTACTTCCTGAAGGTCAGATTTTCCATGGATCGTGTGGATTAATTATCAGTTACCGTGTGGATCAAATGGTGCCCGATTTTCAGGTTTTTATTTTAGTTTTTGCAGTTTTCGCTGTCCACTAATTTGTGATATTTTCCACTTTCCTCTGGAAAAAAGTTCTTCGATAAATAAAAAAATAAAACATTCACGCACTGCAACGTGACTGCGTTTAAATGTTAAATAATTAAATTTTTGAGGAATGAATTTATAAACATAATTTTTTGCATTTGATAATTTAATAAAATTTAGTAAGCACATTTTGGCTCCTCATTGAAAGTAGTTAGGCTCTCTTCTGAACCCCATCGTTTGGTCAAGATCATGACCGAAATACACCCGATACGACCCCAAGGTCTAGCAGTTCGATATTGCTCATTGCAGCAGCTGTGGCCGACCAACGATGGAAAGGTAAGTTCAAGGGTTCAATATAAGCGTGTCTTCTTCTTTCTTCTTTCTTCCTTATCGGTTTACCATCCAGGGTTTGTTTTACCCTCGGACTCAGCGAGGCATCCCACCTCTACCGCCTCAAAGTGCAGTGTCCTGGAGCGTGAGGCATTACTCGGGGGATACAACTGACCAATACCTCGCCCAGGTTGACTCATCTGCTATGCTGAACAGGGACCTTGCGGGGGATGGGAAGATTGGAAGGGATAGACAAGGAAGAGGGAAGGAAGCGGCGGTGGCCTTAAGTTAGGTACCATCCTGGCATTCGTCTGGAGGAGAAGTAGGAAACCACGAAAAACCACTTCCAAGATGGGTGAAGTAGAAATCGTACCCATATCTACTCAGTTGACTTCCCGAGGCTGAGTGGACCCCGTTCCAGCCCTCATAACACTTCGATGTTACGCCCCTTTAAACAACAAGCATCATCATCTATCATCATCATCAAATCTCGTGGCAAAGCCGGGAATCGAACCAGGGCCTCCGGGGCTGGCATCTAATCACACTAACTACTACACAACAGAGGCGGACGATATAAGTGTGTACCACCCATTATTTAGTATTGATGTAACTAAACAAGCGACATGTATTTTTTCTTGCTAGTGGCTTTACGTCGCATCGAAACAGATAGGTCTTATGGTGACGATGGGATAGAAAAGGTCTAGGAGTTGGAAGGAAGCGGCCGTGGCCTTAATTAAGGTACAGCCCCAGTATTTACCTGGTGTTAAGATGAGAAACCAAGGAAAGCCATCTTCAGGGCTGCCGATAATGCGGTTCGAACCCACTATTTCCCGGATGCAAGCTCACAGACGCGCGCCCCGCACGGCCAACTCGCCCGACACATGTATATACCATCCATAATTCAGTACTGACATAACTAAGCAGATGGCATATGTGTATACCATCCAAAAGCAAAGCAAAGCAAAGTCACCTCCGTACAGGCCATGAAGGCCCTTAGAGGAGTGGAAGGTAAAGGCTTCCACTATGGTTAACCTCGGCACGTGATGGGGTAGAGTGGTTGGCTCTACACCCGGCCGCCTTTGCCCCCAGGAATTAACCTGGTACTCATTGTTGGTGTAGGCCGAGTGAACCTCAGGGCCATATGCACCTCCGGAAGTGGAAATCTCGTTTCTTAAATTTTACGACTTCCTGACGGGGATTCGAACCCACGTCCTTCCGGGCGAACCGAGCACGCCTTTACCGCCTCGGCCAGGCAGCCTCATACTATTCATAATTCAGTATTGGTATAATTAAGCATATGTTATATGTGTATACCATCCGTAATTCAGTAGTGACATAGCTAAACAAATGAGATGATCTTAGGCGATATAGATTTCTTGAAATTGAATCGGGCCGTTTCCTTTGGGGGGGGGGGGGGCGGGGTCGAGTTGATTGTAGCTGATATGGATACAACGGAGCGATATTTAATGTACTGATTAAGTTTCCTGTCCGCCTCTGTGGTGTAGTGGTTAGCGTGATTAGCTGCCACCCCCGGAGGTCCGGGTTCGATTCCCGGCTCTGCCACGAAATTTGAAAAGTGGTACGAGGGCTAGAACGGGGTCCACTCAGCCTCGGGAGGTCAACTGAGTAGAGGTGGGTTCGATTCCCACCTCAGCCATCCTCGAAGTGGTTTTCCGTGGTTTCCCACTTCTCCTCCAGGCGAATGCCGGGATGGTACCTAATTTAAGGCCACGGCCGCTTACTTCCCTCTTCCTTGCCTATCCCATCCGATCTTCCCATCCCTCCACAAGGCCCCTGTTCAGCATAGCAGGTGAGGCCGCCTGGGCGAGGTACTGGTCATTCTCCCCAGTTGTATCCCACGACCAAGAGTCTGAAGCTCCAGGACACTGCCCTTGAGGCGGTAGAGGTGGGATCCATCGCTGAGTCCGAGGGAAAAACCGAACCTGGAGGGTAAACAAATGCTGATGATGATGATGATGATGATGATGATGATGATTAAGTTTCCTCATAATCACAGTAATAAAGGCCTGGGTTTTGAAGTGCTCCTCCAAATCGAAATTCCCAGTCTGTAATAAATGTCCATCAGAGAACAATGCACGCTCTCCCAACTAATTTTTGATCAAATCAATGCCACTTTGCTTAACTATGTAGATTTCACAGTATTTAGAATTAAATTCGGTGAAGCCGTTGGAATGAAATGTTTTGCCAAATATTATTGGTTCTTTTCACCGAAAACTAGATTTTTTTTTTTTTTTTGGTCAAGAAGAGAAAATATGGTTTTTCTTGTAGTTACTGGAAATGGAGCCTGGACAAAGCAGTGTGACGAGCGGCGGGCAGGAAGGAATGAGTATTGCAGAAGCGGAGTTAGTTACGGCTGGTTGGTCCCACACCTGTGTCCAATGTGAGGAAACTAACGTCACGACGTGAACAAATTGATTGGGCGGAGCTCTTAGACAAGGCGACTACACACTCCATTCGTTACCGCACTGACTGATATCCATGCCATTTAACTATTCACGGTCAAAACCAAAATATTATTTGAAAGTCATTGGAATATGTTATAACGTTGTAACTAATTCATGTACAATATAAGACAAAAAATATTGCTAACATGTCACTGACAAATATTTAGTAGTATTCTCTCAATAAGAAACTAATTTCATACTCAGTTTTTAAAAAATACCTACCGGACGAGTTGGCCGTGTGATTAGGCCTGCAGCTGTGAGCTTGCATCCGGGAGATAGTGGTTTCGAACCCCACTGTCGGCAGCTCTGAAGATGGTTTTCCGTTGTTTCCTATTTTCACACCAGGCAAATGCTGGGGCAGTATCTTAATTATTTGCCACGGCCAATTCCTTACCACTGCTAGTCATTTCCTATCCCATCGTCGCCATAAGACCTATCCGTGTTGGTGCGACGTAAAGCTAATTGTAAAGAATAAACCTAAGCTAACGATTTACGAATGTAGTGGTTCCCTAGATGCACTACTCCTTAAAAGCTTTAATCATCACGGCCATAAGTCAAAGATTTTGACATATTTGTGTTTTCTTCCGTTCAGATGGTAGTAGTTCTAAGAGAAAATTGACAACTTATTTACAATTAAAATGTTAGGTGTTAAATAAGAGTCACTGAAGGTATTTTGAAGTCAGTTAATTAATACTAGTTTCATGTCGCCAAAACATTGCCTCATTTGGTGAAACGTATCAATTTTATTTGTAGATGATAAATTTTCGTCCAAAATTCGTCTTCTTTTTTTCTACTGCTATTCCATCACCTGTAGGGTCGCGGATGCGAACTGTGTTGCACATGTTGATTTGGCCCTGATTTACGGCCAGATGCCCTTCCTGACGCCAAACTTATATGAAAGGATGTAATCGCTATTGCGTATTTCTTTGGTGGTTGGTAGTGTAGTGTGCTGTCTGAATATGAAGAGGAAAGTGTTGAAAAAACGCAAACACCCAGTCCCCGAGCCAGAAGAATTAATCAAACACGATTCAAATCCCCGACCCATTCGGGAATCGAACCCGGGACCCTCTAAACCGAAGGCCTCAACGCTGACCATTCATCGAGTGAGTCGTTTCGTCCAAAACTCTATTTTATAACAATTATTTTTCCTTAGAAAATTTACCCCGTGCGAATAAGGATGTAATTAAAGGAATGAACTACCTCCAAAAATATTAATACTTGTAGTACAGTATTTTGAACGTATCTATTCTTTCTTTCGAGGCCATCGCAAGAGAAGCATGTAAATACGCTTCCTAGGAGAAGAAACTACTATTCTTGACTTAGAGCCATTAATCTGTAGAAAACCCATTGATATACTGGTTGACTGTCAGCATATATAGCTATTTAATTTGGAATTTCAAGCCATTATGATGAAATATATATTGCATCTTCTGTATTTATTGATGTTTCCATTAATTTGTATATAATATTTATCGCTTTGATAGAATCTTACCTATTAATTCCTCGAGGGATATTGGCTAATTTGTATATAATATAATTACTGAATATTTTCCACGTATCTTTTTTATAATTTGCCTTGCCCTTGGCCTCATGATAACACGTCCACGTATTTAAAACACTAGGCTGATTATTGTTACATCGATTTTGAGAGAACGGCTGAACCGAATGTGCCAGCGGCGGTTAGAATCCTGCATCGTTTAAATATTTTTGCATCGGTATGATGTTTGAATACGTAAACACAGGCCCACGTTTGTCACATTGAAACAGTAGAATGACACTGTTGTTCAACTTGTACCCTGTGCATACTCCGCTGGTTAGGGCCTGAATGTGCTGTAATCTCTGCTGTCATTCAGCAAGATTTCCATGGAGGAATACTTTGACATGCTCCTCATTTATGAGGAAGCAAGACAAGACGCGCGCGAGGCACTACGTCTGTACGAGGAACGGTATCCCGGCAGGCTACACCCGGCTGTTACGACATTCCTCCGTCTTGAAAGTGCCTAAGAACAAGGCGTGATTTCCAGCCTACCACCAGTCCACAATAGGCCAGTTACATCGGGTGAAACAGAAGAGGCCGTTCTGGAGTCAGCTCGTGATAATCCACACATCAGTACAAGGGCGACTACACGACCGGTGGACACCAGCCAGGCGTCCGTCTGGCGAAATACTGCATGAAACTAAATTTCACCCATACGAGCTTGAACTACACCAAGAGCTCAATGGGCGGGATTTGGAAGCTCGAATGGAGTTCTGTCGGTGGCTGTTAGGCAAGCTGGACAATGATGCAGAATTCGTATCGCATATCTTGTTCTCGGACGAATCGCGCTTCCACAATAATGGAAACGTCAGTCGTCACGACATGCACTGTTGGAGCCTGGACAATCCTCACTGGGTGCGACAGGCGGCCCATCAAGCAACACGAGGAGTTAATTTTTGGTGTGGAATCATGGGGGATCGCCTCATTGGACCTTATTTCTTTGAGGGCCATGCTACTTACACTTTCTGCGTCAGGAATTCCCACTGCTGCTGGAGGATGTGCCCTTGCACGATCGTTTGACGATGTGGTTCCAATAGGATGGAGCTCCACCACTTTCGACTTTGCCAGTTCGTAACCATCTGAAGGAGGAACTGCCAAAAAAATGGATAGGACGAGGAGGCCCTGTTTTTTGGCCTGCCAGATTACTGGATTTAACGCCGTTAGTCTTTTTCTTGCGGGGACATTTGAAGAACGTCATTTACACTCAAGCGCCGGAAAATCACGACCAGCTCCGGCAACTCATCACGGACGCCTGCCGAGCAATTATACCTGGAATGCTCCAGCGCGCTCCACCGGTCCCAAATGAGCATAAACCAAAAAGGTCATCACATCGAGCATTTGCTTCGCTAAAACATTGTCATGGTAGTTGTGTTTCTATTATTTCCGGTCTGTATATGTCCGGTATGCTAACTAATCGGCCCTCCTTAGGGCCACAAACACATTCATTCACCGCCAACCCTTTACCAACTACACTACGGTTCAGTACCGTACACTGGACAGCTTATAGCAAGTATTAGGTTTACTGCAGTCACAGTATCAATTTAGTGTTTCGCCGGGGTGTCAGGTACATATGATCTAGAAGGCACACGCATGTCTTCCAGTGTTACGAGTATAACATTACTGCGTCCTGTTATGACGAGGCAGTTAATACCAAGATATTCGGTTGTTTTGTCTGAATATACCGGCAGGGCAGATGTTTTCAGGACGGAATTAATATTGTGGGTTGCAGGGCAGATGTTTTCAGGACGGAATGAATATTGTGGGTTGCATAAAACTACATTGGAAGGGGGTGGCTGAATCACGCTGTATATTTATATAATTTATACAGGATATTACAAAAATAGGTGGCATAATTTCAGGTATGTATTTCCATAAGCAGACAATAAAACTGTTCATTACAACATGCGTTCGGAAATGCTTGGTTTCCAAGTTATGGTCTTCAAAATAGTGATTTTCACCGGAATGTTCCGTTTTTACAGAATATGTTCAAAATATTCCCCTCCGATATATCATGACCCTACGAACACGATACCAAATTCCAAGAGTACTGCGTATTTCCTCACAACCTGCCACAATTCTATTCCGAAGGGAATCGATGTTAGGCATCGGAGACGAATACACCAATTATTTTAAATGGGCAGAGTTCAAATCAAGTGAGCGTGGAGGCCAAGGAATTGGGCCACCTCCACCTATCCATCGATCAGGAAAGTTTTAATCACAGTACCGGCGAGCCGTACGACAGAAGTGTGTAAGAGCGTCATCATGCAAGTAGTGTGTTTGCTGACGAATGATCAGTTGAGTGCCTTCATAAACAGGAGGAATGGTATTTTCCAGCAAGTTTGTGTTTGCCTGCCCCATAAGTTTGTTTGCAAGTACATGGAGTCCAACTAAACGATCACCAATGATACCGGCCATGTTGAGAGAGAACCACATTTGGCGATAAGGTGGAATAATTGCATGTGGGTTTTCATATGCCCATACCTGCTGATTGTGGAAGTTTGTAATTCTATCTCGTGTGAACCGTGCTCCATCTGTGAATAATATCAAGGCAGGAAATTTCGGATTTGTACCACACTGCTGCAAGAACCACTGTCAGAACACAACTCGTGCAAGGTAATCTGCTGGTAAAAGGGCGTGTTGCAGATGATAAAGTAACAAGTCTCCAGGCAATCGCATGAAGAACATTCACTTGCAGTGCTAACCTAAGTGTGCTGACATACGGAGTCATGTGCGCAGAATCCAAAATCTCCTCCTCTACATCTACAGATGTAGATATTAGTCGTCCTCTATACAGACCAGAAGATGTAAACTTCCCATGAGCACACAGACGGCGATGGATACGTACAAATGCCTTCCGATTTGGACATCTTCGTTGTGTGTACCTCTTCTGGAACAAGCGACGATCCAGAGCAGCATTACCGTCCGCCTTACCGTACATGAAGTGTGCTTCTGCCAGCTCCTGATAAGAGTGGATGTCGAATAGTCGAACGCCAAACACAACACTCAATATACCCTTCACCTCGGAATTAACTGTTAATATCTTCTGTTACGGCAACTGCCTGCGGAAATACAAACTTCCCGGCAAATATCTCTGTTTTGAAGGCCACCCGAAAACCAATCATTTCCGGACACATGTTGTAATAAATGTTTTTATTGTATACATATGAGGAATGCATACCTGCAACTTTGCCTTCTATTTTTGAAACACTGTGTATATTTATACATTATGTATTTTCACATTCTCCGTGTTAGAGTGGTAAGGAATAGTGTTCGTGTGATGTTCATGTTTCAGGAATGTTGGACACAGCAGAAACAGATAGTCTCGAGCCAAGGGAATTAACTTTTTTTTTTTTCTTTTTTTTTTTTTTTTTTTTTTTTTTTTGCTAGTTGCTTTACGTCGCACCGACACAGATAGGTCTTATGGCGACGATGGGAAAGGGATGGGCTAGGATTGCGAAGGAAGCGACCGTGGCCTTAATTAAGGTACAGCCCCAGCATTTGCCTGGTGTAAAAATGGGAAACCACGGAAAACCATCTTCAGGGCTGCCGACAGTGGGGTTCGAACCTACTATCTCCCGAATACTGAATACTGGCCGCACTTAAGCGACTGCAGCTATCGAGCTCGGTGCATTAACTTTCACGACCCAGCCTGGAGTCCACCTCTGGACCACGAGACCCGTAGGCGAAGATGCTGATAAGTCAGTCAAGGAGCCAAACAAAATCCGTATACAAATAAATTTTAAAAAAACAACCTTAAAGAGACTATAAAGAATTGAAATGTATTTGTCTCTGATGTCTAGTACATTGAAGTAAAATGGGTAACCAATTTATTAATGTAGACCTATCTATGTAAATATCTCCTTAGATTTAGCAAAAATCACAGACTTCAATCAATAAGAATGATACTTTTTCTATTTAACGTTGTGCTGACTTAGCAAGGTTTTCAGAAGGTAGTAATAAGGTACAGTCTCTGATATGAAAATAGGAAACCATAGGAACCATTTTCAAGGTTGTTGAAGCTGGTTTTTGAACTCTCCGTCACTCAAATGTAAACTCACAGGCACATGAGCCGTATCACGTGGCCATTCCCTCGGTGGTAAGATCGTATTACTGGAAGGTAGAACTCGCACCTAACTTAATGATAGCACCCAGAATATTTGAGCAACGCCCTTAGAAAGATTTTGAGACTTTTTCATTCCAGGATTTAATATAATAATATAATAATTTAATATAATCTTCCCTAATCCAAAGCTCAAAACAATATCAATAAGATTATCTAGTACAGTTTCTACATTAACGCATACATACGATCACGTATCCTCAAATACTGGGTTAATTATCATGCTACCTCTACTTTTTGAAATAAGAAATGACAACTCGGCATCTAATTGTTGAGAGCTCTGTAAGTGCTGCGCATTTGCGACACAAATTTGGAAACTATGACTTCTATTCTGCTTGGTGGATATGTGATTTCACGAATAAAAATAACGGAGTGTGCGTTTGTCTCATATTTTCTCAATAGACCTCTAAACATGCTATGTCAAAGGTCAGCAGATTGAATAGGCACACCTTCAACATTAAGGTGAAAGTCTTTGAGTGTAACTGCTCTTCGATAATCTTAGCTATTTCGAGGTCTCGTTTTTTCCTAAAGTTAACTTGGGATTGAACTTGTGCCTTTCATTTCTGCCATTATATGTTGTTAAGGTACCTACATACACTGAGATAAACAGCCGCACAGGCCGAGGAAAAAAAAAAAGAAGCCCACGCCCTTCGAATTTCCGTTGCAACGAAATACGAAACTCTATTTCGGGGTAATAATAATAATAATAATAATAATAATAATAATAATAATAATAATAATAATAATAATAATAATAATAATAATAATAATAACACTATTACATGAATTTAACTGTCATGTTCATTTAACGACATTTAGGCTGCCTGTGTATCAATTTCGATGTTCCGTTTTAGTCTATTATGGCTAAGCTGTAATTAATTTCGTCAGATAAACACCAAATGTGTCACTAAAGGTTATTTCCATGCCAAAATCGTACAACATAGAGGGTCGGATTGACGTCCTTATACCCTACAAATATCCGACTACATTTTCCGGGCTGGAACTCACGATTTTGGGAGTCGGAGATCGGCACTGTCCCACTGATCCATTCGGAGTAGATTACATAATAATTCCTTATTGGAGCCAAAATCCATTGACGTATCCCTCACGAAGTCGTAATCTAAATATCACATTCCACTTCGCATCTCTTATCTTCTTGGTAATCTTCTTCTTCTTCTTTATCTTTATCTGTTTACCCTCCAGGGTCGGTTTTTTCCTCGGACTCACGTGGGATCCCACCTCTACCGCCTCAAGGGCAGTGTCCTGGAGCTTCAGACTCTGGGTCGGGGATACAACTGGGGAGGATGACCAGTACCTCGCCCAAACGGCCTCACCTATGCTGAACAGTCGCCTTGCGAAGAAATGGGTAGATTGGAAGGAATACACTGGGAAGAGGGTTAAATCATAGGAAGTTTATTATTTAATAAATTCACACATCGTTAAGCATCCGTAGCCTTAAATTAGGTACCATCCCGGCGTTTGCCTGGAGGAGAAGTGGTAAACCACGGAAAACCACTTCCAGGATGGCTGACGTGGGAATCGAACCCACCTCTACTCATTTGACCTTCCCATGCTGAGTGGACCCCGTCCCAGCCCTCGTACCACATTTCAAATTTCGTGGCAGAGCCGGAATCGAACCCGGGCCTCCGGGGGTGGCAGCTAATCATACTAACCACTACACCACAGAGGTGGACTGTTCGTAATCTCCACTGGAAATATTGTCCGACTCGTTGGCTGAATGGTCAGCGTACTGGCCTTCGGTTCAGAGGGCCCCGGGTTCGATTCCCGGCCGGGTCGGAGATGTTAACCTTCATTGGTTAATTCCATTGGCCCGGGGGCTGGGTGTTTGTGCTGTCCCCAACATCCCTGCAACTCACACACCACACATAACACTGTCCTCCACCACAACAACACGCAGTTCCCTATACATGGCAGATGCCGCCCACCCTCATCGGAGGGTCTGCCTTACAAGGGCTGCACTTGGCTAGAAATAGCCACACGAAATTATTATTATTACTGGAAATATTTTATATCACCAATTATTCACATAAGTAGGGCAGACTATAATTCGAATAGAACTATAGTAGAATTCTGTAAAAGAAGTAGAACTGCTGATAAGCAAGAAATATTAATTTAGAGAGAAATATTCTTCTCGTTTCTCTCCTATCCCTTTTCCCTCACATATTATCGGGGTTACGGGTGCGAACTATGTCACGTATACGGATTTGGTCTTATTTTACGACCGTATGCCCTTCCTGACGCTAACCCTTGTGCCCGTTCGCATCTCGTAGACCAACAACAAAATGGCGGCGTAGGAAGGTATGGCCCATGCGATCTACTAAGGCAATGAACTTCGTATCAATGCAACGTATAGGAGGCTATGTACGTCACGGAAAGGATAGGTTTCGAAGACACTGGAGAACAGTAGAGGCTCATTTGAATTGTTTTAAAAAAAATATAGCAGCGGGTGAATTGTTTAACGAGACTCTAAAAAATTACTTTCATGTAGACAAGACGCAGATGCGAGCAGATCTACATATTCCAAGAATAGATTTGCCTACTGAAGAAGAATATTAATTATATATATTCGCGACAGCATATAATTAAAGTATTCATCGCTGTATGCCAGTAGATGAGCCGAGAAAAAAATATAAATATATAAATTTTGGTGATATACGACGGATTTGGAAGATCAAGTAGCAACGTAACGATCGAAAGAATCGGAATTCACCATTGTGAAATATTTAATAACTATACACGAGAAGAGTATAACTACCGTAGCAGTAAAAAATAATAATTATTTACGGAGAAAACTTTTTACAGAAAGAAAAACTTTAACCATTATTTTAAATAACAGAAAATGCAGATTATCATGACTAATTACTGCGCACAGGGAATTCTTTTCATTGTCAACAGATACGTGATGATGACTGTCTGCTAATTCATCAAGATGGACCGAACTGGGGATATGTACCGTCGAATCAGATGACCAGGCGGAGATTATTGGACAGACCAACCAGTGGAGATGATGACGTTGGATGAGCATCGGCCAGCCGAAAGACCGGATGATACGAAGTGGTCTGACGAGCTATGTAACCAGCAGATGACCGTGAATGTCCAGTTCA
Organism: Anabrus simplex; assembly: GCF_040414725.1. Taxonomy (NCBI): domain Eukaryota; kingdom Metazoa; phylum Arthropoda; class Insecta; order Orthoptera; family Tettigoniidae; genus Anabrus; species Anabrus simplex. The sequence goes on along the minus strand of NC_090265.1, from coordinate 372,628,195 downwards.
GACAGAGATCCAGTTCCAATCTGAGGGTCTAGCAGCAAGTGAAGGACGGAGCAACCACCAGACCAGATGTAGCAACTGACGAGCTAAATCCATACTTTTCTATAGTAGAGTAGTTTCTTGCAATCTGCACCCTCAATCTATTTTGGCATGTGCTGAGAGTTTGGTGATTTATGAAGTAATTAAGAACGCGTGTGTAATATAAGTAATGTGTGAAATACTTAAGATTTTAAAATTAGATGGAAGTGATAAATTAGAATGACAATATGACATATACTGGATATTGCACTAGCACATCGACAGTGGAAATAATATCCGATAAGAGAAAGGTATGTTACTTGAGTAGAGCTAGAATCAATGAGTCTAAGTTACTAGTAAAGGTTCGATTAATCTCGTTTTACCTGAGTATAGTTTACGTCACGAATTACCTGCGCAATACGATGATCATTGACAAATTAAGTATTCCTTTCGTCAGAGAAAGAGGGCATATGAATTCATATTACTGTTATTAAAAATAGAGGTTATTGACTGCGTATTTTGCTAAGCAATTCTTGAATATTTAGCATATGGTTTCGGAGTTATGGCTATATGCATGCGGCTAAATGGAAGCCGATAGGATGTTAAAGTATCGACGGTAGTGTATTGAAATGTGATTATATATTGATGAATGGTTTAAGTGAAGAGATTTAGTTATGTTCTACGGGAAGTGTAAGAATTGCTATTTGACGTGTTAATGATTTATTAGTAATATAAGGTGAGTTTCTATGCCATGTTTGAAAATATACGTCAAGAAGAGAATTCCGCGCAGATGACCATTTCAAGGTAAGGTAAACATGAATTATGTAGAATTGTGTATCGTGACAGTGATATTGTGTTTGACTTGGGTGAATAACAGGTACTGCGTAAGAGAGAGTGTTCTTATATATGATGCAATAGACTCATGATTGATTATATATCTAGTATTTCGTGGAGCGGTGATCTTACAGGTTGATTTGAAATACCTGCATTCTATACTATCCATACACGTTCAGTAGCACGTATATAAATGAAATATTGAGACAGTGCAGATTATAAGAGTACATTGAGCCACTAATAGATGAGTGTGTAGATTAGAAACTATTCGAAGAGTTAGTTATTTTTTTTATTTCTACTTAGATAAATATGATTTTAACTCAGTATATAAAAATGAAGAATATTACAATGGTTAGTTAGGAGCCAGATATCGTAGGCACGAGGGTGGTATTGCTTTAGCTCGTAAGTCGTTACTTGTTCACACTAGAAAGATATTACCTAACACTCGGAGTTCAAACCTATGAAAGACTTTAACTTATGAATGGAAGGTCGGTGAACACTGCCACAATTTAATACACGCGAAAGTGTATACTTGGGAAACATGTCTCATATGTTGTGAGGATAACTTTAATAATTAACAGAGCAGTATTTACAATATGAAAATTTTATTTGATTCCTTGAATGCTCAATGATCGCAAATATTATTTTTTAAAAATGTAATACTTTCGGAACATGGCTACGAAGGTTCACATGTGTATTTATTGGAATTTGAACTTATAAATGAGAGAATGTTAGCATTTTTTTTAGTTCCACTATTTTATCTTAAATGAGCCAGCGCTGACTCTAACTTATTTTCAAATGATGAGATAACACGGAATTAATACTACCCAGATTTTACTATATCTCGAACATTAATTTTTGTCAATAAATAATCTTATATATTTTCTTTAGTATGTGACTGAGTTATGATTTCTGTTCTGGTAACGTTTAGAGTTAAGTTAGTTGTTAAGTTTTCTAGATGTAAGCAATCGACAAGTTCTTACAAACGAAATGCGAGATGATTTCTAGATATCGGTCGTCATTCTCGTGGATATTGATACTCCCATCACGAGTACCCCAGCGGCCAATTTCTCTTCGAAACCACGTTAAATAATTACATATAAAATCTCAGATTTTATGGGCGGAAAAAGGATACCCTGAGAAGAATTAATGAGCTACCGGGATAATCTTGCACTGACCGTTGCAAGAGCGGGTGCAAGTATTTAAAATGGCTGCCCAACTGTGGGGCGATTGAAGAGAAACACACCGTGGGAAAGTTATTAAAATGACGCCGCAATGTGTGACGATTTGAAGAGAAAGACACCGCGGGATCATTGAATATTGGTTGCCAGAGGTAATTTTTGACATCATAACGTGATTTAAAATGGAGAAAGATGTCGTGGGAACTGTTGGTTGCCAAAGAATAAAATGCCGCAACAGTGGAGCGAGTGAAGAGAAATACACCGTGGGAACGCCAAATAAAGTGAAAAAAGTATTTGAAATAAATTAAATGTCGCATTAATGGTTGGCGCCTGAAGAGAAACACATCGCGGGAGTATATGAAAATAGTCTGATAATTTATATTACTTAATAGGCAATTATGTGACGAAGCTCGAAATGTAGGTATCGGGTATAGAAAACATGTCACTAATGTATTGAGTAATTTATTAATTATTACCACATGGCTGAACCTGTGAAGATATATTAATAAGGAATTATTGTATTTATTAGATGAATGCTTCCTTTTAATAATAATAATCTAGGGTTAGGTGATTTTAAGTCAGTATGAAATGAAACTTAGTTAATTTTAATTATGGTATAGGCTGATGGCCATACATATAAATATGGAATGCAGCATAACGGAATTTTAATTTATTAATTTCGTAACATGTTCCGAAATGTGAACGAAATCATAGATTTGAACTCTTGGTCTGGTTGTTGTTGGTCTATCTGGTGAGATGGTGCCGATCTCCAGGAAGGTCCATCAATATTATTATTTACTGAAGAGAAAACTTCAAACTAGTGCATATAGTGCAAACCTTGAACTATTTTTAAACCTTGTAGACTAAGTTATTGTGGTGTGTGTGATATAATATTTAATATTTTGTGAACTTAGAGGACTGTTAGGCAAATAAGTGATTTTTAACAAAATAGAGAGCTTAATATAAACTTTGAGATATTATAACGAGTATATAGAAAACGACATAAAATGGCAACACAGGGTAGAGTTCAGACAAGAAGAGAACAAGAAGAGGAGATGAGAAGAGCTCAAGAGAAACAAGAGGGAGCGCCATTATGGTTTCTCGAATATTTGAAGCAACAACAAGAAAAAGAGAGGAAACTAGAAGAAAAAGAGAGGAAACTGGAAGAAGAAAGACAGAAGGAGAAACAGGAGCGTGAAGAAAAAGAGAGGAAACTGGAAGAGAAAGAGAGGAAGCTGGAAGAAAAAGAAAGAAGACGGATAGAAAAGGAACGAAAACAACAAGAATTGTTTAGAGAATTTCAAAAGGAACAAGAAAAGAAACAAGAAGAATGGCAACAAGAACAACGCGAAGAAAGAAAGAAAGAACATTATGAGTTTATGCAAGAATTGCACAAGAAACAAGAAGAATGGCAACAGAAACAAGAAGAGAAAGAACAGGAACGGGAATCAAGATTCTAGAGATGCATCATTGAGATGAGAGAGGAAAGAAGAGAGGATCAGCTAAAACAGAAAGAATCTTTAGAAGAATTCGTTAGAAAAATAGAAGATGAACACAAAGGGATGATCGATGAGCTACGCAAGAAACAAGAAGAAGCAACAGAAGAAACAGCGAAAACACGGTCGGAAGTATATGAAGTTAAGAACGAAATCCAAAACATGCAGACGAGGTTGACTGAAACCATGGAGAATAGAAACAGGGAAATGCACGAGGAAATAAATAAAATAAATGAGATGGTAACAGAGAGCCAGGAAACGATCCGAAAATTGGAAGAAGAGAAAATAAATGATATAACAGCTGGTATGCAAGGATTAAATCTAAGACAGCAAGACCTAGATGAAAAATATGACCAAGCTGCGACCAAAGTAGCACAGAAAATTGATGAATTGAAGCAGAAAATAGAAGATAACAAGGTGGAATCGGAACGAAAAATCGAAAAGACGGAAGAAGTGGTGAATCAGATCAGAAGGGAAATACAGGAGATGAAGGTGGAATCACACACGGCGAAATCTATGGCCTCAAGCTCTAGTGATAGACATAGAGCAGTAGAGGTACAGATTAATGAGAGAGAGAACACACCTTCAGGGATAAGCAACCCAAGTAGAAGAGATATAGAAATATTAAGCGGTAGTAATCAGAGTGAAGGAAGCACGATAATTAATATTATTAAAAATTACGACGACCGCCCAAAACATTTTGATGGTTCGGCTAAGACCTCACCGAAACAATTCCTTACGGACATAGAGGAATATTTTAGGGAAGGAAAAATTCAGGAGGAAAAGAAATTGAGAATTATCGAAAAACATCTGGACGGGAACCCAAATATTTGGTTCCAGGCTTTCAAGTACACATTCCATAACTATGACGAGTTTAAAGTAGCTTTCCTGAAGAAGTTCTGGGATCCTGAGATCCAGCAACAGCTAAGATTAGAGCTGTACTCAAGGAAATTTTCGACTGCAGGCCAAACTCGCTTTAGTGATTTCTTCTCCCTACAATTTCATCGTTTTCAGGACTTAGATTCTCCACCTAGCGAACTGGAGGCAATTAAAACTATTCAGAGGCAATTACCACTCGAAATACAAAGATTATTAGCAGCCTCTGATATACAAACTGCTATTGACATGGAGAGACGATTAAGACAGATCAACCTAACGTCATCCTGCTTAATAGAGAGGAACCCCAGAAATATAAGACAAATAGAAGCAGTCAATACGCTCAGCTCCGAAATCACTAACCAAGGACTAGATAAGGGTCATGAAATTAGGACAGAAGATTGTGTTAGAGCCCAAAACAAAGAACCAAGAAAATGTTATTGTCAGTATAGTGGTCAACAGCACGGAAGATGTGGGCAAATTGGAAATAGAAATAGTTTCCAGTATAGGAGTAACATTCGATATGGGAACAATAGAAGTCGACCATATCAGAGGAACAGAAGGCGATACGATGAGAGCAGAAGACCTGCACAATATAATCAAAATGAAGAGAATAGGCGATATCTTCAAGAGCTAAGAGAAGAGAGACAAAATAGGAGCCGATGGGAGGAAGCCATCAAAAATAAGGATATAAACGGCGACCTCGAAGGCGCAGAAAGTCTCGAACTTCAGAATTATAAACGAAGAAGACAGGAAGAAGGTTGGAAGGAGCATGAAAATCAAGGGAACACAGAAATTTCCCAAACATCTGAGCGAAAAAAAAAACGCCGATGATGAACTAGTTAAACACGAAATTGTAAATATTAAACCGTTAGTGAATATTGTCAAAATTCGCAGTTGGGTAGTAGCACAAATAGATCATTGGGACATTCAACCTGAAGATTTAATTAAAGAAGATACTTGTCACGAAACTCAACCTAAATTCAAGTTACCAGTAATAGTTGTGAGAGTGTTCAACACCCAATTGTACTGTTTAGTGGACTCTGGAGCTAGCATAAGTGTAATGTCATATACCTTATTCCAAGAGCTAAATCAGAAAATACAGATACCAATCATACCTGTATCTGGTGTAAAAATCCGAGGGATAATTCCAGACAAGTCTGTTGAATGCAAGATACAAGCCTACTTAAGTATAAAGATCGGAAAATATGAATTTGAGCATCCATTCATGGTTATGAAGAAAATAAAATACAACGTCATTTTTGGAATAGACTTCATGATAAGCTCTAGGATGACAATTGATATGGATAAGGGTGAAATTCGATTTCCAGTGGTAGAAAATGATGGAAATAGAACTGTAGAAAGAGTTCAAATTAGTAGCACACTTGAAGAAAACGAATGGTTGAAGATCGAGGGAAAAGAAGTGGATCTATTGGACGGAGAGAGCCAAGAACTAGAAGAAAAAGATCTTAGCACAGAAATAGAGCCGGAATTAATCATGAGAATTGAGGAAATCGTTGAAATCGAAGAGGAGAGCTATGAAAAAGCTGAAATTTGGGAGGCTATTACTCAAGCTGCGGTATCTGCAGAAGAAAAACGAATATTGTACAACATCATAAAGAAATATATTGAAGTTTTTAGTGATAAACCAGGGCAGATTCCTAACTACAAGTACAAACTGATAGTTACTGACTGGACGCCATACAAGGGAAAAATATATGATGTGCCAGAGAAGTATTTCACTGAAGTTAAACAAATCATCGAGGAAATGTTAGCTGATGGATTGATCGTGAAGACTACCACTCCATTTCTGAACCCTATAGTAATTGTAAAGAAAAACAACGGAAAACTGCGTTTGTACCTCGATGCGCGAGTCCTAAATTCCAGACTGATTCCAGAGTATAGTCAGGCCCCTAAAATTAAGGACATTGTGAAGAGATTTCGAGGTCAGAAATATTTTACGAGTATGGACTGCACAGCTTCATTTCACCATATTGTACTTGAACAAAAGTCACAGTTATTAACAGGTTTTATGTTTAATAACCAAACATATGCCTATTGTCGGTTGCCTTTCGGATTAAAGGTCAGTTCGGCAGTATTGATAAGGGCACTAGACAGAAGCCTAACGAGTGAAGTAAAGGACTTTGTAAATTGTTATGTTGATGATCTAGTCTTTGCGAGCACTACCTTCGAAGAACACTGTGTCAAATTGGAAAAGCTATTAAGTAATTTACAGAGAACTGGCTTCAAAATAAATTTATCAAAATCTAAATTTTGCCAAAGCCAAGTACTTTTTGTAGGTCACGTGATCGATGGAGAAGGGATAAGACCAAATCCCGTAAAAATAAAGGCAATATGCGATTTCCCAAGGCCGACTAAAGTAAAGCATATAAGGCAATTTCTTGAATTGACTGGATTCTTCTCAGACCATTGTGAAGGTTACACAGATACGGCTGCACCGTTACAGAACTTGCTAAAGGTCAACAATAAATGGAAGTGGAATGATGAGGCAGAAGAAGCATTCATCAACATGAAAGAGCTGATGAAGAAAAGTATCAAACTGGGATATCCTGATTATCAACAGAGATTCATAATTCAAGCTGATGCATCACACGTTGGTGTAGGAGCATGCCTATATCAAGAAGATAATGAAACCAAAAGACGAACTTATTTGGCATTTACCAGTAGGAAACTTAGAAAACATGAGCAACATTATACTACTACTGAGCTTGAACTACTCGCAATAGTGCATGCATTACAACATTGGAGACGTATAATTTATGGCTACCCAGTAACAATACGGACAGACCACAAGGCGTTGACTTTTGGGTTAAAAGCCGTCATGATCAGCGAAAGGATAACGCGATAGATGTTATTCACGCAACAGTTTGACCTAAAGATTGAACATTGCAGTGGAAAGGAAAACATCTTAGCTGATGCGTTAAGTAGAAACCCACATGAAGGTGAAGAACATGTGCTAGCAATCGAACTGGATACTCAAGACGAACAACTACTAAGAAAGTTAGAGAATCTGAGAGAATTTCAAGAATCTGACCAGAAATTAAAGATCATCATCGATAATTTGGTTAACAGGGAATCAACGCCAGAACTCACAAAGAAATATGAAATCGTAGACGGAATACTATTGAAAGTAGTGGACAAGATCAGTAACAGCAAAAGAATTGTAATACCGGAAGAGCTACAAAGAGAATTAATCTGGCATACTCATAAGATGACAGGACATGCTGGTATAGACAAGGTTATAGGGACGATAATGGAGAAATTCACGTGGAATGGATTACGAAGATCAGTAAGAAACATAGCAAAAACATGCGATGTGTGCCAGAGAGTAAAGCATAACAATTACACATGCGGACATAAACCGATCCCAATTATACCATCTAGAGCTCAGGAAATTTATGCAATAGATATTTTTGGAAAGTTGCCCACTGCTAGGAAGGGAAAGAAATATATACTAGTGGTTATCGACATATTCTCTAAATATATTTCATTGCAAGCCATACAGAGAGCCAATACTAAACAAGTTTTACACGGCCTCATTAATAAGACATTTCCTGAAATGGGAAAACCTGAGAGGATCCTTACTGATAGAGGAACACGATTTACTTCAGTTATGTTCCGCGAACGAATAAGAAATGAGGGCATCAAGCATACGTTATGCTCAGTTCGTCATCCAGCAGCTAATCCCGTAGAGAGATATATGAAGGAGATCGCTAAATTCGGGAGAATATATTGTAGTCAACAACATTGGAAATGGATAGATATGCTAGATGTCATAGCTGAAAGTTTAAACAACACGGTTAATCAATCAATAGCCCAAATTCCTAGCGTAGCCCATAAAAATGTTCACCCACAGAGAACATGGGACAGCATTTTCACTATGCAGCTAGAGAAAAAGCCAGATCCTCAAGAAATAAATCTAAAGATCCAACAGAGACTCAAGGATCAGTCTCAAAAACGGTTAAGAAGGCTACGGAATAAGAAGTTCCATCCACATTTCAAACAAGGAGATCTAGTTCTGGTTAAGACTGCACCAATATCAAATGCACCAGCAAAAATATGTGCTAAATTTTTGCCGTTATACAATGGTCCCTACAGAATCGAACGCGTACTTGGGAATAATGCGTACGAAATAGCAAGTTTAAATGGCAAATATCGAAACGTACATAATGCATGCAATATCAAGTTGTACTTCCAAGAGAATCAGCAAATGTAATAAGAACTTAAGAGATAGGAAAGTCTAAAGCCATTAAATGACCTACCATTGTGAAATGCGCAAAGAGGAAGGAATAAATATCTTTATTACGACCACTAGAATGAATAAAAAGCAGTTGCCAAATACATGGTTACGGGACATGTAAACAAATTAATGCAACTAGAACGTAATCGATATCAATCTGCTGATATTCGATAATCGAATAGATAATATCGCAATGGCAGAGAATATACGAGATGCAAAGTCACATTTGAGATTCACGTTAACAATGAGAAAATATATCGTGACCAATATATTTTCTTCATGCCAGGGGGATTAAATGTGCCCGTTCGCATCTCGTAGACCAACAACAAAATGGCGGCGTAGGAAGGTATGGCCCATGCGATCTACTAAGGCAATGAACTTCGTATCAATGCAACTTATAGGAGGCTATGTACGTCACGGAAAGGATAGGTTTCGAAGACACTGGAGAACAGTAGAGGCTCATTTGAATTGTTTTAAAAAAATATAGCAGCGGGTGAATTGTTTAACGAGACTCTAAAAAATTACTTTCATGTAGACAAGACGCAGATGCGAGCAGATCTACATATTCCAAGAATAGATTTGCCTACTGAAGAAGAATATTAATTATATATATTCGCGACAGCATATAATTAAAGTATTCATCGCTGTATGCCAGTAGATGAGCCGAGAAAAAAATGTAAATATATAATTTTTGGTGATATACGACGGATTTGGAAGATCAAGTAGCAACGTAATGATCGAAAGAATCGGAATTCACCATTGTGAAATATTTAATAACTATACACGAGAAGAGTATAACTACCGTAGCAGTAAAAAATAATAATTATTTACGGAGAAAACTTTTTACAGAAAGAAAAACTTTAACCATTATTTTAAATAACAGAAAATGCAGATTATCATGACTAATTACTGCGCACAGGGAATTATTTTCATTGTCAACAGATACGTGATGATGACTGTCTGCTAATTCATCAAGATGGACCGAACTGGGGATATGTACCGTCGAATCAGATGACCAGGCGGAGATTATTGGACAGACCAACCAGTGGAGATGATGACGTTGGATGAGCATCGGCCAGCCGAAAGACCGGATGATACGAAGTGGTCTGACGAGCTATGTAACCAGCAGATGACCGTGAATGTCCAGTTCAGACAGAGATCCAGTTCCAATCTGAGGGTCTAGCAGCAAGTGAAGGACGGAGCAACCACCAGACCAGATGTAGCAACTGACGAGCTAAATCCATACTTTTCTATAGTAGAGTAGTTTCTTGCAATCTGCACCCTCAATCTATTTTGGCATGTGCTGAGAGTTTGGTGATTTATGAAGTAATTAAGAACGCGTGTGTAATATAAGTAATGTGTGAAATACTTAAGATTTTAAAATTAGATGGAAGTGATAAATTAGAATGACAATATGACATATACTGGATATTGCACTAGCACATCGACAGTGGAAATAATATCCGATAAGAGAAAGGTATGTTACTTGAGTAGAGCTAGAATCAATGAGTCTAAGTTACTAGTAAAGGTTCGATTAATCTCGTTTTACCTGAGTATAGTTTACGTCACGAATTACCTGCGCAATACGATGATCATTGACAAATTAAGTATTCCTTTCGTCAGAGAAAGAGGGCATATGAATTCATATTACTGTTATTAAAAATAGAGGTTATTGACTGCGTATTTTGCTAAGCAATTCTTGAATATTTAGCATATGGTTTCGGAGTTATGGCTATATGCATGCGGCTAAATGGAAGCCGATAGGATGTTAAAGTATCGACGGTAGTGTATTGAAATGTGATTATATATTGATGAATGGTTTAAGTGAAGAGATTTAGTTATGTTCTACGGGAAGTGTAAGAATTGCTATTTGACGTGTTAATGATTTATTAGTAATATAAGGTGAGTTTCTATGCCATGTTTGAAAATATACGTCAAGAAGAGAATTCCGCGCAGATGACCATTTCAAGGTAAGGTAAACATGAATTATGTAGAATTGTGTATCGTGACAGTGATATTGTGTTTGACTTGGGTGAATAACAGGTACTGCGTAAGAGAGAGTGTTCTTATATATGATGCAATAGACTCATGATTGATTATATATCTAGTATTTCGTGGAGCGGTGATCTTACAGGTTGATTTGAAATACCTGCATTCTATACTATCCATACACGTTCAGTAGCACGTATATAAATGAAATATTGAGACAGTGCAGATTATAAGAGTACATTGAGCCACTAATAGATGAGTGTGTAGATTAGAAACTATTCGAAGAGTTAGTTATTTTTTTTATTTCTACTTAGATAAATATGATTTTAACTCAGTATATAAAAATGAAGAATATTACAATGGTTAGTTAGGAGCCAGATATCGTAGGCACGAGGGTGGTATTGCTTTAGCTCGTAAGTCGTTACTTGTTCACACTAGAAAGATATTACCTAACACTCGGAGTTCAAACCTATGAAAGACTTTAACTTATGAATGGAAGGTCGGTGAACACTGCCACAATTTAATACACGCGAAAGTGTATACTTGGGAAACATGTCTCATATGTTGTGAGGATAACTTTAATAATTAACAGAGCAGTATTTACAATATGAAAATTTTATTTGATTCCTTGAATGCTCAATGATCGCAAATATTATTTTAAAAAAATGTAATACTTTCGGAACATGGCTACGAAGGTTCACATGTGTATTTATTGGAATTTGAACTTATAAATGAGAGAATGTTAGCATTTTTTTTTTGTTCCACTATTTTATCTTAAATGAGCCAGCGCTGACTCTAACTTATTTTCAAATGATGAGATAACACGGAATTAATACTACCCAGATTTTACTATATCTCGAACATTAATTTTTGTCAATAAATAATCTTATATATTTTCTTTAGTATGTGACTGAGTTATGATTTCTGTTCTGGTAACGTTTAGAGTTAAGTTAGTTGTTAAGTTTTCTAGATGTAAGCAATCGACAAGTTCTTACAAACGAAATGCGAGATGATTTCTAGATATCGGTCGTCATTCTCGTGGATATTGATACTCCCATCACGAGTACCCCAGCGGCCAATTTCTCTTCGAAACCACGTTAAATAATTACATATAAAATCTCAGATTTTATGGGCGGAAAAAGGATACCCTGAGAAGAATTAATGAGCTACCGGGATAATCTTGCACTGACCGTTGCAAGAGCGGGTGCACCCTATATAGATGGATGTTTAATTTAAATATTAAAGAAGGAACTAATTCTGTGGTTAATGCACATAAATACACCGTACGAAAAGAAATTCGTGGAAAATTGATGCATTCTTTGGAATAAGGACAGGTACATCTATCAATGGACACTGAAAAAACTAGATAAATTGAAAGAAGCCTTATGTAGAAGAGTAAGATATTTGTGTAGAGCTGTAGCGTATTTCATTTGAACATCGTTGCTCAGTTACTAAGTAGAGAACGGAGCAAACAAGAGCGAACAGTAAAATAACTGCGTTATTTGCCGAGCGAGTTGGCCGTGAGGTTAGGATTCTACAGCTGTGAGCTTGCATTCGAGAGATAGTGGGTTCGAATCCCACCATCAAAAGCCCTGAACATGCTTTTCCATGCTTTCCCATTTTCACACCAGGCAAATGCTGGGGCGAAGGCCACGGCAGCTACCTTCCCAATCCTAATTATTCCATAGCCGAAAACCCTCGATGTATTATTACTGTGATGTTAAAAACAAGTAGCAAAAAGAAATTAATTATATCATATCATCAGAAAAACCATAGCTCAGTGACTGAGTTCACGTTGACTCTTGGCTGCTAGTCTGTGTCTCCCTCGGGAAGGAGGTAAGGGAGATAACAAATTAAAATGTCTTTCTTTAAGACGATCATACCGCTCAACATTGCTGAGGGTGAGAAGGACGTAGAGAGGCAGAAAGATTCATTTCCCATACCGAGAATGACATAGTTGCAACAAGAATACTACATTTCACAACAGATAGCTTGAAACATCTTTATTCAATTCAGAAAGATAAAAGTTAAGAAAATAATAAGCCTGAATATAAAATATGGTTTTACATTGCAAAGAGTCAGTAGGAAACAAGGCAATGTCCTCTCCACACAGGCCACGAAGACTCCCGTAAGTCACAGTTAAGGAGAGTACAGACTTGCGAGCCGAGGGGCTCATCAGACAATCGTGCAGAAAAATAGTAAATGACCAAGCTTCTCATGAGCACTGCTTGAACAAGAAACTCTGCTTGCTGTGATTGTAGCAAGTGGCGCAGCTACGAAAATAGCCTATTTAAATAACGAAAAAAAAAAGTCCTTCGGTGTTGGTGCACTGGGCTATGCAAACAACGCAGTCGCCTGCTGATTTTGATAATTTACTGAGCTGAATACGTCACACAGGAAACGTATCTTCGCTCCGCAATTTTGCTAAAGACAGGTACGGATATTTTATTTCTCTTAACATTTTAGCTAAATTTTGGATTGATTAATTAATTTCTGTAGCTCGTACGTTTTTTAACCACATTCAATTGCTTGTATATAAAATGGAAAATAGTTTATCCTTTAATAGAACATACTTATAGTACTCTCCTTTTTTTTACTTTTCCATTCAGAGATTTGGTCGATTTCTCAATTATATGTATTCTTAAAATTTCAGGTTACCAGCAACTGGACATTTCCTTCATCATCATCATCATCTGTTTACCCTCCAGGTTCGGTTTTTCCCTCGGACTCAGCGAGGGATCCCACCTCAACCGCCTCAAGGGCAGTGTCCTGGAGCTTCAGACTCTTGGTCGGGGGATACAACTGGGGAGTATGACCAGTACCTCGCCCAGGCGGCCTCACCTGCTATGCTGAACAGGGGCCTTGTGGAGGGATGGGAAGATTGGAAGGGATAGGCAAGGAAGAGGGAAGGAAGCGGCCGTGGCCTTAAGTTAGGTACCATCCCGGCATTCGCCTGGAGGAGAAGTGGGAAACCACGGAAAACCACTTCCAGGATGGCTGAGGTGGGAGTCGAACCCACCTCTACTCAGTTGACCTCCCGAGGCTGAGTGGACCCCGTTCCAGCCCTCGTACCACTTTTCAAATTTCGTGGCAGAGCCGGGAATCGAACCCGGGCCTCCGGGGGTGGCAGCTAATCACGCTAACCACTACACCACAGAGGCGGACGGACATTTCCTTGTCACACAATATTCATAAACTAGCCTGCAGGGCTTCATATTTCACATCTTTTTTTAAAGTGACGCCCAATTTTAGGGTCCCATAAAATAAAATATGTCCGATAAATAACGACGAAGATGTTTTCCGTGGTTTCCCATTTTCACACCAAGCAAATGCTGGGACTGTATCTTAATAATCAAGGCTACGGTCGCTTCCTTGGCACTCCTATCCCTTTCGTATTCCATCGTCACCATAAGGCCTATCTGTGTCGATGCGACGTGCATAACAAATTGTTAAATTGACATGTATAAAACCGATCCATTTATCTTAGCTCAATTAAACGTCCAATCATCAAATGATTAATGCGAAGGAGAAAAATAAAACATACTGGGTGAGTGTCTCTTCTATGTCAAAAAGCAAAGAGGTTATCTGGACGGAGATAAGGAAAATAACATATTAAAATTTACTTGAATATTTGTATTGGCCTAAATTCATTCTGATAAGGTTTTCAGAGACGTCGGAGTGCATGAATTTTGTCTTACTGATCAAAAAATACTTTAAATCAAGAGTGCTATTCACAACACTGATCATTTAAGACTTTATAAAGCACAACTAGTATTCCCAAGAACATTATCAATTTTCACACCAGGCAAATGCTGGGGCTGTACCTTAATTAAGGCCACGGCCGCTTCCAACTCCTAGGCCTTCCCTATCCCATTGTCGCCATAAGACCTATCTGTGTTGGTCACGTAAAGCAACTAGCAAAAAAAAAAAAAAAAAAAAAAAAGAAACATGTACTAATATAATAAATTATAAATTGTAATGAATAGGCGGACCACTTGTTTATAATATTTATCTTAAAAGTCTCTATTTGATACAGTAATGTTATTTGCGTCCGCCTCTGTGGTGTAGTGGTTAGTGTGATTAGCTGCCACCCCCAGAGGCCCGGGTTCGATTCCCGGCCCTGCTATGAAATTTAAAAAGTGGTACGAGGGCTAGAACAGGGTCCACTCAGCCTCGGGAGGTCAACTGAGTAGAGGGGGCTTCGATTTCTCAGCCATCCTGGAAGAGGTTTTCCGTGGTTTCCCACTTCTCCTCCAGGCAAATGCCGGGATGGTACCTAACTTAAGGCCACTTCTGCTTTCTTTCCTCTTCCTTGTCTATCCCTTCCAAACTTCCCATCCCCCCACAAGGCCCCTGTTCAGCATAGCAGGTGAAGCCGCCTGGGCGAGGTACTGGTCAACCTCCCCAGTTGTATCCTCCGACCCAGAGTCTCAAGCTCTAGGATACTGCCCTTGAGGTGGTAGAAGTGGGATCCCTCGCTGAGTCCGAGGGGAAAACCGACCCTGGAGGGTAAACAGATTATGAACGAACGAATATTATTTGTTATCTCCTTTCGTAAGGTTTTCAGAGACGTCGAGGTGCAGCAATTTTGTCCTACTGATTTCTTTTACGTGACAGTAAATCTATCGGCACGAGAGTGGCGTATTTCAGCACCTTTGAACACCACGGAACTAACACGGGATGGAACCCACCAACTTAGAGTCAGCTCTGAGCCACTCTGCCCAACTTTACAAAAATTATCATAATCGCCGTAGTTAGGCAGTTCCGTAGTGGCTTTATTATTACAGAATCCTGGCTCCTTCTCCAGTTTAGCCGATGATACAGTATATGGTTCAAAGGTTGATCATGGCAGCATAAGAAAGTGAAAATTAAAATCCACAGCCTGTTTCCAGTCATTCGACCGGGTCAGGAATGGAATGAAATGAATGAAGCCCCCATCTAGCGGCGAGGATAGGAACTGTGCCGGCTGCCAAAGCCTGTCGCACTACTCTGACGCAATAATTAATGAATGACAGATGAAATGAAGTGATACTGGAGAGTGTTGCTGGAATGAATTATGACAAGGAAAACCGGAGTACCCGGAAAAGAACCTGTTCCGCCTCCGCTTCGTCCAGCACAAATCTCACATGGAGTCACCGAGATTTGAACCACGGAACCCAGTGGTGATATCCCGGCGCGCTGTCACCTGAGCCACGGAGGCAGCATAAGAAAGCCCAGTACTAAAATCGATTCCCTAGAGCAAACATTTCCAGAGAATTGGGTTTTGTTTAGAAAGTCTTCTCGTGTAAGTGATATATCGTGCAGCAGAAAGAACAGGATATTGGAAGCTTGATCTATACAGAAGGGCATTCTCACGATGTTGAAGGAGTGGTAGTCAACTCTGCTGGCCTTGGGTGTGCAACGGGGGCATCTCATACAAGGGTGGAGTAGGATGCGTCGATCGAGAGAATGCAGTCGAGAAAAGTGAGAGAGGTATTCATTTGAACACTGTACTACAAAGACAACTTACATACAAAGGCAGGCGTCAAAGTGAGCAACACAGTAAGATATAATATGTATTCTCTTATTTCAAGAAGAAAAGTCATATTTAATAGGTGCAGCCATCCCAGAAGCAGTACAGGTTATCGTAAAATTCCTTTCATTCAGCTTCCTTGACCCTCTCATATCAAATAGTTCCTAAACTGAACTCGCGAGGTTGACTTAACTTTGCTCTAGCCTTTAATCCAGGACTAAATTCGTAATAATAATAATGTTATGAGTCACAGATACTGGAGTGACTCATATGACCAGCTCGGCCGACTTGGCCGTGCTGTTAGGGACGCGCAGCTGTCAATTTGCATCCGAGAGAATGTGGGTTCGAACCCCATTGCCGACAGCCATGAAGATAGTTTTCCGTGGTTTCCCTTTTTCACATCAGACTAAATCTGGGGCTGTACCAATTCGGGCCAAGACCACTTCCTTCCCAATCCTAGCCCTTTTGTATCCCTTCTTCGCCATAAGACCTACCTGTGTCGGTGCGACGTAAACCAAATTGTAAGATTTAAAAAAAAATTTAAAAATCATATGGTCAGTGTGACGACTGAACTGGTTGTATTTCTTAGCTTCCTTGACCCTCTCATATCAAATAGTTTCTAAACTGAACTCGCGAGGTTGACTTAACTTTGCTCTAGCCTTTAATCCAGGACTAAATTCGTAATAATAATAATGTTATTTGTTTTACGTCCCACTAACTACTTTTTAAGGCCTTCGGAGACGCCGAGGTGCCGGAATTTAGTCTCGCAGGAGTTCTTTTACGTGCCAGTAAATCTACCGACACGGTGCTTTCGTATTTGAGCACCTTCAAATACCACCGGACTGAGCCAGGATCGAGCCTGCCAAGTTGGGGTTAGAAGGCCAGCGCCTTAACCGTCTGAGCCACTCATTCGTTGAACAAGCTCAGAATCGAACCCACAGCTATCAAGTGAATGTCGGCACATCAACCGTACACTAGGCATTGTGCATCTTGAGTAATGAAATGCACATTTTATTCATGGTCTAAAATTAATTTTGTGGTGAAAAAACCTCACCAAAGCCGGGCTGAGTAGGTCGGACGGTAGAGCGCTGGCCTTCTGAGCCCACCTTGGCAGATTTTATCCCGGCTCACAAGAGGACATTCCCTACCCGTCACCACCGATTTCGCTCAAATTTATAGAACATGCAGGACTTGGCTAGAAATGAAAGTACCCGAAGTGGGAACTCCAGATGGCCAAGCGCATAGAAAATCATCATCATCATCATCTGTTTACCCTCCAGGTTCGGTTTTTCCCTCGGACTTAGCGAGGGATCCCACCTCTACCGCTTCAAGGACAGTGTCCTGGAGCTTCAGACTCTTGGTCGGGGGATACAACTGGGGAGTATGACCAGTACCTCGCCCAGGCGGCCTCACCTGCTATGCTGAACAGGGGCCTTGTGGAGGGATGGGAAGATTGGAAGGGATAGGCAAGGAAGAGGGAAGGAAGCGGCCGTGGCCTTAAGTTAGGTACCATCCCGGCATTCGCCTGGAGGAGAAGTGGGAAACCACGGAAAACCACTTCCAGGATGGCTGAGGTGGGAATCGAACCCACCTCTACTCAGTTGACCTCCCGAGGCTGAGTGGACCCCGTTCCAGCCCTCGTACCACTTTTCAAATTTCGTGGCAGAGCCGGGAATCGAACCCGGGCCTCCGGGGGTGGCAGCTAATCACGCTAACCACTACACCACAGAGGCGGACCGCATAGAAAATAAAAATAAAAATAAAAATGTTGACGCCGCTCTCGCACCGTATAAGCCACTTACGTTAGCGCGCCCGCCGAGCAGTTGTTGTCGTGACGGTAAGAGCTTGGGCTAATAATTCGATGGTCATGGGTTCGACTTCCCGTGTGGAGACTGGTTTTTCTATCAACTTTTATATTATTCATTTTCCAATTACCCAAAGAGGTGAATAATTCATTTTATTTATGTATATGTAAAAGGCTCTGTGGTGTAGTGGTTAGTGTGATTAGCTGCCACCCCCGGAGGTCCGGGTTCGATTCCCGGCTCTGCCATGAAATTTGAAAAGTGGTACGAGGGCTGGAACGGGGTCCACTCAGCCTCGGGAGGTCAACTGAGTAGAGGTGGGTTCGATTCCCACCTCAGCCATCCTCGAAGTGGTTTTCCGTGGTTTCCCACTTCTCCTCCAGGCGAATGCCGGGATGGTACCTAACTTAAGGCCACGGCCGCTTCCTTCCCTCTTCCTTGCCTATCCCTTCCAATCTTCCCATCCCTCCACAAGGCCCCTGTTCAGCATAGCAGGTGAGGCCGCCTGGGCGAGGTACTGGCCATTCTCCCCAGTTGTATCCCCGACCAAGAGTGTGAAGCTCCAGGACACTGCCCTTGAGGCGGTAGAGGTGGGATCCCTCGCTGAGTCCGAGGGAAAAGCCGAACCTGGAGGGTAAACAGATGATGATGATGATATGCAAAAGGCATAGAAAAGGTAAAACATTGGAATTTCTTTGTCAGACTTTTTTCTACCTGCACCAAGAATCTATTGTTTGTGTACAGCCGCCAGGAGCAACCTTCACTTGTCAGGTGAAAACGAATCTTACAGCGAAACGACTATTCACGTTTATGGCACATTCCCCAAGGAGGGGAGATAGCCAATAAAGAAGAAAAAAGAATTTCTGTTTGAACACGTCGGGAAAGTTCGCAACTCCAAATTTTCTACAATTGTGCGCTCTTTAAAAAATGACGTCCTATATGCCTATAAATACATATAAATAAAATGAATAATATAAAAATTGAGAAAAATTTTCTCTACTCGGGGAGTCGAACCCACGACCATCGAAATATTAGCCCAAGCTCTTACCCCTACGCCAACTACTTCCCGGCGTTCGCTCTAACGTAAGTCGCTTATACGGTGCGAGAGCCGCGTCAACATTTTTATTTTTATTTTTATTTTCTATGCGCTTGGCCATCTGGAGTTCCCACTTCGGGTACTTTCATTTCTAGCCAAGCCCTGCGTGTTCTATAAATTTGAGCGAAATCGGTGGTGACGAGTAGGAAATGCCCCCTTGTCAGTCCAGTGGTATTTGAAGGTGCTCAAATACGATAGCCTTGTGTCGATAGATGTACGGGAACGTAGAATAATTCCTATGAGAAAAAATATCGGCACCTCGGTGTCTCCGGCAACCGTAAAATTAGTTAATGGAACAAAAAACCAGTAACATTATTTAAATGTTTTATATACAATCTAAAGACAGGCATTTATATAAGTGGATGTACATATTTCCCCTAGAGCATTGTCACTGCATTGTCCTACATAGGAAGCTTGTAGTGGTGTCTCAAATGCGCACTAGCCACCAGCGTCTTGGAAAGGTGTAGCAATCCAACTGATGAGCCCACTGCTACACTGGGGCGAAACACTGGTAATTTCACGATTCAAAAGACCTAAAGTGCTTGAAGGACTTTAACATTATTATTAATCCTCGAGGAATTACGAAAAAAGTTTGAAAATCTACCCATGCATGACTTAAGCATCAATTACACACGAACTTGTCTTCAAGAGATCATACTTAACTAGCAGTTTCCCGCTGGCTCCGCCCGCAATGTATGATGTTGTTCGTTACTATCCTCACGGATGTATTTGCAGCCGCCTCTGTGGTGTAGTGGTTAGCGTGATTAGCTGCCACCCCCGGAGGTCCGGGTTCGATTCCCGGCTCTGCAACGAAATTTGAAAAAGTGGTACGAGGGCTGGAACGGGGTCCACCCAGCCTCGGGAGGTCAACTGAGTAGAGGTGGGTTAGATTCCCACCTCAGCCATCCTCGAAGTGGTTTTCCGTGGTTTCCCACTTCACCTTCAGGCGAATGCCGGGATGGTACCTAACTTAAGGCCACGGCCGCTTCCTTCCCTCATCCTTGCCTATCCCTTCCAATCTTCCCATCCCCCTACAAGGCCCCTGTTCAGCATAGCAGGTGAGGCCGCCTGGGCGAGGTACTGGTCATACTCCCCAGTTGTATCCCCTGACCAAGAGTCTGAAGCTCCAGGATACTGCCCTTGAGGCGGTAGAGGTGGGATCCCTCGCTGAGTCCGTGGGAAAAGCCAAACCTGGAGGGTAAACAGATGATGATGATGATGATGTATTTGCAAAGTTCCGACTTAATGAAATAAAGCACATGATTTCCTGCGGTAATAGAATGTAATATTATTCCAACAAAACACTTGAAAATACATCACGCAAAGAAATTGAATTAAACGTTCCTTGGAACAACACTACGCGCTGAATTGTTGAAAAGTCCTTGAAAGATCTTCGTCATGGAGACAAATGTACTCATAACTTTTCTCAGAATCTAGCAATTTAAGTAGTTATTACCTCAAAAGAAAATGTTTGACCCACTAAGTGTTTTTAGACCAAAACGAACTACGTACCTCAATTAGAACGAAAGATTTAATTGCTTCAATGAGAAAAAAAATTGTTGAAGAAATGGGACGTTAAATTGAATGTGCACTCATAACTTTCCTCAGAATCAACCAATTTGACTAGTTAAGAGCTGAAATGAAAGATCATGATCCACTGAGTGTTCGTAGGTCAAAACGAACTCCGTGCCTCAATTAGAGCCAAAGATATGATAGCTTCAAAGACACAAAAATTGAAAAATCAAATAATTTGAGGAAGGCGAAAGTTAAGTGATTTATAGTGCCCGATGACAAATCTGTGCATGAATACCTTCCAGTTTAAAAAAATGAAGGAAATCGACCGAATAGAATGGCCGTACTGACTGACTTTAGTTTTCATCATTTTTTTAATATATAGATTACTTACATTCAGAATATTTGAATATCACAATTACATATCAGCAACGCAGTTGTGTTTCATGTGATATGAACAGATATCTCCTGCTCTTCTATGTCGTAAAGAAGTTTTACCTAATGCACGAGGATATGGTGCTATCGGCAGCACGATAAACTGAGTCCACCCAGTTTTCACTCCCATTCAGCAAAATTAGTCTAAATACAAACCGATGTAAAGATAGTTTTATCCGATAGTCCTGCAGTCGCTTGTTTACTATATACCTCACGCAGAAAGGAGCACAGGAGAACTAAGTGCCAACCCTACCATTCACTGCTTTGGTGTCCGGCTCCATAGCTGAATGGTTAGCGTGCTGGCCTTTGGTCACAGGGGTCCCGGGTTCGATTCCCGGCAGGATCGGGAATTTTAACCATCATTGGTTAATTTCGCTGCCACGGGGGCTGGGTGTATGTGTTGTCTTCATCATCATTTCAACCTCATCACGACGCGCAGGTCGCCTACGGGAGTCAGCTCGAAAGACCTGCATCTGGCGAGCCGAACATGTCCTCGGACACTCCCGGCACTAACAGCCATACGCCATTTCTACTGTTCTGGTTGATAGTTTTATCTTCTTCTGCCATCTCATCTAGAAAGTGTCAATTTCCAGACACTACGATACGTATCAGTGGCAAGTTTTGGAGCCAGCATTATTCTTGGCTCATTCTCCCACGCCCATTAGTCTTAATGACAAATGGGCAGCATTATACTTTAACCATGCTTGTTACAGTTTGAGAATATTAGTATAATTGTATGAAATGATAAAAATAACACAGTTTTAGAAGGGCCAAAGTAAACATAATCAAAGAAATGACTAGTTTCGTGTAAGCTGTATCGTGATATAGGAAAAGTAGTCCACGACCATTCCTTTGTCACTGTCCTTGAGGTACATGCAGGGTACAATTTGCGTTCCAACTTTCTCGAGGCAGATATTGTAAAGCCTGTGTTTGGAATCAATTTACTTTGTTTATGCTGGAACGTTAGGCAGGGAAAGTGCCGTACTGTTCGCGCTCTGACGGCGTACATTTCTCTCCGCTCCATTTGCTACTAGCCCCTGCCTGCTCTCTGTCAGCTACAATCCTACCTTGCTTTTCCTGCACACAACCAACTACTCCAGCAGAGTTTATCAATAAGTACAATGACAGTGGACTTTATAGAGATAACCCCGTGGTTCAACACCCCAGGATCAGATTAATCGATTGTGCAGCGTAGTTGGCATTCAGTTCCGTTCCAAGCTTGCGTTATCAAATTCTACTAAAAGTTGAGAAACCCGTGACAGTAGATTTGATGGCTCGATAAAGAAGTTATTTTAATGGAAAATTCCGGCTCTCTGACGTCTGTTAAGATCGACATTACTTGGACGGTTGTTTAACACGTTCATTATTATTATTATTATTATTATTATTATTATTATTATTATTATTATTATTATTATTATTATTATTATTATTACTTGGGGAGTAAAATAAGTAACCATGGCAGAAGTAAGGAGGATATAAAATGCAGACTAGCACAAGCAAGGAACAGCTTTCTTAATAAAAGAAATTCGCTCACTTCAAACATTGATATAGGAATTAAAAAGATGTTTTTGAAGACTTTCGTGTGGAGCGTGGCATTGTATGGAAGTGAAACATGGACGATAACTAACTCAGAAAGAAAGAGAATAGAAGCTTTTGAAATGTGGTGTTACAGAAGAATGCTGAAGGTGAAATGGATAGATCGAATCACAAATGAAGAGATACTGAATCGAATTGGCGAGAGGAGATCGATTTGGCTAAATTTGACGAGAAGAAGAAGAGATGGAATGATAGGACACATCTAAAGACACCCAGGACTTGTTCAGTTGGTTTTTAAAGGAAGTGTAGGTGGTAAGAACGGAAGGGTAGACCAAGGTATGAATATGACAAGCAGATTAGAACAGATGTAGGATGCAGTAGTTACGTAGAAATGAAAAGGTTAGCACAGGATAGGGCAGTTTATGGACTGATGACTTAAACAACATTATTATTATTATTATTATTATTATTATTATTATTATTATTATTATTATTATTATTATTATTATTATTATTATTGTATTTCGCAACTTCGGTTTACCTTCATCTCGGAGGGTGAGTCATGAAATCATCTGATATCCTGTTTTATTATAGAGTTCTGTTTGTTGTGATTGAGATTTAGTTTGGAAAGGCACGACTGTGATTGTGAACGAGTTTCCTCCCAGCATCACTGTGAAGTTTAACTGAGGGATCCATGCGAAACCAATCCAAGGACGTCGGCTGGTGATTAGAAAGAAACTACTTCCTCCTGCACCCATAAATACTCGTCACTACGGCCGTGACCTCGCGCGCTCGTTCTGAGAGGGATTTATCGTTGTTTACTTCCAACATGCTTTAATGATTTTAATTCCAGGACCATTTAGCGGTAAATAATCGTTTCGAAACAGTGGGTGTTGCTATACATGCCGTGGTTTCTACTTGTATCAGGAAACATAAATAACACCAACTGTATGCCTCAATGCGTTTCGGTGCGTCAAACATATTATGGTGGTGTCTATACTGTATTGAGGTGATTATTTTGGGCAAATTAGAGTAAGTTGTTCTAAGGTCTATCAATTTTCTTAAGTTGTATATAGAGCCCTGCACAGATACGGATATCTGCGAAGTTAGTGTCTTGGCCTATCCGAACTTTAATGCAGTGCGGATAACTTTGCTGATAAAGTGTAAATCTTCTTCTTTATCTGTTTACCCTCCAGGGTCGGTTATTCTGTCGGACTCAACGAGGGAACCCACCTCTACCGCCTCAAGGGCAGTGTCCTGGAGCTTCAGACTCTTGGTCTGGGATACAACTGGGGAGGATGACCAGTACCTCGCCCAGGCAGCCTCACCTGCTATGCTGAACAGGGGTCTTGTTGGGGGGGATGGGAAGATTGGAAGGGATGGACAAGGAATAGGGAAGGAAGTGTCCGTGGCCTTAAGTTAGGTACCATTCCGGCATTTGCCTGGAGGAGAAGTGGGAAACCACGGAAAACCACTTCCAGGATGGCTGAGGTGGGAATCGAACCCACCTCTACTCAGTTGACCTCCCGAGGCTGAGTGGACCGGTTCCAGCTCTCGTACCACTTTTCAAATTTCGTGGCAGAGCCGGGAACCGAACTCCGGCCTCTGGGGCTGGCAGCTAATCACACTAACCGCTACACCACAGATGTGGACTAATTTCTAAATAATGAAGTTTATTAATTTTCACCGCAGCCTCCGTTGCTCAGGCGGCAGCAGGACGGCCTCTCACCGCTGGATTCCATGGTTGAAATCCCGGTCACTCCATGTGAGATTTTGATGGACAAAGCGGAGGCGGGACAGATTTTTCTCCGGGTATTCCGGTTTTCCCTGTTATTTTTCATTCCATCAACACTCTCCACTATCATTTCATTTCACCTGTCAGTCATTAATCATTACTCCAGAGGAGTGCGACAGGCTTCGGCAGCCGGCGCAATTCCTATCCTCGCCCCTAGATGGGGATTTCATTCGTCCCATTCCTGACCCGATCGAATGACTGGAAACAAGCTGTGGATTTTTAAATTTTATTAGTTTTCACTCAGGTATCCTAATACCTTTGCTTGTGGTTAGGTGACCCTTCACAGTGGTATGGAAGAATGGTGATATATAGAACCTTGAAACTATAAAGCCGTAAATCTGATCAAGCCTAACTGGCTCCTGCTCGCAAATAGTGGAAGGAAAGAAGGAACAAAGGTCAATACTTCGGTAGTTGTCGCAAGGGAAAATCCTTCATAAACCTGTGACTGTACGGGTTCTGATGTTAGGTATCAGGCCTATTGTATTATGTTAACAGATCTATCCGTTTCAGTACCTTGTGTGTAATATACTGTGGTTAAATATTTACAATATCCGCGGATTACTATTCGCGGATGCGGATAACCAGTCGTGGATGTGGATGCGGGTGCGGATGCAGATAATAATTTCTTTATCCGTGCAGGGCTCCAGTTATATACTAGAACTGAAACCGAGCGAGTGGCTGTGCGCTTTGGGTCACGTAGCTGTCAGCTTACATTTAGGAGATAGTGGGCTCAAACCCCACTGTCGGCAGCCCTGAAGATGGTTTTCCATGGTTTCCCATTTTCACACCAGGCAAATGCTGGGACTACACCTTAATTAAGGCCTAAGTCGCTTCCTTCTTACTCCTAGCACTTTCTTATCCCATCGTCGCCATAACACCTATGTCGGTGCGACCTAAAGCAAATTGTAATTTAAAAAATAAAAAATAAAAGAAAGATAAACCTAATACCAAAGGAACTACTTTTACAGTTTTTGGAGATGCCGAGCGTTTGGAAATTTTGTTACACGGTATTCTTTTTTTTTTTAGGTGCAGGTGAACCTATTAGCACAAGGCTGGTGTATTTGAGCACTTTAAAATACCACCGAGCTGAGTCAGGATCGAACCTCAGATTCACAAGTTCAGCACTTTACGATTTCCACACTTTACTTTCAGTTCTGAAGTATGAACGGTAATGTTTTAAGCTCTAGAGATAATGAGAATCTATTCTGGATAACACCCTCTGTCAATAACAATTGCGAAAGTTTTTCTTTCTCCTACTAACAATCATGGTACGTCCCACTAACTACTTTTACGATTTTCGGAGATGCTGAGGTGCCGAAATTTAGTCCCCCAGGAGTACTGTTTACGTGCCAGTAAATCTACCGACTCGGGCTGACGTATTTGAGCACCTTCAATTATCACCGAACTCAGCCAGGATCGAACCTGCCAAGTTGAGGTCAGAAGACCAGTGCCTCAACCGTCGGAGCCACTCATCCCGGCTATTTCAAGTTTTTTAGCAACTTTCGCAATCCCGGCAGCGATTAAATATACATAGGACAGTGTAAACAATTCAATAACACATGTTAGCAGAAAAAGTTCACAAATAGCTACCGGATCGCAGAAATGATGATCAAGATGCCTCCTCTCCCTAAACGAAGGAACTAAGCTATAATGCCCATTACAAGACTTAAAAATTAGTCCGCGGAAACGTTCTAGGGCGTGATAGCCGAATGGCATTGTCGCTGCTTTATCCCCAAGATGCTCACAATTCGAATACAGGTCAATGCATTTTTGAATTTTTGAACAGAAATGTCACGTACTTGTGGATCGGATTTCACATAAAACTGGACGTTCCCTGGCTATGATCACGAATATCAACAGTAACATAAAACTACAAACCTGCTTATACGTTGAAATGGTCTAAGCATGGTGAGCTGTACTTTGGAAATGGATAAGCCCTCGACTAGTGAGAAATCATCCGGCTAAGCGCAGTGTAGTCCACCCATCTAGCAATTATTATTATTATTATTATTATTATTATTATTATTATTATTATTATTATTATTATTATTATTATTATTATTATTATTATTATTATTATTATTATTATTTAGCATAAGGAAATATATGGGGAACAGGAAACCGGGAAATCCTAAGGAAGAGTAGGTGGATGGTGTACGAAGACGCAGGTGTAAGTGCGAAGGTTGCAGAAGATAGAAGTACTGTGGATGAGTAAAGTGTATAGACCTATGGATTTTATGAGAACTACTGAAAATCCATAGCCTTTTTCCAGTCATTCGACCGAGTTGGAAATGGAATAAATGAAGCCCCCTTCTAGCGGCGATGATAGGAATTGTGTCTGCTGCCGAAGCCTGTCGCATTCCTCTAGAGCAATAATTAATGACTGACAGATGAAATGAAATTATTTTGGGGAGTGTTGTTGGAATGAAAGATGACGGGGAAAACCGGAGTGCGCAGAGAAAAACCTCTCCTACCTCCACTTTGTCCAACACAAATCTCACATGGAGCGACTGGGATTTTAACCACGGAACCCAGCTGTGAGAGACCAGCATTCTGCCTCCTGAGTCACTGAGGGTGTACTTTAGGAGAACTGCTGAACTGTAGAAAATTTCTAAACAATAAAAATAAATTATTATTCTTATTATTATTATTATTATTATTATTATTATTATTATTATTATTATTTTGCAAGTTGCTTTACATCGCACTGATACAGATAGGTCTTATGGCGACAATGGGATAGGAAGGGACTAGGAGTGGGAAGGAAGCGGCCGTGGCCTTAATTAAGGTAAGCCCCAGCATTTGCCTGGTGTGAAAATGGGAAACCACGGAAAACCATATTCAGGGCTGCCGACAGTGGGGTTCGAACCCACTATCTCCCGAATACTGGACAGTGCCCTCATTTAAGCGACTGCAGGTATCGAGCTCTGTATTATTATTATTATTATTATTATTATTATTATTATTATTATTATTATTATTATTATTATTATTATTTGTAGTTAAAATGAATTCCTTAAGACCTTCGAATCAAACATGACTCTCGCAATATGTCCACTGTGGTACAGTTTACGCCATCACTGCCGTGGACAGCATACTGCTTGTGTGATGATGCGCGACAAGCGTACCGCTCGCTGGCTAATTCGTATCCACAGGGGAAAGTCCAGCCCGTCGCGCTCCAGAAAACAAGCTGGCGCGCG
Source organism: Anabrus simplex (assembly GCF_040414725.1). NCBI lineage: Eukaryota > Metazoa > Arthropoda > Insecta > Orthoptera > Tettigoniidae > Anabrus > Anabrus simplex. The sequence continues at coordinate 372,600,652 of NC_090265.1, read as the reverse complement.
AAGGAATCCGCTAAACCAAGCGGGCCTGATACGGACAGACACTCTCCTTACCGCTTGTCCCTTCACCAAGATCTCACTTACTGTAGCTTAAGTTCAGCCACAGCAGGAAAGCTATGCTATCATTTCTTAATAGCAACGCAACAGGAACCGCTATGACTGAGCCGAGTAGTTTAGTAGCAAACACTCATGGACTAAGAGGATGGTAGATTCTAATCCCGAGATATATAGTCGCTCAAACATATTGCTACCGAGCTCGATAGCTGCAGTCGCTTAAGTGCGGCCAGTATCCAGTAATCGGGAGATAGTGGGTTCGAGTCCCACTGTCGGCAGCCCTGAAGATGGTTTTCCGTGGTTTCCCATTTTCACACCAGGCAAATGCTGGGGGGCTGTATCATAATTAAGGCCATGGTCGCTTCCTTCCAATTCCTGAGCCTTTCCTATGCCATCGTCGCCATAAGACCTATCTGTGTCGGTGCGACCTAAAACAAATAGGAAAAAAAAACTTATTGCTAAAAATAGAAATAATAATATTGATTTTAACGTCCCACCTACTACTTTTGATGGTTTTCGGAGACGCCGAGGTGGTCAGTTCTTTTACGTGTCAGTAAATCCATCGACACGAGGCTGACGTATCTGAACACCTTCAAATACCACCGGACTGAGCCAGGATCGAGCCTGCCAAGTTGGGGTTAGAAGGCCAGCGCGTCTACCGTCTGAGCCACTCAGTCCGGCTAAAGAAAAGAGAAATAATGAGCGCAAGTACTGAATAACTTCCTCACATGTACTGTACACCTTTCTCAGAGACGATTAAACTTTAAGATATAACATTTGTTGTGGGTATCCACAGGTTTTTATCTACGTGGTATGTGAATATTATATTATATTTTAATCATAGTTAAAATTAAGTCGGATAAAACATTAAATGCAAGAAAAATACAATAGCATGCGTTCTTTGAGGGGCTGCCTGGCCGAGGCGGTAAAGGCGTGCTCGGTTCGCCCGGAAAGACATGGGTTCGAATCCCCGTCAGGAAGTCGTAACATTTAAGAAACGAGATTTCCACTTCCGGAGGTGCATATGGCCCTGAGGTTCACTCAGCCTACACCAAAAATGAGTACCAGGTTAATTCCTGGGGGCAAAGGCGGCCGAGCGTAGAGCTAACCATTCTACCCCATCGCGTGCTGCGGTTAAGAATGGTGGAAGCCTTTACCTTCCACTCCTCTAAGGGCCTTCATGGCCTGTACGGAGGTGACTTTGTCTTTGTCATATCTTCTTTGAGCTACTATGCTATCCCTGAAATTGTTTTCATTTCCATCACCCAAAAAAAATTAGGATCGTGTCCTGGCATTTTTACTAATTCTAGCCCAAACCAGTTGATACTTAAGAAACATTATCACATAAAACAGATACAACTTCTTCTCCTTCTTTTTCTTCTTCTTCATATGGTGCCTTCTCCTCACAGAAGGCTAGCGCCCATTATGGAATACGTTTTTCTATATCAGAATTTTGTCGTGACTATAGAACCACTGCGAAAGGTCCTGCATCCAGAATAATCTTCTCCAGCAACGTCATCGCTTCCCTTCCGTCTTGGCTTTTATAATCACTTGTATCCAGCTCTGTTTGTCATTCCGGAAGATGCGACCGAAATAGGCTGCTTTGCGAAAGTTAGGAGTTCACATGATTTCCCGGCACGACTGCGTAACTCTTCGTTGCTGACGTGGTTTACCTATGGGATCTCAAACACTGTGCGGTACATCCACATTTCAAAGGCCAACAGACGATTAATTGAAGAAGCCGTTATTGCCCGCTCTTCTACATCGTAATGCAGCACCAGTAACACATACGTCTAACACTTAATGACATGCCAATGCATTTCGAATTGATTATCACGGTTGCAGATAAGATGTTTGAATTTCAAAAACACGCTTCTTGTAATGTCACTACAAGCTTCGATTTCTACATTCGGATCCCATTCCTGTGTTAGCCAATTTCTTAGGTAGACTCCTTGAATTGTGCCGTCCTTTCTATGGCTATGTTATTACAGCGTTGATGATTTTCTACGTGATGATTACCATGAATTTAGTTTTCTGAATATGTCCGCCTGGTGGTCATGATCTTTAATGTGTCAAGTCTCTAAGGTCTGACACCATGGTTAGCCCATTCGAGTTGCGTTGTTGATCAGAATGTTGGTCTTTAGGGTAGGAAAGGTTGTACTATAAAATACTAATCACTAGTTTACGTGGAAAATCATGGATTAAATTCCAAAACTGCCCACAGTGTTCATATGGAGCGAGAGTATATGAGGCTTTTGGACGCCATTTGTACATCGGATGGAGACATAAAGCCTTGAGCATACGCCTTGGTGTCATTCGACAAGAATCGACTATGTTCCGACACCGGGTTTCACACTCTCCCTACTAGAGCTGTGCAGTGAGCTAGTCTGAACTCATTCTATCACATTATACCTTTTCTTTTCTACCACTCAGCAACCAATACCAAAAAAACCTATTGCTCAGCTCGTTTGGTCAGAGATTCGTCAGTTTATACCTCTCCACTTCTGTTCCTCAGCTTGTTTGGTCAGAGTTCCACCAGATTATACATCTCCTCTTCTACTCCTGAGCTCGGTTGGCCAGAGATCCGTCAGTTCCTACCTCTCCACTTCTGCTCCTCAGCTTGTTAAGTCAGAGTTCCATCAGGTTATATCTCTCCTCTTTTACTACTCAGCTCGTTTGCTCAAAGTGCCGTCAGGTTATACCTCTCCAATTCTGCTCCTCAGTTCATTTGGTCAAATTTCCGTCAGGTTATACCTTTCCACTTCTGCTCCTCAGTTCATTTGGTCAATGTGCCGTCAGGTTATACCTCACCACTTCCGCTCCTCAGTTCATTTGGTCAAAGTGCCGTCAGGTTATACCTCTCCACTTCTGCTCCTCAGATCGTTTGGTGAAAGTGCCGTCAGGTTATACCTCACCACTTCCGCTCCTCAGCTCATTTGCTCAAAGTGCCGCCAGGTTATACATCTCCACTTCTACTCCTCAGATCGTGTGGTGAAAGTGCCGTCAGGTTATATTTTCCACTTTTGCTCCTCAGTTCATTTGGTCCAAGTGCCGTCAGGTTATACCTCTGAACTTCTACTCCTCAGCTCGTTTGGTCAGAGTTCCGTCAGGTTGTACGTCTCTACTTTTATTACTCAGCTCGTGTGGTCAGAGTTCCGTCAGGTTATACATCCCCACTTCTACTCTTCAGCTAGTTTGCCCAGAGTTCCATCAGGTTATACATCTCCACTTCTCAGCTTGTTTGGTCAGAGTTCTGTTAGGTTATGCATCTCCTCTTCTACTCCTCAGCTCGTTTGCCCAGAGTTCCGTCAGGTTTTACATCTCCACTTCTACTCCTCAGCTCGTTTGCTCAGAGTCCCATCAGGTTGTACCTCTTCTGCTCCTCAGCTCGTTTGGTCACAGTCCCATCAGGTTATACATCTCCTGCTCCTCAGCTCGTTTGGTCAGTCCGATCAGGTTATATCTCTCCTGCTCCTCAGCTCGTATGGTCAGAGTCTAATCAGGTTATACCTCTCCTGCTCCTCAGCTTGTTTGGTCAGAGTCCCATCAGGTTATACCTCTCCTGCTCATCAGCTCGTTTGGTCAGAGTTCCATCAGTTTATACCTCTCCACTTCTGCTCCTCAGCTCGTTTGGTCAGAGTCCCGTCAGTTTATACCTCTCCTGCTCCTCAACTCGTTTGGTCAGAGTTCCATCAGGTAATACCTCTCCTGCTCCTCAACTCGTTTGGTCAGAGTCCCATCAGTTTATACCTCTTATTCTCCTCAGCTCGTTTGGTCACAGTTCCATTGGGTTATACCTCTCCTGCTCCTCAGCTCGATTGTTCAGAGTCCCATCAGGTTATACCTCTCCTGCTCCTCAGCTCGTTTGGTCAGAGTCCCATCAGGTAATACCTCTCCTGCTCCTCAGCTCGATTGGTCAGAGTCCCATCAGGTTATACCTCTCCTGCTCCTCAGCTCGTTTGATCAGAGCCCCATCAGGTAATACCTTTCCTGCTCCTCAGCTCGTTTGGTCAGAGTCCCATCAGGTAATGCCTCTCCTGCTCCTCAGCTCGTTTGGTCAGAGTCCCATCAGGTAATATCTTTCCTGCTCCTCAGCTCGTTTGGTCAGAGTCCCATCAGGTTATACCTCTCCTGCTCCTCAGCTCGTTTGGTCAGAGTCCCATCAGGTAATACCTCTCCTGCTCATCAGCTCGTTTGGTCAGAGTTCCATCAGTTTATACCTCTCGACTTCTGCTCCTCAGCTCGTTTGGTCAGAGTTCCATTAGGTTATACCTCTCCTGCTCCTCAGCTCGATTGGTCAGAGTCCCATCAGGTTATACTTCTCCTGCTCCTCAGCTCGTTTGGTCAGAGTCCCATCAGGTAATACCTCTCCTGCTCCTCAGCTCGTTTGGTCAGAGTCCCATCAGGTTATACCTCTCCTACTCCTCAGCTCGTTTGGTCAGAGTCCTATCAGCTTATACCTTTCCACTTTTTCTACTCACCTCGTTTGGTCTGAGGAGAGTCTGCTGCTGGAACGAACAGAGTGAGACTCAAAAGTTAACCAGTCTTATTGCTCTTCAATCTAATATGGTGAAATTTGTACAGTGAGCTGTGTGAGTCAACCTAAACTCGATCAGACTGTGAGTTCTGCTTCACGTGTGAGTTTTGTAAGCAATGATTGTGCAGAGAAGAAATCTGTACGATAAAGATACGCCGATGTGGTAACAATGTATCAATGAGTGAGTCACTTAAACTTCCAAGTTTCCGAACTGTTCTATCCACCCAGACTCGTGCTTGCTTATTGTGATCAGACAGCATGGACTGTTCCGTAGACTCATTTGTTCAGTTCAGTTGGGAGTCTTTTCGAATTTGGTTCTTTCAAACATTCATTGGCCAGAGTACTCGAGCAGGAAGCTTTGAGCGAGGTTTGTCTGAGCGAAACACATCTTTTATAACGAGTTTGAATGAGTCCCCAAGTCGTTCTGCACAGCTCTACTGCCTATATTATCATCATCCTATCACACCCAGACGTGCAGGTTGCAATGGATGTCAACTAGAAAGACGGTCACCAGGCATCTCCGGAGACCACATGACATCAATCAGTTTCCTGAATGTTTATTTTAAGGCCAAACTGCTAACTTGCTTCGTCGTAGCTGTTCAGCAGAAGTTCTCGTAATTGGTCAGCAAATTATCACGGTGTCATCTACATAACGGATGGTGTTTATTGTCATCCCGTTGATCTTGTTTCCTTTATCAACTTCATCAAGGGCAATTCGAAAATGGATTTAGAGGATAATAATAATAATAATAATAATAATAATAATAATAATAATAATAATAATCCGTGCGCGTAGAGGTGCGCGGCTGTGAGCTTGCATCCGGGAGATCGTGGGTTCGAGCCCCACTGTCGGCAGCCCTGAAGATGGTTTTCCATGGTTTCCCATTTTCACACCAGGCAAATGCTGGGGCTGTACCTTAAGTAAGGCCACGGCCGCTTCCTTCCAACTCCTAGGCCTTTCCTGTCCCATCGTCGCCATAAGACCTATCTGTGTCGGTGCGACGTAAAGCAACTAACAACAACAACAACAACAACAATAATAATAATAATAATAATAATAATAATAATAATAATAATAATAATAATAATAATAATAATAATAATAATAAAGGACACTACAGAGTACACCAGAATATTTCCATTCCAGAGCTGAAACATCGTGTCTTCATTAAGCTGTTTGCAGAGCTGATATAAATTATACACCTCTCAATCTATCGTCATCGGAAATGCCTGGATCTACCCAGACTACAAAGGAGCTGTCTATGGCCGTCTGAAAGCAAACATTGTTTCACGGGAACTACCCCCACGAACTGGATCAGCCTCATATCGGCAAGCCTACGTCGCACGCTTGGCTGACTTGCTCTGATCTTTTTTCCAGAAACAGCAGGATTTGTTCTGGCCATCCAAGATCAAGTAATTGCTACATGAAGCTACCGTAGATTCATCATGAATAATCCAACAGTTATCACAGACAACTGCCACCGCTTTTTGCAAAAATACAGAGAGCATACAGCACGTCGTCTCTGGTTTCCCACACTTGGACAATACTGATTATAAACACTGACATGATCAGGTAGCTAAAATCATTCACCAGAAACTTTATGTACAATGTGTTTTTCTTCAGTCATCAATTGCATATTGGAAATATACACTTCCACCCGTTCTCGAAAAATTTTCATACGAGCTTTTATGGAACCGAGCTGTCACGCTCAGCAACAATAGGCCAGATATTCTAATCGATAAATCAAGAATATTCGCATGCCATATAGAATTGCTTATCCAGACACCTGCAATCTGCAAACAACAATAGCCACAGAGACATCAAAACACACAGAGTTGTGGCAAGTAGAATCAACTACTACAGTTCCAATAGCGATATCATGTACTGGAGTTATTCCGGAAAGCTTGCACAGCTCACTAGCAAAATTAAACCTGCATCACCACACGTACGTTGAACTGAGCACTTACCACATTGTGAGAAAGATTCTAGGCGACTTTTCCTCTGAGTTAGATCAAACAACATGAAGATCCAGGCCGCAGTTACGGTGATTCTGAAGGAGAGATTCCACAAAAGGTTAGATAAGAAAATATTTAGGGACATCATTTCTGTACATTTGGTGTACAGTATATATGTACGTTGTAATTATTTCTGTTGTAAATATTTTTAGATATTTGCATAGTTTCATAATCAAGTTAGTAAAGAACTCGATTGATGAAGTTGTACGCATAAACCGGCTTCGGTGGTGGGGTCATGTGAGGTAAATGGAGGAGGATAGTTTACCTAGGAGAATAATGGACTCGGTCATCCAGGGTAAGAGAAGCAGAAGGGGACGAAGACAACGATGGTTAGATTCGGTTTCTAATGATTTGAAGATAAACGAGCTCACAAAGCTAGTTACAAATAGAGAATTGTGGAAATGTTTAGCATACTAAACGCTGAAAGGCATAACAGCCCATAATGAAGATGTATTTACTGTATGTGCGTATTATTATTATTACTAATATTATTATTTAATTTACAACTTCCTCGTCGTACTTCTTCAAGCTAAACTCAGTGCTACCTAAATGAGTTTTGTTATGCTCCGTTAAACTTTAAAACGTTAATATTTCCTTGGCACTACAGCCTTAATGGCCCTTAGCCTACAAAGCGACCGCTACCCAGCCCAAAAGCCTGCAGATTACGAGGTGACGCATGGACAATGAGACAAATCCTCTCGAATGTTATTTTTGGCTTTCTAGGCCGCGGTCGCCGTTTCATCGTCAGACGGCTTCTACATGGTAATCACGTAGTCTGACTGGACCTCGAAGCTGGCCGGGAACCGAACATGGGACCATCTGGAGGGAATTAGACCAACGACACGTGGAATTCCCAAGATGTTACCCATCCAAATACCGACTACTCCCAATGATGCAGTTATCGAACAAGAACCGGTGTATTCGTCATGGTATGACCGTTGGTAATTAGAACCACCCATGGGAAGTGAGCTGACTTCGGTAGTTCACTCAATGGGCTCATGGTTAACATGACAAAGACTATTGTAGCTCATTTTCTTTGATATATGTGTATGTGTGTCCTGTCCTCAGCCCTAAGGCTGGATGGATCCTCAACAGCTCCGCCATCAGCTGTCATAGATGGCCTAGGCATCACTGATGTGGCGAACCAGGTAAATTCCAGTTGCTGTCCTCACCGAGCCAGAAGTTGCTATTACATATCAGTCTGCCACGCCCACTGAAATGCATGCACCAACCGACCCTATGAGCATCATTTTCACACCATTCATAGCAGGGACTAGCTGCATAAGGAATGTCATTATTAGTATCACTCATACCCCAATCACTTTCATATTGTCGAATCCAATGGTGAGACAGAAACAGAAAAAAGGCATCTTTGATATCTATAAAAGCACAAATATAAAATATTGTACAGGGTGTTTGCGGATTTATTTTTATCTCAGAGAGAGGCTCATCTAATCCACAGCAGACAAAAATATCTTGGTGAAAATACTTCCTACGGCTTGCAGCACAGAGTGCTATTCTTCATGAAAAGTGGTGATATTTTAAAGTTGATTCCTGATATTTTAAAATCCATAACTCCTACAATACGTCAAAATGAAATCCGGCGATTCTGCTGTCTGTATGCTATATAGATAGAGAGAAGAGAATGAAATTATTACTACGTTAAATCATTTCAAAAACAAAGAGACAACAGTATAGTATTACTGTCACAACAAAACATTATCCAATTCAATAGACACGAAAATAACTTACACAACTGCAACAGTAATACTGTAGTATGGAATAAGTTTATGATTTGTTAAGTTATTGCCGTCTACTTAGGCACTCTCTGGATACAAAAACAGAAAAATTGTATGCTGCGTGATACGTTGTGACAAATGGTTGCATTCCTTTACTCATTTTTTTCTTGCCAAAGAGCTCTCAGTAGATGATATGCTGCTCTTACAGTGATGGCAAACATGCATTCATTCCTCAGAAGATAATTTTAAGATAATTGCTTTCAGGACTTTAATTCTTCTTTCCATGCATACTACCATCTCCCTAAATATTAGACACATTTTTCAGAACACTCTGCATATGTATGTGTTCAGACAAGATATTCAGTGAATTTCTAAGGTTACATTACATGGCATTCTAATGTGGTCTTACACATTTGTCCGTTACTGTATGCAAGTTGTGTAGATGGTAATGCTAACCAAGGTATTCTAAGCATGAAGGAGCAGCAACAATAACAACTGCTACTAGTAAACCTGTGTAGGTCCTTCACGCCTGGACTGCAGCCCGGAGAATTGAGTAGCTGTTCGCCAGAGTTAAGTAATGCAGGTGACATGTTCGGTACACGCTAATTAACGAGATGATGACGTAACAATGTTCAGAACCGGTTCTGCTCTCCAGAAATTGAACACAATAGAACTGCATTTCACTAATTAGGCAACGGAACTTTATGAAACCTAACATAGCAAATAATTACGAACTATGAACGCAATGAAGGAAATTGTTCCGAACAGTTTCACCATGACAGATAGAACACAATCTTGTCTGACTCCTCTTTGGATGGCTATCTCATCTGTAGTTTCGAAACCAATGTAACAGGTAAACACATCTTTTTGTTGATCTAGACAGCTCTGAAATAAAATATTTAGTTCAAACAATGCTTCCCTTGTACCAAAATAATGTATGCTTCTAAACTGTATTTAATCAAGGTCTTTGTCACACTTAGTCCTGCCCATGTTATACGGAAAAGTACTTTAAAAGTGAGTATCCCATGATGCTTATTAGCCTACCAGATGATGTACCCGTGCATCCCTATGGAATTCTACATTGTATACAGAATTCTAGGTTAGGTAGTGTACACTTTGTAAGATCGTATTAAATTGCACAGCCCTTAACGTCACCCTAGAAACGCGCCGAGGAATACACCAAACGTCTATTCTTATGTGAAGATTGGGTTAGGGAATTTTCATTGTAATGGTAGGCCTCTTGCCTACCATCAGTCACAATCAAGTTGGGGAGTTTTTATTATAATGGACACTCTCCACCTGCCTTTTTACATCCTCAGAAAGACTGTCTAAGTGGCTTTCACAACTGAAATCAAATAGATCATTACAATGACGCCAGTAGGAATGTCGCGATTAAAAGCAATGTTATCATATGAAATACTCGATCAAATGAAAAAGAACATATTTTCTCACTTTTAACGAACAGTAAGTACTACGCTGCCGATCTAAAAGTCCAAAGTTCCAGAGCAATTTTTTCCTCCAAGCCAAGGAGAAACCCCTATTTCCTGCTAATGTGGAATAAACTGAATGTAGAATTTAATAAAAATGAAGAGGAAGAAGCTTTTTCTTAAGAAGCGGCTCTTTTCAGGGTTGAATTTTGAGTTATTTAGCGACCTGCAGTGAGATAATTTGGAATAGGCAGAAATTGTAATTCTAAATCAGATCATAAGAGAGCCTCTGGCATTATTCCGTTAAGTGCGCACCCTGATACTTCCAATCAGCGCGTCAGAGTAGAGATCAAATAGCTGGAATACTAAGATGAACCGGTGTGTTACGTACCAGCAGTATCAGAAAATGTACTAACCAGAGGAATGGCATGCTAAAGAAGAAAGTTATCCAACTCCCCAGCGAGTGGCAGTATAAGAGACAAAGAACATCACAAAAACAATAATCAATGTAATGTTATTGTTGATCAATTTCATGAGTTTTCGATATTGTAGGCCTTCACATTTAGTCTTCTTTCGACTCTGAAATATCACTCCTTTCATAATCGGTACGGTAAAAGTGAATAAAACATAAATGATCGGAAATGTATTATAAATAAAACTTTCGTTATGTAGTACTTTTCGATAGGACCAATAATATATAGGTATTTAAAAATTAAATTTTAGGCTCCTTCCCCTATACTACCATTTCATCAAGGGTGAATACAATATTGTTTATAGATTAGACTGTAGTTTCTTATTCCCAGACTCTATGTACCGATTTTCATTAAATTCTATTTACACATTTTCTCGTGGCTCGGCGTTGATATGGAGTTAGCAATAAAAATACAAATTCATAAATATCTCCGTCATCATAGCCGGTACGGTAAAAATTTATAAAACATAAATGATCGGAAATTTAATTCTATATAACTTTAGTTATGTAGTATTTATCGATAGGACCACTAATAACATAAATATTTGAGAATTACATTTTATGCCTTCCCTTAAACTACCATTTCACTGAGCGTGAATGAGATAATTTATAGCCTAGATTGTAGTGCATCATTCCCCGACTTTATATACCGATTTACATGAAATTCTTTCCTGCCGCTTTCTCGCGATGCGCGTACATACAGACATGTAGACAGACAGAAATTACGGAAGAGTGAAAAATGCATTTCCTTGTTACTGTAAACACGACCGGTACAGAAATACCATTCTTTTTAAATTCTGAGCAATGTACAGACAACACTCTTATTTGATGTATATATAGATGATCAGTACACTTACGTACCTTTGGTTTCTTTGGCAGCGTGATGAACCAGCCAGTGGGATGGGATGTCTCCGGTGTTATACTCTATATAACATGAACAACTTAGCCAAGAATTGGACACTGTCATCGTAAATCATCTTAAGAATTTGTACGGCGATGTTATCTGGATCTAGTGATTTCTTGCTTTTTGGAATTTTTACAGCATGTAGCACTTCTCATCCAAGAATATAAGGTCTTCACAGTTAGCTCGCTGGTTAGTTTCCTCACCTCACTGATCACAGAAAATTCCATCAGATAATTTTCCCAAGTATTTCAAACTTCTGTCCGCCTCTGTGGTGTAGTGGTTAGCGTGATTAGCTGCCACCCCCGGAGGACCGGGTTCGATTCCCGGCTCTGCCACGAAATTTGAAAAGTGGTACGAGGGCTGGAACGGGGTCCACTCAGCCTCGGGGGGTCAACTGAGTAGAGGTGGGTTCGATTCCCACCTCAGCCATCCTGGAAGTGGTTTTCCGTGGTTTCCCACTTCTCCTCCAGGCGAATGCCGGCATGGTACCTAACTTAAGGCCACGGCCGCTTCCTTCCCTCTTCCTTGCCTATCCCTTCCAATCTTCCCATCCCTCCACAAGGCCCCTGTTCAGCATAGCAGGTGAGGCCGCCTGGGCGAGGTACCGGTCATACTCCCCAGTTGTATCCCCCGACCAAGAGTCTGAAGCTCCAGGACACTGCCCCTGAGGCGGTAGAGGTGGAATCCCTCGCTAAGTCCGAGGGAAAAACCGAACCTGGAGGGTAAACAGATGATGATGATGATGATGATTTCAAACTTCTTTCTCATAAATAATAGGCCTGACCGGGGCATCAGCCAGTACTGAAAGGTTACCTTTAGTTTTCAACTGTATTGAACAACGTCATGGTTAGACTGTAAGGTTTCCATTTCCGCACTTTTTTTCATTCATCCAGTTCTCTTCAGCAGCATGTATTACTTTCTTCATGTTGCGCTGTAATTTTTTGTATTCCTTTGCATCATTCTTCACTAATCTTCCTTGTTTCATTAGTTTACGAATATCATCTGTCGTTCATTTCTCTTTCCTCATACGACACTTATTTTCATCATTATTTTGCAAAAGTACATTTGCCCGACTTTTAAACAGATTCCACAGTTTATTTGTTATTCCACAGGTATTGGTCTTGATTACTTTCACTAAATCATCAATTGCATTATTATTCTAACCATTTCCTTGACAAGATTATCAAGCTTGACAGCTAGATAAAGAATTCTGATATTTCGAGTCCCCATTCACTAATTTAATCCGGGGAATTGTTCGCACCATTCGCCTTGTAAGAGCCGCCCGGGATTAGGGTTAGTATCTTCTTGATTCCTCGCCATAGTAACTTCCTGGGAATTTATACAAGTTTGGTTTCCCGTTATTGTCACTGGTGTAGACCCAGCCGTTCCTAACATGGGAAACAGATGCTGTTCGTAGCTACCCCTGACATAAAGTACAGACGCTACCCGATGAATGAGGGATCTATGCCCGAAGACGTAGGGGTCCCACAGGTTGCCGCCCAACACTCGACGGTAAGTCACTTGCTGTGCGGGCTACTCCATAATGTAGCAGGATAACCTGGCCAAACAAGAACAAACATTTTATGATCAGTCAAGTTTTAGGATATTTTCGGGGTGACTTACAGGAGTAGAACTGGAGGACAGAAGAGCAACCATATGGAAATGGAAGAAGTGCGAACGATAAGACAAGAGTCAATCAAATCAATTTATCACCACTGATCGCCATTTACGGCTGTCACTCAGGTGGCAAATTCCCTAGCGTTTTCTTAAATGGTTTCAAGGAAGTTGGAAATTTATATAACACCTCAATTGGGGAATTATTACAATCCTTTTTTTCTCTTCCTATAAATGAATATTTTCCCCAATTTGTCCACTTGAATTCTAACTTTATCTTCATATGATGACCTTTCTTAGTTTAAAAACTCCTTTCAAGCTTATTCATCTACTAATACAATTCCACGTCAAGTATCCACTGACCGCCCAGAACATAGCTTTCAGTGGAGCAGCTCATCTCCTTACTCTCAGGTCTTCCCAACCCAAGGTTTACAATATTTTCCTAACTACTCTTTTGTCGTAAATCATCCGTAACAAACTGTGCTGTTTTCCTTTGGGTATTTTCCAGTTGTCGGTCAAGAAATCCTAGTGAGGGTCCCATACACTGGAACCATCCTCTAATCAGCCCTCAACAATTGCAAAAAATAGTTTTTATCTAAAAAAGAATCATTAACCAACCCGTAAGAAGTTGAGCAAAATCACGGTTCCCTATTTGAAGTGCAGCCTTGATACAGTCGGAAATGAAGTAATCACCAAGTTCAACGTTCTGGATTTCTTGTGCCTGCCTCAAGATAACACCCAGTGGCTTTTTATAGCAATGGCAATGACGTTTCCTGAGCACTTATGTAAGCTGACCAATGTGTTTTAAGGAGTGGCGTATGTAGCAGTAACAACAACATTTTATAAATGAAGATTCAGCTTTGTTGACAGGATTTAAAGGAATCACAGACTTCCCTGGACAACACTAAGCAATGAGATATCATGTAGACTTCAACCCTGGTGTAAGCATAGACAAGTAGTATTTTTCATCAAGACAGCGCCATGTCACTTGCCACAAGACCAAACACACCAAATTCAGCTAGGCAAGGCGCGAGAAATAAGCCTGAAAATATTTTTTTAATTTTTAATTAGTATTATTCAATATACAACTTGATAACTGAACAAAAATAATGAAACAAATTGGCCTAATAAACAACTGACCAATAAAATACATTTTGGTTTATGCGGAATGTTAACAACATATTTTTTCGACTCCACCACCATCCCCATCCCCGCCGTTTCTCGTGTTCTGGCGAGTGACAAATAACTACAATTTTCGAGGGCTGCTCTAATTGGGGTCTTATCAGCAAAACCACCAAATATATCCGGAAATAATTAGGTAACCTACAGTACAACCGTGTCAGAGTGGTAATTAAAGTAGCTTCACTGTTGTGAACTCCAAATTGCCAGCGTAATTGTCCAAAATATGTTTTTCAAATAAAGCCATGATAATTAAAACTGACGCATATGGAATATTCCATATTTCCATTTATGAGTTTATGCTTTGGATTTGCATCAGTGGACATTCATTCTTCTCTCGTTTCGGCCAACCAAGGCTCACGTCATTTCAACTGTTCTCGTTTTTTTCCGTGTCCTTTAACTTTTGCTTAGTGCTCCTGTATAGGTGTTCTGTATCATCCTTTTCTGCTCATCATTACAAGTCTTTCCTGTCTTTTTTTCGTTTTTTTTTTTTTTTTTTTTTTTTTTGAAACTCTGGAGTGATTAAAGTTTCTCTTTAATGGGGTTCCACTCCCGAATATCTTCCATGTCCTTTTTCAATTATATTGTATGTATTATTGTTACTATTATGATCATCATCACCCATTTGTTCATAATATTGGGTGAGCGTAGGTGTCTATGATGACCCTCGTGAAGCTCACCGCGAAGATCGAATAAGTATCGAGCAGTATGTGAACAAATCCCCTTCACCTGGAAGGATGTTGTCTTCTTGGAAGATCCAGGAAACGGTGGCTTGACCGTCCAAGAGAGGGCGTGATATCCATCAACGTATCCCCTAACAATGGTTTCGATCGGAACAAATAGTGATCAGCATGCAGAAAAACGGACCTTGTGACATGGGAAAAACACTAATATGATGGTTCGAAAGAGAATGGGTGCTAAAAATGTAACCACACTATTAGATCTTAATAACGCGTATTTGAGCAATTAATTTTTTTTTCGAAAATAGAACTCGTTTTGAACTTTGAATTATGTATCAAAATAGGGGCTTTCTAGGCGAGGTGGTAAAGGAGTACTCAGGGAAAGCGGGTTCGGTTTCCCGTCAGAAAGTCAGAATAGTTCTAAACGAGATTTCCACTTCCGCAGAGGCACATGGACCTAAGATTCACTGAGCCCGCAGAATAAGTGAGTACCAAATTAATTGCTAAGGGGCAAAGGTGCTCGGGCACAGAGCTAACCACTCTAACCTACTACGGTAAGTACAGAGACGACGATCGAGATGATGATGATGATGATGATGATGATGATGATGATGATGATGATGATGATGATGATGATGATGGTCGTGCACAAATATTCTGAAGTGCTGAAAATTATCTTTTTTAATTTTACAATTTGTTTTACGCCGCATCGACGCAGATAGATCTTATAGAGACGATGGGATAGGAAAGGCCTAGGAGTAATACTTGGACAATTCACTGAGACAGTTCTGCAGCCTATATTCTACTTAATCCTGACAGAGTTCCAACACCAAGATCGTACCTTATATAAGGCCACGGCCGCTTCCTTCCCATTCTTAGCATTTTCCTATTCCATCATTACCATAAGACCTGTCTGTGTCGGTGCAACGTAAAGCGAAGTGTAACAAACAAGAGCAAAACACACCGAGCTCGATAGCTGCAGTCGCTTAAGTGCGGCCAGTATCCAGTATTCGGGAGATAGTAGGTTCGAACCCCACTGTCGGCAGCCCTGAAGATTGTTTTTCGTGGTTTCCCATTTTCACACCAGGCAAATCCTGGGGCTGTACCTTAACTAAGGCCATGGTCGCTTCCTTCCCACTCCTAGCCCTTCCCTGTCCCATCGTCGCCATAAGACCACACACAAGTTGCTTTACGTCGCTCCGACACAGACAGGTCTTATGGCGACGATGGGATAGGAAAGGCCTAGGAGTTGGAAGGAAGCGGCCGTGGCCTTAATTAAGGTACAGCCCCAGCATTTGCCTGGTGTGAAAATGAGAAACCACGGAAAACCATCTTCAGGGCTGCCGATAGTGGATTTCGAACCTACTATCTCCCGGATGCAAGCTCACAGCCGCGCACCTCTACGCGCACGGCCAACTCGCCCGGTGCCATAAGACCTGTCTGTGTCGGTGCGACGTAAAGCAATTAGCAAAAAAAAAAAAAAGTAAGAAACAGATCAAGCTGAACTCCAAGTTATTTGACAGCAGGGGTGAATTCATTAAGTCTGTGATTTTCAGCGCGATTACGTAGAAGGAAAAGTGTGACATGTGTTTTGCCACTATTTGGCTCACGGTAATTGCGGTAATTGTCCCTGTAATACTTGGAAAATTCACTGAGGCAGTTCTGCAGCCTATATTCTACTTCTCAAAACGATCCTGACAGAGTTCCAACACCAAGATCGTAAGCAAACGGGAAGCACCCCACGATTTTCTTTGCCTTGAAATGCTTGAAATCTTCTATTAAACAACAAGCGTGGAATAATTCTTGTAATTTTGAAGCCTTCTGTCAATTTGAACAGCCAGTGATTGAGAAGTCCGTGGTTAATTGTGTCATAAGCAGCAATCAGGCTGATGAAAACAGCGCCAGTTATAAGGCCCGTCTGAAATGCGTCCTCAAGTTGACAGAGAAAGGTTCAGCAATTTTTCTGTCCAGAGTCGTCCTGGCCTTAAACCTACCTATTGATTAATTAAATTACTGTCTACAGAAGAAGTCATTCTGTTAAATATAAGGCGTTCAAATATTTTAAGAAGGAGACTCAGGAGAGAGACAAGCCTGAAGTTATTAGAATCGTTTGGTGTTTTACCTACTTTCAAATGTACCAGCATTTTTGTTTTCAGTCAGTTCTGGGTCTTATCTCAGCCTGAATTCGCCGACTGAAGATACTGATGAGTATTGCCAAAGTCTTATCCCTGAAGTTTTCATTTAGTACCGTGGGTACAGAGAGTGATCGCCTTCCACTCCTCAAAGGGCTCATATTTGAGATTGCTTTCTTTGCTATATGTAACAGAATTAAATATATTTTATTTTCACTTAACTTGCTTGCTGTTGTTAAGGCTATGATGCGCTCTCATTCACTTAACCAAGATTAACAAATAATACGGTACTACAATAAGTGTAAAATAACCAAACAATATTCCATAAAATAATTACAGCTGTATTATAAATTTGATACTACTACTACTACTACTACTACTACTACTAATAATAATAATAACATACATACATACATTATCATTATAGACTGTTATGCCTTTCAGCGTTCAGTCTGCAAGCCTCTGAGAATTTACTAAACGTCGCCACAATCCTCGATTTGCAACTAGTGTTGTGGCCTCATTTAGTTCTATACCTCTTATCTTTAAATCGTTAGAAACCGAGTCTAACCATCGTCGTCTTGGTCTACCTCTACTTCTCTTACCCTCCATAACAGAGTCCATTATTCTCCTAGGTAACCTATCCTCCTCCATTCGCCTCACATGACCCCACCACCGAAGCCGGTTTATGCGTACAGCTTCATCCATCGAGTTCATTCCTAAATTAGCCTTTATCTCCTCATTCCGAGTACCCTCCTGCCATTGTTCCCACCTGTTTGTACCAGCAATCATTCTTGCTACTTTCATGTCTGTTACTTCTAACTTATGAATAAGATATCCTGAGTCCACCCAGCTTTCGCTCTCGTAAAGCAAAGTTGGTCTGAAAACAGACCGATGTAAAGATAGTTTCGTCTGGGAGCTGACTTCCTTCTTACAGAATACAGTCGATCGCAGCTGCGAGCTCACTGCATTAGCTTTACGACACCTTGATTCACTTACTATATTACCATCCTGGGAGAACACACAACCTAAATACTTGAAATTATCGACCTGTTCTAGCTTTGTATCACCAATCTGACATTCAATTCTGTTGAATTTCTTACCTACTAAAATCAATTTAGTCTTCGAGAGGCTACTTTTCATACCATACTCATTGCACCTACTTTCAAGTTCCACGATATTAGACTGTAGGCTTTCGGCACAATTTGCCATTAAGACCAAGTCGTCAGCATAGGCCAGACTGCTTACTACATTTCCACCTAATTGAATCCCTCCCTGCCATTTTATACTTTTCAGCAGATGATCCATGTAAACTACAAACAGCAAAGGTGAAAGATTACAGCCTTGTCTAACCCCTGTAAGTACCCTGAACGAAGAACTCATTCTGCCATCAATTCTCACTGAAGCCCAATTGTCATCATAAATGCCTTTGATTGCTTTTAATAATCTGCCTTTAATTCCATAGTCCCCCAGTATGGCGAACATCTTTTTCCTCGGTACCCTGTCATATGCTTTCTCTAGATCTACGAAACATAAATACAACTGCCTATTCCTCTCGTAGCATTTTTCAATTACCTGGCGCATACTGAAAATCTGATCCTGACAGCCTCTCTGTGATCTGAAACCACACTGATTTTCATCCAACTTCCTTTCAACGACTGATCGCACCCTCCCTTCCAAGATGCCAGTGAATACTTTGCCTGGTATACTAATCAGTGATATACCTCGATAGTTGTTGCAATCCTTCCTGTTCTCTTGCTTATAGATAGGTGCAATTACTGCTTTTGCCCAGTCTGAAGGTACCTTACCAACACTCCACGCTAATTTTACTACTCTATGAAGCCATTTCATCCCTGCCTTCCCACTATACTTCACCATTTCAGGTCTAATTTCATCTATTCCTGCTGCCTTATGACAATGGAGTTTATTTACCATCCTTTCCACTTCCTCAAGCATAATTTCACCAACATCATTTTCCTCCTCCCCATGAGCTTCGCTGTTCACAACACTACCAGGATATTTCCTTTTACATTGAGAAGATGTTCAAAATATTCCCTCCACCTCTCCAGTGATTCCCTGGGATCTATTATGAGTTCACCTGAATTACTCCAAACACTGTTCATTTCCTTTTTCCCTCCCTTCCTAAGATTCTTTATTACTGTCCAGAAAGGTTTCCCTGCTGCTTGACCTAGCCTTTCCAGGTTGTTACCAAAATCTTCCCATGACCATAATAATAATAATAATAATAATAATAATAATAATAATAATAATAATAATAATAATAATAATATATGTCGAGTATCCAGCCTGAAGGTTGGTTTGGTCCTCAACAGCTCCACCAACAGCTGTCATAGATGGGCTAGGCGCCACCGAAAAGGTATACCAGGGAAATGAGGAGTGAGGAAGTTTCCCGTTGCTTTCCTCACCGAACCCCTACATCAATACATTTGACAGAGAAGAAGCATACCTTTAATATTTTAAGGTCACTATACTTCCGAGTACTAGCTTCAGGAGAGTAAAGTGAACTCCATATACTGTTTTCACACCTCCGTTCTATAGAAGCAGACAAACGAATTATTCCTCATTTTTAACTAATTAGCTCCAGATTATTTGTGGGAAGGTGGCTGCAAGTCTCCTGAATTTTCCTACAAATCTAGAGGGTGCATGCGTTTTTTCCCGATATTTTAAGAGTAACAGTATGTCCTTGTCATTGTACTGGCTTTCGGTTCAAAGGGCTCCGGGTTCGATTCACGGCCGGGTGGGGGATTTAAACTTAGTACGGTTAACTCCTCTGGTATCGGGACTGAAGGGTTTTTTGTTTTAATACACTTCCCTTTATCTATATACAACTCACCACAAACCACCACAGGAACACCACATAGGGCTGGAGGGCATCTGGCTGTAAAACAAGGCCAAATTAGCATCACGTGCCGACTACAATACATTGGGATACAGAACTACAGTATATTCAACCAATTTAACGTGGGCTTTACTAAAGGCCTGACGTAAGTGACTTGTCACTAACAACCTACAGAAGTTAGGCACTCCACATACGATAGATTCATTAAAATATACTGTACCCCGGTTTTACAATTTGTTAATGAGTATAAGTGAAATATAGTTATATTTACACCATTTACAAGAAATACCAACATGAACCGAGGGTCATTAATTTGAACGCCAAAGAATATGAAATCACTCACCTACATGTCATGAAAAAGAAATCGTGCACACACTGTACATCCTTACCTTCAGTACTGTCATAGCCTCCTCCTCTCACTCCTTCATAAGTCTTTATGCACTGTACGGAGATGGTTTTGTTTTCAGTTAACGATATTCAGGAATTAGAAAAAATAATGTTAAAGATGGCAAACGTGTAAAAGAAATTATTTATTTGACCTAATTTAATTTAATTTAATTTAATTTAACCTTGTAACCTGTTGTTATGGATTACAATAAGTTGTTCCAAAGTATTCTTTATTTTCTACCACAACAAAAAACTTGATTTTGTGAACAGTTCTACGTTTAAAAAGTAGGCCTTTTATGGACACTGTAGGAGAAAGTTATTTTATTCTATACTACAAATAAATTTACTTCTTTACGGACTCAAAATGTAATAAAAGTTGATTAATTATGTGGAACAAAAGTAAAAGAATAAAAATACAAAATATGTTGGTAAGAACCCATTTTAATGAAATTTTATCAGTACATCATTTAGAAAATTCTTTGCCACGTTGAAGAACAGTTTACAAATCTTTGTATCATTTAAAGATGATCTAACCTTAGTGTAATTCATATTTATTTCATCTAAATTCTTTTGAAAATCTACGAGTATGTTAATACTGCTACAAAATATCAAGATACAGTGAATGTAAAACTTAGTAATCAGATGATGTAGGAAGAACCAAACAAGGAGATGCGCAGTAACCCAAGGCCACAGCGGAAAGATTGCAGAAGGTGAGTTGAAATAGGAAGTGGAGTATTGATGGAACTCCCATTGAAAGAATACTATGACAGAAAACTTAAGCAGACTTGGATTATCTGGTCCAACAGCTCGCCTCGCCGCGACCAGCATAAGTGATCCCTGAAGGTTGGAAGAGAGCAATTTTATGCCCTATCATAAAAAATGGTGAGGCCATGCAGATATCAAACTACCGAGTAATCCCACTGATTGGAATTGGTTACAATATCTTAAGCATCTTGACGTTAACCAGCATGAAACCATTGCCGGAAAGAATCCTGGGATCATGTCCAAGTGGCTTCATGTCAGGACTCTCAGATACGGATCATATCTTCACCTTGAGACAACAGACTGAGAAATTGGACGGGAATTCCAACTCATACTCATTAAAATCCGGAAAGCCAATGATAGTATTCACCGATTCACGCTGTGGGAGACAATGGAAGAGCTGGACATCCCTCCGAAATATATTCGACTAAGCAGCCCGCTATTCGTAATCAAGTTTTCAAGTGCGGTTCGGAAATCAAATATCGGCACTCTTCAATATTCGGTATGAATTGAGACAAGTGATCCATTGCCACCAATGCTGTTTAACTTAGCCCAGTAGAAGATAAACAATGATACCCGTCGCACCAAAGAGATGAAAACGTTGCGAACAGTCAGAATTTTGGCCTTTGCAGACGACGTTTTGATCATAGGCAACACGCTAGAGCAATTGTACACGGATACCTCTCGATTCCCACACAATGCGGCCTACACAAGTTTATTTAGTGGTGAACGATGAGAAAGCGAAGTATATGGTTGTATCACGTCGTTAGACCCTTCTTCTTTCATTTCGTGTTAATGGACATGATTTTCAACGATTCTAAGAATTCAAATACGTCGGTTAATTACTTTCGAGCAGAAGTGAAGCAGAGAAGAGGTGCGACAGTGAATAACGAAAGCCTTTGAAACCTATTCATTTCACGTATAATATCACAGAGAAGTAAGATCCACCTATACATAAAATTAGAATGGCCGATATTAGCGTACGGTTGTGAAGCGTGGGCGACTCCACCAACCACTGAGGATAGGATTTGCGCCTTTCAGAGGAAGATCTTCGGAAGATTTATGTCCCAGTTTAAATTACCCTAGGAGGAAAATACGAACGAAGATGAAAGAGGTCCTATGCCAACGGTTTTGAAAGCCACATATCGATAGGATGATAGGAAGGAGGAGGCTGAAGTGGTTCGGACATGTGGTTAGAGCAGACGGATCCCTCCTAAATCGAAGAGTTCAAAAACATACGTATACGTCGGTTAATTCGGTAGATCTTGCTTAACTACTGTTGTTTTTAGTTTCATCCATGTGGTGAAACATAATTGTAGAGTCCTTATTTGCACAATTATTCTTACAGACAAATTGTATTTCTATCACCTATTTAATACAATTGATACAGTCTCCACACGTTAAAAATGGACACATTTTCAATATAAAAATTCAGTCTCTATTTTCTTGTGAATTCACTGTAAAGACATCCAAGTGCCTTTAGATTTATTTCTTGAATAGAGTACCGTATACCTCAATTGGAATACTTGCAATAAGTTCCTATTAACACTAACACTTGTATAGTACGGTACTTGTACTTCCAACTACGCTGCCCTGGAGGATGATCGTCGGGGAAGCTTCTCTTCTTCCGAGAGTTGGTATTGTCTTCGCTTTGACTCGCCAGGAGATAGCAGAATTTCTTTGACTAGCGCGGTGCGTTGTGAGGGTGGTAGTCCACTGAGGATATGGCTTAAGATGTACACCTCACGATCTAGTATATTCTCTTCCTTGCGCTCCTCTGATTCTCTCTTTCTATCCATATGAGGTTCCCTGCCCGTAGTTTTGTGATTCTTTGTTCTGTCATGAGTATTTGATTTTGTTCTTAAACTTAAAATACCCTGTTCTAACTGTACATTTTCTGTAGATTTAGGTGAGAGTTCCTGGTTACTTTCAGTAGATGATACAGATTCACCAGAAACCCCGGAGTGTAGTTTTCGATGACGATTCCTGTACGATTTTCCTGATTTCACCCCAAGTATATTAGAGGAAGAATTATCGTCTGGTAAAGACCTGCGATTTTCTGATTTCACTGGATAGTTTGGTGTGCCGTCTCTCTCATCAGTCACCTCAGTAGTCGATGTTCGACTTCTGTCTTTGGTCTTACCAGCACCCTCACTGAAAGAACGAGTTCTTGAAATTCTCCCCTGAACTGGTGCGAGTTTCGTAATTTCTGATCCAGTTTCCAGTTCACTGATGATCTTTTCTTCCTCTGGTATGTCTGATACCAGTGACGGGTTCCCTACATCTGTATTTTCAGAGTCGTTACCAGAACTTGCTCCATCCATGACTGCTTCCGACTGTCTCTGTGAAGGCACATATTTTCGCCTTTCACTTCGCAGATCCTTAAGGGAAAATCTTTCGTTTAGCCTTGTATCCTGGGGTGTATAAGCATTGCCTTCTTTAGACGTTCGTCTTTTATTATCTCTTCTCTCCGGCAGGTCTTTGTAGCTTCCCTGCCCACCAATTCTGTGGGCTGGAAGGGGAAATGGGTAATATGGTGTCTCTGTAACCTCACTCCCATCTTCACCATAATTGTCATTATACATTTGTGGGCGACGTATCCTTGCTATCCTAGCAGTAGTCATTTGATTGTTGGTATCATTCGACTGAGATTTACCTTTAACGCGATTTATTATTTCTTTTGACTGTTGTATTCCCTCATTCCTGTTCTGTTTTCCTCTCAGTAATGTTTCGGGCAGTTTGGTATCTTTTACATTATCACTTGGTAGTATCGAGTGGGTTCTCTTGCTCTCTTTAATTATCTTATCCTGTTGCTCGTGCGCTGCTTCTAAACGGGAATTATGAATTCTTCCTCCTCCATTTTCCTCATTTATCTGGTATTTTCTTTCGTGAAGATTTAGAGAATTTGTCCCTCTTCCTCGTTCTTTGTTATTGATATTTCCTTCTTCTTGAAGATTAGTGCGGAATGTCTTGTATTTGGAGACTTCAAAAGGTACACTTTCAGATTTTGCGGAATTATCGGTAACTGATTCTAAAGTCTTGCTCTCAATATTACCTTCCCTTAAGTTCGAACGACCTCTATTCAGTCTTCCCGTGAAGGCTGTCCACTCCGAAGTGCCATATGACTGAAGTTTTGATTGCTTATTACCATTTGTATGTTTACTACCTTCAGTTCCAAACTCGTCAGCAGACCAATGACCTTCCCCACTCTTAGGATCCACATAATAAGTAATAGCTTTGCCATTGCTTCCTATAGGTTTATGTTGGTCCTCCACAGCTCGTTCCTCAGCTGTTGAAATGTCAGTAGGCCTTGGAATATAGAACCCTTTGATGCCACTTTTCGTCACTCCTCTCATAGAATTTCTGTAAGTATCCTGTATTTGTGGATTACTATTCTCCTTCCTTTCAATAAAGCTAGCCGTATTATCAGTCGGTGATGAAGTGCTAGCTTCAGTGGACGTATAATAATCCTCACGTTTCTCGTACATATCGCCCTTGTAAGTTTCTCTATAGTCGGACTCAGTAGGTTCTTGACGCTGATACCCTAAGCGATTACCCTCGTATGCCACATATCTTGGGTTATACTGCAGTGATTCATATGGTTCATAGATATCTGTATCATATTCCGTCTCTCTCTTGTTCGGTTCCTCTTCTGCTTCCTCATCATCTTCCTGCTCCATGTCTTCAATGAAGTCATCATCTGGAATAAATGTGCGCGTGAATATTTCCTCCTTGGTCACCCTCCGGTGCTCCACAGCTTTCAGACGTTTGGGTGCGACTGTCGTTGATGAAGTATTAGACTGGTTTTTCGAGCCGTCTTGAACAGCGTTATAGTTCCCTGTCCTTTCTCGACCCTTCCTATTTACCCGCCGTAGTTTAGACAACTCCACGGTTTCTTGAGAAGGCTTAGACGTACTTTCATCTGAGACACCCTCCTTGTTTTGACTACGAGAAACCTTCCTCAGAGCTTTCACAGACTGAGTTGTAGTCTCATCCCTTTGTCTCCATCTGGAATTAGTTCTGCTTTTAATAGCTGGTATTCTGGAGAAAGTATCACTTGGCTTGTGTTTCGATGTTCTAACTTCAACAGCCTTTGTAGTCTCTTCTGTGACTGGTGAGTTCGAAGGTTCTTGTCTGATATTTGTGAGTGACGTACCTCTGCCATTTGGTCTCCTAACATTTGAAGACTCGGATTTAACATCTGAACTTGTTACAGTTCTACTAACAGGGCGCCTCCTCTTATTTCCTTTGCTCTCTGGTGTTCTCACTGTACTTGTCACCAGTTCAGGGACAACTCTCACATTTTTGATAGGAATACGACGTAATGTACTTGGTTTTGTTGAAGATAGAGTGTTGCTTACTTCGGAAATATCAGTCGTTTTGGTGGTAATGGCACTTGGCGTTGTTGTGGGAACGGTTGGAGTATATGGCACGGATGAAAAAGTCGTGGCAATATTGTGTTCCTCTTCTTGGGTATTATTCGTACTTTCAGTTCTATACCTGCTACTAAACGACGGATTATGCCGACTAATGAACGCCCCTAATACTCTGTTTACTTGTTCAGGACTAAGCCATCTCACAACACCTTTCAACTTTTCGACCATTTTCTGGTTGTTGATATTTTTCAAGGCAATACTTTCCCCCTCCAGTCTTTTCAGGTCTTCTTCGTCCGAGAACGGACGAGGATCACTTGTGTTTACGGCTTCAGCACCTCCATATCCGTTACCATAGTCATAGTACACGTCAGGTGTTGTATCCTCGGGGTAGTCGTTATTCAGGAATAAGTAGTCATAATCAGAAGTGGACTGGCGTTCCTCGTTCTGTTTCGGGGATTCTGTCATAAGGTGTTCAGTATCACGTACTCTAGAAAATCTGTGGGTAGGCTTTATAGTTTCTACAACTGCTGTAGACGCTTTCTCACTTGTATTCTTTTTCAGTCCTGACGACGACACTTTGTTTCCCCTACTGCTCCTCTCCTCAGATACGTATCGCGGTTCACCCCGCCTACTGTCAAAACTCCTTGCACTTGCCTCTGGCTCTGTATTTCTCGTCGGCAACTTGCCATTGTTATTCTTTCGTTGTTCATAACGCATGTTACTAGCTACATCTGTGGAATCTGCGTACTCTTTTGAAAACTCCCCCCGTACGTCCTCCCCTTTCTTTCTATTGATGATCCTTCTGCGTTGTTCTCTTGCAAGCATCGCTTGATTCTTCAAAGTTGAATCCGTATCGGTGTCGTCGTATACTTTTCTGGTGCTCATCCTCGTTGTCTTGTGACCACTTCTACGATCGTGTCCGCGAGCAATTGCCAGTAGACCTTCGTCATCAGGATCAGTCACAGTTTGCTCGTACAGGACTGTACGTCGACTCTCCTCTATCATCTGACTTGACTGTGATTCCTGGTCTGTCATTGTGTTCCCGATCGGGTTTCCTTCCCGATCTACTACGACCTGAGATATAGCAGTACCTGCTTGGGCAAGAGTATTCCTTGTTTCTGCCTCTATTGCCATATTATCATTCAACACTTCGCCAGGTATATATCGGACTGTACCATGTCCGTACGCCATACTTGCTGCTACAGGCTGATCGTGCAGAATAGAGGACGGAGGAGGAGGTGGATGCATGCCTTCTATATTCCGAAATTCATCGAATTGTCCTCTATACTTTTGACGAGGACCACCAGTAGGAGATGAAGGTATTACTATGCGAGTCCCACTGGACATTGATGGTCTGACAAGTAATACTTGAAGAGGTCGTCTTCTTCCCCTCTGACGTACTTGACTGAGTTGGGGAGAATTACTTTCAAAAGGCCGAGGAGAATATTTCGAGATATGCCTATTGCCTTTACGTGGAGGTCTGCGTGGTGATTGAGCATTTGAATTTCGGGTAGTTTGTGGTTTATTTTTCTGGGGACGTACTTTCCTATTTGTTGGTCTAGGTGGGCTGGGAAGTAAATTCAGTGACTCTTCATTACTCTGAGAAGCTTGTATCTCTATAGAGTTTTCATGAACGGGGTTTTTTTGTGGAAGAGTGTTGCCTAAATTCTGTAGGCTGCGTATGTGACCTATTATATCAGCATAAAACCCCAATTGATCTTCCAGATCTATGTTATCGGCTTTAGCAGAACTTGCTGGAATTAGATTACCAATTACCTTTTCCTTGAAAAATGGATTATCCAAAGGTTCGAGCCCAAAGTATTTAACACGAAGGCAGTCTATCTTGTCTCCTAATCCCTTCAGACGAGGAAGTTTGGGTCGAGGCTTCTCATTCCACACTCCTGGTCCTTTCCTTTTTGGGACCACATCCAGTTGTGGCGACACTTCAGGGCAGTATACACTCTCTCGCGATTCGTAAAACTCCATTCCGCCCTCTGTCTTACGTGGAATATCTCTAGGATTCAGAGCATATCGGAGGGGTGAGTAAGGGGACAAGGTATCAGATGGTGGTTTCATATAATAAGGAAATTTATCGATATTAAAGGGAATCACTGGTTTCCTTCCTGAGGCAGCAATTCGTACAGCTTCGCTCCATTCTGCGGAGTTCTTAAGAACTTCTTCATCCTTCTCGTTTTCGATCCGCTGTGCTTCATCTTCAACTCTCAGATCTTCTTCTGTGGATGAGAGATATTTCCTCTTCTTCCGTCCTCTCTCCCCAATATTTTGACTATTGTCCACGCTTCTCTTTCGTCGTATATCTAGGGAGCTATCCGGTACAGAAGGTTTACTTTCGTTAATTATCGCTTCACTCTTATTTTCGGACAAAAATATTTTCTTTATAATTTCCACACTTGGTACATTATCTGAAGCCGCATCCGCTAAATCCCAAGGGAGGTCTCGCATGTTGCTTCTTCTTCTACCAGGAATAACTGGGGTGGTTGGGCTAACTTCAGAAGATGTCTTCGGCCGCGAAGGAGAGTACTGAGCAATTGTTAAACTTTCAATGTATTTTGTTTGGTTTGGAACCCATTCGTCAGTATTATAGGCTAATGAACTGTTTTGTGTGAGTTTAATTCTATCTTCTTTACTTAATTGCTTGTGATATTTGGCTGAGCTTCCTGAACTGTCATTGTGTTCCACACCGGGTTTCTTCTGTTTGTCTTCAGAGACCTCAGCTGTCATCTCCTGTGGTTCATTTTCTATAGTTTCATCAGCAATTGAAGTTGTATTTTCTTCTTTGTCCACTTGTGTCTTATTATTCGCATCCGATTTCAAAACGGTTAATAATTGTTCATTCGAACTTTCTAAGGTTAGTATTTCGGACTTATCTTCACTTCTCAGGCCAACTGTGCTATCTTCTACTGACTGACTTTTTGATAGCTTTGAACTACCGCTATCGGAATACTTTGCAGATATTTTCCCAGAAGTGAGTACACCATAGGCAGGAGTTACAAATTTCACTTTAGGTCTTTGTGCTTCCACTAATTTCTCTATTGGTTCCCAGAAACCCTGTGGGCCCCAGAAGCCTTGAGGTGCGAACTGTTCAGCGAGATTCGTTGACGCACCGCTACTCAGTAGTTCGTCACGTGTTTCCGCACTTGGAACCTGTGCTGTGGAACTAGGAATGGGTACCAGCGGAAATGTTGTCGTATCAGGCTGCTTTGACAGCTCTGAAATTTGTGTTGATTTTACTGTTGTGGTAGAAGTAATGAGTGTTTCAGAGGTAGTGGCCACAGTAGGAAATATCTGTTGCTGTGGCAAGCCTTTTAGACTGAGTAGGGCGTTCCCTAAAAGTGAAGATTGGTCTATCTGAGATAAGATTGGCAGTTTCGATCGATCGATTGGAACTAGTATTATATGAGGTGCGGGCTGGTTTAACGCAGCTGAGATCTGAGTCGCTGGGTTAATAATCTGCACTTCTTGAAGATTAATCATAGAAGCAGATTGTCGTGGGACACTGAAATTAATCTGAGGATTCTCTTCAGGAACTGATTGGCGTGAGGTGCTGGCATTAATCTGAGGATTATCTTCAGGAACTGATTGTCGTGAGGCGCTGACATTAATCTGAGGATTCTCTTCAGGAACTGATTGTCGTGAGGCGCTGACATTAATCTGAGGATTCTCTTCAGGAACTGATTGTCGTGAGGCGCTGACATTAATCTTAGGATTAATTTCAGGAACAGACTGTCGTGAGGCGCTGACATTAATCTGAGGTTTCTCTTCAGGAAATAATTGTCGTGGAGCAGTGAGATTAATCTCAGACTTCTCATCAAGATCAGATTGTCGAGGAACACTGGTAATGGGAGGAAACGAAGTAGCTGTAGGTGATGGTCTATTATGGATAGTGGAACTAGATACAGGCCTCCAGAAAATCGCAGGTAATTTTTGCAATAACATCATGTGGGAAAATATATCAGTTCCTTTGAAAAGACTGTTTAGACCGCTAGTTCCTTTGTTCGAATTGTTAAGAGTTTGTTGAAACTGGGTTGGAGTAATCTGCTGTTGAGAAGAACTATGATATTCTGATGTAGATAAACCCGGCCGAAACATCTGTCCTGTTTCAGTCCCTACGGTAGGCAGTGTATATGGATTATTTGTAATCGATGTATCCTGAGCACTTTT
The DNA here is from genome assembly GCF_040414725.1 of Anabrus simplex. Lineage (NCBI taxonomy): Eukaryota > Metazoa > Arthropoda > Insecta > Orthoptera > Tettigoniidae > Anabrus > Anabrus simplex. The sequence continues at coordinate 372,571,337 of NC_090265.1, read as the reverse complement.
TTCACTGTTTGTGGAGGGTTGTGATAGTGGCCTCAAAACCTGCGAAGGAGTTATAAATCCATAATCATCTCCCTCAGAATTAGAACTGGATATTTTCTGGTTATTATCAGGGAGCTGCCTTGTACTGACATGCCACGTGAGGTACTGACCAGTACTCTGTACTGGTGTATTGGTTGTAACAGCTTGGGAACGACGAGGAGGAAATCGAGTTACCTCCGTCACTATATCTTGTGGTGTATGAGTAGTCTGTGTGATGATCTCTGGCGATGGCTGTGGGGAGGAGGGCAGCGTTAATTCATGTTCTTGTTCACTAGCCTCTGATGACGGTAGAGGTGTAGTTTGCTGAGATCTTGGTGGCGGTGACTGGTAGGTTTTAGGTTGATTAATAACTTTTTTGTTTTCCTTGAGGCTTTCAAATGACACCTCTGGCTCGGACGATTGAGGGAGTAACGAATCATGATGATCTGGGTTTGGAGAATCTATCCGTCTAATTCCTGCGAATGAAGGATGCTGGATCGTGCGTGAATACTGTGCTGTAAGCGACAGAGGCTCGCGGCCGTCCTCGTGGTCCTCCATGGTCATCGTGAACTTCTCGTTGCGCATCAACAGCCGTCGGAGCCGAGGCTGATCCTCATCCTCAGCAGGTACTATTTGGGGATGGGTATCTGAGCCTTCCGACTCTGAATCATCCTCTCTGTGAGGACGTTTGCGCTGTCGGCGTCGTTTAGGTTTCTTCTCGCCTTCCTTCCGCTCGTAGCCCTCTTCTTTCTCAGCTTTCTTGTCGTAACCAGCATGGTCGTAGGCCGAGTCTTCGTAGCCCTCTTCCGAGTACACCTCACTTATCTAAACAAAACAAGAATGTTATAATATCAAAAATTATGCATTAAAACACACTATTTACGAAACAGTATTTTATTGAAAAATCAGTGAAGTGCATGAGGGAATAAGCAGCAGTTTCTGATTATCCAATAATAATAATAATAATAATAATAATAATAATAATAATAATAATAATAATAATAATTTATAAAATTCGTTGACTGCTATTGTGTGTAATTTTAAGGCTTTCGGTCTGTAGAAAACACGAATTACAATACATAAAACACCAAAATATTCCAGTAAACAGCACACAGTATTAAACAAAGAATGACATGTTTCGTTCTATAAGAACATCCTCAAATTGTATCAAATCACTTTAAATCATGAGTTTATATGTACAATATTGTTTACGTTGCGTAAACTTGTCAATGAATGACAGTTCGTAATATTATGAACAAAAGCCCATGGCACTACAGCCCTTGAAGGGCTTTGGCCTACCAAGCGACCAGCTGATCAGCCCGAAGGCCTGCAGATTGCGAGGTGTCGTGTGGTCAGCACGACGAATCCTCTCGGCCGTTATTCTTAGCTTTCTAGACCGGGACCGCTATCTCACCGTCAGATAGCTCCGCAATTCTAATCACGTACCTCGAACCAGCCCTCAGGTCCAGGTAAAAATCCCTGACCTGGCCGGGAATCGAACCCGGGACTTCCACGTAAGAGGCAGGCATGCTACTTCTACACCACGGGGCCGGCAATATTATGAACAAGTATTAACAAATAATTATTGTAGTAGTATTCAGCCGTCACACCGAGTGAGTTGGCCATGCAGCTAGGAGCGCGCAGCTGTGAACTTGCATTCGGGAGATAGTGGGCTTTAATCCCCCCGTTGGCAGCTCCGGAGATGGATTTTCGGGGTTTCCCAATTTCACACCGGGCCAGAACACTCCCCTCTCCACAGAACAGAGCTCAATGCCCACAGTAATTTTCCACTCACCCCACTGCGTCTGTACTCGGCAACCTCACAGGCGACGGACTACTCATCAGCAGATTTGATAAGTACAGAAATATGTCTATAAGTTAATAAGGTGAATGCTACCAGAATCATTATTTGCTATCACTTGTTCATAAAATCACCGACACTCAATCATTGACAAGTTTAAGCGAAGTACATAATATTGTACGTATATGCACATACTTTAAAGTGATTTGATAGAATCTAAGGATGTTCTAGTGGACCAAAGCATGTCATTCTTTGTTTAGTAGTGTGTATTTTTTGCAATTATGTTATAGTGTTATTATTGTTATAATGAGTGTTGTCAACAGACTGAAAAGCCTTAAAGTTACATTAACTAAGTCGACACTGGAAAATATGGCTTCGTTCTTAACATATTATAGTCTGGTTCAGTCCTTGTAAGGCAGACCTTCCAATGAGGGTAGACAACGACTGTTGTGTACAGAAAACGGCGTGTTTGTGTTGTAGATAGTGGTATTGTGTGTGGTATGCTCGAATATTGGGGATATCACATGCACCTGGACCTCGAATCATGTGAGTTAACCGTTTGATTATTAAAATTGTACCATTCGACCGGTAATCGAACCGAAGGCCCCCTAGGGAAATACGCTGACCAATTAGTCACGAAGCTGGAAATAATAATAATAATAATAATAATAATAATAATAATAATAATAATAATAATAATAATAATAATAATAATAATAATGCGTGTTTGTCTAATATAGTTCTAGTTTATATTTTTTATAATGCCATAGACAGATGGTATTCTAAATTCCCCTCTGTGGAAGTATGAACACGCAACCGCGCAATTATTATTATTATTATTATTATTATTATTATTATTATTATTATTATTATTATTATTATTATTATTATTATATTGGTTTTACGTCCCACTAACCACTTTTAAGATTTTTCGGAGACGCCGATGTGAAGGAATTTCCTCCAGTTGGAGTTCTTTAACGTTGCGGTAAATCTACTGACACGAGGCTGACGTATATTCAACACGTTCAAATACCTCCGGACTAAGCTGGGATCGATCTCACCAAGTTTGGCTCAGAAGGCCAGTGATTTTCCATGTAAGGCTCTTAACCCCACGTTTCCAAATGCAGGCCTATACATGGAAAACGGGAGTATTTCTTTAACAATGTTGTTATTATACTGTACTGTAGGTATAATTCACGTGATCAGTAAGCGATTGGACCATAGCCTTTGAGAACCAAATAATGCCATTTTGGTTGTTACGGTTTAATCTATATAAATATAATCGTAACGACCGTGTGTCTGTACATTGAATATTTTGGCGGAATTTCCTTACAGTTATCCGTTTCAGGGATAAAATGGCCATCTGCATATTTTTTAGCTTTGGTGTCTGTTTGTTTGTTTGTCTGAGTTCTTATAACTTGAAAACTACTTTATATATTTCTACCAAACTTGATATTTAGAATCCACCTGTCCTTGGGTAGGTTTTAGGGCCAATATTATTTCTGAATACCTAAATTTACTGGGGGTTTATCCGAAACCGATACAGTGATTTTGCACTCTCACAAAATAAACACAACCAAACTTAATCTATATCTACCTGCCTTAATAGAAATCAATTTCTAAACCATTTTTGTCGTGTGCATCATTTCGATACGAGGATTAATAAGGGAGATATCATTAATGGACCGTTTTTCGGTACAAGTCCCACGGGACTTAACTCAGGTGGGTGTAAAGCGTATTCCTTATAACTTGAAAACTACTGAAGATATTTCAACTAAACTTCATATTTAGTATCTACCTGTCCAAAGGTAGGTTTTAAGGTTCTTCCCATTTCAAATTCCCGGAATGGACTGGGGGTTTAAAGGGAAACGAAACAGTGATTTTACTCTCCCACAACATTTACAAAACCAACCTGACTGGAAATCGACCAACCTTGATGGAATTACATTCCTAAAACCTTTTTCCTGATGTACATTTTTTCGACAGGAGGATTAATAGGGGAGATGTCATGAACGGTCGGTTTTTCAGGCTAAGTCTAGCGGACATAGCCTAAAAGGTGTTGTACGGGAAGCAGATTCCTTATCTGTACTTGCAATTTAAAAAAAATCTTATTCACTGCAAGTACAGTCATTTACTTCGATATCCATATACAATGTAGAATACCGTAGTGAAGCACGGGTACATTTGCTAGTGAAAAAAAATGAAAAACCAACAACCTGTTTTCCAGTCATTGACCGGGTCAGGGATGGAATGAATGAAGCAGATATAGGCTATTAGTACGATGGTGTCGCCACTCCCAAAGTGATTTATTAATGATTGATAGATGCTATGAAATGAGAATGGAGACTGTTGTTGGAATGAAAGATGACAGGGAAAATCGGAGTACTCGGAGAGAAACCTGTCCCACCTCCGCTTTGTCCAACACAAATCTCACATGGTATGACTGGGATTTGAACCACGGTATCCAGCGGTGAGAGGTCGACGCGCTGCCGTCTGAGCCACGGAGGCTCCCACATTTGCTAGTATGACAAAAATAACATGTCTAACATTTGATTCGTTATTACACAGGAATGACTTCACAATTCTGGTACGGCCAAAAGAAGTTAAAAAGTAAATAAACTGAAGACTGTGTTCAAGGTACTTGAGATCAAGGATTCGTGCCACATATAACTACGCTTCACATTCTTTTTCTCTCCCTATATTCCCAGAATTAAATACAATAATAAGAACACTTACCGCATTACCAATGTTTTTTTTTTCAAGACTCTTTTCATAGCCTTAAGAATAATGCTGGATTAACAAGAGAGTTCTGTGTGGAAGTACGTAGTGTCAGTTGGATAGTGTTACGAATCACTTGACCAAGCGTCAATATTGATTATTTTATATTATTGCTCCAGCTGGTAGCTAAAGGTACAAAACTTTACGTATTTTATTGTTCGGACTTTTGTTATCAACATGGTTTCGAGGGAAAATAATTTTGACCAAACGCCAACCCCTCCATCGTTCAAGTATAGTTTTGCGTCAAGTGATAAACCGCCATATCGGAGTCTGAAATACGCTATTTTATTTATTCAGTTCTTCTTCCGCGGTGAACCGTGCTGTTGTTTTCTGTACATTTTATACATTTTACCAACGTTTCGAATACATTAAAGTACAGTATCCTTTGTCAAGGCGACTGAAATACCCCTACTTGATCCCAGGTAATCAGTCTCCCAGGCAGCAGGTTGTGGATCGAGTAGGGGTATTTCAGTCGCCTTGACAAAGAATACTGTAACGTATTCGTAACCTCGGCATACTCTACGGAATGTACAGAAAACAACAACACGGTTCAACCTGGAAGAAGAACTAAATAATTCTACACATCGTGGAAGCTTCACTTCCAAAATACGCTATTTCATGTTGTACGCTATTATTATTAAGAATATTGTTTTGGAACATTTCATATGACCAGTTTATTATTATTATTATTATTATTATTATTATTATTATTATTATTATTATTATTATTATTATTAATATTAAGTTGGTGTTGTTCTTTGAAATCCATTCTTATACACCTTCAGTCTTACGTGAAATACGAACTACCTTGATGTAACTTTACATTTAATCCCGCGTTGCATTTTTTTCCGCGAATTGAATCCCGACCTCCTTAATGAGTAGCCTATGACGATTTCACTACACTTATACGTGAATAGAAGGCCAAAGACTAATCAGCCACGTCACTAAGCTCATCAGCAAATGTAACTCTCACATGCGAGGTGTTGGAGGAAGAAATCTAGAGACAGACCTAAGAAAAAGTGAGAATGACAAGCAAAGTCTACGTAAATACCACAGGAGAGCTGAACCAACCATATGAATATGTTGTTTTGAACATACAGTATTTTGAATATGTTTAATATATTTAAATTATCACTCATTTTGATATATTAACAAAAAAATCATGTTTCTAATTTGGTAGATAATTCTTCGCATTTCACGGGAAAGGTCAATAAAAGCATAGGATTTTGCATTTGTGTAAGTATCTCAAAATCACGTGATACATAACACCATCCAATTATATTAGGGTTTGCACCTGTCCTGTATTACACTTAAGAAAATGGAAATTGCAACACCATGAAGGCATTGGTCGTTTGTGTTGATTTTCAAGATATGGAACTATGCTATGTAGGTATGTAAACGATCAAAGTTTCAGACCCATTGGATTGTTGCTACAGGTCTCCCCACGTGATTGGTCGCGGAGGAATCAACTCCAGTATACGGACTCTGGTGTAGCGTAGTTGACTTGCAGTCTGTGCAGTGAAATGTTCCCCGTCAAACATGCCTCGACGACAGAGAAGAGCACGCTATCAACGACTGTCGCCGTTTGAGAGGGCTCGGATATTTGGGCTGTGTGAGGCTGGATTATCGCTAAGGTCTGTCGCTACACGTGTTGGCCGACAGGCGTCTACGGTACAACGTGTATGGCAACAGTGGTCAAATGAAGGTACCCACACTCGTAGACAACTGTGAGAGAGGATGGCCCCGCATCATCGGATGGCCCGGATGGAACCCCATGCAACAGCAGCGCAAATTCGAGCAGCTGTGGCACCCCACGTTACACAACAAACAGTCGATAATCGCCTGCGTGCAGCTAGCTTACGAGCATGTGTCCCTGCAGGTGTTCCATTGACCCCGCAACAGCGACGTGTAAGGCTGGCCTGGTGTCGAGAAAGATCGACGTGGGTCGACGAATGGCATAGGGTCGTCTTTAGTGATGAATCGCATTTCTGTCTTGTCCGCAGTGATCGCCGAAATCGTGTGCGCCGACGTACCGTGGAGAGGGGCCGCCCAGATCTTATTGTCGAGAGGCACACAGGGCCAACACCAAGCATTATGGTCTGGGGAGCTATTGCCTGTAATGTGAAATCACAATTAGTGCTTGTTGAGGGCACTATGACTGCTCGACAGTACGTTGATAGGGTACTCAAACCAGTGGTTGTCCCTATGACGGCGAACATTGCTTATGGGATGTTTCAGAAGGACAATGCCCGGGTTCACACTGCACGCATCTCCAGAGAAGCTCTCCACGACATCACAACCTTAGAATGGCCCGCCAGATCCCCGGACCTCAGTCCTATTGAGCATGTGTGGGACATGATGAGTCGACAACTGACCAACCGTCCTCAGTCACCCACAACTCAGGAACAACTGACCCGTGCAGTGCAGCAAGCATGGGCCACAATTCCTCAGGAAGCGATCCAGGGCCTTATTATCCGCGCACTTTTTAGTGATAGATTTACACCCTAGTGCTGAAGCGGTCGACTTTGGTTATCTTCGAGATTCGTATTGGCAACCTTTGAAACACAAACTAAGAATCGCTTATCATCGCTGTGCGCCATCTGGCGTACACTTTAAGTACTCGTACTGTTGTTGTTTACACAGCAAAGCCAAACCATAGAATTCATGCTAGGAACAAGTTTCGCAACGGGAAATGTTATATAGTATTAAATATTGTGTGTGTGACACAGTTGTTTGCTTAAAATAATAAAGGTTTATAAAATTCATATCGATCGATCATATTATCGATTCAATTCAGATTTCATTTCCATTCAGTTGGCAGTATTGACGGAACCCTTCTTACTTCTCCAACGAGTACAAAAATCTATCACTAAAAAGTGCGCGGATAATATTTACTCCATGCCTCGACGAATTCATCAATGTATTGCAGCTCGTGGTGGGCACATCTTGTATGGATTGTTGTCCAAACTTGCGGTCAGAGGGACCTGAAAGTGTAATCATCGAAGCAAAACCGAACACTCGTCCTGCATGTTCAATTGTAGCAATGTAGCACCACTCCGTCTGGGTGTTGCAATTTCCATTTTTTTTTTTCAGTGTATATGAACGTCCCTTAATTCAAGCAAAAATTATGTGTTCGCTATTATTTCTTTGTTGCCCTTTATTTCTTCAGAAAAAATTAAGAAACAAGCGATTTAGAAAGGAAGAAATTAGAGGGAAGTGTTTTGGAATTTTCAGTGAAGTGGAGAAATTTCTGTCCTTAGCGTACATCACATTAAGGATTACGTCTTTAGCTTTCCTTTTTTTTTTCTTCTGAAGTATACTTTAATAAAAACATATAAGTCAACATCTGCTTAAAAAGTCAATTACTACTGTTCTATGTACGTAAACTTACACTTATATCACAGTTTGATGATGATTTTTGTTGTTTAAAGAGGCCTAACAACTAGGTCACCAGCCCTATATCACAGCTTCTTAGATCTACTTTTTAAAGGAATATTTTAGTGAAAGTGTCATGGGTTACTTGAATAATTTCAGAACAATCATAGGTAATATACAAAATCAATTTATGACCACACTATCTCAACATTGTTCATACTTCATCTCTGAAATAGTCTGCCTCTGTAGCGTGCCTGAAAACAGCTGCGCCACCTCGGGATGAGGACACGAGTTTACGTTACTCTTATCTCTGAAAAAGAGTGGTGATTTAATAATTATAGGATTTTGTAATCGGTTAAACCTATAAAATGTACAAGGCAGAAATACTAAAGTCCATTACGCAAATAGTAACATCATCCAATCATTAAATTTTATAAGTGATTCTGTAAATTATATTTTAGATTTTACATTCCAGTAACCACTTTTTTAAAGCTCAGATTCATTTCTGGTGAGACCTACTGTTTACAGGGCACCGTATGTTATGGTATGGGAAGAACGTGTTTATTACTTACATTGCTCTGTCTCATTCTCACCCTTTCATTTGAAACTATTAAAGTGACTGAGGTATGGGCAATGGAAATTAGTACAATTCCTTACGCAGCCAGTCCCTGTTATGAATGGCGTGGGAAAAGTTGCTCATAGGGTCAGTTGATGTGTCCAATGGGTGTGTTTGGTAGACCGATAAGTAGTAGCTTCTTCTTGTTCAATGAGGAAGCAAAGGGAAATTACTCAACTCGTCATTGCCTAGTAATCCTCTTCAATGACACTTAGGATATATTTGACAGGCAATGGCGGAGATTTACGGGATACAACCAGCCTTCGGGCTGAGGATATGACATACGTAGCTACTTTTACGGTGCCGGAAATTTTGTCCCACGGGAGTTAATTTAAGTGCTGGAAAACCTACCAACACGTGCTAACGTATTTGAGCACCTTCAGATATTTTACCACTGGATTATACAGGGCTCGAACCAGCTCACTTGGCTCAGAGACCATTGCACCCTCTGATTTTGTAACAGTTTCTGTTTACAGAGTTAAAGTTTTAATGTATTCCATTAGCACAATCCTTATAATTAACTTTCGTGCTCACCCAAAGTAAGTGGATACCTAAATTAACATTCTCTTTCAGCAAAAATAAAAATTTCGACACCATAATTGTCTAGAATATCAATTCTCATAACTCCAAAATTTCATAATAATTACATTTTCGCTCAGAGATGAGTACATAATGTACACACAGATTATCTACTGATCAACGAATACCATCGTTTGGTAGATGGATAGATAAATGTTTTTATATGCGTAGTTAAGGCCATTAGGCTTTCTCTTATACTAATACTGGGTGGAGACAGCACGACATATTTCATCGTAATTGATATCATTTTACTATACTGTAGTAATTACCATTTTGTATCAGATAGTTCTCCAGTTGTTTAACGCGAAGGTGAGTGTAGTTCATTACAAATCATCAAACAAAACTTCAACAGTTTTTGGTAGACCTGGACATCGAAATCGAAGTGTTTTGAATAGTAGTTGCACTTTAGACCAGCGAGGAATCATTACATTAAATTGATGATGATGATGATGATGATGATGCTTGTAATTTAAAGCCTAACATCTAAGATCATCGGCCCCATTAAATTACTAACATTAATAAATACATTATTTAAAAAAAAAAAGGAATTCATGACAAACATCTTAGATTTAATTAAAGTCTAGTATCAGTATAGCCATTTCCGGAGTATTGTTCAAAGACGTATTAATGCTGAAAACATTTCTTAGCAAACAACGTAGGGGTTCCCACACTACGAAAAACCTAAAGCAATGTGCCCAATTGTGCCGAAAGTTGAAATTCTAAAGAGCCCGGAAAAGTTTCAAACTATGAATCTTGGATAGTTCTATAAAAATAAAATTATAAAAAATTCGAAAATCACTTCCGGTCTAAATACAGTTCCGGAAAACCTTCTAAAATCGCTTGTTCCTTTCCTCGTTTCCTCTTTATTCAAATCCTAGCCAAATTAACTTTTTTACATAATTATCTCTGTAATGTGTTCCTTGGTTCAATACCCTCAGACACTTTCTGATTTTTGAAAAATGTCCACACCGAATGTAGTCATAAGAGATTAAGTGAAACTCTGCATTGACTCACATTAGTGCTCGTAGTGGTGCTTAAGTGAAACTCTGCATTGACTCACATTAGCGCTCGTAGTGGTGCATAAGTGAACAATGCATTGACTCACATTAGCGCTCGTAGTGGTGCTTAAGTGAAACAATGCATTGACTCGCATTAGCGCTCGTAGTGGTGTTTAAGTGAAACTCTGCATTGACTCACATTAGCGCTCGTAGTGGTGCTTAAGTGAAACAATGCATTGACTCACATTAGCGCTCGTAGTGGTAGAAAAAAGCAAACTGCTAATATAATCGACCGGATAACGATGATTAAGAAAAGGATTGTAATTTTTAGAAATAAATAAAGATTATATTTTCACACTTTGTTATATTTTATTTACATAAAATTCGTAGCTCATATCCCTAGGATGTTTTCAACAATTATTTGCTTGCCGGAAGGGCTAGAGCTCTGAATTTTTTGCAGAGGAAACAAAAAATAGCTGATTATAGCCAAATTAGGCAAATAAACACGAAGCAATAAGAAAAGTGTAGTTTGTACGTCATACATTGACCCAGGAACCGCTAAAAATTAAATCATTTCAAAATTGGATATTTTGAAAATCCGGAGAGCATAATACGATAGGATCTGCATAGTATGTATATAGATTATCACATTAATGCTTGATTGTCAAAGGACACGGAATAACTCACATATTTTTTTTAAATAATTAACGAGTAATTTTAGTAAAGTTGCCAATGAACCTAAAAATATGAACATTATTCTTTATCTGCGCCATCTGGCTGGGAAAGAGAGTCTTCAAACCTTGTCGTTGGATCAACGATTGCTGTTTCATTTTCCTTTGATTGATTTAAATTAATACGACAGTTACTCCCGATTTCTGCCAAACGGTAGACTTCCTCATTAATAATATACTTGGGTTTTGGAACTGGATAGTAACTGAAAAACCAATGCTTTCAAAATAAATATGTACTGTATACGATATTAAAGACAAAATGTGTGTAAAATAACAGTTCTTCAAGTTTGGTGCTCCCCTACAGTGAGATCTTGTTTCATCACCATACTGCAAATGAGCTTGGTTTGTCCAGTGTTGTCGCCAGTAAATGGCGCCTAATTTTCAGAATATCAAACATAAGAATGCAACGAACGTTCATTGTATCCAACGAAACAAAATATGTATATTCAGCCCCCCCCCCCCAAAAGAATTGCCGCCATAGCAATATTTAATTTTCTACATTCTCGAAACTCGAAGATGTTTGTAAATTGTGGATAGTCGGTGGCCGAAAGATCCTACCAGTTGAACGATATATTCATCCTATTTCAAAAAAGATTGTTTTTTCTTTGCTATTGGCTTTACGTCGCACCGACACACATAGGTCTTATGGCGAGGATGGGACAGGAAATGGCTAGGACTGGGAAGGAAGCGGTCGTGGCCTTAATTAAGGTACAGCCCCAGCATTTGCCTAGTGTGAAAATGGGAAACCACGGAAAACCATCTTCAGGGCTGCCGACAGTGGGGTTCCAACCCACTATCTCCCGAATACTGGATACCGGCCGCACTTAAGCGACTGCAGCTATCGAGCTCGGTAACAAGAGAGTTTATAAAGAAAGTCATCTTCTGCAACAGCCACTTTTTGTGCAGTTTGGTGTACATAGACATAAAACGGTTTGACATTTCGTTGACAAAAATACGATTTCAAGCGACTGTCACTTTTCAAGCCTCATTTACACTAGGAAAACCCACAGTGTTTTAATAATTTTATTCCATAATGATATTGCTTTTACATCGGAGAAGCCGAAGTGCAGGAATTTTGTCCCGCAGGAGTTCTTTTACGAGCCAGTTAATATATCAACACGGGGCTGACGTATTTGAGCACCTTCAAATACCACCGGATTGAGCCAGGATCGAACCTGTCAAGTTGGGGTCAGAAGGCCAGCGAGCCACTCAGCCCGGCTATTACTTGATACCACTGCATTAAAGGTCACATGAGAAACTATACGAAACTGCATTCAACTCAGTTTTGTTCATGGGTGTTTGTAACGATATTCTTCATATGCTTTAAGCGTACAGAACTTCAAACCACTATTGGTGTTGTGGCCACGATCCTCTGTTCCTAAGTCAATGTCTTAAAGATTTCTTTACCTACTCTATTTCTGTTTGATCTGGATAACCTAGCAGCCAGGAATTGAATTGTGATTGTCAGGTTGAAGGTTTTTACAGAAGAATCAAGATTGTTGCTTTTCAAATATGTCCAGTAAATTGCATGATATCTTTCTTTAGCAGAAAATATATATTCATTAGGTATATTAAATTTCATGAATGGTAATCGACCACAATCGCGTGAGTGATATCATCAAGTTCGTGATATAAAATAGCCGTTATCGGCATCCGCTTTCGTAGAAAGTAAAAATTGCTACATATTGTGTAAGCAACATTGTATTCATGGGAGCATTACAGTTCTTGCTTAGTAGTATTTTCGAATACACATTTAAATAATATATAATTTGTACTCCTTATGATATAAGAATGACATCTTAATTCCTTACTTACCCACAGTACCTCCCATAGTCTAGAATTTCCTACATCGTCGACCACTGTAGCCAGTGATTAGTATTATTGAAAGCTGCTTTGTATAAGAAGTAACATCAAGGTTAAAGACTGGAAGAGTTGCCGCGCTGGACAAGCCAACTGGTTTACTATCATAATATCGGCACTAATCTGACTGAATAACAAGTTGTTCTCAGGCATTAATCCAGAAATCACCAGTGCGATTCAGTGAATAAGGTAAAGGCCTCTTATTGTTAACATGTGCCCAAGTCCAATATTCACAAATAATGTACAGATTTAGTACAGATATTATATACAAGCTATCTGTATTCTTTAAGGCAGTTCCATCTATTTTAGAAGAAATTACAGTCAGACCATAACGAATAGAATAAGAAGTATGACGACCCCATCTCGATTACTTGGATTAGTTGTTGGCTTGCATGTTCTCTGCCACATGCAGAGCTGCAGTCGCTACCAGTTCAAACTTGGCACGTTATTTTTACAATTTGCTTGACGTTGCACCGACACAGATAGGTTCTATGCCGACAATGGAATAGGAAAGGGCTAGGAGTGGGAAGGAAGCGGCCGTGGTGTTAATTAAAGTAACAGCCCCCAGAATTTGTCTGGGGTAAAAAAGGGAAACTATGGGAAACCATTTTCAGGGCTGCCGACGGTGGAGTTCGAACCCACTATCTCCCGGATGCAAGCTCGCAGCTGCCCACCCCTAACCGCACGACCAACTCGCCAGGTTTGGTGCGTTATCCATGGTACTTAACACGATAGTGGGCTTGTGGCGTAATTGTTGCTCATTTTATTACGCATGCGAAATTTCATTTGCTCTTAATCCGGGTTCTTTTTAAGTATACTAACGGCCGCACAGAGACTTGTGATGTGGAATACGCGGTTAAAATAAGCGTGTGCAAATGCCTTTCCACTGCTATATTCCAGGTTTCAAATCAGGTTACGACCGCAGTTCTATTGAAAAAAGACATTTCTCTTTCGTCATCCAAAGACGAGGTTTTATTCGCGAATTGGTCGAAAGCCATCCCAAGTCAAGATTTGATTTTAAGCAACAAAGTTTCATTTGTGAACTGCATTTTGCAAATGTGTTTATGCCACTGGTGATTTATTTCAATAATGCACATATATTTAGAGCATGGGAGGCTTGCTGTAATAGCAACTGTGATATAGCCCTAGAATCTCATAAGATATAATTTACTCAAGTGCGGTAAGATCTGCATAAATTTAAGCTTGTTTTATTATTGCAGGAATGAGATAGCTGTTTCATATGTTTTTGAAGAATGATTCAATTTATGTTAGGCGCAGTCCGGCCCCACGGTGTAGGGTGCAACGCGTCCGCCTGTCACCCGGCAACCCCGGGTTCGATTCCCGACCGCGTCAGGGGCTTTTAATTGTAATGATTAATATCCCTGGCCTGGAACTGGGTGTTTGTGGCGTCCTTAATCTTCCTTTCCTCACACACAACATTCCATACTACCGCCATTCCAATTACACGCAGGTTCATACAATATGGTGCCAGTAGGGGCAAAAGATCCACATGGGTCGACGCCCCGAACGAATAGCATTTTTTTAAATGCTAGGCGTATCTCCTTGCTGTGAAACGTCTATTCAATATTTTGACACTTGCCAAATAAACCACCTCACCTTTAGGTTATGGTGTTGACCGTTACTTGTGTCGCGGTATTTATTGTGAAGTATGCTGCTCAAACGAGCAAAAATGACTTTATAAATGAAAAGACAGAGGGAGCAATGTTACCTAATAAAATAACAGCTCGTTGTAAAATATTCACTGGCGAATATAGTGACAGTCCCAATCACAAAAATTGTTTATATTTTCATTGTGAACGCTTACCAAATTAAACTCTGTCAGATGTTCGTAAATAAGCTACTAAACACCGGAACACAATAAATAACAAGCACATTACTTAAGAAGCTGTAATTTAAATGACCTTATGTCATATGACGGCCAAGTGTTTACATTCAGGAATCGCTTTTGACGAAACTAGCACTCTGTAGCGGTGGAACATATGAACTAGCCCCAGCCAGCTCACTATATTATTCCTATTCGTTACGGTCAAACGTTCTGGTGTTAGGATGTGAAGCTCACTGAACTTCACTCTTGGTTCTAAACGCTCTTGCACTTAGAGATGCTTCTTCAGCAATGAAAATCAGTTGATGCCAGGCAGATGCAGATGCGTACTCCAGGGGCTGGGGAAGGGCGATTTTTGGAATATATCTCCCCGCAAAGTCTATAAAAATAAAATAATTTAAGAAGGGAAACAAACGATAAAATCCGGATTACAGGTTATGGAATGAGTGGGAAACCTCCTCGACGTTAGTAAGGTAAGGTAAGGGTGTATTCTGCCCGAAGGCAGGTCCGAACCTCCGCAGAAGTGTGCCTGAGCCGGAGTTTACGTAGGGAAGGGTGGCCAGTTCCTTTCCGCTCCTCCATTCCCTTACCCCCCACCAAAAGCGCGTTGCAACCCATCTAAATCTTGACCACGCCCATGTTGCTTAACTTCGGAGATCTCACGGGATCCGGTGTTTCAACACGGCTACGGCCGTTGGCCTCGACGTTAGTGTGGTAGTAAAATGTGCAACACACCATTTCGATATATTTAATTCCTTTAAAATAAACAAGCGAAATGTACCTCGGAACAATGAAATGATCATATGCATTCAATTCATTTTAAGGCGATGCGACGCTGTCTCTTACCAGGAGGCCCCGGATTCAATTCCCGGCCAGGATACCTCTTCCACTTGATCCTCTGATTAGTGTTGAGATAGGATGGTTGCCTAGTTGTACTTCTTCTTAAAAGATAATCCCCACAGTCAGGGGTTTTTACCTGGCTGCTTTGAGGTACGTTCAAGCTTACTTTAGAACTCTCTCTGTAGGTGGGAATGGAAGAATATATCCACTGTATACCCTGCCTGTTGTAAAAGGCGACTAAAATGAGACCAAGGGACTATAATCTTAAAGGCGTGAGATGGTATTCACTGGTTCTCTAGCCAAGTCTGACAATGATTCCTGTTACTTGTGTCCGGGTCCTCACCTTATTATTTCTTAACAGACCTCGATTGGTCAACTGTTATTGTTTTCCGACCCCTGTGGCATTAGGTTTGCGAGCTCTCGGAAGTCTTTCATGGTCCTTTCCTTCCGTTTGCCGAAGTGTCATGCCCCTTCGATTTTCCTTCTGATTAACACGCCGATGACCTTAGATGTAAGTCCCCTAACAAGCAGCAGCATCATCCTTCTTATTAATGTTAACAGAAGATGGTTGCCCAGTTGTACTCCATATTAAAACAATAATATCGCCTTCACTACCACTTCCCTGATAACATTTTAGACGCTACCTTATCTGATGGTGAGATAGCAACTGTGGTCTGTAAAGTAAAGAGAGTAAAGAGAGCCAAGAGGATTCGTCACGCTGACCGCTTGTCATCTCGTAATCTGGAGCAATGGTTACTTGGTCGGCCAAGGTCCATCCGGGTTGTACTGTCCTGGGGTTTGGTTTGGTTTGGTTTGGTTTGGTTTGGTTTGGTTTGGTTTGGTTTGGTTTGGTTTGGTTTGGTTTGGTTTGGTTTGGTTTGGTTTGGTTTGGTTTGGTTTGGTTTGGTTTGGTTTGGTTTAGTTTGGTTTGGTTTGGTTTGGTTTTGGAAGCGATGCAACGTAAAGTTATTTTTGTTATAAAAGCTAGCTGCGTGTGAGTTGCAATCACATGCGACAAAGCGGCAAAGCCCTGGATTTGAGAGATAAGTTAATATACAGCCGGAAAGAAATAAAACCCTTTGAGAGGTTTCCAATTCCATAAAGATTTATTGTATCTTGTATTTTATTGCAGAAAATCAATGAATGTATTAATTTCTGATGTGTTCATCGTGAAAAGTAGTGAAAATTAAAGCATGCCCACAAATTGACAGTAATTATTTGTAAAACATAAAATACAGAGCCGCAGTATATTATATTACAAACCTCTATCTACCAATGTTGCCTTTCACTCAGAAATTGAAAATCCTGAAGACAATAACATGACGATCTTTCTACGTATGAACCATTACTCTTTTTCCACCGTCTTCTCTAACTCGTTTTCTGATAGGAATTAGGTTTAATCTTTAGTTAAAAACAACACTGTTTACAAACTACCGTAATCATTTCATCTTCACTGCCTTGATAAAGTTGTGAGAATTTATGCCTTTTGGACGAAGTCAATATTTTTATCGCGGAGGTGAGTCTCTTGGCCATTATGACTTGTGGTCATATCAGACCAGAATAAAACTTCAAAATATTATTTCTAAAACAGAAGAACCTAAATAATGATAGTCTGATATCGGTGCGTATTATTATGTGACTGTTTAACTCAAGGTACCTATGATCAATCCGGTCCTAGAATATCAGGAATTTCAATCAATCAACAGCTATCTATAGCCATAATATTATCATCTTTTTAATACTACTTTCATTTGATGACGATGCTTGTTGTTTAAAGGGGCTAACATCTAGGTCATTGGCTCCTATCACTGTATCGCAACTACGTGCCTTTGATTTTCATACAAATTTATCATACAGGTGCATTGAAACATATTCAGTAATACATTTGACCACAGACCGCACAATCAACAGGACGCAACTGTGTTGCTGTTAAAGCCAACAGCTGACGTATTGGGAGACTGCGGCGGAAAAGTTTAAATAGATCGAGTTACTTTATCTCCTCTCCACCCGTGGGGTGTGGGGGGTTGTAATTGACTGGGTCGGTGTGCAGGGTGCGCTCCTCACCAAGTTTTTTAGTTTGAATACTTAATTTGATCCAAAAATAAAATAGCATATTTCCATGCTGAGTGGTTTTTTTTCTCTGAGTAGGTTATGAATGTCCGCCTCTGTGGTGTAGTGGTTATGTGACTAGCTTCCACCCCCGAAGGCCCGAGTTCCATTCCCGGGTTCGATTCCCACCTCATCCATCCTAGAAGTGGTTTTCCGTGGTTTCCCACTTCTCCTCCAGGCAAATCAATCACTACTGATCTGCATTTAGGGCAGTCGCCCAGGTGGCAGATTCCCTATCTGTTGTTTTCCTAGTCTTTTCTTAAATGATTTCAAAGAAATTGGAAATTCATTGAACATCTCCCTTGGTAAGTTATTCCAATCCCTAACTTCTCTTCCTATAAACGAATATTTGCCCTAGTTTGTCCTCTTGAATTCCAAATTTATCTTCATATTGTGATTTCTCCTACTTTTAAAGACACCATCCAAACTTATTCGCCTACTGATGTCCTCCCACGCCATCTCGCCACTGACTGCTCGGAACATACCACTTAGTCGAGCGGCTCGTCTCCTTTCTTCCATGTCTTCCCAGCCCAAACTTTGCAACATTTTTGTAACGCTACTCTTTTGTCGGAAATCGCCCAGAACAAATCGAGCTGTTTTTCTTTGGATTTCTTCCAGTTCTTGAATCAAGTAATCCTGGTAAGGGTCCCATACACCGGAACCATACTCTAGTTGGGGTCTCACCAGAGACAAATATGCTCTCTCCTTTACATCCTTATTACAACCCCTAAATACTCTCATAACCATGTGCAGAGATCTGTACCCTTTATTGACAATTCCATTTATGTGATTACCCCAATGATGATCTTTCCTTATATTAATACCTAGGTATTTACAATGATCCCCAAAGGGAACTTTCACCCCATCAACGCAGTAATTAAAACTGAGAGGACTTTTCCTATTTGTGAAACTCACAACCTGACTTTTATCCCGGTTTATCATCATACCATTGCCTACTATCCATCTCACAACATTATCGAGGTCAATGTCCGACTCTTTGGCTGAATGGTCAGCGTACTGGCCTTCGATTCAGAGGGTCCGGGTTCGATTCCCGGCCGGGTCGGGGATTTTAACCTTAATTGGTTATTTCCAATGGCACGGGGTCTGGGTGTATGTGTTGTCTTCATCGTCATTTCATCCTCATCACGACGCGCAGGTCGCCTACGGGAGTCAGATAGAAAGACCGGCACTAAAAGCCATACGACATTTCATCGAGGTCAATGCCGGGATGGTACCTAACTTAAGGCCATGGCCGCTTCCTTCCATTTTCCTTGTCTATCCCTTCCAATCTTCCCATTCCCCACCCATGCCCCTGTTCAGCATAGCAGGTGAGGCTGCCTGGGCGAGGAGCTGGTCATTCTCCCCAGTTATATCCCCCGACCCAATGTCTCACGCTCCACGACACTGCCCTTGAGAAGGTAGTGGTGTGATCCCTCGCTGAGTCCGAGGGAAAAAGCCAACCCTGGAGGGTAAACAGATTAAGAAAGAAAGACTTACTTTATATTTGTACACTTTTATCATCATTTTGTAATTATTCACTAAACATTCAAAATAAATACAATTCAAACTCAATATATACTGGAGCTCTCCTTATAATTGATAATTGAGGTGTTGACATGGAGAAGCATGTAAAGTCACAAAAAAAAAAAAAAAAAAAAAAAAAGGAAAGTTCAAAGGACAAGGAGGAATTTTTGTGGGAATGTTATAAATGACGTTTATTGGTACAAACTGGTAGCAAACTGTACAAAACACATGACAAAGTATAGAACACAAGTAATATGACTTAGAATGTGTATCATGTTAACAATACAAATTGGAATGAAAACAAATAATACAAAATGCTCCGAAGTGCACTTGTTAAGTTCAGGAGCAACGTTCACCGTTAAACGTGTGATATTTGAGATCCAAAAAATTAAGTACTGTCAACAAATCTTTCATTTTAGGTCCACTAATCGATAATCAGGTCTCGAGAGGTGGAGGAGGTCGCATGTCAACAATCTCTTGGCAGTCTGTCTCCAAGATGATTGTCGTTCGTGATAGTCACCGCGCGGCCATCTCTTGATTTCCGGAAGCTGAATTAGCCCAAAAAGGAAATTTCCTTGATTTTCCAACGTTTGTTGCCAAGAGTACGATGCAGTTGACGCTCGTCGCTTTTTGTGATATCTTGACACTTTTAGTGATACTTGCAGCTGACCTGACGAAAGATAACACACAATAATTAGGCTTTGTTGCTGAGTGGTGGTGATGGCGGTTATTATTGTTTTAAGAGGAAGTGCAACTTTGTTGATGAGATAACACTAAAATGTGCCTACTTACCGGCTTGAAAGGAACCACGTTGGTTGACATCCTGACCACTTAGTCTAATCACTACGTCTGTAGCAAGTGTGACAGCAATCAAAAGTGAGGTTATATTCGACCAACCTGTTGTTATGTGACGGAAGGAAAAACTAGATGTGACATGGACTTCATCTCGTCTCCGTGCCAAAGCCCTCAACTTAACGCTAACGCCATCTTTGAGGGGATGCTGAAACTACATACTTTCTGTTAGCAGTTTACTGGGTTTAGATTACATTATCGTCTCTACACTCGTAAGGCACTTGTTCTTACTATCCTATCCGTAAAACAAGATTTTCTATTTTTTGTGACGTGCTTTTCCATGTCATTGCTTCAACTGTGACTGTGACGGTTAAAACACTGAATTAATCTGGAAGAAGAATGCTCTCAGTATAACCGATGTACGACGATTCAAGAAGTTTTGGGTATGTCGGAAACAGTGTATTATACTAAACAAAATAGTATCTAAACCAAGTTTGTGGTTTAAGTGACTATAAAACCCCCCAAAAAACCCACACCCCACGGGACTTGACGCCCTCCAAAGGGCCTTGGCCTGCCCAGCGACCGCTGCTCAGCCCGAAGGCCTGCAGATTACGAGGGGTCGTGTGGTCAGCACGGCGCATCCTCTCGGCCGTTATTCTGAGCTTTCGAGACCGGGGCCGCCATCTCACCGTCAGATAACTCCTCAATTCTAATCACGTAGGCTGAGTGGACCTCAAACCAGCCCTCAGGTCGAGAGAAAAGTCCCTGACCTGGCCGAGAATCGAACCCGGGGCCTCCAGGTGAGAGGCACGCACGCTACCCCTACACCACGGGGCCGGCTTAAGTGATTATAGTTGGCGTTATTATTCTCTTCAGATCCTAAGTACACAAATGTATTCCTCCATTCATTTTTATTCTATTTTTAAAATTATATTTGTTCGGGACGTCGAGCCATGTGGATCTTTTGCCCCAGCTTATACCATATTGAATGAACCTGCGTGTAATTGGAATGGCGGTAGTGTGGAATGCTGTGTGTGAGGAAAGGAAGATTAAGGACGTCAGAAACACCCAGTCCCCATGCCAGGGATATTAATCATTAGAATTTAAAACCCCTAACCCGGCCGGGAATCGAACCCGAGGCCGCCGGGTGACAGGCGGACGCGTTGCCCCCTACACCGCAGGGCCGGACTCCTCCATTCATTACTCTATTGGACAGTGTTTATTTATGGTACGAAGGGCGTATTATATTGCTTTACACTTTATTTTTTGTACATCCGGGTATCGTTCACATTTCACTTTTGAAGGTGGCGACGTGTAACTAGTGTCTTGTTCCACCGTTTGGTAGCAGCACACGCATAAGGGCTAGCGAATGCACTCATCATAGCCATTTCATAACAACACTCTCAGCGCAGGAGCAGACAACATGTTGGAAAGAAGGGACAGCGCTATACGACTTGGTTCCTACGGAAAGAAGGCGTGACCACTGCAGAAATTCATCGTCGCTCGGTGACAGCCTGTGGAGAAGATGCGCCGTCACGGAAAACAGTTTACAACTGGGTGGGAGATTGGAAAACATGGCGCGCATCGGTGGACAAGGGAACCAGTTCTGGAAGGAAGGTGACAGAGTTAACACCAGCCAATATTGACCGAGTTGAACAGGCCATCCAATGAAACAAATGCATCACATTTACCGAAATGGAGATAGCCACGGGAATTAGCCGACACACCCTGCAGCGGATCGTTCATGGCCACTTACAGTTGGGGAAGGTGTCATCCACGTGGGTGCCAAGACTCGTGTTTGCAGGTGAAAAGCAGAAGCGTGCGGACGTGTGCAGAGAACTTTTGCAACGTCATGATCAAGATCCAGCCGACTTCATGGTACGCTTGCGATATGGCTGCATTACCAAGAGCCACAAAGGTAACAACAATCGATACAATGAGAGCATAGGGTGCTGCCACACCGACCATGTACTCCCGACTTCGCACCAACTGATCATCACCTGTTCGGGAATATGAAGGAACCTCTGAGTGGTCGCCGTTTTGAGTATTTTGCAGAACTGGACACAGCTATCAAGGAATGGGTACGCAGCACTCCGAAAGAATGGTTTCAGAACGGTCTGGAGAGACTAACACATCGATGGTAAAAGTGCATACAGTTACAAGGAAATTGTGTTGAGAAGGTGGACGTAACAACTGATGTGTAATG
Organism: Anabrus simplex; assembly: GCF_040414725.1. Lineage (NCBI taxonomy): Eukaryota > Metazoa > Arthropoda > Insecta > Orthoptera > Tettigoniidae > Anabrus > Anabrus simplex. The sequence goes on along the minus strand of NC_090265.1, from coordinate 372,549,267 downwards.
TACTTCATTTAGGTAAGAAAATAAAGTGTAAAACAATATAGTATGCCATCCGTAAGTGAATCGAAAGTAAAGGAACACATTTTGTAGACCCTGAGTTGAAATCTAATCTAGCAACAACTTACACCTAAAAGAGAAGAAATACTCATTAATATCAAGATGGCGGACAGATACAAGATATTTGCGAGTGAGCTTTTAATTTAAAAGTTGTTGCGTAGCAGGTCCTACTGTCTAGAGGTATTGAGCCTACTTCTTACCCAGAGGTCCAAGGCTCGATTCCTGGTCAGATCAGGAATTTTTACCTGAAGTTGAGAGCTGGTTTGAGGTACTCTAATCCTACGTGAGAACAATTGAGGAGCTATCTGCCGGTGAGATAGCAGCCCCGATTTCGAATGCCAAGAATGGGCCGATGATAGTATTCATGCCACTAACCACGTGTCACTGGTTATCTGCAGGCATTTGCCAGTCACTAGGTAGACGAAGGCCCAACAGGGTTCTAGTGCCATGGGGTCTAGCTTTTCTGGTTGTTTTGACATTCAGATAATTTATCTTGTACCTCATCACTTGACGGTTCCGTTCATTACACATTTATGTCAATACCATATTCCAGAAAGTGTGATTCAGTACATAAGATACACTTATGTTCAACATCTATCACAAGATTCTGTGGAACAAGTATCCTATCTAACGCTAAAAGTCAATTTCTTAGACAATTATATGTTAAGAAAGAAAGTAAGAAAACTTTTGTTCCGCTTCTTCTGATCATGAGACGACTGAAGATGTTATTGCCATTCGAACTCCAGTTATTCTTCGGATCTGAATCGCACAGTTATGACATTTCATTTCAGTTGCCTATTTGGAAAATCTATTACATCCATGTAAACAGAATGTTGGTAAATGAGGCAAAAACAAATTCCAGATAGATAGGTAATTCCTTTTCCTTAATTGTTAATGAAACAAAGCGTGAGTGCATACAAATCTACCTCAAATGACATAAATCAAAATACCGGAAATCGTTTGGACATAATACGTTTTGCAGTTGTACGAGGAACATAACACAGTTTGCATCTATTCAAAAATTGAGACTGGAAATAAAGTTTCATTCAAACAGATTCCTGTGAATCTATGAAGCATAATAAATAAGGAAAAACATACTATCCATCACATTTTATTTCGTTATAATACAGTATTTTAACAGACTGCTTCGTTTAATTTAGCTCATACAGAGAGTACAACTTCAAGATATATTGGACCTGATATTTTTTTGAGTTCATACCATGTGAAAATGAATTCAAACTACGATCTTGACCTTTCGGCGTTGTCGGTCGTGGGTCACTTCTTAGGAAGCAAAGTAAAATCTATGGTTAACGTAAAGGTCCCTGCAGTTCGTCTTTTCCACGTGGCATAAATTCAAGTTAATGTCCTGTCTATCATTCTGGAACGTAAAGTCCCGTTTCTTGGCTGAAGGGTTAAACTATTGGCTTTCAGTTCAAAGGGCCCTGTCTCCGATTCCCGGCCGAGCAGAGTATTTTGGTGTCCGGACATTTGCGGTCATGAGATAAACTTGTGCCCACTCACAGAAGTTCCCCAGTTGTCACAGGACATTTGCGGTCACTGCAGCAGGGTGTGGGCCTCATTAGCTTAATCTCGGGGTATCCCCGCTAACCTGCGTGAGCTCCTGCTCGCTTCTTGCAGATCAACATTTTTCTCTGGCGGGCATTATTTAGATACCTTCAGACACAAACACAATTATATATCGAAACTTCCTGATGTAAGTATTTACTGTTGTGTGTTGTAATGGATTTGACAGTTACTAATAAGGCCTCTCGCAAATATCCTTCATAGCCTTCCATTTCTAAGCAGATACACTGGCTTGTGAAATGAAACTTCACTGGCTTAAGAAATAAAACTTCCTGCTGTCTCAAATGTAAAAGAAGATTTAAACAAATTTTGGCACACTACAGTATATTGCTGGAGACTGTGCGAACTGTGTCAACTTCGGACACATTCACTGAATCATCACCACCTTCATCTTAAGGACATTCAAACGCCCCGGTGCCCTTAAACATGAAAATAACTGCAGAATGTGTTGTCCTTCAGACACGATACCAGGTTGACTCTCCCTACACTTTATGTACATGAAACATTATTGTAAAGTGCACAACGATTTCCCTGATTAGTAACTGTCAACACCATTACAGCATACAATGGTAAATACAGTACTCACACTAGGAAGTTTCGGTATAGAATGGTGTTCCTGGCTGAAGGTATCAATCTCTAAATAATGCCCGCGAGAGAAGAATGTTGATCTGCAAGGAGCGAGCAGGTGCTCAGGCAGGTTAGCGGGGATACCCCGAAATTAAGCTAATGAGGCCCACCCCCCGCTGCAGTGACCGCAAATACCCTGTGACAACTGGGGAATTTCTGAGAGTGGGCACAAGTTTATCTCAGTGACCGCAAATGTCCGTGACCACAATTGCCCGGCAACCAGTATTTTGGCTGCATCTAAATAATTCCTCTAGCTCGGAAGCTTGGTGTTAATGATCGTCTTAATGCATATCTTAATCTACTTAGAGCACATCACTCCACCAACCACCACAGAAATATACAATAATAAATACAGCCTTCTACACAGGGTGGGTTGGCGTCAGGAAGGGCATCCGGCCATAAAACTGGGCTTAATCCTCATTACACCGGGCGACTTGGCTGCCCTAAAGATGGCTTTCAGTGGTTTCCCCATTTTCACACCCGGAAAATGCTGGGACTGTACCTTAATTAAGGCCACAGCCGATTCCTTCCCACACCTAGGCCTTTCCTTTTCCATTGTCGCCATTAGACTTACGTGTGTCGGTGTGACTTAAAGCAAAATTGAAAAAAAAAAACCTCCTCATTCCTGCCCACCCGAAACAGCTGGTAAAAGGCCAGGAAGAAGAAAAAGATTCTGGGTCCTAAAAGCATTGCTCTAAGTATTCAAATATTATATGAGCCTGGTTCATTGAAGTCAGTACTTACTAAATCTATGGTATTCGTGTTCATTGACTCAGATTTTCTTTTGCAAGTATTTTAACGTCACACAGACTCAACCAGGACTCTCCGCAGGCCACACGACATCATTATGATCATCATCACCACATCATTATCTTCATCAATATCATGAGTTACGTCTTTTTAAGACGATGGTATAGGAAAGTGCTAGGACTTGGGAGGAAGCACCCGCAAACCAGTGGTAGTTCATGACATTTTACTCTGGCAGGGCTGTCCTGCCATCTCCTTCCCCTCCGCAATCGATCCAGTTTTCACTGACCAGCGCCATGATACTTTTAGGTGAATAATAATAATAATAATAATAATAATAATAATAATAATAATAATAATAATAATATGCGATCGAATGTATTCCACTGAACAGGAAGGGCTTACTAGAAAACATTGAAAAGACAGAAAGGAAGATCTTGAGGAAGATACTAGGGCCCAGGAAAGTGGGTCAATAATTTAGACTGCGACCAAATGAGGAACTATACAAAAGGACCGAAAAAAATCACAACATCCTTCAAGAATAGAAGACTCTGCTTCTACGAACACATTAAAAGAATGCCACCAGAGAGAACAGCCAAGCGAATTCTGGAATTCATGGAGAACAGGAAGACACAAACTAGCTGGCTTAAAGGGGTCAAGGAGGATATGGAGGAAAATAATATATCACAGCAGGCAGTATACAACAGACAGGAATACAGAAAAATCATCAACAAAATTAAGGGATTCCGAGATCAAAGTAGCAAAAAACGGACCGGCAAAAACTGGTCACGAGAACGTAAAGAAGCCCACTCCGAAAGGATGAAGAAGCACTGGGCCGATAGAAAGAGGAAGAACCGTAAATGAATGATGCTTAACGTGGTCCATAGTAGACCCATTCGAAAACAATAATAATAATAATAATAATAATAATAATCCGATGATACTGGCTGAATATAAATCTGCGCGCAATACAATATTAAGTAATTCATTAATTCATTCATTCATTCATAAAATGGCATTTATGCACACACGTTAATTAACAGGCTAACAGCTAAAGCAATCCCGACTATTATGGCACTGCACTGTTTCAATCACAATTGATAATAACAATATTCATGGAAACAAATAAACAGCGCACTCCCGAATTTTTATCTCCTTGCTAAAATTTCAAAGCATGAAAACGTATTTAACGATTTGACCACCATACAAATAGTGCCGTCACGTTACGGTTATATTTTGAATCTTTATTTTACCTTCTGTATAGAACTGAATTGTTTAAATTGTCAGTATAATGGAATTCATAGTTTTGTAATATGTTTTGGAATTAATCTCTAACAACCATTAATATAAAACGTGGGGGAAAAGCCTAGGTACATTTTAAAATGGTTTGCAATGTTGTTGAGGCCTCCGCCGTTCAGTACTTATACCCGCCTGCACTCTTCCTTCCCCTGACAAGCCCATATCGTTCTTCCAGGCACTCCCCACACCCCGCATACTTGCAAAATCTTGGGACCTACTGAGGACTCTGCCGGAGAGATCATACCCGCTTGCACTCTTCCTTCCCCTAACAAGCCCATATCGTTCTTCCAGGCACTCCCCACACCCCGCACACTAACAAAGTTAGGGGATCTACTCAGGGCTCTGCTGCCACAGTCCGAGCGCCTCACGACTAAAGAGAAAACATCGTGCTTGCTGGACAGCAGCCACGGTCTGAAAGCCTTTGCCATTTTCTTGAAAATAGAAAAGCAAACGAAATAATAAAGATAACATTGTATAACTGAATATTACACTACATGTTCGACTTCGCTACATTTGTCTATCTCTTTATGCAATCATTTTACAGAGTGAAATAATGTTAAATGTTTTTGAAAAGGCGGCGGGGCGGCACCCAAAAGCCCTTCATGCACGAACCGCCACTGCCGCAAACTTAATTAAGGCACATTTATGAGGTTTGCGAAAAGGATAACGCGCTGAAAACCATCTTGAAGACTATGGACTAAGTGGTTCAAACACACCATCTCCCGCATACAAGCTTACAGCTTCGTGACGTGCACCACGTAACCTAGTCTTTTGGTGTATTTATTTTTATTTTTTATTTTTATTTTTTATTTTTACTTTAATTTTTATTTTATTTTTATTTTATTTGTTCAGACAGCATATTCATTTAGTAAACCTTTGTTTTAACACTATCTTTCATTTTAACCATGGAGTTAAACAACTCATGAGTTTGATAATTAACATTAGGTACCACAATACTACATCCAAGAATACACGTAGTCAGTTGGTAGCCGACCTATGATAGCGAGTTCGTTCCTGGCTGAGGTCGGTGGCAGTTGAGGCAGTGCCGTTGATTCTTGCACGTTAAAGAACTCCAGCGTGTCAAAATTCCGGCAATCTAACGTCTCCTCAAATCTGTACTTATTGAGGTGACGTGAAACAAATAACATTACCTGATTAATTCTACAAATGCAATGCTTCACACATATCATTGGTAGGCTACTTTGAGCATCATTGCTTGAAGATGTTCAGCATCCCATGTACTCTGTGCACTGAAAAGAAGGGTGATATTTACTCATTATATATTCCAACTACGTTTAGGATGAGGATACCTTTTATTGGTCAAACACAAAACCTTACACAGTTTTTCGTACAAATTAAGTACTTCACTAGAAACTCACATAGAAGTAACCATAATGGATTTATTTATTTATTTATTTATTTATTTATTTATTTATTTATTTATTTATTTATTTATTTATTTGCCAGTGGTTTACTTTCGCAATAACTCGTCGAAGGATTTCAGGGACTCAAGAACGGGAAAGGGCTAAGGCTGAGAAGGTAGCGGTCATGGCCTTAAGTAAATTACATCACCAGCACTTGCCTGGTGTGAAAATGAGGAAACCACGAAGAAAATCATCTTCAGGGCTGCCGACGATGCGGTTCGAAGTCACTATCTCCTGAATGCAACCTGGTTAGCTACGTGATCCAAAACGTGCAGTCACTCGCTCTGTGCTTCAGTTTTTAATTACGTCTGATCAATTCCTCGGACTCCTCTCAAATAATATAATCACAGCATACTACATTACCAACCATCACAGATACAAGCAATAGCGAACATTTTTTTACGATTGGCTTCATGTTGCACCGCCGCAGATAGGTCTTATGGTGACGATAGGATAGGAAAAGGCTAGGAGTGGGAAGGAAGCGGCCGTGGCCTTAATTAAGGTACAGTCCCAACATTTGTCTGGTGTGAAAATGGGAAACCACGGAAAAACATCTTCAGGACTAATTGTATTATTAGTTTGTCTATACAGTTCGAACTTTTACCTCAGACTTCGATTTATAATGAATCAGGTAAAAATAGATAAAATATATAAGATTGGAAATTACAGGGTCTCTCATGTAAACTCAGATCGAACGCGCTACGGCAGCTGCCACAGCCGGACTTAAGCTGAGCATGGCCGCCCTGCTTTAAGCGTGTATACAATCTTATATGAAATCTTATGAAAGATGCTGGAAGTGACCTCCTTCCTGGGTTATACAGGCGGTATATCTGGTAAACACATTCTGGCTGACGCGAGTAGATCTGCCACAGTAATGTTTCTGATTTCATTCATAATGTTTTCCTTCAGTTCCTCCAATATGTGAGGATTTGTTCGATGCACTTTCTCTTTCAATTTACCCGAAAAGTAAAAACTCACACACTGTTAGATCCGGAGAACGAAGGGGAAGTAAGTAGTAAGTAAGTAAGTAAGTAATTTATTGAACATTGCAGGCATTTAGCCCAGATATATGTTCACACTGCCATTACATACAACCGAAGGAACCATTAAACCCAATGAAACTGAAAAATTATAGACAAAACTAAAAACACACCAAATAAATTATTAAGCGCCCTCTTACACGGGCGGATGACCAGTCCTCATGCAAAGGCCAACCCTACAACCCTCTAATCTTACAACTAACTTGGTGCGCCCCCCCCCCCCACCATGCAAGGCACCACCCCTAAACTAAATCTACTAATCTGCGTCTAATATGTGCGGATGATCAGTCCGCATGTTAGAGCACCCCCTACATCTAAATTAACCCTATAACTAACTACTTAACTACATTAAATCTATACTAATTCTATCCTAAATCTGTCTGGCCGCGACACCCCCCTGGTGAGGAACTGCGACCTTCCCTGGGATGTCACGACCAGACATGAGACTCGGAAACCGATACATCACAGACCCCTTAAGTTGTCAATATTATTTCTCACCACTCCTTCATGCAACATCCCACATATGAGCGGAATGCCAGCTCTACATGTAGACTGCCATGTCTGTATTCTTCTGCCGGGACGTATGGTATGACTCGGCTCACCTTTCGCTGTCTCATTGACAACTTACTTCCTCTAACCTAATACTATTCACTACCCTACTCTACTCTACTCTACACGTGCGGACGTAGTGAATCAGCACGTTAGCTTGAGATAGGTCAGGCCTGTCTCACCCTCTTCCAGCTCTACGTCACCAGCCTAAACATACTAACAAAAAACAAACAAGCAGACAACGACATACAAACAACAACAAACAACCTAATTAGAAGGAATACAATACGACTTACTTGTCAATGAACTGAAATACTAATAATTAGAAAATGTACAATACGTAAGGAGCAAAGGAACCAAACTGCACATATATAAAAACGAGGGGAAAGTTGACCAGAACTGATCACTCAGCCTGCAAACACTTCCGAGATTATAAGAAGGGAATCTTCTGCTGTATGAGCAGGGGATGAATCTTGTAGAAAAGACCCACGCAATTTTTTTCTTGCTTTAACTGATGGAAGAACGGTGTCAAAATGTCATCTTGGTACCTCTCTGCATTTACTGTCGTCTCGAAAAAAATTGGCCCAATTATTCGTCTTGCACTAAGAGCACGCCGAACACTAATCTTCCTATCATAATGTGGGGGTTCATATACACCATTAGGATTTTCTGCACGTCTACAGCGAGAGTTATGACTGTTCACACGACCATTAAGATGAAACCAGAACTTTTACATACGAAAATACGGTGTTGCAATGATAACTGTCTCACCGTATTAACAGCTGAGATTAAGACTAGTGACTCATGCTTGTCAGGCCGAACACGTGCAAGCTACTTGGAATTTCAAGAACTATGCACGCGCCTCCCATACTGCAGCTGCCGTAGTCCAGAGTGCAAACACCGTGCGTTAGGTCTAGGTTTGTATGAGAGACCCTGTATATCTTCATTCAACAATTTATTCTAATATACAGTACAGTCTGAAATATTCATCAACCATATTATTATCAAACTATGTATAACATTCAAAAATTTAATTTCATCGATTGCAAATGTTAAAAACATTTAGGTTCTTTAGGCTTTTTCAGTCGTTAAATTACCAGCGTTTCGCCCCAGTGTAGAAGTGGACTCATCAGTTGGATTGCTACACTCTTCCAAGACGCAGGTGGCTAGTGCGCCGTTGAGACACCACTGCAAGCCTCTTATGTAGGACAATGCAGTGAAGGTGCATTAGGGGAAGCATGTGCCTCCACTTGTATAAATGGCTGCCTTTGGCCATATATGGGCACGTAACAGAACTCCTCCGAGACAAAATTCCGTCACCTCGGCGTCTCCAAAAAATTCAAAAGTAGTTAGTGAGACGCAAAAAATAAATTTTGTGGGGAGGGCTCAAGGACTTTTCAAATATCATGATAATAATTTTATTGTTTTTGCGTCTCACTAACTACTTTTGAAGGTTTCTGGAGACGCCCAGATGCCGAAATTTTGTCACGTAGGAGTTCTGTTACGTGCCCATATATGGCCAAAGGTAGGCATTTATACAAGTGGAGGCACATGGTTCCCTCAGCGAACTGTCACTGCATTGTCCTACATAGGAGGCTTGCAGTGGTGTCTCAACGGTGCATTAGCTGCCAGCGTCTTGGATAGGTGTAGCAATCCAACTGGTGAGCCCACTGCTACACTGGGACGAAACGCTGGTAATTTCACGATTGAAAAAAAGCCTAAAAGACTTAAATGTTTTTATGCATAACATTGTTTAGTCGCAAATAGTTTCAGTCAATTTTTATCTGCCTCTCTCTGTTTGTTTGTATGTTTACTTAGTTTGTTTGTTTGTTTCCGTAAAGACCACAGGAAAGCAGCTCGACAGAATTTGTCGAAATTTAGTATTTAAGTTAAGAGATATCCGGGTTGTGCATAAAATTTTTATATTGTTTGATTACAATAACTTAGTTAGTTTGGGGGTTTGGGGGAAATTTTGTGGGTAGGGCTCAAGGACTTTTAAAATATCATGATAACAATTTTGTTGTTTTTGCGTTTCACTAACAACTTTTGAAGGTTTTTGGAGACGCCGAGGTGCCAGAATTTTGTCCCTTAGCAGTTCTGTTACGTGCCCATATATCTACGGAGAGGAGGCTGACTTATTTGAACACCTTCAGTTATCACCGGACTAAGCCAGGATCGAAACTGCCGAGTTTGGGTCAGAAGGCCAGCGCCTCAATCGTCTGAATCACTCAATCTGGCATTTTTCAATTTTTTAAAAAAATTTGCTTTACGTCGCACCGACGTGGATAGGTCTTATGGTAACGATAGGATAGGAAAGTGCTAGGAGTGGGAAGGAAGTAGCCGTGGCCTTAATCACCAAGGTACAATCTCAGCATTTGTCTTGTGTAAAAATGAGGAAACCATTGAAAACCATCTTCAGAGCTGCCGGTAGTGGGTTCAAACCTACTATCTCGCGGATGGAAGCTTACAGCAGGGCGCCCCTAACCGCACGGCTAACTCAGGCGGTTTTTATACTTCTCCCATCCCTGCTTATTAGTATATTAATCTCTAACTATATTAGTTCAGTTTCATTTCATAATCTGTTTACCCTCCAGGGTTGGTTTTTCCCTCGGACTGAGCGAGGGATCCCACCTCTACCGCCTCAAAGGCACTGTCCTGGAGCGTGAGACTTTGGGTCAGAGGTACAACTGGGGAGAATGACCAGTACCTCGCCTAGGCGGTCTCACCTGCTATGCTGGACAGGGTCCTTGTTGGGGGATGGGAAGATTGGAAGGGATAGACATGGAAGAGGGAAGGAAGCGGCCGTGGCCTAAGTTACGTACCATCCCGCATTTGCCTGGAGGAGAAGTGGGAAACCACGGAAAACCACTTCCAGAATGGCTGAGGTGGGAATCTAACCCACCTCTACTCAGTTGACCTCCCGAGGCTGAGTGGACCCCGTTCCAGCCCTCGTGCCACTTTTCAAATTTCGTGGCAGAGCCGGAAATCGAACCCGGTCCTCCGGGGAGGGGGGTGGCAGCTAATCACACTAACCATTACACCACAGAGACGGACTATTAGTTCAGTTACCTGGTATATTTCTTCCCTTTGCATTACATGGAGTTTGTTATGATCGCTATAAAGTGCTGGTGGTGATTAGTTTAAAGAGGAAGTACAACTAGGCAACTAAACATAATCAGAGGAAAAAGTTGAAGGAATCTGACACTTCGAAAAATGGAGGTATCGGCCAAAGAAAGACAAGGGCCATGAAGGTCGTGAAAATGAAAGGCCTCACAATACAATATATCGGGATCGGAAAAGAACAAGAGTTGACCAAGGGAGGTCAGATAGGATAGGTGAAAGTGAGGAGCCTGGCACAAGTAATGCCACGAACAGTTAAGGATCATCGTGGTAACCAACCTATGCTCCCAAGTTGAGAGCCCTCGGGACCCCAATTAGTGACCTTTTACGGTGGCCAGGGTGTACCGTGGCTGATACTCTATCACCCCGGGGTCTTAGCTATAGATAAGGAGTATTTTGAACGTCTAGTATTCTACTGCTCTGTCGTATCCATCTACTAGTAGTTTCGGGCTTACCACTTGGCTTGTTGTGATATGACGTCACGCGGAACTGAGTTCGGTTCGGTAAGGCAAATCGAATGGTTCAAATCGTGTCAGCGTGAATGAGGCATTCAATAAGAACACTACTATGTATAGTTTGCATGTTATTCTTTTTCCGTTAAGAATAATAATTTCGTGTGGCTATTTCTAGCCGAGTGCAGCCCTTGAAAGGAAGACCCACCGATGAGAGTGTGCGGCATCTGCCATGTGTAGGTAACTGCGTGTTATTGCGGTGGAGAATAGTGTTATGTGTGGTGTGTGAGTTGCAGGGATGTAGGGGACAGCACAAATACCCAGCCCCCGAGCCATTCGAATTAACTAATGAAGGTTAAAATCCCCGAGCCGGCCGAATATCGAACCCGAACCCTCTGCACCCGAGGCCGGTACGATGACCATTCAGCGAACGAGTCGGACACGTTAAGAATGAGATGTTACGAGCTCAGCAAATAGGAATGCTCAGCGGCAGAGCGTTCCCCTTTCCTACGCCTCTGTGTGTTTTAGTTTAGTCGTCTTGATTTTTAGATTCCCTTTTTTTTCGTCTTGTTTTCTGAAAGTTTCTTTTACGCGAAGCCGTTTTATCCGAAATATATCAAATATGTTCTTTCACATAACCGATTCCCGTTTTTTTAAATAAACACCGAGCGAGTAGCAACGCGGTTTGAGTCACGTAGGTGTCAGCTGTGTTAGAACCCCACTATCAGCAGCCCAGGAAATGGTTTTCCGTGGTTTCCCATTTCTCACACCAGTGCAGTGGTAGTGAGCTATGGGAGATCGCATTCCGCTTCTATAATACGCCTAGCTGGTCATTTGAAAATAAAATTTTAAGTCCCATGGAATAGCAGCCCAGAAGATGGTTTTCCGTGGTTTCCCATTTCTCACACCAGGTAAACGTATCTTAATTAAGACCAAGGTCTTATCCTTCCCACTCCTCGCCATTTCCTATCCCATAGTCGCCATAAGACCTGTCTGTGTCGTTCCGACGTAAAACAGTTAGTAAAAAATTACACTTATTTGTATCAAGATGTCAAACATTGTTTATAGAATGTTATGTATTATAATTTATTATAACTTCAGTAACCTTTGTTTATGAAAATTGCAACAGCACTTCTTTTCACATGTGTTCCATACAACTGGCTGGTGTACGCTAAATAATGATCATACGCCCTTCAAACTTAAGCAGCAAGCGAGACACTGAATGTCGTCTATGAATGTGTCTTTCTTTCTTTCTTTCTTAATCTGCTTACCAACCAGGGTTGGTTTTTCCCTCAGACACAGCAAGGGATCCCACCTGTACCGCCTCAAGGGCAGTGTCCTGTAGCTTCAGACTCTGGGTCGGGGGATACAACTGAGAAGGAGGACTAGTACCTCCCCAGGCGGCCTCACCTGCTATGCTGAGCAGGGCTCTTGGTAGGGGATGCGAAAATTTGAAGGGATAGATAAGGAAGAGGGAAGGATGCGGCCGTGGCCTTAAGTTAGGTACCATCCCGGCATTTGCCTGGAGGAGAAGTGGGAAACCGCGGAAACCTCGAAGTGGATGGCTGAGGTGGGAATCGAACCCACCTCTGTTCAGTTGACTCCCGAGGCTGAGTGGACCCCGTTTCAGCCCTCGTACCACTTTTCAAATTTCATGGCAGAGCCGGGAATCGAACCCGGGCCTTCGGGGGTGGCAGCTAATCACACTAACCACTACACCACAGAGGTGGACTATGAATGTATCTTGGAAAAATATTCCTCCAAGAGACTTAAAATCGGGAAAACTTTAAATAGCAGATCATGAAATTAGGTAGGTTTACATCCTGAGGTTGCAAGTTGTTCAGTAACCTGTGCGGCTGGTTAGTACCATAATTATACAATTGTTTGTGGATATTATGTAGTATAGGATCCTAGAATAAACTTCGGCGTGTCGTATGTAACAATGAGTGGACAGGCAATACAGAAATTAAGATCCCATGAGAAAACCAGTTCTTTTTCACCGACTGAGGATATTTATTAAAGATAGAGACGTCTCAATCAGTAAGTCAAAATGTTCGCCCCAGTGAGGATATCGATGAATAGTACTCCCCAGTAAAACGTAGGGTTGTACAGTACTGAATTGCAAGCTACTTTTTCAAGCACAGTGCAGTGACAGTGAGCTATGGAAGATCGCGTTCCGCTTCTATAATATGCCTACCTGGTCATTTGAAAATAAAATTTAAGTTCCCATGGAGTAACTAACATTTCATTCCAAATATACAAAACCTATATTGTATACTGTATTTAATACATTATTCATGCTTGTAGTATTTAATGATGAGGACAACTAGTGTAGTTTTAAGGAGTCAAACTTCCAAGTCATTAGTTGTGATAGTTGTTCAAGGAAACGTCATATTTACTGGTTTTGGACTTTCACAAATAATTCACCGCACCACAAAACTAGGTTGGCCACTGACCCTCTGGCTTATAAATTATTCAACTGCAATGCAACATTATTTTTTCAAAAACCCGACTGTCGGCAGCCCTGAAGATGATTTTCCGTGGTTTCCCATTTTTGCACCAGACAATGCTGGGGCTGTAATTTAATTAAGGCCACGGCCGCTTCCTTCCTACTCCTAGTCCTTTTCTATCACATCGTCGCCATAAGACCAATCTATGTCGGTGCGACGAAAAGCCAATTGTAAACAAATAAAAACTGTTCAAGTTGCGACTCTGTCCTCCAAAGATGATTAACATTATAGACCTCATTATGGAGATAGTTTAAGTATTTGTAACTGAGCTATTCGTCAAAGCTTTTCACAAGCCAATATATGCACGAGAATTTTAAATTAACGTGCATACGAAGTAAATTCGTATGAAGTTCAGAAAATACGTATCAGGGTATAATAACAATAATTTCGTGTGGCTATAGATCGCCTGGTGTAGCCCTTGTAAGGCAGACCCTCGGACGAGGGAGAGCGGCATCCACTGTGTATAGGAAACGGCGTGCTATTGTGGTGTAGGATAGTGTTACGTGTTGTGTGTGAATTGCAGTGGTGCAGGGGACGGTAGAAATATCCAGTTCCGAACCAAGGGTATTAACCATTTAAGGTCAAAATCTCTGACCCGGCCTGGAATCGAACCCAGGGCCGTCTGAACTGAAATCCAATATGCTGACCATTCAGCCAAGGAGCCAGGCCGAAACAAGATAAGTGAACTACGTAAATTTATTTTTATTTTATATTTACAATCTGCTTAACCGAAAGAGATAGGTCTTAACGGCGGCGATTGGAGAGGGAAGTGCTAGGAGTGGGAAAGAATTGACCGTGGCCTTAGTTAAGGTACAGTTCCAGCATTTTCCTGGTGTGAAAATTGAAACCGCGGAAAAACATCTTCAGGGCTGCCGACAGTGGAATTTGAACCCTCTATCTCCCGAATGGAAGTTGATAGCTGCGTGACCCAAACCGCACAGCCACTTGCCCGGCACGTAAATCATTATAGCTATAATGATGAGAACAAAAACACACTAACACCTTAATACACAAGGCAATTCTCCTTTTTAAACTACCCATAGAACAACTTCATGTACTTCAGTGCCTTGCTCCTATTATAATATCTGCAAACGCAACATTGCTCACCTTTTTCGAAGAGATCACCTCCCTCAACCTGGCTGCATTTGCCAGTTCCTCAGGAGTACTAGCGGACGCAAAAGCGTCGCTCTGCGGTAGGTGCTTCACTGCGCTCGTATGTCGCACTTGAGCATACAGTTTCATAGGTACGAATCCCAGCTCGATCCCTGAGTCCGGTGCTGGGGTGGCCCAGTGCCCAGGACCGCGGTAATCAGGCCTCACCGGGATGTTCTCCTTGGGTAACTCGTGCTCACTTACGGGTATCTCTTCCTCCTGACATCTTACAACCCGCATGAACAGCAACAAGGTCGCCACACTTAGTATCTTACACATTAATTGAACCATGATTTATTGGCACATAACTTTTGAAAAAATTTAACGTTCGCGTCAGTAGTCTTGTAAAAAATAGTCAAAGTAAGCGAGAAATTCTTTCATCTGAAAACAGCTCTTGACTATTTGATTACTACCTCGAAATTTCGAACAATATTCAAACATCAATGTCTAACACAATGTACATTCCTCTTTCTACTGACACGATACCAAAACACTTGACCACTTGCGTACAAATGACTACAACATTTCTTATTACTGATGTTTTATCAGATCTAGTGAAAGTTCTCACTGTTTTTCGTAGATTTATTCACGCACTGGTACTAAAATTGGCTGCGTCACTGAAAATAATTAAATTAAAAGATTAAAAGTTCACTGATCCTAATTCACTAAACGCACCACCACTGGTCTGTCACTTATCACTCGGCAGACTGTCACATCATGTACACACGAGAACTGGTAGCAATGTCCAGTCAGACTAATTGTACTCGAACTAGTTTCACTATGGTACTGGTTACCTGATGCCTCCTCGCCTTTCCCTTTATAGCGGTTATAGCGAGAGGCTGACAAAAACAGTCTCAGCTCAATCAGGCACCACACAGCCTCCAGTTTCCGGAAGATGCGCTCCGCTTACTGACCAACATCAGCAATATTCTTTACTGGTCTTGCGTTGATATTTCGTCTAGATCTGGATTTTTCCAATGGGTACTCTTAATGAAATTTTACACCTTGAAAGGACATAAATTCCTCCTCTGTGGTGTAGTGGTTAGTGTGATTAGCTGCCACCCCCGGAGGACCGGGTTCGATTCCCGGCTCCGCCACGAAATTTGAACAGTGGTTCGAAGGCTGGAACGGGGTCCACTCAGCCTCGGGAGGTCAACTGAGTAGAGGTGGGTTCAATTCCCACCTCCGCCATTCTGTAAGTGGTTTTCTGTGGTTTCCCACTTCTACTTCAGGCAAATGCCTGGATGGTACCTAGCTTAAGGCCACGGCCGCTTCCTTTCCTCTTCCTTGTCTATCCCTTCCAATCGTCCCATCCCCGTGCAAGGCCCCTGTTTAGTATAGCAGGTGAGGCCGCCTAGGCGAGGTACTGGTCATCCTCCCCAGTTGTATCCCCCGACCCAGAGTCTGAAGTTCCAGGACATTGCCCTTGAGGCGGTAGAGGTGGGATCCCTCGCTGAGTCCGAGGGAAAAACTGGAGGATAAACAGATAAAGAAGAAGAAGAAGAAAGGACATAAAATGAGTTCCATCATACATATATACAGTACATATTTATTTTATTTATTTGATTACTTGGTCAAAAGTCATTTGTGCTTACATTCAGAATATTTCCATTAATGATTTCAAATGCCATTAATAATATGCGTTTAAAAACAGAGCGTGTTGACCGTGCGGTCAGGGTCGCCCAGCTGTGAGATTGCTTTTGGGAGATAATGGGTTCGAATTCCACCATCAGCAGCCCTGAAAATGGTTTTCCAAAGTTTTCCCTTTATACACCAAACACTGTACCTTAATTAAAACCACGCCCCTACCCTTCCCATCTCCTTCTGTCGCCGAAAAACAACGATGTGTTAGTGCGACGTTAAACAAGTAGCAATATAATGCATTTCAAATATTAGTGATTTATGTTTGACGTCGTAATGAAGAAAGTAACATCATTATTTTACTGTACTTCCAGAGGATGGATGTAGGTTTATTTGATGAAGATATTCTCGTTTATTCAGTTTACCTTTGAGAAGTCTATGTATATAGTTTAGGTTCGTTAAATTCCTCGTAGAATACAATTCATCTACACCAAAAAATTGCAAGTCCTTATAAACCACATACCATGCACTACAATTTAATATTCAGAAAATATAGATATCCTAGAAATCTTGCTCGAATATTTTCAGTTTCTTTGATACAACGTATATTTTAAACAGTGTATTCCATGCATACACGCACACATCTTCATTATAGAAGCATTCAGTCTGTAAGCCTATATGAATTAACCAAACGCCTCCCCCACCTCCCCAATTTTCAACTAGCTCTGCGATCTCATTTAGTTCTTCATCACTTACCTTTATATCATAAAAGCAGAGTCTAACCACCGTCGTCATGGTCTTTCTCTCTGCTTCTCTCGTCCTCCAAGGTCGAGTCCATTATTCTTCTAGATAACCTATCCGTTTTATACGCACAGCTTAATGCATCGAGCTCATTCCTAACTAAGCATTTATTTCTTCATTGCGAATGGTTATTTCCATATGTTTGTACTAGCCATCATTCTCACGATTTTCATGTCTGATACTTTCAGTTTCTGAATACAATATCGAGAGTCCGCCCAGTCTTCGCTCCCGTATACGCAGTCGTCGTATAGCTCACTTCTGCATCAATTACCCCTGATCTGCGTTTAGGGCAGACGCCCAGGTGGAAGACTCACTATCTGTTGTTTGCTGTTGTTTTCTTAAATAATTGCAAAGAATATCTACCTTGGTAAATTCTAACATAATATCGTTGATCGCGACTATTTTGCTAAACCTTGATTCGATTTCATTTAGAAAGCAACCATCCTGAAATAAGAATAATACATACAAAGTACTTGAAGTGATCTACTTGTTCCAGTTTAGTATTCTCTACCTGGCATGTAATCCACTGAAGTTACTTCCAAAGGGACATCATTTTAGCCTTGGAATGATATTAACGGTAGCTTACCACAGGCAATCAAAGACATTTACGTTGACAATCAAGTCACTGTGAGAATCATGGTATAATCATTAAGTAGTCAGAGACTTCACCCTTGAAATAGAAAACCCTCAGGCTGTTTCCAGCCATTTGATCGGGTCAGGGTTAGAATGAATGAAGCCCAATCTAAAGCGAGGCCAGGAATTGTGCGGGCTGCCGAAGCCTGTCATACTGCTCTGGGGCAATGATTAATGCCTCACCACTGGAAAGTGTCACTGGAATGAAAGATGACAGGGAAACCCGGAGTACCCGAAGAGAAAGCTGTCCCATCTCCGCTTTGTCCAGCACAAATCTCACATAGAATGACCGGAACTTGAACCACGGAACCCAGCGGTGAGAGGTTGGCGTCTGAGCCACTGAGGCACTTAGAATTCGTCCGTTCTTCTTTTCTTTCTTTTTCTACTGCTTTTCCCACACCTGTGGGATCGCGGGTGCGAACTGTGTCACACATGTGGATTTGGCCCTGTTTTACGGCCGGATGTCCTTCTTGACGCGAACCCTATATGGAGCGATGTAATCACTATTGCGTGTTTCTGTGCTGGCTGGTAGTGTGGTGTGTTGTATGAATATGAAGAGGAAAGTGTTGGGACAAACACAAACAAACAGTCCCTGAGCCAGAAGAATTAATCAGATGCGATTAAAATCCCGACCCGGCCAGGAATCGGGACACTCTAAACCGAAGCCCTCAACGCTGAATTCACCCTTATTGTTCGTAATTTACAAGGATCATTTACTGAAATTTATAACATGACAGCGAGTAATTCACCTTACACTACAAGTTATCAGGGGAGGCTTTAAGAACAAATGAAGAACCCATCCTACTTCGAGATTGTTATCATTGAAAGCACCACACAACGTATGCCCAACGCTCCTTGTGTAAATACTGTTCTCCTTTAAGTGGTGCAAAATAAAGCGTCTGCTTCTAAATGTGAAGAAGAGCTGTAGGGGATAGGAGTTCCATTACCGGGCGAGTTGGTCGTGCGGTTAGGGGAGCGCAACTGTGAGCTTGCATCCGGGAGATAGTGAGTTCGAACCCCACTGTCAGCAAACCTGAAGATGGTTTTCCGTGGTTTCCCATTTTCACACCAGGCAAATGCTGGGGCTGTACTTTAACTAAAGCCACGGCCGCTTTATTCCCACTCCTAGGTCACCATAAGACCTATCTGTGTCGGTGTGACGTAAAGAAAATTGAAAGAAAAATTTACATTTCACTAAGTGGTCACTGTTAGAATTCAAGAAATGATCAAAGCAGGTTGTTTTACTTGAACCACGAGCAGCAAATGTAAACGAGGCACTGCACTGTTCACAATGTCAATCAAAAACCAACTCGTTCGACGCAGGACTACATTCACGATGACCGGATGTGAAACTGCACTGAATTGCTATACAAAATATGACGGCGCTACACTGAGCACATTAGCTGCTACCACCGGAGGCCAGGGTTCGATTCCCGGCTCTGCCACGAAATTTGAAAAGTCGTACGAGGGCTGGAACGGGGTCCACTCAGCCTGGGGAGGTCTACTGAGTAGAAGTGAGTTCGATTTCCACCTCAGCTATCGTGGAAGTGTTTTTTTCGTGGTTTCCCACTTCTCCTCCAGGAAAATGCCGGGATGGTGCCTAACTTAAGGCCACGGCCACTTCCTTCCCTCTTCCTTGTCTATCCCTTCCAACCTTCCCATCCCTCCACAAGGCCCCTGTTCAGCATAGCAGGTGAGGCCGCCTGGGCGAGGTACTGGTCATACTCCCCAGTTGTATCCCCCGAGCCAGAGTCTGAAGCTCAAGGACACTACCCTTGAGGCGGCAGAGGTGGGATCCCTCGCTGAGTCCGAGGAAAAAAACCGACTCAGGAGGGTAAACACAAGAAGAAGAAGAAGAACGTAAACATTCATAATAAAATGTAATAAACGTAGCAGATGAGTAAAGAGATCAGGTATATAACCTGTTAATAACAAATGTCCGAATCGAAATCCATAGTAATACCCATCCTTATAGCCAAGTCGTCGTCCGGATACATACTGGCCTTTGGTCCAATGGGTTGTTATGACAAATTTAAGCGTTATGTATTGGAAATATTATTTTCTTTAGGGAATCACTTAACACACTATATAGCCTATACACGCAGCTCAATTATCAATATATATTCAAACAATAAAACATTAATATCAATCATTAATAATTTTTCCTTTGAATTTGTACTTACGCAGACTCGTATTAATAAACAGCTTTGTTGTATTAATATTGCCACCATGTCGGTTTTCTATCCATTGGTGGAACCTTTAAGACTTTGTGAAACCCGCAGGGACAGCCTTTCTGAGGTTGTAAAAACGGCAGGCGGAGAGTGAGTGTCTGTTATTATAAACTGTCCAACTCGATTGTGACTGACAGTAGGCAAGGTGATCTGCCATTACAATTAAAATTCTCTAACCGGTCACTACATGAGAAACGA
Organism: Anabrus simplex; assembly: GCF_040414725.1. Classification (NCBI taxonomy): domain Eukaryota; kingdom Metazoa; phylum Arthropoda; class Insecta; order Orthoptera; family Tettigoniidae; genus Anabrus; species Anabrus simplex. The sequence continues at coordinate 372,529,265 of NC_090265.1, read as the reverse complement.
CGTATGGTGGCCACATCGTCGTGTTTCTGGGGTAGGGCTAAGACCTGTGCAATTTAATAAAATTTTACAACATGTACACTACATCATCTAGAATTCTGTATACAATGTAGAATTCCGTAGCGACGCATGGGTACATCAGCGAGTATAACACAAACCAATTGACTTAAGTATGCCTTCCACGCAATATTTTGATTTCTCCATCGAAGTGACCCGAGTTCCGCTATTTCCCAAAATCTGGTTGCAATGACACTTTCACGCCAGTGATTAATATGTGGCATACTGTAAACATGTGTGCTCTTTCTCATCAACCTTCTGTGTAACGCTTAAGTACGGTTCAGGAACTATAGACGTTTTCTACGCCAAAATCTAAAATAATTCTTCTTTGTGGGCCCAGTGAAGTACCTTAACTTGTTTATTCAAATTCTGAAAATCCCTTGGAAAACATAGTTAATGGATAAAATCCCGTAAAGATTCAATTACCCTTTCTGTAATCGTTAGAAAGAGTTCCATGTTAAATATAAGTTGTTTCATTTGCAGCTTGCTGGCAGCACTTGGCGATCTAGTTGCCTCCAATATGACGGAAGGTATGATGTGATTACTCCGCTCGCACTACTTTAATATTTGGGAATTTGTTTCCTTTCAGAACAACATATGATGTAAGTGTTCTTTTGGAACTTTTTGACACCAGCCCACGTACGGTTCCAGAACCATAGACAAAACAAAAGTTCTTGTTTATTGCGCTTTAAATTTCAAGTTTTGCCCATGTGGTTGGAAATTTTCACAATAACCTATCATGAAGAACATGTATCCTACGCGTTGTTCACATAATATAAAAAAGGAGAAATTCAGAGAACTCGTCTCGTAACCTACTAATTGCTCTAGCAAAGTGACCAAAATAGAGCATAACATGTGAAATATACACAATAGAGTGGCTGGTATATATTACTCGTGTCTTGCGAAATACTGCAGAGATGTTACGATTTACAATCATGACCAACAGTTATCTTTGAGCTGCTGGATTTAATGCAAAGGTGGACTGTGAAACACTAGTACATTTAATACATTCAGAAAGAAATGGAATACGGAAACACTATTCTGGAATTTCCTTATTTGAATGAAGAAAGATTTCCTCCGAAATGGACGGCTATGTAGTTGCAAAATAAATCTATCTCGAAAATGTCACTACAGTATTTACAACTGAATTTTCACATTGTTTTCTAAACAATATACTAAACTAAGATGTATTTCTCAAAGTAAGAGGAAGAAAATGAGAATAGAGACTTATATAGAGAGAATTACAGTATATTTCCTGCAAGAGTATAGTCAAACATAGCACCTAATCACTTCAAAATTCCGTCCTATTTTCTTCCTTAGAGGAAGAATACATAGCCGAGATGGTAAAGACACACTTATTTCCGAAACGATGTGGGTTTTATTCCTTGTCAGAAAGCTGATGAACGCACACACGATATTTGAATTCCTACATTCATTCGGCCCACACCGGGAAAGATTACCAACGGAAACATTTATCTTCTACTCTTGCAGGCATTTCCACGTCCTGTAACGGAGATACTTTTTGGTTTGAATTCTTTCTTGAACTTGGTGACTGTTGCATTGCCATACATTGTGTAGTAACTATTGTAATTCATTATATTATATTATATCTTCATAGACTTCCAAGATTGAAAGTAACACTCCAATTTTGGTGTATTTTTACAGTGCTGATTTTAACGTTGGTGTAGCAGTGTGGGAAATAAATGAAAATACTTTCTAGAGTACTTTTTATAAAATAATGATCCAAATTGTGAACACCACGCAACGGAAAACTTACATACTCTCCAGTCAAATATAGAATGACTTTCGCTGCTCGACCTTATTTAATCAAGCGCTAAATAGAGTAGGTTACATGTCACGCTGGTTGAAGTTTAGGAGTTCGGGTAAGGACATACCTGGTTTCTACCAACGTTCCACCTCATAATAACAACGGAATTAGTAATTTTAGTCCATAAGGAATTATGTATAAGTATGTATTTTATATTTTTTCTTAAGTTATTGAAAATACGTTTCATAACCTAAGACTCTTCTTTTCCTGTAATCAGCAGATACAAATTTATTGAAGTGAAACTGAGAAAGAGGCCTTGTCATGGATAATAATAATGCTGCCACCAATCTTAATCCAGAAATAATAATAATAATAATAATAATAATAATAATAATAATATTAATAATAATAATAATAATAATAATAATAATAATAATAATAATAATAATAATAATAATAATAATAATAATAATGGAGGTTAAGAATGACTGAAAATGGAATGAAGAGTGGGGTAAAGATAGTTGTTGAAAAAATGCGATGATGTTGGACTGCCTTGCGTTCGCAGACGACGTCGTTCTTATTACAGGCAACCGTCAAATAGCCAAGAAACAAGTTGAAGAACTACAAAGTGTTGCAGTCAAAACAGGGTTAAGAATCTCGTTCGAGAAAACAGCATTCAAGGATCCTATAAAAGAAAAGTGTAAATAGGATATTTAATAGAATAGCGTAATGCCTGCCCTCACACTGCAGCCACCTCCAGAGAATCCGCCCAAGACGTTACGCGTTTATAGTGTCCCGCCAGGTCTCCGGACCTGAGCCCAACAGGACATGTGTGGGACATGATTGTAGACACTTGCACAACTACCTTTCAATCACCCAGAACTGTGGAAAACCTGGCAAGCATGGGCAGTAATATCATAGGACGTGGTCCGGAGCCGTAACTGACTGTACACCGCGCTCAGAAATGATAATCAGGGTGTCCCTAATCCATGAACAACAACTGTTATAAATAGGGCCAGGATTTTTAGGTTTTAAACTATTGTATTCCTTGCTAGCTAACTGTAGTATTTTAACTTACTTATCCATTTCATTACCATTGGAGTATATTACTCGAATCTTATAAAACCTAAAAATAACTAAATAAGACGTTAAAACCTAAAAAAAACTAAATGGGCTATTCAAGACGGTATTACGTTATTTTGAAATAGAAGTACCAAATATTAATGAAATTGAATGATTTAAAAAAAATAAACATTATGCACGGCTTTTTGAAATGACGTCATGGTTTGGAACTGGAAGCGGTTTGTAAGTATAAGTAGTGAGAGCGAAACAACATGATGCGATACTATTCCATAAGGGTACAGCACAAAACAAGTGACAACCCCCGGGCGTTCACTGACCTGTATCTAGCAGGTACAAGCCCGCCTAACTTGCCAGCTTCAGTGCATCTCTCATTGTGTACGGTCGACTACCGCCAGCTACGGCTGTTTAGCTCTATACACACTATTATGCGACAGACTAAAATTTTTTTCCCTATAAATCAAGTTAGTATTGAAGGCAGTTTAAGAAGCTTACGCATCTCAGAAGTAGTGATGCCTAAAGGCAAGTCATCATTTGCTTTACGTCGCACCGACGCAGATATGTCTTATGGCGACGATGGGATAGGAAAGGCCTAGGAATGGGAAGGAAGCGGCCATGGCCTTAATTAAGGTACAGTCCCAGCATTTTCCTGGTGTGAAAATGGGAAACCACGGAAAACTATCTTCAGGGCTGCCGACAGTGGGGTTCGAACCCACTATCTCCCGATTATTGGATACTGGCCGCACTTAAGCGACTGCAAAAAAAGTTTGAATGAATAGTATAATTTTAGTAATGATTGAAATGATCATTAAAACTATTTCAGGAGGATAAAAAACTTTAAAAAACTATTTTGAGCTATTAAAAAACTAAAACGTGGTTTTTAAGAACCTAAAAATCCGGGCCCTAGTTATAACCACGACAATATAAACCAAGTTGAACTGTAACCTAAGAGTGACCAACTTCGGAATCGAATCATAACAATTTGACTTTCAAGTAATTTCGAGAGATGTTTGTGAAAACATTGGATGGCGATATAACCATCATTTCTTTTCTATAAAAAAGTAAAAAATAGACTATTTGTTCTCTTGAGTCCCTAGGTTCCTTTACTGTGAGCTACCTCCCTGCACTGAGTCTGGGGTCAATACCTTTGTAATAGGTATTTCCTTGCTTCCTTATGGCCGAATCAGTCAGATTCAGATCAACATATCAACGAAAAATGCTTAGGCATAGATGAAAATCGAGCCCATAACGGATATCTAATAGTCGGCTATGGAAATCCTTAGTCAAGAATGTCAGTCTTTATTAGTAGCAAGAAGAAATCCAAAAGTAACTACAAATGTGAGGAAATAGTCGCATTTCTTGTCACCTATTACTGCGTTGTCAAGTATCAAACAGGTATTAGTGAGGTGTTCTAAATATGCAAAGTGAAGGCATTTCGTGCAGTACAGTTTGTGGTTTGGCTTCACTTTCACCAGTGCCAGGACTCCTCGGATCATTAGAGCTAACCAACATAGGAAATACATTCACCTTGATTTTGTTGTGCGTTGCGATGAACTAGATCTGTTGGGTTAACACGGATCAACGCTCCGCACATTTTTGCGGTTCACTGTCAGTTTTCACTCGGTAAGCTTGTCCTTTCATTCCATAGGCTTGTTATTTATCCTTTCCGAATGACAGAAACATGCATTTATTATTTATTACATATTATTATCTAATCAAATTATCCCGAAAGTTAAAGTTTCAGAAAACCCTAAGTTATAACTAACAGCCTACGTTAAGTTGCTCCCCACGGTTGCGTTCGAAACGATCGATGAAGTGTTTGCAACCCTCAATCGGGCTTGTAGCAGTCTAAACGACCGACCTCTAAAAGTTTTGGACAAGGAATCCGTCTGAAGTTCAACTATGCCGCCCCTCCTCCAGACTATCTCCCCCAAGGGATCATCTAGCCAACTGATAGGGTGGAGTAGATGGTCGAGTGAGTCTGCGGTCTTTTACACCGGTGCGCCCTTTAGTGTAATTTGTGTCTCGGTGATTGTGACCAGTACGCGCCCGGGTGTGTTTTACTAGATTCGTTCAGTTTCGTGTGCATATACTGTACATCTCAATATGGATCCTGCTGAAGAGGAAAGGATCCGATTATTGATAGAGAGTGTTGAAAAGGAAGTAAGTGAAAGAATAACTGCATTTGTGAAAGACAGAGACAAAGCAGTAGGATGCCTATTGGAAGAAGTTGACGAGGCAGCAGAAGATTCTTCCAGACAGCAGCCACAAAGTGATGATGAAGGTGAAACTAACAATCTTCAGGTTAGTGACCATAATACAGATAGTGAGCTATCTGGTGATGACGGATGCGGTGCTGGTGTTTCTGAAGTGAATTTGACAGGCAAGGACAGTGAGACAGAATTGCGTGCGCACCCAACATTCGCAAGGACTGGTCGTGGACCAGGTCATAATATTGTAACACGCCTTCCAAGGCCTAAATGTTTAGCCAGGAATGTTAAAACTTCAATTGAAATCTGGGAACTATTTTTTCCAGACGACATTTTACAAAAGATTGTCGACTATACCAATATTTGGTTAGAACAATGACAATAATTCTTCAGTGTGTTCACATAAAGAAAATAGTGCAAAATTGAACTTGAATATGAACTCAAATATACGTAAAATAATGTATACTTCTCTCATATACATGTTATTCACAAAGGTGGTTGTTATGCTGTAAAATTCGAAGTTTTTATCATTTGAAATACAAATATTTCTGAAAAACCGGTGTTTTAATTTATGATTATTCATGCCATAAATATTACAGTGGCAATGGATGAAGGGGAGGATAAATATATATATATATCTAGTTCAAATAGCTTTCATTTTACTAACTAGAAAATTTAAATAGAACGGAAAGTTATTTTTCAAAGCTTTCAAAATGTATTTGTAAATCAACTCAATTTTCAACAAGTTTTTATTTTTTCTAATGCGGTCACCCACTACAATCACATTCCTTTCCTTATCGTTTTCTGCATAGCTGATTATCTTATCAAATAATTCTGAATCAGCATCAGTGATACCCTTTTCTGGTCTGTACACTCCAAAGACATCAAGTTACCTATTATCTTTAGAGATGAGCCTTACACCTAGAATTTCATGTTTATCATCTTTTTTGTAGCTTACAAATTCTTCTTTCATCAGAATGAATGAGTACGTAAACATGTTTTAATATATATATAAAATAAGAATTTTGTCTGTACATTGCTCAGAATTTTAAAAAAATGGTATTTCTGCATCGTTCATGTCCACAGTAACAAGGAAATGCACTTTTTTCTTTTCCGTAATTTCTGTCTGTCTGTCTGTCTGTCTGTCTGTCTGTCTGTCTGTCTGTCTGTCTGTCTGTCTGTCTGTCTGTCTGTCTGTCTGTCTGTCTGTACACGCATCACTTGAAAACGGCTGAAGAGAATTTAATGAAAATCGGTATGTAAAGTCGGGGGATGAGCCACTACAATCTAGGCTATAAATTATTTTATTCACGCTGAGTGAAATGGTAGTTTAGGGGAAGGCCTAAAATTCAATTCTCAAATGTTTCTATTTTAAGTGGTCCTGTCGATAAATACTACATAACTAAAGTTACATAGAATTAAATTTCCGATCATTTATGTCTTATACAATTTTACCGTACCGGCAATGACAACACTGATATTCATTAATTTCGATTTTTGTTGCTAAGTCCACATCAACGCCGAGCCACGAGAAAATGGGTGAACAGAATTTAATGAAAATCGGTATATAGAGTCGGGGAAGAAAAAACTGTAGTCTAAGCTATAAACAATTTTAATGAACCTGAGTGAAATGGTAGTTTAGGGGTAGGCGCCTAAAATTTAATTTTTAAATACAGTACCTTCGTTATTGCTCCTAGAAAAAAGTACTACATAACAACAGTTATAGAGAATACAATTTCCGATCATTTATGTTTTATTCAGTTTTACCGTACCGACTGTGATAAGAGTAGTATTTCAGAGTCGGAAGAAAACTAAATGCGAAGGCCTACAATATCGAAAGCGCATAACATTGATCAACAATAGCATTACATTGATCATTGTTTGTTGTGATGTTCTTTGCCTCTTATCGTGCCCTCAACTCCGGTATATGGGATTCCCGTTGCGTGCCGAGTATAACAGCCTGACTCAATATTGGCGGGAAAGAGCTGAGGAGTTAGAAAACTTTTTTCTTTAGCATGCCATTCCTCTGGTTCATACATTGTCTGATACTGCTGGTACGTAACACACCGGTTCATCAGTATTCCAGCTATTCGCTCCCTACTCTGACTCGCTGTTTTGAATGAGCAGTGCGCAGATTTGCCAGAGGCTCACTTAGTAATAGTAGTATGACCTGGTCTAGAATTACAATTTAGGCCTATTCCAAATTATAGCACTACAATTCACTAAATAATTCAAAATTCAACCCTGAAAAGAGAGGTTACTTAAGAAAAGCGTCTTCCTCTTCACTTTTATTAAATTCTACATTCATTTTGTTCCAAATTAGCAGTGAAGCGGGGTTTTCTCCTCTGGTTTGGAGGAAAAATTTGCCTCCAAGTCAGTTAGATTTTTCCGCCTCCAGTGTAGTGAAATGAGATATTTCCCGACTCATCGGGTACTCCTGGGACTCCCCGCTATTCGACAACCCCCCCCCCCCTACGAAAAAAGACGAAGAGTGTTCACGGATCAAGGCTGTGCGGCTTGGCCATTCCAGCTCTGGACCTTTGGAATTTTAGATCGGCAGCGTAATACTGTTCGTTAAAAGTGAGAAAATGTGTGGTTTTTCATTTGATCGAGTATTTCATATTGCTTTTAATCGCGGCATTCCTACTGACGTCAATGTAATGACCTATGTTGATTTCACTTGGGAAAACCACTTAGGCAGTCTTTCTGAGAATGTAAAAAAGCAGGTGGAGAGTGAGTGTCTGCCATTATAATGAAAACTCCCCATCCTGATTGTGACTGATAGTAGGCAAGCAACCGACCTCGATAGCTGCAGTCGCTTAAGTGCGGCCAGTATCCAGTAATCGGGAGATAGTGGGTTCGAGCCCCACTGTCGGCAGCCCTGAAGATGGTTTTCCGTGGTTTCCCATTTTCACACCAGGCAAATGCCGGGGCTGTACCTTAATTAAGGCCACGGCCGCTTCCTTCCACTTCCTGGGCCTTTCCTATCCCATCGTCGCCATGAGACCTATCTCTGTCGGTGCGAAGTAAAACAAATAGCAAAAAAAAAATAGGCAAGCAGACCTACCGTCATAATTAAAATTCCTTAACCCAGTTTTCATATGAGAAAATACGTTTAGTGACTTCCCCGTCGCGTTTCTAGGGTAACGTTGCTATGCAATATAATACAGTCTTGCTCACAAGGTGTACACTACTTAACATAGAGTTCTGTATACAATGTAGAATTCCGTAGCGAAGCACGGGTACATCAGCTAGTATTATATAAATAAAGTAAACTTACTTGAAACAGTATTAAACTTCAACATTTTTATTAGATTCCAAGGCCGTACAATAAATTATGAAAATAATCGCTGCGGTCTAAAAGACCGAGAGTGCTCGTCGGAAGAGCGCGCCCGATTGAGAGGTAAGGGAAAGAACATGATAATCAGCCTTAATATGTATATAAAGTGGAGAAAAGTGAAGTATTTTCTATTGATGCTTGCCAGTCCAGCCGTAATCCCCTTCGGTACTTCCTGGAAGGGGATAGTGAGTCAACTGGGAGACTCTAGTCTGACATCATGGCCGGTCTTTCCGTGTATTGTTCTCTACGTCTAATTTCCCCACGCGCTTTCTGCGAGGTGCAACGAGAATATGTCTCTAGCAAAGAGGATAGAATAGAGATGAAACTCAATGATAAATTTCGGTACCGGTACCAAGTTACTAGGCGCCAGTAGTTTCAGTCTCCGATAAGAGATAGCACCACAGTGTGCATTTTGTGCGATACCTTACTGCATCCGGCGCAGTGACGTACGTCCGGTTATGCTTACAGCTCCCCCCCCCCCCCTTTCCCTGTTCCCCCCACCCGTCGATAATAATGGAGTTCTACTACTTCCATGCCCAATACATTGTACTTCATATATTTTTATTTTCATGTACTTACTGTGTTGTAATAATGATCTGATACCCCTAGTTCGTATGGCATACTATGTTACTGAGAACATAACCTCACGCCTCAAAACCGCTTTTAACTTCTAATGAAAGATTGACACATTAACACAAAGCTGATATTATAACAAATAAGAAATCCCTTTAAAAGCAAGACAGCAGAACACACCATATGCAACCATATGCAGGAGAAAGGGGTATCACATCAATATCCAAGTATCACATGAATATAAAAATAACAATTAAATGCACTGAGAAAGGAAACTTATAGAACTACATTAACAGAACCATTTAGCTTTCAGCCCCTGAGGTGTACTCAAACAGGAAATACAGGATTTCAGGAGAACTGGCGAAGATATATTTCTAATAAACAAGTACAAAGAACAAAGTTTTACAGCACAAGCACATGGGAACTTGGAATTAAAACAACACAAATACTGTAGCATCACGGGAACTATCGCTTAAAATCGATGTAAGTTCGAACAAGGTTAATCGATTGGGTAAAGTCGGATTCAGCCAAATACTGTATTTGATTCAATGCAATCCAGCAATATTATCTCCATAATACTTGACGTGATACGACTTATTCTTTGTTTGAAGGGCCCACTGATTGAGGTTAGACTTGAAATACTTCATTTCGAGACAAACTGCCTTTAATTATGAATATCGCTCATTACATGCCTACTTGCTTGCCATCTACAGAACCTGTATACTACTATCTACACGTTATGAATGATCTCCAGCGCCATCTAAAATCGGAGACGGAAACTACCTGAAGCTAGCTACAGATTGGAACCTTAAGCCCTATTAAACTTTCACCGAGGTGGTCTCTAGCCTCCGCGAATATTCCAGTACTTATCATCCGAGCTATAAATACAAACCTGCCAATAAGGATTATAGCCTCGTTCAGTTAAAGACTGTCCAGCTGTGGTCCTGCTGTGAGAGACTTGAAAATTGGCGGCTATTGCAGAGTAGTGGTGGGGACGGAGCGGAGCAGTTGTAGTACCGAGTAAACTACCGAGTGAATGTAATGTGGCGGCACGTTTAAGTACGTTATTGGTATGGCAACGTAAATTCAATGCCTTTTCTCACAACATAACCATTTTGCTGAATACAGCAATGTTGCTTTCTGCTGGAGAAGCCGACCTGCTCATTTCATCCTTGTGATGGCTCTTGATATAATCCCACAAATTTGATACGCCACCACCCGTAGCGTAAATGCGGCCGCAAAATTTGCATTTTACTTATTTTTTATCACCAGTAATTTCAAAGAACTGCCATCCATCAGACGGTTTACGTGGCATTTGTGGTGCAAATTTCTGTAAAAATTTATGCAATTCCTTAAATTTTCTAAAACATGAATACCATCTGAAAATAGGATTAAATATTAAACTAATGCCACAATTATTATCTACTATGCTTTGCATTATCTACAAAACACAACAAGGTCAAATGGACTGTATCGCGATTGACATGTCTAAAGCATTTGATAGGGTGGATCATGGGAGACTACTGGCAAAAATGAGTGCAATTGGATTAGACAAAAGAGTGACTGACTGGGTTGCTATATTTCTAGAAAATAGATCTCAGAGAGTTAGAGTAGGTGAAGCTTTGTCTGACCCTGTAATAGTTGAGAGGGGAGTTCCTCAGGGCAGTGTTATCGGACCTTTATGTTTTCTTATATATATAAATGATATGAGTAAAGGAGTGGAATCGGAGGTAAGGCTTTTTGCGGATGATGTTATTCTCTATAGAGTGATAAATAAGTTACAAGATTGTCAGCAACTGCAGCGTGACCTCGAAAATGTTGTGAGACGGACAGCAGGCAATGGTATGTTGATAAACGGGGTTAAAAGTCTTTTCTTTTTTTTTTTTTTTTTTTTTGCTAGGGGCTTTACGTCGCACCGACACAGATAGGTCTTATGGCGACGATGGGATAGGAAAGGCCTAGGAATTGGAAGGAAGCGGCCGTGGCCTTAATTAAGGTACAGCCCCAGCATTTGCCTGGTGTGAAAATGGGAAACCACGGAAAACCATTTTCAGGGCTGCCGATAGTGGGATTCGAACCTACTATCTCCCGGATGCAAGCTCACAGCCACGCGCCTCTACGCGCACGGCCAACTCGCCCGGTGGGTTAAAAGTCAGGTTGTGAGTTTCACAAATAGGAAAAGTCCTCTCAGTTTTAATTACTGCGTTGATGGGGTGAAAGTTCCTTTTGGGGATCATTATAAGTATCTAGGTGTTAATATAAGGAAAGTTCTTCACTGGGGTAATCACATAAATGGGATTGTAAATAAAGGGTACCGATCTCTGCAGATGGTTATGAGGGTGTTTAGGGGTTGTAGTAAGGATGTAAAGGAGAGTGCATATAAGTCTCTGGTAAGACCCCAACTAGAGTATGGTACCAGTGTATGGGGCCCTCACCAGGATTACCTGATTCAAGAACTGGAAAAAATCCAAAGAAAAGCAGCTCGATTTGTTCTGGGTGATTTCCGACAAAAGAATAGCGTTACAAGAATGTTGCAATGTTTGGGTTGGGAAGAATTGAGAGAAAGAAGAAGAGCTGCTCGACTAAGTGGTATGTTCCGAGCTGTCAGCGGAGAGATGGCGTGGAATGACATTAGTAGACGAATAGGTTTGAATGGCGTTTATAAAAGTAGGAAAGATCACGATATGAAGATAAAGTTGGAATTCAAGAGGACAAACTGGGGCAAATATTCGTTTATAGGAAGGGGAGTTAGGGATTGGAATAACTTACCAAGGGAGATGTTCAATAAATTTCCAATTTCTTTGAAATCATTTCGGAAAAGGCTAGGAAAACAACAGATAGGGAATCTGCCACCTGGGCGACTGCCCTAAATGCAGATCAGTATTGACTGATTGATATAGACGCAAATTAAGAAACACAGACTGAATACAGGCATAATACTCGTACAAGGGGTGGCCACGACGTTCGGATCACGGAGTATCTTCAAACTTTGTACACATTTAGTAGTCCATTAGGACAAGATAATGTGCAAGTAGTAAGGTGTACTACTAAGGCGTTCTCGAGAAAATCTCAAGAGAAGTTTTCGCGTCGAATATGTAACGGTGCGTTGCGCCCAGGAGCGGAAACGGTGGTGGTCGAGTGGTTAGCGTTCAAGCGCCGTAGTCGCTGGCTCGCTGGATCGAGTCCCGTTTGTCATTTCGTTTTTCAACACTGGTCAAATTCTTTCATATACATTACAATTCAAAGTTAATATACTGAAAAAAAGGTATATTTGCAAGAACTTTTATTGGATTTCCAATGTTATTTGGCTCTTTACTAATGTTTACCATTATAAAAAAATATTTCTTTCTTTCTTCATCATCATCATCATCATCATCATCATCATCTGTTTACCCTCCAGGTTCGGTTTTTCCCTCGGACTTAGCGAGGGTTCCCACCTCTACCGCCTCAAGGGCAGTGTCCTGGAGCTTCAGACTCTTGGTCGGGGGATACAACTGGGGAGTATGACCAGTACCTCGCCCAGGCGGCCTCACCTGCTATGCTGAACAGGGGCCTTGTGGAGGGATGGGAAGATTGGAAGGGATAGGCAAGGAAGAGGGAAGGAAGCGGCCGTGGCCTTAAGTTAGGGACCATCCCGGCATTCGCCTGGAGGAGAAGTGGGAAACCACGGAAAACCACTTCCAGGATGGCTGAGGAGGGAATCGAACCTTCATCTACTCAGTTGACCTCCCGAGGCTGAGTGGACCCCGTTCCTGCCCTTGTACCACTTTTCAAATTTCGTGGCAGAGCCGGGAATCAAACCCGGGCATCTGGGGGTGGCAGCCAATCACACTAACCATTCCACGACAGAGGTGGACTACAAAAAAATATATCATTTATCATTATCAACAAGTAAACGGCCAAATGCATAAAGTATTCCTGAACATGTATGCCTGTCGTGATTTGTGAAATCCTCCATACCTGCCAGTGAAATCGAGTAAGTTACCCGGAACTGCTTTGCACCTGGACGCTCTGACCTGCAATATATATGTAAGAACATGACCAGTGTTGAAAAACAAAAAGTGAAAACCGAGACTCGATCCAGTGATCCAGTGATTACGGAGCTTGAACGCTAACCACTCGACCGTCGCCACCTCGTACTCGTGACCGCAACGCACCGGTACACATTCGACTCGAAACTTCTCTTGCAATTTTCTTGAAAACGCCTTAATAGTACGCCTTACTATTTGCACATTATCTTGTCCTAATAGACTACTAAAAGTGTACAAAATTTGAAGATGATCCGTGATCTCAAAGTCGTGGTCTTCCCTTGTTAAACACGTGTCGTGCGCTACACTGTGCTCTGGTCCTTCGCGAGTACTTGCAGTTGTAAGCGGAGGGGATCGGTGGTGCGCTCTACCGCTACAACCGGATTACTCATCGGTATTACTCGCTCCGTTCCCACCTCTATCGCAGAGTGTGGTCATTCATGGTCGAATAGAATTGTGTGTGTGTGTTTGCGTGCATTATTGTGTCATCCTGAAATACAATAAAACAATAAAACAGACGATCTTTTATCCGTAACACTATTATTCAATTTCATCATCATCATCATCATCATCATCATCTGTTTACCCTCCAGGTTCGGTTTTTCCCTCGAACTTAGCGAGGGATCCCACCTCTACCGCCTCAAGGGCAGTGTCCTGGAGCTTCAGACTCTTGGTCTGGGGATACAACTGGGGAGTATGACCAGTACCTCGCCCAGGCGGCCTCACCTGCTATGCTGAACAGGGGCCTTGTGGAGGGATGGGAATATTGGAAGGGATAGGCAAGGAAGAGGGAAGAAAGCGGCCGTGGCCTTAAGTTAGGTACCATCCCGGCATTCGCCTAGAGGAGAAGTGGGAAACCAAGGAAAACCACTTCCAGGATGGTTGAGGTGGGAATCGAACCCACCTCTACTCAGTTGACCTCCCGAGGCTGAGTGGACCCCGTTCCAGCCCTCGTACCAGCTAATCACGCTAACCACTACACCACAGAGGCGGACTTATTCAATTTCAAAGAGATATAAAAATGTAAAAACAAATTAGAAGTTCGTATTAAAACAGAGAATAGAACAAATTATTCCACTTTCAAGAGAACAGTATTTGTGAATTTAAAAATTAATAGTAGAGGGCATCGTCGTTCGGAGAGCAATAGGTCAAATCTCACGTTGATACGCTCCTCGGTGCTTTAACCTCGCTGTAGGAAAAATGTCGCAATCTCTGCAGTAAAGTCTTCAATGAATTCATGAGAACTTTTGATGACCAGAGACTGAATCCCTTTAATACACTGACTGACAGAGCAAATGCAACACCAAGAAGGAGTGGTCAGAACTTTATGCCAATTGCAGGGTAGACTGACGTCACTGAGGTATGCTCATGATGTGAAATGCGCCGCTGTGCTGCGCACGTAGCGAACGATAAATGGGACACGGCGTTGGCGAATGGCCCACTTCGTACCGTGATTTCTCAGCCGACAGTCATTGTAGAACGTGTTGTCGTGTGCCACAGGACACGTGTATAGCTAAGAATGCCAGGCCGCCGTCAACGGAGGCATTTCCAGCAGACAGACGACTTTACGAGGGGTATGGTGATCGGGCTGAGAAGGGCAGGTTGGTCACTTCGTCAAATCGCAGCCGATACCCATAGGGATGTGTCCACGGTGCAGCGCCTGTGGCGAAGATGGTTGGCGCAGGGACATGTGGCACGTGAGAGGGGTCCAGGCGCAGCCCGAGTGACGTCAGCACGCGAGGATCGGCGCATCCGCCGCCAAGCGGTGGCAGCCCCGCACGCCACGTCAACCGCCATTCTTCAGCATGTGCAAGACACCCTGGCTGTTCCAATATCGACCAGAACAATTTCCCGTCGATTGGTTGAAGGAGGCCTGCACTCCCGGCGTCCGCTCAGAAGACTACCATTGACTCCACAGCATAGACGTGCACGCCTGGCATGGTGCCGGGCTAGAGCGACTTGGATGAGGGAATGGCGGAACGTCGTGTTCTCCGATGAGTCACGCTTCTGTTCTGTCAGTGATAGTCACCGCAGACGAGTGTGGCGTCGGCGTGGAGAAAGGTCAAATCCGGCAGTAACTGTGGAGCGCCCTACCGCTAGACAACGCGGCATCATGGTTTGGGGCGCTATTGCGTATGATTCCACGTCACCTCTAGTGCGTATTCAAGGCACGTTAAATGCCCACCGCTACGTGCATCATGTGCTGCGGCCGGTGACACTCCCGTACCTTCAGGGGCTGCCCAATGCTCTGTTTCAGCAGGATAATGCCCGCCCACACACTGCTCGCATCTCCCAACAGGCTCTACGAGGTGTACAGATGCTTCCGTGGCCAGCGTACTCTCCGGATCTCTCACCAATCGAACACGTGTGGGATCTCATTGGACGCCGTTTGCAAACCCTGCCCCAGCCTCGTACGGACGACCAACTGTGGCAAATGGTTGACAGAGAATGGAGAACCATCCCTCAGGACACCATCCGCACTCTTATTGACTCTGTACCTCGACGTGTTTCTGCGTGCATCGCCGCTCGCGGTGGTCCTACATCCTACTGAGTCGATGCCGTGCGCATTGTGTAATCTGCATATCGGTTTGAAATAAACATCAATTATTCGTCCGTGCCGTCTCTGTTTTTTCCCCAACTTTCATCCCTTTCGAACCACTCCTTCTTGGTGTTGCATTTGCTCTGTCAGTCAGTGTAAATAAACACATTTCAGAAAGACTCTTAAAGGACATTTTCCAAATTTCGCCGGATGGAGGTACTTCACACTTTTGATGTAAGTTTGTTAATATAATCAGTTGCAGAAAAAGAGAATATGTTTGAATAATTTGTTGAGATGGACTTACACTTAGTGGCACGCTCGCTGTAAGGGAGTTTGTCTTAAAATTGTTCGAGAATCATTGTATTTATGAAATACGTAAATGTACTTACTTAATTCTTGGCTGTACAACCCTCGTAGGGCCTCGGCTTCCTGGACAACTTCTGTTCAGACTTCTCCGTCCGTTGCTTTATTTCTCCATCATACAACTCCCATCCACATCGGGTCCTCTTACACATTATCCAGCCACCTGAATCTTGGCCCGTCCCTCATTCAACATCCTCCTGGATTCCCCTTGAAAACTTTCTTAACCATCCTATCCTCTGCAATTCGTTTTCATATGGCCAGCCATGGCCATCTGATACTTCTAATTTCTGAAAAAAAATATATATGCTCAAATGACAGTTATCTAATCTCTCCATTATTTCTTACTCTTCAGAATTCTGTATCATTCACTGACCATATATATTTTCTAAAAATGTTCTTTTCGGACTTCCATAACAGTTCCTAACCATCGTACACCATTGTCGTAGTCTCTCAACCTACGTCGCTACAAGTCTCACCCCAGTACGATACATTGTTACTTTTAAGTTTATCCAAAGGCTTCTTGCTTTTAGTACTTGGCCCAGGGTAAAGTTAACTCCTGTTACCAGTAGCAATCCTTTTATACTGCATATCTCTTCTCTCATGTCTTTGTTATCTATTATCTATATAAATAAAGTTGCAAGGGGTCTTCTGTCTGTAATTTCGTTTATTTTGCCAATTTCTGAGATATTTATCCGTTTTAGGTCAACTCAAGACCGTATCAGTGGTTTTTAGCTTGCGTGTCTCTTTGTCTATTCTATTCTGTCTGTCTGTCAGACTTACGGTGAAACGGTTGGATATACCTCGACCAAACTTCGTATTTAGAGTATACTCGTCGACAAGCAGGTTTAGATATGAATATGATTTAAAAATCACTTAATAGACTGCGGGTTTATAGAAAAACCAGAACACGTCTTTTCCTTTTCTCTTATACTATTGATTTTCTGTAAAATCCGTAGACCATCCCTTCATTTCAAACAACTTTTGTTATGTACATAATTTTGTTTGTTCTTCATAGGACGAAGAAAATTACTATTTTCTGCCTTGGGTGACGGACTCCCTCGCAGGCAACGTACCTACCGGTTACCGTGACAATGTCTCTGGCTGCTTGCCAGCACGGAAGTAACCTGATGCAATTTTCGTCATCATTCCTGTAAACTCGTGGTTGTTGCATGGGTAGAAGGCGAGAGAGATGTCAAGATGCCATTCTGTGGGATATTTCAGAATACCGTTGGATATTACAATTGTATTCGAATGGTCCTAAGGGTGTCTGTTAATATATCAGCAGTACAACGGAGTATAGCACATTATTACACACTGCAAAGTGTTTTCTGGCATATGCTATAACTTTGACTATATTTATCTACTGCTTCTGATTTTCTGCTTTAATTTCTTGCCTCTGCCTTGTATTTTTAGGCTTAAGTAATAACACCATAAGTCATCCCCTTACCTCGTTACTTAAGAATCTCTGCGCATAAATTTATCCTTTATTACCGCTTCTTTAAATCCGTATTTCATATCATCGCAATTTAATAAGGGACATTTCATTCTTCAAATATATATTGATTTCATTCTTCAAATATATATTGGTATTTACATATTTGTCCTATCCGGCTGTCCTCAGATATTATCCCGTTTTTAATGTCGACTTTCTTAACTGTATTATTTTCTTCCTGAATTTCTTGGTATGCAGACGAGTGCTAATCCGGAAACCTGGACACTCTTTCCTTTGAGGAAAAATTCCAAGCTGTTCAAATGATTAAAGTTTTGACCCCGGAAAGTATCCAAATATGGAGGCAATTTTAATGTCGGTGCAAATCTTCATTTCGGGGTAATTGTTGGCTGAACGGTAAGTCGTATCACGAAACAGATAGCACAATCGTTGCTCAATTTGAAGAGATCTACAACTCCGGTCCTATGATATTTTGTCGTATCTCGATCCCTTACACGTTACATAGAGCTGCACTTCTCGATTATAATCAAATCTCTCCAACTCGATTGTGCATGGCATTAAGAAAGGAGCTTGCCTTTATAATGAAAATTTCCGATCTCAATTGTGAACGGCAGTAGATTAGTTGGCCTGCCTTTTTTTTTCTACTTGTTTTACGTCGCACCGACACAGGTAGATCTTATGGCGACGATGGGATAGGGAAGGGCTAGTAGTGGGACGGAAGCGGTCGTGGCCTTAATTAAGGTACAGCTCCAGCGTTTGCCTGGTGTGAAAATGGGAAACCACGGAAAACCATTTTCAGGGCTGCCGACAGTGGGGTTCGAACCTACTATCTCCCGAATACTGGATACTGGCCGCACTTAAGCGACTACAGCTATCGAGCTCGGTATTGGCCTGCCTTTACAGTAGAAACTCCCAAGGTCGATTGTGAATGGCGAGTATGAAAGGTGGCTTGCACTTATCTCCAAAGAACTGAACATTCACCTTACGTTGGAAACAATGTCTGGGGTCCCCGCCGTGGGTGTTTCTCGGAATGAGCTAAGAGATATGCAATATTTTATATGATCTTATTCACTGCGTGCCAGTTATTTACGTAGAAATCCGTATACAACGTAGAATACCGCAGCGAAGCAAGCCTAAGTACATTTGTTAGTCTATAATAATCTTCATCTTCATCATCTGTTTACCCTCCAGGTTCGGTTTTTCCCTCGGACTTAGCGAGGGATCCCACCTCTACCGCCTTCAAGGGCAGTGTCCTGGAGCTTCAGACTCTTGGTCGGGGGATACAACTGGGGAGTATGACCAGTACCTCCCCAGGCGGCCTCACCTGCTATGCTGAACAGGGGCCTTGTGGAGGGATGGGAAGATTGGGAGGGATAGGCAAGGGAGAGGGAAGGAAGCGGCCGTGGCCTTATGTTAGGTACCATCCCGGCATTCGCCTGGAGGAGAAGTGGGAAACCACGAAAAACCACTTCCAGGATGGCTGAGGTGGAAATCGAACCCACCTCTACTCAGTTGACCTCCCGAGGCTGAGTGGACCCCGTTCCAGCCCTCATACCACTTTTCAAATTTCGTGGCAGAGCCGGGATTCGAACCCGGGCCTCCGGGGGTGGCAGCTAATCACGCTAACCACTACACCATAGAGGCGGACGTCTATAATAATCACCCCAAGATATGTTATGTTCTGACAGGATATGTAATAGTTATTATTGATTTTTATTCTGTTCCGTATATCGTCTAGATGAGAGCATATATTTAGTTCGTGACTAATCGAGCTTCAATTCTATCTCAGCACCATGTTGTTATATTTTCCTCACTTTTCCTTAAGGATCGTGTTTCTTCTAAGTCGGGGATGAAGTGAGACGAAATAATATATGGCGTGCTTTTACGGCCGGATGCCCATTCTGACTCCAACCTCAATTGAGGCTCTAATGAAGTTGAAGTGAATGATTGTGAATGATGTTGGGTAACTAGGTGGAAGAAATCAGCCATGGCCTATGAAAAGGAACTGCTCCGGTATTTGCCTGGAAACGAAGATGGGAAACCACAGGAAATCATTCTCAGGACAGCCGACGGTGGGGTTCGAACCCACTCGTCTCCCGAATGCAGGTCTTTGCTTCATAGCCGTAGCGCGTTAACATACGTGACCACACCGTTAGAATTTTAGATAATACGTCTGTATCATTTGTATACTCTTGCGTAAATACGTCATGCAAACAAACATTCCTACAATGCCCTATGGAAAGATTCATTTTCCTTTGCATGTAAGCATAGGAAAATGAACACAACGAAAATTGTTCTGATGTACATTTGAGTAATTCGATTAAATATCGAGGTCTCTCGGGTTACTCTCTTGTACCTACATCATGATTCTCTTCAATGCAAAAATGAATTCTAGAGTGAAGAATACATTAGCCTGTTATAAACCTAGCTTAACTTCTAAATTAATCATTTACCTTCAAACTTCACTTTACATACCCCCATTCAGAACGTCATCTGAACCAGTCGTATGAGTTTGAGTGGCAATCCCGCCTCTCCCATTGCTAGCCATAGCTGATCGCTTTTGATGTCGTTACATGCTTGCTTAAAATGAATAAGTAATTCATGCACATCCGCATTATTTTAAAAACATTTCTCTGATCAGTGGTGGACCTGGTAGTTCTAGAATGTCTCCAACATACAAATACTCCACTTTAAATATTTACTGGCATAAAAATTTAATAATTAAATAACTCTTTGAATACGACGATAATAACGCACAACACATGAGCTACAGATTTAAATTACTCGGCAATGAATAACGCAAAGTCCAAGTGCACAGTAGTGAGCATGCGTGAGTATATGATTGCTTACAACAAATCAGTAACCAGAACCAAATATTGGATTTCTGGTCTGTTGATAAATGTAAGGCCAATTGTGGGCTAGTGGTAGGGCACACGTCTAAGGCAGCGGTCGGCCGACCCCACAGGGGAAACCGGAGCCGTTGCCCAGCTGTCTAAAATCCAGGGAGGACACTATGCCTAGCTCACAGGCGCTACCACTATTTTCAATTCAAACCTTGAACAACTTCCCTTACTCATGTCATTTCTCAGAATTCCTTAGTTCATATATTCTCATCCGCCATATTTCAGATATTTGCTTCTAAGTCTCTGAAGCCATCCATGTTACCGCCATGACACCTTATACTCGAATGTTCCGATTGGGTGCTCTGTACCTTTCGCTTCCTTGGTACTCTGATACTGAACGTTATATTAATTTACTATTCAGCAAAACTGCTCCTCCCTAGTGCGATTCGTATTCTAGTGTTCAGCATTCATACTCCAGCGCCTTACGCCAAGAACATACATCATTGCCAGAAGTAATCATTGAGATAATGGGTAATGAAGTTCTAAAGAGAAGGGAGCTGAAAAGATCCATTCACTCAAGTGTAAGTACCATGTATTTGATTTAGTAGGCCCAATGCAGTAAAAATATATACGTAATGACTGTATTAACTTAAATAAGAATGACTTATTTACTATTCAGGAATTGCCTCCGTCTTAGTGGGATTCGTATTTTATTGTTCAGCATACATAATGCACTGCAGTACCTCGAGAGCACACATCACTATCGAACGTTTGTATTGAGATACAAGGTAATGAAGTTCAAAAGAGAAGGGAGTTAAAAATCCAATCGCGCTGATAAGTGAAAGTATAAGGGTGGACTAGTTGTTGGGAACACGTCAAAGACAACTGTTGTCTGACCCCAGCTATCTTGAATACAGGGAGGACACTAAGGTGGTTTATCCAAAATACGTCGTTGAGTTATTATTATTGTTATTATTATTATTATTATTATTATTATTATTATTATTATTATTATTATTATTATTATTATTATTATTATTTGTGAATAAGCCCATTTAGGACACCCTATGTACTCAGAGGTGTTTGTTTGCCAAGAACATAATTGGTGATTCCTACCAATTTAATGTCGTTTTAGATTTCGCTGATTCATTTCATAAAGCCTGTGTTTGCTTTACTCTTATTTCCATAAGATTCTACTAAATGTTTTTTGAGACTGTCTGGGTTCATTATTTTGATCTGTCCATAAAACTGATCTTCAAAACTAGTAACGTGGGATTTATTTCGTTTTGTAAGAAATCGAAGTCCGCCTCTGTGGTGTAGTGGTTAGCGTGATTAGCTGCCACCCCCGGAGGCCCGGGTTCGATTCCCGGCTCTGCCACGAAATTTGAAAAGTGGTACGAGGGCTGGAACGGGGTCCACTCAGCCTCGGGAGGTCAACTGAGTAGAGGTGGGTTCGATTTCCACCTCAGCCATCCTGGAAGTGGTTTTCCGTGGTTTCCCACTTCTCCTCCAGGCAAATGCCTGGATGGTACCTAACTTAAGGCCACGGCCGCTTCCTTCCCTCCTCCTTGCCTATCCCTTCCAATCTTCCCATCCCTTCACAAGGCCCCTGTTCAGCATAGCAGGTGAGGCCGCCTGGGCGAGGTACTGGTCATACTCCCCAGTTGTATCCCCCGACCAAGTGTCTGAAGCTCCAGGACACTGCCCTTGAGGCGGTAGAGGTGGGATCCCTCGCTAAGTCCGAGGGAAAAACCGAACCTGGAGGGTAAACAGATGATGATTAAGAATGGAAGCTGTACAAAAGAAATAAGAAGCAGAAGAAGTTTTGAAAGCTGAGAGGGCTTTTGGCATCTAAGGCAATCCCTATTGATTTAAAAAAGAGGTTCGCAAAGTGTTTTGTGTGGAATGGAGTGTCATATGGAGCTGAAACATGGACATTAAGAAAGAAAGTATTTGATTTTTTTTAAATATGGTTGTGGAGAAGAATGGAGTAAGTGAAGTGGATAGATAAAATGAGAAATGATGAAGCGCTAAGAAAACTATGAGAGAAGAGACAGACACCTGATGAAAAAAAATAAGGAAGAGGAAAATATCCTGGTTGGGTCACTTACTACGTAGAAGTTGTCTTCAACAGAGGGTGATGGAGGGGAAAATAGATGGAAGAAAAGGAAGAGGAAGAAGAAGGTGTTTAATGTTAACAGATGTCATACAAGGGAAAAGCTATGAAGCAAGATGCTCAGGACAGAGAATCGTGGAGGATGGCCAGTTGATACCTGTCTCAAGACAGATTCACAGAAGAAGTGGCTTTTTGCCGGCTCAGCGACGATATGCTTCGCGTCCTGCATCGTAACCGAATCGTCAGTGTACCGACCGGTTCAGAAGGCCCCGCAGATTTTAACTGCGAATAATTAATCCCAGTGGCTTGAGGAAACAGTGTTTCAGTTCGTCCTAATACACTTATCTGTATCTACATAATTAAATTAAGCTACACTAACAACCAGCACAGAAACATGCATTAGTAAATAGTACATCCCTCCACGTAGGGTCCAGTCATAAAACTAAACCAAGTCCACATCAAGTGCCGGCTCCAGTAAATTGTTAAAAAGACCAAGGAGAAGATCCTTCGTAGTGGATTAATACCAGCTGATGAACAAATGTTCAGTAATATGGCAATGACATAAATGTACTATAATGGGAATGTCTCAAAGAAGTGGAAATATAACCTCACATTTCTCACTTATTATTATAAAAATAGCGATTTAGGTCTGGAGTTATAGCTAAGTGGTAGTTACTGGCTTCTTACCAATACTGCCACGGTCAGAATCTCTAACAATGCGTATGGGCATTTTGGAATGAAAAGTCGTGTATTTGTGATTCGGTTTCCATATAAAACTCTAAGTCTTGCAGCAATATTCAAGTTAGCTTGCAGTTTTACATTAGCGTAGCAATCCATACCCTCGAGTGGCGTTGCCATCCCTATCACATCTCAATAACAAGACACTGAATTATCCACCAATACAACCATGAGCTATTTTATTCTCTCTCAGACTTTCTTCTCTTGAATAAATCTATTTGGTGTTCATTTCTTGTTTAAAATGTCTGATAATTTTCATCACCTGTCCCTCACCTTCGATTGTGTTTACTGTATAGCTTGAAATTTCTTTCGAATTATAATATCTGTGTGACTATCAGTGTATAATAAAGCGATTGAAAAGCAAATCAACTATTGTAGTCAATCCCACCAAAGTTACAACAAAAACATTCTCATGGTAATAATTCTTGCTTCAAGAACAGTTTGGTTTTAAAACTACTATTCTTTACGGTCATGTAACATTAGAGAAAGTTCACGGTACGTACCTTCCTTCATGATCACACAAACACGACTCTTGATTCGACTTGCTCCAGATTACATTCACGTAAACCGTTTGCGGTATTTTCTCCGTTTACTGAATCTGAAGTTTCTTTACACAGTAGAGAAACGCTAATTGTTTACAGTAATGAAACGGAAATGTCAGTCCTTCGTGTGGCTAATGTATCGTGGGAACATTTACTATATGGCGACAGAAATATTTACTGTCTTGTAAGGAAAAAACCTACACAGTCTGTATGAACATACATTAGCTAAAAGAATATTCTTGAACTATTGGGCCAGATTCTCGACACGTTACACAGAAATATCCGGGACGACAATTATGGGCAATTGAATAATAATAATAATAATAATAATAATAATAATAATAATAATAATAATAATAATAATAAATAATTTATTCAATTAGTTTTCAAGTCCACGTTACATCCAATGATTCTACGCATTTATATACACACATTTTGCACACCATTTACGGCACCAGGGCCCCCTCCATCTGGTCCATCATTCTTTGTAAGTCCTCCGTCCACAACTCGTTATCCAAGTTGCCTCGTCTGAAGTCGATTAGCACACTCTCACACGTTCTTTTTAGTACAATGGTCTGTAGGTAGGCCTGTAGCTGTTTGCTCACTTCCAATTTGTCCATGTGCTTCTTGAACAAGTTGGTAACTAGCCCGTCCCACGTTATTACCACAGGGACCATCGTCACCTTGGCTCCATTGTACATAAGTGAGAGTTCGTTGGCTAGCATCTCGTACTTCCTTCCTTTAGTGGTTTCAGTCTGTTTTAGGATATTTTTGTTTGTTATTCCAACTTCAATTAACAGGATTTCATTCTTTAAAAGGTCATGTATCATCAGATCCGGTTTGTTGTGTTCAATGCGAAGCTCAGTTTGTATGATGACGTCTGACTTCATTCTAATCCGCTGATTGGATATGACATTTTCCACTTTATAGTTCTTTATTTTCTTAGAATTATTCAGCCCATACTTTTTTGTGAACATGAAATGCAAGCATCTGACAACGTCATTGTGGCGTTTCTTGTAATCCAAATTAAGCATTCGTCCACATTGTGTTGCCAGATGGTCTAGTGTCTTATTGCCCTGGTTTCAGTGTGGGCATCTCTGGAATATACTCCCATGACTAAAGAAGATGTTTCTGTCTTGTATCTTACAGAACATTCCTTCTTCTTGTGGAGATATATTCCCTCTCATTAACCATAACGATGACTGTTTTACGTCTACAAATTTCTCCTGTTGTTCACGGAACAATGTGAAATGCATTGACTTAGCCATGATTCGATCCATTCGCATATCTTTTTGCTTCTGCGTAACTATTTTAACCGTTACATCGTTTCCGTCCTCGATTAGGTACTTCCGTTTCAGATGTTCTTCAATCAGTCCCAGATGGGTTGCATTTCTTCTTTCACTTTCTGCGATAAACTTCGTTCTTGTGTTTGTTGACAAATATTTACATAGTTCAAGTAAAATCAATTCGGCCTTCTCAGAAACATTTTGTAGTCCTCTTCCTAACTCATGTCTTTTCAGGTACAGTCGTTCCATATTACCTGCTGTTCTGACGATATTATGCTCTCTCAAGATTCCTCTCACCTTCAGATCAATGTTGTTAAATTCTTCGTGCTCGTACGGAATCAGGCCAATATAATAGTTGATAGTTGACAACGCATACTTATTTATTGCTCCAAACAGGTTTCATGCCTTCAACTTTGTTTGGCATATATTTGTTACCCGTGATTCGATCTTGTTGGCTATGATAACTTTATTCTCGGGTTTAATTACATTCCTCGAGTCTTCTAATATTCCTAGGTATTTGTATCCTTCCACGTCATTTATCTTCTCTCCAAAGATATGGTTCGAATTGATATTGTTCGCTGACTTTTGCTGATTGATTGTAAAACCCATGTTGTTAAGACATTGATTCGTCCACTGGCTCAGCTCGTTCAATGTCTGCGCATCTTTGGCGAACAATTTGATGTCATCGATGAAAATGAGGTGGTTGCACTCAATTCTTCCATGTTCATCTGCTTGGATCTTCTCGCAGTTCTTATTTAAGATTCTGCTCAACGATTCCATAGCAATTACGAACAACTTGGGTGATAGAGCATCTCCTTGTAATACTCCTCTATTTATTTTCACGTAACCGACCACTTTATTTCCACATATTAATGTTGTTCTCTGTTTGTCAAGTGTTCTATTGACAAATTTAATGATGTTTTCTGGCATATGTATCTTCCGTAGGCATTCAATTAGATATGCATGTGACAACGAATCATATGCTTTCTGAATGTCCACCCAAGCAGTACACAATTTATTATTGTACTTTTCGTTTATGGTTTTGCTTATAAGTGCTTGTTCCTTAGCGCCTTGACATCGGTTGCGTGTTCCCATTTGATTACTTGAGATAATATTGTTCACGTCACAGAAATCATTGACTATTACCGCGAACACTTTTTTGATTAATTTGCATAAATTCGAAAGGCATGTAATTGGCCTCAGGAGCTGCGGTATGTTTGCATTCGGGACTTTTGGAATCAAATATGTTATCCCAGCATAAAGTTCTTCATCGATCAAGTCTGGGTTTTGGATTATTTCGTAGATTAGTTGTTCTAACCTCTCATGTAATGCATACATCCTCTTAATAAAGTATTTATACACAAAATCAGGTCCTGTTGCTTTCCAGTTCGCTAGGTACTTTATACACCTGGATATGACCTCTCTTATCTTTTCTCTATCCATGTCTACATCCACTTCCGCTGGACTTAGTTCTTGGATCAGTTGCTCATAATCGTGTCTTTCATCATATTTCCAAATTGTAGTCCAAAAGCGTTTGGTTTCTTCAAGATTAGTATCTTCACTTACTGTAAATCTATCGCCTTCAAGGTCACGATAGAAGGTCTTCCTATTAAACTCAAACTTTCGGTTTGTGTTCCTAGATGCTATACGATTTTCAGCTATCACTATCTTCTTCTTGTAAATAGCTATTTTCTCAAGAATAGAATAATAATAATAATAATAATAATAATAATAATAATAATAATAATAATAATAATAATAATAATAATAATAATAATAATAATAATATCCGCCTCTGTGGTGTAGTGGTTTGTGTAATTAGCTGCCACCCCCGGAGATCCGAGTTCGACTCCCGGCTCTGCCACGAAATATGAAAAAGTGGTACGAGCGCTGGAGTGGGGTCCACTCAGCTTCGGGAGGTCAACTGCATAGAGGGGGTTCGATTTCCGCCTCAACCAACCTCGAAGTGTTTTTCCATGGTCCCTCACTTCTCCTCAAGGAAATGTCGGGATGGTACCTAACTTAAGGTCACGGCCGCTTCCTTCCTCTTCCTTATCTATCCTTTCCAATCCTTACATCCCTCTACAAGGTTCCTGTTCAGCATAGCAGGTGAGGCCACCTGGGCGAGGTACTGGTTCACCTCTCCAGGTGTATCCCCCTACCCAAAGTCTCACGCTCCAGAGCACTGCCCGTGAGGTGGTATAGGTGGGATCCCTCGCTGAGTCCAAGGGAAAATTCAACCCTGATGGGTAAACGGATTAAGAAGGAAATAATAATAATAATAATAATAATAATAATAATAATAATAATAACAATAGGCCAGTTACGGTCTTGCATCTTCTTTCCATCGCTTCATTAGACATTCTATTGATCTTCATTTTACCGAGCGAGTAGCTGCACTGTTTGGGTCAAGTAGCTGTCAGATTGCATTCGAGAGATAGTGAGTTCGAACCGCCACCGTCGGCAGCCCTGAAAATGGTTTTCCGTAGTTTCCCATTTTCACACCAGGAAAATGCAAGTACTGTACCTTAATTAAGGCCATGGTCGCTTCCTTACCATTTCTAGCAATGTCGCCGTAAGATCTATCTGTGTCGGTGCAGCGTAAAGCGAATTGTAGAAAAGGAAACAAATCTTCTTCTTCCAGGTTGGTAGCGAAGAATTTCCTTTGGTGATCTTCCAGCTTTCACTCCTTGGATATATCGTTTCTAATTTTCCTCATAATTATAAATGTAGTCAACTATAGGCTGGACTTTCAACTTTTTTAACACCTGCCCGTTTCTTTTGTGGTTCTATTTTCTATAGCCTGGTGGCCAGCACATACAATTCATTTTGTATGCTGTGATTCTGGAGATGTCCGTAATTTTCGAGTCTATATTATATATTTTTTGGCATAACTTGAAAGCAGGAAAATATTCTTCCGACGGGTTGCTAACCTGAAAGTAGTAAGATCATTGATAGGCAAGGTAAGTAGAATAAATAATAGGTGGACCCAATCATAACATGAATGCGTAGCTGGTAGCGCCATCTGAGCAGAGATTCGCCGTGACGTCATTGCGAAGACTCTCATGTAGAAGAATTTAGTGAGTCTACAAGCTACCACGCTTTCTTTCTACTTGGGTTTTTTTTTTTTTTTTTTTTTGCTCACATCGAGATTATTTTTACATTTGCTTCAGTTACAGTATTTATTCGTATCTTATTGATGGGTTTGCAGTCCCTCAGTCGATGGTGTGACTGTAGAATAACATCTCTTCCGCACAGAGTAGGACGGTTATGAGATAGACTCTGCAATATGAAGGCAAAATTGGAAATAATACTCGTTTCAAGAATGATAATGAAAATAATATTCATACACTGGAACAGCCGTTACTTATGCTATATTTATTCAATACTACATTACAATATTATAATTTACTTGCTCAATTCTTTGTTTACAACTTGTTTTAAGTCACACCGTCTCATATAGGTCTTACGGCGACGATGGGTGTAGGAAAGGGCTAAGAGGGGGAAGGAAGCGTCGTGGCCTTAATTAAAGTACAGCGCAGCATTTGCCTGGTGTGAAAATGGGAAACCACGGAAAACCATCTTCAGGACAGCCGACAATATGGTTCGAACCCACCATCTCCCGAATGCAAGTTCACAGTTTCGCGACCCTAACCGCACGGCTAACTCGCTCGGTTCCCCTAGATCAGGTGATGATATCGTCGCTGCTGTTCCAAAACCGCGAATGTGACAATGCCCTGCCCTTCCTATGCATTATTCCCGTTAATACTGGTTGACGCGCCCCAGCCACATATGTATAGCAGTTCATCAGAACAATTTTCGTTGAGTTCTTTTTCCTATGCGCACGCATAAAGGGATACGAACCTTAACGTACCGTACTGTAAAAATGCAACTTACGTATGCATTATATATTTACGTATTCCTACAGTTTAATGCATTTAAGGTTCATTTTCTTCTGCACGTAAGTGAAATGCGTGTGTGAAACAGTGATTAGGCACATGGTTGCTTGATTTTATGAGCTGATAGGGAACTATTCCTTCTAAACCGTTGCCATACGCATGTAGAATTATTCGTGTTGTGAAATATGATTGTGACTCAGTTTCTTCAGTTACATAGTATCTTTAAGATGAATCTTATCAGTGATAATATGAATAACTAAGCCTCGATGACGCCAGTTTAACAACGGCCTGAGGTTCACTTACGAATATCCACAAAACACGACCAGTAACTCACTAGATGATACTGCTGACCCCTTCTCAAAAGACAATGTCAAAATGAACAGGTGATTCACCCGAAGATTTAACTTCATCCAGCGTCAACTTCACGTTGGGTTTCTTCCTTGTAGTTGTTTTCTGATATCGTGCTGTGGTAAATTTCGTCGTTACTGTCAACATTTCTTAAATTACTCCAATTTCGTTAATTTTTATCAAATGTTTTCTAAACATTCTTTAGCTTATCCCAGTTATTTTCTGTGGTCGCTAGAGCCACCCAGGATCGTTTTGGGTTTGGACGGGGATTTAAGCCCGGATGCCCTTCCTGACACCACGTGATGTTTGAGATGAAAACCTCAACCTAGGATCGACCGGGATTTGAACCTGAACCTTTCTGGTGGGAAGCTATCAGCTAAGCCATTGAGCTAATACCCCCCACCACACCACACTTTATCAGGTGCCTTCTAACATTAGAAAATACATATATATCTTTAAAATTATTATTCCATTCTGATGTGGAATTAGGACCCCAAGTTGTGTAAATTCCATCCTGTCGTTGGCGGTCCACACACCGAACTCCCACTTATCCGAATTATTAACTCTTTAATTTTTCCACACTTTTCATAATTTCTTATCCAAATTATTAACATCAATGTTTGCTTTCTTACTGCCCTAGAAACATATTTATTCAATAGCTTCTGTCTAAATAGACTGGGATTTGAGTAGATCGAATTTCCAAAGACTGTGCATGTGGTATTATATTATTCCTTGCTCCTCAAACACTTCAGTTCATACAAGCGCCAATTATTAAAGGGCCCCGTAAACTCGCAGTTAAACTGAGCGATTTTACTGTGTGACGTCGAATCTGACTGATAAACCGTGTGAACTGTGCAGTTAGCGCTGTTAATAATGCAGTCTTTGGAACTGCGGAATGGGTTCACTTTTGCACAGTTAACTGCCCAATTCACACAGTTCCCTCAGCCTGCCTTTGGGTGTGAAGATGTCAGCGTTCCAGTGTAAACGAGACGCGACCCTCGCGTTCATCGAGGCTTATCGTGGTTTGCCGGTTGTGTGGGACACATAGAATCAGCATTACTAAAACAGAGCAAAAACGTCAGTAGCGTGCTATCTTCTCGTTGATAAACTGAACTGTTGGAGCCAGATGCAACTCGTGACAGTGTGGTAAAGAATTAATAACCTGCGTTCTGTATTTAGGAAGGAGTTAAAGGAAGTGAAGGATTCAGGATGATCAGGTACTTCATCTAACAACCTGTGGGTCCCTTTTCTGTTGCACTACCATGATCTACTCTTCCTGGTCGACCAGAAAACGCCTGACATCTCTTTGTCAACTGCAGGTGGATGAAACGATGAAGGCACGCTTAGTGTTCAGTAAGTTTTATTTTGCAAGTAATCCTGGAAATACAAAGCGTCTTTGTAGACATAGTGTATGTATTGTAGTACAGACGTACAAACTGTTTGTATTCACCACATAAAAACACGGTACATAACAACAAAATCGTCTACTTCATTTTCCAGAAGTAGTTCTTTAATTAGCGTACCCTCACACAATATATTCCTTCTCAAGCACCACAATGTACTCCATACCCCACGTTTCCCTCTCTTCTTTTCAGCCAATACCAACGCTGATGCGGCTAGTAAACAAGAACAAGAAACTCCAACTTTACTTCGTGAAAGTACAGCTTTGAATAGGAATAGTAAAAGTAATGCCTTCCTGAAAGTAATAGTAACACGAGGATTATAGTATGGACATTACATGAGTTAGAAGCTAAAAATCATGTACATTTACACTATAATAATATTAATAATAATAATAATGATAATAATAACGTAAAATTATAAGAAACAAAGCGCCCTTCAGCTGTGCAGTAAAGTGGCAAAGTTACTAGCCTACCTACCACAATCACACTACATAACACACGTCACCAAGCACGTGAACCAATCAGCGGTATTCAACAGGTAATCTCTGCATGCAGTCTTAAATTCTGAAATTGATTTAAAGTTCCTGACAGCAGCTGGAAGTGAATTCTAAAGTCGTGACCCAGCCACAACGAAGGATGTATTATACACTTAAGAGTGGTTGACGGGACTAGCGAGGGAAGCGCCAGAACTAGTGTTACAATTATGGAATGAGGATAATAAACTTAAATGGAATTTTGAAGAAATGGAAGTATTTAAAGTTTCAGTTCCAAAAAGTACTAACTCCATCCTTTTTCCTTGAGTATTTGTTTAAACTGTAGCATTTTTAACACACATACTTTTATTCTATCTGAACAATTACAGTGCAAAAATGAATTTTCAGATTAAATTTTACACTCTTATCATGTTTCCTCCATCCTGTAAGACTTTCATTTTAGATTTGGTGCCTTTCGGAAATAAGCTTCTCATTTGTGATTAAATACATATTTAAATTTCTTGAAAAAGAAAACATATCGTAATAAAATTATACCTGAAATTGAAATAACTTAATTAGAAATAGAATGATATATTTCGTTCCTAAAAGAACGTCATCAGATTCTATCAAATCACTCTCGAAAATATTTAGAAATGCATAAACATGGTTAAATCCTTGAATACTTGAAATTTGGAAATTCTTTACTTCTAAATTTATTGTTTGGATGTCCGATATCTTACGATCGTCCCGTGTGAATTACTTGATTTATCGAGGATTTGCACTACGAATGCGGTTTCGATTCGTCAGCTGTTAATATATATTTTATTTTCATTTTTCGTTATTTCACTTTATATTAGGTGAGACGTTGATCTACCGATCACTTGTAGTTTAGTTTAATAGGACAAGTGTAGGTAGACAGATTTGTAATGGTAGTCGTAGTTCTAGAATGTTGGAAAGATTTCCTTTTAGGTGTTTTGTAGTGTGGACTTGTAATTCAACAAACTTAACGACATAACTGTTTATAACCTGACAGTTGGTTTAGTAAGAATGTTTTAAAGTGACTTATCACTTTTCTTTAACTTCAGTGCTTGGCACTTCTTCTAAATGCATAATGAATTAATGTTTCCTGCATTTCGCAGTGTTATTCCTTCAGGACGACGTAACGTAAGATCCCCTCGGACCAAGTTGTTGTTGGTTCCTTCTGAACATCTGTTTGGGGTGATGCATGTTTCAGCATCGGGATTCTTCTGAAACTTCAGGGTGTCACAAGAGGACAATACATGGTGGAATTTTATCTTTGCGATAATTGTTGTTAACTTGTAATGAACACCATGCTTTCTAGTAAAGTTTCGCAACCTATCCAAAGCAACTGATTGTCGATTTGGTTCGATGAAGGGTCCATTCGGGGGATGTTCCGATATCCTATAGGATACTAGACTGGTGGATAACATTAATTAAATGTAAATCTGGAATTCTACTTGTTGAAGCCCGGATTTTCCACGGATCGGGTGGGTTAAATCTTAGTTATCGTTTGGATCAATCGTGCCCGATTTTCAGGTTTTATTCTCGTTTTCCAATGTTTGCTATCCACGAATTGTATAATATTTTTCAATCTCTGAAATATAATGTTAAACAATAATAAAAAGATAACCTCACGTCATTCATTGTGCCTGCTTTCAAACATGTTATAAAATTATAATTTTTTTGGTTAATTGAACAAATATTTTCATAATCAGTAAATTTGAATAAATATTTTAGTAAGTACATTTTTGCTCCTCAATTAAAGAAGTTAGGCTCTCTTCTGAACCGTATCGTTTGGTCAATGTAGTGACAGAGAAAAACCCGCTACGACTCCAAGATCTAAGTGTTCGATATTGCGCTATTGAAGCAGCAGAGTCAGATGACCAACGATGGAACGGTAAGTTTAAGGGTTCAATACATACACCCTCATTATAG
This sequence comes from Anabrus simplex, assembly GCF_040414725.1. Lineage (NCBI taxonomy): Eukaryota > Metazoa > Arthropoda > Insecta > Orthoptera > Tettigoniidae > Anabrus > Anabrus simplex. The sequence continues at coordinate 372,496,256 of NC_090265.1, read as the reverse complement.
ACCGTTATGCCCTTCGGCGTTCAGTTTGCAAGCCTGTGTGAATTTACTAATCGCCGCCACAATCTTCTGTTTGTAACTGTGGTCTCACATAGTTCTATACCTCACAAATCGTTAGAAACTGAGTCTAAACATCGTCGTCTTGGCCTCTCTCTACTTCTCTTACCATCCATGGCATAGTCCATTATTCTCCTAGGCAATCAATCCTCCTCCATTCGCTTCACGTGACCCCACCACCGAAGACGGTATATATATACAGATTCGTACATCGAGTTCATTCCTAACTGAGCCTTTACCTCTTCAGTACGAGCACCCTCCTTTCATTGTTTCCACATGTTTGTACTATCAATCATCCTCGCTACTTTCATGCCTGTTAGATCTAGCTTATGAAATATATATCCTGAGTCCACTCAGATTACACTTCCGTAAAGCCAAGTTGGTCTGAAAACAGACCGATGTAAAAATAATAAAAAGATAACCTCACGTCATTCATTACAAAACACTGTTGATCGCAACTGCGAGTTCACAGGATTAGCTTACTGTAACTTCATTCGATCTCGCTTACTATCAGGGGCGGCCGTACCTTATGTGCTGAAGTGCTGCAGCACATTGCCTATTTGAAAAATAAATTACTTTTAAAATATTATCTGCAATCAAATATAGTGCATTGAAAAAGTCGTGTGCTCCACGCAGGGTGGCTGTGCTGGGCTGTGCGATCACAGCTCAGCGAGAATTTCTAAGCTTTCTGCCAGAAACCAGGAACTCTATCTTTTGCGCATGCGTGCCCAACTTTCCCGATAGGCTGTGGAAACAACAGCCAAGACATCACTTCACAGCGATTCTTCGTTCGACCACAGAGAGTCAGCACTAGTCACACTTGCATTACGACCGAAATGAGATTGTGGCAGGTGACAACACCTTGACTCAACGGTAGTATTTAAGAGGGGATCGCTCAAAGCAAACGAGAAAACAATGTACTGTAGAGCTGTTCCCGTCAGGTCTTTTAATACCAAAGAGGATAGAATACTAACTTGCCTATTCCATAACCACCTTTGTAAATCGATGAACTATAAAAAGTGTCTAGTTTATAAATGCCACTATAAAAACATAACATGTATTTTGCATTACGACGTTGCTGGTTTTATTTCAATGATTTTTGTAACATTGGGAAGTTCTGTTTTTGTGCGCTCACACCAAGTGTTTGAGTTCGTGAATATTTCGCCATTGCAGGTGTTACAGTGTGTTTAGTTATATACGGTAGTTTTATAGTTTTTTGTGAGGAATGTGTATATATTGTGCCCTTTTCAAGGTCGCCTTATGGGTGCAATATGTTAGGGTTGTTTGCGTGTATGTTAAGTGTGGTAACTCGGTGGAGAGTCTCTTGAAAACCGCATACTTGTATGTTTCTCAATATTTTTATTTTTTGGAGGGGTGATGGGTTACAGCACACAACTGATTTTCTGCACCAACCGCCACTGCAACACTGTTGATCGCAACTGCGAGCTCACTGCATTAGCTTACTGCAACTTCATTCAATCTCGCTTCTTCTTGTTTCCGAATTTGGCCGCATATGTACCGCACTGAACTTTTCTCTTCTTCTTCTTCTTCTCCTCCTAGAACCTCTTCATCCTTTCACTTCTGATCTACCGGGCAAGTTAGCCGTGCGCGTAGAGGCGCGCGGCTGTGAGCTTGCATCCGGGAGATAGTAGGTTCGAATCCCACTATCGGCAGCCCTGAAGATGGTTTTCCGTGGTTTCCCATTTTCACACCAGGCAAATGCTGGGGCTGTACCTTAATTAAGGCCACGGCCGTTTCCTTCCAACTCCTAGACCTTTCCTATCCCATCGTCGCCATAAGACCTATGTGTCGGTGCGACGTAAAGCCCCTAGCAAAAAAAAAATCACTTCTGATCTTCCTTTCTTTCTCAGATATGACCAGTTTGGGTCTACATTTTGGTGGTTTCTCCTGGAATGTTTTGATGCTGTTCACTCGGCTTCTAAATTCTTTTCTGTTGTAAGTCCATTGTAAGTCCACTTTCTATTGCATCTCGTTTTACCTCTTCTACCCAGTTCGTCGAAGCTTTCCGTCCATTATGTATTTGGATATTTTCTTAGTTAGCCGTTTCTCATCCATTCTTTCTAGATGCCCATAGAATTTTAGCCTTCGCCATCGCATGGTGACAATGATTTTTTCGCTGTATTTGTAGATATCATAATTTTTTCTATTCCTCCACTTCCCATCAGCATTTTTCTGTGGTCCTAAAATTTTCCTTAAGATTCTCCTCTCCTTCTTTTCGAGATCTTGACGCTCACCCTTTTTATTCATTGTTAGGCTCCCTGAAGCGTAGAGACTCTCTGGCTTTACCACCGTGCTGTAGTGTCTAAGTTTCGCCTTGTAAGATATTGCTCTTTTGTTGTATATGTTCTGGGTTAACCTGTACGTCAATTCTAGTTTTCTAATTCTTGCCTTATTCGCCTCTTTATCCAGTCCGTTATGTTCTATCCATTCCCCTTGGTATTTAAAATTCTCAGTTCTTTTTACAGTCCCATGCTTCACTTCTAAGTGTCTCTCCCCTTGATATAAATATTCCATGTATTCCGTCTTCTCATATGATACTTGGAGACCCATTTTCTCAGCGATCTCATGTAGAGTATTCAGCATAATTTGGGCATTTTCTCGGCTGTGAGTCAGGGCAAGATCATCTGCGAAAGCCAAACACTTAATTTCTAAGTTCTCTCCTTTCCTTCCTAAATGTATTCCCTTTATTCCTTTCACTTCCAAGGCTTTTTCCCAGGTTCTAATGATTTTTCTAGAACAACGTTAAAGAGAATCGGAGATAGGCAGTCCCCTTGTCTGACTCCCGTTTTTATTTCAATGGTTCAATCTCTCTTACTATACTACCGCCTTGCGAGAATACACATCCTAAATACTTAAAATTATCTACCTGTTCCAGCTTTGTGTCCGCAATCTGACATTCGTTTCACTTGGATTTCTTACCTACTTACATCAATCTAGTCTTAAAAAGACTAATTTTCATGACATACTGATTGCAAGTTCCACGATATAAGACCGCAGGCTTTCCGTACAATCTGCCAGTAAGATCAAGTCTTCAGCATAGGCCAGACAGCTTACTACATTTTCACCTAGTTCAATCCCTCCCTGCCACTTTATACTTTACGGCAGACTATCCATGTAAACTATGAACAACAAAGGTGAAAGATTACAGCCTTGTCTATACCCAGGACCAATAAATTCTACCATAAGTTCTCACCCTTTCGTATCCTTCGTATCCTTTCCAACTCTCGCGTTGATATCGCCATTACCAATATCCTATATTTGCTGTTGACCCTGACTACAATGTTACTCGACGCTTCAAAAAACTTGTCGACTTCATCCTCATCTGCATCCTCACATGGGGAGTAGTCTGAGACAATTCTAGTCTTGATTCCTCCAATTTCTAAATTATCCCACACCATTCACTCCTTTACGTGCCTAACAGAAACTATTTTGCGTGCAATAATATTCCCGATTAACAGTCCTACGCCGCACTCTGCCCTTCCCTTTTTTACACCCGTCAAGTACACTTTCCACTTTCTAATCACCTCTCCCGTCCTCGTTATCTTCCCTTACCCCAATATCATGAACTCCTAACACACCCAGATGCATCCTCTTTGCTGACTCGGCCAGTTCTACTTTCTCTCTTCCATATACCCCATTAATGTTAGCAGCCTCCACCGAATTCCATTTCGTTCACCAAGTTGTTTCCAAGGAGTCAGTCCTTCGTCTGTCAAATTGGATTGGGTCTCCGTTTTTCCCATAGGTCTGAGGCTCCCTTAAAACGTTCTAAACGTGCTCGGGGAAAATTATGTGAAGCAGGATGCTACCCTTACCTACAATACTCAAATTGAGGATCTCTTCTCTACTGGGTTAGGGACTACGCTGGATTGTATAGTCCTAGTCGCCTCAGCACAAGTGGGCCATGACTCGGAATATTTCGAAGATGCCCACTCCCATACCATAGCAACTGGTCTCCCGACTGTCAGGACCACTTACTAGACCACTCAGCGGTTGCCCGTGGCTCAGGAGCTAGGAGTTGACTACAGTACCCCACACTACAAACCAAAACGTCAAAATATTGAACCACACCAAACATTTATCGCAGGGTAACAATCACTTTCAGTATGCACATATTACGGTGTTGGACCACCCGTAGCAAGGAGACAGGCGGCTATACGGTCGCGCATGGAGGTATGGATACGTCGGAAGTTTTTCTGAGGAAGATCCTTCCAAAACTGGTGCGGATGACCCTCCAAATCTGCCGTGGTTATCGCATGGAGAAATTTTACTTCGAGTGTTATGTCGTTTATTTCCGCTAACAGCGTTGAAATTGTGATTGAGTATAAGTTCACAGTGCGATATATTTTTGTGTCATGTCATTCATTTCAGGTAACAACGTTGAAATTATGGTTAAATTGAAGTCTAAATGTCTTGTTCATTTCGAGTGTCATGTATCTTATCACAAGAAACAACGTTGACAAGGACTTTAGTTTACTCTATTTCCTTCCACGAAAATTTGATATCTTTGATGGTGTGAAAGTTGCATATTTTATTGTGTGGAAAAAATTGATAACATGTGTGCGATTATTTCTTGTGATGTTTTATAGATATGTGATGTTCTTGTACGTGGTTTCAGTCCACAAGTGATTTATATCTGTTCGTATATTCCAGCGCGTGTTGTGTATGTATGGACTCGCCACCCTACTTAGGCTATTGTATTTAGTTATTTTTATGATTTTCCCCGAAGCGATTAGGTAAGGTTTAAGGTTACCGTTTCTATTGCGACGTTATGCACAGACATGAAATACGAGTACTCATGTTTTCTGTTTAAATAATGTAATCGATTGCGAGTTTTAAAAAGTGATAATTTAAGCCCAGTTGATTGAATGTTAAATGCGTGTGTCGGCGCATAAAAAGCTCGTTTCAAGATGGACTTTATCAAGTGGTGATTTGAAGGCTAATTTTATTTATGTGAATCTTATTGTTCTAGTCAAATTTCACGACATTTCTTAGTTAATAAATATTACAGCAATCCTACTTCGTGGGCTGCCTGTCATTATCCTTATCTTGTCCATACTGTTAAGAATATATGTTCCCCATCACTTATATCCAAGGTGTAATTTAAGTTAGGAATAATTTAATTTGCCGCGGACTGACACGCCTGTAATCCGCTGAGTAGCTTGAGACATTACCGATGTGATAGTCATACGAGGACAGTATATATATACATATTAAATTACTTAATCCTATTCTTTTCTTTAAAATACTTCTACAGTTTAACGCTTTTATGTCATCCTTACTTGCCTTCCAGTACCCTGAACTCTTATCACCGTTCCCTGGTCCACCCCGTTGCCCTGAATGTACCTCCCTGTAACATTTCTAAACAAACCTCTTGACTTACACGTACCATTGTGGTTCAAGTGAAGGACATCTGAGTGTAGGTCCCTATCACCTACCCACCCAAATCTCACTCCCAGTTTCTCACACACCAACCCCATAGTCTCGTTTAAGCCCCCTATCACCTCCCACTCAGTACCCCTCCTACACAGTATTCTACTGATAGCAATCACGACTCCCGTGCAGCATTAAACAGATCCCACACATCCTCAACTATGCTGGTACTTATACCTGCTTGCCTTACATTGTTGACGCGAACGTGAAAATATACCATCTTCACAATATCCTCCTCCTTCCTTTCTACTTTCCTTAATATCTGCCTTAATCTAATTCCTGGATAACACTATACCCTGGTTCCCTTTCCCCTCCACACACTTTCTTCGCGTGTCGAACAACGGAGTCCCTATTACCAGGGTCTCAACTCCACAACCTTGTTTGATCCCTTCCCATCCTGGTTCGCCCTATCTTTCCTGACGCCTGCAGAACCTTCTTATCCTTGCCTATGATGGCGCATTATTTATTTATTTATTTATTTATTTATTTATTTATTTATTTATTTATTTATTTATTTATTTATTTATTTATTTATTTATTTATTTATTTATTTATTTATTTATTTATTTATTTATTTATTTATTTATTTATTTATTTATTTGATTTAAGCCATGCACACAGATGAGAATTTGAAAAGTATGAGTGTGCAGTAATACTGAAGTAATAATAACAATGTAAAATGATCACACAATAGGATCATCACACTGCTAAATCAATCATTTTCAGCCACTGTTGTGCCTTTTGAGATATAAAGTGAACAAATCATCAATAGGCCAAATGGAATTCTTGTGGCGCTCATAAATAATATGTCGAACGATATGATTATGATTGCCACCAGTGGTTACCTGTGGAGGTTACGGCTTTTCATTGAGGTGAGCTAGACCTGGTGGAAGAATCTTACTGCTAATCCTTTTTATGTATTTTTTTTTTTTTTTTACAGTTTGCTTTACGCCGCACCGACACAGATTGGTCTTATGGCGATTATGAGTTAGGAAAGGGTTACGACCAGGCAGGGAGCGACCGTAGCCAGAATTAAGGTACAACCCCAGCATTTGCCTGGTGTGGAAATGGGAAAACTACGGAAAACCGTCTTCAGGGCTGCCGCCAGTGGGGTTCGGACCCGCTATTTCCCGAATGCAAGTTGACAGCTACCACGCAGCCACTCGGTCGGTGCTGCTAGATCCTTACGGATAGGGATAATGATATATTTCTGAATTCCCAAACAAGATTAGGGTGCTACAGGTTTTATTGTAAACTGTCACTAAATGACTTCAAAAAATGTAGTGCGTTTTGATTAATGACCATTAGAGGAGAATTCATTTAAAATGTTACCGCGAAGTACGTCGTAATCTTATTCAATGTTCTGCCTCTGGTATTAGAATGTTGTGCAGGAATATTTAAGGCAGACGTGTAATCAACACATCTTTCAATCTGTATAGTTCATTCAGTAATTAACTGCAGTTTAAATATAGATTGAAATTCTTGATGGATGTTTACCTGTACATGGCAAACGTATAAATAGAACAGGCTGCCCTCTCGATGTAACACATTCAGACTATGATACTGATACTTACGTGGGAAACATTTAAGAACGATGTGCAGTGCAATGTAAATACAATACTACAGGAAAGTAAACAAATCATTGTGCAGACTGGGTTGGTTCGTAAATAAATGTTACACTGTCTTACTACGGGACCCATTGAATGTGCATGGAAAAACTTCGAACATCGACGTTGAGCATCGTCTATGTAATTTGGTATTGGATTTGGGTAGTATTGTAATTAACAAACCTCACGCATTGTGTAATGTAAAGAACAATAGTAATCTACAAATATGTGTTATTTTTCCAAATCATGGAATGATTAATAAATACTTAATAAATACAGAGGACTGTTCCCGTACCATTAGAAATATATTATTGCTACTTTTCCATTTGTTAAAATTACGAATCAACTGAAAGAGTTTATGTCAATTATTCTTTTCTCGATCATCAAATGGCTACTACGTTATTTTTGAGAATTTGATGTAGGCCGATTTAACTTGCAGTAAGAAATGTAAACTTCTTGCTTTGAAGTTTGCTAAAATAAAGTGAAATCGCACTGTAAAATATCAATTTTGTATTGCAGTTACTAGGCGTTCGTAACTTTCAGTTCTAAACCTCTTTCCTGGATTACTTCATGTAAAAAGAGTGTTTTAATCTTTATTATTCCTTAAGGAAAGAGTACTTCCTTTAAGTCAACCATTTATCGTCATACGGTGCTAACAAAGATAGATGTCAAACGAATATGGATAGAAAACGGTTATAATGGGAAAGCGTGGTTTTGGTTAAGGTACGGACGGGGTATTCGCTTCAGAGTATTTGTCTAAATAATGAAATTGGGTACCTAACCAACGTATGATGGTATTTGTTTAAGGGAACGTGTGAAATGATAGAAAAATGTAACTTCGGATGTTTGGATACACATCTCAAAGTAAAAGAAGTATTACCTTGAATGTTCTTTTGATATACAGAATACATTCATTATTATTTGGGTAGGATATGAAGCTTCTATGTTTAATATTTTGTGTTAGAAAGTATAAAAATAATATTTTTAAAAAATATTGTTAAAAATTTCCTTAACTGAGATACCTTTCTCTTAGAAAATACTCAAACCAGACCGAAGAAACGTTGCATGCATAATAGCTTCTTTAAACCTTTTTTGAGCTACTAAAGTGAAATTATGGGCCTATTGTTTACAGGAGTCGAGAAATTGTTAGTTTTGTATATCCTAGTTAAAAACTGAAATTTTCTGTAAAATTGTCAATGCTCTTATTCATGAACTAATCAAGATATCTGATAAAATTTACTTCCACAATAGTGTCTAAGAGACTACCATGTTTCAAATGTATTTGTGTGATAGTTTCTGACCGGACGAGTTGGCCGTGGGGTTAGGAGTGCGCAGCTGTGAGGTTGCATCCGGGAGATAGTGGGTTCGAACCCCACTGTCGGCAGCCCTGAAGATGGTTTTCCGTGGTATCCCATTTTTCACACCAGGAACTATCCTATCCCATCGTCGCCATAAGACCTATCTGTGTCGGTGCGACGTAAAACAAATAGCAAAACAAAGATAGTTTTTGAGAAGAAGGTACACAAAGTTTCAAAATAATAATTGACGGGTAGCTAGCATCTAATGATATACAACGTGCAGAGTAATATTTAAATCTAATTTTATTGCCTCAAATAGAACTTCAGCACAATAATTGACACACCAAATTCTTCTGGAAAATGGGGATCTTTAAGCTCACATTTTTGAGCCTACCACACTTCCCTTAAAGCTAGATAGAGCCGCACTTTTTTTTGACAATTTGCTTTACGCCGCACCAACACAATCAGGAATAGGAAAGGATTACGAGTAGGAAGGAAGCTACTAGTTGCTTTACGTCGCACCGACACAGATAGGTCTTATGGCGACGATGGGACAGGGAAGGGCTACGAGTGGGAATGAAGCGCCCGTGGCCTTAATTAAGGTACGGCCCCAGCATTAGCCTGCGGAGAAATACGAAACAACGGAGAACCATCTTCAGCGCTGCCGACAGTGGGGTTCGAACCCACTATTCTCCCGGATGCAAGTTCACAGCAGCGCGCCATTAATCGCACAGACAACTCGCCCGGTTTTTATCTCTTCATCACCAAGGTGCACGAAGGTTGGCATATTAGATGTCCACCCTTTTTGGTTCGAGTTCGGTTGCCCTCCCTATCAAGAAGAATTCAAATCGTGGTATGAGGGTCTGAATGAGGTGCATGGAACCAAGTCAGAATAAAATAGAATATATCTTTGTTCGAGTTCCACTGTTGGTTATCCTATACGTGGGTTTCATAGGTTACCTATTTGAAATTCAGACACACAGTATAATGGAATGGTAAAAGGAGTTTCAGCAAATTCCTTCCCGATTAATTACAAAAACACACGTCCTTGCATACATTATAGTGTCATTCACGTCCACTGTATATATCTAAGGCTATTGACCACAAACCATCTGAAATGAAGCACAACAGTTACTTTTTTTTTTTTTTTTCCAACTGCCTAAAGTTCAAGGCTGGAGAGAATTAACACCTCTGTGACATACAGGAGCAGGAAATATTCAACGGCCTTGCTAAGACTGTCCAAAGCCTGTAGGACCGGTTGGTCAACATAGCTCAAGGAAGTGATGTTTTATGCTTAGGCCTACGAGCTTCGACTTCCTACCAGAGAGGGATTGGATTTGATTCGTGGTCAATTTACGTTAAGAAGGTTTCCCTACAACAATTTTTCCCAGAATGCATTTTTCCCTAACACATGTTCTTCATACAATCACATTCCTGTGTATTAACATTCCCCAATATTTTTCCCCTATAATCAATTTTTCCCATACGTGCACCCCCTGTGGATTAGTGGTAGTGTCGTCCTCCGGATCCAACATAGCAGTTTCGAATCCGACCGAGGTAGTCGGAATTTTGAAGGGCGGAAAAGAAATCCATTCGGCACTCCATGTCGTTCGATGTCGGCGTCTGAATGATCTCTAGTAGTACACCTTTTGTTTACACGACAACATTAATTAAAACCCAGCCCGAGACGCCCAAGAGAGATTCGGTTTACTCTGCCATCTGGTAGGCCTAGAGTAAAACGGAACGTCGAAATTGCCGAGCAGACAGGTGGCATCAAATTAAAATGCTTGTACACGGTAGCTGAGGCCAAACGATTATTATTATTATTATTATTATTATTATTATTATTATTATTATTATTATTATTATTATTATTATTCCGCCTATGTGGTGCAGTGGTTAGTGTGATTAGCTGCTACTCCCCGGAGGCCCGGGTTCGATTCCCGGCTCTGCCACGAAATTTGAAAAGTGGCACGAGGGCTGGAACGGGGTCCACTCAGCCTCGGGAGGTCAACTGAGTAGAGGGGGGTTCGATTCCCTCCTCAGCCATCCTTGAAGTGGTTTTCCGTGGTTTCCCACTTCTCCTCCAGGCAAATGCCGGGATGGTACCTAACTTAGGCCAGGCCGCTTCCTTCCCACTTCCTTGTCTATCCCTTCCAATGTTCCCATCCCCCGACAAGGCCCCTGTTCAGCATAGCAGGAACTGGTCATCCTCCCCAGTTGTATCCCCCGACCCAAAATCTCACACTCTAGGACAATGCCCTTGAGGCGGTAGGGGTGGGATCCGTCGCTGAGTCCGAGAGAAAAACCAACCCTGGAGGGTAAACGGATTAAGATAGAAAGAAAGAAAGAAAGAAAGAAAGAAAGAAAGGAAGAAAGAAAGAATTATTAGTAGTAGTATGCCCATATGTGTCACATTTACAGTAATTTATTTCAAAATCGTTAAAAGAGTAAATAAAACTTCTAATATTCCGAACAGCATGTCAAACGACCCTGCATAGAATTATCGCCTCTACTCCAAGTATAATAATAATTTCGTGGCTATTTCTAGCCGAGTACAACCCTTGTAAGGCATACCCTCCGATGATGGTGGGCGACATCTGCCACGTGTAGGTAACTGCGTGTTATTGTGGTGGAGGATAGTGTTATATGTGGTGTGTGAGTTGCAGAGATGTTGGAGACAGCACAAACACCCAGCCCTCGGGCCACTGGAATTAACCAATGAAGGTTAAAATCCCCGACCCGGCCACGAATCGAACCCGGGACTTTCTGTACCGAAGGCCAGTACGCTGACCATTCAGCCAACGAGTCGGACTCTACTCCAAGTGATAAAATATTACTTTGCAAACCATTCCAAGCTGGCGTTGGCAAACACAATACGTCTCGATTCATAGCTCTGACAAAAATCCTAACAGAGCAGAGCGACAGAGAGCGGTCATTACCCAAATATCTCTAAGCAAAACTGTAAGGTGTAAACAAAAAAGAATACGGCTGCAATTGCGACGAAGAACATGTTCCATTCCAACAGACTGTCATATCAGCAAGGAAGGTAGTTTGTATTATTTGAGAAGTCTGGACTACCTTTTCATATTATGAAATAAATGTATGTTCACACTCCTAAACAATGTCGTTTATCAAACTGCTCCGGTTACCATACATTGTACATGCTTATTTTAAGCAAATCAATTGTTATCATTACAAGTTCGCCTCTGTGGTGTAGTGGTTAGCGTGATTAGCTGCCACCCCCGGAGGCCCGGGTTCGATTCCCGGCTCTGCCACGAAATTTGAAAAGTGGTACGAGGGCTGGAACGGGGTCCACTCAGCCTCGGGAGGTCAACTGAGTAGAGGTGGGTTCGATTCCCGCCTCCGCCATCCTGGAAGTGGTTTTCCGTGGTTTCCCACTTCTTCTCCAGGCGAATGCCGGGATGGTACCTAACTTAAGGCCACGGCCGCTTCCTTCCCTCTTCCTTGCTTATCCCTTCCACTCTTCCCATCCCTCCGCAAGGCCCCTGTTCAGCATAGCAGGTGAGGCCGCCTGGGCGAGGTACTGGTCATACTCCCCAGTTGTATCCCCCGACCAAGAGTCTGAAGCTCCAGGACACTGCCCTTGAGGCGGTAGAGGTGGGATCCCTCGCTAAGACCGAGGGAAAAACCGAACCTGGAGGGTAACAGATGATGATGATGATGATGATCATTACAAGTATTTTTAACTATATAAATAAAGTTGTAGGGGTTCCGCTCCCTGTAATTTCGTTTTTGTGCCGATTTTTCAGATATTTATAAATTTTGGGTCAACTCAAAACCGTATCAGTGGTTTCTAGTTTCGTGTCTGCTTGTCCGTCTGTCCGCCTCTTCCACCATCACGGCGAAACGGCTTGATATATCTCGACCAAACTTCATATTCAGAGGGATCTTTCGCCGCCCGACTGTCTGCAACACTTCAAGCAGCCAAGGAGTTTTATTGCCTCTTGAAAATTGTGGACTACCCAGGTGGACGAAAGCAAATCACTGAGGTCTCACCTCGGGACGTGCCTCATCGCACTGCAGGTGGATCAGAGTGTATTCCAGCGTCGATCCGCATTCTCCGGCATTTTTTACATCTCTCTTGGGACTCGAGTCAACAACCATGTACCCATACACGCCACATTTTCCTGCCACTGCTACTACAAGCACCACCACTACCTCCATTGCCACCTTCGGACAATTCGCCGCAGATAACGCCGCCGTTGCTTTTCATACAGCACTGATATCCAGCCAAGCAGCTCCGAATTACGAAGCCCGCTTTCTACCTGTGGCATCACCTCATCATCCCTACACCTCAAGAGCACCATCTACGATGAGGGTCACTCGACCATCCCACAGAGAGGAACGAGCACAACGTCGCCTGGTAGTTGATTCAGCGCCAGCACTGCATTTGACCACAGCAGATGAAACATCTCCTCCCATGGATACCGGAATACAGCACTATCCGCGATCTACCACTACTACCGCCACAACTACCACCACCAGCTCCCTCCTCGAATATTCCTCAATTTCCGGCACTAGACGACCCATTACCTACCTTCGTCTTCTCCAGTCACCCCCCCCCCCTCCGGAACACATGCATTTCTCGTCTCCAATCCTTCCCAAGAACTTCAGTCACCCCAAGCCATTTTCTCCACGCTTCCCCACTAAAACCTGCGCCGAGAACGTCGCCGATATACAGAAAACATCAAAAGGAATAATCATCCAAATTAACGGAGACACTGCAGCTAATCAACTCGCCACCCAAATCGGAGCAACCCCGTTAGGATCAAAAGCCTCTCTTCACCCCCTTAAATCACCACCCATTCAACCCCCACTTCCACCACCTCGATATAATCAGCTAAGCTGTGTCTTCCGTGGTGTGGATCCTTCAATCGCAGAAGAAACGTTTATCGCCAAGTTCACTGCGGAGGGAATACCAGCTCTGAGCGCCTTCCGCATCAGGAATGCGGCGGGGCCAACATTCATGGTGCGGATCATCCTACTAACATCTGCCGACGTGAACTTGCCAGTGGTGTCTCAATCCATCGTCATTATCACAAAGTCGAGCCGTCCCGCGCTCCACCTCCTCAGTCACTCAAATGTGAAAAATCTCTTCGTTATAATCAACACACATCAGCCCAGTACAAAGCAAAGCATCCCATCTACGGGCATTGCACCCAACATCACTTCACCAACAAGTATCCCAACACCCTTCAAACCCCCCTGTGTAACCCCTGCGGTGGCAAACATGCAGTTTATTCTCGCCCATGTAGAGGCCATCCCGCACATCTCCCAAACCACCCTGAATTAATAGCCCCCATTCGCACTAATCGACCCAGCAACCACGCAAATTCGTTCACTATTTTCCCATCCTACAATTGAAGATCTGATCAGATTTGTAGCAATTTGATTGGTCAGGATCCACCCATACAACAGATCACTAGTTCTCAACCATCTCCAGGCTGCAGCAAATCAGACGCTCAATTTAGAGTTCCTCACAACACATTCCGGTTTAAATACACATTTCAACTTTACATCTTTAGAAACTCTTGTATAACCCTTTTCATGGTATTTTCAGCCTCAGACACATATCCAGTAACATCATATATTTAAAAGTTACATTGCCATGCACTAAGGACAACCAAATCAAGGATAAAATAGGGATGTAAATGCACTCAGAACCGTAATTACCTTTCCTGTGTATGTATTCATAACCTGATATTTGTCATGTGTATCAGGCGTAGGATTATAAGGAAAAAATAGAAAAAGAGAGGAAAAAAGTTACTCCTGAAACAATATACTCATGTTGAATGCATTTATCTGCTTCTATATATTTAGTATGTACCTTTGTCTAAACAATATCGTAACCAATCATGAAATTCAATAAAACTTAGCCCAGTGGCCATAAATTCCCTACCGAGCAAGTGGCCGTGCGGTTAGGGTAGCGCAGCTGTGAGCTTGCATTCGGAAGATAGTGGATTCGAACCCCACTGTCGGCAGCCCTGAAGATGGTTTTCAGTGGTTTCCCATTTTCACACCAGGCAAATGGCAGGGCTGTACCTTAATGAAGGCCACGGCCGTTACCTTCCCTATCCCCCACCCTTCCGTCGCCGAAAACCTTCGATCTGTTAGTGCGACGTTAAACAAATAGCAAAGAAAGAAAATGCATAAATTCCCCTTTCATCTCCTTCATTTCTCACATCTTTTACCCAGTTCCCTCTTCCCGCACATCTCCCCAACTCGCCCGCATCTCTTCGCCAGAGAGAGGGTGTAACCTTCTAGGTGGCCCGCCCCACCCCTTCAGGGTGGGGAATGAAAACTATCAAGCAAACAGGCTATTCAGAGGGTCGGTAGATGCAGAGTGGGTCTCGACACTCAAGTGGCCACGGCTGATTCCTGGTCCCACAGCTCTGCACTCTGACCGGCCAACCGAGCAGAGGAGGGGTGGCTCAAGGCCTCTGCATTCGGAAGACGGGACAGGGTTGGCCCCCACGGCTGGTCCCTACCGTCGGCTGTCCTGAGATGGTTTTCCGTGGTTTCCCATTCTCCTGCGCTAAGGCGAATGCCGAGACAGTTTCTAGTATATACCACGGCCGCCAACTCCCTCACCTTCTCCCAGCATCTCCTTCACCGTAACAAATCTCCCGGCCTGAGAGACGGCGTCACCGTCTAAGAGGCCCGCCTCCCCCTTCAGGGGAGGAATGAAAACATTTTAGTAGTGGTATATTCAGAGTATACTCATCTAGAAGCAAGTTTGCATATGCATTGATTTAAAAATCACTGAATAGACTGGAAGTTTATGGGAAAATCGGAATAGGTTCTTTCATTTTTTTCCTTGTACTAGTGATTTTCTGTAAAATCCGCAGACTATATGTGAAACAGCCCTTCATTTTAAACAACTTTTATTATGTACATAATTTCGCTTACACTTCAAATGACGGAGAAAATGACTGTTTTCTGCCTTGGATGACGGACACCCTCACAAAGAGACAACGTACCTACCGGTTACCATGGCAACGTCTCTGGCTGCTTGCCTGCTAGGAGAATACCTGATGCCATTTTCATCATTCCTGTAAACTCGTGGTTGTTCCTTGGGTAGAAGGCAAGAAAGACGTCAAGCTGCCATTCTGCGGGATATTTGCGGAAAACCGTTGGAGTTTACAATCATCTTCGAATAACAAGAAGGGTGACTGTTAATATCTCAACTACTGCAGAGTGTAGCCCATTATTTCACACCGTAAGGTGTTTTCTGGCATAAGCTGTAATTTTTACTGTGTTTCTCTTCTACTTATGTTTTCTGCTTTAATTTCTTGCCTCTGCTTTGCCTTTTTAGGCGTTAAGTACTAAGATCATCTTCTTATCTGCTTACCTAAGAATCCCTGCGCCTAAATGTTTCCTCTGTAACCGCTTACTTAAATCCGTAACACACATCATCAAAATTTAGTGAGGGATATTTCATTCTTCCAATACATCCACTTGGTATTTACGTATTTGTCCTATCCGGCTGTCCTCAGTTATTATCCTATTTTAAATTAATCCGTATGTATGCGAGTGCTAATGCCTAAACCTGGACACTCTTTCCTTTGAGGAAAAATTCCAAGCTGTTCAAATGCGTGACATTTTAGCCCCGGAAAATTTTGAAATATGAAGGTCATTTTAATGACGGTGTAGATCTTCGTTTCGGGGTAATTGATGGCTGAACCGTAAGTCGCATCAACAAACAGATAGGACAATCGTTGCTCAATTTGGAGAGATCTACGACTTTGGTCCCATGACTTTTGTCGTATCTCGATCCCTTATACGTTAGAAAGAGCTGTATTTCTCGATTACAATCAAATCTCTCCAACTCGATTGTGCATGTCATCAGGAAATGGGGCCTTTCTTTATAATGAAAACTCCCGATCTTGATTGTGAATGGCAGTAGGTAAGGAAGTGTGCCGTTACAGTAAAAACTTCCAAAGTCGATTGTGAATTGCAGTATGAAACGTGGCCTGCCATTATCGCCAAAGTTCCCAACGCGCAACTCACGTCGGAAATAATGTCTGGGATCCTCCGCGAGGTGTTCCTCGAATAGCGCTAAGAGACATGCAATCGAATATAATCTTACCTATTCCCTCCACCCCCCCCCCCATACACACCCAATGGCGCAACAGCCCCGAAGGGCCATGGCCTACAAAGTGACGGCTGCTCAGCCCGAAGGCCTACAGAGTACGAGGTGTCATGTGGTTAACACGACGAATCCTCTCGGCCGTTATTCTTGGCTTTCTAGACCGGGGCCGCTATCTCACCGTCAGATAGCTCCTCAATTGTAATCACATAGGCCAAGTGGACCTCGAACTAGCCATCAGATGCAGATTAAAATCCCTGCCCTGGCCGGGAATCGAACCCGGGGCCACCGGGTAAGAGGCAACGCGGGACTGGCCTTACTCACTGCATGTACACTTATTTACACAGAAATCCTATACAAGATAGAATACCATAACGAAGCACGTGTACATTTGCTAATTCATAGTAAATGATACTGGTTAATACTGGTCTTGGCAAAATGGGCCTATGTACAAATAAGTATTTAGGTAAAATGTACATAATATTGCGCTGATAGTAAGTGATATTAGGAACAAGAGTTTTGACAACGAATGAATGTATTTCGTGAAAAATTTACTGGGAAAAAGTGAGGTACGGAGGGAAAGAAACGCAAGGAAGTATATTCGGGAACGTAGAATAATATTGCTGTGTAGGACGTTGGATGGACTATATCGAAATTTACCTACCACAAAATGTATTGATGCTATAAGGCGTCCAAATGTTCCGCATTCTACTCCACGGTTTAGGGGTATCAAGTCTTCCCGGGAGAATCCGGGTTTGACTCTCGTCCAGTTAGGAGACTTTTACGTGGATATGTCTGGCCTGAAATCTATTCAGACAACGTAAGAACAGTTTGTGAGCTATCTGATGATGGGAAACCGGCCTCGGTCTAGAAAGCTAAGAATTACGACCGTGATGATTTCTTACGCTGACCACGCGTAACTCGAAATCTGCAGGCCTTCGTGCTGAGAAGTGGTTGCTGTTAGGCCAAGACCCATCAGAGCTGTTGCACCATGGAGTTTGTTTTTGTATTATGTATTTTCCAATGAAAGCCCCCTGCCCAAGAACCAATGACTACAGGACCAATGCGATGTACTCAGAATGCAAAACGTGTGTTTGTATTCATCATAGCTTGATGCTTTGTGTGATTTTGAGAATTCAAAAGGTGATTATATTCAAATATAATCAAAGAATGCCTATAAAATACAGTATTGGAATGTATTTAATATATTTAATACTTTTGCTTTTTTTTAATTTTCACACAGTCATTTTCATTTTATAACCTTAATGTCAAGGTGCCACAAGGTTCATTTTACGCATCCGTATTTGCAATTTTTAGGAACACATAATTAATTCTAAAATGTCGCAGTTGAGTTTCTCTTCGGTGGTACTCGGTGCCCCAGCATGCCACTAATGTTTCTGGAGAATAATGATACACTTCCAGGGTTAAGACAAATTCTCCTCGAAAATGCTAGCGATACGGTGTCACAGTAGGTCGCAGGATGTCGCCCAGTATCGTAAAGCCGGGACACTGTCCTGCGTAACTAGAAGCGGCGTGCGATGTCTCCAAACGACGCCACCCCAAACCATCAGAGAACCATCACCTTGCTGCTCATCTTGGGCAGTGTGTCTGAGACGTGAAGCCTGACCAGGTTGTCTCCGCCGACGATCGTCAGGAGCAAAGTTTATGCGACGCTCATCGGTGGAAAGGACTTTATGTCAATTCTGAAAAGACAATTCAGCATAAGGTTAGGCCCATCTGTACCGCGACCCATAATGTCTAGGTTTAAGGGATGGGCCTCGCGCAACCTGTTTCTCACAGTTTGAGTTGAAACGCAGTGACCAGCATAGCGGCACTGAGTTCAGGGTTCCTCCAAGCTAAAATTTGAAGGTAACTATTGGCGTATGCTGGAATGAAGACGCGGGCTACCACTAGACTTAGGTTATTTTCGATAGTTGGTTTAGTGAACGTTAAGTCTTAAGCGTTTTGAGCTGCAGCCAATAGCCAACGGAGGAGCCTGCTGTTTTGTCAAGGCTGTTTCACAATCACAAGCTACTATCTTTGTCTCTGCCACCGTCAATAATCAACACCTGATCAGTCGAGATGGTAGCCTAAGGTTTAGCAAGTTGAAGTCCGACATTGTGGCTAAATGGATAGAATGCTTGCCTTTGGTCCGATGGCCCCGGTTCAATCTTCATAATCAACTCCCTCATACTGTTAATTCCCCTGGCTTGGGGACTGGGTGTGTATGACGTCTTCGCCATTTATTTTATCCTCATTAGCTCACCACCAAACCTATACAAATGCCATGCACCATTATCATCATCATCATCAAATAAAAATGTTGAATTTTTCTGCGGTCGTACCCATCGTTCACTGGTTAATTAGCTCCCTCGAGATAGCAGTGGTGGGGTCCGAACCGTGACCACGGGTTCAATTCCAACCAACGAAAGAGAACACTAAACCTGAAAGACTGCATTTCATTTTAGCAGATCTACCTATAAAAATAAAACTATATTACTCATCTAACAGCAGTCCTGCAGTATATTCCTACAAGGATGTAGAAGTACGTAAATGGAAGTGCAATGCCAGCATTCCGTTATCTATATAATGAAGTCAGAAGGATGAGGTGAGGAAGTATATACGATGAGTAACGCATGGTTGATGGTTAGCAGTGGAGATCTTACGGACCGAAGCCCAGCACACTTATCCTCCACGGTCCACGCGCTCATCAGGCATACAGCAGCAAGCCTCGTAAGGTGAGTCGAAGGGAGAGGGACGAGAGTCCGGGCTGCAATATCAGTCTCCGATGCCTCGTTCTCAGAAATACGTGCGACGTTTTTTCTCATTGCTTTCAAGGTTTGTAAATGGAACAATGTGTCAGATGCTAACATTGTAATGTGCTTTAGATTTGCATCGTTCGCATTTGAGGTTTGGGCTTCACTGATAGCCTTGGTAGCCCTCAGTATACCTCACTGAAGGTAACGATCACCGACTGCAGTTGTAGCTCATGGACGACCTGTGCGAGGCAGGCCATCAACAGCTCGTATCTCCTTGTACCATTTCCATGTTCGAACCCACATCCCTTTGATCACGACCCACACGTCGAGCAACCGCCATTGTTGACCATCGTTCTTGACATGCTACGATTATGCGTAGAGTTCACATGTCGACATTATCGACGTGCCATACTAGACGCTCACTGCACTGCTTAGAAAACACCTCACCTCTAAAGCTTCCACACTAGTGCTACAACTTCAACTGAAATACTGCTGCCCATTTGAGAGTAGCGTTCTGCTTGTGGATTGGGGTACGAGCAGTTGTGAGTGTTATATGTTTATATGTTTCCGGTCTGCTTAGGACAGGAGCAACACAGTGCAATGACACACGGGGGTATTGCAAAACATTGTTTCGATGTTGTACGTTGACACGCAGTGAGAAATTATGGTATAATGTGTTCTTGGTTCAAAGTAGTCGCAGAGGTTAGATAATAATGTAATCTATCACCTTTGTTGTTCATAGCTTACATGGATAATTTAAAGAAATGTATAAAATTGCAGGCAGGTGTTCAGTTGGGTTGATATGTACAGTAGAAAGGAGGTTGTCGTATGTCGACGACTTACTCTTAAGGAAAGACTGTACTGAAAGCCTACTATCCAACATCTTGAAACTTGAAGGGAGGTGCAGTGAGTATGCTGTGACAATTAGTATTTTCAAGACTTCAGTTAAGCAGTTTCGAGGAATCCTCGAAGGATTGAATGTCAGGTAAGAAATACAAATCTATAACAGGTGGATGATTTCAAGTACTTAGGGTGTTTATTCTCCCAGGATGGTAGAACGATATATAACGTGATTGTTGGGGAATGTGAAAAGAGGTTTGTACCTTTAAAGGTGGTAAGGAATGGTAAAGATCCACTATATTATAACAGAGAAGTAAAGAGACTGAGAAGAAGGTGCATGTTGGAAAGAAACAGAGTTAGAAACGGCTGTGGAAGTAAGGAAAAATTAAAGGAAATTACTTTTTTTTTTGCTAGGGGCTTTACGTCGAACCGACACATATAGGTCTTATGGCGACGATGGGATAGGAAAGGCCTAGGAGTTGGAAGGAAGCGGCCGTGGCCTTAATTAAGGTACAGCCCCAGCATTTGCCTGGTGTGAAAATAGGAAACCACGGAAAACCATCTTCAGGGCTGCCGATAGTGGGATTCGAACCTACTATCTCCCGGATGCAAGCTCACAGCCGCGCGCCTCTACGCGCACGGCCAACTCTCCCGGTCAGGAAATTACTAGGAAATTGAATCTAGCAAATAAGTTAGCTAAGGATAACATGATGGCAAGAATAACTGGCAGTCATACAAATTTTAGTGAAAAATGGAAGGGTATCTATAGGCACTTTAAGGCAGAAACAGGTTGCAAGAAGGACATTCCAGGAATCAGTAATGAACAAGGGGAGTGTTGTAACGGTTCAAATCCCGTTACAAGATGATATCTGTATTTTTATTATTGTATGATTTTATCTGTATTTTATTATTATTATTATTATTATTATTATTATTATTATTATTATTATTATTACTATGTCAGTATTATTATTATTTTATCTGTGATATTGTTACTATTATTGTAATTATCCGTTTTATTCAATTTTGCAATTGCCTGTTGCTTGCAAGATTGCACTTAGATGTATGCATATATACGTATGTGTAGTATAACACTCAATACCTGTACAGTGAGAATTGTTGTATATATCAGAGATTGGAAGTGACGTTGTTATATTGCGACAACACTGGCGATTCTGCCAAGTCATCGCCGCGCCTTGGCTACGTCATCGTATTTATTTAGCAATGCGCGCACGGACTCAATCGCCGCAGGGCTATTTCACCACTGTATGTAATATCTGTCGCGTAGGTGGGAGTATGTCATTGTTATTTCTGGAGATTACGTAGTTGTGTCAACCAACGTCTATATAAGGTGGGTGCACATTGTAGCGTCAGTCATTACTTATACGGATGCAGTACAGTGAAGTAGTCTACTAGATCAAGAGGCCTTAGGTGGTCAGCCAACCAGTGTGAACGAGAGATGGTGAAGACTCAGTGAGCCATTATTGGTCATTGAGAGAGTGAGACCAAATGGTTGGTCCGTCACTTAGTGGAAGACGCGGACGCAAGGCTTACCAAGGAGTCAGAGAGGGCAACCCTGGACCTACCAAGAGGTCATACCATATTGACTTACAAAGAAGTCAGATGATATGGAGAAGAAGCAGTCTCAAGGATGTATCACCACGTTAGGCGTGACACATCTACAGTAACAGCAGAGCAATGGATTACGTCGTAATTACACTCAAAGTGTTAAAGGTACAGTCAAGTGAATCAGTGAGGGAAATATTTCGTATAAATTGTTAAATGTCCGGTCAAGAAGAATTCAAATTCATGCCTAGTTTCTTTCAGTTGCAATGTCATAATTTCATATTTTCATCTGTTTTATCGCAACAAGACTCACTATTTTTGATATATTATTTAAAGAATATATATTGTTCTATCAAACGAATTCATAGTTTCATTTCTTTGACAGTAAAATATCTTAACCTCAAAATTAATGGGGAAACCGAACGCCAATCTCCTTTTCCCAGAACTTATATGGTATGTTGTCAAAAGTATGCTTATTACCCCACACCCTGTTAGTTTTTAGTAATAAATATGTTTACAAAGTGTCGACGCAACGTGGGACTCGAATAAATTCAGAATTTGGTCTGAATGACAGCATATCATAGGTTCATTTGGGAAGAGTATGCACATTTAAGCCAACGGAATTATTACCGGTAAATGTCAGGGGTGTAATCTTGTGATATATATTTGCATTTTGAGGATATGTCAAGGGATTTGAAGAGGGAAATTAATTTGAGATCGCGTACTATCACTAGTGAACCAAAGATGGACAAGGAAGACAATAACAAGTCATGTGACGACGAGTTCATTGCTTCTGCGGACATCCAAGGTGAAATTCAGAATAGGGAGCAGGTGAATACGACGGAACCTTCTGAGGAAATTCAGGAAAGTGCAGAAATTGAGAAGCATACTGAAACCCAAAAGGAAGTCCCAGGGGGGATGAACCAAGATCAATTTTCCTTACTGATGGCCACAATAATTAGTAGTAATGAAAGTCAGAAAAGAATGGAGGAAAAGATTGATACTAATAATGAAAATAATAAGAAAGAGATGAAAGAATTAATTAGTACTAATAATGAAAATAATAAGAAAGAGATGAAAGAATTTTTTAGTACCAATAATGAAAATTTTAATAAACATATTAACTCTGTGAGTAGCAAAATGGATCAATTAATTAGCAGCAATAACCAAAATTGTAATGTGATCATTATTAATATAGATACTAAGATATTAGAGATAAATAATCAAACATCTAAGTCAACATGTAAGTTAGAAAGTAAGTCAAATGAAGTGTGTGTTGAAATGGGAGGTAAAATGACGTTGAAGCGGAGCAATATTCACATTCAGATTGAGCATGTCAAAGGAGCATTTTCAGAGAATATCGTAGAATTAAGTGATAAAAGGTCTAGTAATCGGGAAGAAATTCATGAGGTAGTCTAGAAGAGATTGGACAAGATTTGCAATGCAGTTGGGGAAGAGATGGGGGAACAGATTAGTAGAAATGAACAAATTGAAAGCAAACTTGTGGAGGTCACTGAACTACGGAACGAACAGGAAACGCTATCACAGCAGGTGAGAAAGAGAGAAGAAGAATTGCAGGAAGACGTGAGAATAGTGGAAGAGAATTCTGAGAGAGCATCGGAAGAAGAAGAAGAAGAAGAAGAAGAAGAAGAAGTTGTAAACTGCCAGGAAGTGATACGGCAGAAAGGTAGAGGTAAGACAGGTTTAGACGTGATAGTAGCGAGTGGTTTGTTCAGTAGGGATCGTGATTTAACCAAGTTTTCTGGAAGACAGTTCAGTACTACAGAATTTGTAAAAGTAGTTGAGAAAAGATTTGCGAGTAAGTTGAGGAATAATAATACTGAATGGGAATACGTACTGGAAATCTTGTCGAATGTTTTTGTCGGTGAAAGTAGAATATGGTTTCGAGTGTACTGGGATAATATGTCTAATTTAGAAGAGATTAAAGTGTTCATTGATAGGCTTTGGGAGGAATGTGTGCTAGGGCGCGCGCGCGAGAGAGAGCGCATGATAGCTGGGGAAAGTGGTATTGTAGAGAGAAGGGGTAAAATGTTAGCCGTGTATCAGAGGAGAGGGGGTGATCATGATGAGCAGAGGATTAATAGTTGTGTCGATGGGGATAGGGGTCAGAGGAATAATCAGAGAGAATCGGAAGATGGGAGGCGTATGTATTTGAGTTATGAGAGAGAAAGTCAGAAGAGTAATCAGAGAGAATCGGAAGATGGGAAGCGTATGTATTTGAGTTATGAGAGAGGGGATCAGAAGAGTAATCAGAGAGAATCGGAAGATGGGAGGCGTATGGATTTGAGTTATAAGAGAGAGGGTCAGAAGAGTAACGAGAGAGAATCGGAAGATGGGAGGCGTACGGGTTTGAGTTATCAGAGGGATTATGATAGTCTTAATATGAATGTTATCCAAGTGTCGTTATCGAGTCAGAGTATTTCAGATTCACGGGGAATCGGGTAAGTTACCGGTAAGTGGACAGGCTAAAGGTAGAAAATGAACAGGTATTTAGTATAAGTAGTTATGTAGTGAAAGTAGATTTAAGAGTAGTGTGATTGTGACCTAAGTAATGTTAAGTGAGATATTTAAGTAATGACATAGTCATAGGTAATGAAGTAATTAATAGTAGTAGTAAGGTAGACGTAAGAAGTGTTCTGTTAAGTGATGTAAGTACTTGTAATGCCGAGAATGTGATGTAAGTAGTGAGGGAATAACTCCGATGAGGGAAATTGTGATATGAAGAAGGTAAGTGAAGGTACTATCAGATCTTATAACAGCCGTTGGGTGAGTCAAAGTGAGTAAATAAATTAATAGCGGTACCAATCATAAGTAAAGATAATTGTAAGTTTCAACTATGTCTTGTTGTACCCGAACTTGTGTATTCAGTTGTTTTAGGAGCTGACTTGGTTGCAAATCATGGAAGTAGAATAGACTTTAATTTAGGTAGTGTGTGTTTGTTCTGGGAGTAATCAAGCAAAGAAGTACGTGTTAATTATGATGGTCTGAGGTAAGTGTGTTGGTGACGTGTGTTCTTTGAAATATATGAGAGGTAAGTGAAGTTGTTCCTAGTGAGAGGAAATGAAATGTTAAGGTGTGTTACGTGTCTATACGACCAGTATCCGAGGGATAGTCGGTATGAGGCAGTGACGTGAGGTAATTTGAGTGAATTACAGAAGGAGTAATTGTGTTCGATGTTAGGTAAGCATCGAGATGTATTTAGTGGTAAGTGAGGAAGAACACGTATATGAACATAAATTTGTAGTACATGACCATTCGTCATTTGTGGGAGGTAAGTACCCCAGTCAACTTAAAAAAATGCTAGTGACGTCTAAGAACGGATAAACATTATGCTGGATTACGGTATAATTGAACCATCTTGTAGCCATAGTATTGATTCTTTAATTATTGTTGCCAAGAAGGATGTGATTTATTGAGATATGTAAGTTTACAAGGGCAAAATTGATTCAGTTTGAGTGACAGAGTGCTACTCAGAGTTCCATTTTCATCATATGCAGAGGCGGGAAATATGTTGAAGTTATATTTTTTATCAGGGGTATTTCACTATTGTGAACCGTATCGGGGAGTGTGCATATTCTTTTAAAGATCAGGAAGGGGATATTGTCGGTATTTGTAGTATTATATATGTAAAGAAGTATTTCACGTGAGATTTGTTGAAATAAGAGTAAGATGATTAAATTTTGTGAGAAACTGGCAAAATAAAACTAACATCTGCGATATGCGTGTGAACCAAGTGTCGTATTGGTGTATTGGAAGAATAAGTGCTACATTGTCATGTACTGTGTGACAAAAAAACGGAGAACAGGACATTGGACAGTTATCTGCGATAACAATATGCGAGAACAGTTCTCATATAAGTGATATTTCACAAAAAGTTTTGATATGTTAAAAAAAAAGAAGAATGTAGTGTAATCATTTAAAATTATTTGTATGTGTTAAATTGAGTGCTGTACTCTTGTGATTTGTATGAGAGAAAAAGAGAATGGGACACTGAACAGTTATCTACGATGGCAATGTGCGAGAAAAATTCTCATATGTGATGTATTATAAAATGTATGGATGCTGAAAAAGAAAATTATTGTTGTATACTCATTTAAAGTGTTTATCTGTGTCAGTGTTATATATATAATTTTGTTCATAAATCAATCGATTCTTTGTTCTTCGATTTATTTATGAGGGAGGCGAATTGTAACGGTTCAAATCCCGTTACAAGATGATATCTGTATTTTTATTATTGTATGATTTTATCTGTATTTTATTATTATTATTATTATTATTATTATTATTATTATTATTATTATTATTATTATTACTATGTCAGTATTATTATTATTTTATCTGTGATATTGTTACTATTATTGTAATTATCCGTTTTATTCAATTTTGCAATTGCCTGTTGCTTGCAAGATTGCACTTAGATGTATGCATATATACGTATGTGTAGTATAACACTCAATACCTGTACAGTGAGAATTGTTGTATATATCAGAGATTGGAAGTGACGTTGTTATATTGCGACACCACTGGCGATTCTGCCAAGTCATCGCCGCGCCTTGGCTACGTCATCGTATTTATTTAGCAATGCGCGCACGGACTCAATCGCCGCAGGGCTATTTCACCACTGTATGTAATATCTGTCGCGTAGGTGGGAGTATGTCATTGTTATTTCTGGAGATTACGTAGTTGTGTCAACCAACGTCTATATAAGGTGGGTGCACATTGTAGCGTCAGTCATTACTTATACGGATGCAGTACAGTGAAGTAGTCTACTAGATCAAGAGGCCTTAGGTGGTCAGCCAACCAGTGTGAACGAGAGATGGTGAAGACTCAGTGAGCCATTATTGGTCATTGAGAGAGTGAGACCAAATGGTTGGTCCGTCACTTAGTGGAAGACGCGGACGCAAGGCTTACCAAGGAGTCAGAGAGGGCAACCCTGGACCTACCAAGAGGTCATACCATATTGACTTACAAAGAAGTCAGATGATATGGAGAAGAAGCAGTCTCAAGGATGTATCACCACGTTAGGCGTGACACATCTACAGTAAACAGCAGAGCAATGGATTACGTCGTAATTACACTCAAAGTGTTAAAGGTACAGTCAAGTGAATCAGTGAGGGAAATATTTCGTATAAATTGTTAAATGTCCGGTCAAGAAGAATTCAAATTCATGCCTAGTTTCTTTCAGTTGCAATGTCATAATTTCATATTTTCATCTGTTTTATCGCAACAAGACTCACTATTTTTGATATATTATTTAAAGAATATATATTGTTCTATCAAACGAATTCATAGTTTCATTTCTTTGACAGTAAAATATCTTAACCTCAAAATTAATGGGGAAACCGAACGCCAATCTCCTTTTCCCAGAACTTATATGGTATGTTGTCAAAAGTAAGCTTATTACCCCACACCCTAGATATGGTCAAGAGTCTCATTCTATTATTGCTGTACTGAGTGACAGCTGGCGCCCTTCAAATAACGTATGTGTAAGTAAGCAGGTAGCAAGTAAGTGTGAGTACAAGGTTCGACGAGTGTGTATTTTATTTAATGAATATTAATTTTCATAATTTTCATGTTAAACGCAGATATTCAGATTTTTCAATTAAATGCAGAGTTTTATATATGTTTCAAAAGTTAGTCAGCAATTCAGGAACATGTTCTCAGTGTCTATGCGAGGATCTTCAAAAGGCAGAAATATTCAGTTAGCAGTATTG
Source organism: Anabrus simplex (assembly GCF_040414725.1). Lineage (NCBI taxonomy): Eukaryota > Metazoa > Arthropoda > Insecta > Orthoptera > Tettigoniidae > Anabrus > Anabrus simplex. The sequence continues at coordinate 372,468,833 of NC_090265.1, read as the reverse complement.
TTACAGGGGAGGAAGTGACAAATACTAAAGAATTATTAAAAGTTACCTATGATAACAATGACATTTACAGTAAGATACATAAGTTAAAAACTAGAAAAGCAGCTGGAATTGACAAGGTTTCGGGGGATTCACTAAAAAAATAATGGGTTGGGATATAGTACCATATTTGAAGTACGTATTTGATTATTGTTTGGTTGAAGGAGCAATACCAAATGAATGGAGAGTTGCTATAGTAAACCCTGTGTATAAAGGAAAGGGCAATAGACATAAAGCTGAAAATTACAGGCCAGTCAGTTTGAGAGGCATTGCATGTAAGCTTTGGGAAAGCATTCTTTCTGATTATATTAGACATGTTGCGTAATTAATAACTGGTTCGATAGAATTCAGTTCGTGTTTAGGAAAGGTTATTCTACTGAAGCTCATCTTATAGGATTTCAGCAAGATACAGCAGATATCTTGGATTCAGGAGGTCGAATTGACTGTATCGCGACTGACCTATCTAAGGCATTTGATAGGGTAGATCATGGAAGACTACTGGCAAAAATGAGTGCAATTGGACTAGACAAAAGAGTGACAATGGGTTGCTATATTTATAGAAAACAGAACACAAAGAATTAGAGTAGGAGAATCTTTATCTGACCCTGTAATAATTAAGAGGAGAATTCCTCAAGACAGTATTATTGGACCTTTACGTTTTCTTATATATATCAATGATATGAGTAAAGAAGAATCAGAGATAAGGATTTTTGCAGATGATGTTATTCTGTACAGAGTAATAAATAAGTTACAACATTGTGAGGCACTGCAAAATGACCTCAATAATGTTGTGAGATGGACGTTAGGCTATGGTTTGGTGATAAACGGGGTTAGGAGTCAGGTTGTGAGTTTCAAAAATATGAAATGTCCTCTCAATTCTAGTTACTGCGTTGATGGGTTGGAAGTTCCTTTTGGGGATCATTTAAGTGCCTAGGTGTTAATATAAGGAAAGATCTTCATTGGGGTAATCCCATAAATATAATTGTTAATAAAGTGTACGGATCTCTGCACATGGTTATGAAGGTATTTAGGGGTGTAGTAAGGATGTAAAGGAGAGGGCATATGAGTCTCTGGTAAGACCCCAACTAGAGTATGGTTCCAGCGAATGGGACCCTCACCAGGATTACTTGATTCAAGAACTGGAAAAAATCCAAAGAAAAGCAGCTACATGTTTCTGGATGATTTCCGACAAAAGAGTAGCGTTACAAAAATGTTGCAAAGTTTGGTGTGGGAAGACTTGGGAGAAAGGAGACGAGCTGCTCGACTAAGTGGTATGTTCCGAGCTGTCAATGGAGAGATGGCGTGGAATGATATCGGTACACGAATATATCTGAGTGATGTCTTTAAAAGTAGGAAAGATCACAATATGAAAATAAAGCTGGAATTCAAGAAGAAAAATTAGGGCAAATATTCGTTTATAGGAAGGGGAGTTAGGGATTGGAATAACTTACCAAGGGAGATGTTTAATAAATTTCCAATTTCTTTGAAATCATTTAAGAAAATGCTAGGAAAACAACAGATAGGGAATCTGCCACCTGGGCGACTGCCCTAAATGCAGATCAGTATTGATTGATTGAATATGTAACAATCTTAATGCTGCGAGGTCGTTGTTGTCTGTGAGAAATTAGTGAGTCCTAGTACTAAATTATCCTTACTTTCCATTGTTTACTGTATTGGGGAGTGAAATCTGGGTAAACTTAAAATAAGCTGACAATCTGGAAGTAATAGACACGGAAGTAGTGAGAATGATTGTCGGTACAAACAAGTAGGCGTAATGGCAGGAAGTACTCGTAATGAGGAGATAAAGGCTAATTTAGGAACAGTAAACTCGTGTCCTCATCCCCCCCCCCACCACCACCAATGGAGGTGAGCTGCGTGTACCATTTTAACCACATACCAGCGCTCCTGCCGTTGTTAAATCTCCGACAGTACCTGGAATGGAATTCGGGTCTCCGAGGAGGGTAGCTAATAACGTTAACCGTTGCTCTACAGAGCCGGACAATTTAGGAATGAACTCGATGGATGAATCTGTGTGAATAAACTGGCTTGGAAGGCGGTGGTCATGTGAGTTAGAATTGAACAGGATAGGTTACCTAGAAGAATAATGAGCTCTAAGGAACGGAGAGAAATTAAAGACCGTAGTTAGAATTGCATTATAATGATTTAATGATAAGAGTTGAAGAACTAAACGATGCCACAGTGCTAGTTGCAGACAGAGAATTGTGGAAGTGCATGGTTAAGATTCACAAAATCAGGAGACTGTTTCACCATTACACAATGTGATATAAACGAATAATTTAAATACAATTTTTAAGTATTCTTGTCCCCCAAATATTATCCAGGAAAAGTACTGTGGGGAATTTTTTTTTTGGACCTAGTGAAATTTATGGTTCATGTTTGTGGGTTACTGTAGTCACGTCCTAGTTCGTGAACCATGGGCAACGGCTGAGTGGCCTAGTAAGTGGTCCTGAGAGTCGGGATACCAGTTGCTATGGAATGGGAGTGGGCATCTCGGACATATTCTGAGTCGTGGCCCTCCTTGTGCTCAGGCGGCTAGGACTACACAATTCACCGGTGGTCCATAACCCGTTAGAGGAGAGATCCTCACTTGGACTATGTGCAAGTAGGGAAGCATCCTGCTTCATGAATTTACCGAGCTCAGAACACTTTAAGCAAGCCTCGGACCTATGGGAGTAATGGAGTCCCACTCCCATTTGACAGACGAGGGACTCCTTGGAAACAACTTGGCGAACGAAATGGAATTCGATGGGGAGCTATCAATATAAATTGGGGCTTATGGAAGAAAGAAGGTAGAACTTGCTGAATCAGCAAAGAGGATGCATCTGGATGTGCTAGGAGTAAGTGATATTCGGGTAAGGGGAGATAAGGAGGAAGAGATAGGAGATTATAAAGTGTACTTGACGGGTGTTAGAAAGGGAAGGGCAGAGTCTGGGGTAGGGTTCTTTATCAGGAATACCATTGCACGCAACATAGTTTCTGTTAGGCACGTAAGTGAGCGAATGATGTGGGTAGATTTTTCAGTGGGAGGAATTAGGACAAGAATTGTGTCCGTGTATTCACCATGTGAGGGTGCAGATGAGGATGAAGTTGACAAGTTTTATGAAGCATTGAGTGACATCGTGGTCAGGGTCAACAGCAAGGATAGAATAGTGCTAATGGGCGATTTCAATGCGAGAGTTGGGAATAGAACTGAAGGATACGAAAGGGTGATTGGTAAATGTGGGGAAGATATGGAAGCTAATGGGAATGGGAAGCGTTTGCTGGAATTCTGTGCTAGTATGGGTTTAGCTGTTACGAATACATTCTTCAAGCATAAGGCTATTCACCGCTACACATGGGAGGCTAGGGGTACCAGATCCATAATAGACTATATCTTAACAGACTTTGAATTCAGGAAATCTTTTGGGAATGTACGAGTTTTTCGGGGATTTTTCGATGATACAGACCATTATCTGATCTGTAGTGAACTAAGTATCTCTAGGCCTAGGGTAGAGAAAGTGAAATCTGTCTGCAAACGAGTAAGGGTAGAAAATCTCCAGGACGAGGAAATTAGACAGAAGTACATGGATATGATTAGTGAGAAGTTTCGAACAGTAGACAGTAAGCAGGTTCAGGATATAGAAAGTGAATGGGTGGCATACAGGGATGCTGTAGTAGAAACAGCAAGGGAATGCCTAGGAACAACTGTGTGTAAAGATGGGAAAAGGCGAACATCTTGGTGGAATGATGAAGTGAGAGCAGCCTGTAAACGTAAAAAGAAGGCTTATCAGAAATGGCTCCAAACAAGGGCCGAGGCAGACAGGGATTTGTACGTAGATGAAAGAAACAGAGCGAAACAAATAGTTGTTGAATCCAAAAAGAAGTCATGGGAAGATTTTGGTAATAACCTGGAAAGGCTAGGTCAAGCAGCAGGGAAACCTTTCTGGACAGTAATAAAGAATCTCAGGAAGGGAGGGAAAAAGGAAATGAACAGTGTTTTGAGTAATTCAGGTGAACTCATAACAGATCCCAGGGAATCACTGGAGAGGTGGAGGGAATATTTTGAACATCTTCTCAATGTAAAAGGAAATCATCATGGTGGTGTTGCAAACAGTCAAGCTCATGGGGAGGAGGAAAATGATGTTGGTGAAATTATGCTTGAGGAAGTGGAAAGGATAGTAAATAAACTCCATTGTCATAAGGCAGCAGGAATAGATGAAATTAGACCTGAAATGGTGAAGTATAGTGGGAAGGCAGGGATGAAATGGCTTCATAGAGTAGTCAAATTAGCGTGGAGTGTTGGTAAGGTACCTTCAGATTGGACAAAAGCAGTAATTGCACCTATCTATAAGCAAGGGAACAGGAAGGATTGCAACAACTATCGAGGTATCTCATTGATTAGTATACCAGGCAAAGTATTCACAGGCATCTTGGAAGGGAGGGTGCAATCAGTCGTTGAGAGGAAGTTGGATGAAAACCAGTGTGGTTTCAGGCCACAGAGAGGCTGTCAGGATCAGATTTTCAGTATGCGCCAGGTAATTGAAAAATGCTACGAGAGGAATAGGCAGTTGTGTTTATGTTTCGTAGATCTAGAGAAAGCATATGACAGGGTACCGAGGGAAAAGATGTTCGCTATACTGGGGGACTATGGAATTAAAGGTAGATTATTAAAATCAATCAAAGGCATTTATGTTGACAATTGGGCTTCAGTGAGAATTGATGGTAGAGTGAGTTCTTGGTTCAGGGTACTTACAGGAGTTAGACAAGGCTGTAATCTTTCACCTTTGCTGTTTGTAGTTTACATGGATCATATGCTGAAAGGTATAAAATGGCAGGGAGGGATTCAGTTAGGTGGAAATGTAGTAAGCAGTCTGGCCTATGCTGACTATTTGGTCCTAATGGCAGATTGTGCCGAAAGCCTACAGTCTAATATCTGGAAACTAGAAAATAGGTGCAATGAGTGTGGTATGAAAATTAGCCTCTCGAAGACTAAATTGATGTCAGTAGGTAAGAAATTCAACAGAATTGAATGTCAGATTGGTGATACAAAGCTAGAACAGACCGATAATTTCAAGTATTTAGGTTGTGTGTTTTCCCAGGATGGTAATATAGTAAGTGAGATTGAATCAAGGTGTAGTAAAGCTAATGCAGTGAGCTCGCAGTTGCGATCAGCAGTATTCGGTAAGAAGGAAGTCAGCTCCCAGACGAAACTATCTTTACATCGGTCTGTTTTCAGACCAACTTTGCTTTACGGGAGCGAAAGCTGGGTGGACTCAGGATATCTTATTCATAAGTTAGAAGTAACAGACATGAAAGTAGCAAGAATGATTGCTGGTACAAACAGGTGGGAACAATGGCAGGAGGGAACTCGGAATGAGGAGATAAAGGCTAATTTAGGAATGAACTCGATGGATGAAGCTGTACGCATAAACCGGCTTCGGTGGTGGGGTCATGTGAGGCGAATGGATGAGGATAGGTTACCTAGGAGAATAATGGAATCTGTTATGGAGGGTAAGAGAAGTAGAGGGAGACCAAGACGACGATGGTTAGACTCTGTTTCTAACGATTTAAGGATAAGAGGTATAGAACTAAATGAGGCCACAACACTAGTTGCAAATCGAGGATTGTGGCGACGTTTAGTAAATCCTCAGAGGCTTGCAGACTGAACGCTGAAAGGCATAACAGTCTATAATGATAATGTATGTATGTATGTAATTACAGGAAGGGAGTTTTAAATAAATACAAATTCTGGAAGTTATTTAAAAGTTTACCATGTAATTGTTTTGTGGAAAACAGTGTTACAGATTAACATGATAACTGTACGATTACATTATTCTGTTCTTACTTGGTAAAATAACGTATGTTCACTTCAACATTCGGGTAGTCTCAGCCATTTGGTGTCAGCTATAGATTGAATTAGATATTTTAAATCTCCGTTGAACTATTGTAGGACCTTTACCAACTCAAGTAAACATTTCTTCTAATAAATAAATACTTGTTACAATTCAGTACTACACAGAGAAATGTTGAGAGACAACAAGAATATATCTTGCACTCTCATTATTGCACATAATTGAGACAACACTTGTAGCAAATAATATTTTTAATTTAAAGATTGTTCATACCATTTTTGTACTTTGCATCAGTAGCAAGTGTTAATTTACCAATTCAGTAATATACTTGGGTATTGCATTCACTCCTCAAAAAGTATATCCTTTTTTCCTCTCATTTGACGTCGTGTTTCGGAGGAAATGCTTGTTGTTTAAAGGGGCATAACATCTAGGTCATCGGCTCTTGGAGGAAATAGAACTGTTGTATACATGTCATACTGGTTTAAATACGTATTTCATACTTGTTCATTACTGTAAACTGGGGGAAATGAACTGGTTTCTCTATACATTGAAATCTGACTGATTAAGCCTAATTTATAGTGCATGGTTAATTGGGATTTTATCATAATCAAATTATAATCATGTTACCTAAGTCTGTCCATTGAGCGGATATGATCAGCAAATCATAGATTGACAAACAGTATGAAGTATTGAAGAGGATTATTAGACAGAAGACTTACTCAGGCTAGATTGAATTATTCAAAAACCAAATAATTTATTTTCAGGAAACAAACATGTCAACTTGAAAACTTGCCTAGTATCTTCAGAATATGGTACCAAAATAGCGTCACGCCAAATAGAAACCGTGTAGTTACTTACATAACGTGGACTAGTTCTAACTAGTTAGTCTAATCTCCTCTGAGACAACTAAATTCTCTTGTATATATACCTTACAGCCACAAAACATTCTCTGCTGCCCTTAGAGATTACATTGCTCCCCACAGTAAAGAAATCAAATTTCCTCGGGTAGTGAAGCAGAAAATTATTATACGACTTCGACATGTAGAGGAAATTGAGGAAAACTGATGTTTGTCTGGGCAGCCAAAAGCAAACATATTTGAAATAAAATCACGATTATGAAGGTGATGATGATGGAATATATATAACTGAATATAAATTTTTCACGACTGCTGATCTTACTGAAATTCATTTCCAAGGGAGGATAAATATTATTTACTACAGTGCATCAACATTTCATACACTACTCGGGTAACTAGTATATCCTTATATCGATCTACAATAATCTACATTTACACACTAAGCTACACACTAAGAGAAAATTCTCTGGTCACAATCTTATTTCATGTGTTTCATTTATCAAAGTCCACTTATTTATATACAATTCTTCTAAGATCACTATGCTAATTTTCTTATCCTGTCATCATCATTACCAGAGACTTACGCAGATGATATTGAATCAGATATAACATTAATGTTATGATTTACAATGTAATATTTTAATATCACATGAATCATCGTTTAAACTATGGAGAGATGTACACCAAACTTTCTTTTCAGAATATCAATGAATCAGTATGACTGTACCTGAGTGATGCTGCCAAAAATAGTATGCCTGGTATCATGGAGCAGATTCTCTAAGTTCATGACCAAAGAATAGAAGTGTTCTAATTAGAATTCTTTGCCCACAACTAATCTGAAAAGCTCCTTCTCTAAGCATACTGGGAGTGAACACAATCCCACAGGCAGAAAGGAAATGATTTTCTCTCATCACTTGCCGCAGTCAGTCGTTATCGTTCAGCACCCCAGAGGTAAACTTATTTGGCACCTTATTATACAAAAAACACACAAGTCCTCTCCAATTTAATTCTCAATACTCGCACCAGTAAACATTTTAACAGCTGAGTTATCTACTCAATAACAGTCAAGGAGATAATCATATCATACTCTAAATTAAAACTTTAATGACCAATATTATTATCAGACGAGAGCTTTCTTTAAACCGATCATTCAAAAAAAGGGAGCTCTAATAATGAACACCATCTCAGAACTCGAATACAAATTCTCCTGGATTTCGGATTCATACCTCGGGATTCGGATTCAATTTTTGAGTACTTTTCTACTTGTTCATGTATGGAGAAGTCTAGTATTATATTTTTCACGTGCAACTTTCTATCCGGGACGTTTTCTGAACTAGTGATATTCCATTAGAATTTAACAATTGCCTTCATAGCGAAATAGTTTTGTATAACTTTCCGAGATTGAACTCGAAAAAAATATTTTTATGTGATTTCAAAATGTAAATACCAACAATTGCTCGAGTGAATTTCAAAATAGTATTGTTCGAATTAAGTACTGTAAACAGATCTAGGTAGAATAGTACATTAGGCTACTAAACGAGTGATTTCAGACATGCACTTCCAATTATTACGTTAGTTAAGTGATTCAGTTTAACTTGCATGAAAATATGGGATATAGAGTGTAAATACCTTTAAAATGCAGATGTTGGTCAGTTCTTCTATGATGGTGTTGGTACACTTGTGGTTCATTCCGTTATCGTTCTTAGGGTCCTAATAGGTAATTAGATCACTTGATTATGAACATTTTTTAAAATATCTAAACAGATTAATTCTTGAGCCTTTGTTTTGACTCTATTCAGTGGACTACGGTTACCAGTCACTTCTCTTCTTCTCGTAACTGTCTTGTCAAGCATAGATGTACCTACTGAATCTAGAGCTTTGAATCACAAATAATTCGTTATTTGCCATATACGATCAAAACAACAAAGACATTCTTCACAATTCTTAGACCTAAATTTTCAGTTCCACCTGGCAATAACTTTGCATACTGCGTGCAGTAATTACCACTTGATGATCTTCAAGATAAGATATTCCTGGCATTTCATGCTAAGTGTATTAGTTCATATTCTGTTTAATATACTGTTTGATACTCTACACTTAACTCAATTCTCTCTTGCAACAAACAGCCAATCTCCATAGCATTCCTCTTATGTCAGAGTTCTATCACTATAAAGGAGATGTGCTGCTGGCCAAGTGAACGACTTAACGCAGCTTGCCGGGTGAGCACAGAACAGAAACTTCATGTTGTGAAAAATTAAATAGCGACGCCCCGTGTCCTGAAATAATCTACAATATATAAAAAGTTACAGATTCGTAACAATTTGAAATTATAGTACTTATATCACTTTATGGAATTTTTAAAAATATAATTATTCATTTGTATAGGATTTAATTTTGTTGTTTACCTGAACATCGATGTATTTCATATTCACTAAAATCTTACTTGCCCTATACGTTTGAAAAATGTTTTAGGCAATTTAACTATGTCTTTTTGATAAATATATTTTTGCATTTTCTGTTGAAGTTCAATAGACATTCATGCCGATGGTGAAAGAAAACGGCGTAAATGTATATCTCGTTCTTAAAGAAAATTTCATTTGATTCTTGAAAGGTTCTCCTTTAGGCATTAGTGTTCATGCCACACATAATTTATAGCATTTTACATACTGCTCATTATGTGTAGTTATTCAGTTATATGATAATATTCATACTTTCATCGTATGAAATCAAAACTTCCATTTCAACGAATACAGGGTCATCACAGGAAAAACGAACACAACAGAATCCCACCCTACCCGGCTGGTTTCTTGCAACCACCAAATCCTGAATTATTATTCAGTGACCTCAATCAGGGTCGGCCCTGTGCTATGCAATGACCTGCAGAATGGTGTTCAGCCACCCTAATAATCTAAGATAAGCTCATCCGTACATTCATACGTCCAATATATCACAGCTATTCGGTACTGGAAGCTGCCCTTGGCTGACTGTTCCCTATGATAGGCGTCCATTCCTGTCCCTGTCTTGCCTCCAGCTTGTTGGGCTCTTGATTCTTGAAGAAGTCTATGATGGGATGGTAGTTGTAGTTGACTCTGCGATGGGAAGGGTCTGTGCTGACTGCAGGTACTGCTGCGGTTGTTTTAGCTTTAGGTCGTAGTGTTGTTGAAGTGGTCGTCGTCGTTGTACTCCGGATGAGGTCAGAGGTGATGATGTGAGGATTAGGTCGACGTTGCGAAGCTCCGAACTCTAGATCCTCTTCAGGCCTGCAAGAATAACATTATAAAAGTAGCAAATGCATACAATTGTTATTTTATCTATTGCATAGTTTTTTTTCTAATTCATTAATAAAACCAAACCAAACCCCATGTCATAATAGCTCCGAAGGTCCATAGCCTACCAAGCGACCGCTATACAGCCCAAAGGCCTGCAGATTACGAGGTGTCGTGTGGTCAGCATGACAAGTCCTCTCGGTCGTTATTCTTGGATTTCTAGACCGGGTAATTGATTAAAACAGTGTTTTGCCATAGAAGCAAATCTTCCACTTCTACAATGGATATTCCCTTCCTACTCCTCCGCAATGAGCAAAGAACAGTTACTCACATCATCCGGTTTAACAGCGGCTAGTTTTACTAGTCTTGCAGCCTGCATTCGGGAGGCGGAGGGGCTGTTCTGCACCGTGGACCGTCCAGAGAATCGTTTTCCGTGGTTTTCCACTCTTCTTTATTAAGTCCCAAGCTGAGACAGATCCTTTTATAGGACACGGCCGCCACCGCACTCCCTCACCTTCACCGCACCTCAAATCACCGCTTCAAATTTCCTTAGTCTGAGAGAGGGCGTAACTATCTAGGAGGACCACCGTACCCCTTTAGGATAGGGAATAGCAGCATAGCTCAATTGTTATAATTATTTCAATAAAGTGCAGACAAATCTCCCAAACCAAACCCCATTCCGCAACAGCCCCAAAGAGCCTTGGCCTACTAAGCGACCGCTGCTCAGCCTGAAGGTCCGCAGATTACGAGTATCGTATAGTCAGCATGACGTATCCTCTCGGCCGTCATTGTTGGCTTTCTAAACCGTGGCTGCTATCTCACCGTCAAGGCTGAGTGGACCTCAATCCATCCCTCAGACTCAGGTAAAAATCCCTGATATGATTGAGAATCGAACCCGGGGTCTCAGGGTAAGAGGTAGGCACACTACTCCTAGACTGTGGGCCCGGTTTATCTACGTACAACCAGTGGTAAATTTTCAAGTACACCACTTTAGATTTAAAACATATTTCTCATTAAATGCCTTAATCTTGGAAAAAATCATTGAGATTTTAAATCTTATTCCAACTAACATGAAAAACTAACTTCTTGGCTACTCGTTGGCTGTCTCTATCACAAATTTCTGCGGTGCCGGAAGGTCTTCCCCTGTCTTGTAATGTGGTATGCGCACTCAACTCCTCCACTACACTGAAAAGCAGTAATCTAGCTCCTAACATTCTTCACTAGTAGGGAAAATAGGGAATATACCTTTGTAACGGTTGAAGGGCATCGAAGAAGATTGGGGTCAACTGTCGTTCCTACCATAACAGGGCTGTTCTGCTTTAAAGTTTTTGTTTTTTTGTTTTCAAATGCCAGTTTTATACTAGTGGATCTTGCGATTGTGTTACAGGACTGACTTTCAGAAAATTTCAGAAAGTCATGAAATGAACAAAACAACGGGATGCTCACTCCGGAACTTCAAGGTTTATAGCAAAACTTCAGGATAGTTAGCGTGAGAATTATAGGCATTTCCCTGTATTTACCACTGATCTGCACATAGGTCTGAGGACTGTCGCACTTTGTGGCAGAATTCCTCTCAATTGTTTACCTAGTATTTTCTTAAATTATTTAAAAAATGTTGGAAATTTATCAAAAATTTCTCTTGGTAAATTATTTCTATCCCTAATGCCTCTACCTATAATTAAATATTTTCCCCAATTTGTGCTCTGTAACTTATTCTTCATCTATTCTAGCCGTGCTGAAACACCGGATCCCTGGGATCTGCGAAGTTAAGCAACACTGGGCGTGGTCAAGATTTGGATGGGTTACCACACGCTGTTGGACGAGGAACTGGCGGAAAGGAACTGGCCACACTACCGTACGTAAACTCTGGCTCAGGCACACCGCTGCGAAGTTTCGGAACTGCCTTCGGGCAGAATACACCCTTAACTTACCTTTATTCCTACTTTTAAAAACTTCGTTCAAGCTTATTCATCTACTAATGGCATTCCACGCCATCTTTCCACTGACATCCCAAACATACCTTTAGTCGAGCAGCTAGTGTGCTTTCTCCCACGTGTCCACAGCACAAGTTTGCAACATTTTCATAACATTACTATTTTGTCAGAAGTCTCCAAGAACAAATCGTGCTGGTTTCCTTTGGATTCTTTCCAGTTTCCAAATCAAGAAATCCTGGTGAGAGTTCCGGACACTGGAACCGTACCCTAACTGGGGTTTTACGTGACTTATAGGCCCTCTCTTTTACAACCTTGCGATACGCCCTAAATCACCTTATAACATATATACAGTATATTAGAGATATGTAACCCTTATTTACAAGCTTGTTGATGCGATTACCCCAATGAAGATATTTCCTTATATTGACACCAAAGTTATAGTCGCGCAGCTGTGAGCTCACATTCGGGAGACAGTAGATTCGAACCCCACTGTCGGCAGCCCTAAATATGGTTTTCCGTGGTTTCCCACTTTCCCACCATGCAAATGCTGTGGCTGTGGGGCCTACCTTAATTAAGGCCACGGCCGCTTCCTCCTCACTCATATCCCTTTCCTATCCCATCGTCGACATACGACCTATTTGTGTCGGTGCGACGTAAAGCAGATTTTTAAAAAGTAATACTAAATAATAATAATAATAATAATAATAATAATAATAATAATAATAATAATAATGGTATGTGACCTCTGGAGAAACGCTGGTGCAAGTCTTTCGTTTTGAAGCCATTGAGAGACCTGCGCGTCTATGAGGATGGAGCCCTATTTAGGATGAAATCAAATGTTAAATACAAACAATAGATCTCTGAGACAGAGGAATTAACCAATGAAGGTTAAAATACTTGTGTCGGGCGAAAATCGAACCCGGACGTATTTGGACCAAAGACCAGCATGCTAACCTGTTAGCGGCGGAATTGGACAATGACAAGTTTAGTGCATCGGAAAGATGTTCATGAAAATTTTACACAAGCTGTTTCTGATCTATTCGTGAAGAAATCTCATCGAATGGAGCTGACATTCCAGTGAACTTGGTAAGTACCCTTAATTCCCTACAATTAATATGTAATCTCTTCATTACGCTTGTTGTCTAAATTACGTCGGAGAGAATTTCCATTAGGAGATATGTACCAATAATATTGATTAGATAGGCATGGGGCAGTTTAAAAATGTAATTATAACCAGTGGGAAAATGTTTAATAAAAATGAAAACAGGCTATGTGTTGGATTTAAAGCAATTGTTGAGACGTGTGTTAGCAGTCACATAGCTTTAAATGTGGTAAGTAAAATACTCACTATTTTATAACAGAGAAATATTTTTAAAAGGAGGTGCAGATTAGAGAGAAATAGGAATGGTTGTGGAAGTAAGGAGAGATTGATGGAATTTACTGTGAAACTGAAGTTAGCAAAACAGTCAGCTAAGAACGACATGTTTGCAAACATTATTAGCTGTCATATGGATTTGAGGGTAAAATGGAAGGGTATGTACGGGTACTTCATGGTAGAAACACTTTACAGGAAGGACATTCCTGTTATCATTAACAATGGGAGTGGACATGAGAAGACTTATAAATTGCGTAAGTATTCGGTCAGCAGTTTGTAAAAATAGTTGGATATAACGGTAATATCCAGGAATTGGAGGTGACTAATCCTAGTGAGGTACTGAAATTTCCCAATGATAGTCTATAGAAGTCATCACGAAAATATACAAAAGTTGAAAGCTGTAAAAGCAGTTGGGATTGGTGAGATTTCTCGGAATATGATAAAGGCAATGGGTTGTGATAGAGTGTCGAATCTTAAATACGTATTTGATTATTGGTTGTATGAAGGGACGTATATCACATGAATGGAGAGTTGTTATAGCAGCCCCAGTGTACTAAGGAAAGACTGAGAAACATGGAGCAGATAATTACAGGCCAGTCAGCTTGAGATGTGTTGCACGTAAGCTCCTGGAAAGCTTTCTGATTACACTATGCGCTTTTTTAATTCCAGCTAAATATGATTTAGATTCAGGAGTTAAATGAACTCTATCGCTATAGAGCCAGTTTTATTAGCGTAGATCATGGGTGGTGGTCGTGTTCATTGTTTTAAGCGAAAGTGCAACTAGGCAACCATCCTGTATAAAACACTAATCAGAGGGAAAAATGGAAGGGATCGGTACTTTGAAAAATGAAGATATCGGCCAAAGGAATACAAGGGTCACGAAGGGCGTGAAAATGAAAGGCTGCCTAGGCCTCCATACGTAATACCGTCGGGGTCGAAAAAGAACAAACGTTGACCAAGGGAGATCGGACATGATACATGAAAGTGAGGAGCCTGGCAAAAGTAAGTGGAAGCAATGCCAGGACTCAGCTAGTGGTCGTCAATCCACGCTCCAAAGTTTAGAGCCCCTGGGGCTAGACCATGGGATATTACTGACGAAAATGATGGCTACTGGACCAGACAAAACAGTGGTTGAATGGGTGGCTACATTTCTAGGAAAAAGAAATCAGAAAATTAAATTAGGTGAAGCATTTTCTGATTCTATAACGATTACGCGTGGGTTCCCACAAGGCACTATTTTTGGACCTTTATGTTATATATATGAGTAAAGAATTGGAATCAAAGGCTTTTTGCAGATGATGTTATACTGTATAGAGTAGTATAAGTTGCAGGATAGTGAGAGTCTGCAAGAAAGACCTCGATAATGTTGTGAGGTGGACAGCAATGATATGATCGTAAATGGGATGAAAATTCACTAAGAGGAGAAGTCTTCTGAGTTTTCATTACTGTGTTGATGGGGTGAAAGTAGGCCTACCTCACGAAGATCACTGCAATTACTTCGAAATTAATATAAGGAAAGATCTTCATTGGGGTAATCACATTAACAAGGTTGAAAATAAAGGTTACAGATTTCTTCAGATGTTTATAAAGATATTTAGAGGTCGTAGTAGGGATGTCAAGGTGAGGGCGCATAAGTCAATGGTAAGACCCCAATAAGAGTATGGTTTCCGTGTATGGAAACCCACAGGCGGATTACTAGACACGAGAACTGTACATGATCCAAAGAAAAGTAGCACAATTTGTTCTGGGGAATTCCCGACAAGAGAGCATATTTTTACGAAAAAGTTACGACAGTTGATGGAAAAACTTGCGAATAAGGACATGAATGACGAATGATGAATAATGCTCTGAAAACTTACGCTTTATTATTAGGAATTAGTTGTGGTTTCGCTCAAGGACGGGCTGCTCGACTAAGCGGTATGATCCGAACTGTCAGTGGAGACATGGCATGAAATGACATTAGCAAACGAATAAGCTTTAGCGGAGCTTTTAAATTTCAGGAAGATCATAACATGAAGATAAATCTGGAAATCAAGAGGACAAATTGGAGGAAAACTTAATTACTGGAATAATTTATCAAGGGAAATATTCAATAAATGTCCATACTGTTTGAAATCCTTTAAGTAAAAACCACATAAACTATGGATAGGGAATCTGCCACCAGGGTGACAGCCATAAATACAGATTATTGATGGTTGTTGATGATTTCATGATTATTCATTCAGAAGAATAAACTGTTCCTGGGGGACCACATCACTCATACATGGACTGGGGTTAAAGTATTTGTTATTCACGCATTTAGAAAATTCTATACTTCAGAAAAAGTGAACTAATAATATCAATAATAATAATATTAAATTAAACAACAATTTCTTATCAGTATATTAAAATTGGAGGAAAATGTATTCTCAATTGCAATGTTTGAGAGAGAAATCGAGATTAGCATAGCAGCTGTGGCATTTCTTTTTTCTTGAAGTGAACATTTTGCCCAATTCTCCCCTACTGATATATAGCATAATGTCCGAAATTCTCAGCTTTGCCTGATACATTCAAATATACGAGCTCTTAAAACCTGTTTTCGTGTGTCATCAATGATATAGATTCTCTTTTAGAATGAAACGAATAAAATAAGTTATCTTTTAATATGTTTAACTGCGGCATTTAAATAAACGGGAGATTAATAGTATTACTATACGGTGGCTTATAATAGATTAACTTCCATCAAGCCGAAGACGTATTTAGGAATAACATTCTATGAAGACTTGAGATTTAACGATCAGAAAACGAATGACGAATGCTTTATTATAAAGAATTCGTTGTCGTTTCTCCCAAAGACATTTCTAACTGTATTTAACTAATTTGCTATTACCGGAATTTAGAATGGCTCAATTATTTGGAACCGTATGACCACATAGAACATAATTCTTGTCGACAGTGTTTAAAACAAGTTTCTAAAATTCATGACATATAAAATTACAGGGATTCATAGATTATATGCTCACGAAAGATGGTGTAAATGGCATGTGCTACTGAGGAAATTACAAAAAGCGTTATTTCCTGTACAAAATAATATTTTAAAATTAATTCAAATATGTTGTGGTCAATCTTTGTCTATCCACCACAGAAAGTAAGACATCCTAAAATATCTTCTTTATTTCAAAGACTAAATCTGAATTAATAAGAACTCCACAATTAATAGAACCGGGAAATTTTACGACAGTGCCATATTCATCCATATGTTGACATTTTCAGTGTGATTGAAGCTATATTTAATTATTCGTGTAACGCTGTATTCTCAGTATGATTTAATCGGGACAGATAAATGTGCAAACTTTGTAAATGTTATTCCTGAATAATATCGTATTTTAATATTTTAAAAGATTTGGTAAAAGTAGTATAACTCATTTTGCAATATCACCTTATATTGCGATGTTTTAGCAGAATTATTTAATGTTTCATGTGTTTTAACCCTGTTTTTTTCCTCACTGATGTCATAAAATGAAACAAAGGTCGTGAGCTTTGTAGTTGGGGCTTATGGTCGGTTATGTTCACAATAAATGAAGAAAGAAAAAAGACAGAAAGAAAGAAAGAAAGAAAGAAAGAAGGGGATGGAGTCTAGGTTATTTTAGGGGATCGAAGGCACGTTGAAAATCAAGTTTCAGGGAGAGTTGATTAGTGAATATGTTCTAGGTTAAAAGTTGTTGCACTCTTACTGTTCAACTGAGAAGTATAAAATGGCGGACTTGTGCTCCGTTGGGTGAAAATTTAGTAAGCATCTCGGCAAATTCTGAGGACTAATAATGGTAGACTGCGTTGAAAACTGGAATCTACTCGTAATATCATGGAATTTTGGAAAAATGTGCAGCAAGTATGATATGTAAATACACCACTTGCAAGACTAAAGTAGTGCCAGTTTGGAGAAACATTTGAAACTAAATGTCAAATTAAAACATTTGCGCCATTTCAAGTAATTAATATAAGTATTCTTCCGGGTAATTTGAACAGAGGTATAGCAAAGCTAAGGCAATCAGTTCGTAATTGCTATTAACTGTATTTTATAAGAAGATTGTGAACTCCAAAAAAGAAATCAACTCTATGTTGTTCTATTCATAAGTTGACTTTGATACATAGGAGTGGAAATTTGGTATACTCGGGATATCTAATTCATAGGACAGAAATAAAAAAATTGAAAAGAGGCAAAATTGACTGCAAATACAAGCAGGATGGAGAGCATTGAAGACACATGAAATAGGCTAAGTTTGGAATGATTGCATCTACATGTGTGTATGAACCAGCTTCGGTGGAAAGGTCATGTAAACTGAACGGAGGAGGTTAGGTTACCTAGTAGAATAATAAACTAAGTCAACAAGATAAAAAAAGTGAAGGACCGAGCTCGATAGCTGCAGTTGCTTAAGTGTGGCCAGTATCCAGTATTCGGGAGATAGTAGGTTTGAACCCCACTGTCGGCAGCCCTGAAGATGGTTTTCCGTGGTTTCCCATTTTCACACCAGGAAAATGCTGGGGCTGTACCTTAATTAAGGCCACGGCCGCTTCCTTCCCACTCCTAGCCCTTCCCTGTCTCATCGTCGCCATGAGACCTATCTGTGTCGGTGCGACGTAAAGCAACTAGCAAACTAGGTACAGAAAACAACGTGTAGACTCGAGTTTTAATGCTTCCAAGGTAAGAGAAGAAAAGAAGTCACAGTGGTAGTTATAAATATAGAGTTGAGTTGTGGAAGTGCTTAGGATGTCCATAGAAAAGTGTGAATGTTTTCAAGGCAGTGAGATTTGAAGCAGACTTAGCTATACTTGTACATAACAACAGAGGATGATATTGGAGCTAAAATAATTCACAAAAGTTGCATACTGAATAATAGAAGGAATTTTAGCTCGAATGAAAATCTACGTATTATACGTCTCGTAAGATCGATAGTAGTTGACGAGACATTTAAAAAATATTGCATTGTGTACCCATGAAATTTGTCGTTTAAAAGATTTGACAGTCTAGCAGTACAATGTCTACTTTCAGTCTGGTTTATGTACCCTATTTTCTCCTTTCCCATCCCCAATCTCTAAACTGGACACTTGCCTGGAGGTTAGAACCGTCTGGTTGCGGCTGCGACGAATCTGGTTACCAGTGAACGGTGGAAAGTCGTCCTCATGAGCCAGAGGAAGTGATCCAATTGGCGGCACCAAGTGATCAGTGGTAGGTCGACGGAATCCTTGGCGCTGGAAAGGTTGCTGCTTAACAGGTTTTGAAACTCTTTGTGGAGGCTGTGGGACAGGTCCTCGTAAATCCTGGTCCTGGCCGTGGAACAGCGTAGTCTCCTGAAAAGAACTGCTGGCACCACCATCAAATGGCTGACGGAAATCATCAAATGTGTTTTGGAAACCAACTCCGCCAGCCACTTGCCCGAAGTTCGTGTCCTGGAATGTCTGGCTGAATCCTCCATTATCTTCAAATGAACTATGGAAACTCCCAACTCCACGATCCTTGTGAAAACTATTGTCCTTGAATGTATTGTGGAAGTTGTTAAACCCTGCAGGCGTTTCTTGTCTCGGGGGTACCGGCTTGAGATGTGTTCTGTCGTCAGAAGTGGCGAAATCTACTCCAGGAAACTCTTCTCGCTTAGCAGAAGACTCAGGTGGAGTTGGATTGCGAGGAGGAAAGTTGAATGCATATCCTTGGACGTGACAAGAGCAGCATGTTGGTACCTGTTAAACACATACAACTCTTAATATAGTACCACAGTTATAAATGGCATATGTTTTGGAGTAATACAGATACAAATGTAGTTCTGAAATACAATTTAGGGATATTTAAGTGTCTTATTAATCGTTAAACAAATGTTTAATTAATCTAAAAGTCAACAGCGCATTACTCGTTAATTTAACTACTACATACTCAGTCTGTAGAAAGGTTTAGATTATTTTCCCCTTAGGATTAGTTTAAATTTACTGTAGGTCATTAACTAAGAGAAACTATTCGAAACAAAGAAAATTGTTATAAATTTACAATGAGTATAAGGATAATTATAACTACTGCAGTTAAATAATAAATCTCAAATCGAGCAGCCCACAGATACAAAAGAAGTACGATGCAGTGACCATTCTCTACAAAATGATAAATGGTGGAAATAATCGTTATGAATTCCTGACACATTTAAAATTTCATGTTTCCCATAAGGTCAATAGTGGAAGAAATTTAACCTTTCAGGCTGAGAAGGCGCACTTCTTTAAATTCCTCTATTCACACCCACTATGTCAACTATATATAGCAATGCAATTCGTAAAAATCACTATTTGGAATTCAACTCAAGAACTGAAACCTTCATGATAGATTTTAGCGTATCAGGAAATGTAAATACATTTCATCATTTCCGACTTAAAATTTTATGAATACCTGTGCATTCATCATTGCCTTAATAATGTGAATACTTTCCGTTATGTTGTACCATGTTGTACGAAGCCTTCACTTAGCCTACACTAAACCTAGGTTAACAAATGCATCAAACAAATACAATATCAAGTTACCAGGAAATACTGTAAGGAAAATCCAACCTATAAAACAATTACAACTGTATTAGGAATTTAATAATAAATGTATTAACTTATAACAATAATCGCCATAAAAATCCTAACATTAATAACAATCCCAAATAAACAGAAAGTAAATATTCCTTACACTGCTTTTAAAAATAATGCGAATTTTTATCTAGGTCCACTCAACCGCACAAAATCCTGCCGTTAGCTAAAATCGAAGAACCCGCCACATTAGATACCCACCAAATAGGGTAAACCTGTACAAAACTGGCCATGAAATGGAGACATACATAGTGTCTGGCTCGTAGACATCTCTGAGATCCGATTTCTAGATCGACGCATAGCACATGAACAACAAATAACGTTAGAAATTGTTTCTAGAAGGTAAAGGAGTTGCTATCTTCCCAATAAACCAGTTAATAAGAACAGAATATACTCCCATCTCCCAGTTTCGAATCACCCGAGACTGGGCAGGGAATAATCATTGATTGTAATCTAAAATGTGTTTTGATACAACATTCTTTTCCTTATTACTGTTTACCTATTACTACATTAAACATTACAATTAATATTATTAAATACGGTATTTCATCTAATTTCTAAATTGTAGTTTTCTTCTTTAAGTTGTACTTATTTTTGTCCTAGACGTTAGCAATGTTATATAGTCTAGGAAAAACATGTATCTTACTCTCCCTAAGTCGTATTAGTGCTTACTAGCCTTTATGGAGTTATCCTAGAATTACAAAATACATTTTGAATGAATTGAATGAATGAATGAATGAGAGAATGAATTTCTACATGAATTGGTGAATGAATGACTTCATAATTAAATTGCGTTTGTATATGAATAAATGAATGAATAAACACTCTTCTCACCCAGTCACAGATAGCCACCAACTGGGGAGAGAGCATTAAATGAATGAATGAATGAATGAATGAATGATTGGACTGTGTTCCTGTAAATGTATATCCTCTCTCCCAGTCACCGGTTACCACCAACTTGGGAGAGAGTTTCGCTCACTCATTCAATTCAATCACTTAATAACATACCTCACCGCTAAGTGGAGGTTCCTGCTCCGATAGAACGATGTAGTAGCTTAGTTAGTCAAGACGCTGTGTACGGGCAGTAGGGTATAGACTGCAGTGGTTCTAATTCACCCAATGCCCTTTACCCCATTTTTTATTGCTAACTAGAACAAATTGTAAGCACAGTCACTTTTTGGAATACACTAACTGCATTAACGGGTAACAATATCGTGATACCCTTATTTCGTTTTATTTCTCTGTATAGCAGTACGTACGATAGTATTTGGTCCATTAATAGCTTAGGTAAGCATAGAGAGAAAAAGCACGTCATGAGGGAGAACTGGCCTGACTCTGCCGCAAGATCCCAAGATAACTTTTGGGATCTAGCCCTTGATGTTTGGGAAGAGGTTGCCGAGAGCAAGCAATGTATTGCTCGTCTCTTTCTTCCGTTCCTCGCATACTCCAAGTGACAATAGAAACAGAACGCCTTTATATGAGTTATTAGACGAGCTCGCGGGTGGTTCGGATTTCACGTGAAAATGTGTATTCCGATTGCTGTAAAAATATCGTCAGCAGTCGTTAACTGACAGCGGTGAGATATTCTTATTTCACAAAGCATCAGTTATCGCACTCCTCCAAGGGATTGCGACAGTTAGTAATGCTGAACGTAATAATAACCACGTTGAACACACAAAGAAGGTAGAGATATGAATTCGAACCCCAAATACAATATTTGACACTATTTATCCGTTTTACATCCTGAGCTATTATTCCAGTGGTAAGGCCGTCGATAAATCAACATATGTTCACTAAACACAACAATCCCCGTTATCTTCCTATTGCCATCAATTACTGTATAGGGCTGCCTGGCCGAGGCGGTAAAGGCGTGCTCGGTTCGCCCGGAAGGACGTGGGTTCGAATCCCCGACAGAAAGTCGGAAAATTTAAGAAACGAGACTTCCACTTCCGAAGGTGCATATGGCCCTGAGGTTCACTCAGCCTACACCAAAAATGAGTGCCAGGTTAATTCCTGGCAGCAAAGTCGGCCAGGCGTAGAGCTAACCACTCTACCCCATCACGTGCCGATGGTGGAAGCCTTTACAATGGTGGAAGCCTTTACCTTCCACTCCTCCAAGGGCCTTCTTGCCCTATACGGAGGTGTCTTTGCTTTGTTTTCAATTACTGTATAGGATTCAAAGACAAGGTCATTTACGTTATACTTAATGTAGTGAAGAACTAACATGTTTTGGGCATTAAACAATAAAATAATAAGTCTAATTCCGAGCAAGTAGGTAATAACAAAAATAAATAACGCACCTTCTCTCTATCCTTACCATTTTTCCTACGCTATTACTAGACCAAATACTATCGTACGAACTGCTATGCAATGAAAGAAAATAAATAAGGGATTACGATAACTGTTTCCCGTTAACTGCTTGTTATTACAGTATATTAGTGTATTCCTGAAAGGGACTGTCCTTACAAGTAACCATTAAAAACAGGGTACCAAGCATTGGGTGGGATTCAAACGACTGCTATGTATACCCTATGTCCCATACTGTACCCTGATGAGATAGGCCCTAGTTTCATGATTTGATTTTGATATGAGAAATACAGATATATAGAAATATTAAATGAAATACAGTGTCAGTTTTGTGTGGACGGTAGAGTTTCAACATAACCTAGACATATCGCGACTGTCAGACGCCACAGTAAGCTTGTCATTAAGGGGAAAAGGTTTCCTGGTCAAAAGATAAGAGGATTAAATCTAGAGCTCACAACAACAGAATAATGACTTCGAGGAAGTGAAAGAGTATATATTTCGGACCAAGGGCGAGTAGATGTATCACCAATACCGAGAATGTGACGTGCCAGTTTTTCCACGCACGAGGCATTTGGTGTTGTCAACGTTACAAGGAAGAGATTTCAAACTAACCGAAGCGGTGTTGACCAATGAGAAAATATATCACAGGCCCGCAGATAAACCAGCATAAGAAAAACTCAGAGTGAACTCCAGTTAGCTTCTCCGATAACAATAATTAAATTATTCCAACCACATAATTGAATAGAGGGGATTTTTGTGATATCGTTCCCATGTTGAATAATTGTAATCGTAATAAATTAAAGTAATGAATTCGTGGAAATGACCCACGCTATCTCGCCATTGGTCGAGATGAGCACGCCATCAGGGACGCCGAGTTAGCGCGCGAAAGGTGGAGGACAGAAATTAAGTGATATTTCCATGATCACCGAACGATAGGAGTTCAGAATACGACACATGAATGTGTATCGCCAGTGTATTAAGTAGGATAAAGCAAGAGATCCAAATCCACCTGCATATGCCGATTTAGGATAACCAACCCCCCTCTCCAGGAACTGACCGCGGATGACCCCGGCGGGAAACGATATCGTCCATAAAAGTCCAGTAGCGGACCTCACATCACTCAGTTCTTACCAGTCACCAGTCGTTATCGGTCACCAGTCGTGTCAGTCGTAATGGAGTAGTTGAGACTCTGACACGTTGACTCTGTAAGTCAGTACCTCGGGACGCATTCGAAGTCAGTTAAAGCTGAAAGTGCGTGAATTATTAGGAGAATGAATACGAACAGTGAAATTATCCATAGTACCGAGTGTAACTAATCAGTACAACTGTATGTTGAATTTAATCAATGTCATGTGATTAAATAATAAATAACTAACGGAACGCCGATAGTACCTTTGGAAGGCAGTGTGCGGAGCCTGAAGTAAACACCTCAAGATAGACGGTGAATAACTATCCGAGCAGGGAACCATAGGAGCTAGGCGATTATCAAGACGGCTTAGAAATAAACCAGGAAGTGCCGATTGAAGACGCGATACGCGCCGGTTCAAATGAACGACATTTCGTCGTAATGTGCCACGACGTGTGTTTCGGGCGTATATGAAGATTATATTGTGCGAGTGTCAGGGGTCTAGGAGCACCTATAAGTGTTTTTTTTGTTATTAGTATTCCTGTGTAAAATAGTGTAATAAGGTATTAATCATGGGTAGTCACCCAGAAGTGTTTTATGGTGTTAAATTTGTATTGTGCGGCATGATGGACGAGTAGATCACCATGGGGCCGTAAGGCCTATATCTCCTCCGCTACGAGACAATGGAATTCTACATAGGAATGAGGACACAATTTTGATATTGGGGAATGTTATCGCGACTAAACGGGGTTCAGTGTAAATTAATTATGGTTACTTAACATGGTCCGCTTCCCGAGTCCATGATTTTTTTTGTTAGACGGACGAATTAATTTATATTAACGTAATAATGGGTTAGATTAATTAATTTGAGTATTTGTTTGTTGTATATAATGTAAATATGGGATATATTTCTTTCAATTAATGCATGCTGTTTGTAATACTTTGAATTAAGTTCATTTCAAGAGTTAAATTCTTTTTTTTGTGCTAACCCATTTATTTGAATTTCATTCACTGCGGTGATCATTTGTATTTTAATTAGGAATAATTTCTATTAGACAGCCAGATTATGAAAGAGCCAGAGTATGGAAGATTTGTGTTGCGTACGGAAGGTCATTAAAATACTAATAATAATCATGTTTGTGAGTCGACAAAGGAAAGTAAAATAATAATAATAATATTTGGGCGTGTGCAAGTTAAAGTATAATAATAATAATGACGGTGCTTCGCGAGTTAGCCAGTGCAAATATAATAATCAAAGTGGAGATGACATGTAGCGTTAAAGACTTTCATTCGCGTAGTCATTTGATTTTACGTAAATTTTTGATTTTACGTTTTTGGACTTTAATTTAACCATTAAAATTGTGTTTAAAAGCGATATAGGCACGTGAATTAGAATGATCACGATATGTTAAAAGCCCAGAATGATTTGAGCCCATATTTAGAGTTGGAAGTCATGAGGGACGAATATCCGGCGTGAAATAAATTGAGCCGTATTGTTTGTAATGATGAAATAGATGAATCTCAAGGCCTAAGATGATATAAATGCATATGCCGGTGTTATTAGTGGTAGAATCCACGCACCGAGGATTATTTTATGAATTAAATGTTTGAAGAGTTCCGATGAAAGGAAATGGACTTCAAATTTGAAGGAATAGTTTAGCAATCGCCGGCATTGGAGGTATTTGCCCAGCCGCGATGTGCCATAGGTTGTGAGATGTGTCTTGGGAGGACAGGTGTCCCCATATAAAATTAACGGCAGTACGAAGTTGAAGGTACGGTCCCGAATACCGTGTTGTCCCGACCGATATAAAGCAGATCTTAGTGGTTCATAACGGGATTTAACATATGTGACTAAATTCTAAAGAGTGGATATTAAAATATCATCTTTCCATTTTTAATAATAATAATAACAATAATCATACTCCAAGTGAATCTTGTCTTAAATCAAGTGCTTAGTGCCAAGATAAATCGGAATCGTAAAAGGGGTTATGCGTTAAACATATTAAGAGTGGACTACCGTGTAACAGGCGAAATTAATTTTTTTAATTAATAATAATATTAAGTAAAAACTAAGCTACTTTTTTTTGTTTTTGAAGAATTTACTTTTTTTATATTTTGGACATAATAATGATGTTGGGAGATGAAATGAAAGATTTGAGATTTTTAACTAATAATAATAATAATAAATAAAATATTTGAAGAAGGAGAAGAAGAATAACCAATGAAGCTACTTTTTTTATTCTTAATTTTTTTTGATGAAAATAATAAGAGCGAGAAGTTGAAGTATTATAGCAAGGATGATTACGGGTTACGATAATCACGATTTCCACTATTAATAATAATAATACTAATAATAATAATAATAATAATAATGAAAAGTTGAAGGAGCAGAAGATAAAGAACTTGCAATAGTAATTTGAGAATAATAATTATGATGAAAGGAAATTAAGATATTTAATGGGCGATGATTCATTGTTACGAATATCATAATAATAATAATAATAATAATAATAATTATAATAATAATAATAATAATAATAATAATAATAATAATAATAATAATAATAATAATAAAAATATTTATGAGGAAGCTGATCATTATATTGTGCGGATAAATTAGGAGGAAGAACGACTCTTCGTTTGAAACGTCGGCAAGGGTTGGCATATAATCATCCCGGATGACAAATGATAATAATCAAATACAGGATTATAATTGAAATTAATGATAATAATAAATTAATTGATGGTAGTCAAAGAATATGATAATGATCAGATAAAGAATGGTAATGATATTATCTAATAATAATAGGAGGATATGCTAGGGACAGTCATCCTGTGTCGAACTGCTCTGAACCAGATGTTGGGTTTTCACGGGGAGATTGTTAGCAGTAGATACGTAAATAACCCACGGACGGCACATGTTTTCATGGTCAGAGCATAGTAATGAACCTTTCCGTACGTCTTGTCGTATTGACAAGTGAAAATATTAAAGTAGCTTTTGAGTTAATGAACTCTACCTGGTGTGTTTGTGAATCTGGAAATAATAGGCTAGAGTTTGTCCGTATTATAAATTCCCGTTTTTTCGAGGCGATAACATTTTCTACGGTGGGTGTCCGGCTCACCAGAATGTACATACCGGAAGTGTCTCATGTCCAAACGGAACGAGGAGACGACAGTAAAAAGTTACTGTCGTGCCTTCGTCCCCGAAAGAAGATCTCCAGCGGTGAAACGTCCAATCATACGGATGTGAATTCGATCCCCAGTAACCAATTGGGGCGAATTCACCAGATGTTTTACACTACCAGAGTAGTGAGGAAAAATCCAAGTATTATGTCATTTATTTTTCAGGATTAAAGTGTCCCAATGTAAATTTGTCATCATGTGTAGTATGCAAAATAAGTGAATAAATTGCTCCTCATTGCAATTTCAATAGGAAACAGCTTCCATATCTTTTCATTGTAGTTAGTCCAGTATGCCCATGGAATTTAAGTTGTCACTTCCCAGTCCTATTGTGGAGTCAAAAATTTGTATCCATGAATGAGTCGTTCCCCGTAACCTTAAATTTTCATGCCCCGTTCATCCCTGTGTTCATTTGATGCGCCGATATATATTTTTTGTGATTTTCTTTATTAATTTCTTTTTATCGTTTTCGAACTGATCACCCCTGAGATAAATGCTAGTCTGGGACTCAGGAGGTGGGCGGGTGCATAATGGCGCCCAACGTAAAAGGGCCTATTGCATCATGTTTGAGCAATGGGTGACTTTATGTTTTTTTATATATAAAAAAATAATCTGAACTTTTTGTTGTATTAGCGACGATATCATTAGCGAGCAGCTCAGTGCCCGATTTCATTATAAAGAGGCCCAGTTGTTTAACTTAAATGTAAACCCAATCGGGATATTTAATTAAATTTTGACCGCATCACGGTTAAGTTAAATAGTGGTTTTTGATATGTCAAGTAGTAAATCATGTTAAAGTAAGGTTAGTTTCGAACGGGGCTAGACTTGATAATTATACAAGAGTAGTTTATTGCTATAAAGACTCATTAAAATAATAATTCCCTATTCTATGAAATTAAAATTTATTGTGATCTAGTGAGACTCCACATAAATGTAACTATCCATGGGCAGGAATTTTATATAGGCAAAATTTATTAGGAATACTGTATTTGGTAAAAATGTGACTGAGAACCAGATTCAAGTATTAATAAAAAGATAATGGAACTGTGTAAGTTAAATGTAAATTATTTCAAGACAGGTGACTTCAAGTTTTTCATCGTGGTATTATCGATTGTTGTTGTTGTTGTCATAGTCTGGAGTGACTGATGATATATAATTCAGGCATAATAAGCACGTGATGGCAATTAATATGCATATTTGAATTACGTTATATAATAATTCGCTATGTGAAAGCGAAAAATATTGTTTTGGTTTTGAATTTGGAAATTTAAAATTTTAGAAATTATTAACGAGGATATAACCGTATGATAGGGCCAAGACCCAAAATTGTCGTAATCGTGTGCGATAGGATGAGAGGCTGATCGGCCCTCTTTTCTCATTTGATATAATGTCAGACGAAGGTGGGGAGCATCCCCAAGATGAACAGTTAGAAGGACAGGGAGAGGTGAAAGCTCTCACTTTGGAAGATTTAATGCGAGTTTTGGCTATAACTACGGAACAAATTCAGGCCGCTAATGTTTCTACTAAACAGGAACTGACATCTATAATTCAGGCCGCGAGTGTTTCACTAGAGCGTAAAATTGAGGCTAATAGACAGGAACTGACGGAACAAATAAATGCCGCTAATAGTTCATTAGAAATTAAAGTGGACAAGGTGCAGGCAGCTAGCGTTTCTTTGGAGAATAAAGTCGATATGATACAGGCTGCGTGTGAAATTAATAAAATGAAACTCACTGAACAAATAGCTGAGGTTCATGCCGCCAGTATTTCACTGGGACAGGAATTACGGGACCAAATGACCCAAGTCCAAGAGGCGTGTCATGTCGCTAAGGACGAATTGAAAGGGCATATCGACTCTTGCATTATTAGTGTCAATGAAAAGGTTGACCGATTCAGGGATGAGGCGTTACTAGAACGTAATGAAATTAAGGAGAAATTAAAGGCCAGTATTCAGGAGATTTCAGCTCAGAGGTTGGTCGACCGCGAAGATTTAAAGGCGCACATCGAAGAGGTGAGGGGTGAATGTCGCAAGGAAAACGATATCATCCGAAGCCACGTGGAAAATAAAGGTGCACATACTGCAAATACTTTGGACAGGCACGAAAAGGGAATCGATGAGTTACGAGGTGAAACTGTTCGTACCCTAGTACTAGTAGCCGGTCTCAGAAATGAAATTCAGGATATAAAGACGAATTCGGAAGATCGTAGCCGTAGACTCACACAGTGTGAGGAGGCAAATATAGCATTGTTCAGAAAGACTGATGGGTTAGCGGAACAAAGCCAGACGATCGCTGACACAGAGGTCAGAATAGTGGAACAATTTAAGGTCCACACGGGGCAGAATTCAGTGTCCAAGCAAATGTCCGACAGTAATACCGAAAGGCTTGAAGAAATTAGAAAGGATCTGGAACAAGTCAAGGCCCGGTTAGAACAGCCAGGGTCACTTCAGGACTTCCATCTCCAGTACCGAGAGTTCGAGACCCCAGACAATCAGGGCTTTCATAAAAAGGAAGGCATGCCACAAGCCGATACGACCGGACTTAAGTTTGAAGTAGGAGACGGATCGTCATCATCATCAAATGCCCTTCCGACATCTGTGGTCCACGTCATCAAAATGTCAGACGACAAACCACCTAGATACGACGCTCGAGGACATATAACCACTAAAGGCTTCATCCGCGAGATCACTATATTAGTGAAAATAAAATTCCGGCGGAGCGGCAATTACGAACTGTAGAGAAGTTTTTGGACGGAGCACCGGCAATGTGGTTCAGGGCCTTCTTATACACATTCGAGGATTTCATGGGATTCCGACAGGCGTTTTTGCAAAAATTCTGGAGTATCCAAGAACAGCAAGATCTTAGGTTGGAGTTGTATTCTAGGCGTTATTCAACATCGTCCCCAACTAAATATTCGGAGTATTTCGTATCCCAATTTCATAAGATGCGGGAATTAGACAATCCGGTAAGTGAGACAGAACTCATTAGCGCTATCGGGAAGCAGTTACCATTTGAGGTCCAGCGGATGATGATTGCGTCGAATATTCAGACTGCAGTACAAGCGGAAGCTCTGTTACGTCAATTAGATCAGACCACGTATCACTCTAACCAGAGGCAACCCAGTCCTAGAGAGCAACAGATAAATAACGTCGAGAGGCAGACGGAAACTAGAACCATCAGTACTAGAAGTCAAGGAACGAGTACCGATCCAGAACCCAAGAGGATGTATGATCCAGGATGGAGACCCCGACAATGGAATCACGGAGGAGGATTTGCGGAAGGCAACTGGCAAACGAAGCATGTTAAATTCCATGACGAAACGGGATACCGTGGATATCGGAATGGAAGGAGCGAAACTCAGCCATACCACCGAAGAAATAAGAATAACCGAAGGCATTACACGGAGGAATACCGTAGAAATGGGGATGATCGACACCCAGAAACCCAGCAGTACTTCGATGAGCTGAAGAAGGGGAAATGGAAGGAGGCAATCCAAAATCATGACCGAAAGGATGACAAGCCATGTAGTGTTTGGGACCGAGACGATGGGAAACCATACATAGAGGCGACGATACAAACTATGGAGGAGCTACATCAGGAGACCAAGCAATATTTAGAAGACAAATGGAAGAAGGAGGCAAATGGTGGTCGCAACGGGGAAAGGAACGCGCCGTTGTCACATTCTCAATATGGTAGCCAGCTAAATCCAAACGCCCCTAGATTCGAGGACGAACGACAACTCGGAGCTAGGAGAAAAACGAGAGAGATTCAATAAAGCAGAGGATGAACAAGAAGAAGATGAGGACGAAGGAGAAGATGATGAAGAAGAAGACGGAAGAGAAGAAGAAGTCCAACTGATCCATAGGCAAATAGAAGCAAGACCATGCCCAGAATGCGGAGAGATCGACAGTGATGTCCAAGATTTCGTTAACAGGATCCACATGATTCAACGAGAGAATGAAGAATTGAGACTCAATAACCACAATCTGCGGGACGAGATCAGTCACCATCGAAAAGGAACGAAAGCAGTAATCAAATCATGATGAAAGTATGATGCGGATATATAAAAGAATCTCATGATTATCACAAGATTTTTTTTTACCGAGCAACAGGAAAATGTACCCTGATGAGATAGGCCCTAGTTTCATGATTTGATTTTGATATGAGAAATACAGATATATAGAAATATTAAATGAAATACAGTGTCAGTTTTGTGTGGACGGTAGAGTTTCAACATAACCTAGACATATCGCGACTGTCAGACGCCACAGTAAGCTTGTCATTAAGGGGAAAAGGTTTCCTGGTCAAAAGATAAGAGGATTAAATCTAGAGCTCACAACAACAGAATAATGACTTCGAGGAAGTGAAAGAGTATATATTTCGGACCAAGGGCGAGTAGATGTATCACCAATACCGAGAATGTGACGTGCCAGTTTTTCCACGCCCGAGGCATTTGGTGTTGTCAACGTTACAAGGAAGAGATTTCAAACTAACCGAAGCGGTGTTGACCAATGAGAAAATATATCACAGGCCCGCAGATAAACCAACATAAGAAAAACTCAGAGTGAACTCCAGTTAGCTTCTCCGATAACAATAATTAAATTATTCCAACCACATAATTGAATAGAGGGGATTTTTGTGATATCGTTCCCATGTTGAATAATTGTAATCGTAATAAATTAAAGTAATGAATTCGTGGAAATGACCCACGCTATCTCGCCATTGGTCGAGATGAGCACGCCATCAGGGACGCCGAGTTAGCGCGCGAAAGGTGGAGGACAGAAATTAAGTGATATTTCCATGATCACCGAACGATAGGAGTTCAGAATACGACACATGAATGTGTATCGCCAGTGTATTAAGTAGGATAAAGCAAGAGATCCAAATCCACCTGCATATGCCGATTTAGGATAACCAACCCCCCTCTCCAGGAACTGACCGCGGATGACCCCGGCGGGAAACGATATCGTCCATAAAAGTCCAGTAGCGGACCTCACATCACTCAGTTCTTACCAGTCACCAGTCGTTATCGGTCACCAGTCGTGTCAGTCGTAATGGAGTAGTTGAGACTCTGACACGTTGACTCTGTAAGTCAGTACCTCGGGACGCATTCGAAGTCAGTTAAAGCTGAAAGTGCGTGAATTATTAGGAGAATGAATACGAACAGTGAAATTATCCATAGTACCGAGTGTAACTAATCAGTACAACTGTATGTTGAATTTAATCAATGTCATGTGATTAAATAATAAATAACTAACGGAACGCCGATAGTACCTTTGGAAGGCAGTGTGCGGAGCCTGAAGTAAACACCTCAAGATAGACGGTGAATAACTATCCGAGCAGGGAACCATAGGAGCTAGGCGATTATCAAGACGGCTTAGAAATAAACCAGGAAGTGCCGATTGAAGACGCGATACGCGCCGGTTCAAATGAACGACATTTCGTCGTAATGTGCCACGACGTGTGTTTCGGGCGTATATGAAGATTATATTGTGCGAGTGTCAGGGGTCTAGGAGCACCTATAAGTGTTTTTTTTGTTATTAGTATTCCTGTGTAAAATAGTGTAATAAGGTATTAATCATGGGTAGTCACCCAGAAGTGTTTTATGGTGTTAAATTTGTATTGTGCGGCATGATGGACGAGTAGATCACCATGGGGCCGTAAGGCCTATATCTCCTCCGCTACGAGACAATGGAATTCTACATAGGAATGAGTACACAATTTTGATATTGGGGAATGTTATCGCGACTAAACGGGGTTCAGTGTAAATTAATTATGGTTACTTAACATGGTCCGCTTCCCGAGTCCATGATTTTTTTTTTGTTAGACGGACGAATTAATTTATATTAACGTAATAATGGGTTAGATTAATTAATTTGAGTATTTGTTTGTTGTATATAATGTAAATATGGGATATATTTCTTTCAATTAATGCATGCTGTTTGTAATACTTTGAATTAAGTTCATTTCAAGAGTTAAATTCTTTTTTTTGTGCTAACCCATTTATTTGAATTTCATTCACTGCGGTGATCATTTGTATTTTAATTAGGAATAATTTCTATTAGACAGCCAGATTATGAAAGAGCCAGAGTATGGAAGATTTGTGTTGCGTACGGAAGGTCATTAAAATACTAATAATAATCATGTTTGTGAGTCGACAAAGGAAAGTAAAATAATAATAATAATATTTGGGCGTGTGCAAGTTAAAGTATAATAATAATAATGACGGTGCTTCGCGAGTTAGCCAGTGCAAATATAATAATCAAAGTGGAGATGACATGTAGCGTTAAAGACTTTCATTCGCGTAGTCATTTGATTTTACGTAAATTTTTGATTTTACGTTTTTGGACTTTAATTTAACCATTAAAATTGTGTTTAAAAGCGATATAGGCACGTGAATTAGAATGATCACGATATGTTAAAAGCCCAGAATGATTTGAGCCCATATTTAGAGTTGGAAGTCATGAGGGACGAATATCCGGCGTGAAATAAATTGAGCCGTATTGTTTGTAATGATGAAATAGATGAATCTCAAGGCCTAAGATGATATAAATGCATATGCCGGTGTTATTAGTGGTAGAATCCACGCACCGAGGATTATTTTATGAATTAAATGTTTGAAGAGTTCCGATGAAAGGAAATGGACTTCAAATTTGAAGGAATAGTTTAGCAATCGCCGGCATTGGAGGTATTTGCCCAGCCGCGATGTGCCATAGGTTGTGAGATGTGTCTTGGGAGGACAGGTGTCCCCATATAAAATTAACGGCAGTACGAAGTTGAAGGTACGGTCCCGAATACCGTGTTGTCCCGACCGATATAAAGCAGATCTTAGTGGTTCATAACGGGATTTAACATATGTGACTAAATTCTAAAGAGTGGATATTAAAATATCATCTTTCCATTTTTAATAATAATAATAACAATAATCATACTCCAAGTGAATCTTGTCTTAAATCAAGTGCTTAGTGCCAAGATAAATCGGAATCGTAAAAGGGGTTATGCGTTAAACATATTAAGAGTGGACTACCGTGTAACAGGCGAAATTAATTTTTTTAATTAATAATAATAATAAATAAAAACTAAGCTACTTTTTTTTTGTTTTTGAAGAATTTACTTTTTTTATATTTTGGACATAATAATGATGTTGGGAGATGAAATGAAAGATTTGAGATTTTTAACTAATAATAATAATAAATAAAATATTTGAAGAAGGAGAAGAAGAATAACCAATGAAGCTACTTTTTTTATTCTTAATTTTTTTTGATGATAATAATAAGAGCGAGAAGTTGAAGTATTATAGCAAGGATGATTACGGGTTACGATAATCACGATTTCCACTATTAATAATAATAATACTAATAATAATAATAATAATAATAATAATAATAATAATGAAAAGTTGAAGGAGCAGAAGATAAAGAACTTGCAATAGTAATTTGAGAATAATAATTATGATGAAAGGAAATTAAGATATTTAATGGGCGATGATTCATTGTTACGAATATCATAATAATAATAATAATAATAATAATAATAATAATAATAATAAAAATAAAAATATTTATGAGGAAGCTGATCATTATATTGTGCGGATAAATTAGGAGGAAGAACGACCCTTCGTTTGAAACGTCGGCAAGGGTTGGCATATAATCATCCCGGATGACAAATGATAATAATCAAATACAGGATTATAATTGAAATTAATGATAATAATAAATTAATTGATGGTAGTCAAAGAATATGATAATGATCAGATAAAGAATGGTAATGATATTATCTAATAATAATAGGAGGATATGCTAGGGACAGTCATCCTGTGTCGAACTGCTCTGAACCAGATGTTGGGTTTTCACGGGGAGATTGTTAGCAGTAGATACGTAAATAACCCACGGACGGCACATGTTTTCATGGTCAGAGCATAGTAATGAACCTTTCCGTACGTCTTGTCGTATTGACAAGTGTAAATATTAAAGTAGCTTTTGAGTTAATGAACTCTACCTGGTGTGTTTGTGAATCTGGAAATAATAGGCTAGAGTTTGTCCGTATTATAAATTCCCGTTTTTTCGAGGCGATAACATTTTCTACGGTGGGTGTCCGGCTCACCAGAATGTACATACCGGAAGTGTCTCATGTCCAAACGGAACGAGGAGACGACAGTAAAAAGTTACTATCGTGCCTTCGTCCCCGAAAGAAGATCTCCAGCGGTGAAACGTCCAATCATACGGATGTGAATTCGATCCCCAGTAACCAATTGGGGCGAATTCACCAGATGTTTTACACTACCAGAGTAGTGAGGAAAAATCCAAGTATTATGTCATTTATTTTTCAGGATTAAAGTGTCCCAATGTAAATTTGTCATCATGTGTAGTATGCAAAATAAGTGAATAAATTGCTCCTCATTGCAATTTCAATAGGAAACAGCTTCCATATCTTTTCATTGTAGTTAGTCCAGTATGCCCATGGAATTTAAGTTGTCACTTCCCAGTCCTATTGTGGAGTCAAAAATTTGTATCCATGAATGAGTCGTTCCCCGTAACCTTAAATTTTCATGCCCCGTTCATCCCTGTGTTCATTTGATGCGCCGATATATATTTTTTGTGATTTTCTTTATTAATTTCTTTTTATCGTTTTCGAACTGATCACCCCTGAGATAAATGCTAGTCTGGGACTCAGGAGGTGGGCGGGTGCAATACATGGTGCAAGCTATTACAATCCTCTGTCGGAGAAGGTCGCATAACTACCACTTAGCCATGAAGAATATTATTAATGGGTTTATCGGAAAGATAGCTGCTCCTTTATCTTCTACAAACAATTCGTCGATTTAGAAATCGGATTTCAGTGATGTCTACAAGCCAAATAGTGTGTATGTTTCCGTTTCATGGCCAGTCCTTTATAGGTTTACCCTGATTGGTAGGACACTAATGTGACGGATACTGCCATTTTAGCTAGCGGCCAAATTTTGTGCATTTGAGTGTACATTACAATGTAAAATGTATTCATCATCACTGTTTGTTATTACAATATAATATATTAGTAGCTTATATAGAATATTGAAAATGAATGAAAACCTACCACCTGTTTTCCAGTCATTGACTAGGTCAGGGATGTAATGCATGAAGCAGATATAAAAGGCTGTTAGTGCGATGGGGTCGCCACTCCCAATGTGATTTATTAATGACTGATATAGGCCTGTGTTATGAAATGATAATGGAGAGTGTTGCTGGAATGAAAGATGACAAGGAAAACCGGAGTACCCGGAGAAAAACCTGTCCCGCCTCCGCTTTGTCCAGCTCAAATCTCACATGGAGTGACCGGGATTTGAACTTCGGTATCCAGCGGTGAGAGGCCGACGTGATGCCGTCTGAGCCACGGAGGCTATATAAAATATTATTAGTGTTAATATTAATATAATATTTGGTATTACAGTATATAATTTGGCACCAAAGCCTAAGAAATACAATAACAACGACATACTGTAAGCGGGGTGAAAAAATACTGTTGCGAACAATAACTAAACAAAGAAATACTATGCTATAATACAATGAAGAGTATAAACATAGGCCTATGGCGATATCGTACGGTCTCAGCCACAGAAATGCAAGACTTCTGATTTAATGCCGCCTGGGTGACTTGGAGTTAAATTTCGTCCTTCTGTTCTCACTAACATTTCGCACACAGGAGTTAACTATAGTGAGCACTAACAGAATTGAGTTATACAGTCAGTGAGTGCAAAACTTCCTTAGCATCACCTAGGAAGGAAATATTTTCTTAAACGTGCAGATTTCCTGTTATATAATACAAGTGAACGATAAGATATTTTGAAATTTTAAATTATGTGTAAGTGAAAATTCTTTATGCTAGTAGCTTTACGTCGCACCAACACAGATAGGTCTTATGGCGACGATGGGACAGGGAAGGGCTAGGAGTGGGAAGGAAGCGGCCGTGGCCTGAATTAAGGTACAGCCCCAGCATTTACCTTGTATGAAAATGGGAAACCACGGAAAACCATCTTCAGGGCTGCCGACAGTGGGATTCGAACCTACTATCTCCCGAATACTGGATACTGGCCGCACTTAAGAGACTGCAGCTATCGAGCTCGGAAAATTATTTATGTTTACTAATACATTCGCTAGTACGTCTTTCTAGCAACTGTTTTCGAAAGTCGAGTTTTAATTGTGAGTACCATTCAAGTTTTGCATTCATAGAGAGGAGTTCCACTTGTAAAGCTCTTCAGCCACTTGTTCATCTTTTGGTAGGCTTAACACTCTTCATGTGTCTCCAGTCACTGGCGTTACCCGACCAAGGAAACATTTTTAAAAAATATTTATCAATAGGTTTTTTTTTTTTTTTCAGAATAAGTAGATCTGCTATGTGTGAGTCTGTCA
Organism: Anabrus simplex; assembly: GCF_040414725.1. Taxonomy (NCBI): domain Eukaryota; kingdom Metazoa; phylum Arthropoda; class Insecta; order Orthoptera; family Tettigoniidae; genus Anabrus; species Anabrus simplex. The sequence continues at coordinate 372,431,931 of NC_090265.1, read as the reverse complement.
GAAATTTAACATAATTCTGTTTAGATGTTCAGGTGAAGATTAGTATAAACCATGAATCTGTTTGCAATCTTCAGAAAAGCCAAGAAATTTTTGTTATTCATCTCTGTTTTATAGACGAGGAACTTGTTAGTGTTAATTTTAAAAAGTGTATCACAATTTGTTGTAATTTGAAATCGTTTCTCTTTCATATTACAACGTGAACGTCAACCATCTTTAATATCGGACTAGAAGCTGTCTTTATATTTCAAGAGCCTCAGAAAGGTATAAAACTAAATATTTCCTTAAGCCTCCTCATTCAAGTGACATCTTGTTGCATGCAGAATTCTAATATACTGTCCGGCTCCATGGCTAAATGGTTAGCGTGCTGGCCTTTGGTCACAGGGGTCCCGGGTTCGATTCCCGGCAGAGTCGCGAATTTTAACCATCGGTGGCTAATTTCGCTGACGCGGGGGCTGGGTGTGTGTGTGTGTGTTGTCTTCATCATCATTTCATCCTCATCAAGACGCTCAGGTCGCCTACGGGAGTCAAATCAAAAGATCTGCACCTGGCAAGCCGAACATGTCTTCGGACACTCCCGGCAATAAAAGCCATACGCCATTTCATTTGTGATATACTGAGTAGAGCATTCTTACCTATTCATTCCGTATCAAGAGACTGTTCAAATCTTTATGCATATAAATGCATCCTTAGGCACCTACCGCAGCTGAATGAACGGATTTTATGTAATGCGAAGTTATCGAAAAGAAAATGTGTGAAGTGGTACACAGAAAGAAACACAGGAATAGTAACACTCACAAACATAGATAAGAACTGTGAAATTAATATTAATGTAGTTAATGATATTAGCAGGTATTTAAAACGAAAGGGATTTAGTAAGATGATATCAGTAGTAGTATTTTTAAATATTATGTTTTAACTAGTGTTTGTATGTCTACCCTTCATGAGGAATGCGTAGCGGTTTGGTATTACAGCATATGGTTTGGCACCATAGTCTGAACTCCATTTCATGTATCTCAAACGTCAGCTTCACATTACAATTACTCGGGATTGAATTAACGTATTAGAATGTAGCAAACGAAATTATAATCTTTGTTCCTGCTTTCAATATGCTAGAGATAACAGGTTTTTATTTACAAATACTGAAGTATATGTTGAAAATTATACTTCCTTACATTTTAAATTAATGGTATCCTCTAATTTCTTGAGCCCCTCTCGTAAAGTTCTGTCTGTGAAAGTAGTTTTTCGAAGTTCCTTGTTGTTTAAGAAATATTGCCTGTGGAAATGTTAGGTACTCATCCTGTATATGGTGATAGGAACATGTAAAGGAACACAATGACACTTTAGTGAGGGGATATGGGAAAAATAACAAGAGCGACAAAGACGAGCATTGAAACGCAAAATGACATGAGCAGTCTCCACATCTTTATACACTCCCGTCTTCAAACAGAATAGACTCTCTTCAATACTAGTTCTTTTATACCCATCTCCTTTCAGCCCCATTGAGCCTGTTCCTGCTTCTCCAGCTTCATCATGAGGGCGGAAATTGTGTCATTAGGTCACCGTGGTCGTCCTATTATGTGTTACATTTCATGTTACTATCCCTCTATATATAACCTTATTTCACACTTGTTCGTTCCTATCTAATACTTATATTATTCCGTTTGGATTATTTTCTCCCGTTATGTTTATGCCACGTTCCTAATCTTTTACTACCTGTATTTATTTTCATCACGTTTCTTCCCTTATCTGGCTTCCCTCTATTTCTGCACTTCCCACATCAAGACTGAAGAGGAGTGTTGAAACCCGTCCTTCTGATGAAGCAGAAATGATCTCGTCGGGGGCTGAGAAGAGAAGGATGTAGTAAAACTACGGCCGACAAGAAGCGGCAGTTTATGAAGATGTGAAAGTTATCCCTGTCTCCTCTTTCTATTGCTTCATCTTCCCACATTGACCTGTTACTGTATTGTCCTATTAAGTGTCCCGTTTCACCTTTATATCTCTCCATATGTATGGTATTGTAACCATGAAATGTAGCATAGCCTACGTATTATACACAGTTGTCCATGCGGTGCAAACAAGAGGAGACGTCACTACTCTATTTCGCAAATATCACTGGATTTGCTGTGTATAAAGATATGAACGAAACGAAGCTACCGTGCCTCTACTTTCCTAATTTAGTCTATACAGGGGAGTATAGTGAAAAGCAACAGGTTTGCAAGCGAACCATCTTACCTAAACAATAATGTCACTGCAAAATATGTTGAATTTTTTCTTCCTCATTGGATGATTATATATCTTCATTTTCCTTGTTTTCCCACGACCGTTAATTGTTAACATTAATACATTTAATTTTAAAGTTTGAATCACTCAGTTTCTTATAAATTCGATTTCACCTTTAGTTTTCTTTCTTATGTACCCACCAAGATACACGAGTGGACACACACCCGAGATCTACAAGAGTTAGTAATTAACTGAGCAATAATCAAGTTGCAAGGTCATTCTTAATATGCACACTTATCTACTCTATCGGAGGCCTAGTGGCATAGTCACTGGCTTCTCATCAATGTGGCCGCGGTGTTAATCCCGGCCAATGGACGTGGAATTTTAGAAATGAAAATTACGTACATGAGTTCGGATTCCACGTAAAACTAGAGTTCCCGTAGCTATGATCACGATATCAATATTTTCCTAAAACTAACTTTGCTTTTTAGTACACGTTGTGCAGGTCTTTTATTTTATTGAAGTATCAGCAGAACATTTAACATTACTCTTAAGTGTAAGTACCCTAAAGAAGGAACGTGGTTTTGAGTGACTATAAATGATGAGATGAACTGAGAACTAATATAAAACCTGTGTCCCACTTAAACGTTTTACTGGCAGTGAGATCTGTTTTCTATCATCTTCTACAAAATATGTTATCTGGTTTCAGAGCTTATAATAATAATAATAAACAATATTATCTTACTCTCATAAATTAATATTAAATAAAATGCATTGGGGGAAGGAGGTTCTTCTGTGAACATTTAACTCGTAATCGCATTAAGATTACTTAGATACATACATACATACATACATGCATACATACATACATACATACATACATACATACATACATAGGCCTACATACATTACATACATACATACATACATACATACATATATACGCTGGAGCGAGGGGTATACTTTGTTCAAACTATTAAAACGTAAAAGACAGGGGTATTGCTTTGTGAGATGAATATTTATCAAAACCTCTGGTAAGACATACTTTAGAAGTTTTATACTGATGAAGATACTGTTCTGAAATAATGGCTGATAGATTTTTTTAACTATACACTTTATGTTTAAATATAATATCAGCATAAAATTATATGAACTATTAAATTTAAATCTTGTGGGGAATATTTAATTTCCATACATACTTCTCTTCTCAGACCGGGAATAAATGTTTTGCAATCATTATACAATATATGTCAAAAATGCATACCTTAAATATGTCCATATGTAAGCCACGTGACTCATCCCAAGTTAGAAGGCGGTGGTAATTGAAAATCTGTGTACACGTAGACCGGAAGTTCTCAGAGATAAAGGAACACGAATCGTGTGGCTTTCTGTAACAAAGCATAATAGATTTTGTATGTGAACAAGAAACATTGTAGAAAATGTGACAATTTTAATTCCTCCGAAAACCTAGTGGAGCATAAACTAACAAGATTATCATTAGTGATAAAATTCATATTTTCTGTTTCCATATTCTAGGGGTAGGAAACTGAGACAAGCTGTTCCCTGAAATTAATCCTGTCAAATAAAATCTAGGCTAGTTATAGTGTAAAGGAAGGCTGGTATAGTTCCGTGATTCTCTTGTGTCATTTATACTGTAGGATGCAATTGTTGAAGCTCGACAGTTGAGAACAAAAATGACGTGCCACAACCAATTTGATAAAATTTATCGCCAGCGATCTCAGTAATTGACAATAGCAATAGTGACGTTAGAGTGACAGACTTTTGTAAATAACATTACGTAACATCGACTTCAACTAGGATTGAACTAGCTATCCTGGGAACAGAGGGACAATGATTTACCGACTGTGACACTGAGAAAGTCCAGCCATTGATAATTTAATGTAAAATGTTTTTAAAGCATTTCACGATCCATATATCGATAGACTGACGTAGAGAGATAAAAGTGTTAAGAAATCAGTAACAATTACACTACGGAAGTACTGTTTCGCAGGTTCATTTTGTGAATTTCAACTGAATGATGATGACATCTAATTTTAGACTAGGGTAACGCATATTTATTATGGAGGAAATGTTTGTTGTTTGCATGTAAAAGTCTGATTATTCAGCATTTTACTTTTTGTATCCTAAAGAGTAAGTTCAAAATATCTTAATTAATAATTGATTTTAGAAGTAAATACTACTTAGTTCTCAAAAAGCAATTACAGTTGGCCAGCTAGAAGTTACACTGATATTATTTATTTAATATATGGCAAAACCTTGTATTTTAGAGTTTACTTTCTTGTCAGTTACTTAGACAATCATCGGTATTCGTTATTTTATATATATCTAACGAATATTTCAAGGGATTTTATAACTCACTGAAATCAATTTGGAATAATAGGACAATAATATGCCAGCGTGCAGCTGTTTGTGTGAGTAAGTTGTATGTACGTTCCTGTGGGTACAGTTAAAATTCTCATGGGAGAGTTAACATCCATATAGGGGTTTGTGAAAATATATCTGCCGCAGACGCTGTGGTTCGCTGTTTGTGTACTGATCAGTCTCTAGCTATATCACTGAGGGAGATTCGATACTCACGTGCACATTTCCAGGCGTAGAGTCTGTGTATAATCCCCGACGTTCACCACAAATTTCCACTGACCACTGGTAGCTCTCGCCCTTTTAGGTCGAGCGTACTTCACCATGGAGGGACAGAGGGCGCCCGAGTCTGTTCCTACAACATCTTGTCGCCTGTAGGAAAGAGAATGTATCTAAGAATAAATACGAATCATAACAGGCATATATGTTGTATTTATGAGCATTTCAATGTACGTTGTAGCATTTCGCCAACAACTGATTCAGAAGAGAAATACACTATATTAAACCAAGAAACTAAACAAAAGTAAATGTCACTAACGACGACCAGTACAAGAACAATTCTAACTGCTAAAACAAATATCATACAAATGATTATTTCGTACGGCAAAAATACATTAAAATAAAAACACTTCCAGTATTTATACTTAACACTTTTTAATAAAATAGAAATTAGCACTTACAAGTGTCTGAAACACACTCTGTGAATGACTCGATGGACTAAAATGTTTTAGATATCTAACACTCATCCAGTCGACAGCAACTTCGGTGGCAAAATGTTATGTTTTGGAAGCTTCAACTGAACCCTTTTCGTGTTTGTATGATACACTGTTTAGGCTATGTTCTCACAATCTCAGAAGGGCTCTCGAATTTTCCGTCATTTATGAAGCATAACCTTGCAATCGTTTTGTTGTAATTCGGTCCCGCGACGACCAGATCTTCCTTAACAAGTTGAAAGTAGAATGTCTGACGGAAGGATATGTGATTAGCTCGAGTAGGATTTGAGGGAGCCTCTTCTTCACATGAAGATTAATTCGTTTTAAACTGAGCACCATAGTTGTAGTTCTAATGCTAGGCATCTGTTGATTTTCGCAGAATTTTGAATATTCCTTCTGGTATTTGTCTTGTGAAATGAGGGCTAGATTTTGATAGCTCCTATTATTGTTTGTTTTCAATTTGTTTTATGTCTCGCCGACACATATAGGTCTTATGGCGAAGATGGGATAGGAAAGTGCTAGGAGTGGGAGGGAAGCGACTGTAGGCTTAATTGAGGTCTATCCCCAGCGTTTGCCTAGTGTAAAAATGGGAAACTATGGAAAACCATCTTCAGGGCTGCCGACATTGGGTTCGAACCCACTATCTCCCGAATGCAAGCATGCTGACAGACCAAACCGCGCAGACACTTGCACGGTTCTATTATTGTTCTTATTGAATCATTCAAATGGATGTCATCCATTTCTGCGAGCACCCAAATTAGCCACAACGGACTGCACTATTCTGCAAGTGGGTGAACTGAAACAAGAGCTGATGTTCAGAGAACTGTTGTATTAGGGACAAATGAAAATAACAGTAATGATAAGAATGTCTAGCATGCTTATTGTCAAGAAAAGAACAGAGCCCAATAAATTCCGTCGACTTATCTGACTAATATGGTAAGTCTGTGGAAATGAGTTTGTGTTATCCCACGATCTAGTTCTTAGCAAGATCTGTGCTTTTGTGGATCTTCTCAAGCAATGGACCTTTGATGTTTGATTGTGTCATGTTTGGAAGGATAGGATTCATTCTTGAGTGTCATGTGAACAATTCTAATGTGGAACTCTCAAAACCATTTTACCATCTATTCAAAAAATCCTGCAGCTACAAACAGTTCCTAAAATTAATTCACCCCACATCTTCAGTAATTTAGTTTCCTAATTTATGAGTGAATAAATACTTAGCTGATTTAAACTATGATCCTTATAAATACTCTTTTAAAATAGGGTTCCATCTATTGCAATATTCAAAATACCTTCTTCTTCTTCATCTGTTTACCCTCCAGGTTCGGCTTTTCCCTCGGACTCAGCGAGGGATCCCACCTCTACCGCCTCAAGGGCAGTGTCCTGGAGCTTCAGACTCTTGGTCGGGGGATACAACTGGGAGTACGACCAGTACCTCGCCCAGGCGGCCTCACCTGCTATGGTGAACAGGGGCCTTGTAGGGGGATGGGAAGATTGGAAGGGATAGACAAGGAAGAGGGAAGGAAGCGGCCGTGGCCTTAAGTTAGGTACCATCCCGGCATTCGCCTGGAGGTAAAGTGGGAAACCACGGAAAACCACTTCCAGGATGGCTGAGGTGGGAATCGAACCCACCTCTACTCAGTTGACCTCCCGAGGTTGAGTGGACCCCGTTCCAGCCCTCGTACCACTTTTCAAATTTCGTGGCAGAGCCGGGAATCGAACCGGGACCTCCGGGGGTGGCAGCTAATCACGCTAACCACTACACCACAGAGGCGGACAATATTCAAAATATTAATAATAAAATTATAACTTTTTCTTCAAACTTCCAATTTTGGCCTCATACTTCGTATTATCTTGTATTAGGTAAACAAAAGTCGAAAATAGGTTCAGTCCAGTGTCTGTCTGTCTGTCTGTCTGTCTGTCTGTCTGTCTGTCTGTCTGTCTGTCTGTCTGTCTGTCTGTCTGTCTGTCTGTCTGTCTGTCTGTCTGTCTGTCTGTCTGTCTGTCTGTCTGTCTGTCTGTCTGTCTGTCTGTCTGTCTGTCTGTGTCAACATTAAGTTAAAACGAATTGATATAATATTTCTTGAAACTCGGCATTTCAGTTCAGAGATATCAAAAGAATTCTCTAGCCTACACAGTATTTGATCAGTATATAGTGGAGTAGCAATATTAAGGACCAGGAAATGTCCAATTTCTCCAAAATTATTAGTTGTATCGAAAAATTATTCATTATGAAAGTTGTGTAATATATCACTTCCGAAATTTTATGCTGTATGTACCTTACGGATTACAATAATAATAATAATAATAATAATAATAATAATAATAATAATAATAATAATAATAATAATAATAATAATAATAATAATAATTGTTACCGTGTTTTGGTGGATCAGCAGAGGTGAAAGAAGGTGCGGGCTGGAATGGGTCTAACTACAAGTCCGAAAGATGAATTTAAAATTTAAATAAAGGTTATATTTTCAATAGACAACAAGATTTAACAATTTTCACTAGGTGAAATAACAAAGAAAAATCAGCTACAATGTAACTTTACAAACGAAAGCACAAGTTAAGGGGTCTTTACAAATTCTGGGCTACGAGCCCCAAAGTTTAACAATTTCTGAGCTCTCAGCTCACAACCACAAATTACCAAAGAGCAGAAAACCCCTCATAACACGGAGCACTTGCTCCCACCTTCCCATCTCAAGCCTCTCTGAGGCACTTTTACCACAACACCATAAAGAGCTGACCCGCTCTCAATCTTTCAAGCCTATTAAAGGCAATACAAAGCTTTACAATCACTTGCCATCGAGGCGCAACTCACACGAATTAAACAGGGGTATCTCGTACCCAGCCTACCGGGCCTTAAAAGAAAAATAATAGGTTAATGAAATGGCCCAAAATACCAATATGAATGGAGGCGTTGCTTGCACTCCTACATGCAACTTGTTAAAACCTAAGGGGCACTAGGCCGATTACACAGGGGCTATTCCCATACTAGGGAGGTGACTCGTATGAGGAAAATAATTTAACACATTAATGAAGAGAAGAAAATCGGTTATGAAAACGTAGTCAACTCAAATCCAAATTGAAGGGGAGCTCGAGAGGGTAAAGCACTCTCTATCCCCTATTTACAGTTAAAGTAATAAGAAAATGTTTACATAAGCCGGCACTAAGTTACATGTTTAAACAGGTAGGATACTTTGAAAATGTTTCGAACCTTCCCCGGGGGTTAAACTGCTGAGCAAGAAAGAAATAAAGATGTTAATAGGCCATTATCTTTGCTGAAGAGCTGCTGCTCGAAGGAAGAGGCGCAACCCGCCCCCTGCTATACTTCCATACACTAAGCTAGATGTTGTTGAAGTGGCCGAGAGACCAGAAAATCAGCAGCTTTTATACCCTCGTGGAAGATTCGAGACCTTTCATGAATAATTAAGACACACCCACATGCGTTTATTGGTCAGCTAAAAGTTACAAGTCAAAAATGAAGAAGAAACCAGTGATTGGAGGGAAATTAATTACAGAAATTACTGACTGGGTAAATTCAAAACAGGCGGAAAGAAAGATTAATATTGCCAACCTACAAATGAAAGAACGAAATTTAGTTATAGGAAAGCTTATGAGTATAAAATATCTTCAAGAAAAGTTCCATCACTTCGCACCAGGGTGCATGATCATAGTTTTGGGTAGAGACATCTGTGAGAGAAAGTCCACACTTCTTGATAATTAGTAAACAAAAACAATTCGAAATTAACACAGTGACATAATAATAATAATAATAATAATAATAATAATAATAATAATAATAATAATAATAATAATAATAATAATAATAATAATAATAATAATAATAATAACGCAGATATCAGCGATTATTACATTTTCACAAACTTCCAACTATCTTCGCAAATATTAGTTCTATCGAAGACATGTACGTAACAACAGTAATAGAAAATCTATTTTTAATCGTTTATGTCCGAAGCAGTTTTGCTGTACGAACCATAATGTATGTATGTCCAAACGCTGTCCTATATCTTTACGGGGTCGGATATGAAGTGAAGTGAATCTTCGCAGCGAGGTTTTACGACCGGATGCCCTTTCTGACGTCAAGCTCATCAGAGGATTAATGTGATGAAATTATAGTCGACCGAGCTCGATAGCTACAGTCGCTTAAAAGTGCGGCCAGTATCCAGTATTCGGGAGATAGTGGGTTCGAACCCCACTGTCGGCAGCCCTGAAAATGGTTTTCCGTGGTTTCCCATTTTCACACCAAGCAAAGGCTGTACCTTAATTAAGGTCACGGCCGCTTCCTTCCCACTCCTAGCCCTTTGCTGTCCCATCATCGCCATAAGACCTAACTGTGTCGGTGCGACGTAAAGCAACTTGTAAAAAAAAATATAGTCGAATATCACTAAGGGGGGTCTGCTCAGGTTTAACGACCTCGTCCGACGAACGAATCATCCTGAACAGCGTCATATGCCCTCAGTCCATATGAAGACTGCGGAAAGGTTTGGAAATGAATCCAGGCCTCTCCTACCTTGCCGGTCAACATTCTGGTGGTGAAAATATATTTTGACCAACGGGATTCGAACCGGCTAACCATGGTGTCAGAGCATACAGACTTGACGCCTGTCGAACGAGCTATAATAATGGAGAAAATCACCCAGTTAGGTTTGTTTTACCAAGTCCACTAAAAGATATTGTTCAGTCGTTATGGTAAAGAACTTTCTTGTGATGGTGGCGGTTGTGATTTTTACAGCAGAAAAAAAAACCTGGTCATTAGTCCTTACTTATCACTCAAATAACAAAAATGACTATCAGAATGAGTAAAATAATATCGTGAAGAAATTATCACTCAAAGAATGAGGGTAAACATAATCATGGAAGAGGTGGGTGTCAAGCCTCGGTTTCGAATGCTCTAACCCTGAGAACGCCGCAGCGTGTCAATTTTACGCTCTTTATTTTATGCTTCTCCCAACAGAAAGTCTCATTTTCTTACTTGTTGCTTACGCCTTCCCTTTCTCTCCAGGCCAGTCGATAACTGTTCACTGTACCACATGGTTATTTGTCTATAACAGGAGCTGGTCATTTTGACTCGATCCATATCAAGTATGCTATGGGCTTTACGTCGCACCGACACAGATAGGTCTTATGGCGACGATAGGATAGGAAAGGCCTAGGAGTTGGAAGGAAGCGGCCGTGGCCTTCATTAAGGTACAGCCCCAGCATTTGCCTGGTGTGAAAATGGGAAACCACGGAAAACCATTTTCAGGGCTGCCGATAGTGGGATTCGAACCTACTATCTCCCGGATGCAAGCTCACAGCCGCGCGCCTCTACGCGCACGGCCAACTCGCCCGGTTATCAAGTATGTATCTTATTCCATTCATACCCTGATTTTGCTTTAGCACCGAAACTGCGATTTTTTTTATTTTTGTGATCTTTTTTCTTCTAACCCTTTCGATCACAATTCATTTCTACTGATCAGAAAAAAATCTGTTTTTCACGTTAGTTAGGTAATGAGGAAAGAACGAAACATGCAAATGTTCGTGAATTTATTTTACATGTTTTTGGAAATACACGATTCACTCATTTGGGGACAAAAGTATTCTATGGTTGCATTGCATGCAAAGTCTTCTCCTAGAAGCAGGGTGAATGATCGTAGATATCAGTTCTATAATACATAATATTAAAGAGTTCAGCTCTTCATTAACCATGATCTACCCATTTCACAATGTGAAAAGTTCAGAAACAGTTCATTTACTTGGTCAGTCCAAGAAAAACTTCACATTATGGACACCGTCATTGTCATTTCCATGGGAAGGTCTCAAATTCGCAGAAGCCAGCATATCTTCCCTCGGTATGGATGAGCAGGTCGTTCATTCCATCAAAACGGGCCTCTCGTATAGGCCTAGTTGCAACATCCGTACCTTGTCTAGCTGAAGACTCGTCACAAGAGGGGCTGATTGTTGATCGACATCCTCTTTTGTTGCTACTTGCATTCTTTCCTTGTTTTATGAGTGACTCGCGAATTCTGATGCGAATATGTAGAATATCTTTTCTCTCTTGGTAAAATGAAATGGCGTATGGCTTTTAGTGCCGGGAGTGTCCGAGGACATGTTCGGCTCGCCAGGTGCAGGTCTTTCGATTTGACACCCGTAGGTGACCTGCGCGTCGTGATGGCCCCAGTGCCAGTGAAATTAACCAATGATGGTTAAAATTCCCGACCCTGCCGGGAATCGAACCCGGGACCCCTGTGACCAAAGGCCAGCACGCTAACCATTTAGCCATGGAGCCGGTCTCTCTTGGTATGGTCAATTAATGAGCAAAAGAGCAGTGAAACCCTATGCTACTACAACACCGATGGGTTTTGTCCTATCAAGCAGCGCTGGTTGACTATATGGAGATGCGTGCTCAGCGTGACGGAACACTTTGTCCGTTATTCTTGTATTTCTAAGTTGGGGCCGCTATCTCACCATCAGACCCGTAATTGTTCTCACGTAGGCTGAGTGGATCTAGGTAAAAATTCCTGATGTTGCCAGGGTCGAACCCGCGGCCTCCGGGTGAAATACAGGCGCGTTACCCATATACTGAGGGGCAAGGTCCATTCTCTATCAGATTCAGTATATCATATGCATTAAGGGATGAAAAGTACTTAGGATATTACATGAATACAATTATAACAATGTACCTCTTGGTTCATTAGTTGCTAGTTACTTTCTGTTTAGATTGTTCCTTTGTGACACAGTCTTCAAATAAGGACAGCATAATTTCAATGCCTTGCATTCTTTTAAGTTTCTGAGAAATCACTAAACGAATGAACAAACATAAATATATTTTCAGCCAAGTTTAACCACAAATAGTTTTAAAATTCCTGAAGTTATCGACAGCTATATAATGCCAATAAATAATAGTCACCACTCCCATTACTAGAGAAGCCAATGACTGATTTCCTTATATTCTATTTCATAGTTTGTCCAGCTAAGACCAGAAAATTTCTAATGAATGCATGAAGGAAGGTCAGAATCAAAGATATATCATATATTCAGGCCACTTCTTCGGTATGCCTAAGTATTCCAGGAAGTTGAGAGTGATTTCATCAAATGAGGTCATGGTGACCGAATTGGTTAACATCATTTCTTTACAGTGCATTATTTGTTTTAACTGTCATGAATGCTCATTTCCTTGAACATTATTGGAAATTACAGGGAAAGTATTTCAGTAAAGGACGACGACATATTACGTCTTCTGGAAGCTGAAGAATTGAACAAAATTTGTACTGAAAATGATGTGTCCGATGCAGAAGATACGGAACAGGAAGCTGTGCTATACCTACCCATAAAAGTGAACAGGAAGACAAATGTGGTGCAAAATTTGGAAACTACTTTGTGAGACATGGCATAAACTGTGATCAAAATGGAACACCATTGTGCGAGAATAGGCTTCGCTGTTGATAAAATCAGTTAATTATAATTCAATAGGTCACTTATGACCAATACGTTTTTAACTAAGAAGGCTTTTTATTTTTGGTTACTTCAGAAACTTACATTAAAGGAAACAACATATTTTATCGCACAGAAACCAGTGTGTTTTGTGCGTTTCTTAGGGATAAGTGAGTCTTCTTTTTGGAGTATGATTTATAATAATTATGAATAAAAGATGTGTTGAAAATCACTTATGATGTCATGTAGCTCCTACTGTAGCAATCAGTAAAAATTATGATGGTCATGTTGATCCGTACCACATCATTTACGCTACCCGAGTCCACCACATTAGTTGAGAGTGTTAATAAATTATGGTCTAGGATCTCCCAAGTCCCTAGCAATAACATTACACTGACTGAATAGTGTCGATAGTTGAGGTGTGCTCTGTGTCTTTTGCTTCCAGTTATCTCTGCTAGGTGGCGTTACAGCTGCTTTTATCGAAAAAGTAACCCGTCAACGACCGGTATGACAGCAAGTAGTTACTGACATAACCCCTAGGAATATAAGCAATCCTATGAAGTGGGAGCAGGGTCCAAGTCTCTTCCGGAGACCTCGAGTTCAATTTCTACCTCGTCCTGGTTTGAGGGACTGAAACGTAATTGCTATGACAGTTAACTTGATCAGGAATACCAAGGAACACGTCTAATGAAATCGGCATGCTGAACACGCGCCACTCCAATACTTGCAGATCATCCTGCGAGGTAGCACTCGTGATGGCAAGCCCGAGGGCATCAATGTTGCGTGAAAGGGCGTGATAGCCTAGTAATATAGTCACTGGATACTCAGTAAGGTAGTCACAGCTTGAATTTCTGCCAATGGGAATTTTAAAATAAAAGGCCATGTGATTACGATCACAATAGAAACAGTCGCGCAAAAGTTATTTATTTAGTTATATAAAGTTCAGTACAACATGTCCCTATGAACTATTTGAGTTTAACACTCTAAGACTGCAAAGTTAATTAAGAGAATGACATTGAAAAAAACTTGTAAGACAATCCAATTCAATCCAATGTTTTTCTACTAAAAGAATAGTTCACCGGGAATAAATTGCATACTAATGCGTGCAAAATGAAAATCCTCGCAACTAACTATACACTCCTACAAATGAAGGTAAATCACAAAGTAATGTAATTATATAAATATTACCATCTCTGAAACAATATTGTTACGTACCTGTTGGGTTGATAACGGTGCTCCGCCTCACTTTCCGGGTTTGGGGTGTAGTCTGCCAAGAGAGCCTGTATCGCCCCCTTATTTCGATGGATACTGGCCATGATGGCGTCGCTGAAAGAAAATCAAAATACATTATAATTTAGCCCATCCAATGATTCGATCTAATTGTCTAAAATCATATGAAAACTTGTTTCTCTATTTGTTTTACGTTGCATCGACTCAAATAGGTATCACGACTACGATAGGATAGGATAACGCTGGGCTACATCTGGGAAGAAAGCGACCGTGGCCTTACTTAAGGTACATCCCCGTAACATGTCTGGTGGTGTAAAATGAGAAAAAAACACGGAAAACCAACTTCATGGCTACTTACTGTGGGATTCGAATCCACTGTATCCCGAATGCAAGCTCTCAGCTACGTGGATCGAACCTCGTAGCCAGCTCGCTCGGAATTATGAAAACTAGTGTAGATCACTCCAAGAAGCATTTTGATAGGAGAATTATTCTACTAAATATTTTTTGTTGCAACAATCATATCCCGATCAGAGTTGTGGATCAATGTTTAACCCGCTTTCTATGAGAAATGATAGATAGATAGATAGATAGATAGATAGATAGATAGATAGATAGATAGATAGATAGATAGATAGATAGATTTTATTGGCGTAATTAGGCCATTAGGCCTTCTCTTACACTCAACCAATTATTGTACATTAAAATTGTGATTAAGATTACCGTAACTAATACTAAATAAAGCAAAGTTACTCCAACACAAACAAAATATGTTATAACTGAAATAAAATTCACCCCCCTGTGGATGATAACGGATATCTTCATTGGTACCTGCAAACAAGCGATGAAAGCAAAGCTCATTACACAATCATTTCTCAGTGATATATGGAAACTGCACCTCTAACAGTTCCTATTGGTATTAGTTAATGATAGATATTGAACAATTGTACCTCGGCAGTGTATGCCATTTCGTCACTGAAGAAAGAAGCCGTCATCATTATCATCATGGCTTCTCTTTGTCGTTGCAGCTAAGCTCGTCTATTTCTCGTCACCCTTCGTAATTACTCATATCTTGTGAAACATATCGTATTCTACACTTCGTTGATGTACTGTAATGTCCTTCACGTCCTTACTCTTTCCCTCCTCCCGGTGACATTCGCCTACCAGATGTTGAGAAGACAATTGTTATGCAACTTAAAAGCTCTTCTTTCTGCCTAATACACAGGTTAAATATAAATATGACACTACAACATACCTGTAAAAAAACAGTATTAAACAAGGGATAAAAATACACACTACTAATGTTATAGTATTTATATAAATAAAGTTGTAGGGGGTCCGCTGTCTATAATTTCGTTTGCTTTGCCAATTTTTCACATATTTATCCGTTTTAGGTTTAATCAAGACCATATCAGTGGTTTTTACTTCTCGTGTCTGTTTGTCTGTTTGTTCCACCATCACGGCGAAACAGTATAATAGATCTCGACCAAATATTCAAAGTATACTCAGCCCGAGGAATGTTTTTATATACATGATTTAAATATCTCTGAATGGACGGGGTTTTATAGGAAAATCAGAACAGTTTTCTTCCATTTTATCTTATACTATCGATTTTCTGTAAAATCCGTGGACTATATGTGAAACGTCCGTTTATTATAAACAACGTTTATTATGTACATACTTTCGTTTACTCTTCAAATTACAGAGAAAATTACTACTTTCTGCGAGCCTCATGATCTGCACTGAAAGACCGATAGACCGACAACGAACCTACAGGTTGCCATGGCAACGTCTCTAACTGCTTAAATACAGGGAAGTAACGTATTACCATTTTTTTCATCATTCCTGTAAACTTGTGGTTGTTCCTTGGGTAGAAACAAGTGAGACGTCAATCGGCCATTCTTCGCGAAATTGGCGGAATACCGTTGGAGGTTACAATCGTCCTCGAATAGCACTAAGGGGCGTTGTTAATATTTGAACAATACCGCGGAGTGCATCCCCATTATTTCACACCGTAAGGTGTTTTCTGGCATTTGTTATAATTTTACTGTATTTCTATTCTACTTCTATTTTCCGCTTTAATTTCTTCTCTGTTTATCTATGATGAATCCCTGCACCTAAATTTCTCCTCTCTTACCACCTTCTTATATCCGTAACTCATACCGTCACAATTTATTGAGGGGCATTTTATTTTCAAATACATCTACTTGGTATTTACATATTCGTCCTATACGGCTGTTTTCAGTTATAATCCTATTTTCCATTAATTTCAACTTCCTCAACTGTATTACTTTCCTCCTTAATTACTCCGTATGTATGCGAGTGGTAATCCCTAAATATGAACACTCTTTTCTTTGAGGAAAAATTCAAAGCTGTTCAAATGTAAAACTTTTGGCCCCAGAAAATATCTAAATATGGAAGTATTTTCACGACAGTGCAGACCTTTGCTTCGGGGCAGTTGGTGGCCAAGAGGTAAGTCGAATTACAAAACAGATAGCACAATCGCCGTTCAATTCGGAGAGATCGACAACTTTGGTCCTATGACTTATTGTCGTGTCTCGATTGTTGACACGTTAGATTACATTCAAATCTCTCCAGCTCGATTGTGACTGGCATTAGGAAAAGGAGCATGTTTTTATAATGAAAACTCTCCATCTCTACTGTGAATGGCAGTTACCAAGTGAGCCTATCGTTATAGTAGAAACTCCGGAACTCGGAAATGTGGCCTGCCATTATCAACAAAACCTCCCCAATAGCCTAGCCTACATCGGAAACAACGTATGGTGACCTCTCTGTTTTATATTTCGGATAACGCTAAGAGAAATGGAATTCAATATAATCTTACTCACTGCCTTTACAGTAATTTACGGAGAAATCCGAATACAATGTAGAATACCGTATGGAAGCACGGGTACATTTGCTGGTGATATTTATATTTAACCTGTGTGTTTGACAGACTGAAGATATTTTAAGTTGCATTTAACTGCATGGCTTCCTTCTTAACAAATTGTTATGCCGCATCGTGTATACGCTGAGCTTCCTTTTAATTTCACTCACTATTTCTAATAATAATAATAATAATAATAATAATAATAATAATAATAATAATAATAAATATAAAAATACAAAATATAACCTCAACCACTGTGTGCCGGCATTTTTATCTTAGGCCATTAACTGCCTGACTGTCAAGTTCGACTTCCCCTTTTACTCTGATAGATGAAGAAGGTATCAGCGTAAGACTGCAACCTATGGCTGAGTATTTAATCGTCGGATAAAGACCAAATGTCTCACCAGAGGTAAGTTTCGTTCTGATATCGTAAGACACTGATTTACGAATGGGCTTCGTTTCACCCTTCAAAACATCTGTCGGGTTAGATCCCAGAGAAAACAATACAAGTTATTCATTGACTTATTCGAGCACTCATCGTATATTTTATTTCCGCTCAGCTTTTACCTTCTTCTCTCAGCTCTTTCCTTTCGTCGTTTGGCCTCTTTACCTAACGTCCAGCCATACAACAATGTGTTCAGGCTATTTTAGCATTTTCCTTCTCCGCTCCATATCTATGTGCCTGCTGGTCAGTAAGACCTTTTTATTATTTAAGCCTTCATTGTTACGGTAATTCTTCTTTTGATTTTGTAGGTATTCCTGATATCCTCTGCAGTGACACCAGGAATGTAAAAATCTTGCCCTATCCTTGTTTTTTTTCAGTTATTTGTTGTTTTGGCTTATATGTAGTGCTCTTGCAGTTATGTTTAAAACTTAGAACATATAAACATTTTAGTGAAAACTATTTGCACGATAGCTTGAGAAAACTGCATAAAGAGCAAATGCAGTGGGGTCCAAAAATTTACTCACTGTTTGATAGTCCGTACCGTCTGAAAAATTTGACTTGCAGGTACAAATTTTGTACTGAGAGATGTTAATGTTATATGTTTGAAACGACCTCAATCATCTTCTAAGGAATGCCGATGCCACCGAACTGCAGACCGAATTACAGCTGTCAGTATATCTGGCGTAATGGCAACACATGACGCTACGATGTAAATGGTTTGAGATGTGGTTCGTGAGGATGAGGAATTTGCAGAGAAATTTGTGTGGTCTGACAAGGAGAAATTCAGACTGAACGTTACTGTCCGCCACAATTGTGTCTACTGGTCTCCTGTAAATCCCCACGTTCATGTGGAGATATCATAGCGTCATGGGCTGTCATTACGCCACATACACGGACAGCTGTAATTCGGTCTACAGTTCAGTGCCACCGGTGTTGTTTAGAAGGTGCTGGTGGTCATTTTGAACATATAACATTACTCTCTCCCTCTCAGTGCAAAAAAGTACCCGAAAGCCAATGTTGTCAGAAGATATGAACTATCAAGCAATGAGTACATTTTTGAACCCCTCTGTATTAATAAGATCGTTAGATACAACCAGGCGAGTCCTCCTACTTTTATCGAAAGTTGCTTAACTGTAGAAGGTTCAATTACCATGGTGAATATTTAACATGATCTCAAGTGCTTTTGGAAGGGTATGACGTATGAAAATACTAAAACTGTATCATTTGGGCAACTAGCAATATAAATATAAGCAATCAAAATCTGTGGTGGCGAGTGTTTAAAAACCAGGGTAGACACTAAAAATTATAAAATGGTATTGATTCATTCAAGTTGGCTTCACGGCTTATTCATACGCTTCACAGATATAGAGACGGATGAATTTTCTTCTCTAGAAATTTAGTATGAAAAATGTTTGTTAAGTACGTTGACAAAACGTGTAAACGTACCGATAATTTCTTCTGATGAACAATTAATTATCCACTGGAGGATGACAACTGATACTTCTATCGCACCACGTGTTCCAAGAAATTCTTATAGATATCATGAGAATCCTCTCATCCTGGATTCATCTCATAGTTTTCATGTGATAACAAGCTAGAAGAAGCTTCAGCATTTGCTTTCAATGTGGCGCTATAATATGCCAGAGAAATTATTTATTTCGTCTGGCTGTTCTAGAAGTACTTCGCTATGCACTGATATAATAATTTCTAGATTATTTGCTATTAAGATAAATTTTATGTCAGTCAATTTGTACTGTATTCGTTTTACCTCTTTGTTCCTATGCATAACATTTCTTACTCACATTGTCATTATAGTTAAAATCAATGTATAATAATAATAATAATAATAATAATAATAATAATAATAATAATAATAATAATAATAATAATAATAATAATAATAATAATAATATGTTTTATTTATCCTGGCAAAGTTAGGAATGTACTCCCTTTCTTACATTTAACCACTCTTAATCCAGAACACTTAACAATACCTACTGATGACAATATCATAATATTAACAATAATAACAGTAATAGTATTAACAAAAGTAATCACACTTAAAAAATCATATCATCTAAATAATACAAATCGTACGTAGAGTAAATAAAAATATATGAATAATGAGTACTATAACTACCACTGAAGAGAAAGTTTAGAAAATACATAGTTTCTACAGTACACCGAAATATCGCCTTCAATTGACAGGGTAATAGAAGGATTAGTAAGAAGAAGAAAGTGATGAAGAAAACGAAGGAAGATGTGTGAAAGGAAGAGGGAAACAATGATGGAGAGGCGGTAGGAGGAGGTGTTTTCAGGTCATAACTTGATGATTCATGCGTGTTTACCTAGTATTTTGACACAGGCATGTTTAAAAGCTGAGCTGATGGACATGCTTCTGACGTCCACTGGTAAGAGATTCCATTGTCGGGCTGCTGTAACGGTGAAAATTGCTGTTCTGTGTACAGGAAGGGATAAACACATGGTGCTGCAGGATCGGGTATTTTTGTTGTGGTCTGTGGAGAGGAGCTTCATGCGATCACGGAGATAGGCTGGTTGAGAAGTTGTAAGAATATTATGCAAAAAGCAAAGAGTATGAAGTGTGCGTCGTTCTTGCAGGCGAAGCCACCCGAGCCGTGTGTAAGACGGTGTGACATGGTCAGCGTAACGAAGTCCACAGATAAATCTTACACAAGCATTCTGAGCACACTGTAATTTCCTTCGCCAGTCTAATCCTAGGTTGTTATAAACTATATCGCAATAACCAAAATGAGGTAATGCGAGTGATTCAACAAGAATTTTCTTTAGTTTAAAAGGGAAAGTGAATTTGAATTTACTGAGACAGTGTAGCGTTCCGTATATTTTTCTACATAAAGATATAGCTTGGGCAGACCAGGACAGATGTTCGTCAAATATTATACCAAGATTTCTTACATTTTGGCTATACTGTATGGGAGTACCACTTATGGACAACTGTGGCAACGCTGTTCGATTGAGTTTGCAAAGTAATTTAGGGTAACCAATAATTATTGCCTGGGATTTTGATGGGTTTAATTTTAATCCGTGATTTCTGGCCCATATATCTATGATCATCAAGTCTTCATTCAGGTGACGTGTTTCTGAGTGTAGGTTTTCGGGTTTGCTGTGTATATATATCTGTATATGTATATTACTTACATAAATATAAAATGTAAATCCAAAATGTATATGTTTTTATCTCACTCCAGTCTCCTTGACATAGATGTTCCCGCTGAACATTCTTAAATGGCAGGTTGCATACGGAACAGGCGTTTCTGCTGTCGCAGTGCGTTTTTTTTCGAGTCCTTGTAACAAGCAGTGTATAGGCATTTTCTGCCAGTTACCGTTCTTTAGTTGGTCAATACTCTGATTCAGAGAGACTATTTACATTTACTGAGTAAGATTAATAAAAGGCATACAGTATCTCAACACCGATATGAACACTCAAAACTCCCAAGTACGAATAAAATTTTAAAAACTACCTAAAGTTCTAATCGGTCGGAAACTCACTCTGGATAGTCTGTAACCTCTAGGCATAGGTTATTTGTGAAGTAGTCACATTCATCGTCGGCAGGAGGTTTGTCCAGTTCCGCTATCACATGGTGTGGAGGAGGTCGTGTTGGTGGATAATCCCTCACAGGAACTTGTGGTCCTGGTGGTGGTGGTGGCTTATTCACAGCAGATGGCCGTCGACGTTTAGACACATGAGGCGACGGCGAACGTTTCTGCGACACCGATGAAGATGAAGGTGGTAGAGGAGGAGGCACCATTTCTGCAAGATGTAAAAATCATTATAAAGTTCCACACTTCGCACCCACTAGTGGGTTATAGTACACTAGTATAAATTACCTTAGATTATTATTAATTCAATGTTCTGGTAGTTTTCTAATTAAACATCATCAACTGACTGCAGATTATAAACCAGTTCTAGTAGAATAGGAAGATATTTTTCTGGCATTTTCCAGTTATTTCTTGAGCCTTTAGAGCACTCCAAACGATTAATTAGCATAAGTCGTTTAAAGCCCAAGTGGTTTACAATTCTATTAGAAAAATAATAATTTTGTTTTGTATCAAATTGCAGTAGTTACCTCAGTCGATCTGGAAGATTAAATTGGTTGGGACATGTTCAACGGATGGAGAAAGTATGAAGGAGGAAAAAGACTCGAACGGAGGAGAAAAGAAGGGGTCGCTCGTGATAAATATATTTTGAACTATTGAAAAGGGAAATTGGTGTGGACACCTCGAATTTAAAGGAGACAAAATAACAATTATAGGAAAGCTGAAGGTTATGAAGGAGTGCGACACAAATAAATCTTACCGCGCGAGTTGGCCTTGCGGATAGGAGCGCTCAGCTGTGAGCTTGCATCCGGGAGATACTGGGTTCGAATCCCACTGTCGGCAGCCCTGAAGATGGCTATCCATGGTTTCCCATTTTCACACCAGGCAAATGCTTGGGATGTACCTTAATTAAGGCCACGGCCACTTCCTTCCCATTCCTAGGTCTTTCCTAACCCATCGTCGCCATAAGACCTATCTGTGTCGGTGCGACGTTAAGCAAAATAGCAACAAAAAATCCTAATGTGTTTGGAAGCGAGTGGTCTTGTGCACTTGCAAAGGATCACTTCGAATTCGACATTCAGTAGGAAATTGATAATTTTATGATTAGAAAAACTATTATTTTGTCATTTGTTTTTAAATGCCTATCATTTATGTATCCCTGGGTATTTTGTATGCTTTGTACATACCAGCCTCCGGTTGGAGAAAACAGAGTTTAGAAATAAATTCTCCGTTATTATTATTATTATTATTATTATTATTATTATTATTATTATTATTATTATTATTATTATTATTGTGTTACATCGTGTAACATTGACTTGTTCCACACAATCAAATTTTCCGCTGTTTGCATTTTAGAAAGTAATATAACGCAATAACATTTAAAATGCCTCGTCTTAAAAGTTAGTCTTCGTGCGTTTTTAGTAGCCATGAGTGAGGTTGATCACGTCATTTTGGGTGCCTTTTAATTAATTGACTATAAGAAATAGTACCCAGTTTTTCCAATTTTATAACAAACAAAGTGTAGTGACTTTCCATTTTGAAGTCTCAAAAGTACTCAACTTGAACTGCGACCACCTTATCGATAGTGAAGCAACTGAGTAACTCAGAAACCTAAAATTTAAATTACTTCTTCCATGAAGAAAAAATTACTATAAGTTAAAAATAATCAAGTTTTTTTTCGTTTCCACTATAGTAAATATCCTATACTGTTTGACTGTTTTACCTTCATGATTGTGGTTGCTATTGATGCCAGGAGGTATGTTCCTTTCATTGATGGAGGGGAGCGACCGCGGAGTAAAAATGATAATCACGGAAAACAAATCTCAGGGCTGCCGACAGTAGGCTTCGAGCTCACCATCTCCCAAATGCAAGCTCACAACTACGTGACTAAAACCGCGTAGCCTGCTCGCTGGATGAAGGAGAGGGGACGAACGTCCCCATGACACATGTAGCATTCTCTCTTTGGATAGCAATGCTGATGCGCTGCCGGAGATACTCAGTAGCTCGGAAATTATCTGGGATGTCCTGTAACATGTCCGATTTCAGAGACGAGGTTCGTTTGCTTCCGAATACCATGGCCCAAAAGTTTCAACAGCAAACGCGACGAAAACGTAATTTTCGATACCTGATCCATATGTATTCCCATTTAAAAGAACGGTTGCTTCTGCTGACCCAGCCAGTTTAGAGGTTATTGGTAAATGTGTAGCTGCAACAGTATCCATTCAAGTGGCATTCCACATTAACGATTTCTTTTTCTTCCAAGGCATTATTGTTAGCCCATCAGGACGTTTATCATAGGATCGACTCCTATAGATTGCAAAATAGCTGGAACGCCCGCGGATTTCAAGGCTCGCTTGATTAGTTCATTCAAGGAGAAATGTTTGGAAAACCTTCCCGAGCTTTTAGGGCAACTTTACCATGGTGGCCTTGATCCACAACGATACCTCAGATACATATATCATGTTGACATATTTTGCTACCAAAGCTTAAGGTTACTGCAATCCGGAAAGATGTGTTATACATAAAAGTTCCTATATTGGTTGAAGGAATGACAGTAAGCCAAAAGTTAGCCTCCTTCTCTTGGGCTCCAGGAAACCTTGCTTGATCTACAGATATATCATGAGACGAAACAAGTGTTTTATGGATCCATGCAGCGTTAATCATAACACATTTCTTCTGGACATCTAGGAGTGATGAAGAAAACTGATATTCTATTATAAGCTTCTGGTCAATGACACACGTCAACTTCATCACCGTGAAGAGAACCTTGTGACTTGACAAAGTCGAGAGCTCCATAAGCCGAAGCAATAAATGCAGATAAGCATACATCAGTTGTTCTACTAATACCAGATAAGAAACTATGAACAAGACGGCTGTCTTGTTGAAACATTGTCATAATAAAAGTCAGCTACGAAAGACAACACAATCACATTTATGTAAAACACATTAACAAACTTCGCAATCAATCGGTGGACATTAAACGAAGTATAATTTAGATGATTTCAACACAGATATTGCTTGACTGAAATCAGTGGTTAAATCCACGACCTCCTGCAATGAGTTTGATTAAGGAAATGTTTATCAAGTGAATGGCCAGTATAGGGTATATTGTATGTAATTTCTGCTCTATGTGATGATGTCAGGAAGAATATGCAAATGAAACATTATTTCTTTCTGTGCCTCATTGTTACAATAGTCATTGAAATTCTTATTCTCCACAACGCGAAATCAAATTTTGACCATAATTCATTATTTGAAAATGTTGTAAAAATAGTATTACTGCAATGTGAAGTATATTTCACACATTTAATGTAGCGTTTTGTATGAGTTTTTCTATTTCTGTCGTTTATTACTTACTTATACCTGTTTCTATAGAATCTACTGTAATAGGAGCTTTTCTCTGTTATAGAATTAAATTGTAAATAAATATCAAGACATTTTTAATTTTTCCAATAGGTGCTTTTTACGATTATGTGATAAATCTATATATATTAATGATCCGTAAGAGAAACTATCATTTGTGTGACAAGCGTTACAGGATTAAACTGAATACGTGTACGTATATGGCATAAGATTTGCATTATTACTCGCGTGTAAGCAAGATATTCTATGAGAATAGATTAAAGCAAATTACGATATTTACATAAGTTTCCTCTCAGGAGTCTTTTAATGGAATTAACTTCATTTCCATATATAGCGACAGCTGTTACCTGGGAGCTATGTAATGGCCTTAATAAGATTGTTTGTCCCATTCTCTTATTGCTATACCGTTACAAATGGTCATTTTAGTCCCTCGTTAAATCGCTTCCTTGGTCGTGCGATGGAAGTTCATGAATCAAGTTATAAAAAAGTATATTTCCACATGGACATATATTCTTGCTTCCCAATTAACATTCTAGGTGGGACTCTTCCAATTGGACGTCGTGTGTTCTACTGATTAATGTTCTTCTCTATATTTTTGCTCCAGTGAAATCCGCACAAGGATGTGAAGAAAACATTTATACAAATTATCATACATAAAGCTCATCATGACATTATTATAAGCGTTCTTCAGTACCTGATAATTTTCTGTAGATCAGTTTTCACTGTGATCTACTCTTAGCCTTTATTTTATACTTGGCGTCCATTCCGTTCAAGGACACCAACTCAAATATGAGTCAATGATGCAAATAGTAGAGACTACCATAATATAAATACTTAGGCACTTGTTAGTCCAGAACCCAAACACAATTTATAAAATTATTTCTATTTAAAAAACTAAAATTACACAGTCACAAGGGATTTTATACCTAATGAACAACCATGTTCACAAGGGAATTGTTTGGGTTATACAGGACCAGTTGCAATGAAACTTGATAGAATTATCAATTAAGACGTCATGAACTAAATGATTATAGTCATTCAGCCATAGAGCAATATCTACTGCCACAATTTTAAATTGAACGAGGTGTACCGAGATCATCGATTACAATTAATTTAGCTAGAATGATCAATATCATAACATCGCGGACCGCTTGTCGTTGTTACATAGACTGCCCAGAGCATGACAAAGCGAGTCATTCTGAACAGGAACCAGACAGTTTCCTCGATTGTGATAAAAACCTATGACAGTGTACATGAGTATACAGTTTAGAGATGACCAAGGTGTCATACTAGTAATATTTTAACTTCCATAATAGACAATACAGAAGTATTAAAACCATAATATTTTCACATCCATTTCTTTTGTAAATTGTTTTAGTAATTTTAAAAACATAACTGACAGTACATTTCTACAGAACGCATGCAAGCTCATTATACGTCACCATAAACTATTTTTCTGCAATAAATTATAATGCTATATATGATTTTACGTAAAGATGTTTATTAACATTAACATTATAAATTGTTAGTTGATCATTCCCCCAAGTTTCATTGAAATTAGTTATATCATAGAACGTTGCATTCCTTTGATCAGCAGCATAAAGTAATTTCCATTATGCTATATCCCTGTTATTTTGAAGTTTGTTTGCTAACATGGATCCAGCCAAATATCAATCAACATAGACTTACATACGTCTTCACTATAAACCGTTATGCCTCTCAACGTTCAGTCTACAAACCTCTGTGAATTTACTAAGCAGGCTTTCTGAACCCAACTTGGTAGGTTCGACCCTTCTACTTCTCTTATCCTCCATGACAGAGTCCATTATCCTCCTCATTCACCTCACATGATCTCACCACCGAAGTTGGTTTATGCGTACCGATTCATTCATCGAGTTCATTCCTAACATACCCTTTATCTCCTGATTCCGAGTACCCTCCTGACATTGTTCCCACCTGTACGTACCAGCAATTATTCTAGCTAATTTATGTCTGTTGCTTCTAACTTATTAACAACATATCCTGAGTCTGCCTAGCTTTCACTCCAGTAATCCAAACTTGATCTGTAAACAGACTGGTAAAAATATGGTTTCATTCGGGAGCTGACACCCAACTTACAGAATTCTGTTGATAGCAACTGCAAGCTCCCTTTGTTACCTTTGCTACACTTTGATTCAGTCTCACTTACTGTTCTGCCATCCTAGGAGAATACACATCCTAAATACTTGAAATGATCTACCTGTTTTAATTGTATATTCCCAACCCGAAATTCAATTATCTTAGGCTTTTTTTCTACTAATATCAGTCTTGAAAATGTTGATTTTAATATACACACTGCACCTACTTTCAAGTTCCAAGTTATTAGATCGCAGGCTTACAACACAGTCTGCCATTAATTCCAAGTAGTCAACATAGGAAAAACTGATGACTACATTTCCACGTAACTGAAACCCTCCCTGTCATTTTATATCTTTCATCAGATTTTCCAGGTAAACTGTGAACAACAAAGACAAAAGATCACAGACTTATCCAAACCCCCTAAGGACCGTGAGGCAAGAACACTCATTCTAACATAGAGTTGTGTTCCTATATTTAGGTTTGATTCGAATTGCTTACGGCTTATCCTAAAATTTGTGCAACGTGAAAATATGTGTGACGAAAGTGACATTAGATTAGTCGATACCGTAAGCCAAGGTCGCCAAAGATGCTGTGGCTGTGGGTTTGTATAAATAGAGTGTTGAAATTGAAAGTGTACCGTCAATGACGTCATATTGGTCGTTACCGTAGGCCTTGGTCACAAAGGGAAAAGTTTCTTTTAATAATACTCCTTACGAACTGCTCGAAATTTATCGATTTCCCTTATTTCGGGTCCGGTCGAAGCAATGTACATATTCCATAAAAGGTCTTTATTTTTACTATAAAATATCCGTCACAACTTCGTCATAATATCACGTTGTTATATCAGACTATATTGCGTGCTTTCTTCTGGCTTGATACGGCCATTTCATGCACATAAGTGTATTTTCCCCGAATATCATAAGGTGAGTTACATACTTTTGTAGTTATTAGTTCTTTAGCGAGCAAAGCAACGAGATAGCGGCGACCTACTTTAACGCAGAATGTACTGATAATGTCGTTATGTTTGGTGGATAATGAGGTAAATACAGCGTAAGACTCGACCTGTGGGACAAGATGTAAGATCATTGCATATCGACAGGCCTTTATCTTCAAAGAAAATTCACTGATGGAGGAATCTCTTCTGAGTTAATTTGGAAAATTACCTTGGAGTAACCTGACAGTTTAAGGACCGTACATAAATTCCTCACAGTTAGGCATCGAATCTCGTCTTTTCTATGGTTGTTGTGAATATTTTGGAATATAACTAATAGAAATGGAAATCGAACCAGGGGCATCTGCATTAACAGCTGTGAACGTTACATCTTCAGTCCCTAGTGGCACATGTTATAAATGACACAATATCTGAAATTGTATAATATCAAAGCACAATATAGTAATAACGAAATGGGGAGCTGTTTCTCCTTGAAATGTCTGCCGGGCACTAGCTAGACTTGCATTCACGAAGGCTTGCAATGTTGCCCATGCAAGTTAGATAGTACTTAAATCCATGCAAAAGGGGGAAAAATCATCCAATCTCCGCATAGACCACTTATGGGCAGGAGAGCGGAAAGTAAAATCTTTTACTATTCGTAACCTCAGCAGTCATATTTAGTTCCACCCGCGGTGGTCTCTGCCCCCAGGTACTCATTTCTGGTGAATACTGCGTGAGCATCACGCCATTTGCCTCTTCTGAAGTACAAGTTCTTGTTCCTTAATTCGTCACGCTCTTCCGAGTGAATCGAGAATTGGTCTACCTCAACGGTTAGGCAATTCTCACTCATACCTCCATAAATATCGAAACTAACTTCGGCCTTCCCCGGTTTAAAGATGACCGCCCTAGTTTTTGCCATTGTTGCTAGTGGTTGCCTAGTTCTATAGGCATCATCTCACTGGAGTTGAAGTACGATACGCCAAGATAAGTATTTTAATACACTTCCCTTCTTAATTGTACTCAGAGGTTCGATGTATGCTCACAGAACACAGGATTTCAATTTTCTAAAGGTGGGAATCGAACCCAGTCCAACCATTCGACTATTTAACAAATCAACCTTGAGATTGCGACAGCACTTCGGAGGATATAAACATACAGACTAAAGGTATCCTTGAACAATAACAAACCTTATCCCCGCTTCCTCGAAAGTCACTTAGATATTTGTATGTTTAAATGTAAAAGTATCCATAAACAACAGAATAGTGAATTTATCACAGGCATATTACACGCGTTAGTCTTGATTATTCATTTACCAAAAAGTCTGTTAGTCTGCATTTTTTTACACAATATCCAATAGCATGTTTGTAAATTTAGAACAACTACTTAAATGGTCATCCTACATCCTATTAGCATGGTAATGGTTTTGTAACATACTATTGAATACAAATTTTCATTCAGTGCAAAATATAATCCACAGTATCTTTCTTCATCAATTAATTTACCACATTTGTCAGCCCATCCTCAAAGGGAAAAAAGAAAATCAAATAAATGAAACTAAACTTTGGCCTCCGCGTAGGATTAAATAGGTGCCCAAGAGAGTCGACTGATTCTACAGCCCATAATTGACAATGACATTGATTCTGGCTATTCATGAAACAGCATTCAATTCGTAAGCTACTTCAGTATTACAAGTAAACTCACCGGTCGAAACCTGCGCATTTCGGCGGTTGTGACCTGGAGGCGGTGGGGGCGGTCGAGGTCGTGAAGATAAATGCAGGTCTCGTAACCTGGATACGGGCGCTGGACCTCTCTGGTGGCGTAGTTCCATGGCCTGTAACGTTACACAAAACGTATGTAAGGAGGCTTGGCAACAGTCACAACAACAAACATTTCACGTCTCGTGAAACAGGTTAGCTGCATCCTACTGTATGTAGTGTTGGGTGTGTGCTCCTGACTTGACTTCATATATTACTAACAAGTCACCATGTTTAGGTATATCAAGTAGGACTCGTGCATCCGGTGAGTCACGAGCATGTGTAGTTAAAGAAACGGTGTATAAAATGCATCCTGCAAACCACTCTGTAATCAGATATAGTTCAAGAAGAGAATATTTTAAGTGTTGTATTGAATTTACGAATGATTTTAATTAATTTTTTAATTTCGTGTGGCTATTTCTAGCCGAGTGCAGCCCTTGTAAGGCAGACCCTCCGATGAGGGTGGGCGGCATCTGCCATGTATAGGTAACTGCGTGTTATTGTGGTGGAGGATAGTGTTATGTGTGGTGTGTGAGTTGCAGGGATGTTGGGGACAGCACAAACACCCAGCCCCCGGGCCATTGGAATTAACCAATTAAGGTTAAAATCCCCGACCCGGCCGGGAATCGAACCCGGGACCCTCTGAACCGAAGGCCAGTACGCTGACCATTCAGCCAACGAGTCGGACTTTACGAATGATATATTTTTTAAAAAGACTTTAGGAAATCTGAGAGAAACATCCATTTTCATGAAAGTGATTCATTTTCGTTTACTACAAAAATATTTCGAGATTTTGAAAGTGCAAATAACAATTCTTACAAGAAAGGAGTTACTGTTAATTTGGTTTTACCGGCGAAATAACAGGATTTTCTGCATTTTAGAGAAATTGAATAAAGCTAATAATAGAAATAGACCATCTATGATTTCGCTCTACAAGTACCTTTCTTACCGGGCGAGTTGGCCGTGCGTGCAGACGCGCGGCTGTGAGCTTGCATCCGGGAGATAGTAGATTCGAATCCCACTATCGGCAGCCCTGAAAATGGTTTTCCGTGGTTTCCCATTTTCACACCAGGCAAATGCTGGGGATGTACCTTAATTAAGGCCACGGCCGCTTCCTTCCAACTCCTAGGCCTTTCCTATCCCATCGTCGCCATAAGACCTATCTGTGTCGGTGCGACGTAAAGCCCCTAGCAAAAAAAAAAGTACCTTTCTTTGTACCAGCTCCTAAGAACCGCTCACTCCCTAAGACCCATCTCATGCTCCTGTTTAAACATCTTTTCCTGGTAAAATACATATTGTTCTATTGTTGGTCAAGATTTACTGCGAAAAAGAAACATGGATTCTCAAAAAAAATCTGTAAACCAGGGCTCGACAAATCAGAAAGAAATCTGGGAGCCAGGCACCGAAATTAAATTCTCTCGTTTACCTCCATACTATTAACCAGTTCCATGTCATCATCTCAGCGGTCATCGCTGCTTCCTGCTAACAGAA
Source organism: Anabrus simplex (assembly GCF_040414725.1). Taxonomy (NCBI): domain Eukaryota; kingdom Metazoa; phylum Arthropoda; class Insecta; order Orthoptera; family Tettigoniidae; genus Anabrus; species Anabrus simplex. The sequence goes on along the minus strand of NC_090265.1, from coordinate 372,401,381 downwards.
CTATAACCCTCTGATGAATTTGTCTGTTCAAAATCTCTTAGACCTGGGCCATCCATATTGATCGTTATTACGTGATCCATGCAGTCAGTTTGCAGGGAAGATCTCAACATATTTCCGAGTACATTCGCAGTATCAAATTCCTTTTAACATGAAACTGTTGACGCTAACCGAACTGCAACAATGCTCATGAGTTTTCGGAGAAAACGAAATCTGTCATTAATTCATTCATAAATATCAGGCGCCTACCGATCTTTGTAACGTTGAAAACACAGTAGGGATCTTCATACTAAGAGAAACGTAAAATTATACAATTTCCTCAATTGTCCCGAAAGTTGAAGGCAGTGGCGGCTGGTGGTATCTGAAGCTGAGTGTTGCACCGACATTTTCAGTGTCAGATTTTATAGCTTACAGAAATATCAAGAAACTCTATTATCGTTAAGTAATGAACTACATTCTTACTAAAAGTGTAATATATCTAGAAATTACAACCCAAGATATAAGAGGCTAATTATACTCAATAACTACAGTTATTCTTAATAATAATGTTATTGGCTTTACGTCCCACTAACGACTTTTTACGGTTTTTGGAGACGCCCAGATGCCGGAGTTCTTTTACATGACACAAGGCTGACGTATTTGAGCACCTTCAAATACCACCAGACTGAGCCACTCAGCCCGGCCAGACGGTTGAGACGCTGGCCTTCTGACCCCAACGTGGTAGGTTCGATCCTGGCTCAGTTCGGTGGTATTTGAAGGTGCTCAAATACGTCAGCCTCGTGTCGGTAGATTTACTGGCACGTAAAAGAACTCCTGAGGGACTAAATTCCGGCACCACGTCGTCTCCGAAAACCGTAAAAGAGTAGTTAGTGGGACGTAAAACAAATAACATTATTATTATTATTCAACCGTCTGAGCCACTCAGCCTGGCACATTTACTTTTGCCTCACTTGAATTGAAGGTTTGCTCTCCTGTTTTTCGTTGAAACAAGATGTTGGTAATATTGTGGGTGGTCTGCTATGGCGTGGAAAAGAAATCACCCGGCAAGTTGCCCCTGCGGTTAGGATCGCGTAGCTGTGAGCTTGCATTCGGGGGATAGTGGGTTCGAACACCACGGTTGGAAGCCCTGAAAATGGTTTCCCGAAGTTTCCAATTTTCACACCAGACAAATGCTGTGGTTGTGCCTTAATTAAAGCCACGATGGCTTCCTTCCAACTCCTAGCCCTTTCCTATCCCATCGTCGCCATAAGACCTCTCTGCGTCGGTGAAACGTGAATGAAATTTGTAAATTAAAAAAATGGAAATGAAATTACCTTTGCGAGAGGAGAGAAAGTAGGAATGAAGTAATCTCTGCAGAGTTGCGCAATCTAACGGGGACATTCGGAACTGTTACTTGGTAGGAGACTTGCTGGTCTCGTGCAACTCCCTGAGACCGATACTGGCGAGCTTGCTACCTGATACTATGCTTACGCTCGTCCCTACTGAGGTACATTGCGTCGCGCCGTTCGCTAGGGAGTTGCCGTAGGAAAACAAACACCCCGAGTTTGATTCGAAGCCATCAGCGTTTGTTGGTCCGTTACGAAGCATTAGTACAGTGGACAACCGAAGATGGTTGATTTTAACATGTTTTCGAATATATTTTAGGTTTATTAAACTAAAACTTTAGAAGAAAAGACGACAAATGGTGTGCAAAATTATTAGGAGTTGTTCAACACTGCAACAATACCGCGCACCGCCGCTGGTTGAAGGGATAAAGGGCCCTGAAATGTTTCAAATTGTGACCCTATGATAGCTGTATCGAACTTTAAAAAAATCGAAAAATCACTTCCGGCCTAAATGCAGTTTCGGAAATCAGCCTTAAATTCGCTTGTTTCTTTGCTCGTTTTCTTTTTTATTCAAATCGTAGCCAAATAAACGTATTTACATAATTCTTTATGTAATGCGTTCTTTGGTTCAATACCCTCAAGCGATTTTCGATTTTTGAAAAATATCCACTCTGAAAGTAGTTATACGGGCTTATGTGATACTCTGCATTGACTCACATTAGTGCTCGTAGTGGTAGAAAAAGACAAACTTCTAATCTAATAGGCCGGATAAGGATAATTAAGAACAGGATTGTAATTTTTAGGAATAAATCAAGAATATATTCTCACATTTTGTTATATTTTATTTACTTAAAATTCGTACCTCATATCCCTAGGATATTTTCAACATTGAGTTGCTTTCCTAAAGGATTAGAACTGTGTATTTTTTCGTAGCCTTGGCGATTTATCCAGTCCTGATGTCAAAAATCAACTGGCAAAGCACAGGAATCAAAATCAATGGGAAAAGGCTGAACAATTTAAGGTTTTCAGACATTACACTTTTGGCCAACGACATCGATGAACTACAAACTCTAATACAAGATCTTGTCTCAGCCTGTCAAAAAGTGGGACTATCCATGAACCTTTCTAAAACCAAAGTAATGCTTAACAAATGGGCCCCAGCAGGAAAGCTGCATGTGGGAAACACCACATTACAACAGGTCAATGAATTTGTCTATCTTGGGCAACTTGTAAACATGAAAGGGGACTTAAGACCGGAAATCTTCCGACGTATCAAACTAGGATGGCAAGCCTACGGAAGAAATTCTTCAGTCTTCAAATCCAACATGCCACCCCACCTAAAGAAGATAGTCTTTGACCAGAGTGTTCTCCCCGTACTGACTTACGGTTGTGAAACCTGGACATTGAGCGAGTTTGTTAAGCAAAAACTCAGAACAACCCAAGGAGCTATGGAACGGTTCATGCTAGGCTTGACGAAGAAAGACAGGAAGAGAGCAGATTACATCAGGTCAGTCACAAAGGTCAGTGACATTTTAGAAAGGATATTTACCCTAAAATGGCATTGGGCAGGCCATGTTGCTCGGAGAACTGATGGTAGGTGGACAAAGCTTGTGCTTGAGTGGTGTCCGAAAGATCATCTCAGACCAAGGGGAAGACCACCGGACAGATGGGATAAAGACATCCGGAAGATTACTGGGATCAATTGGCAGAACATCGCTCAAGACCGTCCCAGATGGAGAGACCTCATGAAAACCTACCTTGCTTCGGACTTAAAGAGGCCACATCGTAAAAACGATTGAATATGGCTGATAGTGATAGTGATAGTGATAGTGATAGTGATGTAAACGTTAAATTTTGCCAACGTTTGCGACACATTGACAATATTAACTGCAGTATACGATGACTCGAAGATGGTGAGATCAATAGTATTCGCGTGGAATTGGCGTTTTGAAGAGGTCCGTCAATCTATCTGGTAGTCCTTTAGGAATTCTTTCCTAAGGACTAAGGAGCCTCGTCTGTGTATTTTACGTCATGTGATCAAATCTATTATTCGTAGACAGCCTGAGATGTCACGAAGTGAAGGATGATATCACCTGCTCGTCGGTCTCTACTAGTCTCAGAGCTTACCCTTCGCTTTGCTCAACTTAGTCCCTTACGACTTTTAACGTCTTCCAAGTACAAAAAAAATATGTCTTAAGGAACATTATTGTTCATCAGCAAATGAGATAAAAAGAATATCACAGGAGGCAATACGGGAGATTGCGAATGATGGGTCCCAGCCATGTTTCCAGGAGTGCTGCCATATTACGAAACCCGCTTAATGGCATCTAATGTAAAGTGCTGCCGTAGTACTAAGCCCCTTAACATCATGTACTGTACAGACCTGCCATAGCAATGAGCTCGCTTAACGAACGTGTTGTGTTCTTCTGCTGCTCTTTTCTTTAGCAAGCTTTCATTCCGTACTCTGAATGGGTGTCTCTCTGTGGGTGGGGGCGGTAGAATAACACCCACGATATCCCCTAGATGTCGTAAGAGGTAACTAAAAGGGCCCCAAGGACTATTAACTGGGGAGTGTGAGTTGGCGACCACGGGGGCACTTATCCGAGTCCTGGCATTGCCTGCACTTATGCAAGGATCCCCACTTTCATCTAGCCTATCCGACCTCCCTTCGTCAACTCTTGTTCTTCTCGAGCCGACGGTATTTGGCTGCGAATCCTAGGGAGTCTTTCATTTTCACACACTTCGTGGCTCTTGTCTTTCTGTGGCCGATGTGTTCGTTTTTCGAAGTGTCCGATCATTCCATTTTCTTCTCTCTGATCAGTATTAATAGAGAATGGTTACCTAGTTGTATTTCCTTTTGAAACAATAATCACTACCACTAAATGGGTACGCTGGTCTTCCTAGAGGGTAATCATCCCGGGCTGAGTGGCGCAGACGGTTGAGGCGCTGGCCTTCTGACCCCAACTTGGCAGGTTCGATCCTGGCTCAGTCCGGTGGTATTTGAAGGTGCTCAAATACGTCAGCCTCGTGTCGGTAGCTTTACTGGCACGTAAAAGAACTCCTGCGAGACTAAATTCCGTCACCTCGGCGTATCCGAAAACCGTAAAAGTAGTTAGTGGGACGTAAAGCAAATAACATTATTAGAGGGTAATCATCATCCGCGCAGGTTGTGAATGGGTGTCAACTAGAATGACTGCACTAGGCCTCTTCGGAAGCCAGACGACATCAGTCAATCAATAATTTTTTTATTTGCTTTACGTCGCACTGACACAGATAGGTCTTATGGCGACGATGAGGCAGGAACGGGCTAGGAGTGGGAAGGAAGTGGCTGTGCCCTTAATTAAGGTACAGCCCCAGCATTTGCCTGGTGTGAAAATGGGAAACCACGGAAAACCACCTTCAGGGCTGCCGACAGTGGTGTTCCAACCCACGATCTCCCGAATACTGGATACTGGCCGCACTTACGCGACTGCAGCTATCGAGCTCGGTCAATCGACCTTCAGCAGTAACCAAAATAATGTTTGGATTTAATCTGTCTCATATTGCCTAAGGTACATTTTATTTGCTATTTTGCTTTACGTCGCACCGACACAGATAGGTCGCATGGCGACGATGGGACAGGAAAGGCCTAGGAATGGGAAGGAAGCGGCCATGGCTTTAATTAAGGTACAGCCCCAGCATTTGCCTGGTGTGGAAATGGGAAGCCACGGAAAACAATTCTTCAGGGCTGCCGGCAGTGGGGTTCGAACCAACTGTCTCCCGGACGCGAGCTCACAGCGCCTAAGTTATATAACTGTATGGTTTCTGTTGTAGTTATTGGTAACTAGACCCTATTTGTGAAAGGATCGGTGTTAAGAATCATCTCAATTTGCATGTCTTGGCACTCATGACTAAGAAAACATTACTGCATTGTTATGATTACTGCAGATATCCCTTCTCAAAACTTAATCTATAGGTTTCCATTTACTCCCATCTTAAGAAGAAAAGAAAGAAAATCTACTTCCTTCTACATAAAAGAGTTATGAAGACCTAAGAGTGGCGATGCGGGCATCTGAGATGGAATGCATTGATTCAAAATGATTAATGTAGACTAAGAGTTGCAAAGTTCTTTAGCACAGGTAAAAAATCCATCCTTTTTTTGACTAATGCAACAAGGAGTCAATGATGAGAAGCAAACATTTATAAAAAGAAAAGGTTCCCATTAAGAGAGGTATCTTCAGAGTGCCACCACTCATAACGGTAATGGCATCATCTCTAATGGGGCCACTCAGATGTCACTGTCTTCAACTTACGTAGGCATGAAGTGAAACAATGCCTTTAGCTCGCTCCCCTCGCCCCACTGAGCAGGTGTATTACAAGGTAAGTGTGCGTATCCTGGGACTGTGTGGCACCAGGAAGCGAGACGAAGCAAGACGGGCTTCAAAAATGTAGGTAATTCTTTGAGGCTTGAGAAGAGGTCATAGTTCAGCACCTCCTTCGTTATAACTATCCAAAGTAGCACAGATCTGTACCCTGGGAGTAATTTGTTTCATTACGAACAACTTCTCTGTTTGTAGCATCCGCAACAGATGGCAATATAGGACATAAGAAGAGAAATTCCCCATAATAAACTCATCGGTATATAGTCAGCCACAGGTAATCAACAAACAATGTTCTTTAGTTGTAATTAATTGCCTAACATACATTCATACATTCATTCAAATTATTATTATTAATATTAAAATATTTGAGAAAAGGTTAAGTTGTAAATATTACAGAAAATGTTGTACATACTTTTAAGATAGCGCAATTCCTAAATGTCAGACAGCAAGTTGTACGTACAATCTATTCATCAAATTTATTTGTATCTATAATAATAGATTCCGAACAGTTAAAAACGTATTTAACAGTATGCGTAGTAAAACAATGCCGGAAATAGACGACATTACAATGGTACATATAAAGTCTAATAACAATATTATAGCGCCAATTTAACAGCAGCGGGACAGTTCCCTAATGGCATGAAAGCAGTTAGTATAACGACAAACTGTAAGAGCAGTTTCGATATGGCTTATGAAAATTATCGGCCTGTTTTACATCAGTCATTTGCAAAATTTTAGTAAAATACAAATGAGATACCGTATCTCAGTATCTGCAAAATTATACGTTATTTGATCGTCGCTAACAAGCTCACCAAGAGAAGAAGGGTATTGTAGATTTATTAGAGGATTTTTCTAATACGATAAATGGAAAACTTAACGAAGGGTTGCACATCCCTGCATTATAAGTAGACACTCCAAAGCCATTTGTTACAGTAGTTTCTTTCTTAATCCGTTACCCTCTAGGGTTGGTTTTTCCTCGGACTCAGCGAGGTATCCCACCTCTACCGCTTCAAGGGCAGTGTCCTGGAGCGTGAGATACAACAGGAGAGGAGGACCAGTACCTCACCAAGGCGACCTCATCTGCTATGCTGAAGAGGGGCCTTGTGGGCGGATGGAAAGATCGGAAGGAATAGACAAGAAAGAGGGAAGGAGGCGCCGTAGCCGTAAGTTAGGTACCATCCCGCATTTGCCTGGAGGAGAAGTGGGAAACCACGGAAAACCATTTCGAGAAAGGCTGAGATGGGAATCGAGCTCCACTTCTACACAGTTGACCTCCCAAAGGCTGAGTGGTCCCCATTCCAGCCCTCGTACCACGTTTCAAATTTCGTGGTACAGCCGGGAATCGAACCTGGGCCTCGGTGGGAGTGAATCACACTAACCATTACACCACATAGGCGGACTGATACAAAAGTTCATAAAAAAATACTGGAAAGTTTAGGCAGTAAAGAAGTGAGAAGATTTATTCTTAAATTGTTTGAAAGCTATTTATCAAATAAGTCATTTGAAGCAGACATTGGTAAAATATTTATTAGACAGGGTGTTTCACAAGGCAACTTCCTTGGTCCAATACAATATTTGATACATGTAAATGATATTAAAGTGTGTTTCAAAATCTGTCGGCATTTTGCGCCTTCGGATGACAAGATATTACCTGTTCACAGTCCGGCTTCATGGCTAAATGGTTAGCGCGCTGGCCTTTGATCACAGGGGTCCCGGGTTCGATTCCGGGCAGGGTCGGGAATTTTAACCATCATTGGTTAATATAGCTGGAACGGGGGCTGGGTGTATGTGTCGTCTTCATCATCATTTCATCCTCATCACGTCGCGCAGGTCATCTACGGGTCAAAAGACCTGCGCCTGGCAAGCCGAACATGTCCTCGGACACTCCCGGCACTAAAAGCCATACGCCATTTCATTACCTGTTCACAAAGATCCTGTAACTGCTCAGGGAAATTGATAAAGTTTATTTCAACAATGGTCTCATGCTAACAAGGGACACACTTAACTTAGAACGCTGTGAACCGCACAGAAATATGCTTATAATATAGATCGTTGATGACAATAACAGTGGTCGGATTCATTCTCATGCAAAATGGTGCATTCTATCTCAAGGAACATCTGAGTAATCATCTATTAATGTCCTAAAAGAGGAACTTGGGTAACGAAGGGAAACATAATATGAACATAATGCAAGGAAGAACACACATAATTCAGTGCCGTAAGTATATTTCGCCGCTGTTTGGGCAAAACCTCATATCTCACAATGCTCTTCCTATCCATTATTTTCCTTAAGACTGGTCACGCCTCCCACCCTCATATGGATATGCAGTCCATCAGAACAATTTTCGTTGCGTTCATAATTAACACATCAGAGGCTCCTTTAACTTACGTGTTCGCCAAGGACTGAAGTCAGAAAACGTTGTGTATGTTTTTTCGTCAATTTTACACTTTTCCTTGCCTCTACACGAATGCTTCGTGGGCATGTTGCTTCAAGTTCCTTTGAAACATTTTGCGCCGAAAGTGCCTTCTGTCTGTTGAAAACATATATATAGCTCGTTAGCTAATCTGCCACTCATTAATAAAGCCATATCAATTGTAGAGCTGTGTGTAGAGCTATGTACAGGCTGCAACGCAAAAACAGAAAATTTCCCTCCTCTGTGAGATAATGTTGACATTGAAGACATTTCATAATGATATTGACTTTCACAAGTGTTCCAAGCATATCCTTTGTCCACACTCCCCTCTGCTATAAATCTGTACACTTCCTCCACAAACCCTTATGCCTTCTGATGTATACTATTAGCTTCTTCTTTACCCTTTCGTGTCACGAATGCAGTAATATGCTTGGATGAAATACCACATTCAAACTTTTGTCGAAAAAAGTAATCGAAGCTTTTAAATGGTCCAGGCCAACAATTTTAGATGTTTAGTGGCCGCATTTGCAGATGCTAATAGTGAACTTCTAGTCTATCAAACTGCGACATTACATGTTCTTTTCAATTTTGTGATTAATTGCTACAGCCTGTTTCCTTTAAAGTGATCTCCTTCTCGTCGTATGCTACTCACATAATTCAAAATGAACTTGCAATTTGATTTGCTTCTAATGTATGTACTTATAGCGCCTCATTAGTTTGCTACAAGAGTTGAATCCACGATTGTAATAGATTTCATAAATGTTCTCCAGTATGATGACATCAACATCTTCTAACACATTGGTCCTTTTTGGGTGGAAGTGTTTTGTACACAGTTCGGCTTGGCGTTCTTGTTCCTCTGGAAATGAACGTCTTGCACTGTTGAACAGCTACCTTCAGGTGCAGGCTCTTTCTTTCCTTTCCTTTTCAGCGTAGCGTCATGCGTTTCTGTGTCATCCTCATTATATTTCTGCATTATAATGCTATATAACATATTCGCGAACTCCATATCCCTGACTCCGATCGCGTGTCTATATTCAGCACGTCGCAACTTTGTCTCTAGCATTTTGATAATATTCATGGGATTAATTATCCTCATAAAGCTACACGGTCTACACCGCAACCCGCAACCGAACACTCCAAGAAATGCACTGTACTGCAGCTAAACGTGTCAGTGCAGATTCAACACGCCACCATCTAATGAAACTAACAAGCAAATGCCGAGTTTTTCATGGGCAAGTCACAGGCCACCGTTTATGTGATAAACGATCTATATTCTAAGCATGGTTCAGAGCGTTCTAGAACAAGAGTGTCCCTGGTAACTGTTAAATTTTAAATGAAAGACTAATTTATATAATTTCACTTTTTCATGTAAGAAATCCCATCATTCAAAGCATTCATGAAAATTAAACATACGTATTATTATTGTTCATACTTATTTCTTCTTTCTTTCTTAATCCGTTTACCCTCCGGGGTTTGTTTTTCCCTCGGACTCAGCGAGGGATCCTACCTCTACTGCCACAATTGCAGTGATCTGGAGCGTGAGACTTTGGGTCGGCGGATACAGCTTTAGAGAGGATTAGTACCTCGCCCAGGCTGCCTCACCTGCTATGCTTAACAGGGGCCTTGTGGGGGTATGGGGGGATTGGAAGGGATAGATAGACACGAAAGAGGGAAAGAAGCAGCCGTGGCCTTAAGTAAGGTACCCTCCCGGTATTTGCCTGGAGAAGAAGTAGGAAACCACGGAATACCACTTCAAGGATTGCTGAGGTGTGAATCAACACCCCTTCCCCATACTCAGTTGACCTGCTGAGGCTGTCCAGCCCTCGTCCCACTTTTCAAATTTCGTGGCAGAGTCAGGAATCAAATTCGGGGCTCCGGGAGTGGCAGATAATCACACCAACCACTACACCAGAGAGGCGGACATTACTGTTCATGTGATATGAAAATTGTAGTGGGCGTACTCAAGTATTTGGGTATAATTTTAGATAACTTTTCATGATGGTTCCATATATTTTCTATGTGTAAAGTGCTGAGAGCATATGCATTTCACCTGGCTTCTCTTAGAGACATGATTCCTTCATGTATAATGAAAACAATATAATTTGCTCTAGAACAGACTAATGTTATAATATCATGCTTTCATGAGAAAAGAACTTGCAGTTACTCGCTAACGGATATATGTACAATATTTTCGGTTCCAGGAGAACATAGATCGTCCCAAATGTTAATAAAATGTGTGTTTAACACAAAGTTTATTTTAGTACATTCCTGATTTTCGCATACGTTCGACGATATATCTATATATATAATAAGAGTTTTGTCTGTACATTGCTCAGAATTTGAAAAGAAAGGTATTTCTGTATCGGTCATGTCCAGAGTAACAAGGAAATGCACTTTTTACTGTTCCGTAATGTCTGTCTGTCTGTCTGTCTGTCTGTCTGTCTGTCTGTCTGTCTGTCTGTCTGTCTGTCTGTCTGTCTGTCTGTCTGTCTGTCTGTCTGTCTGTCTGTCTGTCTGTCTGTCTGTCTGTCTGTCTGTCTGTCTGTCTGTCTGTCTGTCTGTCTGTCTGTCTGTCTGTCTGTACACGCATCACTAGAAAACGGCTAAAGAGAACTTAATGAATATAGGTATGCAAAGTTGGGGAATAAGTCGCTACAATCTAGGCAATAAATAATGTTATTCATGTTGAGTGAAAATGAAATGGTAGTTTAGGGAAAGCCTAAAATTTAATTTTCAAATATTTGTGTCATTAGTGGTCCTATCTTAATAAAAATTGGTATGCAAAGTTGGCGAATAAGTCGCTACAATCTAAGCAATAAATAATGTTATTCATGTTGAGTGAAATGGTAGTTTAGAGGAAGGCCTAAGACTTAATTCTTAAATATTTACATTATTACTGGTCCTATCTCATTGAAAATTGGTATGCGAAGTCGGAGAATGAACCACTAAAATCTAGGCTATAAATAATTTAATTCACGCTGAGTGAAACGGTACTTTAGTGGAAGCCCTAAAATTTCATTCTCAAACATTTATATTATTAGTGGTCGTATCGATAAATACTGCATTACCAAAGTTATACAGAATTAAATTTCCGACCATTTATGTCTTATACATTTTTACCGTACCGGCTATGATAACACAGATATTCATGAATTTGTATTTTTGTTGCTAAGTCCATAACAACGCCGAGCCTCGAGAAAATGGGTTCACAGAATTGAATGAAAATAGGTATATAGAGTCGGGGAATAAGAAACTGCAGTCTAAGCTACAAACAATTTTATTCACCCTGGATGAAATTGTAGTTTAGGGTAAGGCACCTGAAACGTAATTTTTAAATACCTATGTTATTGGTCCTTTAGAAAAGGGCTACAATATCAAAAGCTTATAACATAGATCAACAATAACATTACATTGACCATTGTTTGTTGTGATGTTCTTTGTCTCTTATGCTGCCGCTCAACTCCGATAGATGGGATTACTGTTGCGTACCGAGTATAATAGCCTGACTGAATATTGGCGGGAAATGGCCGGGGAGTTAGAAAACTTCCTTCTTTAGCATGCCATTCGTCTGGTTCGTGCATTTTCTGATACAGCTGGTACCTAACATACTGGTTCATCATAGTATTCCAGCTATTCGATCCCTACTCTGACGCGCTGTTTTGAATGAGCAGTGGGCATACTTAAGGTCTGTGGCCCGGTCTGGAATAACAATTAGGGCTATTCCAAACTATAGCACCGCAATTCACTAAATAACTCAACCTAGAATTCTGTATACAATGTAGAATTCCGTAGCGAAGCACGGGTTCATCAGCTAGTTATAATTAAAATACTACAATCTGTTGTGAAGCGCATGGGTGCTTAGCAGATACAAATTGTATCATGGCCCGTTCGAACCCTGTTGATAGCAACCCAAGTTACCCGTGACAGATCAAAATCAGGAGGGGGATGGTGTACATTAAATAAAGGCTGGTGGTCATGAGAAATGTTGCAGTTGCATCACTGAAGTTGCTTGTAAAGAGACAATAATACCAATAATAATACTTAAAATAACTAATTAAATGAATGCGTATCAGGGGATTGAAAAATGGATATGTTTGGTACGATTGCTCTGGGATCGCTCCCTTGAACGTATGATGCCCCTCCTAACTTAAGACTGGCTTGTTCCTTTCTAAAAGCAAAGTCAAATGGTATGTTATAGAGATCATAAAAAGCCTATAGAAGGGTAGAAAGTATGATTTATACTAACCCTTAACCTGACAATAAGTAGAATAGAGAGGTTCTCTTCTGTCGCTATTTTCCCCAGAAATTATCCTGTTACCATTTTGGTTGAAGGTTAAGTGAATCTCAGGACCATCTGTCTTTTCAGAAGTCGAAGTCTCGTTTCCGTATTCCTCATCTTCCAGGCAGGGAATCGAAACCATATCCTTTCGTCTCTATAAGTTTAACTGAGAAGACATATTAATATCATGGTGGTTCAACTCGCGATGTGTCGCTATCTACAGACCGAAAACCACTACACCGAAAAGCAATAGAGTAGGCATTTACTTGGCCAGTACTACAGTCGTCTCACTGTCGTTACCGGTGTTCTTAAACTGGACAACTACTATGCATACATTACTTCAATGGTGTAGTTCCAAAGCGTCCATCTTTATTTCTTAGATACTGAGAGTATAGGCTGAACTATTATGACAAAAGGCCAAACTCTCGCGTTAACCAAAGTCCATGAACGCTGATGACCCGTTGACTAGAATTATAAAGACATTTCATTTTTCATACTACTGTATACACGGTTGTGTCCTATAGCCTCCTACAAAGCGACATGAGTTTTATTTCAAAATCAAACATAAGCTACAGTAATGATTGACCCTTTTGTATTCTTCTGAGACATTTGATTCGAAGTAGTAATTTGAAAACAATTAACACATTGGAGACCAAGCCCGAGTGTGTATCGGGGTGGGGTAACAGCTCAGACCGACCACGCCCGAGGCTAACTCGGGCCCGCTTATTTGTTATATTGTCAACACAGAAAGGACGAGAATCGCTCGGAAAGTATACATACCACTTTAAAGAACTTTTACAACAGCTATATCGTGCGGTGCTCTGTCGTTGTTTTCTCGAACTTATAGCAGCTTATTTTTGCTCGAATTCGCTTCTACACTCCATACTTCCAACCTTGCTTCCAGCTGCTCAAGGCGCGCGCTTTCAGAGTTTTGTTTACATCGTGCAAAGTGTGTTTTGTTTCTGCTATAATGATTGGATCATTGCATGAAGGTGGAATTGTAGACATTTTAGAAGAGATTTTTGATGACAGTGGTTCAGAAGAAGAGGTAGATGATTCAGATTTCGATCCTGATTTCGAACTTCATGTTAGTGATGAAGTTAAAAATAACCTATTCTATCATATTCCACCCAGGTTTGATTTTGCACTTCGTAGTCTATTTAGCTAATGTTTCACGATCTTCATATGACTGGATTTTCATTTAGAACAAAGTGACGCAAGCGATGATAATTCAATTTTTATTTTTTTTTTTGCTAGTTGTTTTACGTCGCACCGACACAGATAGGTCTTACGGCGACGATGGGACAGGAAAGGGCTAGGAGTGGGAAGGAAGCGGCCGTGGCCTTAATTAAGGTACAGCCCCAGCATTTGCCTGGTGTGAAAATGGGAAACCACGGAAAACCATTTTCAGGGCTGCCGACAGTGGGGTTCGAACCTACTATCTCCAGAATACTGGATACTGGCCGCACTTAAGCGACTGCAGCTATCGAGCTCGGTATGATAATTCAAAGGCAGGGACTGATTCACATTCGCCGGGTACTTTTGGTGATTTGGATGCACATGCAACGCCCGTGCAGATAAAGGAAAAGCGGAAAATGGGAAAGTAACGAGGAAAGAGACATACCGGTGGTATCCAATGTGTTCTGTAGCACTTTGTGTCACTGAATGCTTCAAACTATTCCGCACTCAAGCTCATTATTTGTAAGACTTTGTTGTCAGACTTTTTTTGTTGTTGTTGTTGCAAAAGGCATACCGTTGGAAAATGTGTAATATGAAAAGCATTCAATAGATCTTAATGCAACTTTTTAATCTGTAGAATAGACACTTAACTTTTTGATGATATACGTGTTGCAATTGCAATCTACCTACTATTTTCTACATTTTTTTAAAAACTTTCAAAATATGGCGGTCTGCCTGCCCACATGCCACCTTAAGACACGGTCTCCAATGTGTTAAAAGTATAAACATTATAAGCCGATTTCTAGCTCAATGGAGAAATTCTTAGGTTGTTCGCAAAATTCCATTTTCACAAATTTCTCCAGAACACTCTACGTCATGCACTCTTACCTCAGGCCGCTGTCCACCAGGTTGGAACATATTGGCAATATCCATACTCAACGGTAACATTAGCTCCTTCTGCTGTGCGGACCCCAACATATGGACTAGTTGCTGTGGTCCAAAACCACCACTTGCTACTCCAAGTCTGGATGTTAGGATGGTAGCCAACGCCAGCTTCTGGGCAGGTGACATGCTGCGCAAGATAGGTAAAACCTGGCCCAGCTGACGACGCATTTCCGGTCGTTTCATGGCGGACGCTATTGCCTTCAAAAGTTGCTTCTCCCCAGGTTGGTGGTGAGAGGATGTCACACCTGGGTCCGCTGCAGATGTGTCTTCCTCGTCCAAAAACTCGATGTCTGACAGACTACCAGCATTATTCCCAGACTCGTCACCATGTGCTGAAGACTGCTCGTCGTCCAGAGGAAAGTCGTCGAGATCCAAGTCATCCAACTTCGACTCCGAGAGACCTCGAGTCACCAACGTCAGGGTCACGACCTGAACATATACAAAATATAAAAATAATAATTGGATCAATAAAAGATAAAAAATAACCATGTTTTAATAATTCTTTTTCACTAGAAAGGTTAAAAGTGCCAAGGAACATCACAGGGGCAAATCCCAGAGAAGACTAGAGAGGCCTTGAGACCACCAAAAAGACTGCTGTAGTGCTAAGTCCCAAAGCTCTCGCGTATGAAATATGCAATGTGCCATTCACTTATTTCCGTTGATGTTTTTCTTATGCGAGTGCGAATAAGTTATTTGAAAGTATAGATCAACCGTTTCTTGTTAGTGGACAGAGATTCCTTCCTTGTGATTCTGATTTTTCTCGTATAAGAAAAAAGGAGAAGTTCAAAAAGGCATGTTCCCAGGATTCAAACCCACTATCTCCCGAAAGCAAGCTTAGAGTTGCGCGACCTTAACCACACGGCCAACTCGCTCGATCTCCATAAAATAATGGAAGAAGCTAAGGTAGTAAAACCGTTCGAAGTGAAGTACATTCCTTTGATATTCAAACTGTAACTGATGAGATTATCAATACAAGAACTCTGAATATTTCCAAAGCTGTTAATGTCACCTATAATCATCAGAATTCGGAAGTGTGCCCACTCTTCAAGTTAGCTAAAGAAAGGGTGATCACCAATGTCTGGGGGACCGGAGATGGCACTTGAAAAGGAAGAATACATGGAACATTACAGAGCACTGATTCTAAACTCAGAATATGATCTTTAGGTCACTTATCAAGCATTGGACGACAATCATAAACATCAGCACTATCACGGAAACACTCAGTCATCAAACCCCATCAGTCATACCCTCAACGTACTGGAATAGAATCAGACAATCCGTGACATACTGAATGGCATTCACGATGCAAATAATCATGCTACTGGACTTCAAAAGCACCTTCTCTCTTACTTGCCAGATACGATAAAATATTTGTAAGTATAAAATCGATGTTAGGGAAAATATATCTTGCTTCTTACGTCAGAAGGTGCGTGAGTAATATGTAGGTATAAAATTATCTAATAATGTGTTGTGCAGTCAGAAATATTAACTGGTTATATGCATAACATACGGTAAATAATATTAATCCCATCTTGTGAGAGGTATCTCAGTCTAGGATAACAAGGAGCCATGAATGATAATTTACGCTCATAGTGTAATACGGATATGATTCACAATCAGCACCATCACATGTGCATTTAATGTTGTGTTACGTGTTGCTAAGACTGTAAAGTTGTACCTTGCCTTTGAACTTTACACTGCACGAGGAAATTCAATTATACCATTCCCTCAGTTTATTATTACATCATCGTATCCACTATCCTACTGATAGTGGCTGGAGAAAATATTTATTCAGTATCAAGATGTATTCTATTATCCTTGAGTCATGGCTATTGATTTTAGTATAACCTCCTTAGCTGGTGCAGACAAAACGATACTGGTTCATGCGGAAGCACTTGCGTTCGATTTCCCGTCAGAAACTCAGGAGTTCTTCTATAGAAGCAAATAATCCAGTTGTGCATTCATTCTGTAACACCAATGAGTAACGGGATAATCACCAGGGTCTTAACGCTATCGAACATAGAGCTGGCCACTCAGCGTCACTTATTGAGGTTAAGGGCAAGCTTCTTCAGCCGTCACAGAGTGTATTGACAGCTCTATTTTGTTCTCGTTTCCTTCCCTTTCCTTTCCTTTCCTTTCCTTTCCTTTCCTTTCCTTTCCTTTCCTTTCCTTTCCTTTCCTTTCCTTTCCTTTCCTATCATCTTCCAGTTTAATTTACTTCTTACGTTACTGATTGTCGTCGTCATCGAGCGATAACTCGTAAATGAGTATGATAGTCTTCCTATACAGCATAAGGTAATTCTAAGGGTGTCTCTACAGATGGCTGAAAAGACCAATCCTTAAATCACATATTCTCCCATACAGTGCGTAGATTTCCCTCCTAGAAGAAGTCCCTTTGTTTGAAAACCTTACCGGAGCTTCAATTTTAGCTCACCTTCCTTCTTAGGCTGATGACGGAGGTTTTGAAATTGTTCAGCCACACTATATATGGCTTTTCTTCAAGCAGTGTTATCGTGATCAAGACCTTCCATGTTGTTCAGGGTAGTGTAACAGATATTGACGTTTTGTTTGATTACGTCTTTAAAACGTAATGTGGCCAGTAATGTTCCTTTTACCATCACTTCTGAGTACAGCATTTGTTTCGGAAGACGTTGGTTAGACATTCGAATCACAAGCGTAGTCCACCGCATATGATTCCGCACGATCATAGACACTACACTAGTACAGGACTTCTTCTAGAACGCTGACGTTAGTTCACTTCTTGCCAGGTGATATTGAGAATCTTCCGTAGACATCTTTGATTGTATTTTTCAAGGTATTTGATATGTCGCCTACGAGTGGTAGGAGTGATGGAACTACTACAACATTAATAAAATATTTGTGCTTTTCATGAGGCTCCATCACATCTCAGGTGGCGTTGTACTTCAGTATCGACAGTATATCAACTGCTGATGAGAGATGGCTACCAAGATAGGGGAATATATTAGCATTACGGAGGGTTTCCTCGTTAACACAGTTGTCTGCTAATTTTAATAATAATTTGATTTGCTTTACGTCCCACTAACTACTTCTTACGCTTTTCGGAGACGCCAAGGAGCCGGAATTTCACCCCGCAGGAGTTCTTTTACGTGCCAGTAAATCTACCGACACGAGGCTGACGTATTTGAGTACCTTCAAATACCACCGGCCTGAGCCAGGATCGAACGTGCCAAATTCGGGTCAGAAGGTCAGCGCTTCAACCGTCTGAGCCACTCAGCCCGGCGTCTGCTGCTTTTTGATGGCTTCGTGGTGCAGGATGGCACCAAGCCTTGGTCTCACGCGTTAAGATTTTCAGACCCAGGTTTTTATAACCAACGTAAAAACCCTCATTCAGTAATGGATGTAATGGTTGCTTTTTATTGGCTTTCACGCTTTTCAAGTTAAAGACTCTACCGTCTGTGTGATAAGTAATAGAAAAGCCAGATGGAAGATTTTTATGAACCGGAGATATGATGGCAGAAGTACACATGAAGAAGAGTGTTGATGCTATAATATAGCACCATTTTACCCCAGTTTCTATTTAGAAATGTTCTTCGTTTGTTTCGTTTGTAATCACTGTAGCTGTCATGTTTTCAGGTAGTGATCTTGAAACTGAGATGAATTTTAGTAGAAAGCCGTATTTTCCCTTTTGCAGGAAAGTCTATCGAGTCAAATGCTTTTGTAATATCCAGGAAAGCCTTAAAATTTTGGATTGATTTGTTCTCTATATTTTTCAGTTGGTGTGCAGTGAAAACAAATCTCTTGTCCCTCGTGTTTGTCTGTAACCGCACTGGATTCCAGATATAATTTCTTAAGCAGCATCCGATTTGCTAAAATAGTGCAATATCCCCCCCCCCCGCAGTAGAGAGCAAAGATAGACATCTATACCTGTCAAAATCTGCCCTGCCAACTTTCTTAAATACGGCGATGATCAGAACATTCAGGAAAACAGGTAGGCTTCTTCATTACGCCATATTTTAACAAACAGGCTACATAGTTGCTCCATAAGTTTATAACCACTTTCCTTCCAGACTCTAAAGGGATGCCGTCAGTTTCAGCCGCTTTATTACCCTTTTTTGTTTGTTGAATTGATGTCTGTTATTTAATCAGTGTGGAAGGCAGTTCAAGTTCCACCATACAGTATTTGAGAAGTAAAGTTTTCTTCCTTGATCCTAACAAAGTTCATTTTATTAAAACTTTGCCCAAAAATAGCTTTCTTAGCTTTGAATAACTCGCGTGTCTCTTGAAAGAATCTTCAAAATGTGGACTTCCACCATTCAGTTTTCGGGATGCAGGCTATCCGTTGCACTTCAGTTTTAATTTCTTGAAATTCTGTTTTCTTTGACACAGTGTGAAAGTCATTATGCCGAACTTCAGCAGCTATCCTTTTAGAATAAACAAGACTGTATT
Source organism: Anabrus simplex (assembly GCF_040414725.1). Classification (NCBI taxonomy): domain Eukaryota; kingdom Metazoa; phylum Arthropoda; class Insecta; order Orthoptera; family Tettigoniidae; genus Anabrus; species Anabrus simplex. Next base: position 372,382,453 of record NC_090265.1, on the reverse strand, counting down.
TCCTGGTCATTTTTGTCGAACCAATCCCGATGCTTTTCTTCCTTACAACTCAGAGCTCTATATAATAAGTTATTTGCTTTACGTCCCACTAACTACTTTTACGGTTTTCGGAGACGCCGAGGTGGTAGAATTCTATCCCGCAGAAGTCCTTTAACGTGCCAGTAAATCTACCGATACGAGGCTGACGTATTTGAGCACCTCCAAATACCACCGGACTGAGCCAGGGTCGAACCCGCCAAGTTGGAGTCAGAAGGCCAGCGCCTCAACCGTCTGAGCCACTCAGCTCGGCATAAGAGTTTTATCACATGGAGAGTGTATAGTTTCTTTCAGCCTCTCCCAGTGGTGTGTTTAGTTCTCTGAATATTCTTGACTTAACTGAATTCTCAGTAGTTGTAAGAAATCCTTCTTCTTTTCTGGGCCATTCAGACTTCAAAAACGAATTCCTCACAAACTTCGAGATGAAGTCGAACGTAAACAACAAGAATATTGAGTCACAGGTTTGAAACAGTCCGCCTCTGTGGTGTAGTGGTTAGTGTGATTAGCTGCCACCCCCGGAGGCCCGGGTTCGATTACCGGCTCTGCCATGAAATTTGAAAAGTGGTACGAGGGCTGGAACGGGGTCCACTCAGCCTCGGGAGGTCAAATGAGTAGAGGTTCGATTCCCACCCCAGCCATCCTCGAAGTGATTTTCCGTGGTTTCCCACTTCTCCTCCAGGCAAATGCCGGGATGGTACCTAACTTAAAGCCACGGCAGCTTCCTTCCCTCTTCCTTGCATATCCTTTCCAATAGCAGGTGAGGCCGCCTGGGCGAGATACTGGTCATTTTCCCCAGTTGTATCCCCGACCCAATGTCTCAGGCTCCAGGACACTGCCCTTGAGGCGGTAGAGGTGGGATCCCTCGCTGAGTACGAGGGAAAAACCAATCCTGGAGGGTAAACAGATTAAGAAAGAAAGAAAGAAGGTTTGAAACACAAACACAATCAGTTCCTCTTAAGCCATTTTATTCGTTTCCCCTTTTGTAAAAAGTTATAACACTTGCCTAGAAAGCATGGAGCGAAAGATGTTCTTCCATCTAGTATTCATATTAGCCGAATAAGTTTGAGCGAAGCTTTCAAAAGTAGGAGATAACGTTGAAGATAATGTTGAAGACAACGTTGGATGGGGGCAGATATTCATTTATAGGACGAGGAATAAGAGGATGGAATACATTATCAAGGGAAATGTTCGATAAATTTCCAAGTTTTTTGAAGACGTTTAAGAAAATGCTAGGTAAACTATAGGGAATCTGCCACCTGGGCGATAGCCCTAAATGCAGATTATTTATTTATTTATTTATTTATTTATTTATTTATTTATTTATTTATTTATTTATTTATTTATTTATTTATTTATTTATTTATTTATTTATTTATTTATTTATTACTGCACCTAGTGGCTACGAGTGGTAACACTTCAGTCCCTGATAAGGAAAGTAAACATGTATGATGACCAAGTATTTTTTACGCTTTTTACGTCGCACTGACACAGATAGGTCTTATGACAATGGAATAGGAAAGGGTTAGGAGTGATTAAGAATTGATCATGGCTTTAATTAAGGTATAGACCCAAAATTTGCCTGGTGTGAAAGTGGAAAACCACGGAAAATTTTCTTCAGTGCTGTCCACAGTGGGGTCCGAACCTACTATCTCCCGAATGCATTGTCCAAGTTTATCATATTACAGGCGATAATAATCCTCTGTTTCTTTATAGGCTAATGTGTTTTCTTGGAAATAAATTTATTATTTAGTCTGGCGTTGGAACTGAAACGAAACAAAGAGTGACCTAGTTCTCAAATATATTTAAAACACAGGTTAGCATTGAGTAACACAGAATGACCACATCAAGGTCTTTATTTACTAAGTTAAGGTTACTCCATTACTTGGTGGCCTCACCTAAAACAAAATTCAAGGTTCATTGAAATATTCCCTTATATGAAGTGGATTAGCCTCTTTTATGAAGCTTCTTCTTCATGTATTATGATAACCATTCCTTTTAGTCTGTGATAGATCAGAGTACATAAAGTATTTCCCCTAAAATTGAGGTCTATCGTCAGCCCTGAAGATGGTTTTCCGTGGTTTCCCATTTTCACACCAGGCAAATGCTGGGGCTGTACCTTAATTAAGGCCACGGCCGCTTCCTTCCAACTCCTAGGCTTTTCCTATGCCATCGTCGCTATAAGACCTATCTGTGTCGGTGCGATGTAAAGCCCCTAGCAAAAAAAAATTTGAGGTCGAACATCAACTAGAAGGTGTTTACACTTCTAATAATAATAATGCCATTTGCTTCACGTCCCGCTAACTACTTTTACGTTTTTCGGAGACGCCGAGGTGCCAGAAATTTGTCCCGCGCGAGTTCTCTTGCGTGCTATTAAATTTACTGACGAGAGGCTGGAGCATTTGAGCACCTACAAATACCAGTATCGAACCTGCCAAATTGGGCTCAGAAGGCTTTACCGTCCGAGCTACTCAGGCCGGCAATTTACACTTCTAGAAATATAAATGAAGTGAATGCTGATTTAGAAGAACATACGATGAAAGTCCGACAAAACTCTCCTAACAATCTAGAATACAATAGTTGAGAATAACCTTTCTTCTTCTTCTTCTGCTCCCTCCCTTGAGGGATCGCGGGTTCGCACATGTAGACTTGACGAGTTCTACAGTCGGATGCCATCTTGACGCTAGCTCCTGTGGAGGGAAATAACCTTTTCACTACTGAGTATTTCTAAGGGGAATAACAGGATTGTGGATATATTAAGAAGTGTACATTGAGACATACACAAATACCCAGTCCCTGAGTGAGACGAATTAAATATACGCGGCCAAAATCACCGAGCCCGCCGGAAACCGTAAGACATGACGTTGACCATTCAACCAAGAAAGTGGACTGAGAAAAACTTATCATCTCGAGGCTATAACACTACAGTATATTGGAGAGAGTCAGTATTCCCGTAACGACTCACAGTTGGTTGAGAATCGTGCCTTATTTGGCGGAGTTACCCAAGACCATTGAGCTTAACAGAGTCTACCTCACGAGAAAGAATCACTTAACGCTACCTCGAGCATGCTTCTAAATATACCAAATTTGGTAACCCCGAAATTTCTTTAACTGAGATAACGTTCTTTCCAGCGGCTAGAATGTTTATTTATGCCCATACTTTCGATAATCCTACACATTTTCGATATTAAGCTTTACATTTAAGACTATAATCATTATAAATCGTCGGTCTTTAACATTTTTTACCACTGGACATGTGCCCTGAGATGATCGAAGAGTCTGACTCAAGCCACGGTTTTACTGCAGTTCAAATGATACATTTTCACAAGAAATTATGTCTCCTTTCTCCTGCCGCATACAGTATAGGCCTACAATCAGAACACATTCATTCATATTTTAGTACTCTGCTATCTCAAAAATTTCAATTCACCCAATTGGGTCTTAGTGTCCAAGATTCTTTACTACTGTTTCTTTTTTAATATAGCCACATAAATGCTGAGATGTTATCCTGTACCAGTATGCTGGACTCTCAGGTAAACCTAGGTTTGTATAATTATTTACACACTGTTACACATACCAGAACAGTATGGTTGTAACAGAAGTAGCACAGATACTGAATTATATCCAGCAAAAACGTATATAGTTATACAGTCACAGACAAGCTACCCGTAAATATGTATTTATTTATTTATTTATTTATTTATTTATTTATTTATTTATTTATTTATTTATTTATTTATTTATTTATTTATTTATTTATTTATTTATGTAAATTTAAACAATACAAACCAGGTATACGAAGTCAGGAGAGGAAAAGTTGGAAAAAGAGGTTTGTTCAACAAGATTCTACTCATTAACATTACTCTACACAATACCACATAATTAAATAAAATCAGGTTGCGAAGACTTACTCAGAGGAACATAAATAAAATACGCAATTAAAATGACGACTCTGGCGAGTAATAATCATTACGAGAAAGTAGCAAACACTAATTACATAAAATTCCACAGGTTAAATCACTGTAACGTGTAAATAATGTTCATCAGCACTGACTCATACAAAAATGTAAGTGTGCCTTCTATGATATTAAATGACTGCGTAGACCATTTTTAGGTCTTGGACATCCTTTTAACGGTAGATTTTATACCATTTTGAGATTTCATAATAAATATTTTAACATTCTCTCTCTCTCCGAAAGATCTTCACTGGGGTAATCACATAAATGGGATTGTAAATAAAGGATACAGATCTCTGCACATGGTTATGAGGGTGTTTAGGGGTTGTAGTAAGGATGTAAAGGAGAGTGCATATAAATCTCTGGTAAGACCCCAACTAGAGTATGGTTCCAGTGTATGGGACCCTCACCAGGATTACCTGATTCAAGAACTGGAAAAAATCCAAAGAAAATCAGCTCGATTTGTTCTGGGTGATTTCCGACAAAAGAGTAGCGTTACAAAAATGTTGCAATGTTTGGGTTGGGAAGAATTGAGAGAAAGAAGAAGAGCTGCTCGACTAAGTGGTATGTTCCGAGCTGTCAGCGGAGAGATGGCGTGGAATGACATTAGTAGACGAATAGGTTTGAATGGCGTCTATAAAAGTAGGAAAGATCACAATATGAAGATAAAGCTGGAATTCAAGAGGACAAACTGGGGCAAATATTCATTTATAGGAAGGGGAGTTAGGGATTGGAATAACTTACCAAGGGAGATGTTCAATAAATTTCCAATTTCTTTGAAATCATTTCGGAAAAGGCTAGGGAAGCAACAGATAGGGAATCTGCCACCTGGGCGACTGCTCTAAATGCAGATCAGTATTGATTGAAGAAAGGTTCTACACATTTGTCCGTGAGACTGAGTTAGTATTTGTACTGTGTACCTTATGTGTATGAACTCATGTCTGATAGCCAGTTTCAATGTGGTGTCTAGAACAGTGTGTGGATTTCGAAAATATCTGGGGCTAGAATTGAAAATGAGGCTGCCTGAACAAAACCGTTTGCATGGCGTGCAAATGCTGACCTGCAACCATTCTATAAGAAGATACAGACAATTAACAAAACTTCATGAGACATGTATCGAGGACTAGGATTGGTGCATATCGTACGCAGGTTGTTGATAACCTCTGTGCTACAACATCATCCAGGTGTGTGACTCTCTGATCATATCAACGTTTTATATTTCGAGCAGGGTTGAGGATAATCAAACCCAGGACTCTTCACGTTAGTGGACATGATGATTACGAGGAAACAATCCTTAGCATGGCCGCTGAAAGTTCTCGTAGCCGAGGAATTACACTGTCAATTCCAGCACTCTGATTCTCGCAAGACAGCGTGAAAAACCAAGCAGGTAGAACTCACAAGACAATGAACTTTTCGCTGAACGCTTTGTTTTCAAGTCATATGTCTGATGATGAAAAAGAAGATGAATTGGGATATTACAAAGCATTGAATGTAGGAATTGCCCGAGTGCGGAAGACATACCACAGCAACACCCCTGACCCACTTGCATACATTCCTGTGATCTCGAGGTTGGGTCCTCACTACACCGCATCACAACCGGTCCGGCGACCCACTGACCTGGGCAAGGTGACCGAAAGTGAAACATAACCTTCCACGTGATACAACAGGCTCTCAATGAGTGATCCATCGCGCTAGCTTTATGTATGAAGACTATCTTTCATGACGAGAAAAAGTGTGGTGTTGCAATCGTGCAGCCAATAGTCCTTCTGAGAAGATATGATACTGTAGTTTAAAGGAGTGTTGTTTAAGTAACTCTAAGAGAGTTAACTACGTGGTATTCAGCAGACTGTGGGTTCAAACCCCACTGTGGCATTGCTTAAGACGATTTTCAGTGGCTTCTCACTTTCATACAAGCCGAAAGCTGAGGGCTGTACCTTTCTGATGACAATGCCTACAAACTTCCCAGTACCAACTTGTCTATTTCAGCGTCACAGAAAATCTACATGTAAATACGCGACCTTAAAACATAGCAAAGGCAGCTCTAAACAGAGCAATGTGTTTCAATATGCTTGACTGAAGCCGAAGAAAGCTAATACAATTGATAAGGCTTTCAGCTGCGGGATCGAATCCTGACAGAGTCAAAATATGTTTAAGAGTACTTAAATGAGAGAGATTTATGTCAGTAAAGCAACTGCCATGTTACAGAAAATGTTTCAGGGGATATATTTGACACTCCATGGTCCCTTAAAGTCCACTGTAAGTTAATCTCCGGCAATATCTTTCAAATAAAAAGGTAATATATTGCTGAGAGTAAAATAATAATAATAATAATAGACGCCGAGGTGACGGAATTTAGTTCCGCAGGAGTTCTTTCACGTGCCAGTAAATCTACCGACACGACGCTGACGCATTTGAGCACTTTCAAATTCCACGGAACTGAGCCAGGATCGAACGTGCCAAGTTGGGGTCAGAAGGCTAGCGCCTCAACCGTCTGAGCCACTCGTGTGTATGTTCAGTCCTCAGCCCGATGGCTGGTTGGATCCTCAAAATTTCTGCCATCAGATGTCATAGATGACCTAGGTATCACTGAAGAGGCGTGGTAGGGAAATGAGAAGTGAGGTAGTTTCCCGTTGCTTTCCCCACCGAGCCAGAAGTTGCTATTACATATCAGTCTGCCAAGCCCACTGAAATGCATGCAACAACCGACACTAAGAGTAACATTTTCACACCATTCATAAAAGGGACTGGCTGCATAAGGAATGGCATTTCTAGCATCGCTCATACCTCAGTCACTTTCATATTGTCAAAGCCAAGGATAAGACAGAGACAGATCAATGAATGTAACAAAAACGCAGTAGCCTAAACCAGAAGACCTAGTGCACTGTAAACACTAGGCCCTGCCAGGAAAGGCCACTGAGCCACTCAGTCTGGCTGTAAAATTAAATAGTATAGTAGGGCCTACTCAGTAACCCATCAGTATATTATCATCATCATCATCATCATCGTCATCATCATCTGTTTACCCTCCAGGTTCGGCTTTCCCCTCGGACTCAGCGAGGGATTCCACCTCTACCGCCTCAAGGGCAGTGTCCTGGAGCTTCAGACTCTTTGTCGGGGGATACAACTGGGGAGAATGACCAGTACCTCGTCCAGGTGCTATGCTGAACAGGGGCCTTGTGGAGGGATGGGAAGATTGGAAGGGATAGACAAGAAAGTGGGAAGGAAGCGGCCGTGGCCGTAAGTCAGGTACCATCCCGGCATTCGCCTGGAGGAGAAGTGGGAAACCACGGAAAACCACTTCGAGGATGGCTGAGGTGGGAATCGAACCCATCTCTACTCAGTTGACCTCCCGAGGCTGAGTGGACCCCGTTCCAGCCCTCGTACCACTTTTCAAATTTTCGTGGCAGAGCCGGGAATCGAACCCGGACCTCCGGGGGTGGCAGCTAATCACACTAACCACTACACCACAGACGCGGACATATTATTATTATTATTATTATTATTATTATTATTATTATTATTATTATTATTGAATTAGACGTCCCTTGAACTAGCGATGATCTTCAGAGACACCGAAGTGTCGAAATTTGGGACTGAAAGGAGCTCCTTGCACATTTACTGATATTAATCTCTGGCATCTAAGCACCCTTTCATTGTCACACCAGGCAAATGCTCGGGCTGTACCTTAATTAAGGCCACGGCCGCTTCCTTCCAACTCCTAGGCCTTTCCTATCCCATCGTCGCCATAAGACCTATCTGTGTCGGTGCGACGTAAAGCCCCTAACAAAAAAATAAGCACTCTTTGTTTATTTATAAACTAGCTCATGTACCCGTGCTGCACTTCGAAATTCTACATTTTATACATAATTACGTGAATACGTAAGATTTCATTAAAGTGCATAGCTCTTAGCATTATTCCAGAAACACGACGGGGAAGTCACAATACGTCTCATGTGAAGACCGTGTTAGGGAATTTTCATTGTAATGGCAGGCCCTCTTACCTATTGCCAGTCACAATCGAGTTGAGTAGTTTTCATTATAATGGCAGACACTCACTCTCCATCTGCCTTTTTATCGTGGACTTAAGTTACTTGACAACGGGTACATGTAGAGAAAAATGTTAAGACGCTTTTAGTATTTTGGGAGAACGCGTATATGTACGATTATGTTTGATGTCTCAGTTAACAGATAAGAGAGGAGGCTACCTGTAGAAAAAAAATATGAAAAGAAAATCTGAAACTTAGTTTTCATAAAATATCATTTCAAAATAAGGTAAAATTTGTGTTAAAAATGTGAGGTCACACGCATGCTCTGATATAAGGTGGTGCTGTCTTGATTCGCGCGCTCAGTTGTAAATTATCCGTCGTTGTGAATATATCGTGGTCGGTTGTATAGAACATCAGATTTAATAATGGACAAGAAACATTTGCTTAAGATTCAGCAAAAACGTGCAAAAGTAAGAGTTGAAATGAGAAAAGTGATTGATGAAGGAATAAAAGATATGAAACGGAAAGACCGTAATAGGCGTTACTATGAAGAATTGAAACAGCGGGAACTATTTAATAAGTAAGAGTACGAAACCCTCAAAACCCTGCGGCCGTTACAACAGTGACACCGGGCGAGTTGACCACGCGGTTAAGGGCGCGCGGTTGTGAGATTGCATAGTAGGATAGTAGGTTCGAACCCCACTGTCGGCAGCCTTGAAGATGGTTTTCCGTGGTTTCCCATTTTCACACCAGGCAAATACTGGGGCTGTACCTTAATTAAGGCCACGGCCGCTTCCTTCCCACTCCTAGACCATTCCTATGCTTTCGTCGCCATAAGACCTCTATGTGTCGGTGCGACGAAAAGCCAATAATTGTAAAAAGAAAAAAAAAAAGAAACAGTACGGACAGCCTGCCACCAATTTTTATATCCTCAGATCGGCGATCTCTGTGGTTTGCCCCAAGTCTTAAAGGATCTGCACATCGACAAAAAACAATATGACATCAATATTAACACAAAAACATTGTTTTAATACGTATATAAATAAATACAAATTCAAAGAAAACGTTATTAGTAATTAATATTATATTTTATTATTGGAATAAATATGGGATAAAGATATCCTGTAGAACGGTTACGTATAGAGCACTTTGTTTCCAAGACGTATCGCTAAGAATATCGTTAAAAATTAGGAGGAGTGTGGCTGAGCGAGAGGTAAAATGATCTATGTTATATTACACTAGCAGGTGCCCGCGGATTCGCCCGCGTTTATTCATTCAACCGCGTTAGATGTTACTAAACCGAGTAATTAAATGCAAAAGAAAAACTGTATTTACTAACATCGTTTTCACTCTGAACATTGGTCGTTTCCTATTATTTTAATATTTCACCCCTTTCCATCCCCGCCCGTATAGGTGTCTTACCATAGAGTTTTCTTTCCCAAACAGTAATTCTTATGAGTGTAGTGTTTGGTTGAGAGCTATGCTGGAACATGCACACGTACATCCATGGTCTCGGTCATTTTCGACATTCCTTTCACCCCTTCTAATCACCATCCCGATTAGGAATGAACTTTGGCTCAAACGACATCCAGAGTGTCACGGTTCATCTCAGCTACCGCTCACCACTAATATCGGTCATTTTTTCGGATTTTTACATTTCACAGAGATGCTAGGGGTTTCTTGCCCCTACATCAATTATTCCAGATGGTAAGTTATGTGAATCTAGTTTGGTTGAGAGCTATGGTGAAACATACACATTCAACCGTAATCTCTGTCTTTTTCGATATGTTCTTTCTTCACTCCTTCTCGCCCCCTATGCCATGAAGACTGAACTTGGACTTTTCATTTTCATATACCGTTTATAGAAGCAGAAGAAGAAGATAAGTTTGAAGAAACACGTCATAATCTTCACATACTGTTGGTCAGGCAACCCACTGATCAGACCTGTCATGCGGCTTACTCGCCTTTCCCTTTTTTTTTTTTTTTTTTTCACCCTTCTCACACCCTATGCCGAACTACCCATCAGATTTCGTCCAAACAACTTCCTAAACTCTTTCAAGAGTAATAAGAACTAACTGTGAAATTTTCAGACAGATCACTCCAGTATTTTTTGAGTCCATTCGAGACATACACACATTCATTTTGATATAGGCTATATACTAGCAAATGTACCCGTGCTTCGCTACGGTATTCTGCACTGTATACGGATTTCTCCGTAAATTACTGTAGAGGCAGTGAGTAAGATTATATTAAATTGCATGCCTCTTAGCGCTATCCTAGAAACAAAACAGGGAGTACGGAATACGTTGTTTCCGATGTAAGGTAGGCATTGGGGAAGATTTGGGGATAATGGCAGGCCACAATTCCTGCTGCCAATCACAATCGAGTTCAGGAGTTTCTGTTATAACGGCAGGCTCACCTGGCAACTGCCATTCACAAGAGATATGGAGAGTTTTCATTATAAAGACAGACCCTTTTTCGTAATGCAAGTCGCAGTCGAGTTCGAAAGATTTGATTATAACCGAGAAATGCAGCGCTATCTAACGTATCAACAATCGAGATACGACAATAAGTCATACGACCAAAGTTGCTGATCTCTCCAAATAGAACGGCGATTATGCTATCTGTTTTGTGATACGACTTACCGTTTAGTCACCAATTATTCCGAAACGAAGGTCTGCACCGTCGATAGAATTGCATCCATACATCTATATATTGTCCGGACCCAAAGGTTATACACTTTCAAAGCTTGTAATATTTCCTCAAAGAAAGGAATGTCCAGGTTTCGAGATAAGCACTCACATACATAACGCAGTAATTACAGAAGAAAGTAATACAGTTGAGAAAGTTGAAATTAACTGAGGACAGCCGGATAGGACAAATATGTAAATACCAAGTAGATGTATTGGAAAATCAAATGTGCCTCAATAAACTATGGTATGAGTTACGGATATAAGAAAGCGGTAACAGAGGAGAAATTTAGGAGCAAGGATTCTTCAGTAACCAGATAAGAAGATGACTAATGGTGTTATTATTTAAGCTATTCGAGGACGGTTATAACATCCAACGATATTCCGCCAATATCCCGCAGAATGGCCGATTGACGTCTCTCTTGCTTTCCACCCAAGGAACAACCACGAATTTACAGTAATGATGACGACAATGGCAATTTGTTACTTCCCTGCTGGCAAGCAGTCAGAGACGTTACTATGGTAACCTGTCGGTTCTCGGTCTGTCGGTCACTCAATGCAGAGCTTGACACCCGCAGAAAATAGCAATTTTCTCCGTCATATGAAGAGTAAGCTAAATTATGAAAATAACAAAAGTTATTTATAATGAAGAGACGTTTCACATACAGTCCACGGAGTTAACAGAAAATCAATAGCATAAGATAAAATAGAGGAAAACCGTTATGGTCTCCCTATAAATTCCCCGTCTTTGCAAAAAATATTAATTGATATGCATATTGAAACCTTCCCCGGGATGAGTATACACTAAATATGACGTTTGATTGAGATCTATCCAACCGTTTTGCAGTGACGGTGGAACAAACAGACAAAAAAACCACCGATTTGGTCTTGAATTGACCTAAAACGGATAAATATCTGAAAAGTTGGCAAAACAAACGAAATTATAGACAGCGGACCCACTACAACTTTTTTATATAGATAAGCATGGAAACGTCTAGCAGTGCAGACCTTTATTTCGTGAGTTACTGCTTTGAAACTGTACGATATTATCTGCAAACTGACTTCACCATCAGACGCATCTTTCAGTGTTCTACGTGGTTAGCCCTATGACATCTTCTCGCATCTCCCATATTTATGGGATAGATTGAGTTATAGTAGTTGAATGGGGTGAAATTGGTACTGTTTTTACATACTACACGGTACTTTATTTTTTTATACTCATGTGACAGCTAGAATCATAACATTTCGCTATCATATGGCCACTGGTCAAGTCACTGTACGTGCCGAATGTCATGATTCTATCTATCCTATAAGTGTGCCAAACGATAACATACACGTGTAAAAAGAACAAAATTAACTTGAAATAGAGGGATAGAGATACGACAAAACGTCACAGACCCAAAGTTGTGGATCTCTCAAAATTTAAACGCGATTGTGCTTTCTGTTTTTCGATACGACTTACAGTTTAGCCACCAATTATCCCGAAATGAAGGTCTGCACTGTCGTTAAAATTGCATCCATATTTCTATATTTTCCGGGGCCAGAAGATATGCGTTTCCATAGCTTTGAATATTTCGTCAAAGGAAAGAGTGTCCAGGTTTCTGGATTAGCATTCGCATATACCAGGTGGCTCACGGACGCCGTACTTTCTACTTATAAATGTCCCGCATGCATAAGTGATGTGTGGGGTGTCTACCAACTGATTTTAACAGGGGAACTACTGCCAGCGGGCAGGTTACGTCAGAATATGAAGAGATAAGAAACAGAGTCACACTCGCAGCATGTTACTCAGCGCTGCTGGTCGAATGCATCCCTTGCATTCGTAAACATCGTTTTCGACCGCAGAGTCCTAGGCTGGTGTATGGTACAGCCTCACTATATTTGCTGTCTGCATATCGGCAATGGCTAGTGTGATCAGCAGCGGTGAATAAATTGACATTATTTTAAGCCGGACAACCTGGTCGGAATGCAACAGAAGCTCCAAACAGACGAACGCCTTCTACACACATATTTCGCCGAACAGTATTCGTTTTTGTTTCATGCAATCATCTCTTTTATCGAGTTGAATGTCTACGCGTGTCTAAATTAATAAGTTATTAGATTTCATTTACTGCATCTTTGGCGTGTCTACAAATAGTAGCGGCGGTTAGGGGGTGGGGTGAGGAGGGACAGTCGCTCCCACCCGCACTTTGTAGAGTAAATATGACATTTATTCCATTTTAGCCAGCTGGAACTAGGAATTATTTTAAAAAAGCTATTTGTACAAGCCTTGTTGTCTTATATGCTAAATCTTTCCTTTATTGTATAGCGCTACGGCAAGTAGTGGAGACGTTGCATGTGCTGTGATGAAAGGTAGTAGGGGTACAAATTTTTGCCGAGGTCGTGGCCACAGAGTTATAATTTCCCCGCTTGCCGCGCGCATTCGTCAGTCTGGCAGTCTCTTTATTGTCTGTTAGTTTCTTAGTGTGTATTCAAATACTAAATGATTATTAATTGCATAATCATGCCGTATATCTATGTAATTGTACAGGGCGATCTGGCCATGGGGTTACGGGCGCGCAGTTGTGAGCTTGCACTCGGGAGATAGTGGTTTCGAATCCCATTGTCGACACCACTGAAGATGGTTTTCCGTGGTATCCCATTTTCATACAAGGCAAACGCTGAGGCTGTACCTTAATTAAGGCCACGGTTGCTTCCTTTCCATAAGTTCTATCTGTGTCGGTGTGACATAAAGTCAATTGTAAAAACAGATATATTTAATTGTAATTGTAATTTCAACGCGAGAGAATACCAACTTTACATTCACCAGACTAAATTATTTCGTTTGTATTATGCTTTTTTATAAGTAAATGTAATCAGCCCCGTGGATTAGGCCTATTCGTAATAACAGGTTTTTTTTTTTAGATTTTGATTCAATGCTGTATAATAACATTTTCACCAGGTCTCACAAACATAGTACGGGGCATTTATTTAATAAATAACATAACACAAAGAAATAACTTAGGAACGTTGGTATTAGCTCCTGTTGAAATACGATTACACCTGAATATATATATTTACAATTGGCGTTACGTCGCATCGACATAGATAGGATTTATGGCGACGATGAGACAGAAAAGGGCTACGTGTGTAAAGGAAGCGACCGTGGCCTTAAATAAGGTACAGCCCCAGCACTTGCCTGGTGTGATAATGGGAAACCACGGACAACCATCTTTAGGGCTGCTGACAGTGGGATTCGAAACTACAATCTCCCGAGTGCAAACTCAGAGCTGCACGCCCGTAACCCCACCACCACCTCGCCCGGTATAATTACATAGAAGTACGGCATGATTATGCAATTAAAAATAATTTAGTATTTGAATACTCACTAAGAAACTAACAGACACTAAAAAGACTGCCAGACTGATGAATGCGCGCGACAAGTGGGTGAATTATAACTCAGTGGCCACGACCTCGGCAAATAATATATACCCCTACTACCCTTCCTCACAGCACAAGCAAAGTCTCCATTACTTGCCGTAGTGCTATACAAATTGGTTAGCGGCGCCGAACAGCATTTTGTGCGTATTTCCGTCAATAGTTATGTTAATAATTAAAGAAAATAAACGAAGGAATTAGCAGATAAGATAACAAGGTTTGTAGAAACAGCGTTTTAAAACAATTCCTAGTCCCAGCTGGCTAAAGTGGAATGAAAATGTAATGTGTACTCCACAAAGTGGAGGGGGGCGACTGTCCCTCCTCGGCGCACCCCCTAATCGCCGCTACTGTTTGTAGACACGCCAAAGGTGTAGCAAAGGAAATCTAATAAATTTATTTATACACGTGTAGACATGGAAGAGCTGCATGTATGAAACAAAAACTAATACTGTTCGGTGAAGTACGTATGTAGAAGGCATACATCTGTTTGGAGCTTCTGTTGCATTCCGACCAGATTGTCCAGATTAAAATAATGTCTGTGTATTCACCGCTGCTGATCACACTAGCTACTGCCGATATGCAGACAGCAAATATAGTGCGGCTGTAGCATACACCAGCCTAGAACTATGAGGTCGAAAACGATGTTTACTAATGCAAGGGGTGCATTCGATCGGCAGCGCTGAGTAACATGCTGCGAGTGTGACTCTGTTTCTTATCTCTTCATATTCTGACGTAACCTGCCCGCTGGCAGTAGTTCCCCTGTTAAAATCAGTTGGTAGACACCCCACACATCACTTATGCATGCGGGACATTTATAAGTAGAAAGTACGGCGTCCGTGAGCCACCTGGTATATGGAGCAATTAAGAAAGAAAATAATACAGTTAAGAAATTTCAAATTAATAGAAACCAGAATTATAACTCAGGACAGCCGGATGGGACAAATATGTAAAGACCTACTGGACGTATTGGAAAATCAAATGCCCCTTAATAAATTATGCCGGTATGAGTTATGGATATGAGAAAGCGGTAAGAGAGGAGAAATTTAGGCGCAAGGATTCTTAGGTAAACAGATAAGAAGATGCCTGTTGGTGTTATTACTTAAGCTATTTGAGGACTGTTATAACCTCCAACTATATTCCGCCAATATCCCGCAGAATGGCCGATTGACGTCTCTCTTGCTTTCTACCCAAGCAACAACCACGAATTTACAGTAATGGTGAAGAAAATGGCAAGCAGTCGTAGACGTTGCCATGGTAACCTGTAGGCTCGTTGTCGGTCTGTCGATCACTCAATGCAGAGCATGACACCCGCAGAAAATAGTAATTTTCTCCGTCATTTGAAGAGTAAGCTAAATTATGAACATAACAAAAGTTGTTTCTAGTGAAGAGGCGTTTCACATACGGTCCACGGAGTTTGCAGAAAAGCAACAGTATAAGAGAAAATGTAGGAAAACCGTTCTGGTTTTCCTATAAATGATATGCATACCAAAACCTTCCTCGGGATGAGTATACTCTAAATATGAAGTTTGGTTGAGATATATCTAGCGTTTTGACGTAATGGTGGAACAGACAAACAGACACGAAAAATTAAAACCACTTATTTGGTCTTGAGTTGACCTAAAGCAGATAAATATCTGAAAAATTGTCAAAACAAACGAAATTACAGACAGCGGACCCCCTGCAATTTCTACATCAAAAATAAGGAAAATTACAGCAATTAGGAAGAATCGTAAGGAGAAGGGAAGTCGGGCTGAACTTTTAGGATCAAATCCACATTCAAAACGGGAAGCCTTTTCTCGATCATTAATGGTTTTTTGGAGAGGACTGAGGCCAAAGTTATGACGATTGATGTAAGAATAATTGTGAATGATAAAACAATAAATATAATTCAGATTATTTATTTTGAATTAATCAATCTTTTTGATTGGAAGTCAAATGTACTTATATACTAAATAAATAATAAATTATCTTCCCCATCAATAGATAGAAATATATAATAATAATCATACTACATCGACAAAGTGTCAATATCATGCAGCGGCTTCAAACCCAAAGTGATGATTAATTGAGAAATGACATATTAAATGTCGTAATAAGCAGATTAATAGGAATGTAGTTCCAATAATAACATCTAGTCCATGGAATCCTGTTGCTACAAAGAAAGTTGATCCATATACAGGGTCGCTAATGGTAAAAGGGGCTTCAATATATTCATAGGCTTGAAGGATAGTAAAGTAAATACCTAATAAGATTGTGAAAAATAATCTTTGTGTAGCTTGACTATAGTTTCCTTCTATTAGGCTATGGTGTGCTCAGGTAACAGTTATTCCTGAAGCAAGGAGAATAGTAGTATTAATAAGGGGAATTTGGGGAGGATTAAAGGGTTGAATACCTAAAGGGGGTCAAAGTCTTCCTAAATCAATACTGGGTGAAAGACTTCTATGAAAAAAAAAGCTCAGAAGAAGGAGATAAAGAAAAATACTTCAGAGATAATAAATAAAATTATACCTCATCGTAATCCCTTACTTACTGGTAGAGTATGGAGGCCTTGGTATGTTCCCTCTCGTGTAATATCGCGTCATCATTGAATTATAGTTAGAGCAATTAAGGCTAAACCTAGGAATAAAAGGGAATGATTAGTATAGTATCATGCAGTGAAACCCCATGCCATGATAGCTGACCAAGTGTGTTTCTCTTTTTGTTTTGTCATTTCTTTAACCAATTCACGTTCCTTGTCAGTCAAAGGCATTTAAGATTGATTCACACGCAGCCCTAGTGTACTGTCTTCAAATATTGATGCAGAGTAAGTGTATACGGTTTGTACTTACTGCGAAAAGTAATGAAAATGCGAGAGCGTGAGTAAGCGCCGTGAAACACAGACAAATATGTGTAACTCGTATTAAATAGTCCACCTGTAGCCATTTTTGGCTAATTTTATTCGTTAAAAATAAGAGCATTACACTCCAACCCTCAAAAATGTACGCCAAAACACAGAAAAGCATTATTTTCTAGAAATGTTTTATAGAGTTACGGAGAAGATATAATTTTTTTTCTTGCAAATCGAATTTTAAGTACAATTGCTCTTCTATAATGTTTAATAGGAATAACCGTTCGGGCAGCTTATTCACCTTTAAGGGTCCCAGGCGTAACTTACATTTTTCTCTGACTTACTCAACGTTTCCTTTCGCTACATGGCCCGCTTAACGGATAGTGTGATAGTAAAACAAAGAGGAACAGCTTTTCTCTGGAATACTATTAGAATTACAAAGGAAAAACAAACGTTCGTCTAGGCAATCGAATGTTAAGTACACTCACTAACGCCATTATTTAATAAGAACAACCGTTCGGGGTGCTTATTCACTTTTAAGGGCCCTAGGCGTAAATTTCCTATGATTTGCTTCACTTTTATGTACAAGCATGGCCCCCTTATAATATACTGCAATAGTAAGTAGCCTATCTACTAACCAAAGTTCAAGTTGTATGTTTACTAAATTTGAGCACGGTCCGTCAAGTAGTTTCTACGTGAAAGAAAAAAAGACAAAAATACCAAGGATAACTCATGCGCCAAAACACACTAAAACTCTTTTCTTCTAAGATTATTAGGGATATGAAGAAAATTCATATAAGCTTTTTTTCTGGTGCGTTTTAATGCTCAATAACTAACCGTTTGGGCAGCGTATTTAGTTTTAAGGTTACCAAGTGTACGTCCTCTGACTTGCTGCACATATTGTTTCGCTATATAAGGTACATAAAAGAGCATGATAGTTAAGTAGCCTGTGTGATAACCAAAGGTGTTTTTTTGCTATTCTCTTTAAGTCGCACCGTCACAGGTAGGTCTTATGGTGACGATGGGACAGGAAAGGGCTAGGGAAGGAAGCGGCCGTGGCTTTAAGGTACAGCCCCAGCATTTTCCTAGTGTGAAAATGGAAAACCACGGAAAACCATATTCAGGGGTGCCGACAGTGGGTTTCGAACCCACTATCTCCCGGATACGAGCTCATAGCTGCGCGCTCCTAACCGCACGGCCAACTTGCCCGGTACCAAAGGTGTTAGCTATAAACTTGACAAATTTCAGCTCCATCAGTGAAGTAGTTTTCACGTGAAAAAAACACAGACAAACATAGAAACTTTCAGATCTATTAATGCTGCAATCTGTCCTTCAATCACGATATCGATGGAACCTCTCGATATTCCGGGATGATGCATTTTATGATACCCGAAATGATATTACCTTTCAAATGGTCAAAGAGATATCAAAATCGGTCCAATAGTTTCTGAAATTACCCGTCACATACAAACTCACAGTCTCTCTTTATAAGAATAGTATAGATTATTGTGTTAATTTATGGTACTTTGCGACCTCACAAAGTCCGTGGGTGGCCAGATTAATGCATTGATGAACAGCTAAAATGTTCAAGCTATTTAGCTCACTTGTTATAAATGATGTCCGCCTCTGTGGTGTAGTAGTTAGCGTGATTAGCTGCCATCCCCGGAGGCCCGGTCAAAGGTCTAATAATACTGCCTTGAGGAATTCCCCTCTTAATTATTGCATAGTCAGATAAAGCTTCGCCTACTCTAATTTTCTGAGATCTATTTTCTAGAAATAGCCTATAGCCACCCATTCAGTCACTCTTTTGTCTCGTCCAGCTGCACTCATTTATTTCAGTAGTCTCTCATGATTCACTCTATCAAATGCTTTAGACAGGTCAATCGCGATACAGTTTATTTGACCTTCTAAACCCAAGATATCTGCTATACCTTGCTGGAATGCTATAAGTTGAGCTTCAATGGAATAACCTTTCCTAAACCCGAACTGCCTTATACCGAACCAGTTATTAATTTCGCAAGAATGTCTAATATAATCAGAAAGAATGCCTTCCCAAAGCTTACATGCAACGCATGTCAAACTTACTGGCCTATAATTTTCAGTTTTATGTCTATCACTCTTTCCTTTATACACAGGGGCTACTAACTCAACTCTCCATTCATTTTGTATAGCTCCTTCAACCGAACAATAATCAAATAAGTACTTCAGATATGGCACTATATCCCAAACCATTGTCTTTAGTATATCCCCAGAAGTCTTATCAATTCCAGCTGCTTTTCTAGTTTTCAACTTTTGTATCTTATTGGAAATATCATTGTTGTCATATGTAAATTTTTATACTTCTTTAGCATTAGTCACCTCCTCTGTCTGGACATTATCCTTGTAACCAACAATCTTTACATACTGCTGACTGAATACTTCTGCGTTTTGGATAATCTCACATACACACTCCCCTTGTTAATTAATGATTCCTGGAATGTCCTTCTTGGAACCTGTTTCTTCCTTAAGGTACCTATACATACCCTTTCATTTGTCACTAAAATGTGGATAGCTGCCAATTATGCTTGTCATCATGTAATCCTTAAAGTCGACAAACTTGACCATATCGATCCTTAACTGTTATGTAATCCTTAGCTGACTTCTTTACTAGATACATTTCCCTATTAGAATCCTTCAATTTCTCCTTATTTCCACAGCCATTTCTAACTATATTTCTTTCCAGTCTCCACCTCCTTCCTTGTCTCTTTAATTCTCTATTATAATAAGGTGGGTCTTTACCATTCATTACCACCTTTAAAGGTACAAACCTGTTTTCACATTCTTCAACAATTGCTTTAAATCCATCCCAGACTGTTTATATTTTTTTTACCGTTTTCCACCTATCATAGTTACTTTTTAAAAACTCCTTCATGAATGCTTCATCAGCCATATGGTACTGCCTAATAATCCTACTTTTAACACGTTGACTACTATACGCGAACCTTTTCTTGATAGCAGGTTTTACGGGTTTGAGGAGTAAGGAGCGAGCTCTCCCGGTTCCGGTTATACTGCCAACTGAATGGAAATGAAATCTGAATTGAATCGATAATATGATCGATCGCTATGAAGTTTCTAAACTTTTATTATCTTAAGCCAACAACTGTGTCACACACACATCATATAACATTTCTCGATGCGAATCATGTTCCTAGCATGAATTCTATAGTTTGGCTTTGCTGTGTAAACAACAACAGTACTAGTGCGTAAAGTGTATGCCAGATGTCTCACGGCGATGCGTAACCGATTCATAGTTTGTGTTTCAAAGGTTGCCCATACGAATATCGAAGATAACCGAGGTCTACCGATTCAACACTAGGGAGCTCAGGTATCAAGAAAAGGTTCGCGTATAATACCAGCTCCTCAGCGCGGGATTTAAACCTCCAGCCCAGCCTTTCTATATCCCCCCATCTCTTTTTTTTTTTTTTTGCTAGGGGCTTTACGTCGCACCGACACAGATAGGTCTTATGGCGACGATGGGATGGGAAAGGACTAGGAGTTGGAAGGAAGCGGCCGTGGCCTTAATTAAGGTACAGCCCCAGCATTTGCCTGGTGTGAAAATGGGAAACCACGGAAAACCATTTTCAGGGCTGCCGATAGTGGGTTTCGAACCTACTATCTCCCGGATCCCCCCATCTCTATAGTGCGCTATTTTACATGAAATATTACTATACGAAAACTGGTCGCTTAGACTTTCGAGAATCGGCCTAATTTTGTATAGCCTGTCAGGATTCCCCTCTTAAGGACTGCTGTCGGTAAAAGGCAAGAATGACAATATGTTTTCGAACCGGGTTCGTGCCATAGTTTTCAAAAAAAAATCGGCGAGCCAAAAATAATGTCCTCTGTCCAGTACCTGGGTTTTGAATTATTCCGGTTACAAACATGAGTCCTAAAACCGTTTTCATCTCATGAACGTCGACCGGTTTCCACGTCTGAAAAAAAGAATAGGCCTATTTAGTGAATGGACGCGGTGCGGCATTAATAACTTGTTCCGCGTAAATGTTTGTCTCATTGCATATTTATTCAAGGATATAGTCATTTATAAATAAATTGACGAAATACATAATTTCATTGGTATTTTCGATATCAACATTTAATCCTACCCGGTCAGCGGGCAATAAGATGGATGCATATCCGTTATTTGAATGTGCTAAATTTCACATTACCCATGGTCTGGTATATCATTATCGCTCTCGTTATCACTGACATCAGGGATGAGTTCATCACCAGAATCATCGTTCAGTAGTATGTCTTCAATTTCCTTACTTCGTATACTGTGTTTGTAACTCGTCATGTTATTATTATTATTATTATTATTATTATTATTATTATTATTATTATTATTATTATTATTATTTACCCAAAGCAATTTGGAACCCTATTTTAGATAGTATACTAGGGTTGTAGTTAAAATACATATTCAGTTTTACAATGAAAAATAGTTCACGTATTTAATCGACGGAAAATGAAGTGGATGAAGTTAATAAAATACTTGTAACAGCACGGCTTCCTAAACAAATGATACAGGGGTTTTGATAATGCAGTGTTGCAATAATTCAAATGAGAGTTCAAGTCATGCCTTCTTCTTTCAAATGCAGCACTTTCAAACAGCAGGTGATCCACCGTTTCTGAGGATCCGCAAACACACACGTAGCCATCAGGACGATTAATTCTGAATCGATGAAAATAGTAACCAAATTTGCCATAACCAGTCAAAAATTGAGTAATTTCAAAGCTTGGCACCAATACGTTACTTTGTAGGCGGTTGAAAACCTCAGGGAAGAATATTTCTCTTGTAACTTGGCCTCTAGTGGAAGAAGTCCAAATGTTGTTCCATTGATGGATTACGTGCTTCTTTATGATTTTTTAGCGTAGCTAGGTGACGTTTTGTCATAAGAAATTTCCAAATTAGATGTAGACGCTGCTTTCGCCAGTAGATCAGCTTTCTCGTTTCCAGATATTCCACAATGACCGTGAATCCAGTCAAAACAGATGTGCGGACTTTGTTGAGCTGTGTCAGCGCAGCTTGCGAATCACTTAATAACCGAGATTTCTTATTGTTAGATTTGCACCATTCGATCGCAGACTTGATCGCCCACAGTTCAGCCTGGAAAATAGAGCATGTGGAAGAGAGTTTGTACTGGGATGAGAACACCTCAGAATCGTTTTCAAGACCAACAAAGCCACATCCAACTCTGTCCTGTTCATCTGTACTTGGTATGCGAGATCCATCCGTCATGTTATCGCGACACAATAATTCAAATCACTACACACCCTCACAAGAATACCACGACTGGCTTAGGTCCGTGTTTACTCAAAGAAAAAAGAAACAAAGCATAGGAATGCACCCTCTATTCAGGTAGTCCGGGTGAGGGACTGTTCATTTACATGCCAATTATGGTTTCCATTGTGAACTACGACTTCGTACGAATTTAGCGCTAAATTTGAAACAACATTTACATCGCGCGACCTTAAATGCCGTAACTCGGATACGGTCCAGCACATAGGCTGCTCTTAAATGTCTTAAGGCGTCTACGGGATTGAATGTGTTTTAAGACCTTCCTTTCTATCACATTTATTTTTAACTACGACGAGAAAAGCTTTCAATCACTAATACCATCTATTACTTCGGTTTCTCTACAGAGTTCATCTGGTTTTACCAGCACCACGCCCAGAAAATTCTTCCCTCTAGTTGGTGCCATCACTTTCTGAATCAGCTGTCCTTCCCATATTAACTTATTTGCCATTTGTTGGTCATGCTCCCTGTCGTTCGCATTACCTTCCCAATTGACTTTTAGTAAATTCAGATCTCCCGTTAAAATCACATTCCATTCCATGTCGTTTCCCACATAGTTGATTATCTTACCAAATAATTCTGAATCAGCGTCAACACTACCCTTTCCCGGACTGTACACTCAAAGATATCAAGTTGCCTATTATCTTTAGAAATGAGCCTTATATCTAGAATTTCATGTTCGTCATATTTAACATTTTCGTACCTTACAAATTCTTCCTTCACCAGAATGAATACTCCCCCTCGTACCATTCCTATCTTATCTTTAATATCTGCACTCTAGTTCCGTGAGAAAATTTCAGCATCTATTATATCATTTCTCAGCTCTGATTCAACTCCTATTACAATATCTGGTAAGTATATGTCTATTAGATTACTTAGTTCTATCCCTTTCTGTACAATACTTCAACAGTTCAACACTAACATTTTTATGACATCCCTACTTGACTTCCTGATCCCTACACCCTTATCACCGCTCCCTAGACCACCCCGTTTCCCTGAATGTACCTCCCTATAATCCTTCCAAACAAATTTTCTAACATATACGTACCACTGCGTTTTAAGGAAAGCTACCTGAGCGCAGATGCGTATCTCCTACCCACCCATTAGGATCTAGAAATCTCACTCCCAGTTTCCTATATACCCACTCCATAGTCTCATTTAAATCCCCAATCATCCTACAGTCAGTATCCCTCCTACACAGCATTCCACTGATAACAATCTCCGCCTCCTTAAACTTCACCCGTGTTCCATTTACCAGATCCCACTCATCCCCAACTATGTTGGTACTTATACCTGCTTGCCTTACGTTGTTTGTTCCAAATTAAAATACCTGCTCTTGATAACATGCGTTTGAAAATACATTTCTCATGAACCTGGCATCAGATTTTAGCTCGTGTGGAGTCTTCTTCTTCTTCTCCTCCTTCTTCTTCTTTATTTTGAATGCCCCCCTGTACTGATATATTGCTCCATCATCGTGCTGCAACCAAGTTCAGTCTGTCCAGTGTTGTCGTAAGCGAATAGTGCCTAATTTTCAGAATGACCAGCATGAGAATGCAACGAACTTCCATTATATCAGACGTAACAAAATATGTCCGTGGTCATAATACGGTTTCCTCCGGTGATTTTAGTAGGGAAAAAAATACGATTTGAAGTGATAGTCCCTTTTCAAGACTCATCTTCACTAGGAAACCAAATGGTTTGAAAAAAATGATTTCGCAACATGAAAGGAATAAGAAAAACTACATAAAACCATTTCAAACTCAGTTTTATCCACGGCTGGTCATAATACGATTTTCAAGCATACATCTCAAATGATTTCACAAGAATGACAGAAAAATCATCCGGGAAATGTGCAATAATGTAGTACGTTCTTTGCAGCCAAGATACTAAGTAGTCATACAAGCCGAAGAATATTCCACCAGATACAAACCACCTCAGAGTACTCCTATGTTTGCATTTGCAATGTTATGCCGGTGTATACAAATAGAAATTGTACTATACAAGAATACGGACTTACGTTCCTTTATTTTTGTGCTATTTGTTTCTTTAACACGAGTATAAATAGCTTTGATAGATATCTGGTAGTTAAATATATGTGCGGGGTATAAGGTGTGATTACCTCTCCCCTTCACAGCACCAGTTTATTCCATACACTTATTAATACGGCGCCGCAATGGTAACATTTCTTTTGCTGAATACTCTCATACAGAAGTCATTAAAATCCTCCTCACGCTCTTGAGATCTTGATAGTCGAGTAGAAAATACGTTTCACTCTTTAATGTTATCCAAACAAAGTCCAGGTCCTCCTTATTGGGCTCAACTGTGAAAGTTAAACGTACACATTAGAAAGGGCACTACGAATCATTGTAGCCGTGCAGTGTAAGACGCTATTCGATTAGAGAATATACCGATGTGTTAGTGAGCTAGCTTTGTGCACCCAGGAGTGTAGATTCAATCACGAAGTTGGTTGATATTTACACACAGTGAGTTCCACGTTACGTCGTTCATTTCGGCAAGTAAGAGAACCTTGCCACACACATTAGGTATCGATCTGGCAACATTTCTAATCTCGCCTATATACAGTTCTCAATTTCCTTACTGTAGAATGAAGGACATAATTATCTTTGGTTTCCCAATTTCAACTCATGAAAAATTATTCTGTGCTTCACTGATAGCTACAGCTGTTTCCTTCCCATCTCTAGCCACTCAATGATCAGTTACATAGTAACACAAACACCATAGAATATCAATCCATTATAAGCGATCACAAGCATAGAACCGATCTGAGTAGCTCAGACGGTACAGCCATGGCATTCTCTTCTCAAGCTGGCGGGTTCGATTCCGGCTTAGTCTGGTGGTATTCGATGGTTCTCAACTACGTCAGCCTTGTGTCGGTAGATTTACTGGCACAAAGAACGCTCGCGGGGCAAATTCTTCTGGCTCTTCAGCGTCTCTGAAAACAGTAAAAGTACTAAGAAGGAAGTAAAACCACATTTTTTTGCTAGTTGTTTTACGTCGCACCGACACAGATAGGTCTTATGGCGACGATGGGAGAGGAAAGGGCTAGGAATGGGAAGAAAGCGGCCGTGGCCTTAATTAAGGTACAGCCCCAGCATTTGCCCGGTGTGAAAATGGGAAACCACGGAAAACCATTTTCAGGGCTGCCGACAGTGGGGTTCGAACCTACTATCTCCCGAGTACTGGATACTGGCCGCACTTAAGCGACTGCAGCTATCGAGCTCGGTATTATTATTATTATTATTATTATTATTATTATTATTATTATTATTATTATTATTATTATTATTATCCCCCTGTGGGTGGGGGCGGTAGAATAACACCCACGGTATCCCCTGCCTGTCGTAAGAGGCGACTAAAAGGGGCCCCAGGAGCTCTGAACTTTTGAGCGTGGGTTGGCGACCACGGGGTCCTGAGCTGAGACCTGGCATTGCTTCTACTTACTTGTGCCAGGCTCCTCACTTTCATCTATCCTATCCGACCTCTCTTGGTCAACTCTTGTTCTTTTCCGACCCCGACGCTATTAGGTTTGCGAGGGCTAGGGAGTCTTTCATTTTCACGCCCTTCGTAGACCTTGTCTTCTTTTGGCCGATATCCATTTTTCGAAGTGTCGGATCCCTTCCATTTTTTCCCTCTGATTAGTGTTATATAGAGGACGGTTGCCTAGTTGTATTTCCTCTTAAAACAATAATCACCACCATTATTATTATTATTATTATTATTATTATTATTATTATTATTATTATTATTATTATTATTATGTCTGTTCCATGGCAGGCTTGTCACCGTCTTGCCCTTCGGTCCTTGGTGCCGATTTCCTGCCGGGTCAGGGATTTTAATCTTAAAACTGTTAAAACCCTTACAGGGTTCTGCCAGGTTAGAAATAGTCACAGCAGTAGTAGTAGTAGTAGTTGTAGTAGTAGTAGAATTCTTGAGACAATATTTCCGGCATCTCGGCGTCTACAAGAATCACAAATAGTTAGTGGGACGTAAAACAAAAAGCATTGTTCTTGAAATTATTCGAGCTCTTTATGCTTTTAAGTCGTGAAATTACTAGTATTTCGTCCCTTTGTGACAGCCAACTCATCAGTTAGAATGCCACGCTCTCCAAGAGAGCCTCCGTGGCTCAGGCGACAGCGCGTCAGCCTCTCGCCGCTGTGTTCCGTCGTTCAAATCCCGGTCACTCCATGTGAGATTTGTGCTGGACAAAGTGGAAGCAGGACAGGTTTTCCTCCGGGTACTCCGGTTTTCCCTGTCATCTTAAAGCTGAACGTTTGTCAGTACTCGACCAACAGCCTGAGCACGAAGAAAAGCTCTTCCTATGGTATGTCCATACCTTTTACAACAACATTGTACGTTTATATGTATTATTTTCATACTTTTACACTCTTTTTTTCTTTTTCTTATTTTACAGTTGATGTCAACAGGTGTACCTTTTAAACTCATTTAACCATTTTTGGCGACACACTCATGTGGAATTAAATTTAAAATTTTAACACTAATGATGGACCTCAGTGTCCGAAAACCGGTTATGTTTTTAAAAAGTGTGTGCTGATACGACTGTACATAATTAATAATAATAATAAAGAATAATAATAATAATAATAATAATAATAATAATAATAATAATAATAATAATAATAATAAAATCTTTCATTCCAGCAACACTCTCCACTATCATTTAATTTCATCTGTCAGTCATTAATCATTGCCCCAGAGGAGTGCGACAGGCTTCGTCAGCAGGCACAATTCCTATCCTCGCCGCACGATGGGGGCTTCATTCATTCTTTCCCTGACCCGGTCACTGACTGGAAAACAGGTTGTAAGTTTCCATTGCACTCTCCAAGAAGGTGACACCCAGTGCACCGTAGAGATTGTTTTTATCTAGTTGCAAGTGCCCTCTAGTCCGCAGTACACTTATGTAGTGATAGTAGTGTAAATACTAGGGGACCTAATAGACTATAACCCTAATTATTGTGCGGGCTCGAGAACAATTGCTTCTTATTACATAGGATTGTGATCCACCCTTTTCTTCCTTCAAACACAAAATTCGATGATTCCTTTGAAGTCATCCCCAGGTTTCCATTTTCTTCCGTCCTTCCAACCCATGAACTTTCTTCTTGCTAACTCTGTAACCGACCGTTGCCATTTATCGTTGCCATTATTGTTACATTGTTATTGTTGTGAACTCACTGTTGATACTAAATATTGTTGATCTTGATTGTTATCTTATTATACTTATTTAACTGTGTTATATAATTAGTGTAAAATGGCCCTCCATCGGCTGTATCTAATGAAAATGAAAATGAAAACCTACAACCTGTTTTCCAGTCTTAGACCGGGTCAGGAATGTAATGAATGAAACATATATAGGCTGTTAGTACGATGGGGTCGCCACTCCCAAGGTGATTATTAATGACTGATAGATGCAATGAAATGATAATGGAGAGTGTTGCTGGAATGAAAGATGACAGGGAAAACCGGAGTACCCGGAGAAAAACCTGTCCCGCCTCCGCTTTGTCCAGCACAAATCTCACATGGAATGACCGGGATTTGAACAACGGTATCCAGCGGTGAGAGGCCGACGTTCTGCCGTCTGAGCTACGGAGGCTAATGTATCTAATGAATTATTAAATAAATACATTAACACATCGAAACCAGGCCCTAATAATCACAAGGGGATGATGACCTAGACGTTAGGCCTCTTTAAACAACAAGCATCATCATCAATAATCACAATATCTCGAGTTACAGAATCTGCTTAGCTCAGAAGCTGATAATCCGTAGGTTAGCTCTTACTCTTCTGTAAGCATCATTATCGCTCATACTTCCACCTGAGAATGGATGAGTTGTACAATCCATTCCCCTGAAAACTGTCCAGTACTCGTCGCCTTCCTTGTAAACCAAAGTGCACGCCTTCGATTGACGCTAAACCGTTAATGAACGGGTATTACACCGCGGTAGTAAACAACATTCCATACAAGGAGACAAACGACCTGCTTAGCTGTGCTGTTCTCCGTCATCGTGTTCCTGGTACATTACACACTACCTCTCTCTGAAAATGGAACGAGAGGAGGTCATCTAGCAACGTGACGCTTATAGTCAGGCTCATAGACATATGGCACTGATGACAGGCTGATCAGATGCACGAGATGAGAACCTAATAACACATGCTAGAAATCCTTTGTTCGAACCCAACTGTAGGAAATCTGGACAGTCATTTTGAATGCATATATTCCTTTGTGGCTTTCTTTCACTCTCTCCTGGTAAAACCGGTATCACAATTGAGAAAACTAACCCCACCGTTGACAGCTCTGAAGATGTTTGACAGTGGCTTCCTCTTTTCACACCAGGCATGTGCAGGGGCTGTACATTCTTTTAAGGTCATGGTCGTTTCTCTTCTAGTCTTAGCCTTTTCCTGTCTTATCGTCGCAGAAGAACCTGTGCTCGTACAACGTTAAACTGCTCCCAGAAAGCAATGCTCCCTGATATGGGAGGCAGTATGGCTCGTAAATCATTTTTTTTAAATTTGTTCTACGTCGCACCGACACAGATAGGTCTTATGGCGACAAAAGGATAGGAAAGGGCTAGGAGTGGGAAGGAAGCGGCCGTAGCCTTAACTAAGTTACAGCCCCAGCATTTGTCTGGTGTGAAAATGGGAAACCACGGAAAACATTCTTCAGGGCTGCCGACAGTGGGGTTCGAGCCCACTATCTCCCGGATGCAAGCTCAAAGCTGCGCGCCCCTAACCGCACGGCCAACTCGCCCGGTGCTCGTAAATCCACAATTCAAATCATGTTACTGACAGTGACAATCATGAATTAGTTTCCTTTCCCGTAATTATTTCTACTTACAGGTACGTGATAGTATCTTACTTCAAGTGCCGAATTGGTTTTTCCAGCCCTAGACTTAAATAAATGCACTACCACAGATTTAAAAACAGCACATAAAATGAGATAGTTTGATATAACTACAAGCGCATGAAGCAGATAACCAAATATGTCTATATCCCGTAAAATCAGATCTAAACATGTTCAATAATTCTTCTGGCAATGTAGGAGCAAAGCAAAAGTTATCTCCATACTGTCCGTGAAGGCCCTAGTGGAGTGAAAGGAAAAAGCTGTAACCATCTGCAACCTCTACACTAAAAGGGAAATAATTCTATGCCCGGCCACTTTTGCCCCCCCCCCCCCCAGCAATTAAATTGCTTCGCATTTTTGGTGCAGTCTGAGTGAACTCCAGGACGTTACGCCGCTCAAGTGCTGAAGTCCCGTTTCTAGACTTCGATTTCCCGACGGGGAAACAAAACCAAGCCCTTACTGGTGAATCGAGTATAACTTTTTCACCTTCACTAAGTATCCCCCTCTTCTGGTGAAGTATCTTCTGCAAACTCCCGTAATACCCTCATTACAACTAAAACAGATAAATTTACAACTTCACAACAAAATAATTCAAAATGGCTGCTTTAAGAGTGAAAATGAAAACCTACAACCTGTTTTCCAGTCATTGACCGGGTCAGGGATGGAATGAATGAAGCAGATATAGGCTATTAGTACGATGGGGTCGCCACTCCCAAAGTGATTTATTAATGACTGATTGATGCTATGAAATGAGAATGGAGAGTGTTGCTGGAATGAAAGATGACAGGGAAAACCGGAGTACCCGGAGAAAAACCTGCCCCGCCTCCGCTTTGTCCAGCACAAATCTCACATGGAGAGACCGGGATTTGAACCACGGTATCCAGTGGTGAGAGGCCGACGCGCTGCCGTCTGAGCCACGGAGGCTCTCTGCTTTAAGAGTAACTTTGAATATTTACAAATCGTAATAGCTTGTTTCTTCCCCTCATGAAACTCGTGTTAACGTACAATGTTCTTCACTAATAAGTAACTTTACAATGGAATAACATTCAGTGGAAGATGAAGCAGGGATTTCTTATCAATGAGAGTGATAGTAACTTTGAACAAATTTTATTCTTGCTCTTCCCCATTGAGATGTTGTTCAGTATAATGAGCAACAGAGCTCATTTCATAGATATGAACGTACACATTATAATATACTAATAACTGTAATGCTACTGGGTTGACGAAATATCTATATCCACATGTTATCAACTTGCCAATTATGAATGCAAAATGTCCATATGAACACTTCCATGGTCTGTGCACAGAGGGGTGTATACCACATGTAGTTGCAAATTTTCCGTAGTGTTTCTGGCGCCACAGTCATGAATGCTTTGCACATATACAGTAATTCATTTCTTCGTCTGAAACGTACCATCTATTACGGATATCCTGCGTTATGATTCCCGAAAATCATTTGCCTGACGTGGTGAGATCTGGGCATTGTGGTGACTCTGGCAAGGATGAAGGAACGTCCTGAGATCCCCGACCAGTCAACGAGCTGTTCGACTAAGTGGTATGTTTCGAGCTGTCAGTAAGAGATAGATGACGTAGAATGACAGTATACGAATAAGTTTGACTGGCATTTTTTTAAGTAGAAAAGGTCACAATAAAAAGGTAAAGTTGGAATTCGAGGGGACAAATTGGGGGAAATATTCGTTTATAGGAAGATAAGTTACGGAGTGGAATAATTTACCGAGGAAAATGTTCGATAAATTTTCAATTTCTTTTAAATTATTTAAGAAAAACTCGGTAAACAACAGATAGGGAATTTGTCACCTAAATGCAGATCAGTGGTGATTGATTGATTGATTGATTGATTGATTGATTGATTGATTGATTGATTGATTGATTGATTGATTGATTGATTGATTGATTGATTGATTGATTGATTGATTGATTGATTGATTGATTGATTGATTGATTGATTGATTGATTGATTGATTGATTGATTGATTGATTGATTGATTGATTGATTGATTGATTGATTGATTGATTGATTGATTGATTGATTGATTGATTGATTGATTGATTGATTGATTGATTGATTGATTGATTGATTGATTGATTGATTGATTGATTGATTGATTGATTGATTGATTGATTGATTGATTGATTGATTGATTGATTGATTGATTGATTGATTGATTGATTGATTGATTGATTGATTGATTGATTGATTGATTGATTGATTGATTGATTGATTGATTGATTGATTGATTGATTGATTGATTGATTGATTGATTGATTGATTGATTGATTGATTGATTGATTGATTGAGAAAATCTTATTAAAGTGTTGTCGCATATTTCTGCCGAATTGAACTGGCTCATCATCTTGTTGAAGCCAGTTCAAGCAGTAAGCATGACCTTGGTAAATCATACGCAGATACTTCAGCTGAGTCACGGGGCCATACAAAGTATGGTCGAAACAGGTATATTTCTGTTACCCCTCCACATGAAGCCAACGGCCGTAGCCGTGTTGAAACACCGGATCCCGTGAGATCTCCGAAGTTAAGCAATATTGGGCGTGGTCAGGAGTGGATGGGTTGCCACGCGCTGTTGGTGGGGGTAAGGGAATGGAGGAGCGGAAAGGAACTGCCCACCCTACCGCACGTAAACTCCGGCTCAGGAACACCTCTGCGGAGGTTCGGACCTGCCTTCGAGCAGAATAACCCTTACCCTTTCCTCCACATGATGTCGCTTTTTTTTAATTTCTTGAAAGTAATATGGATTCGACTAGAATCGGAAATATTCTGGCCATTAAATATTCAGTACAAATACATAATCATACATAAATACATAATTTCCTTTAAGTCCTATCTACACTCATTGCTACCATGTTAAATTCTCACCCGATAACTCATTCATTGGGAAGGGTGATAAGACTTGATTTTCAGTTCCTTTTGGATGTGGTCTCTGATGGTTGAACGGAGAATAGCCAGTTTCTGGTTCCGCAGCACGCTTACGAGTCTGCTTAATTGGAGATTCAATTATGAATTATGACTCCCAGTCCTAGGTTAATAACTTTTTTGGATAATATGACTTCTCAGAATTTGTGCAATTATTTTACCGGTATGTGGTCGTTCGTGAATCTATACCGCAGTCACTCACGCTCCTTGATTGAGAAAATGATTTCATCTGAAGTTTTCATTCACTGTTCAGTTGTATGATTCTTCCTTTCGCTGTTTCTTCCACTGCTCCGATTATTCATACAGTTACGTAAATAATAACTAGATCCAGTATCATTCTTACGTTTATGCTCGACGATGCCGAAATATAAATATTATATGCCAGAAAAATGAATCTTAATGAGGCTCATTATAGTTCAAGTTTCATTATGATACAGGTTCTCCACCAATCAGAGTTCAGATCTTCATTATGACACAACTGTTTGACCAATTAGGTAAGGATAGCATCGCACCTGCGCTCAACGCATTAGCTTCGCACTTGTTCCCAAAATCAAACATGTCAGACACACATATTAACATCAATGCACCCTCTTCTTCCAATATTCCACAACCAAAGGGCACATTCCCGTAAATTCACTTCACCAACTCTACAATAAAGCTAGGTTATTAGTGATGGGTAGTTCGCGAACGAACTAGTTCCTGGGAACTACTTCACTCCCACGAACTGTGAAGTGTTTACTCGTCTCTCGAGAACTACGTCGCGAACTATATATACACATACCAAAGAACCACTGCCTTCGTAATGTCCAGGCCGTATTGTACCTCTGATGACGTCACGCTTTGGGGGGAACTTGAAGGCGATACGCATACGCTCCGCTTGAATAACACACTCGTTTAAATTACTTAAAGAACTGTTAACACCTTATAAAACCAAAACCTATCGTCAAATATTTGTTAATTCTGACATACAATGCATATTCTTCTCCGTAACGTTCTATTTCTCGCGTATATACGTTCGTTTGCGTGAGTACAGCCTAACATTTTGAGACATATTCTTGCGATTTTATCCATTTTCTGGTCAACTGGAACATTCACATCATACACACTGACAGAAAACATGCAGCCAATTACCATACTATTTATTACAAATATAAATTATTTCTGTACCTCACTGTTTCCACTTCATGAACACTGTAGCTTTCCTGGACCTCTTACAGGAAGTTACACCAGTAAGGAGTAGGTCTGCTCTCTTTGAAGCACTTTGTTGAATACACAAGTCGGTGTGAATTTTGGAAAAATTATTTAAAAACATATTCACCCAAATATATATACACTGTCCGGCCAGGTCTTCCAATTTCTTCCCGCAGTCACAAATGACTAGGGAATCTGCCAACTGCATTGACTCCAAAGCCAAGGATATAGTGACACACTTAGGATTGTCTGAATTTAGAAATACCATCTTATATGTATCTGACACTAACACACAAAATACTTTGTACACCTCAATTCTAAGTTCTATTGACATGTCTGATGGATACTTTAAGCCCCCTCGATTTAGGAAATTCAGATATCTTACTTCTGGAGATAATTCATATAGGCTATAAGATCTGAATCTGTCAGAAGATAACATTTACATAAATCACACTGCTGTTTGATACTCTTTTTTTTGTTGTTGTTGCTATTTGCTTCTCGTCGCGCCGACACAGATAGGTCTTACGGCGACGATAGGACAGGAAAGGTCTAGGAATGGGAAGGAAGTGGCCGTGGCCTTAATTAAGGTACAGCCCCAGCATTCGCCTGGCGTGAAAATGGGGAACCACGGAAAACCATCTTCAGGGCTGCCGACAGTGGGGTTCGAACCCACTGTCTCCCGAATACTGGATACTGGCCGCACTTAAGCGACTGCAGCTATCGAGCTCGGTGATACTCATAAATAAGACTTGCATTTTCAAATACACCGAATTCAGATAAGCCATAGGTCTGATTACATAAAAATACAGGACCTACCTAATGGGACCCATGTTTATGACATAATAAAAAAAATTACCTCACCATCTGGACGTGACACTCTTATTTCTCTCAGGATGTGATTTTCAGGAAAGTGCTTGATACACACAACTGTGTTTTGATTAACTATGAAATTCTCCCTGGGAATAGCCTTCTTCCATAACTAAACTAGTTCTTCATCAAAAGGAAACACAAATACCGGAGTGTACTCTCCTTGTTTATAATTGGCTTTGCAGCCAGGCACACAGCAACAGGCATGGTGATTTCCCTCACTGATCATCTTAATTCAAGTATATACAATTCGTGGTTAATAATAAAACACAGAATGCAGAAACTCAATTAATTTTACACTATAAATATAACTTTACACAAATAAACTACAAAATTAAAACACCGAAGAACGATCTTCTTAACCTATAGCTTCACATAAATACACGCTCACACTAAGTTTTCTTCACTAATTAACGAGTTTCCACTTAATAATGGAGTCGATGACGACTCATTCTCACATATATCTGAGTGAACATGCAGCCATCGTTAAAAGTTTCAATAAAACTGCGAAAAACTGTGTTTAACTCTACTAACTCATGTGCTAAACTTCCCCCCTAACGATCAGCTGATTGCTTTCCCGCGCTAGTTACAATACGGCCTGGACATCACGAAGGCAGTGCAAAGAACATAACAAATGAACTGTGAAGTGTTCGCTCGTCTCTCGAGAACTTCTTCGCGAACTGTAGAACTTCACGAGTGTGAAGGGAATGGGAAGGAACTTGTTGGCGGACGAACTACTTCAGCGGTGCAAAGTGCTCTGGCGGGAAAATTACACATTTTGAAGTAGTTCGCGAAGTAGTTCGTAAAGTAGTTCTTTCTTGGGAGCGAGAGTGTTGGAGTCTGACGTTTAGCGCCACCGACGAGAAAAATTTGACCAACGCTCAGATGTTATAAATTTATGTTTCAGTCAGGGGATGGAATCACCACCAAGAAAAGGGTTCTCTTGCGATAACAGATCAGCGTTTAAAACATCTCATGTTCAAGTCGACAATATTTCACAGAAATTTTTATTATCTTTGAAAAGAAATAGATTTTTCCTACACTTACATTCCAGAGGGTTTGGGGGCAGGGGAAGAGAGTGTGAACCGACATTACCGGTAATAGGAACGTTCATCTCTCTAAATCTGTACGAATGTTATAGAGAAGTGCACCTGCGTGCTACCTGTTGTCCACGTTGTGTACTTCCGCGTTCTGGAAAGCTCGCGAAGCGATGAAGCCTTGTATGAAGGGAATGAGAAGGAAGTTGTTCGCGGACGAACTACTTCAGCGATTGCAGAGTACTCTAGCGGCAAAGTTACACATTTTGAAGTAGTTCGCGAAGTAGTTCGTGAAGTAGTTCTTTCTTGGGAGCGAGAATGAATGAACTAGTTCCCAGAAGTGAACTGCTTCTTCCCATTACTATAGGTTATGAAATCCTTCTATCAAAGCTTTGGAAACATATGCCAGTGTCAAGGTCTTTGATCCTACTCACAAAAAATCAATAACCCAGCGCATGCGCTCTGCGCTCTGTTCAGTAAACTCAACTGTCAAGCGACATCTCGACAGAAATTTATGAATATTTAAAAAATAGAGTTATAATTATCGTCGAGCATAAACAGTCGTATGCACCTCGCCTATAATGGTAATTAAGACACTCATATGGAAATTATAAAACTTGCTTCGCTCGTTTTATAAACTTACTCGTGTCTTAATTATTGACATTATGATTTACATGATGTGCTATTATTACACCGTGAATGTGAACACAGAAGACAATATGTCCTGCTGTCCTTCTAGAACGTGGCAACGTAGCTTATCTGACTGGCCCACTATAAGTGCATTAAAGACACGTAGTCACGAATAACGTGAAAGTTTATTTTTATTTTTTACAAGCTGCTTTACGTCACATCGACGCAGACAGGTCTTATGGTGACAATGGGATAGGAAAGGGCTAGGTGTGAGAATAAAGCGACCTTGGCCTTAATTAAGGTACAGCCTTAGCATTTGCCTGGTGTGAACATGAGAAACCACGGTAAACCATTTTCAGTGCTGCCGACAGCGGGGTTCGAACCTACTTTCTCCCGAATGCAAGCCGACAGCTACATGACCCAAACCGCACAGCCATTTGCTCGGTGTTATCGTAAGATAAGGAGCATTTATTCGCCACCATTCTGACCCAGATTTGAATTTATCGTTCCTAATTGAGTGTTGAGGGCAGCGATTGGACACACGAGGCGTGTCCGGAAAATAAAGGTACACCACATAAAGACCGAAGGGTAAATTTGTATTGAGTACTGTAGCTACACAAGCTTTCTCCTGATCCTTTCTCTTTCCTTCGAGTACATCCGGCAGTGGTACGCCGAGTCTTGTACGAGTAACACGTGTTGGAAATGGTTGCGCTGGTCCAGAATCCCGCTAAGAATGAGATGCACTTCCTTACATTGTATTTTTATCGCAAAAATTTAGCTCCTAGCAGAAGTTCATTGCTCAATTATTGGAGCTTATGTGAACATAATGCATAGAGAAAGTGGTGTCAACATTTCTCTGGAGGTGTTTGTGATCTTGTGCTCAACGATATTCATTTCTCTCTTTACCCAAAGAAAGACTTTGAGTGACAACGATTCTACGATGGTGACGAGTTATAAGTCAGGATGTGCTTAAAGTTAAGCGGCAGGTGGCAGACTTCTATGACTCTGGAATACAGAATACAGAAGCTACTACCCAGACAAAACAAGCACAGTATTTGTACAATGGCGACAACAAAGTTGGAAAGTCAAGTATGTACCGGTAATTAACTTGCAGTGGAAGTTTTGTCGACTAAAAAAAAGAATGAAATGGCGTATGGCTTTCAGTGCCGGGTGTGTCCGAGGACATGTTCGGCTCGCCAAGTGCAGGACTTTTAATTCGACGCCCGTAGGCGACCTTCGCATTGTGATGGAGATGAAATGATGATGAAGACGGCACATACACCCAACCCCCATGCCAACGAAATTAACCAATGATGGTTAAAATTCCCCACCCTGCCGGAAATCGAACCCGAGACCCCTGTGGCCAAAGGCCAGCACACTAACCTTTTAGCCATGGAGCCGGACTTTGTCAACTAAATATTATATTAATGCGCATTTGACTTTATATCTTTATTTTCTGGACACATCTTGTAATGTCTTGCAAAGGAGACAAATATACTCTTATTACCGAGCCCATCGACAGGTCTTGAAACTGTGAAGTTACGCCTGGTGTATAGTGGGTTCGAGCCCAACCGCCGATAGCCCTGAAAATGATGTTCCATGCTTTTCCATTTCCACACCTTAATTACTGTAAGCTCACGGCCACTTCCTCCTCAGTACACGAGCTTTCCCACCCCACCACCATCGAAATCCCAGGAATTTTCGAGCGACGTTAAACCGCTACCAACCAAAGAAACATGGATTAGCTTTCGTCGATACTGTTGCCCATCGATGTTCATTCACAGTAGGTGTTCGGGATATCATTTTCAACAGCCTATATTCTCACTAGGTATGTGAGTTCTTTCCGATAACCTGTGCTGATGTAATGTATCATTGTGTCAAAAATTACGATTAGGAAGTAGCTGAGACTTTCAGAAATGTATTTTCTTACAGATGAAGTAGGAAATCATCAAAAAATCCATACTAAAACAATAATATAGGTTCCATAAATGTCCCTTACATTGAACAACAACTATCATTTACCGAGCGTCCGGCTCCGTACCGTAACGATTAGTGTTATTAGCTGCCATCGTCAGGGACCCGGGTTCGATTCCCAGTATTGACGGAAATTTAAAAATGGCAGGAGGGCATTGGTACATGCAGATCACTCCCGTTAGGGATGTGCCTAGAAAGAGGTGCACCACCTCGGTATGAGGTCACGAGTTTACTTTACTTTACCGAGCGAATTGGCTGCGCATGTGTCTACCAAACAGGGGTTTGGTTACAAATATATTTTCAATCATATTAAAGAATTTATTGTGTGCATTATGGATATAGTAACTACGTCAAACAACACTTTGTTCGTTACTTAGGGGAGAAGGGGAAACTTAATAAAAATAACAAAAATACTGGAGAGCGATTTGCCAGGGATCCCCCCAATGAGTGAAACCTCGTTTTATTCACCCTGTGGACAAATAGAATACTAACGGTAGATCAGGTGTACACTTATATCATGAATATTTAACACACCAGTTCGTATGGAACATCCACACAGTATTGGTAATAATCAGGGCCGGGATTTTGATGACCTAAAATTGTTTAATAATGGACTATAAAATGACTGCAAATATCGCATAAAATGACCCGAAAAACTTCAAAAATGACCTAAAAATTTGAATGAAACACATAATTTCATCACATAAAAATTCAAACACACTACGTTAATGTTGAAATGATTTGAATAGGTACCTAATATAATTTAATTATCATTTGACAAATACGAATTATTTGCACACAAATACTGGCTATTACTTTAGTCTATTATTTGGCACTCCAAGTTCTGTGTTCTTTTCTTCAACGAAAAGAACACTTCATGCTATGTGGCTGCAACATCCGAAGAACAAAAATAAAGGAGAATTTCGCCGTTAGGTTATCGGATCAGAGGAAATAAAGTACATGACAGGATATAAGAGCTTACCTCACTCCGCTACATTAAATGACTGTGAGCATTCGTAGATTCTCACAGGAAAAAGAACGACGATTGTCGACCAGCGCGTTTTTGTACTTTGAAAAGCTCCGGATGCTATTGGAGCATACTTGAAGTGCACTAAACCACTGGCTGTAAGTTCAAAGCCAATAATGCTGAAATATTCACCCGGCAAATCCGAGAGACGGAGCACAGAACATTCAAACCCAAGTTCTTGCCAGGAACACGTTTCAGTTTGTCGGACACTGTCATACCATAATGCACGAATGCGTTTTAATTCGTCTGTGGGTATTCTGACTAAATTAATCATCTTTAGAGCCACGCCCCTCTTCTGAAGACGTGTAATAACTGACGACAAGGAACTGAAATTTGCATTGATCCACGCAAGTTTTCCCTCCATTTGCGTATCCGAAAACAATTCTTGAGCCTTCTTAGTTAGGGACACAAATCTGTCAATTTCAGGGAAATTTGATCTGATTTCTTCAGCCACTATGTGAAAAGCGTGAGCTAGGCAGGTTACATGATGTACCGGTACCATTTTTGAGTAAAATGCTTTGATTGCATTGGCAGCTTTAACTATGTAAGGCACTGCATCAGTCACAAAGAGCAGAACATCATCATAACTTACATCCTCAGGCCATAGTAGGCCCATCGATTTATCGAAGAGGCAACGCTGTAGAATGGTTCACAGACTGCAAAACTTCGGTCGTGAGCAAAAACATTTTTCCAGGCCTACCTACTTCTAACGTACCCACGATAACATTGGCAATATAACAACCCTTTACAGCACTTGTTTTATAGATTGAAACGAATATTTTTCTTCCGCAGACTTCTTCTCTGATATTCCTTATTGTGTCGTCATAGCATTGGGATAGATAGTTCTTTCTCAGAGTAGATTCATCCGGAATTATATGGCCCGTATACCTTTCTAAGAAATCTCTCCGTTTAATATTGTTCAATTTCCATAGTGCAATGTTCAAAGAAACGAAAGCTTCACACAAGTCTTTACAAAACACATAGGAAGTACCGCCATCGGAGGATGACTGTGAGAGTAACTGATGAGAAACTTTTCGTTCGCTACTATTTTGGACTCCACGCATGGGCTTCTCTCGACCGATATGTTGCTGAACGGTAAATCTCCTATCTCCTGCCACTTTCACTTCACATACTTTGCAGAAAAGAATTTCACCATCGGTGGTATAAATACCCTCGCCGAATTCCGAAATTATCTGTTTGAAATGAACAGCCCTAGATGGCTTTAACTTCGGCATTTTAAGTACACTCGAAAAACAATCGTGGTCGATAACACAAATCCACTTAGCACACGTATGGTTGCACTGAGGTACTTAACCAGACTGGCATGACTGGGCCTACTGTTGTCTGACTTCCTATCCCATTCATTTCAACATCGCTTCCGGATCAGCTGCAGCGCAGGTGTGTCTCCTGGAATGTGAATATTCCAAGAAATAAGGGTTGAAGAAATTTGTGAAGATTCTTATGTCTTCTTATTCATCCTCACTTTCAGTTCCGTTAATATCCAGTACCATACGCAAAAAATGCATCATAAACCATTAAGAATGTGAGAAAATGAATCAAAACGTAAAAAATATTCTAATAAATTCCATAAAATGATAGGATAATGACGCGAAAAGCGAGAAAATAACCTAAAAATAAAACACTTAGAAAAATGACGAAAAATTCTTAAATGATATTTGTTCGTGGCGTCAACTACTTGCACCATATGATATGAACCTGCGTGTAATTGTAGTTGCGGAAGTGTAGAGTGTTTGATGTGAGGAAGGGAACGTTAAGGACGACACAAACACCCACTCCCCAGGCCAGGGATATTAATTATTTACAATTTAAAACGCCTGACCCGGCCGAGAATCGATCCCGGGGTCGTCGGGTGAGAGCGGACGCGTTGCCCCCTACACCGCAGGGCCCGACAAAAGACTTAATAAATATGCGTTTCTGTAAAATGGGAGCTATAAACAGGATTTGTATATAAGTTATTAATGTCTGTGGTGAACCTTTTAAAAGATGACATGTCATCAGAATCCGGGCCCTGGTAATAATAATATTAGTCTAAAGTCACTTCAAATGCGACCGATTTTAAGACACACAAGTGTGTCCCTAATTTTACCTGCAGTAGTTCTTCAGCGTGTCGAAAGTCATTAATACGGAGTTAAACACCCTCAAATGCCACCGACCTCATTATATTCTAAAAACGAAATCGTGGAAGCATGGAAACAGACTGTCTCACTGAATTATGAGTTGATAACAAGTGGCAGTGAAGAAAATCTAGAGGAACAGTATTCGTCCTTAAAACTGAGTGGTTCGCATACGGATATAATTTTCAGCTACCCATCTTCCTCGACTTCCATTCGTCCCAAGTAGATGAAATGGCGTATGGCTTTTAGTGCCGGGAGTGTCCGAGGACAAGTTCGGCTCGCCAGATGCAGGTCTTTCGATTTGACTCCCGTAGGCGACCTGCGCGTCGTGATGAGGATGAAATGATGATG
Source organism: Anabrus simplex (assembly GCF_040414725.1). Lineage (NCBI taxonomy): Eukaryota > Metazoa > Arthropoda > Insecta > Orthoptera > Tettigoniidae > Anabrus > Anabrus simplex. The sequence continues at coordinate 372,341,172 of NC_090265.1, read as the reverse complement.
AAGACGACACACACACCCAGCCCCCATGCCAGCGAAATTAGGCTAACCAATTAAGGTTAAAATTCCCGACCCTGCCGGGAATCGAACCCGGGACACCTGTGAAGCCGGACATCCGAAGTAGATGCTAGAAACGTACAGATATGCAAGTATTTTTAATCAGTTTTTAATACCCACATCCGTCATGCAACAGTTAAAACCATTACCTGCCATCTTTGGAGAACTCTTTTCCTTTCTCAACCCTGCCAGCGATGTAAGGAGGCAGAGGGCCTGTTATGTGGTCGACAAAGATACTTGAAGGTCATCTACCTTGGAGGGGCATCTAAACAGTATTGCACCACCTTATTCTGCAAAGACTGCGAGATGAAGTTTTATCATATTTTAACTCGTTGGCTGAACGGTGAGCGTACTGGCCTTCGGTTCAGAGGGTCCCGGGTTCGATTCCCGGCCGGGTCGGGGATTTTAACCTTAATTGGTTAATTCCATTGGCACGGGGGCTGGGTGTATGTGTTGTCTTCATCATCATTTCATCCTCATCACGACGCGCAGGTCGCCTACAGGAGTCAAATAGAAAGACCTGCACCTGGCGAGCCGAACCCGTCCTGGGATATCTCGGCACTAAAAGCCATACGACATTTCATTTCATCATATTTTAATTATTAATAATAATAACAACAACAAAAATTATTATTATTATTATTATTATTCATACATACATACAAATCAGACTCATATGCATGTATACGTACGTACATTTTCATTATAGACTGTTGTGCCTTTCAGCGTTCAGTCAGTGTGAAAGCCTCTGTAAATTTATTAAACACCAATTAAGGTTAAAATCCCCGACCCGGCCGGGAATCGAACCCGGGACCCTCTGAAACGAAGGCCAGTACGCTCACCGTTCAGCCAACGAGTTAAAATATGATAAAACTTCATCTCGCAGTCTTCTAACTAGCTTTGTAACCTTGATTAGTTCCACATCTCTTTAAATCATTAGAAACTGAGTCCAACAACCGTCGCCTTCGGAACCATCTACTCCTCTTACCTAACAAGGTCGAGTCCATTATTCTTCTAGATAACCTATCCTGCTCCGTTCACCTCACATGACCTTTTTTTAAATGCTATTTGTTCGGGGCGTCCACCCATGTAGATCTTTTGCCCCTACTGGCACCATATTGTACGAACCTCCGTGTAATTGGAATGGCGGTAGTGTGGAATGTTATGTGTAAGAAAAGGAAGATTAAGGACGCCACAAACACCTAGTTCCCAGGCCAGGGATATTAATCATTACAATTAAAAAGCCCCTGACCTGGCCGGGAATCTAACCCGGGGCCGCCGGGTGACAGGCGGACGCGTTGCCCCCCTACACCGCGGGGCCGAACTCACTTGACCTTACTACCTAAACTGGTTTATGTATACCACTTCGTCTATTGAGTTTTATTCTTAACTTGAACTGTATCTGCTCATTCCAAGTAAGGGGGTAAGGGTGTATTCTGCCCGAAGGCAGGTCGGAACCTCCGCAGAGGTGTTCTGAGCCGGAGTTTACGTGCGGTAGGGTGGCCAGTTCCTTTCCGCTCCTCCTTTCCCTTAACCCCCACCAACAGCGCGTGGCAACCCATCCAAATCTTGACCACAAACAATGTTGCTTAACTTCGGAGATCTCACGGGATCCGGTGTTTCAACACGGCTACGGCCGTTGGCCATTCCAAGTATCCTCCTGCAATTGTTCCCAACTGCTTGCGCCAGCGAACATTCCCTCTACTTTCACTTCTGTTACCTCTAACTTATTGGGCCGATGACCTTCGATGTTAGGCCCCTTTAAACAATAAGCATCGTAGGCATCATCACTAACTTATGAATAAGATATCCCGAGTCCACCCAGCTTTCAGTCCCGTACAGCAACGTCGGTATGGAAACAGACCGGTGTATATTTTCGTTCGGGAGCTGATTTCTTTCTTACAGAAACCTGTTGATCACAACTGTGAGCTCAGTGCATTAGCTTTGCTGCACCTTGATTCAGCCTCACTTACTATAAGCCTACTACTACCCAGGAAGAATAGACGTCCTAAATACCTTAAATGATTTACCTGTTCCACATTTGTATTCCCAACCTGACATTCAGTTCTCTTGGTTTTCTTCCTTACTAACATCACTTTAGTCTTGGAAATACTAATTATCATATTATACTCACCCCACCTATTTTCAAGCCCCAAGGTATTATATTGCAGGCATTCAGCACATTCTAATAATAATAATAATAATTCAACTTCGTTAATCGGCCACCAATTATGGACCACGATAAGCCTCACTTTACATTCTAGTATTTGTTCATTTTTCGCTTCATCCACATCGTCTTCATTAGCTCACTGTGGTTAGTACGACGTTCTTCTGTCCATTTAGCACCAATTGCCCGTTTTTCGTTCCGGAAAGTCCCCAAAGTCTTGATGGCTGCTGGCTTAACGAACTTTGAAAGGACTTCATAAACGCAAACAGAAGTTCAACAGACATTCCAGAATGAGACATCTTTAGGCACAAAGTAAACAATTGGGAAGCTAAATCAAAGCAACCATATCTCGCAGTTTTGCAGAATAAGGTGGTGCAATACTGTTAAGATGCCCCTCCAAGGTAGATGACCTTCAAGTATCTTTCTCGACCATATAACAGGCCCTCTGCCTATCTTACATCGCTGGCAGGGCCTGAGAACAAAATATGGTACAATTGACAGGGTCGCTTGCTTTAAATACCTCGGAGAATTTATCGAACCGACAGGCCTTGAAAAGATCTCACAACAAACTCGTCTCCAAAAAATTAAGAAAGCATTGGAGTTAGTTCAAAACATCTAGAGCACAAAATCTATATCAAGACATACAAAAATTCGGCTTTACAAACAGTCATAAAAGCAGCAGTCCGTTACGCAAGTGAAACATTGTCACTCAAGAGAAAACAAGAACTTGAAGAAATCAGAAATGAAGAGAGGAAGATCGTTAGGAAAATCTTAGAAGCAAGATACACCCAAGAAGGTTACAGGTTACAATCAATCAAAACAACAGAAAATTTCTCAAAGATCCAAATTGACAGTAGGAAAAGACGAATGAAATTCTTCGGCCATCTGACTAGACTACCAGGAAATCGATTGACAAACAGAATAATAGATTATGTAACCTCACTTAAGAACTCAACACCCTGGCTTAACGACTTCAAAAACGCAAACATAAGTTCAATAGACATTCCAGAATGAGACATCTTTAGACATAAAGTAAACAAGTGGGAAGCTAAATAAAAGCAACTACAACAAGAACTGGTCGGAAGAACGTAAGCAAGCCTTCTCGGAAAGGGTGTATTCTGCCCGAAGGCAGGTCCGAACCTCCGCAGAGGTGTGCCTGAGCCGGAGTTTACGTGCGGTAGGGTGGCTGTTCCCTACCACAAACAGCGCGTAACAACCCATCCATTATCTTGACCAGGCCCAATGTTGCTTAAATTCGGAGATCTTACGGCCGTTGGCATCTCGGAAAGAATTAAAGCATATTGGAACAACAAGTTGAACCCCGCAGAAGAAATTGAGTTTTGTACTTAACGTCTTCCAATATTAAGAGAATTCGCTACTAATATTAATATGGCTTCAGCTATTGTAAGCAAGTATTTTCATTTGTCGCCATATAGGTTGGCTGCGTGCCAATTTTGACGTTCCCTTTTGCTCTACCAGATGGCAAAGGAAAGGCGATCTGTGGTTGAAGTTTAACTAATACTGTCAGGTAAGCACTAAATGTGCCCGTCGTTTACATGCCGATACCGTTCAACGAATGGACTTTTATCTTGTTCTTCTTAATATGCTTACCCTCCAGGGTCGGTTTTTCCCTCGGACTCAGCGAGGGATCCCACCTCTACCGCCTCAAGGGCAGTGTCCTGGAGCCTGAGAGATTTGGTTGGGGGATACAACTGGGGGGAATGACCAGTACCTCGCCCAGGCGGCCTCACCTGCTATGCTGAACAGCGGCCTTGGTGGGGGGATGGAAAGATTGGAAGGGATAGGCAGGGAAGAGGGAAGGAAGTACCCGTGGCCTTAAGTTAGGTACCATCCCGGCATTTGCCTGGAGGAGAAGTGGGAAACCACGGAAAACCACTTCCAGGATGGCTGAGGTAGGAATCGAACCCACCTCTACTCAATTGACCTCCCGAGGCTGAGTGGACCCCGTTCCAGTCCTCGTACCACTTTTCAAATTTCGTGGCAGAGCCGGGAATCGAACCCGGGCCTCCGGGGGTGGCAGCTAATCACACTAACCACTACACCACAGAGGCGGACGGACTTTTATCTACCCTTCAAAAATAATATTGTTAACTTATTGCCTTTACATCCCGCTAGCTACTTTTACGATTTTCGGAGACACTGAGGTAGCAGAATTTAGTCCTTCAGGGGTTATTTTACGTGCCAGTAAATCTACCGACACGAGACTGTCATATTTGAGCACCTTCAAATATCACCGGACTGAGCCAGGATCGAACCTGCCAAAATGGGTTCGGAAGGACAGCGCCTCAACCGTCTGAGCCACTCAGCCCGGCATCCTTCAAAAGTCCGACTACCTTTACTTGGTTTGAAGCTGCGAACTTGGGATCCGGAGACCGACACTCTGCCAAGACCCACACAGGATGCTCTCCTTTAACAAAAAAAATGCAGTCATACAAGTAGGAGGGAAGGGCGGGGCTGCTTAACCGAGGTGGTAAAAGCAGTTGATAGCCCTTAGGTTCGATTTCCCGTTAGAAAGATTTAAAAAATACTAATGGGACTTTCACGTCTGGAGAGGCAATTGGCCTTGACGTTTATTCAGTCTACATGAGATATTAGCACCAAGTTAATACCTAGGGAAATAGACGACCAGCATAGAGTTAATTACTCTAAATCACTTAGTGCCGAGTTCACGGACAGTGAATACCAGTACGTCCCATCTCCTAAATCTTCGTAGCCTAAGGAAGGATTTGCTATTGCTGTACACACGTTTGAGAAGCATAGAGACTCCTTTAACCTCTATCGGATTTAAGAAACGCGACGAATCCTCCCGATCGTTACTCTTGGCTTTTTCTAGAACGAGAGACCAAGCAAATAGTTCATTATAAAGATCACAGTATTTGTGTATGTCAATTAATTTTCATTTACTGCCACATACCCCTACGGGATAAGCAGGGATAATGGGCAACACTAAAGGCTTGCGTGTAGATATTAACCGTTTAAAATTTTGAACAATTAAGCTATCGAAATTATGTGTTCTGAAACACCACAAGGTCATTAACAAGAAATGTTACTATCTGATCTCCTTGCACTCCTCGCAATACTTCTCCGTGTACCTAATTTGGAGCAGAAGCAGCGCCTCCCTTGGAGAAGTGTTGTTCCTACACAAAATTGAAACACTGGATTGTGTCTGCAAGCCGGTGATGTATGGTAGAAGTTCCCTTTCTGGGCAAAAATGTTGCGTCTTAATCACGAAAATATTAGTAACTCAAATACCATCAAAAAGTGGATAATTACCGTCTCTGAAACAAATGATTCAATTAGTCTAGGATTCACAAGCACATCGATTAGCTCAGTAAGCTGGTCGCCTCCTGAGAATTTTCGACTTGGAATTACTTGGCTGAATAGTCAGTGTACTGATCTTCGGTTCAGAGAGGCTTGGGTTCGATTCCCGACCAGGCCAAGGATTTTAACTTCCCATGGTTAATTCCTCTTGCTCTTGAACTATGTGTTTGTGTTCGTCTTAATACATTTCTTTTTATACACACAGCATATGACCCTACTAACCACCACAGAAACACGTAATTGTGAATACATCCCCCCACATAAGGTTAGCGTTAGGAAGAGCATCCGGGCTAAAACTGGACTAAAGCAACACAAGTGCCGACCCCAATAAATTGGCGGATATACCAAGAAGAAGAAGAATAAAAATAAGAGGAAGAACTGTTACATTTGATCAACGTTCATGCAGTATTTCTTTATTTCTTCCTTTACATATACTATCCGCAAATGTTAAGGATAATGCGTCAACGTCAGTGGCGTAATTAGTTACCGTATCGTAGGCATTCTTTTCCCGATACAACGGATTCTCTGCCGGCTGAATTCGACATCAATTGAAAGTGTCTAAGTACGACAACTCCGTATCGGTGAATGCCAGCACGTTAAGGATTTCCTGTAGGATAAAATATCAATACCCTGGAGTCTGTTAAGGCCGTTAACGGTCAAGTCGTTAAACAAATAGCGGCGATAAGAACAGTAGAAGTACATTGGCAGCAGTGGCGTATACTGAGAGCTACCAAGGCTACCGGTGAAGCCCAAACCTCAAATGACAACGAGGGGAATCTAAAGCACATTATAATGTAAGCATCTGACACTTTATTCTATTTCTAAAACTTGAAAGCAATGAGAAAAAATGCCACACGTATTTCTGAGAGCAAGGCATCGGAGACTTGATATTGCAGTCCAGGCGCTGCGTCTCTCTCCCCTTCCCACACCCCCTGCTACTCGATGTCCGATAGGAGGGGGTCGGGGGGATAGGTGTGCTAGGCTTCGGTCCGTCAGATCGCCACTGCTAACTATCAACCATGCGTTCCTCATCGTATATACTTCCTCACCTCATACTCACAGATAACAGAGTTCTGGTACTTCACGCCCTTTTACTTCTACATCCTTGTAGGAAGACACTGCAAGGCCTGCTGTTATAGGAGTAAAATATTCATTTTATAGGTTAATTTGGTAAAATGAAATGCACTCTTTCAGGTTTAGTGTTCTCTTTTGTTGGTTGAAATCGAACCCGTAATCATGGCCCGCACACCACCACTGATCTCCCGAGGAGGCTAATAAACCAGAGAACGATGGGTATTGGTAATGGGTAATGCTGTAAAATTCAAAATTTGTATTTAATAATAATAATAATAATAATGGTGGTGACCTAATGAGGATGAAACCAATGGTGAATACGTCGTAAACACCCAGTCCCCAAGCCAGGGGAATTAAGAGTACGAGAGGGTTGATTCTGAAAAAAGAACTGGGGCCATCGGACCAAAGGCAAGCATTCTATCCATTTAGCTACTAAACTGGATTTTAACATGCTAAACCTCAGGCTACTATCTCCACTGTTCAGTTGTTGTTGATTATTGACATTAGCAGAGGCCAGGGGCAGTAGCTTGTGAAGCAGCCTTGACAACACAGCAGGCTTCTCCGTTAGCTGTTGTCTGCAGCTCAAAACGCTTAAGACTTGACGTTCAATAAACCAACTATCGAAAAAGGGTAAATTTAAATTTCGTAAATTTAAAGTGGTGTCCCCTAAGGCCACAATCCGGCTCTAAGAACTAAGGCAAGTAGTGCGTAGCGTATTAATGCAGAAGAGAATGGAAAAAAATAGCTGTTGCTTTTTTCTTTCTTTTGACGTGTTAACGTAATTTAAAACATGTACCCTTTGGCTCCCCACATCGACTCTGGCATCTTTACGAATCAAACGCTTATCCATTCGTTTACATTCGATCCCAATAGAACTACCGGAATTTTGAAGAGCAATAGTGTCGTAGTTTTCTAAAAATAAATACTCTTCATCAGGATGAATATTTTGGGATGTGACTTCGTTACAAATTAACACCACAAAAGTTGTTAGTCTGAAATTCTGAAGTCCGACAGCTCCTAAAGTTGAAAAAGAGAAACTAGCGAGATCTTACGATTTTCCTTCATTACGATAAAGAGCTTTTTATTGAAACCTTTAAGTACTATTGAAACTGTTTGAAAATGTATGTTATATTGAAAACATAGCATCCGTAAAGACAAGACACAAAAATCAAGAACAGCAGATGCAGCTACAAAAATATAAGACAAATTGGGAACTCAGAAAAGCCGGCCAAGTTCGATGTAGAACGCATGCGCAATATTAGACAACGTCGAAAGGCCCCTACGATCGGGACGCCATCGGAGCCGTTAGGATTAAAAGTAATTGAAGTCTATAGTTTTTAAGTTTCTCAAATTCTGATACGACGTTAACATGTGTGTTGCAGTCGGCATTAAAAACCTTGTGATCTTTTTTGTGCCGGAGAATACCGCAAGCGACATACTCGGCAGTAAGCAGTAAAACTACGAACAATATGTAAGAATCGATTAACAAATAAAACCATAAAGCTCAATGTATTGAAATCTCTCATGTTCCGGGTTCTTTGGTATGGTGCAGAAACAAGGAAAGTGAAGATAAAAGACTGTGTGAAACTGACTCTTTTGAAATGCGGCCAGTCAAAGAATGTCGCTTATCTTTTCGTTGGAAAAAGTTACTGTCCTATCTGCTACCATCTCCATCCAGGCCATGAAGGCCTATGGAGGAGGGAATGGTAAAGGCTTGCACTCACCGTAACCACGGCACTAAGCCGCATACAATGGTTAACTCTACGTCCAGCCACCTTTACCCACAGGAATAAACCTGGTATTCATTTTTGGTGTAGGCTGAGTGACCCTCAGGGCCATGTGCACTTTCAGAAGTGGAAATCTCGTTTCTTAAATTGTTCAACTTCCTGATCTTTTGCCATAGGGTTCTCCAATTATTGTTCTGGCACGCAGTGAGGAGATCAAGTGGTGGTTATTTTGTGGAAGATCAAAGGGAAGAGTACTTATAGAAGATGTCCTAAACTCTGGATTGACCAAATAAAGGAAGTCCACAATTGACGTTGACGTTAGAACAGATATTGCAAACAGCTGAAGAGCGACAAGAGGAGTTGATAGAGCCACAGATTGGTCATCAAACGCTTCTGTTATGAACGAAGGAATGTATAAGGATGAATTTTTGCATAAATGGTTGTATATTCGACCAGCATGGCTCAAGGAATAAATCACGCTATGGGAGAAAGAATCATCGGCCAATTCGAGATACACAAATCACGATCTCACATGACTTGCACGTCCCTCAGACTGTCATTTCCAGGCGCTGACAGAGGTTTCAATAAGTTGAATCTTGTAAAAGTAAAACACCGTGAAGAAATCACTGCTTTATGCTGATTGCCAAACGATGTGCTTAAAGTACAACTAACAACCTTGCTAGAATCCAAGTTTACTGAATACTAACGCTTGTGAAAAGTGAGATTGCACGTCCGAGGGACAAAAAGGCACATCATTGGCCAATATTCACGTGTATCCACCAATGTATTTGATATATCGGTTAAGTCAGGGCCTCTCAAACGCCCAAAATCTCACGCGTGCAGAGCGGGGCGCAAGAGCTCCGTGCACTGTGCATCGGTGCCGCTCGGTGCCGCTCGGTATGGCTCGGATCAACGCTTCGTCTCTGGGCTACTCGGCTATGCTCGGCTCTACTCGGCTATACTCGGCTCAACTCAGCCCGGATTTGGAGCGCTACGGCGCAAGTGGGGGAGAGGGAGACAGGCGGAGCGAGCGAGACAGGCGTGAGGAAAGAGAGAGACAGCGCTATTGCTCCAAATCGAGGAGTGGGGGGTCTGCACTCTGGTCAACCAAGCCAAGTCGTCTTTTGCACCGTGCACAGTGCATGCACCGCGCGCATGCACCCTGAGAGGCCCTGGGTTAAGTCATCAGCTGGAAGCCAGGTTGGATCCTCAAATAGCCCCTACCAACGGTTATGCAGTTACATGATAACCGAAAAAACCAATGGCAGCGCCAAACGCAGGGTGAGGAGTGAGGCAGTTTTCCGTTGCTTTCCTTATTGGACTATAAAGTGCTATTGCAACACAACTGACCCTATGCGCAGCACTTTTCATAACACTAGTCATGTTTTGAATGCCATTCAGCACCACTCATACCTCAGCAGCTTCCATGCTGTCACAGCCATAAATGGTACTGGGACATCGGTGGAAGGTATATTTTACTTTTGCCTGTGCCAAGTAACTGATGAAAAAGTACTACATTCATGACCAAACAGTAACAGGGGTGTATTTGATCAGCAAACTGTAACAGGCCAAGTGTATTCAACAACTGTACAGGGGTGCAATGAGTGCATAGCTCCTATTATAGATGACTATGCCCGTCCACATCTATTAGTGGATGACTAGCTGGAAATGGAAAATATCATCAGTCTAGTTTGACAGGTCACTTCGAACTGTGCTTAGTTTTAAATGAATAAACAATGGACTACATACTATCTACTATTTTTCAGTATGAAATTGCAGGCGGGAGAGACTCTAGGTTGTATTGACGGGTTGCTAAAGATTTAAAACTTCTTGATACAGCCTACTATGACAATACTTGACCTGTTGAAGGCAATACAGTGACAGGTAGAGAAGAAGGAAGGAAAGGGCTATTTTTTACATGTTCATTACGCATCTGTTTAGCTATTCTTGGCAGATTTTAAGCAACCAGTTGTAAAGAATAGTTCTAACTATTCTAAACAATTACGGTAACGAGTGCTCTATTTACATTATACTCAAACAAAATCTTCAGCCTCAGTAACATAGGTATGCGATGTAGTTATGAAGGGTTGACCTAAACATTCGAAAAGGGTATTCCTGAACCGAAATATATATTTTTAAGACAGTTATATCCATATCAGCTTCTGTACGACATGACCACCCATTATGGCACCATATTCTGAGGTTCGGCACACAGCTACATTTTTAGAATTTTTATAATTAGAAATTGATAGGCTACAATAACACTATTAAATAATAATAATGATAAAACTCATCATCATTATCCTGAACTTTTCCCAATTAAGTAGTGTCAACACTAGATGTGGATTAAGTCCATCCTTGGACGAACAGGGAATAGAACCCAGTGTCTCTTATTAAGATACAAAGATCCAATTCTCCACACTACGGGACTGGTCATCAAGCATACCTTCGAAATTTAAACTAATGGAAAACCACACTTTGTTTAAACTTGCATTGCTCTGCGTGACATATTCGTCAAAAAAAATCTTAGAAGTTCTAGGAGGCATAGGCCAATACCATTTTTTAATTCTCTATTGGTCACAATATTGTAAGTAGCCTTTCGCGAGAATTTTTGTAATTTGACTCTTAGACAATTCCCTCCAAAGGATTGATATCAACTGACATTTGCTATGAAATATGTCAGTTATTTCTGTGATAAGATAAAATCCAAGCCCTTCTGGCAAGCAACTCAATGTTGAAAACATCCTAGGGATATGAGCTACGATTTTTAGGTAAGTAAAGTATAATAAAGTATGAGAATATATTATTTATTTTTCCTAAAAATTATAATTATTTTCTTAATCAGCGTTATCCTGTCTATTAGATGAGCAATTTGCCTTTTTCTACCACTACGAGCGCTAATGTGACTCAATGCATTGTTTCACTTAAGCACCACTACGAGCGCTAATGTGAGTCAATGCAGAGTTTCACTTAAGAACTTATAACTACATTCGGTGCGGACATTTTTCAAAAAATAAAAAACTTCAGGGTATTGAACCAAAGAACACATTACAGAAAGAATTATGTAAATAGGTTAATTTGCCTTTTTCCGGAACTGCATTTAGGCCGGAAATGATATACGAAATTTTTGTTTGTTTGATAGAGCTATCCAAGACTCACAATTTTAAACCTTTCCGGGCCTTTTAGCCCTTCAACTTTCGGCACAATTGAGGAAACCGCTTATTTGTTTTCGTTTTTCATGGTATGGGGATCCCTACTTTGTCTAATGTTTTCAACATAAAAATTGTCCGACTCGTTGGCTGAATGGTCAGCGTACTGTCCTTCGGTCCAGAAGGTCCCGGGTTGGATTCCCAGTCGGATCGGGGATTTTAACCTTAATTGGTTAATTCCAGTGGCCCAGGGGCTGGGTGTTTGTGCTGTCCCCAACATCCCTGCAACTCACACACCACACATAACACTATCCTCCACCACAATAACACGCAGTTACCTACACATGGCATATGCCGCCCACCCTCATCGGAGGGTCTGCCTTACAAGGGCTGCACTCGGCTAGAAATAGCCACACGAAATTATTATTATTATTAACATTAAAATTAAATATATTTTAGAATTTTGTATTCACTATCAACAACTATGGTTTTTATCAGTTTGTCATGTACCTCATAATATAAAAGCTTCAAACTTTTTCAACAATCTAATTAGTGTTCCTAAGAAGTCATGAACTAATGTTTATTTTAAATGTATTCTCATGACATTTAACATCCGTTGTTTCAAATAGTTACAATTTAAAAAAAGGAAAAGTTGAAATAAATCAAAGCGTGTAAATTGAACCTAAGAGTAAACTAAGGTGATAAGAAATGAAAATAAACATGCACATAACACAATGCTTATGGGCTTTATAGAGCTAAATTGTACAGTTTGAGTTATTCCTACAGTACTTCTCTGAGTGCTGAGGGACAGTTTCAACCACCGTTATAGAAATGTTAGTACGAGAGACAATAAGAAAACCCTTTCTTAAGTAAGTGGATATCACGTAACAGGAATTTTACTGTTGGAATGTCAATAACATAGGGATGATCATGTAAGATGTTGCAAACACGTCCGCTTTGTCACGTTCGAGCGCACGCAAGTCATCGCAGTCATAAGGACATTATAACAGTGTCTCTTGTTGGGCAGCGAGTTCCATTACGGCAATTCATTGAATAGAATATTAATGCTCACACATCAAATTCTTGATTGTCCATCGCTCCGCAATGGAAATTATGAGAAAAACTGAAGTTGATTGATGCTTTTCCTAAAGAAATAATGGTTCACTTTCCTGTTCATGTGATTCTAACCTGATGGCTAGGAGGCCTCGTTATTGGCACTGCAAAGGATGTAAGTCCTTTTTTGTATAGAACTCCTACCTTCGTGAGGATAGTTGATCTGTTTGATATCGTGATTAATGGATAAATGGAAAAGTACTGCAATTACCTCGACCCAGGATTGCGGTAAGTACCCACGGACTTTAATTCAAGTATTATCTCAGCATCTTCTTAAACATATTCAGTACTCGTTGTCAACACCTGAATTAAAACCCCGTATCTGTAATATTTGCAGCTTGTTGCGCTAGAAATGTTACAAGCATGGGTACTCAGGTTCAGGACTATCAGACTGGCTCGCAATGTCGCGTATAATCGGTCGACTACAGCTATCGTACACGCTTGGCCTAAGTCCTAAGAGCTGTTTTACTTCGACTTTCCCCACATCAATAACCCTGAACTCCAAGGAAACCTTTATTTATCCTCAAATAAAATCAGAGACACTTTACGATATTTCCACCTCTAATGTGTAGAATTACGATATGTGCATGGTCAGCGTATCAGAACTCTCAGCAATATTGTCTCGCGACTAACGGCACAACTTCTTTACGTTAAGCAGCTGAATTGTTTCCTACCAAATTTGAGTAAATTCAAATCCAGACAACCGTCCATTGAGCCACTCAAGCTCGTAATCGTTTCTCCTTTGATCTATAGCCTAGCAGGCTGCGTGGTGCAGATGATTAAAAACCGGTGTCCTTACATGTGAGAGACGTGTGACAGTGAGTTTATTGGTACTCTGAAGAGAACCATTTAAGGAGACAATTGGCACACTACAGTGTCTTCTTTCCGTGGTTTCCCATTTTCACACCAGGCAAATGCTGGGGCTGTAACTTAATTTAGGCCACTGCCGCTTCTTCCCACTCCTAGCACTTTCCTGTCCCATCGTCGCCGTAAGACCTATCTGTGTCGGTGCGACGTAAAACAACTAGCAAAAAAAAGAGTGTCTTCTATTCAGTATTGAGAGGTTAACAAATAATAATAATAATAATAATAATATTAATAATAATAATAATAATAATAATAATAATAATAATAATAATAATAATAATAATCCAAACCCAATGTTGCAACAGCCCCGAAGGGCTATAGCCTACGCAGTGACCGCTGCTCAGGCTCAAGGCTTGCAGATTACGAGACACATTTGAATAAATAAGTAGAGAAAATTTAAAAACCCTTAACCCCAGGAAAAATAATAAAAAGTTAAATGACAAAGGCAAATAAGCCTTTCATGCCAATCGCCTCAGTCACAGATCCCTATTTTTGAAATATACTTACCAAAAATATGGATCTAATATCTATTGATTCTGACAACTAACACTTTAAATACAGAAGCCACTCCACATCTAATTAAACGGGACCGTCAAATGGCTCCTCAATTGTAATCACGTAGACTGAGTGGACCTCGAACCAGCCCTCAAATCTAGGTGAAATTTCGTTATCCGACCGAGAATCGAACCCTGGTCCTCCACGTAAGACGCAGGCACGCTACCCCTACACCACCGGGCCGGCTAACAAATGCCGACCTTAGTGCGTAGGTGGTTAGTCTTTGTCCTTGTGTTCACAAGATAGTGAGTTGGATCGTGCCTGATGTCGGTGGCATTAGATGGTATATTTTATTTAGTCTTCTGCCACTTTTCCCACATCTGTGGGGTCGTGGGTGCGAACTGTGTCGTATAAGTAGATTTGACCCTGTTTTATGGCTGGATGCCCTTTCTGACACCAACCGCATATGGATGAATGTAACCGCTATTGCGTGTTTCTGTGGTGGTTGGTAGTGTAGTGCGTTGTCTGAATATGAAGCGGAAAGTGTTGGGACAAACACAAATACCCAGTCCCCGAGCCAGAAGAATTAACAACTATCCCGACCGGGAATCAAACCCGGGAGTCTCTGAACCGAAGGCCTCAACGCTGACCATTCATCCAATGAGTCGCACGACATTAGAGGGTATTAACATGCGATAATTACGTTCCGTTGATCTCCAGCACGAATGAAATGGCGTAACTTAATTGCTTTTAGTGCTGGAAGTGTCCGAGGACAAATTCGGTTTGTCAGATACAGGTCTTTTGAATAGACGCACGTAGGCAACCTGCGCGTCTGATGAGGGTGAAATGATTATGAAGATGACACATACACCCAGCCACCGAACCAGGGGAATTAACCAGTTATGGTTAACATTCCAGACCCTGCCGAGAATCGAACCCGGGACCCCTGTGGCCAGAAGCCAGAACGCTAACCATTTACCCGGGAGTCTCTGAACCGAAGGCCTCAACGCTGACCATTCATCCAATGAGTCGCACGACATTAGAGGGTATTAACATGCGATAATTACGTTCCGTTGATCTCCAGCACGAATGAAATGGCGTAACTTAATTGCTTTTAGTGCCGGAAGTGTCCGAGGACAAATTCGGTTTGTCAGATACAGGTCTTTTGAATAGACGCACGTAGGCAACCTGCGCGTCTGATGAGGGTGAAATGATTATGAAGATGACACATACACCCAGCCACCGAACCAGGGGAATTAACCAGTTATGGTTAACATTCCCGACCCTGCCGAGAATCGAACCCGGGACCCCTGTGGCCAGAAGCCAGAACGCTAACCATTTAGCCATGGAGCCACACCACGATAAGAAAGTCCTACGGAACAAATGTTATAAAATATTTTCAAATATATTATAGCAAATATTGTGTTGTTGTTGGAGTCATCAGTCCATAGACTGGTTCGATGCAGCCCTCCATGCCACCCTATCCTGTGCTAACCTTTTCATTTCTACGTAACTATTGCAT
Organism: Anabrus simplex; assembly: GCF_040414725.1. Classification (NCBI taxonomy): domain Eukaryota; kingdom Metazoa; phylum Arthropoda; class Insecta; order Orthoptera; family Tettigoniidae; genus Anabrus; species Anabrus simplex. The sequence goes on along the minus strand of NC_090265.1, from coordinate 372,325,662 downwards.
CCTACATCTGCTCTAATCTGTTTGTCATATTCATACCTTGGTCTACCCCTACCGTTCTTGCCACCTACACTTCCTTCAAAAACCAACTGAACAAGTCCTCGGTGTCTTAAGATGTGTCCTATCATTCTATCTCTTCTTCTCGTCAAATTTAGCCAAATCGATCTCCTCTCACCAATTCGATTCAGTATCTCTTCATTCGTGATTCGATCTATCCATCTCACCTTCAGCATTCTTCTGTAACACCACATTTCAAAAGCTTCTATTCTCTTTCTTTCTGAGCTAGTTATTGTCCATGTTTCACTTCCATACAATGCCACGCTCCACACAAAAGTCTTCAAAAACATCTTTCTAATTCCGATATCAATGTTTGAAGTGAGCAAATTTCTTTTCTTAAGAAAGCTCTTCCTTGCTTGTGTTAGTCTGCATTTTATGTCCTCCTTACTTCTGCCATCGTTGGTTATTTTACTACCCAAGTAACAATATTCATCTACTTCCTTTAAGACTTCGTTTCCTAATCTAATATTTCCTACATCACCTGCCTTCGTTCGACTGCACTCCATTACTTTTGTTTTGGACTTATTTATTTTCATCTTGTACTCCTTACCTAAGACTTCATCCATACCATTCAGCAACTTCTCGAGATCTTCTGCAGTCTCAGATAAAATAACAATATCATCCGCAAATCTCAAGGTTTTGATTTCCTCTCCTTGGACTGTGATTCCATTTCCAAATTTCTCTTTGATTTCCTTTACTGCCTGTTCTATGTAAACATTGAAAAGGAGAGGGGACAAACTGCAGCCTTGCCTCACTCCTTTCTGGATTGCTGCTTCTTTTTCAAAGCCCTCGATTCTTATCACTGCAGACTGATTTTTATACAGACTGTAGATAATTCTTCGTTCCCGGTATCTGATCCCTATCATCTTCAGAATCATAAATAGCCTGGTCCAATCAACATTATCGAATGCCTTTTCTAGATCTACGAATGCCATGTACGTGGGCTTGTCCTTCTTGATTCGATCCTCTAAGATCAGACGTAAAGTCAGGATTGCTTCACGTGTTCCTACATTTCTTCTGAAGCCAAATTGATCTTCCCCCAACTCAGCTTCAACTTGTTTTTCCATTCTTCTGTAAATAATACGTGTTAAAATTTTGCAGGCATGAGATACTAAACTAATAGTGCGGTAGTTTTCACACCTGTCAGCACCGGCTTTCTTGGGAATAGGTATAACAACATTCTGCCGAAAATCGGATGGGACTTCTCCTGTCTCATACATCTTGCACACTAAATGAAATAACCTTACCATGCTGGTTTCTCCTAAGGCAGTCAGTAATTCAGAGGGAATATCATCAATTCCAGGTGCCTTGTTCCTATTTAGGTCACTCACAGCTCTGTCAAACTCTGACCTCAAGATTGGGTCTCCCATTTCATCAGCATCAACAGCCCCTTCATGTTCCAGAACGAAATTATCTACATCGTTACCTTGATACAACTGTTGGATATGCTCCTGCCATCTTTCTGCTTTGTCTTCTTTCCCTAGAAGTGGCTTTCCATCTGAGCTCTTAATATTCATACACCTAGATTTCCTTTCTCCAAAGTTTTCCTTGATTTTCCTGTATGCAGCATCTACCTTTCCCAGAACCATACAGCCTTCGACATCCTTGCACTTCTCCTTCAGCCATTCTTCCTTAGCTACCTTGCACTTTCTATCCACTTCATTCTTTAATCGCCTGTATTCTTTTCTGCCCTCTTCATTTCTAGCATTCTTGTATTTTCGTCGTTCATCAATCAGGTCTAGTATCTCCTGAGTTATCCACTGATTCTTAGTTGATCTTTTCTTCCTTCCTAACATTTCTTCAGCAGCCCTACTGACTTCATTTTTCATGACTCTCCACTCTTCCTCTACTGTGTTTCCTTCGGCCTTTTCATTTAGTCCTTGTGCAACATGTTCCTTGAAACAATCCATCACACTCTTTTCTTTCAACTTGTCTAGATCCCATCTTTTTGCATTCTTTCCTTTCTTCAATTTCTTCAACTTCAGATGGCATTTCATGACCAACAAGTTGTGGTCAGAGTCCACGTCTGCTCCTGGGAAAGTTTTGCAATCCAACACCTGGTTTCTGAATCTCTGCCTAATCATAATGAAGTCTATTTGATACCTTCCAGTGTCTCCAGGTCTCGTCCACGTATACAGCCGTCGTTTGTGGTGTTTGAACCAAGTATTGGCGAGGACTAAATTATGGTCAGTGCAGAATTCAACCAGCCGACTTCCTCTTTCGTTCCTTTGTCCCAATCCAAATTCTCCTACTGTGCTACCTTCTCTTCCTTGGCCTACCACTGCGTTCCAGTCTCCCATCACAATTAGATTCTCGTCACCTTTGACATATTGTATTAAATCTTCTATCTCCTCATATATTCTTTCAATTTCTTCATCATCCGCTGAACTAGTAGGCATATAGACCTGCACTATTGTGGTGGGCATTGGTTTGGTGTCTATCTTGGCGACAATAATTCTTTCACTATGCTGGTCGTAGTAGCTTATCCGCTGCCCTATTTTCTTATTCATTATTAAACCAACTCCCGCATTACCCCTGTTTGATTTCGTGTTGATAATTCGGTAGTCGCCTGACCAAAAATCCTATTCTTCCTGCCAACGTACTTCACTTATACCAACTACATCTAACTTTAGCCTATCCATCTCCCTTTTCAGATTCTCTAACCTACCACAACGATTCAAACTTCTAACATTCCACGCTCCGACTCGCAGAATGTCAGTATCCATATTCCTGATGATCGCCCCCTCTCGTGTAGTCCCCACCCGGAGATCCGAATGGGGGACTAGTTTACCTCCGGAATATTTTACCCGGGAGGAAGCCATCATCAGTACATCATTCATACAGAGAGAGCTGCATGTCCTCGGGAGGTGGTTACGGCTGTAGTTTCCCGTTGCTTTCAGCCGTGTAGCAGTATCAACACAGCTAAGCCATGTTGAGTATTATTACAAGGCCGTATCAGTCAATCATCTAGACTGCCGCCCTTGCAACTACCGAAAGGCTGCTACCCCCCTTTCGATGAACCATTCGTTAGTCTGGTCTCTCAACAGATACCCATCCGATATGGTTGCACCTGCGGCTCGGCTATCTGCATCATTGGGACACGCAAGCCTCCCCACCGCGGCAAGGTCACATGGTTCGTAGAGGAGGATAGCAAATATTATAAAGGAATATTTAAACATATTATTATTATTATTATTATTATTATTATTATTATTATTATTATTATTATTATTATTATTATTATTATTGGTGAGAACAGTCCACAACTATCTCGTGACTCCCGGCACCTTCTGTCGTTATTACTCAGGTGCATTCCTCTACGGTGAAACTGAAGTTAATAGAAAGGATTCTTTAGACGCTTAACTGTTTTAGAAATCTGACAGCTACAAGACGTGCACTCCACCCTCGTGACTGGGCTGCTAGAATGAGGCCAATGGAGTTCATCGCTGTATTGAAGCACTTTTTGTCCCAAAACAACGAGCAGCAGAGAAACCGACTGCATTCACTTTCTCACAACATCCCCAAGGAATTGCAATGCTCTGCCAACTACTACGACTACAACTTCTTTACTCGGCATGGCTTTCACCACAAACTCTGGAACATGTCGAAAATTCCATGATGTTATTGATTCTTCGGTTAAGATACATGAGAATACACGGCTCTCGGAACCCATGAACTCTAGCTCTACACGTAGTAGAGTCAGGAGAATACAGTATATTTTTAATTAGACTAACAAAAATGCAGAAAATTATTGTGATTTCATAGCCATCTGATACTGATGGCATGGTCTCCATACAGATCACGAACGCCCTTGGAGTGCGACATAGGGGTTAGCTCTATGTCCCAGGAATTTACTGGTTACTCATTTCTGGTGTAGACTCAGTGAACTTCAGAGCAATGCACCTCTCCAAAAGTGGAAAACTCGCCTCTTAAGTTTTAAATTACGTTAAGGGGAATCGAACCCACGCTTTTTTCAATGAACCGACCACGCCTTTACCTATCCCCATTGATGGCTTTTAGGGTGTTTTAATTCGACAGCCTTTTATGAATATCAATCCGATTTTATTTAACTGGCATAGGCCCTATTAACCTCTTACACGGAGGCCTTGAGTTCGATTCGGCACTCATGAAGGGTTATTCAATCTGATATGACGGTTTGTAGAGAATCATGTGAACTTAAACATATTCAGGCCATCTAGATGGGCAGTATCTATATCTCTAATACTGTTACTGTTCAATTTTCACTTTGCGCATCTATATAAAGACTACCCTGTCCCCAACCACTGACCAAACGTTTTCTTAACCTGAACACTATTCAAGAGATCAAGTGTTCAAATGTAGAGTAAAATTTATAATATCACTTCGTTCAGGTAAGTAAATTAGTTACTGGATTTTAAGAATGTATTTTTCTTAATTAGAAAATGTTTTTACGACTAACCGGCGAAGGTGATGGCGATGCTGCCAGAGCAGAGTTTTTATAAGATTGGCCGAAAAAATCACTTGGGAAAGAATAAAAATGTATTTGACTATTTAGCTCATGGCTCCAATGACCTATCCGGTGTAAGAATATCAGGAACTTCAACCAATGAATCGCTGTCTATCGCCACGATATTATCCTTTCCGTGTTATCCTTTCATACTATCGCACCTATGTGCACTTCCTTTCATACAAATTCATCAAAAGAGCACAATGGAACATTTTCATAAATACACTTGACCACAAACCGCAGTGGGTTATTCTGACGAATCCAACAGCTGACATATTAGGGGACTGAATACATAGAGTTTGAATTCTGAAATAAAGCTTGTATAATCCCTGCTATAAATGTTGTTCTTTGTAAAGGTTAAAATATCTATGGATTTGTTTCGTTTTATATTTATGTTGGGACTTTACTTATCATTACTGATTTTGCAGTTATTCACTAAATAGTATATATAAATACAACTCGAACTCTAGATTCTATCTAGATAAATTCTGCAGCTTTCGTTGTATTCCCACAGATAAAATTCAACAATCGGCACGATTAAAAGACTGCTGTAGTGAACAACGTATGAATAGACATTAACAAGCTAACAGTCGATTTAGCTACCTGGGTAGACTGAATACCTCGAGTCGAGTAGAGGTACATAGGTTGCAATGATAAAGAAAAATTAATGTAGCCTATTCCAAACGTCGGCAACATGTACATAACCCACACAAAATAACGGCACGGTCCAACTCGGAGAAAAAACAGTAGTGCTAAAAGATTAGACTCTTTAGAAAATAACTTTCCTCACTTTATCGCAATTACTTCTGGGGTTGCTGGAACCACCCAGGCTCACCTTGTTTTTGGCCGCTGTTTTAAGGCCGGCTGCACCTTCCGACACCATGAGACTTTTTAGATGGAAATCTCAACACAGGATTGACCGAGATTCAAACCTCAGTCTTCTGAGTGGGAAACCAGCAGCTAAAGCAATGAACTAATCACGTCCCCACGCTTTACAAGATTAAAATGTACAAAAAGAAGATATTTAAAATGTTCAAATATTAAATTCAAGCGCGATACAATTTCTGATTATTCGAGTGAAATGTTGAGTTAATTAGAATAACTGAAATATACTGTAAATTCTGGATGCCAGACGAAAACTCTCGTGGCATTTCACTAACTTGACTGGAGAACAGAGAGAAGCTGCTGAGGCGCTTATTCTTCTGCCTTTAAGACAGGTCGAATTGACAGTTCTGACCATGGTAAACTATCACAAGAGTCAATACGATAAAGAGTGCGGCGGACGGCATTTGGTTGAACTTTTGTATGATCACTCACGACTGTTTCTCGCTGGCTTCTCCTTGAACAATAGTATCACACAGCTTATCTTCATTCCTGAGAAATATATTCGTACGATAGTGTACACATAAAACTGCATACCTCCCTTGCGAACCATGTGACCTTGCCGCCGCGGGGAGGCTTGCGTGTCCCAATGAAGCAGATAGCCGAGCCGCAAGTGCAACCATATCGGATCGGTATCTGTCAAGAGGCCAGACTAACGACTGGTTCATCGAAAGGGGTGTAGCAGCCTTTCGGAAGTTACAAGGGCGGCAGACTAGATGATTGACTGATATGGTCTTGTAATAATACTCAACATGGCTTAGCTGTGTTGATACTGCTGCACGGCTGAAAGCAGCGGGAAACTACAGCCATAACTAACTCCCGAGGACATGCGTCTCTCTCTATCTGTATGAATGATGTACTCATAATGGCTTCCTCCCGGGTAAAATATTCCTCGCGCGGCTGTGAGCTTGCATCCGGGAGATAGTATGTTCGAATCCCACTATCGACAGCCCTGATGATGGTTTTCCGTGGTTTCCCATTTTCACACCAGGCAAATGCTGAGGCTGTACCTTAATTAAGGCCACGGCCGCTTCCTTCCAACTCCTAGGCCTTTCCCATCCCATCGTCGCCATAAGACCTATCTGTATCGGTGCGACGTAAAGCCCCTAGCAAAAAAAATATTCCTGAGGTAAAATAGTCCCCCATTCGGATCTCCGAGTGGGGACTACAGGAGAGGAGCGATCATCAGGAAGATGGATATTTTTTTTCTGCTAGTGGCTTTACGTCACACTGACACATAGGTCTTATGGCGACGATGGGATAGGAAAGGCCTAGGAGTTGGAAAGAAGGCACCGTGGAATTAATTAAGGTAGAGCCCCAGCATTTGCCTGGTGTAAAAATGGGAAACCACGGACAACCATCTTCAGGACTGCCAACAGTGAGATTCGAATCCACTATCTCCCGAATGCAAGCTCACAGCTGCGCGCCTCTAGCTGTACGGCCAACTCGCCCGGTGAGTTGGATACTAACATTTCGCGAGTCGGAGCGTGCAATGTTGAAAGTTTGAATCGTTGTGTTAGGTTAGAGAATCTGAAAAGAGAGATGGATGGACTAAAGTTAAATGTAGATGGTATATGTGAAGTACGTTGGCAGGAAGAGTAGGATTTTTGGTCAGACGCCGACAGAATTATCAACACAAAATCACACAGGGGAAATGCAGGAGTTGGTTTAATAATAAATAAGAAAATAGGGCAGCAAGTAAGCTACTACGACCAGAATAGTGAAATGATTATTTTTCTCAAGATAGGCACCACACCAATGCCCACTACAATATACAAGTCTATATGCCTACATGAGGAAATTGAAAGAATATATGAAGAGATAGAGGATTTAATAAAATATGTAAAAGGTGACGAGAATCTAATTGTGATGGGAGACTGGAATGCAGTGGTAGGCCAAGGAAGAGAAGGTAATGCAGTAGGAGAATTCGGGTTGGGACAAAGGAACGAAAGAGGAAGTCGGCTGGTTGAATTTTGCACCAATCACAATTTAGTCCCTGCTAATACTTGGTTCAAACACCACAAACGACTGTTGTATACATGGACGAGACCTGGAAGCTATCAAATAGACTTCATTATGATTAGGCAGAGATTCAGAAACAAAGTGTTGGATTGCAAATCTTTCCCAGGAGCAGACGTGGACTCTGATCACAACTTGTTGGTCACGAAATGCCATCTGAAATTGAAGAAGGGAAGGAATTCAGTGAGATGGGTGCTAGACAAGTTGAAAGAAAATAGTGTGAAGGATGGTTTCAGGGATCATGTTGCACAAGGACTAAATGGAAAGGCTGAAGGAAACACAATAGGGCAAGAGTGGATAGTCATGAAAAATGAAGTTAGCAGGGCTGGTGAAGAAATGTTACGAGGGAAGAAAAGATCAACTAAAAATGAGTGGATAACTCAGGAGATACTAGACCTGATTGATGAACGACGAAAATACAAGAATGCTATAAATGAAGAGGACAGAAAAGAATACAGGCGATTAAAGAATGGATAGAAAGTGCAAGGTAGCTAGGGAAGACTGGCTGAAGGAGAAGTGCAAAGATGTTGAAAGTTGTATGGTGCTAGGAATGGTAGATGCTGCATACAGGAAAATCAAGGAAACCTTTGGAGAAAGGAAAACTAGGTGTATGAATATTAAGAGTTCAGGTGGATAACCACTTCTAGGGAAAGCAGACAAGGCAGAAAGATGGCAGGAACATATCCAACAGTTGAATCAAGGTAAGAACGTAGATGATATGGTTCTGGAACAGGAAGAGGCTATTGATGAAATGGGTGACCCAATTTTTAGGTCAGAATTCGACAGAGCTTTGAGAGACCTAAATAGGAGGAAAACACCTGGAATTTATGACATTCCCTGACTGCTTTAGGAGAAACCAGCATGGCGAGGTTATTCCATTTGATATGCGGGATGTATGCAACAGGAGAAGTGCCATCCGATTTTTGACAGAATGTTATAATAATTTCGTATGGCTATTTCTAGCCGGGTGCAGCCCTTGTAAGGCAGAGCCTCCGATGACGGTGGGCGGCATCTGCCATGTGTAGGTAACTGTGTGTTATTGTGGTGGAGGATATTGTTATGTGTGGTGTGTGAGTTGCAGGGATGTTGGGGACAGCACAAACACCCAGTCCGCGAACCAAGAGAATTAACCATTTAAGGTTAAAATCTCCGACCCGGCCGGGAATCGAACCCGGTACCCCCTGGAATAAAGGCCAGCACGCTAACCATTTAGCCATGGAGCCGGACGACAGAAGTTTGTTATACCTATTCCCAAGAAAGCCGGTGCTAACAAATGTGAAAACTACCGCACCATTAGTTTAGTATCTCACGCCTGCAAAATTCAAACACGTATTATTACAGAAGAACGGAAAGGCAGGGGCCGGCCCCGCGGTGTAGGGGCAGCGTGCCTGCCTGTTACCCGGAGGCCCCGGGTTCGATTCCTGGCCAGGACAGAGATTTTACCTGCATCTGAGGGCTGGTTCGAGGTCCACTCAGCCACCGTGGTTACATTTGAGCTATCTGACGGTGAGATAGAGACCCCGTTCTAGAAAGCCAAGAATAACGGCCGGGAGGATCCGTCGTGCTGACCACACGATACTTCGTAATCTGTAGGCCTTCGGGCTGAGCAGCGGTCGCTTAGTAGACCATGGCCCTTTGGGGCTGTGGGGCCATGGGGTTTGCTTTGCTTTGCTTTGCTTTGCTTTCAAAAGACAAGTTGAAACTGAGTTCGGAGAAGATCAATTTGGCTTCAGAAGAAGTGTAGGAGCACGTGAAGCAATCCTGACTTTACGTCTGATCTTAGAGGATCGAGTTAAGAAGGGCAAGTCCACATAATGGCGTTCGTAGATCTAGAAAAGGCATTTGATAATGTTGATTGGACCAAGCTGTTTGAGATTCTGAAGGTGATCGGCATCAGGTACAGAGAAAGAATAATTATCTACAATCTGTATAAAAATCAGTCTGCAGTGATAAGAATCGAGGGCTATGAAAAAGAAGCAGCAATCCAGAAAGGGGTGTAGCAAAGCTGCAGTTTTTCCTCCCTCCTTTTAAATTTGTATATAGAACAAGCAGTAAAGGAAATCAAAGTATTTGGAAAGGGAATCAAAATCCAAGGAGAGGAAATCAAAACCCTGAGATTTGCCGATGATATTGTTATTTAATCTGAGATTGCAGAAAATCTGAAGACGTTTCTGAATAGTATGGACGGAGTCTTGGGTGAGGAGTACAAGATTTTAAAAAAAGTCCAAAACAAACATAATGGAGTGCAGTCGTACGAAGTCAGAGGATGCATGAAATATTAGATTAGGAAATGCAGTCTTAATAGAAGTGAAAGAACATTGTTACTTGGATAGTAAAATAACTAACGATGGTAGAAGTAAGAAGGACATAAAATGCAGACTAGCACAAGCAAGGAAGGCCTTTCTTAAGAAAAGAAATTTGCTCACTTCGAATATTGATACAGGAATCAGAAAAATGTTTTTGAAGGCTTTCGTTTGGAGCGTGGCATTGTATGAAAGTGAAACATGGACGATAACTCGCTCAGAAAGAAAGAGAATAGAAGCTTTTGAAACATGGTTTTACAGAAGAATGCTGAAGGTGACATGGATATATCGAATCACGAATGAAGAGATACTGAATCGAATTGGTGAGAGGAGATCGTTTGGCTAAATTTAACGAGAAGAAGAGATAGAATGATAGGACACATCTCAAGACACCCAGGACTTGTGCAGTTAGTTTTTGAGGGAAGTGTAGGGGGGAAAACGGTAGGGGTAGACCGAGGTATGAATATGACAAGCAGATTAGAGCAGATGTAGGATGCAGCAGTTATGTAGAAATGAAAAGATTAGCACAAGTTAGGGTGGCATGGATGGCTGCATCAAGCCAGTCTATGGACGGATGACTCAAACGACAACAAAAATACATTACCAAAACATCACATACGATGGAACCCTTGCTTTTAGAATCATTTCACTCTGCCGTCCAGAATAGTCGCCTATACTTCTCTGTACAGCGGCCGGCCCCGTGGTGTAGGGGTAGCGTGCCTGCTCCGGGTTCGGTTCCCGGCCAGGTCGGGGATTTTTCTCTCGACCTGAGGGCTGGTTTGAGGTCCACTCAGCCTACGTGATTAGAACTGAGGAGCTATGACGGTGAGATAGCGGCCCCGGTCTCGCACGCCCAGAATAACGACCGAGAGGATGCGTCGTGCTGACCACACGGCCCCTCGTAATCTGCAGGCCTTCGGGCTGAGCTGCGGTCGCTGGGCAGGCCAAAGCCCTTTCAAGGGTGTAAGTGCCGTGGGGGGAGGGTGTTCTCTGTACAGCACCTGTAGCGTACATTATAACAATATATCATATTAGTGTTTGTGCACGTAAAAACAATGTCTCCCTCTTTGAAGAGACTATCCAGCTAGAAGATTAATGTCTCATAGAACTGTCAGTGGCGGCTTAGTACAGGATTCAGTGTATTTCTTTTGAGTTGATGTGTGACTGGGATATTGCCTCAGTGAAAGCCTGCATTCCCCACTTTGCCTACACTGTGTATATAACACAAAGGACAACAAAGTTCTGAGCTATAAAGTTACCGGGTACTCTACTTCTACCACCAGTTAATAGCACCAGCATGAAGTGATAATCGACACAACGGGACATGCGGGCCTGGAATACATTAACATCTTGTTGAAGTCACATGCTTGACTCTCACGTCAAATAGATGCAAAATGTTTTTGCTTTCGTTATTTAAGAAACTGAGTGCCTCCGTGCCTCAGGCGGCAGCGCGCCGGCCTCACACCATTCGGTTCCATGGTTCAAATCCCGGTCACTCCTTGCGAGATTCGTGCTGGACAGGTTCTTCTCCGCGTACCTCTGTTTTCCCTGACTTCATTCCAACAAAACCCTCCAATAACATTTCATTTCATCTTTCGGTCATTAGTCATTGCCCCAGAGGAGTGCGACAGGCTTCGGAAGCTGGCACAGTTCCTATCCTTGCCACTAGATGGGGGCTTCATTCGTTCCATTCCTGACCCGATCGAATGACTGGAAACAGGCTATGGATTTTCATTTTCATTTAAAAAACTAATAACTTGTTCTGTCACATCTTCCGAAACCTGTGACCTTGATCATGTACCTTGAGAATAGACACTGAATGGTTTGAATTGTATTCATGGCTTCTTTCAATGAACTGCAAAATAATTTTCCCCCAAGTCATTCTACACTCACGTGATGATAGTAAGATATTTATCAAATCCTTGGTTATCAACACCAGGATGATCGCGTCGTAGCTACATCGAAATGAAATAATCACAAAAGAGAAACACTGCCAAAGTTTGGCCATCTTTATGATGTGGGATAGCATATTTGCCTCTTGTCGTAAAACACTGGATATGATTTCCGGGTCATCTAAAATTTGTCATCATGATCTTAGAGCTGGGACATGACTCACTTAACCTCGTGAGGTCTCTGGTCTAATTTTAGTTTAGTTTGATATTATAGACACTGAACCCAACAAGCAATATGCTGAAGAAGTCGTCACGTTGGCCACGTGTTAAATCAGTAATTATAGACCATCGGACTGCACAGGTCGAAGGCTCGAGATGGAGTAAAATATCATGGAAAGATGGGTGATTAGTTTTATCCCAGGTAGATAACAGGAACCAAACCACTTCAATAATAATAATAATAATAATAATAATAATAATAATAATAATAATAATAATAATAATAATAATAATAATAATAATAATAATAATATTATTATTATTATTATTATTGTTATTATTATTATTATTATTATTATTATTATTATTATTATTATTATTATTATTATTATTAGAGCCTCCGTGGCTCAGACAGCAGCGCGTCGGCTTCTCACCGCTGGATACCGTGGTTCAAATCCCGGTCGTTCCATGTGAGATTTGTGCTGGACAAAGCGGAGGCGGGATAGGTTTTTCTTCGGTAACTCCGGTTTTCCCTGTCATCTTTCATTCCAGAAACACTCACCATTCTCATTTCATAGCATCTATCAGTCATTAATAAATCACTTTGGGATTGGCGACCCCATCGTACTAATAGCCTATATCTGCTTCATTCATTCCATCCCTGACCCGGCCAATGACTGGAAAACACGTTGAAATTTTCATTTTCATTTCATATTATTATTATTATTATTATTATTATTATTATTATTATTATTATTATTATTGTACCGGTACACCTCTACGCCGCACATTTGAATTTTCCGCCTTAAAGTACTCCTCTACAGGAGAAACTGTGAACTTAAAACTGGATCTACTTAAACTTTTGCTCTGAAGATGTCACTGCGTTAATTTCGTCGTGTTTTTGTTTACTATTTATCAAGAAGTTTGGACATTGTCTCATAGATGTCTCTACTAAAAAACTATGATCATGCACCCTGTTGCGAAGTGAAGGAACTTTCTTGAAGATATTTTGTACTCATAAGTTTTCTTATTACTAAATTTCGTTCTTTCATTTGTGGGTTGGCAATATTAATCTTTTCTTTCCGCCAGTTTTGAAGTTAGCCAATCAACTATTTCTGTAATTAATTTTTGACAATCGTGTCTTGTGTGTAACTGTGTACTGTAGTCAATAAACGCCTGTGGGTGTGTCTTAATTATTCATGAAAGGTCTCGAATTTTTCCCGAGGGTATAAAAACTGCTGATTTTCTTGTCTCTCGGCCACTTCATCAACATCTAACTTAGTATATGAACGTGTAGCAGGAGGCGGGAAGTGATTTTTTCATCAGGCAGCAGCTCTTCAATAAGGTAATGGCCCTTTAACATCTTTATTTTCTTGCTACCTCAGCAGTTTAACCCGCGGGGAAGGTCCGAAACCTTTACTATGTAACCTATCTTAAAACATGTAATTCTCCGTCGCTTTTGTAAAACTTCATATATCTTTAACTGTAATTCGGGGATAGAGATTGATTTACCCTCTCGAGCTCCCCTTCATTTTGGTTCATTTAGGTGACTACGTTTTGTAATTGGTTTTCTTCCTTTCTGTAATGTCTTAAATTTTCCTTATACGAGTCACCTCCATAGTTTGAGAATAGCCCCTGTTCCATCGGCCTTGTGCCTCTTATGTTTTAAGAAGTTTCATCTAGGAGTGCAAATTCACGCCTCCGTTCATTTTGCATTTTGGGCCATTAACTTAACCTGTTATTTTTCTACTAAGGCCCAGTAGGTTGGGTACAAGATACCCCCGTTTCATGTTGTGTAAGTTGTACCTTGATGGCAATTTAGGGTTGAGCCTGGTATTGCCTTTCATAGGCTTGGAAAACGTAGAGCGGGTCAGCTCTTTTAAGTATTGGAAATGTGCCTCTAGGAGGCTTGACATTGCTTGGTGGGAGCAAGTGCTCCATATTACTTGGGAATTTCTGCCCTTTGGTAAATATGTGTTTGTGAGCTGACAGCTCAGGAATTGTAAAACTTGGGGCTTGAAGCCCAGATTGTTAAATTGCCAAAAATCTTGGCTTTTCCTGGTCTTGTACCTGATTGTCGGTTATTTGTTGGATTTTTGTTATTTGTTAAACTTTGAAATTCTATGTGAATATTGTTAAGTTTTGCTATTTTCGAAAATTTAACCTTTAATGCAATTTTAATTCATATCTCGGCCTTGTAGTTGAACCCCAGTACCTCCTTTCACCTCTGCTAATCCGCCAAACCATGGTAACAATTATTATTATTATTATTATTATTATTATTATTATTATTATTATTATTATTATTATTATTATTCCACAAACGTTTACACACCGAGCGAGTTGGCTGCATAGTAAGCATAGTATAGCAGTAAACTTATACGCGGGAGATCGTGTGTCAGAATCTCACCTACAGCAGTACTAAAACTGATTTTCCGTGGTTTCCTACTTTTAAGCCGTGCAAAAGCCGGAGCTGAACGTTAAAATGCTAGAAGAAATACTCTAAGATTTCATAATTTTATTTTTCTATTCATCCTAAATGTTACTGTAAGAGTCACGTCTAAAATATCAAGCTGAATGAACGAAGCCCACTCTTGGTATGTAAAATGCATTTTCAATAAGGACTCACTTCATTAAGCCCTCAGCTAATGACTCCCGTATTCCGTGAAATTAAAGCCAGTCACAAGGATAAATGATTCCAATATTATTTAATATTGAGAGCGTAAGTGTGAGCCAAGTTCAATTAGCACATGTTATTCACAATTTAGATGTAGTTGACGTCAGATTATTGAGAATAATTGCTAACACTTTCATTATTAAACAGAGAAACTTGGATCCGTTTTGAATCAGCTATATAATTTCAAAACATGCCTGTTAAAATTTAGTAATATGTTTAGATGTCAGACCTTTGGTAGCCCCTTTCAGTACTTCCTGAAAGTGGTTAGTGAGTCAGATGACCGGGGGTCTCCCAGCCAGCCTGGAAGGCGAAACCGGCCTTTCAGTGTATTGTTCTCGTCGACTGGTTTCCCTGTGAGTTTTTGCGAGGTGCAGCGAGAATGTTCTGTCTGTAGCCACATCGCAAATATTGCGATACATATCACCCGAACTATAAAAAGGAGGCTAGCCTCGAACGGTCACTCAGTATTACAGTCAATGTGGGACTCCGTGAATGGAGTCAGTGTAGGACTCAGAGCTGGAGTCAATGTGGAACTCGGTGTCTTGGAGTCTGAGTTGGACTCGGTGGCTAGACTAGGCTAGGAAAACAACGGAAAGGGAATCTGACACCTGGGCGACTGCCCTGGATGCAGATCGGGATTGATTGATTGATTGATTGATTGATTGATTGATTGATTGATTGATTGATTGATTGATTGATTGATTGATTGATTGATTGATTGATTGATTGATTGATTGATTGATTGATTGATTGATTGATTGTGACAGCAGTGTTGACTGCCACAACTGTTGATTGAGTAGCTGAAATGAAGACTGCGTACCGAACAGAAGAGCGCGTACTGCCTTAGCGTACTGTGTGTGTATACTTAAGTTTACTGAGGATCGTCGTGAGTCAGCGACTGGAACATCTTTTGTGAGTGTAATTGGAACTGTGTTAATGGTCGTTGTTGTGAGGAGTATTGTCCTGCTGTTCAACTCTGTTGAGCTGTTACTGTTTAGTTGTTCACTGTGTTTGACTGTGAATTATTGGACTGCCTTTGGAGTCGAACTAAAGAACAGTCATCGTGTGTTGCGTGGCGAGTAGCCCTATGTTCAAATCTAGCTGTCTCCACGCAGTTGCTGTGTCGGGTGTCTGGACTTGAAGAAATGAAAGTAAGGAGAATTACAGCCCTCTTGGGTAATTCCAAGGAGCCGGGATGCCCTGCTGTGTGAAAAGAACGGAGACTTGTGCATAGACAGCAATTAGTTACTATCGCCATTCATGGCTGAATAGAATTGTGTGTAAATATGTGTGTGCATTTATGGGTCCTCCTGAAATAAATTGGAGCAATAAAACATACGGTGTTTTATTCGTAACAATATTTTACATAATGAGTTTACATAGCATGATGTAAACATGTATAATGTTTATAATAGTCTAAAATTGTATAATGACTGATTACAATTTGGTTTGGCATAATAGCAGGCTTCATCACTCGAGCTCCACCATATAAGAAAGACAATAAATATTAAAGAAATGCCCTGCGGTTAGAGGCGCGCAGCTGTGAGTTTGCATCCGGGAGATAGTGGGTTCGAACCCCACTGTCGGCAGCCCTGAAGATGGTTTTCCGTGGTTATCCATTTTCATACCTGGCATATGTTGGCCCCATCATCGCCATAAGACCTATCTGTGTCGGTGCGACGTAAAGCAACTGGCAAAAAAAAAAATGGCTGCGGAGACGTTACAATAAAGGCATCCTTGGTTCACACCGAAGGATATGGGATCGATTTCCTGTCAGAAAGTCGATAAATTTAGAATTGAGTCACCTTCTAATGGAGAGACAGAGGAGTCCACTCAACCTTCATCAGAAATGAGTAGTACCAGGTTAATTTCTGGTGGCAAAGGTAGCTAGGCATAACTGTCACTCTATTCCACTTGGGACAGAACCATCCATGAAAGGCAGAAAATTGGATTATCCTGCAAGTAAAATAGATCTGAACGAGATTTAAACTTGGGTAATGGAGATAAGGACAGATTTCACGGTAAACGGTAAGCATGAATTTCAGATTTTACAACGGAAACAGTAATTGTAATAATAACAATAATTATTATTTTACCGGAAGGTACACCTCAACGCCGCGCATTCAAAATTAGCGCCTAAATGAACTCCTCTATCGAACTAATGTGGAAACTACTACAACAGGAACTTAGAACTTTATTCAGAAGATGTCACCACCGAAATATTATGTAATTTTGTTATTGTGCAGTATCCTAAGCTGAGTGAATTTCTCCTCCATTCATCAAGAAGTTTGGGCATTCTTCCATAGATGACACTACTAAAAAAACTATGATCACGCACCCTGGTGCGAGGTGTAAGAACTTATAATAAAGAAGTTTTGTGTTTCTAGGATTTTGTAACTGATTGATGTTCATTTATTTTTGGGTTGGCAATATTTCCTTTTTATTTCCGCCAGTTTTGAATCTAGCCAATCCCTAATTTATGTAATTAATTTTCCACCTATCACAGGCTTCTTGTTCGATTCTGAATGTGACTTTTGTATTCAACCAATAAAATTGAGAGAATGTGGCTAGTTTAGTCTTGAATGATCTCGAATCTTCCCTGAGGGTTTATAAACTGCGGCTTTTCACGTTCCTTGGCCAATTGATCGTCGTCTATCTGAGTGTGTGCATTAAGCAGGAGGCGGGCGGCCTCTTTCGTCGGCAGCAGAAGATCTATCAGGTAATGGGCACATAACTTTATTCTTTCTTGCTACCTCCGCAGTTTAATCCGAGAGAAAGGTCCGACTCTTCAGTTATGTAACAAAATTTTCTAAAATCTAAATCTTCTTTCGGCTAATGTAAAAACTTCGTAAACCCTTTAATTGGAAATCGGGGATAGAGAGTGAATTACCCTCTCGAGCTCCCCTTCATCTTGGTTTGAAGTGACTGCGTTTTGTAACTTTTTTCTTCTGTAAGGTGTTAAAGTAATTTCTATACGAGTCACCTCATTAGTTTGGGAATTCCCCTGTTTCATTGGCCTAGAGCCCTTTAGGATTTTCATTATCTTGGAGCGCTGCAAAACCGATCTATGCCACTTTTTACTACGGCTAGGGAACACTCCAGTCTCCAATTCGTACCCTAGCCGTGACAAGAAAGCATAATCAGGCCAAGACACCAAACTGGAAGTCGGCCTCCCTCCAACATGCCCAACTGCATAATTCCTGGCGTAGATCACTCCTTCACCGACGCTGCCTTATTCGGGTACCTCAAAAACAAAGGAGTACCAGTATTAAACCTAAGCCGTATTCTGGTGGATTTTATACCCACCGACCGAGTCCTGATCCAACTTCCCACAGAAGAAGCTGTCCAAAATGCCATAAGAAGGGGCATCTACATAAATGGAAGACCACACTACGCAGAACCATGCCCAGCCTACATGGAAAATGACTTCGAACCGATCCCGAGAGCCCAGCCACCCCAGCAACTCCAACCTCCATTACCACGGCCACCACCTCCATACACCCCTCCACGCTATCCGTTGACCTATCCGCACACCACCACAACTACCACTATCACCACCACCATTGCTACCTCTCCCCTCCGCCCCACCACTCCCATAACTTCCACAGTGATGACACACTCCTCACCCATAATGATGTCCCCTCAACCCACCAAGCAGCCTGATCCAGTAAACCTACAGCCCGAAGAAGAAGACGCCACCAGCGTCACCATGGAAACTAGAAGAGCAACACCACCACCAGCTCCCGAGTCCAACGAAGCAACTCCGCCGACACCACCACCAGCGTCTCAGTCCATTGCCAGTTGCGTTATTAGAGGAATCAATCCAGCCATTCCACAGGAAATCATCACACAGGAACTTCAGCGATCGGGACTCAACCTGAAGAAAGCAGCCAGGATCCACAACACGGCCGGGCCCACCTACATGGTGCGGCTCCTTCTCCACCAACCCGAAGATGCTCAAAGACTAATACAGCAAGGGATTCAGCTCTTCGGAAAACAGCACCGGGTGGAACCCTCTCGCTCTAACCCTCAACCACCCACCCGCCCTAACACCAACCCACCCCGGAACCAACCCCGCCTCCCCCACCATCGCAGCCCACCTACTAACTCTAACCTTCTCGTCCTACTACTCACTTCCCTTGTTAACATCACCTCCTTCTATCAACAAACCATTCACCTTCTCCTATCCAACAACAATACTCTTAATTAAAATCTGTGTAACTTGTAAACCAATACTGTAATCATCCAAAATTTGTAAATCTGTACTGTAATCTTCCAAAATTGTAAACCATTGTAACAAGAACCAATAAAAAGCAAAAGAACAGATGCTGCACCCTTAGCCAAGAGGCCAATCCCCCACATCACCAAATAAAAGCACCCTCCCTCTCTCTCATTTAACCAATTAAATCCCCAAACCCCGCTGAATCTCCTGGCCAGAGAGAAGGCGTTACCTTCTAGGTGGCCCGCCCCTCCCCTTCGGGGAGGGGAATGAAAACATCCCCCTTGGTCCTTGGAGCGCTGTGTGCGCCTCCATTCCTTTGTGTTTTGACCAGTTATTTAACCTGTTCTGTTTTCATGAAGGCCCCGTAGGTTGGGTATTAAATACCCCTTTATAAATCATTTCAAATTGCAAGTTGTGCCTTGAGAGGCCAGTGATTGTAAGTTGATGTTGCCTTGAGTAGGCTTGGAGACCTGAGAGCCTGTTAGCTCTTTTTCAAGTTTTGTAATTGAAAAGTGTGCCTCTGGGAGGCTAGATATTATGATTTAAGAAGCAACTGCTCTTGAATTAGGGGATTTCTGCCCTTAACTAAATAATTCTTCTTCCATTTGTAAAATTGTAAAACTAGGGGCTTAAAGCCCAAAGTGTTAAGGTTTTGAATCTTGAATTATTCCTAATCTGGTTTCAAGATTGGCATTGTACCTGATTGTTATTTTTCCTTGTCGAAATTTGTTAAGTTTTTTTTTCATATTGAAAGAAATATAACCTTTGTTTAAGTTTTAATTCAATTCTTGACATTGTAGTTAGACCCATTCAAGCACGCACCTTCTTTCGTCTCTGCGTTCCAGGGTAATTATAATTGTAATCATTGTAATAATGGTAACGATTCAGCACCAAAAAATTAATAATAATGATATTCCGGGAACGTAGTTAGCCCCTGTTCGAATCCTGGTCAATGCAAGTAAGAGTTTTTAATTGGAAAGTCAAGTTCCTGTAATTTGGAACTTAGGTAAATCCGTAGGTCCTGTGACTTATGGTCACGCGTTTTATAGTCACGAAAAACTGCTTGAACGTTGATGTGACAAAACGTTTAATCTCTAACTGTCTTTTTTTTATATTCCCATTTTTCTTTATAATTGGTCATACATTTTCCCTCTTTCATAACGGAATATTACGAGTGCCCAGGCATAATGTTAAATTTTTTTACAAATATATATCCTAAAACTCTACATTATAATTAAAACTTTCGTACAAAAATATACGAACTATGGACAATGGTCAATTTTTAAGTGCTTTAATACGTTTTGTTGTCTCCTTGACTGAATTGTCAGCCTAATGGCCTTCTGTCCAGATAGACTGAATTTCGATTCCCGGCCGGGCCGGATATTTTAACTACTTATCGTTAATTCCCCTAACTCGGGGCCTGGGTATTTGGGTTCATTTTCATACGGATATCATCATATACAAAAAAACACACTACATCACACTACCAAAAACCACAGGAAAGTACAGTAGTTAATACATCCCTCTACACTGAGGTGACGACGTGAAGGGCATCCGGCCGTAAAAGTTGTATAAATCCACATTCCATATCAACACCAAAAAGTTGGATAAAGGTCCAGGACGGAAATGGAAACGTTTTGTTGACACAATATGTCGCCGGTGCTTGAGAGTGATGCTAGCCACGTTCGTGCGTTACCCACGCATTCTAGTCACCGAGACAGGTGGGCTGAATGCGAGCCGTTACGTGCAGCGGATCGTGAGGTACAGTACTTGCCAGTCATTTCCTAGAACTCTCTGCCGTTCATTCTGACTTCACGCAGGTATATCCACTTATTCTCAATCAGCTATACTATCATCTTGAAAGTAGCCATCATTTAAAATTTACTTCACATGGGCATTTCCGTAATTGAGTTCCATGGATCACTTGTGTTTTACGTTGCGTACGTATGTGTCTCATAGTCGTTTCACTTGTCTCATAAAATTTTATGGCTAATTCCCCCAGATATACTACTAGTCTATGAGATGCAATTTCTCTAACCAAGGAGCAAATGAATATGACATAGGCAAATGTCGCCGACGGGTACTAACATCAGGACTATGGTATCGATATATCAGAAAGAATTTCAGTGACCCACTTGATAAGAAGGAAAAAGGCTGAGCTGTCAACCCTGTTTAATATCACAACCACAATCATTGTTGTACTCGTAAGTTGGCTATTCTCTTTCTATTACTCTAGGCAATAACAAAGTACATATGTTACCCCAGTTGTTGAGTGAATCTATGTTCAAACTTTGACATGAGAATCCGTTTGTTCTGTAAGGCGTGCTATGTCTTGTGAAGGTTAAATAATAATAATAGTCTCACTGAAAATAATAATAAGAAGAAGAAGAGGAATAAGAAAAAAGAAGAGGAAGAAGAATACAATCTCGGCTGCAGATATTTTTGTTTTACATTATCCAATTTAGTCTACCTGCGAATCAACTTCGACGGTCAATTTTCATCTACCATAAAACAGAGGACTGCCTGCTGTCATTTCTTGATGGATACAATACTTTTTCAACCATCTCTTGGCACAGGCCAAAGCGAAGTGTAGCTTCCACTGAAGTCCCAGTCTCACCCATGGCTGTGACAATAAGGAAGCTACTGGGGTATGAGTGGTGCTGAGTAATGCAATTCGGATCACGACCAGTGTGACTGAGTGTTATGAAAGGTGTTGCTCATAGAGTCATCCTTGCTGCAATAGCACTTTCTGGTCCAGTAGGGAAAGCAATGGCAAACTACCTCACTCCTCATCTTGCCTAGTACGCCTCATTTTGGTGCTACCATTGGTTTCTGCGGTTTCCTTATAACCACATAACATTTGGTGGTGCTATTTG
Source organism: Anabrus simplex (assembly GCF_040414725.1). Classification (NCBI taxonomy): domain Eukaryota; kingdom Metazoa; phylum Arthropoda; class Insecta; order Orthoptera; family Tettigoniidae; genus Anabrus; species Anabrus simplex. The sequence goes on along the minus strand of NC_090265.1, from coordinate 372,304,032 downwards.
AGAATCCAACCAGCCTCTGGGCTGATGACCTAACAAACAGACAGAGGAACTAAAATTCTATTGGGTGGTCCTTTGCTGAGTTTAGTTTTTATTAATTTTATCGGGTGAACACCGAATGTGTCACCAGAGATCCTTTGCATACCAGCATTATACGACATGGAGCGTTGAACAGACTTGCCTTTGCCCTTTTACCACTGACCCACACAGGGACTTAATAAATTTTAAAATGAGATCGTGGAACTCATTATTATTGAATAAGAATTTTAAGGCGTTATTTATAACTTAATTACATACCACCCATTTAACATGAATTAATTACTAGCATCTATAAATATGTACAAGTCTCATTAAAACTTTTATGTCAAGGCATGAAGGTTTCACTTTCTCCTGAGTCACCGGTTATTTCAAGAAATTATTACCAGAAGAAGAACTGGTTCACAAAAGGAAAGCTTTAAGATCATTCCTCAACACGCACAATGATAAAAACGGTCCCTCAGTACATTTTCTCTCGTCCGTTTCTGTTAATCAAAGTAGGGAATGCCCACAGGTACTAGACAGTAAAAATACCTTTGTCCGGAATTTTACCAAATTCACTTCAAGATTTACGCTCGGAACTGTACAGTGATTCTGATTAACCCGCCAGTGAACGGGTCACAATATGTTACGTGAGTGCACGAGTTGGGTCTCACAGATTCATTTTGAATACGTTCTTAATACCTATTTAAAAGTACTCTATTCTGTTATAAATGCAGCATTATCGTCATATTATTATCACAAAATCAACAAATTAATCATATTGATACTATTTTATAATGTATTTTCGTTAGCACTGAGTTTTTACACATTGATATTATATTTAGCACAGAACTCAAACTATTGATACTCAAAATGTTTGATAATTGGACAATCTAATCACAACTATAAGTTCAATCCAACGAAACATTTACATGACATATTCAAAGACATCAAGGACATTGCGCAGAAATACAGCGTTCTCCAAACATACTTTTTGCACTGGTAGCGCCTGTAGCGGATCTTTGTGTCTTCGCAGTACGCACACCACCCTCTTTTATTCCCAACATGTTCGTGCTCTTCTTCTTCTTCTTCTTCTTCTTCTTCTTCTTCTTCTTCTTCTTCTTCTTCTTCCTTTGCAACAGATTCGTTATAAGAATTATCATCAATTGCTATGTATGAATGCAGTTTGAAAAATATAAGACAGAATAACATGAATAAGAAACTTGTATGACTGCATGGTTTGGGCCTGACAGACCCACAGACCACTAAAATATCCCACAGATCACAAGCTAAAGCGAATACTTCGTCTGTCATGTTACTAAACATGTTTATACAGCGGTAACCGCAAGGAACCAACTACTACCATCTCTGAGATAAACAAGCAAATAGACGCACATGGGTCTCACAGACACAGCCCCGTACACTGGTGGGTTAATTCCCTTCTTATCAGGAATGTTTCATGCAGTCAAAACTCTCAGCACTGTATTTCGTACGGCCTTAGATTTGTATATGCCAATATGTGTCGGGAAGTGGTGAATGACTAATCAATGTGAAACCAGGGAGTAGGGAATCATTCGTTTACCGTCTATATGACAAACTCGAGGAGTGAGTTAGTACTGTATGTGGTTTTGGAAGAATATTTCAGCGAGAGAATAAAATCAGTCTATCAGTCAGATAACTATTCATTAGTTCTCATCTGGCTTAAGTGCGGCCAGTATCCAGTATTCGGGAGATAGTAGGTTCGAACCCCACTGTCGGCAGCCCTGAAAATGGTTTTCCGTGGTTTCCCATTTTCACACCAGGCAAATGCTGGGGCTGTATCTTAATTAAGGCCACGGCCGCTTCCTTCCCACTCCTAGCCCTTCCCTGTCCCATAGTCGCCATAAGACCTATCTGTGTCGGTGCGACGTAAAACAACTAGCAAAAAAAGAAGTTCTCATCAGGTGAGAAAACGATCATGATAATAATTAGGTATCGCCTATAAGAAAATTTGTATCCCAAGATTTGTATGTAGTTACAATGGAAAAATTTTGAAATTGATCAACGATTGGATTAACTCATCTCTCAAATTCACCTTGTATTGCTCAATGCCATGAGTTGACCTGTTCAAAGATATTTTTATTGTTAGGATTTGATATCATTGATCATTTTGCCAGTTTCAATCTGACAGGATCTCGCTCCTCCAGGACTTGAACCCTGTACTATATGTACTAAACATGATCTAACAGCTGGAAACCTGTAATGCGTTCGTAGAAGCTAAATGTTCAATATCTCATACTTATTTGTAGGCTGGAAAAGTTAAAGGAGCTAACTGCCAAACAAATTATTTTAGAGATATCAACAAAAACTATTTAGTGTTTTAAATAAAGAGATATTCATCTAAATACAGCTTATGCATCAGTCTCGTATGTTGTAACTGTTATGATATATTTCGATGCATTTAAGATAAGAATAATCATACATGGTAAAATATGGAAAAGAGATATATGCCATATGCTTTAACTTATCATTTGAGATAACTCCATCCACTTGGGTTAGCTTGATGTCTATTCAAGCACTCGTTCTGCAGTGAAATTCATTATTTTCATCGTCAACAAAGCCAACCACAGATCTTTTTTTTAATTTAGCGTCTGAAAGTGGAACTATATTTGTTAAGATTTCTAATTCAATTGGTATCATATTTTCCATTACAATAATCCTACTGAAAATACGATATGTTTCTCACTTGGTAAATTCACTGAAGTTTTCTTTTGATATCTCTGACTTGGAAGTGTTTATGTTTTATTAATGTTTTATTTATTTATTTATTTATTTATTTATTTATTTATTTATTTATTTATTTATTTATTTATTTATTTAATTATTTATTTATTTATTTATTTATTTATTTATTTATTTATTTATTTATTTATTTATTTATTTATTGCTGCCTGTTTCGAAATCAAAGAACGTTCTACCCATGTCTAAGACACGGAATGGTTCGGAAGATCTTGCTGCTGTTATTACCTTGGTAGATACACTCAGGACTATGGTTTAACGACCTACAAACTATTTGGAAAGACGAAGGCACAAGGACTCAGTAGCTTGCTATTGGCCTTGGCACATATCTTACTTGGTCAAACAGACCATTAGTTATTCCACTCTACATTTGCTCCATAGTGAGCAATTGCATTGCATATTCAGATAAGTTATGTATAGACCATCACACTCTCATTATACAGCAGTATCCTGGTTGATTGTCGAAAGATCTTCTAACTAATGGTCCTAGTATCCTGGTGTTGTTTCCTATTGGGGACTCCAATTAGTGGATCTTATCAAAATTCGAGCTCTTCAAGTAAATGTTATCTATATATATAAAAGCAAGTCGGGCTGGAGCGATGTATATATAAATATTTAAAAATGAAAAAAGACGTGAATTAATGAGGCACTTCCAGAAATCTCAGAAATTTGAAACTTGGTACGAGGGAAACTGATGACCCCAGGATTCCTAGAAAAATCGGAAATTCTCAAAATTCCCTGAAGGGGGCACGCTGGGGGGGCTCAAATTTTGGGCTCAGTATAAGAACACAGTCGTATAGTATATCCAAAACGATAACCTATAGGTTTCGTGGGCTTAAAAATTGTCGGGAATTTCCTCATTTTTATCCCCCATCCCCCAAATCAAGATGGCGGCACAACCTGCGAGACGAGCTAGACAATTGAAATTTGGTGAAATTATAGCTTTTGGTCTCTAACCGACGGAAAAATTCCAAGGTGTTCAAATTTTTCACTTTTTACCCCCAAGGATATCGAAATATGGAGGCAATTTTAATGACTGTGCAGACATTCCTTTTGAGCTATTTTTTGGCTAAACGGTAAGTCGTATCACAAAACGGATGGCACAATGTCGCTTCAATTCGGAGTGATCTACAACTATGGTCCTGTGACATTTTGTCGTATCTCTCTCCCTTATACGTTAAATTTGGCCGTATTTCTGGATTGTTCGTAAATTTGGTGATTTTTACAAGTATATTTTATTGTTTGACACACTTATAAGAATGATAGGATCATCACGTTGTGTGCGCACATTGGCACGATTAAGGGACATATGTGTACCAAATTTCATGATTCTAGCTTATACATAAGTAGGCAAAATGTAATGTAAAATGTTAAAAATGCACCCAAATTTCACCCTATTCAAAATTTGAACTCAATTTACCCCCTTAATACGGGAGATACGAGGAAATGGTTTAGAAACAAACATGTAGAGCGATAAATGAGGCGTCTGATGGCGCAAACCGTTTCTTAATATCATAAACCGTTTAGGAGATATGAATCTCGAAGTGGAAGTCTGCACTTTTCAACGTGCTCATGCTTATCCGTCATCTATATATATAAAAGCAAGTCGGGCTGGAGCGATGTATATATAAATATTTAAAAATGAAAAAAGACGTGAATTAATGAGGCACTTCCAGAAATCTCAGAAATTTGAAACTTGGTACGAGGGAAACTGATGACCCCAGGATCCCTAGAAAAATCGGTAAATTCTCAAAATTCCCTGAAGGGGGCACGCTGGGGGGCTCAAATTTTGGGCTCACTATAAGAACACAGTCGTATAGTATATCCAAAACGATAACCTATAGGTTTCGTGGGCTTAAAAATTTTCGGGAATTTCCTCATTTTTATCCCCCATCCCCCCAAATCAAGATGGTGGCACAACCTGCGAGACGAGCTAGACAATTGAAATTTGGTGAAATTATAGCTTTTGGTCTCTAACCGACGGGAAAATTCCAAGATGTTCAAATTTTTCACTTTTTACCCCTAAGGATATCGAAATATGGAGGCAATTTTAATGACTGTGCAGACATTCCTTTTGAGCTATTTTTTTTTGGCTAAACGGTAAGTCGTATCACAAAACGGATGGCACAATGTCGCTTCAATTCGGAGTGATCTACAACTTTGGTCCTGTGACATTTTGTCGTATCTCCCTCCCTTATACGTTAAATTTGGCCGTATTTCTGGATTGTTCGTAAATTTGGTGATTTTTACAAGTATATTTTATTGTTTGACACACTTATAAGAATGTTAGGATCATCACGTTGTGTGAGCACATTGGCACAATTAAGGGACATATGTGTACCAAATTTCATGTGTCTAGCTTATACATAAGTTTTTTTTTTTACTAGGGGCTTTACGTCGCACCGACACAGATAGGTCTTATGGCGACGATGGGATAGGAAAGGCCTAGGAGTTGGAAGGAAGCGGCCGTGGCCTTAATTAAGGTACAGCCCCAGCATTTGCCTGGTGTGAAAATGGGAAACCACGGAAAACCATCTTCAGGGCTGCCGATAGTGGGATTCGAACCTACTATCTCCCGGATGCAAGCTCACAGCCGCGCGCCTCTACGCGCACGGCCAACTCGCCCGGTCTTATTCATAAGTAGGCAAAATGTAATGTAAAATGTTAAAAATGCACCCAAATTTCACCCTATTCAAAATTTGAACTCAATTTACCCCCTTAATATGGGAGATACGAGGAAATGGTTTAGAAACAAACATGTAGAGCGATAAATGAGACGTCTGATGGCGCAAACCGTTTCTTAATATCATAAACCGTTTAGGAGATATGAATCTCGAAGTGGAAGTCTGCACTTTTCAACGTGCTCATGCTTATCCGTCATCTATATATATAAAAGCAAGTCGGGCTGGAGCGATGTATATATAAATATTTAAAAATGAAAAAAGACGTGAATTAATGAGGCACTTCCAGAAATCTCAGAAATTCGAAACTTGGTACGAGGGAAACTGATGACCCCAGGATCCCTAGAAAAATCGGTAAATTCTCAAAATTCCCTGAAGGGGGCACGCTGGGGGGGGGCTCAAATTTTGGGCTCACTATAAGAACACAGTCGTATAGTATATCCAAAACGATAACCTATAGGTTTCGTGGGCTTAAAAATTTTCGGGAATTTCCTCATTTTTATCCCCCATCCCCCCAAATCAAGATGGCGGCACAACCTGCGAGACGAGCTAGACAATTGAAATTTGGTGAAATTATAGCTTTTGGTCTCTAACCGACGGGAAAATTCCAAGATGTTCAAATTTTTCACTTTTTACCCCCAAGGATATCGAAATATGGAGGCAATTTTAATGACTGTGCAGACATTCCTTTTGAGCTATTTTTTTTTGGCTAAACGGTAAGTCGTATCACAAAACGGATGGCACAATGTCGCTTCAATTCGGAATGATCTACAACTTTGGTCCTGTGACATTTTGTCGTATCTCTCTCCCTTATACGTTAAATTTGGCCGTATTTCTGGATTGTTCGTAAATTTGGTGATTTTTACAAGTATATTTTATTGTTTGACACACTTATAAGAATGATAGGATCATCACGTTGTGTGCGCACATTGGCACGATTAAGGGACATATGTGTACCAAATTTCATGATTCTAGCTTAGCCTATACATAAGTAGGCAAAATGTAATGTAAAATGTTAATACGTGATTCCTATATCCATCTTACACATCATTACCCTTCTTAAATATTAACCAAGGGATAAGAGCTAACCTGCGTTTAAGACACCCGTACGATAAGGTTGCTGCGCAAAATCAACCACATTTAATATTCAGCACCGAGTAGTTTATAAGCGCAAACCCACTAGTTGACATCCAAGCAACCAATATGCATTGTGTACAGAAGAAAAATGATACCGTTATGTGTGAAGCAGTATTTCCGATTAACTGTAAGTTCGTAGTTTATTGTCACACCCATAGACTCCTGAAGAATCCTTGATATCTCAAGTTTTTTGGGCCAACGTCTGAAGACAAAGAAAGGAGCCCATTCCTAAGATTAGTTCTCGTAATTCAAGTCGTCTGTTCACTGAGGCAGAGATAGCATTAGTCATACTTCCCTGCCAGTCATTTAATAGAGAGTCAAAAGCCGTTACATCCTTTGTTTGTTGGTGCTCGAGAAGGTATGTTATGTTAAATTCCAAGATTAGGCGTTACCTATGTAATGCATATTTATTATGATTCAAATGCGTGTATCCACTTTTGTTCCATTTTATTGGTGGTTTAACCAACGATAATCTTGAACTTTGCCAGGTACTTCGTGTGTTTTAATTGTTAGATAGTTAACCTACCGAGAAGGAGGACCAACTCCCACATGTCACATGGGTTTTGTTTCACCCTCTGTTTGTAGTGAAGGCGTGTTTACGAATGTTTCAATACACGGACTGATCAAATCTAAGTTCGAACGTCAAAGTAATGACACACGCATCTTGTTCAGAGTGTAATGGAACTATTACATTGATACAGATCTGATCACGATTGATCTGTGACTGTATTCAAAGAAAGCAATGTTATAATACTGTAACTATGAAATTAATGTTGTTGTTTTTCTCAGTTATCAGTCCCTTGACTGGTCGATACACTCCATACTGGCCACTACTCTCTTTCCTACGTTATTACAACAGCCTAGGTCAGCAATGTTATAATACTAGCAATGTTATAATACTGTAACTATGAAATTAATGTTGTTGTTTTTCTCAGTTATCAGTCCCTTGACTGGTCGATACACTCCATACTGGCCACTACTCTCTTTCCTATGTTATTACAACAGCCTAGGTCTACTAAAATCTGTTCATCGTATTCATTTCTTGGCATTATACTATCATTCCACCCCACGTATTTTCTTGATTCTCAATTAAACCCTCAATGTGCGAGTTTTGGGTGATTCAAGATGTGGCCTAAAACTCACCTTGCTTCTTGATAGACGTCAACAAATATATTATATTGTCATCGGCTAGATATTCGACATTATTCTGGAACACCGGAATTTCAAATTGTTTTATTTCCATTCTTCTCAATAATTTGTCGCTATATTTCACTTTCATGTAATGCCTGGCTCCATACTTATGCCTTCAAACCCACCTTTTGCTGTGAATAAATGTATCTCCTTAAGAAGAACTTTCAATACCTGAACTAGTCTATAACTCCCTGTTATCCGTGATTGATTTATTACTCCAATAGAAAAAGCCGTCTATTTTAATTAGCTGTTATATGCTTGCTGAAATATAAATGCTACATTTGTCAAAGCTTGATTTGTGCACCTCTGACTGGAATTTTGTGAACCAAAGTATGCTCCACAACGATTGTCCAGCAGTTATTTTCATAGTGGACTTCGGATAACATATGTTGATTTGCGAGAAGAGACCACAAAATGTTGCATTGAGCTGTAATCTGCAGATTGAATAATAATAATAATAATAACGTTATTGTTTTTACGTCCCACTAACTACTTTTTACGATATCCGGAGACGCCGAGGTGCCGTAATTTTGTCTCGTATGAGTCCTTTTACGTGGCACTAAAGCTACCGTCACGAGGCTGACGTATTTGAGTATCTTCAAATACCACCGGACTGAGTAAGGATCGAACCTGCCAAGTTGGGGTCAGAAGGCCAGCTCTTCAACCGTCTGAGACATTCAGCCCAGCTCTCCGCAGATTGATTTGCATTATTCAAATCTGTTTTTTTTAACTTCTTATACACCAGGGATACCCGAACTCAACTCCTACTGTTTCACTGGAGATCTAGGTCTCCAGCTCGAAATCTTGCTGTTGAACGCCCCAGCTCATCTTATTTAAATGATTTGTTTATAAGGTTTCCATTCTCTTGGAGATATTTCAAGTTAGGTTTCAGAACGGTTTCATCAGTAGCTCCCTTGTAAAACTGACAACCGAATGTTTATTCATGATATAGGGTATTCAGAAGGATTCCAAATTTCTATTACACGCTATTGGGTTCTGTTAGATTAACTTATGAACAGGGATCAATGTCTTGAAACGTACTACCTCCCTATTACGAGGAAAACAATCGCTTAAAGCTACCTGGTTTGTACTAAATCTTTTGTTATGCAGCCATAACTCGTGCAAACATATCTCTATTCATTCTAATTTCTTTGTAGCAAGAAGATGGCGCGTGTCTGGACATGGATCCCCTAAAAGCGTACATGCAATATACAAAATGAACATGCTTCAGTGTGCTGGAAGAATTTGGTACACATAAAAATACCTTAGCAATAATTAATCAGACATTAGCAAACTCAAAACGCAAAATAAACTTTCTCGGGGAAATCTGAAAACTTTGGAAAACAAAACTGGGTTTAGAAAAGGTGATGGTCTTTCTCCAATATGTATTAACTGTATTTAGATAAAGTGATCAGGGAATAGAAAATCAAACTCAAAGTAAAAGATATCCGCAAAATCAGAGTTGGATACAAAAACTAAGACATTGAATTGAACTGCTCAGCCTTTGCACATACCTATTCTATCAGTCAATACAGACACTGCACCGGAAAATCAACCCTTTGAAATAGACAGCAGCAAAAGCATGGCTACAAATTTCTTTTGACAACATTTACGATGCTCCAGAATATTTTAAGGAAGTAAACAAATCAAGCGGAACTTTATCATTACAACACCGTCATAAAAACAGGAATTCCTGTATGCAGCTCAACGTTTGGTCTTAAAGCACAAAAGTAGAATGTGATGAATATTAAAGAAGGAATTATTTATTAATATGCTGATCCAAAGAAAAATGAATGGAGGAAAAGGAACAATAAAGAAGTTAATTTGAAAAATTGAAAGATATCAAACAGTATCAGGAAAAGGAGGATTAGTTTTTAAGGCCATTTGGTCAGAATGAATTAACGAACATAATACGTGAACATTTTAATGAAATCCCAAAACACAAATCCGATGGTCCATCGAAGTTAAACGGAATATGGCTGAGCTGGGTATCACAAGAAACGAGATACTAGACAGAGCCATTTTCAGAAAAAGGATTAAGGAGTTTGTGGGGGGGGGGGGGTTCCAAGGGAAGGAGAAGAAGAAGCAAAGGAAATCTGTCTGGGCGTAAGAAGGAAACATACTGAATGAAGAAATACTGAAAGGAGAGGAAGAAAATCATGAAGTTACTTCACGTGGTCCACAGATAGTTAAGATCGAAGAAAGAAAAATAAATAAATAAATAAATAATAATAATAATAATAATAATAATAATAATAATAATAATAATAATAATAATAATAATCCACAGCCTGTTTCCAGTCATTCGACCTGATCAGGAATGGAACGAATGAAACCCCATCTAGCGGTGAGGATAGGAATTGTGCCAGCTGCCGAAGCCTGTCGCACTCCTCTGGGGCAATGATTAATGAATGAAGGACGAAATGAAATGATATTGGAGAGTATTACTGGAATGAAATATGACAAAGAAAACCGGAGTACCCGGAGAAAAACCTGTCCTGCCTCCGTTTTGTCCAGCACAAATCTCACATGGAGTGATCGTGATTTGAACCACGCAAACCAGCGGTGAGAGGCCGGCGCGCTGCCACCTGAGCCACGGAGGCTAATAATAATAATAATAATAATAATAATAATAATAATAATAATAATAATAATAATAATAATAATAATAATAATAATAATAATAATAATAATAATAATAATATGTTTAGTTTTACGTCCCAGTAACAGCATTTACGTTTAATGGAGACGCCGAGGAACCGGAAAATTTTGTCCCGCATGAGTTATTTTACTTGCCGGTAAATGTACGCACGTGAGACTGGCGTAATCAAGCACCTTCAAATAACACTGAACTAATGCATGATCGAGCCGACCAACTTGGCAAGAAAGCAATAGTTTTATCACCTTAGCCACTCAGCCTAGTTAATTCAAGGAAATAAAATTATGCCGTACTCCTTCATATGTTCAGATTTAAAGTTGGTAGCTCCGATAATTTAGGAGTAAATCACTGATCAGGAAGAGTACCGAGGGCGAAATAATTTTCACAAATTACGCCACACACACTTACAACAGCCAGTCTTCGTGGCGTAGTCCGTTAGCCGTCTTTGTGTTTCCAAGTTAGCGAGTTTGATCCCGATTAAGGTCAATGGTGTTTAAAAGCAAAGTCAGCTCCGTACAGGCCATGAAGGCCCTTAGAGGAGTGGAAGGCAAAGGCTTCCACCATTGTTAACCTCGGCACGTGATGGGGTAGAGTGGTTAGCTCTACGCCCGGACGCCTTTGCCCCCAGGAATTAACTTGGTACTCATTTTTGGTGTAGGCTGAGTGAACCTCAGGGCCATATGCACCTCCGGAAGTGCAAATCTCGTTTCTTAAATTTTACGACTTCTTGACGTGGATTCGAACCCACGTCCTTCCGGGCGAACCGAGCACGCCTCTACCGCCTCGGCCAGGCAGCCCCTCAATGGTATTTAAGGGTGTGTAAATGTGGCTACACCATGTCACTGGCTCTAAGAACGTTAAAGAACTTCTGCGGGACAAAATTTCGACTTCCCGGCTTCTCTGAAAATCTATAGCAATTGAAGGGACGTAAAATATAGCATTACAATTATTGTTGATGCGTTCGTATTTTACTGATACTGATACTGATACTGATACTGATCTGCATTTAGGACAGTCGCCTAGGTGGCAGATTCCCTATCTGTTGCTTTCCCAACCTTTTCCTAAATGATTTCAAAGAAATTTGAAATCCATTGAACGTCTCCCTTGGTAAGTTATTCCAATCCCTAACTCCCCTTCCTATAAATGAATATTTGCCCCAGTTTGTCCTCTTGAATTCCAACTTTATCTTCATATTGTGATCTTTCCTACTTTTATAAACGCCACTCAAACTTATTCGTCTACTAATGTCATTCCACGCCATCTCTCCGCTGACAGCTCGGAACATACTACTTAGTCGAGCAGCTCTTCTTCTTTCTCTCAGTTCTTCCCAACCCAAACTTTGCAACGTTTTTGTAACGCTAATCTTTTGTCGGAAATCACCCACAACAAATCGAGCTGCTTTTCTTTGGATTTTTTCTAGTTCTTGAATCAGGTAATCCTGGTGAGGGTCCCACATAACGTCATCACGTATCATATTTCTCACGATAATAGTCAAGTAGAACATCAAAAGTTTTTATCATACTCATTCAACAAACTGACAGACAGCCGGTTGATCAGGTTAATATACCTACAGAAGTGGAGAGAATTCATTCACTCTTGGCAGAAGTGATTCAGCGTTTTATGTAAGGTACACGCCGGTAATGCTGATGAGAGATTTTTAATTAAAACAGAAAGCTATTAACACAACTTACATCATCATCTGTATGGTCTCAGTCATCCACATGTCTTTATATCTTCTACGAACTTGCTTTTCGGTATAGTAAATATACTGTAAAATGTATGTGTAACACAAGTTTGGTGAAAAATATTTAGCTAATCTTCGTCTTTCCCTTGAAATACTGTATTATCCAATCCCCTCTTTAGACATAAGTCTCCCACACTTTCTCTACAATTCTCTGTCTTCTATAGTTCTTCGGAGCTGCCGACGGTAAGGTTTCAACCCATCACCTCGCGAATGTCACTGCTCAGCGTAGCCAACTCGCCCGGTGGACCGGAAGAAATATTAAATTTCCTCAACTCACGTAAACTGTGCATCAGACAATCGATTACTCCATTCTTTAGCAGTGAACTGTCACACTATGGTAAACGTATGTAAATCTTTAAATGCGCTAGATTACCTTGGGTAGGACATTATTTTCCAACCTAATTTTACTGAGGATGCCACTTAGAATTCAAGTTGTAACACTGCACATTTAATGCGAAGTACGTTGGCATATACTGTATAACTGAACTACAGTACACAAAATAACATAATTAAATGCTTGCGGGTGAGATATGTTTGCCGGTTATTAAGATTAAATGTAAAGAATTATGCCCTGTTTTAACAGTCTCATTAACTATGCAGAGGTTCTGCAATGCCTTGACCGCTTCGAGGAGGGATTCCCGGCGGATGGTTTGCCAACTGAGCATTGTTATCGTTTACCCTCTTCGCCACTAAGTGAACAATTACATACCAAACTACTACTTCTTCCTGGCCTTTTCCTAATTACTTGGGGTTGGCATTAAGGTAAGGTAAGGGTGTATTCTGCCCGAAGGCAGGTCCGAACCTCCGCAGAGGTGTGCCTGAGCCGGAGTTTGCGGTAGGCTGGCCAGTTCCTTTCCGCTTCTCCATTCCCTTACCCCCCCCCCCCCTTCCAACAGCGGTTGGCAAACCATCCAAATTTTGACCACGCCCAATGTTGTTGCTCAACTTCGGAGATCTCACGAGATCCGGTGTTTCAACACGGCTACGGCCGTTGGCAGGTTGGCATTAGATGTGTATTAAATCCAGTTTTACAGCTTGCACGTTTCTGTGGTCATCAGTAGTGAGATGTATTGTATGTAAATGAGGATGTATATAAAGACTAACACAAACGCTCAGTCTCAGACACTCAGACACGGCTAAAATTCCCGGCCTGACTGGGAATCGAACCAACATTTCTCTAAACCGAAGGCCATTGCGCTGACAAATCAACCAAGAAGCGGGCTGAATATTTACTAATTATTGTATGTTGTTACATATTCTTAAATTCACCTGTTTTGTCGAAGAACAGGAGAGTTGATTAACTTTTAGGTTCTTCACATCTACAGTCTTCATAAAATGGTTTAATAAATTGCAAACAGTTCAGCCACAATGATAACTCATCATTTTATCTCCTAATCAGTTTCTTGTTGAAGTTCATTAATACCAGGAACCATAAAGAACGGCTCTTTGTCCAATAATGTTTAACGCTATGGTGTTTTCCAGGACCGAGTAGTTCACATGGTAGAGCGCTGATCATCGAAGCTTAAGTTGACGGGTTCGAACCCAGCTCAGTACGGTGGTATTTGAAGATGCTCAGATACACCATCCTCGTGTTCATAGATTCACCGGAACGTTAAAGAACATCGGCAGAACAATATTCCGGCATCTCCTTCGTTCGGAAAACCGTAAAAGTAGGAAGTATAACCAATAACACAAAACAATACATTATTATTTACGTTGTAGTGAATTTCGTGAGACGGTAAATGTCTATGTTTGTCAGTAGTTTGATGGCTAAGGAAATCAACGGGTGCCAAGTAGAGAAAGGTACCCCAAGAAGAATATGAGCACGCAGAAGGCAGTCCAGATTTTCACAATAATCATGCGAGCAATTTACTCTTCTGTAAACTTTAAAGACAGAAATCATTTTAAAAAACGCTTATTGTGAGCAGTTTGTTGGAGACAGAAATTTGTAGATCCGGTTAAGATCTAAAATAACTTCCTTGCCGTTTTTCCCTGCCCGCAATCGTCTGAGGATGCCAGAACCTTTTATTTTCAAGGTTAATTGACTTTTACCAGGTACCTCTACATTTTTCAACAATATACGTGCATCATTTGAGTTATTTTTATAGTATATAGCCAAATACAGTGGTTCTCAACTGTGATACGCGTAACCTAGCAGTTTTCAAGGGAAAATTTGAGGAAAAATTAAAATATGGAAAGATTGCGAAGAAAGTAACAGATATTTACTTTTAAAAAATCCTCGTATCGCTGACCATGCAATCAAGTTTATGATTTGTTTTTTATAACGTATCTATGTAAGAGCGGATTTTCATCCATGGTGTACCAAAAATAAATAAGTACAGTAACACAGTAAACTTTGTGCCATACCTCGCTTGAAAATTTCACCTGGACTACGACATATCAAAAAATATGACATATATTGCAGGCACATCCATCCTATTTAAATTTTTATGTTTTTAATCTTGAATTATAGAATTAGAGTAAAAATTGTTCATTCTTAGTTATTATTTTGATATTGAGGCTAACATGTAGTGTTCTGTCAAACTTTCATACAAATAGGGAATGCTGTGTTATTCAATAATAATTGCACAATATTTAGTGCTTGATACAGACACAAACTCTTAAATTTCATGTGGTCTATTATAAAAAAATGTATTTCATTTCATGGTTTTAACTTATTTATGATGTGTAATTAAAATAACAATTTTCAATCAATCAAAACGTACTTAAAAATTAAGCAAACAATCATATTTTAAATATATCATTTAGGTACTTCTCCTTGAGGGTACATTGAACTTTTAGATATGCGTAAGGGACACAATCTTATAAAAGTTTTAGAACCCCTGGACTATTATTTAACTTAATAATGTACCTAAACGAACTATAAATTTAACTGAAATATCTCCAGCCGTTTCCGAGTTACTGCAGAACAAACACACAGGCAAACATCTTTCGCAATTCGAGTTTTGTCATATATATTGTGATTCAAAATAACACCGACAACGCTCTATGTTGTGTGGGACGGTGAAGTGATCATTTTTCACGAAGAGATCCATGTCCGGGTAATCTGGGGTGCCGAAGTTTGGCAGTGTTTCTCATATGCTGATGGGGATCCACATTTTGTACAAAAACTCTCAATAACGTAAGAAGAGCAACACATCGCGCTTTTATTCACAGAAGGAGTTCTAACTGTCACCCTCCAATTTGATTACAGAGCCAACATCGGTGGTCCAGAGATCGGTACACGTGACCAAAGACGTGTCGTCGTGTGCTCAGTATATCCGTCAGTGCGTTGATTCGTGCAATAATGTCCTGCTCTCCTCATAAAGCAGTTTCGTACTATGTTAAATAAGAATGTCTTCGAACATGGGCGCCAATCTCTATGCCTTGTGATAATTTCCTTGTATTTCTTGAAAAAAGCGTAGAACGCACACCGAATACCATGCGTGATATTTGGGAGATAAGTACAAATAACCTTAAGGATGGTAAGAATGAATGACCTTAATTCGTACAATATGCTTTATTTTAAAATTTAGCGAATGGGTTCTCCGAAGGAGATGTGATGTTCGTGAGGTAGGTAGTAGCTTCGTTCACCCTTCAGCTCTTGTCACGCGCCGTATGCATGCGTAGCGCATAAAAACCAATTTTAAGTAGGCCTACATCACTGCACTGCAGCTTCAGGTAGTATGGTTTTCACGCTGGAAAATACTGTGACGTATATCAGCCAAGCCCTAAGTCGTTCAATCATTAAATACTACCTGAGCTACAAACATCACATTTTCAACTTCATGTTTTAATATTTGTAATAGGACATTATGTTGACATCATATATGTATTCAGGGCTATGCCAATAACGAGTAGAAACATTATGTGCACTTATCTTTCAAACACACTGTATTCGAAGCATTGTTAAATGTGACGCCCCACTGTATCCAAACCATGTATTTCCGGACATCGGTGCTCGCTTTGCCATCCCGTACAGCATACTAAGATATGTCGGTGAAGCTTTAAATCATCCTGTATGGACTCTAATAGATAGTGTCCTATGAGCTACCGTAA
Organism: Anabrus simplex; assembly: GCF_040414725.1. NCBI lineage: Eukaryota > Metazoa > Arthropoda > Insecta > Orthoptera > Tettigoniidae > Anabrus > Anabrus simplex. The sequence continues at coordinate 372,287,768 of NC_090265.1, read as the reverse complement.
TGTACAGCTCCTTAGATAAATTATTTAATAAAACTGATGTGCATGATCCAGAAATTTAGGCATATCAAGTGAGAAAGCGGTAGAAGGATCCGAGAATGCTGTTTGGCTAAATCCTTTAGTCCTACTTCTTTTTCACTTAGTAGCAAGCCTTGACTTTTAGCACAAGTTAAAAAAATACTGTTATCTTCCTGCACTTAAAAGCAGTGATTATTGGAAAATAAAAACAGGAGTAAAAATATTAAAATAATAGCCGGCAACATGCAATGGTAATTTTCTCTTAAGTTCTACTGAACTAACTCAGATCACTAAGTCAGAAAGGATGAAAGAAATGTTCTTGTCCTGTTCTACTTCTTCTACTGTTGAAGTGAGAGTGTTTAGAGGAAATAGATATCGTAAAAGGATTACAGCTAATACGTATTATACATTATCCAACGGTGAACGTCCCTCTGGCAACTCCGTAGAATTCCATTGCTGAATGACGAGGGTAAATGACCGCGTATGGATGGCACCTAAGTTAAATTTCCATTGCTCATTAGGGACTAAAATAGATATTATGAGAGCCAGCCTAGCCACGTTGATCCGAGGACTGAGAAACAGTGTGACCGATGAACTGTCTGGGAGATGGTACACGATATAATTCAGACCAAAATAATGCCAACATTTGCTAAGAGACTAGTTCAGATCTTAGGTTCGATCCTGGCCAATATTGGTAGACTTTTAAAGAAAGTAAATTCCATATCTTTCAGCAAAATCCTAACTCTCAGAATTGCAATCCCTACCAGGAACGCTATATGGCCCTCTTACTACAAAAGAAACCTTGTTATGGATAGCAGAACGTCGAAAATACCCACGTCAACCATGTGGCCCCTGTTCAAATGGAGTCGAAGCTCTGCGTTGCTATCATTATCATCATTACTATGATCCTCGTCGGAGCCAACTCTACGCGTTTACTGTTATTAGTTTTTACATTCACGGAGTCTCGAAGTAACAAAGAACTGTCAGTAACTGATCAAGAAACATTGATTGAGCCGTTAGCGATAACAGTTAAAACTAAAACTGTCTTACTGTAAAACTCAGCGCCGGAACATATTTCACATTTTGTGGGGAGTGGTAAAGAAACTCGGCAGAAGGTAGTAAACAGTAAGTTATGTTCCATGATTTCTTTGCATAAGAACTAGCGGTTTCTTGTTCACATAGTGCTGAGTCATTCTAGAGATCCGTGACAACACACCATCATTTATCTGTTGTTCCGTTAAGAGGCTGGACCTGAACGGATTGAAGTTTATTGCAGACACATTCCTCTTATTTCTTCTGTCTTGCAAACATTAATGACGACTATGTTGCGATTTTGAGACACTGCCTGGCCGGGGCAGCAAAGGCACGGTTGGTTCTCCTGGAAGTCGAAATTTTCCTACCAGACGAATGCTGGGGATGTACCTTAATTAAGGCCAGGACCGCTTCGTTTCCTCTCCTAGCTCTTTCCTATCCTATCGTCACCATAAGACATATCTGTATCGGTGCGACGTAAAGCAAATTGTAAAAAAAAAAATAACTCTAGAGGTGCACATGACCCCGAGGTTCACTCAGCCTACACTAAAATGAGTACCAGATTAACTTCTGGAGACAAAGGTAGCCAAGCATAGAACTAACCACTCTACCCCACTTGGTGCCGGGATTACAGATAGTGGAAGCCTTTACCTTCCACTTTTCCATGGGTCTTCAAGGCCTGTTGGGAGATAGCTTACCATGTTCCGATTTTAATTAAATGTCATATTTTCATTCTGAAACTACACCTAGCTTTCTTCATTTCTATATTCGAGCTCGATAGCTGCAGTCGCTTAAGTGCGGCCAGTATCCAGTATTCGGGAGATAGGGGGTTCGAACCCCACTGTCGGCAGCCCTGAAAATGGTTTTCCATGGTTTCCCATTTTCACACCAGGCAAATGCTGGGGCTGTACATTAATTAAGGCCACGGCCGCTTCCTTCCCACTCCTAACCCTTTCCTGTTCCATTGTCACCATAAGACCTATCTGTGGCGGTGCGACGTAAAAAAACCTGTAAAAAAATTCTACATTTTGATTGCAATTTTCTTATTAAAACTTGTTGATGGTATATCACTGACCTATTTTAGTACTAAGACGTATTAGAGATTTTGAGATAACCAAGGACATAATATAACAAAATTGTTCATCTATCTGTTTCGATACTAAGACACTTTGAATTTCTGATAGTCTACACTTCAATAACGATGCCATAGTTTTCCTTAATACATTGCTTTTATTGCTGCATAGAAACTAAATGTTGAATGCTCTCAAAACAGCCATTTTCAAGATGTCTTCGTGTTAAACTTGGTCAGCTCCGGTCTTGTTTTTCTTTTTTTAAGATGGTAAGTCATCATCACTAGTCATGTTTAATACTTTCAGGCGGTGTGATTACCGAGTTGCATAGTCACTAATTCTCACCAAGGTTTCCGCAGTTCGAATCCACGTCAGAGAATGTGAACATTTTAGATTGAAAAATCCGGTACGTGTGGTTCGTAAAACTATGGCTATGATTAGTAAAACAGCAAGCTTGTTTCTCTTTTATTAATATTTTCGCAATACATCATATTTCACTTTCTCTGTATTCTGCGGTTTAGGAGTAACGAGTCTGTCTCTTACCCGGAGGTCCCGAATTCGATTCCCGGTCAAGTCAGGGATTTTTACCTGGACTTGATGCCTGCTTCGAGGTCCACTCAGACTCTGAACAATAAAGGAGATAACTAACGATGAGATACCGGTCCCGGTCTAGAGCGACAAAAAAAAGGGCTGAGAGTATTCGCTGCACTGACAACGCGTCTCCTCGTAATCTGCAGGCCTTCGGACTAAACAGAAGTCGATTGGTAGTCCAAGAACCGTAAGAGTTGTAGTAACATGAGGTTTGGTCCTTTTTCATTTCGTCAGTCATAATGTGGCACCATAATTTTCAGTATTCCGATCGGAAATGTTTAAGGATGCTTCTTCTCAGGGAGCAAACTATAGTTAACTTATATAAGTCCAGGGCCAAGATATCGCCTTGAAGATGGTTTACTGTATATAACTTCTGATTAATTGAGAAAGGTGAAGAAAAGGACTGGAATTTATTGTATTGTCATAAAATGCCAATAAAAATTGAAGTATTTCCTTTCCAGTTTTCATTTCTAAAGAATGAACGTACTGCTTTTAAGACTCGCGTAGTGAGATGGTACGTATTCCGTGCATTATTGCATCGTGTCGAAAATAGTTTAAACAATAAAAGACATACCTAATTTAGGTAAGGGCTAACATTACCAAGCTTAAAAGAAACGCGACATTTTTATTGTCCAGGATCTCTGGTTTGTGAGAAGCGATGTCGTACCATCTTCTAAGAAGCGTACCGGCAGTTCCAATCGATGTAGCTTTCGCTCACTGCTCAACGCGAAGCACAGCCGCATAGTACTGCTAATGGTACAGTCTCTTCAGGCACTTCTTCGCCACCACTTTTCAACGGATTCACTCATCATTTCAACGACTGAAACATTGATGGTGGCAAATCCTAGACGGGGTTACTTTTTTCGGACAGGAAGTCTTACTTGCTTTAAGAAACATAAAACACCTGTGTGCACATGGGAATCCCCGAGAGACACTGTAAAATACCCGATGAATTGTAAAGAGTGTTTCAAGAGAAGTAGCAAAAATTTCATGGAGCAATAGCATAGACTAATTCAAGTTCAAAAGGTCATATAAACTAAATTCAATTTGCAATGAGTGTAAAATTACAGCTATTTGTATGGTACGCATAAGAATAACTTTACGAAAATTATTACAGTACAACTTTACAAATTACAAATTGATGCAAAGACCTGACTCAGACTTTTGCCTTTAGGAATGGATGAAAAGCAAAGTCTACGAAGAAAAAGTAAACGCAGGGGACGAATTGATCCCTCGCATTATGAATAAAAAAAATAGCGTATGGCTTTTAGTGCCGGAAGTGTCCGAGGACAAGTTTGGTTCGCCAGGTGCAGGTCTTTTGATTTGACACGCGTAGGCGACCTGTGCGTCGTGATGAGGATGAAATGATAATGAAAACGACACATACACCCAGCCCCCGTGTCAGCGAAATTAACCAATGATGGTTAAAATTCCCGACCCTGCCGGGAATCGAACCTGGGACCCTGTGACCAAAGGACAGCATGCTAACCATTTAGCCATGGAGCCGGGCGCATTATGAATAGTTCAGCCCTCCTAGAAGAATGCCAAGATAACCTCCGACGAGCTATAACTTATGTACTATTGCTAAGAGAACTGAAAGGTATATCGAAGTAGGTGGTGTTTTTTTTTTTTTTTTTTTAGCATGTACAAGGTATTATGACTTTCTCCAATGTATGCAGGTTTATGCACCAAGAAGTCATTGTTTTGAACTGTTGTGTAAGGCTTTTACATCAATAAATTATTTCGGTTAAATTGTTTTACATTATGGAGAGCTTTCACATCACTGAATACATCAATTAGTCACGAGAGAGAAATAATTATCGTAATGCTGTGATTATGCGTACCAATCAAACAACTGTAATTCTACACTCATTGAACACTTGGAACATGTTTATTTATTTTTTCTTGAAATGATCCTTACAATTAACTATTCCTGGGTAGGAAGAAATTTATAAATGTATTTCCTGCTGTATCCTCGAGGACTGAAAAAAGCTGTGAGGTATCGCTGAAATGATCAAATTAGTGTTACTGAGGATTGAATATCAAACCTTCAAGTTGGAAATCTTATATCTTACCAGTTGAAACACCACTACTTCCTGATAACAATGAAGTTAAGAAAGCAAAACTAGGAATATTTCTTCCCTGTCGTACCTGTGTGGTATAAAAGAAGCTGTGAGGACGTTGCCGGAAATATTCGATTACTGTCACTGCTTTCTAAGGAGTCTAATTGCAAGGTGGGAGACGGTTGAACACGAGGCTAGCGAGACGAGAGTGCACCATAGCCTGGGGGCTGGCACACTGAACTACTCTTGTTTACGGCACTAACCAACAGCATCATAAACCACTTCTCTGGTATTTGACCGCAAAGGAAAACGAAGCTCACCAATCAACCTGCTTATTTTCCAAAGTCCATTGAAACACAACAATTCTAACAATAAATGAATGGTAACGTGACAAGACGCCTCGGATAATGAGAACTGTCCTAGTTTTTCAAGTCTCCTCCTGGTGTTCCGGGACTCAGAATCCCCTCGACTAATAGTTATTAATTTCTACGGTCATGTTCATAAAAAAAAGAACACCTTGAAAGACTAGAGATAGGAAGTTCATATCCACAGGACATGTTCATTAGTATGTTCTTCAGAAACGATTAGCATTTCAGTCACCTACGTTCAGTATGTGTTCTGTTGCCTAGTAGGCACTGGGTCCTCCATGAGCACGGATAACCTGTTCCATGAGTGATGGCATCGACGCATATAAGGCGCGAATGGCGTCCTGGGATATAGCCATCCATGCTGCATTCATCTGGTTCCACAGTTCTTCGTTGGTGGTTTGCACTGGGTCACAGCGCCGCACCCGTCGTTTCGCCATAAGTTATCCCACACATTTTCGACTGGCGACAAGTCCGGCGATCAGGCAGGCCAGGGCAACAGTCTGACAACCTGTGACAGCAAGAAGGTACGTGTTCGTGCAGCAACATGTGGTCGCGCATTGTCCTGCTGAAAGATGGTGTCTGGGGTGTCGTGCAGAAAGGATATGGCTACGGGTCGCAGGATGTCATTCACGTAGGTCAAACTGGTCACAGTGCCCTGGACATGCACCAACTGTGATTTTTGGTTCTACCCAATAGCACCCCACACCATAACGCCTTGATTTGGAGCTGTATGTCTTGTGTGAATGCAGTCAATGTGATACCTTTCCCCCAGTCTGCCGAGAACCAAAATTCGGCCGTCATTTTCAAACAAACAGAACATGAATTCGTCCGAAAACACTACTTGCTGCCATTCCTGTCTGCAGTGAGGTCGTTCCATACACCTTTGCAGTCTAGTATGTTTATGCACATTAGTCAAAGATAGGCGGAGAAGTAGACGGCGCGCCGGTAACGCAGACCGTAATAAACGGCGACGGACTGTCGCTCCTGATAGTGTACAATATGTTACACTGTTCCACTGTTGCGCCAGAGCCGAGGAGGACGCAGATCTGTCCTGCAATGCCATTCGGATGAGGTGTCGATCTTCTCGGGAGATGGTCTGGATGGTGCGACCAGATCCATCTCGTCGTGTTCTACGGCTTTCTGTGAACCATTCTGTACACACCCGTTGCACTGCCGACACACTTCGTCCTACACGACCAGCAATTTTCCGGATGGATGCATCACGTTCTCTAACGCCAATAATGCGCCCTCTTTCAAACTCACTAATTTGACGGTACGGTTCTCGCATACGTCTGCGAGGCATCCTCCACATCTGCTCAAGTCACAGTGATCCATTACCTTCGGTTTGTAGCAACTACGAGAACCGTAGGCACATTTTACCAGTCGGTGGTGGTGCGCCGAGATATTGATGTGAACCTTGAACCTGAGGGCCGACATGGTTCAAATGCTAATCAATTCTTTAGAACATACTAATGGATATGTCCTGCGAATATGAACTTCCTTTCTCTAGTCTTGCAAGGTGTTCTGGTATTCATGAACATGAGTGTAGTATGGATAAAGAGTAACCTCAGTAACGAAATGCCAGGACGCCACAGCAGCAAATACCCACAATACTAGATCGTCTCATTGTTCTGATATGACGTGGTGTATGTTGAAGAAAATAAATATTTTCCTACGCACAACCCTTTATAATAAATTAAGTCAAGAATTCCATCAGCTCCAATTAAACAGTTTGAAATGGCGTCTTTATAAATGTTTGTTGATAAATACTTGGTGCTCTATTGCTGACTATATCGGAGATTACTGAACTGATTCAACTAACTGTATGAATCAATGTAGCCTATAGGTGTCTATACAATATATCATCACCGAGCAAGTGGCCGTGCGATTAGGGTCGCGCAGCTGTGGAATTGAATTCGGAGGATAGTGGGTTCGAGCCCCACTGTCGACAGCCCTGAAGACAGTATTCCGCGGTTTCCCATTTTCACACCAGATTAATGCTGGGGCTGTACCTTAATTAAGGCCACGGCCAAGCCCATTGTCGCCATAAGGCCTATCTGTGTCGGTGCGACGTAAAGCAAATTGTAAATGTATATATCATCAAAATGGTAAATCCGTTCATGATATGGTTATATACTGGGTGGTTCGCCCACCTCATATTATTTAGTTTTATGAAACACAATTAACATTTTCTACTTAAGGTCGATATTGCTCTCCACCTTGCCTGTGTGTCAATGATGTAAATGAGGCATGGAACTACCGAAGGATAAACGACTGTTCACAATTTCCCCACCTAATCCTACGTATCATTGTACAAACATGCTCCCTGAAATGACACATGTACCCGTAATACGGTCGAATTAACAGGTTATGCCACGTGATCTGTAATGTTAGGAAGTTAAATGATCTGAAAACTCTGGCACGAATATTAACTTTTGAGGTGGAAGGGCCGTAGTTCAGTACTTCTAGCAATTATCACTGATGTTGTCTTTGAGGCTTTGTCGACGATATGCCGGTCACATGTGGGATCTGAATATCGGTACTGTAGTGGTTCGAGTCCAATCTCACGTACTTTTTGAATGAAAGGCCGTACTTCATTATAATGGGGACACAATGTTTAACCACATTTATCAAGTCATATCACTCACGATGTATTCCAAAGATGAGGAGGTTGATATGTTCTTAATTTATGGAGAAGCCAGATAGAAAGCAAATGAGTCGCAACTCCTGTTGATAGAAGACTGCTGATTGCTGATATGTTTCGAAACCTTGAACGAAGATTGAGGTCAACTGGAACACTTGTAAGGGTACCTCCCATTAGAGATGATCCTATAAACGCCTGGTCCAAATGGAGAGGCCGTTTTGGACGCTATACGGCTATAATCCTCCTATTGGTACACGGACACTTGCACGACAGCCGGTCGTCTGTTACGTGAATATTGCATATCAATACATTTCACCCATACCATCTGCAGTTACACCAGCAGCTCCACGGACGTGATTTTGATGCTCGAGTAACATTTTGTCATGGGCATTACGCAGAGTGTCCAATGATGCAGCCTTCCTTTTGTCAAGAGTCCTATTTCCAGATGAATCACGATTTCACAACAATGGCACTATGAATCGCACAATATACACTACTGGAGCGCGGTGAATCCCCATTTGGGTAAGGCAGAACGCGTTCCAAGAGGTTATTCCGGATAGCGTCCAAAACAGCCTCTTCATTTGGACCAGCCGTTATAGGAGCAGCTCTTATGGGTAGTACCCTTCCAAGTGTTCCAGTTGACCTCAACCTTCGTTCAAGCTTCAGCGTTTATGTCTCGTGTAGCATCTTGGACGACCACCTAACCGCACATTTCTTCTTCGACGGCCATCAGAGCACGCTACATTCATTGTCTTCAAAACTTCACACTATTGCTGAAGAACGTGCCACTGCTCGATTGATTACGAATGTGATTTCAACAGGATGATGCCCCAACTCACGGATTAGCAGTCCTCCGGAACCATCTTCATGCTACACATCCTAATAAATGAATAGGGATGGGAGGACCCGTTCTCTGGCCAGCCAGAACACCCGATCTTACGCCACTTTACTTCTTCCCGTGGGGTTTCTTAAAGTTGCACAGAAGCCTGAAAATACTGGTCGCCTTCGGCAACTGATCACCGAGACATGCCAAGCTGTTATACTTCACATGGTACAACGAGCAAGAACGTCTTTACAACGTCGTGATGAAATCTGCATAATAATCGAGCGAGATGGTCATGCGGTTAGGGTCACGCAGCTCTGAGCTTGCATTCGGGAGATAGTGGGTTCGAACCCCACCGTCGGCAGCCCTGGCGATGGTTTTACGTGCTTTCCCATTTTCAGAAAATGTTGGGGCTGTACCTTAATTAATGCAACGTCCCTTTCCCATCCTTCCGTTCCCGAAAACCTTCCATGTGCTAGTGCGACGTTAAACAAGTAGCCAAAAAATAATCTGTATGAATCAAGGTGGTCAACATTTCCAGCAGTAGTCGCGCTGAACACGCAGGGTACCTTGCTTCCTACGTACAGATCATCACGTCGTAGTCCAGCCTGGCTACGTAACATCCGCTGAAAAAGAGGACCCTTTCAGGACAAAATCAAAATTCACTCACTGTAACAGGTAGGTATGCGGCCCTATCACACCCACTGTAGACGGCATAAAGCGAGAAAAGACAAGTATATATATAGGCTATATGCACCAGCCTGGAAACTGAACTCGTTTCCTGGAAGCTTCGCTACGCAACTGCAGCGATGCTTGATTCAGCCACCTTAGCTAAGGAGATCCGTTGTGTATGGCTGACACGTATGGAATCTCTTCGTAGTCCTAATAGATACTTCCTGGCTTAACGTGAGGTAGTGTTATCGTAGCTGTGATCGTTTTAAACATTCATTGTAGTTTAAGCCATTGAAATAATATTGGCGATCATGATTTCATTTATATTCTTGAGCATGAGCTCAACGGTATTGTTCTCCTAAGCCAATATAGGATCAGGTACAAATGTTTTCAGGTTGATTATCTTATACTTCCCTGCCCTTCCCTTCCCTCGTTCCCTTCCCTTCCCTTCCCTTCCTATTACAATTTTATTCACGTCGCACTGGCACAAATAGGTCTTATGGCGATGATTAGACATGAGTGGAAAGGAACCGGCCTTAAGTTAGCTACCATCCCGGATTTGCTTGGAGTAGAAGTGGGAAACCACTGAAAACAACTTCGAGGATGGCTGAGGTGGGAATCGAACCCCCTCTACTTAGTTGATCTCCCGAGGCTGAGTGGACTCCGCTGCAGTCCTCGTACCGCTTTTCAAATTTCGTGGCAGAGCCGGGAATCAAACCTGGTGGAGGGGGGCGCTATAACATACGAGTCCGTTCGGTTACGTGTATAATAATAATAATAATAATAATAATAATAATAATAATAATAATAATAATAATGGGCGGAAGGGCTATGCGGTATAATGCCCTGTATATCTAGTAATTTACGTATATGTTATGTATATAGTATTCACTGACGACAGTTAGAGGGTCTAATTTATTTGATTTTTATTTCATTTCAGTGACCACCACGCACTTCACCTAATGAGAGTTCACTCCCAGATGTTATCGGGATTCAAATGAAGGTTGTCCAGTCTAGGAATAAAGATAGACGACTTCGTCAACACACCGCCGAAGAATATTTCCTTTTACAATATTGTAATTAATGTATCATAAACTGCCATAACCATCAATAAGCTGAGTGGGTTCTTTTACCTTATACAGTGGTTATATTTGTATATACTGATGAACAAGTGTGTATAATGATGAAGGCCATTGCATTTTATAGTCAATGCCAAATAAATAATTCAATGATACCCCGTAAGATATTAACAACAGAAAAAAGCAAATATCTTCGGATAGAATATGATGATCCTTTAAAGTATTCTGTATGTATGTTCAGTCTTCAGCCCTAAGGCTGGTTGGATCCTCAACAGCTCTGCCATCAGCTGTCATAGATGGCCTAGGCATCGCTGAAGAGGCGTACTAGGGAAATGAGGAGTGAGGTAGTTTTCCGTTGCTTTCCTCACCGAGCCAGAAGTTGCTATTACATATCAGTCTGCCAAGCCCACTGAAATGCATGCACCAACCGACCCTACGAGCAACATTTTCACACCATTCATAGCAGGGACTGGCTGCAGAAGGAATGGCATTACTAGCATCGCTCATACCTCAGTCACTTTCATATAGTCAAAGCCAAGGATAAGACAGAGACAGATCTATGAAAGTAACAAAATTGCTCTAGCCTATACCAGAAGACATAGTGCTCTGTAAACACCAGGTCCTGCCAGCATAACGTTCGTAACTAAGTGGGATAGAGCGATAGGTCTATGCCAGACTACCTTACCCCAGGGAATGAACGTCCTTCTTTCACCCCTTCAGCTGGGTAGGTCTTAAAGCTCTAGTAGTCAGTTCCCCACAGTTCAATCGAAACGGCAGACACGTTGATTTGTCAGTGGCATTACCGTCAGTACACCATTTTTAAAAATTATTATTTGAAGATTACCTTAACAAATAATTAAAAATATGTTGGGAATATTTTAAAGAAGAAAATCATAAAAATGTCAAGAGTAGAATTTTATTTTAAAGGTCTACACCATTAAAATCCTTCGTAAGAAGAAATGATATGCATGGATATAAGGCAATGCAGCAGAGTGCTATTTGTTCAAAGGCTGACAGACTAAACGGATGCCGAACTCTACCCTTGAGAAGGCCTCTTTAATGTATCAGTAAATTAACTATCACAGACCTGGCACATTTAAATGAGAAGAGTCAGTTGCACGACTAGAACCCGCAAACTTGGACACAGAGGCTGAGCACTAAATCATCTGTGTCGTGCCATACAGTACAGTCTACTCAAAGGGGAAAGAATTTAACAAGTAATTATTCGAAAACAGTTAAAAATATAAATACAATCCTAATTTATGCACTCGTCGTCAACCTTATATGAAGATGTGCCTGATAGTTAACAGTATTATATTGGGTCTAGTACAAAAACGATTTTTCAAGTCAGTAAAAGTGATTTATATAGCTATCAAATATAAAATGCATGAATAACAATACATAAATACCTGTATCTAATAAAAATAGATTCGATATTCCCTTAGAAATAAACAATATGTGGTGAAATTTTCTCACGGGAATCACTCTAGCTACTTGGACACTGATATAAGGAAAAATCTTCAAGCCACTTTAAGTAAGCTTTCATTCTGTACCCTGAAGATGTAGGACGGCCCTCCTAGATAGTAACGCCCTCTCTCAGGCCGGGAGGTTGGCAGCCGTGGCTTATACTAGGAACTGTCCCGGCATTCGCCTTAGTGCAGGAGAATGGAAAACCACGGAAAACCATTCTCAGGACAGCCGACGGTGGGGACCAGTCCTTGTGTGGCCATTCAAAGGTAAGGAAGTAATAAAAAATACTGTAGTATTCTGTAACCGACCATTAGAAATCAAAAAGGAAGTACCACTTTTTTAAAGTTGAGAATTCGGTTACGTTTGTTAAAAGTCAAGTAGTTACAGAATATTTGAGGAGTTTGATAAACTCAGATGGATGATGGTGAACTGACTGTCTTTTGGGAGATCTTCCAAGCAGAGGCTTGATTTATTATTAAACCACTTGACAGTACTCAGAGTGCTATCAGCCATTTCTACACGAACCAAACTTTTCCCGGCAGAGGTCTCCAATGAGACATTGAAAGAGCTGGATGACTAAGCCTCCTTGTGTATTGACCGTTTAAGTGGAAAATCGGTTAATGTACCTGTCCGGAGAGCGGGTGAGATTCAGGTTTGACTGCCGAGAGCGGTCATTTTCAGCTCTTTCGTTTTATAATATCGGCTACTTTAAGATCAAAATCGTCTGTAGACATTTCTAAATAAAACAGATACTACTTTCCCTTTAAAAATCACGTTATAGTAGACATACAGTTTATATGCATGGCTTATTTAAATCCCATATTGTATACAGTCCTTACTTTCTTAAGGTCGACGGTTCGAATAACTACTAAATCTCCAAAATCTCACCTGAACGAAGACGCTGTGCTTGACCTCTCGAGTAACTTTGGTTCATTAGAACTCTAAGAAATAATGGATATGGTCTCCACATCGTGTATACTATCAGCTCTCTCAAAATGCTGACAAAAACAGAATGTATGGACAGACACTATATTCTTACTTATATTAGTTTTATTTCTAAAGCTTGCTAATATTGGGTATTTTAAAGTTTAGGGAAGACGTCTTAGTATAACCCTCCTGCATGAAAGGCCGAAAGAACATATCCATGGCACTTCTGCCTGTCGAAAGAAGCGACTAAAAGACGTCACTCCCAAAGGTTTTCAGTCTGGTGACCACGGGTCTCCTAGCTGAAATTGACATTGCATTCACTTACTTGGGGCAGGCTCCTTATCCCACCTCCCTCGGTTAATGTCTGCTCCCTGTATCAGGTTTGCGAGACCTAGTGAGCCCTTATTTTCACGCCGTTCGTGTGCATTCCGTATCTTTTACCGATATTTTCATTCTTCGATCCAGCCCCAAGGCATAAAGATAACCTGCCTACCTGTGATCCGGTGGCCCTAGGTTCGATTCCTAGCCAGTCCAAGGATTTTAATGCTGGACGGAGGGCTGGAACAAGACACCAACAGCGGACCTGTCTGATATGAGAAGCAACGGACCCGGTCGCGAAAGTCAAGCTATAAGGCTGGGGATGTCTTCACGCTGACCACGATGAATTTCACTCCAGTACCTCCAGGCCATCTGGTTGAGGAGCAGCCGTCTTCATAGGCCAAACCCTTAAGAGGTAGGTCGGTCGGTCGGTCGGTCGGTTGGTCGGTTTACCATTTCTAAATGGTCGGAACTCATTTATTTCTATCATAAAAGTGGATGGTTGCCTAGTTGTATTTCTCCTTAAAACAATAATCATCACCACTATCATTTTAGGAACATAGTCTCACTAGATCATCAAGAGTTCACAGGTATGTTAATAGATAGATAGATAGATAGATAGATAGATAGATAGATAGATAGATTTATTAACCATCAAGCGGCTATTGCCAATTACAGATGGTGTGAAAATTTGAGGAGAGTAATGACAAGTAAACGTATCCTACGGGGCAAGAGATCCACATGGGTCGACGCCCCGAACAAATAGCTTTTTTTTTTTTTTTCAAAGAAAAACATATCCTAAACATGAGAGCACCAGGATACCTGAACTCATCGTGTTCAGTGCTGGTGATTATTGGAGTGCGGGGAGATTTAGATGTTTTATTTTTCTAAGAGCTTCTTCTTCTTCTTCTTCTTCTTCTTCTTCTTCTTCTTCTTCTTCTTCTTCTTCTTCTTCTTCTTCTTCTTGCCATATCCAGTTCCCCAGGACGTTGGCGGTCACTTTAGCGTAATATATTCTGTATTGTGACTGATGGCAAAGCCGCTGGGCGCTGTTCGTCCGCATCCATTCTTTGATGTCCAGCGAGGTCGAAGAGAATTATTAGATTTAAATAAAATCTATCAACCTTTATAGCCGAGTGACATAATAAAATTTATCATACAAAAGCAAAGTATAGTCAAATCCGACAATAGTGACTTTCACCGACCACCCTGTTGATCGGTTTCTCTAGATTTCTCCAAAAGAATGTTAGAGTAATAAGTTGTTTCAAGTCTCGGAACACCTCTTCTAATCTTTAGTGCAGGCAAGTATAATTACACGTACCAGCACGGACATCCTAATTAATCATATTATGACAAAGATTGCTCCTGGGAAAGTGGACATGTCAAGTGATCTAAGTACCTTTAGCCTATAAAGCGAATCAAGATGATGATGATGAGGAGGATGATGATGCATTATTATTATTATTATTATTATTATTATTATTATTATTATTATTATTATTATTATTATTATTATTATCACGTCCGCCGCCATGACAAAATGGTTAGCATGCTAGCCTTTGATCCAATGGCTCCCGGATTCGATTCCCAGCTGGGTCGGGGATTTTAAACTTCAATGGTTAATTCCAATGGTTTGGGGGCTGGGTGTGTGTAGGGTCTTAAGCACTAGAATCTTCATCACAGACACGCAGGTCGCCTATCAGGCGTCAACACGAAAGACCTTCATCAGACCTCTCTGGAGGCCACACGCCGTTATTATTAGTAGCAGTAGTACCATACGGCCTCAGCTACCGTGTGTAGCTATTTAAATTTCACGCCATCTAGACTGACGGTGCGTCAGTCTCGACGTATTATTTAGTATTAATCATAAGACTTCCTTAATATTCTCCCTCAAGCACCTCGCATGCATATTGGAAAGCTTATTTAAAGCTATAACCGTAAAAACACTCTCTGTAAGTGTTTTATTCTGATGGATATTAAAGACACTGACGAAGTAAACCTTTAACATTTCGATAATTGCCGAGTTCTTGTATTATACAGGAAGCGTTCGCAGTAGGTCATCTTTCACTAATAAAATGTCAAGGCTTTCTTTTGCATGGTTCTATTTGTATTGTGTAAATAATCGGTTACATGCACCGATCGTTAAAGATATTATATCATCCCTTGCCAGAAGGGAATTTGAATCTATGTCCCTCATTACGGCATTTCCTCTACTTTGTTCATCTAATTAATGCCATTTCTTCTGTAAAGAAGTTTTTCTTATTACTTCAACCAACAATTATCCAAATTTGATACTCGTTACCTAACGAACGAAGTACAAAAATTTCAAATGGTAAGATCATTCTTTTAATAAATCTTAACGATGGGGCTGTCCTTAGTTCATAACTGAGATGTCTCAGTTTAATTACGTACAGTACGAACAACATTCTTGTGTGATATACTGTGAATATACTTCTAAATTCCGGCAGCTACCCTACCACTTCGTCTGTCTAAATTGGTATACTCTAGCTTCGGTACTGAAAATGAGTACTATATAACCTTACATTATCTGCCTGCAAATAACTTTCAACATGTAAGATATGTCATTCGCGAATCAATAATCATAGGATGATTTTTACGTAAGAACATTTCAATCCACAGAATGCACGGAAAGTTGGTGTTACGAAAATCAGTCTGTCAATCACAGGGCGTTTCTGGTAAATTATAAGTGACAGAAACGCTTAGGCCTCAGCTAAATGCCAAAATAATAAATTTAGCTATGTGATGCAAACTCCACCCCGTAGAAGCCTCGTGCTCTGAGGGCTCGATTACGGTCACTCCTATAATTCGGAGTGCCGTAGCGAATGATCGTGTCGTCCGATTTAAAAGGTTCTGGTCCCGATTTCTTTGCATATATATAGGCTAATAAATATGAATTGCATTGCAGCGAATACTAGTAGAAATACAGTGTGTAGATAAGTGACTGTGAACATGGAAAATATGCACCGAAGTCTAGAAAATTCGGCGATTTGTCAGTCTAAATATGAACTTCTACTCCTCATGTAGGATAGTATTAGAAAGCTCTCTTTAAGCCCAAGATGATGGTATCATAACGGTTGCATTACGACCCTCAGGGTAAAAGTTACACGGGGCCGAAACTGTATATCTACCTCTGAATGTGAATTTCAACCCATGATATGTGTATCATCGAAAATATAATCTTAAGCCCAACATAACGGTACCATTCTGCTAGACTTAGTACAATTAGACCGAAGGTCACATGGTATACGAGCCATTGTAAATTACTAAATATACTGAAACTTAATAAATGCTCAGGCAACATAATTAACCACCCTTGTCGCTAGGTGGCCAGTAATAATGGCGTGTGGCCTCTGGAGAGGCTTGTTGCAGGTCTTGTAATTTAACGCCCGTAGGCGACCTGTGAGTTGGCCAGACACATGGGTTAGTTCGCAATAAATAACATTAATAACATAACAGACGTAAAGATAAAAATCAGTTAATTGGATTTATTTATTTATTTATTTATTTATTTATTTATTTATTTATTTATTTATTTATTTATTTATTTATTTATTTATTTATTTATTTATTTATTTATTGACTTGGTGATTGCCCACTACGATCTCATTCTTCTCTCTCTGTAGTTATCATCGGCCACTTGTAAATAAAATGGTACTGAACTGACTGTGTAACGTGCCTTTCACTTCGTCCAAAGTCAGACCTGCGCCAGGACAATTCTTTCCATGCCCCCAGCCGTTTTTCTTTTCCGTTCCAGACTTGCATCCTTTTCTTTCGAACCAAATATAACAATGTGGTATTTAAATGGCCGGTAATAGGTTCCCATAACAGTGCTCGAGCGTTCTTTAAAAGCCATTTCTTCTAAGTTAAGAGAAGATAATTTTCTCTAATTATTCGAAATCCATAACTAACATCTTCCTATGATTTTATACGTATCCTATAACTATTGTACAGTTTGATCATCAGGAGAGCTATTAGTACGCAAAAAAGTAATGGAATTAAGATTATAGTTTCTTGAGATGTTATCTCGATTTTCTCACTGCAGATTTTTTATTAACGCTCTTCTTCCTAGCCTTTTTCCCAGTTACCCGGGATCATCATTTGATATGAATTCAGTCAAGTTTTACGTCCGGATGCCTTTCCTGACGGCAGCCCTATATGGGAGGAATGTGTTCAGTATGACGTTTTCCCATGGTGGTTTGTAGTGTGATGTGTTGTCTGTAAATGAAGATTTGTATTTGTAAACACAAAAGCATATCGTTGCCACTGATGCCTTCATGGCCCGTACTTATAGACATGATACAGGATTTTGGGCTTATGTCATGTCAAGAAAATAAGGTGAAATTCTTTACGTTTCGCAGATAACTTTGCTCTGCGTCATTAGAAGAAGATCTCGACTGTCTACGAGAAAGGCTTATCAAACAATTGTTCAATTCACCTTATTTTCTTGACACGGCATAAGCCTAAAATCCTATATCATGTATACAAAAGCATATCCCCGAGTAAAGGAATTATACGCGGCTAACATCCCCAACCCGGACGAGAATCGAACCCGGGGCCATCTGAACCGAAGACCAGTGCGCTGACCATTAAGCCAAGGAGCCAGGCTTTTTAATTAATGCTCCGATATTGATATTGTATACTATAATATTGTTTCTACTTGCAATTGATTTTGTTTTAAATGCAATTTTCATTCAAACGTAATAATAATAATAATAATAATAATAATAATAATAATAATAATAATAATAATAATAATAATAATAATAATAATAATAATGTGGGGTTCATAGAGACCTTACGAACCTTGGGCTGCCAAGAATTCTCTTGCCCCGCCACATATGGAAATGTCACATTATTATTATTATTATTATTATTATTATTATTATTATTATTATTATTATTATTATTATTATTATTATTATTATCATCATCATCATCATCATCATCATCTGTTTATCCTCCAGGTTCGGCTTTTCCCTCGGACTCAGCGAGGGATCCCACCTCTACCGCCTCAAGGGCAGTGTCCTGGAGCTTCAGACTCTTGCTCGGGGATACAACTGGGGAGTATGGCCAGTACCTCGCCCAGGCGGCCTCACCTGCTATGGTGAACAGGGGCCTTGTAGGGGGATGGGAAGATTGGAAGGGATAGGCAAGGATGAGGGAAGGAAGCGGCCGTGGCCTTAAGTTAGGTACCATCCCGGCATTCGCCTGGAGGTGAAGTGGGAAACCACGGAAAACCACTTCGAGGATGGCTGAGGTGGGAATCGAACCCACCTCTACTCAGTTGACCTCCCGAGGCTGAGTGGACCCCGTTCCAGCCGTCGTACCACTTTTCAAATTTCGTGGCAGAGCCGGGAATCGAACCCGGGCCTCCGGGGGTGGCAGCTAATCACGCTAACCACTACACCACAGAGGCGGACATTTTTTTTATTATTATTATTATTATTATTATTATTATTATTATTATTATTATTATTATTATTATTATTATTATTATTATTATTATTATTTAACTAGTTATATGGTATCATAAGGAATGAATTTTGAGTTCACCTGAGTGAATGATGATTGTCGTGGTAGTGGCTATGTTTGTCAAAGATGAAGAATAAGATATCCAGAAAAAAGAAGCGTTGAGTCGTAAAAGAAGGAGAAATGGAAGAAAAGGCCTAGTTCTTTCAAACCTAATACTATCATCACATATGTCTCATTAGTAGACAGTTATTGAAGGGACACTGTAGATCAGTGAGCTATTGCCGCTATGATTTCATTCTGAAGTACAGACTATATTCCTATGATCGGGTTCCACATAGCATTAGAGATGTCGTCGTTATAAATAGGAGGAACACTCCGAACCATCTGTGTCTCTAACCTCAGATAGGGAGTAACGTCTATGGACTGAATTTTAATCTCGTCTAATAAGATTGGCCACTGTTAACCGGATTTCTATAAACACTTTCTCAGTTCCCTTAGGAATGTCTTACCCTTCACGGGATTAGGAATTCACTTTCTGACAAAAGAAATTAATCCCACAAATTCCAGAATGATGACCTCCATTTTTAAGTGGCATGGTAGTCAAGTGATTTTGTTACTGGCTCCTCACCACGGCGGCTGTGGTTCGAATCCCGAAAATGCGTATAGAATGTTTGACGTGGAAAGTCACGACGTTATGGTTCGGATTCCATGTGAAATTGGAGGTCCCATGATTGCGTTCACGTTATTAAAGCCACAAGTTTGCTTGTTTCTTACCTATTTTTAAAACATTACATTCACATTGCGTAACTAGTTTACCTTTAATTAGCGTTCTTCATAACTCTTGTCTGTCTTAAAACTATTCTACGAAACACCAGACTGAAAAACATACACAAAGACTGGGACCAACAAAATATAATACGTCCACTGCAAACTGCTTTCAAGAGAATCCACTTAAGTCATCTGAGCAGACGAGGGTATCTCAGAGTATTAAAGCTGTAGTGATGTTAAGGAGAAGAAATTCCCGTAATTTAAAGAATGCAGAGTCAGCGTTCCGGTCCCCCAAAGAATGAAGATATCGTCTGCAGAAACGGAAGGATTATGAAAAGTGGGGACTGTAAGCCCAGTAAATTTAATAGGATTGAGTCGGGAAGAAAATAAGAGTTGGCCAAGAGAGGTCGGATAGAAGGAAGAAATAGCTGAGTGTAGTGGAAAGATGCCAGACTCACCATGGAGCCACTGGTCTGAAAACATGCCTAACAAGCCATGAACCCAGTCTTTTTGTGGAATTCACCATAGCGTATGTAATTATCTTAGTCTATGTTTAAGACAGATGCCTCGAAACTTCACAAAAGATACTATTCCTTCATTCGCTCAGCGAGTGCCAAATCTGTTGGAAAATTCCACTCAGGATACTCACTGCCAGCGCAGTGTGATTTGAACTTCGGATCAAGGATGCAGCTTCGCATTCCCATTCTGGAGCATAAATCCATCACGTCCAGATATGAGCGGGGGTTCGGAATTCTAGACTTGTCACTCTAAAGGGACTAAGCGCCTATTTTTCATATTTTGTCGAACTTATTGGTGGTACATCCATATGTGCATACATCACACTAAAACGGCTCTGTCGTAGGTTAACTGTACAGTACGTGAATCATTCCTATGCCAACAAATGGTTTTTGAGGTATCTCCCCACGCACCATCGTTCTATTGGGGTCATGTGTAGACAGGTCCAGACACGTTCTCCGGTCCTTAGATGTGTATAGCGTTTTGTTTTATGGTTTTTTCTTTGTACAATGTGCTTTACGTCGCACCGACACAGATAGGTCTTAGGGCGACGATGGGATAGGAAAGGGCTAGGAGTGGGACGGAAGCGGCCGCGTAGCCTTAATCAAAGCACAACCCTAGAATTTGCCTGGTGTGAAAATGGGAATCAGCGGGAAACCATCTTCAGGGCTGCGACAGTGGAATTCGAACTCACTACCTCCCGGATGCAAACTCACAGCTGTGCGCCACTAACCGCACGGCCAACTCGCCCGGTATGTGTGTAGGTTCGAGCGCTTATAATGGGTGACTTCTTGGCTGAATGATCAATGTCGAGGCCTTCGATTCAGAGCGTCCCGGGTTCGATTCCCGCCCGGCTCGGTGATTTTAATCGCGTGTGATTAATTCTTCTGGCTCACGGACTGGTTGTTTGTGTTTGTACCAACACTTTCCTCTTCATATTCAGACACACCTCACTACCGAACACCACAGAAACACGCAATAGTGATTATATTCCTCCACAAAGGGTTGGCATCAGGAAGGGCATCCGGCCGTAGAACAGGGCCACATTCACATGTGTGTCACATTTCGCACCCGCGACCCCGCAAGGCGTGGGAAAAGAGTAGAAAAAGAAGAAGAACTGTCGTATATTCATCTAAGAAGATTAAAAGTTACTGTATAATAACAAACTGAAAGGTTTAGCCTTTACAATACGTTCCGGCAAATAATTCAGGCTAAAATGCCATCAAACTTACAGGGCATGTGCTGTTGATGAAAAGGTACTATGAAATATGATCTAAATGTTACAATGTTACAACAAATAATATTACAGGAGATAAAAAGAACCTAGAAGTGTGGAGTGACAACTCCTGCGCGTAAAATAAGAAGCGTGTATTGCACTTTATGTGTCTGGTTTTAGTGACACACAGCTGTTTCGAATGCATTTTCCGACTCATTGCCTCTATGGCCAGTGTTGAGGCCTTAGGATCAGAGGGTCCCGGGATCAATTCCCGTCCAGGTCGGGTATTTTAATCGGGTCTGGTTAATTCTTCTGGCTCTGGAACTGGGAGATTGTATTTGTCCTCTTCATATTCGGACAACACTATCAACCAACACAGAAACACGTAGCAGTGATTGCATCACTTCGCATAGGGTTTGCGTTAGGAAGGGTATCCGGCCGTAAGACAGGGCCAAGTCCGCATATGCGACAAAGTTCACACCCGGGACTCCACAAGTGTAGGAAAAAGCGGTAGTAGAATAAGAAGAAGCTATTTCGAATGCATTGAACATAAATATCCGGTATCAGGCCATAGTTTTCTGCCCTGTGGTCACCATTTTGGTTTAACTGAAAAATGCAAGAGTACAGTGACATAATATGTACCTGATGATCTACAGAAAGTGATTACATCACCCCAGCCTTCTCATCCATTTAGAGTACAGAGGATGACACTGGGTAGCTTCATTAACTTCCAAACTGTAGCTGATAGTGTGTTAATTATTATAAGTACTGGATTACTTGTCCTTGTATTCTGGATGTTAAAATAGAGTAAATATCTTTAAAAGAGGCAAAACCATTATTTATACCATGATTAGTTAACAGGATGTGACGATGATCACAAGATATTCCTGTAAAAATAAAGGATCAGGCAGCAATGATTCAATATCTTCCGCAAGAACATCGCCAGTTTTATGTTGATTTGTGAAGTAGTAAATAAAATAAAACTGTGTTCCTATCGTGAATTAAGTTATTATTATTATTATTATTATTATTATTATTATTATTATTATTATTATTATTATTATTATTATTATTATTATTATTATTATTATTATTATTATTATTATTTTCCGCCTCTGTGCTGTAGTGGTTAGTGTAATTAGCTGCTACCCCCGGAGGGTCGGGTTCCATTTCCGGCTCTGTCACGAAATTTGAAAAGTGGTACGAGGATTGGAAAGGGGTCCATTCAGCCTCGGGAGGTCAACTGAGTATAGGGGGTTCGATTCCCATCTCAGCCATCCTGGAAGTAGTTTTCTGTGATTTCTCACTTCTCCTCCAGGCAAATGCCGGGATGGTACCTAACTTAAGGCCACGGCCGCTTCCTTCCTTCCTCCCTTCCAATCTTCTCATCACCGTACAAGGCCTCTGTTCAGCATAGCAGGTGAGGGCACCTGGGCGACATACTGGTCCTCCTCCCCAGTTTTACACCGCCGACCCAAAGTCTCACGCTCCAGGACACTGCCCTTGAGGCGATAGACGTAGGATCACTCGCTGAGTCCGAGAAAAAAACCAAACCTGGAGGGTAAACGGATTAAGATTATTATTTATTTATTTATTTATTTATTTATTTATTTATTTATTTATTTATTTATTTATTTATTTATTTATTTATTTATTTATTTAGGTTTAATCTGTTTACCATCATGGGCAGGTTTTTCCTTCGGACTCAGCGAGGTATCCCACCTCTACCGCCTCAAGGGCAGATCCCGGAGCGTGAGACATTTGATCGGGGATACAACTGGGGAGGAGCATGAGTACGTCATCTGCTATGCTCAACAGGGGCCTTGTGGGGGGTGGGAAGATTGGAAGGGACGGGGAATGAAAAGGGAAGGAAGCGGCGATGGCCTTAAAGTTAGGTAGCATCCCGGCATTCGCCTGAAGAAAAAGTGGGAAACCACGGGAAACCACTTCGAGAATGGCTGAGGTAAGAATCGAACCCCTTACACTCAGTTGACCTCCTGAGCCTGGATGAACCCTGTTCCAGTCCTCGTACCACTTTTCAAATTTCGTGACAGAGCTGAGAATCGAACCCGTGCCTCCGGGTGTGACAGCTAATCACACTAAGTACTGTATCACAGAAGTGGACCTTTATTATTTTTATAATAATAATAATAATAATAGTAATAATAGTTGAACTGAAGATTTTTAATATTGTTTGCTTTCAATTTTGTTCGATGATGAACCTGCATATGTACACAGGATGGAATGAATAATGTATTACTCATAGCATCTTCTGCAATAAAATTTTCATTTTTGAATGATATTTTCTAAGAGAGTCACAAATACGAGTATAACACCTGTTATGTACATGGTTGGTGGTGATGTGATTTAATGATGGTTTGTCACACAAAACAGCCAAAATTATTTGATTCGAGCATTTGGTAGAATTTTTCATCTTTAGCTCTTAAAGTAGTTTTTGGCGCTTAGCCCCTTTAGAACGCAGAGTTGTTTACCTGAGGCTAGTTTGAAATGTCATTTTGGGCATACGCAGAAACTTCAAACTTAACCACGATATATGCAGTACTCTCATTTTATATCATGTTTCTGCTCACTAGGAATTGGAAAAATGGTTTATTCTTTAATTATCATACAAAAGAATAATTTGTCTTTCTGAAAAATGTTTTAATTCAGAAGAAAATATATCTATGCCGTTATTGTAACGTAAGCAGGATAATCAAGAAATGTTTACAAAAGTATTATTATTATTATTATTATTATTATTATTATTATTATTATTATTATTATTAAAGAAACTATAATAAGTGATTTGAGAGCTGATGTCTGAAATTATAAACATTGATAATATTACTCTGCATATCTCGGTATGCAAGATCTCGAATGAATGGAAGAAATAAATAATAAATTTGCAGCCTGTTTAGCGTCTAATTGGTAGCTCAAAAATTACCCTTCCCTTTGTATACTACTAAAATAAATAAATAAATAAAATAAATAAATAAAATTAGTATATCGATGTCGGAGCGTTATGAGTCTTCGTTTCTGTGCCATGTGTTTTAGCGCCTAACTGTTCATTCAAACATTCTTATTTTTTATAATACCAAAATATTTTTAGAGATACCTTAGCTAAATAAGTAAATATATGCAATCAAATGTCGATTTTTATTTGTCTTCTTTCCTTTAAAATCCGTTTTAGCGCCTAATTGATAGCTCAAACATTCTTCTTTCTTTTGTATGTTATGAACGTTTGATAACAAAGTTAAATAAAGTTCCAAAATACATTACTTCATGTAAACTTACTGTAGTAATAATATTTGGCGTAAAAATTTTCGACACAGGTGTTAAACTACCGATTTGATTCGGTTTATCAAAGTACATTTTTTGTTACTTACCAAAATAAATCCCATGTACGTCATCTTCATTTTCTCGCTGTCTTGACTTCTGGAAGTTTAATCTTGGAGTAAGAATATGATGAATTGTCACATATCACTGTCACTTGGATCGCACGCACACCACTTCACTTGCCATTACACCCAACACTGTTGACATCAGAGGATCAATGACACTGATCAGCTGGTAGCGAGCGCTTAGCAGCATCTGAGTTAGCCGCCTTGAACTTGGGGAAGGAAGTCAAACCCCCAGGCCGTGACCAACATTACACACACTTCGCAATGTTGCCGTCGCTTTTCTACCTTGCCGCCTTAATTTCTTCTGATTAATAGCGAAGTAGGTTACCTGCGGCAACAGTGCGTACAGCTCCAACACTAGATGGCTCTACTGGAAGACGTAACGGTACAGCCGGTGCTCGAATGAAGGTCAGTCGGAGCTGGCCTGTTATTGGGGAAACCGCGTGGTTCATGCGAATATTGAAGGTATCCTGTCGCTAAAGGATTACTCTAGCATCACGCAACATGTCTGACTCAATATGGGAGTGTGCAGTTTCCAGCGTGCTGAGTGGAACTTCGAAAAGTAAAGTAGGACAGTAAACGGCGCTTACCAACCAACTGGAAGGTCCCTATTCCCAATACATTCTGACAGAGTGGAGGTGGTAAGAACGTCAGGTTAGTAAACTTTCGATAGGCCGATATTGGAATCTCGACTCTAATACGTACTTTCGTGCCCATTTATGGCAAGGGCATTGTTTTAAAAGGCAGCCATCCTCTTTTAACGCTAATCAGAAGAAACCGAGCTCGATAGCTGCAGTCGCTTAAGTGCGGCCAGTATCCAGTATTCGGGAGATAGTGCGTTCGAACTCCACTGTCGGCAGCCATGAAGATGGTTTTCCGTGGTTTCCCATTTTCACACCAGGCAAATGCTGGGCCTGTACCTTAATTAAGGCCACGACTGCTTCCTTCCCACTCCTAGCCCTTCCCTGTCCCTTCGTCGCCATAAGGCCTATCTGTGTCGGTGCGACGTAAAGCAACTTGTGAAAAAACAGAACAAGAAATGGAAGAGGTCCGACCTCTCGAAGTATGAGGGTATCGGCAAAGAAAATACAAGCTCGTAAAAATGAAAGACTACCTAGGCCTTGCAAACTTAATACTATAGGGAATGGAAGAGAACAAGGTTTGACCAAGGAAGATCGGACAGAAAAGCTGAAATTGAGGAAACTGACACAAGTAATTGGAAACTCAGCCAGCCTAAGCTAGAGCCTCGCGGTCAGCCACCCACATTCCCAAGTTGAGAACCCTTCGGGGTGTCCTTTTAGTCACCTCTTACAACAGGCAAGAGACTGTGGATGTATTCCATCGCCTCCAGCCACAGTTAAAAGGGTGCGACTATCCATAGGACTTCCGAATTCGTAATTATACAGAGTAATGCTATTCACTTAACGTCCCACTAACTACAGTACTTTCAGGGTTTTCAGAGACGACGAGCCGGAATGTTGTCCCGCAGAAGTTTATTTACCTGCCGGTAAACTTACCGGTATGAAGCTGGCGTTTTTAAATAACTCTAGACTGAACCGGGAACGAACACGATAACTTACTGTAAGTTCAGAAAACCAGCGCTCTACCGTCTTAGCCACTCTGCCCACACGTTCTATGCACTGAAATTACGGAATAGTCTGATAGGATTGTGTGTACGTACTCTTATGATTTTAATGTTCTTGACAATGTGTATGGTATGCAACATACTAAATGACTGAATAAATTCTACTCTACTCCACCCATGGGTTGGAAAAGAAAGCCAGTTGATTTAATGCAATAAAATAAAATAACGCTGATTTATTAAAGCAACACCAGCTACTTTCTGTTCAGGAGTAAGGATATCGTAGGGACTTGCGCCTTGTGCATCGAAATCTGCCTGATAACCTCCGTTGTTGTAAAATCTGCGTCTGAATTGAGACTAACATAGGGGAATGTTTTTTTATTTTGCTTTACTTCGCACCGACACAGATAGGTCTTATCGCGACGATGGGATAGGAAAGGAAAGGACTAGGAGTGGGATGGAAGCGGCCGTGGTTTTAATTAAGATATAGCCCCAGCATTTGCCTGGTGTGGAAATGGGAAACTACGGAAAATCATCTTCAGGGCTGCCGACAGTATATATATCGAGCGGAGTGGCCGCGCGTGTTAACGCGCTATGGCTACGGAGCTAAGCTTTGCATTCGGGAGACGGGTGGGTTCGAACCCCGCCGTCTGCTGTCGTGAGAATTGTTTCCTGTGGTATCCCATTTACAATTCTAGGCAAATGCCGGGAGAGTTCCTGTTCATAAGCCACAGCCGATTCTTTCCATCTCCTCGCCCTTTCATTTCATCTTCATTAACTCCTCAACTGAGGTTGGCGTCAGGAAGGGCATCCGGTCGTGAAACATTCCATGTAATTTCATCTTACCTCACCACCGACGCTGTATCAAGAAAAGGGATTAATTGCGAGGAAACTTCTGCATCATTCAGCCACCAGCCAACCGCTTGTCGTGTTTGCGATGGAGAGCGAATTCCATTAGGCTACTATCGGCAAATAAAGACAGTGAGTTAGGTCGGCTGATCCAGGATGCCATAAACCTATAATAATTATCCGGTCATCAAACGCTGGACGTAAAGTGGCGATAGAATTAAGAGCAGTATGGCCTGTGGCAACGATCTTTTGAAAATATCCGTAATCCTTTTCTTCATGTGTCAGTTCATTAAAATAATGAACTCAAAATTGTTCTTACGTACGCATCTGAATTGGGACCCTCACCAGGATTACTTGATTTAAGAACTGAAAAAATCCAAAGGAAAGCAGCTCGATTTGTTCTGGGTGATTTCCGACAAAAGAGTAGCGTTACAAAAATGTTGCAAAGTTTGGGCTGGGAAGAACTGGGAGCAAGAAGACGAGCTGCTCGACTAAGTGGTATGTTCCGAGCTGTCAGCGGAGAGATGGCGTGGAATGACATTAGTAGACGAATAAGTTTGAGTGGCGTCTTTAACATTAGGAAAGGTAAAGTTGGAATTCAAGAGGACAAATTGGGGCAAATATTAATTTATAGAAAGGGGAGTTAGGGATTGGAATAACTTACCAAGGGAGATGTTCAATAAATTTCCAATGTCATTAAAATCATTTAAAAAAGGCTAGGAAAACAACAGATAGGGAATCTGCCACCTGGGAGACTGCCCTAAATACAGATCAGTATTGATTGATGATTTTCACGCAAGAATCGAAAAATATGGGCCCAGCCATCCACCTCTCGCTTACCGCACATCATACTTCCATTTTCATGAGATGCGATGGCATTATACATACTGTATATATAAGCTCACCGGACAAGAAATGAGTAACCCTATTGCGCACGCACATACGGATCGTTAAGCCTGTACAGGTGGCTCAGCGAAAGAGTCCCGTGCTCAACCGCACGCGCTGCCTCTGCGTGAGCGTAAGGCTGTAGCGATCAGTGAGACGTTGATGTTTCAAGCGGACAGTGTTCGTAACATGGATAGATATAAGGATGAGACAGTGGCAAAGATGGGCAATCGTGTTTGACCGTGCCCATGGACATAGTTACTGGATTTGTTGGTGTTTCGCAGCGGATTGTTCAACGTGTCTACAATTAGTGGTGTACTACACGTGGCCACGAAACACGACGTGAGAATTGCGGTCGGAAAAATATCCTGACTGAGAGGGACCGAAGACGCGTTTCAC
Source organism: Anabrus simplex (assembly GCF_040414725.1). NCBI lineage: Eukaryota > Metazoa > Arthropoda > Insecta > Orthoptera > Tettigoniidae > Anabrus > Anabrus simplex. The sequence goes on along the minus strand of NC_090265.1, from coordinate 372,259,587 downwards.
GGCTTGTGAATCAAAATCGCTTCTAAACCAGACAGGAATTGCTGCAGTCAGTGATTAAAGGTCCATTCCAATCTGTTAGCGAGAGAACATTGCAGCGGGAACCGCATGCAATGAACATTTTGGAATCGGTTACCTCGCAAGAGGCCATTGCTCAGAAAGGCACATAGAGCTGCGCGTTTTCATTGGACTAGAAGTCATCGAATATAGACAGTAGCCGACTGGCGGAACGTAATGTGGTCTGACGAATCGCGTTTTTTTACCTGTATTCCAATGACGCACGTCGTTGAGTGCAGCGAAATCCAAATGGATCATTCCATCCCGGATGTGTGCAAGGTTAGGTTTAAGCCGGAGGTGGGTCTGTGATGTTTTGGGGGTGCTTTCGTATCATGGATTGGGCCCGCTCACTGAGGTGACCACTAACATAAACCAAGATGTATATTTAAACATTCTGGATGATCAGGCGTTGCCTTTCAGTCAACATCTGCATGAAGAGTATGCTATTGATACCCTGATTTTTCAAGATGACAACAGCAAAGTTCATCGGGCTGGACGCATATGTGACTGGTTTTATGAACACTCCCCCCCCCCAACGTTTTACATCTCGATTGGCCTGCGAAATCGCCTGACTTGAACCACACTGAAAATCTGTGCGACATGTTGGAACAGCGAATAAAACGCCGATACCAGCATCCCCGCAATTTGGTAGAATTGCGCGATCAAATCCTCAGCGAGTGGCTTAACCTGGATGCGAAGTACCAGCACAACCTTTTGGAATCACTTCCTAACCGAATCCAGGTGATTATCAAGTCCAGAGGCGGAGTTACACGGTATTAAATCATGCTTGTAATGATTTATCCAGGGATGACTAATTTTTGTTCGGTGAGCTTATATATATATATTACACCTCCAGCTTTATTTATTTATTTATTTATTTATTTATTTATTTATTTATTTATTTATTTATTTTATTTAATTAATGTATTTATTTGTTTTCTGCACGTTTCCCGATAATTTTGGGTCGGCGTTGATGTTTATTTAGTCCAATCTTACGACCGGCTGTCCTTCTTTACACTTACTCGCGAGATTCGTTCACTATTGCGTGTTTCTATGGTGGTTGGTAGTGTGATGTGTTACACGAATAAAACAGCCAGTCTCCGAGCTGGAGGAATTAACCAAATGTGGTTAAAATCCGTGGACCGGTCGAGAATCATCCTCTGGGCCCTATGAATCAAATGCCAGTAAGCTGACCATTTAGCCAAGGAACCAGACGATACAAACTCTGCAGGTTTACAAATTAACTATATTCGTGAATGCGCAGTTCTTACTTACAGAATATCAAGTACAAACATTTCACGTGCGAAACCAATCAAATCATTCATAAAAGTTATTTACAGCCAACCTCAGTCGTTATCCTTCCGTTCCCATGAACACAGCTTCGTCCCTGGCTGACGTCAGTCCCAGTTGAGGGTGTTCTAGTACTATTATATAGATGTTAATACGATCTGTACTGGATTACAGTTCAATATTTTTTCGGCAACGCACCGCAGTATGTTCTTCGAAAACTAGATGTCCTACAGTTCCGCGTACTCAGAATACTGGTAAACGCTAAAGAAATGCCCCTTGAGATAAGACGAGATCTGCTTGCAACGCTCGTCCATAACTAGCCACCTTCTAACATCTAAACAGCACCAACTTCTGCCAATGTGTGAAAGAAGAACAAACAGAAGACTATGCACACCGCTATTGGTCAAAAGCCTCAAGGAATTGCAGTACGTTATACCCATTAATCTTCAAGATACAACGCTTCCAGTATTTCGACAGAGTTATGAACTTTCAGTATTTCAACCATCCACATTTCATCTACCACATTTTATAATGTTTGTCCAACCCTTGTCCCGTTTCCCTACGGGGTCGGGTATGAGGTGAGATGAATTTGTCGTGGCGGTTTTTTATGACCGGATGCCCTTCCTGACGTCAACCTCATCAGAGGAGTTAATGAGAGATGAAATGAATGACGTGATATATGATAGTAGGGAGAGGGTGAAACCCGGTGCCGGCACATAGCCTACTCCTGTCGAATAGCACCAAGGGGTCTGCTCAAGGCTTAACGTCCCCATCCGACGGACGAATCACCATCAACAGCGTCATACGCCCTCACTCCATATGAGCACTGCGGAGAGGTTTGGAATTTAATCCAGGCTTTTGGCACGCAATCTAGTGATTAGAAATTGTATACCACCACCTCCCCTACCCTGCCGGCCAACATTCTGATGGTGAAAATTTTTTCGACCAACGGGACTCGAACCGGCTAACCTCGGTGTTAGACCGTTTTAGACTTCAGCGCCTTAACGATCATGGCCACCAGGCGGGCTACCACATTTTATAATCTACAATACAAATATCAACGAAAAAGTAACAAATTTCATTGATACATATTGGGGCAGTTATACTCAAATAGAGACAGATGGTCTAAGACCGAAGAAGTAGTGGTGGTGGTTATTGTTTTACAAGGCAGTACAACTAGGCAACCATCCTCTATATAACACTAATCAGAGAGAAAAAATAGAAGGGATCCGACACTTCTAAAAATGAAGGTTTCGGCCAAAGAAAGAAAACGATCACGAAGGGCGTGAAAATGAAAGACTTCCTAGAATGAGTAGGTTATGCGTACTACTGCCCTGCTCTCGACACTTCCAAAATATTTTATCTTCCCAGCGAAGCTTCAATATTCATGGCTGAAATACTTGTCATTAAATCAGGCATCACGTACGGCGTCCAGCACTTCAGCAAAATATTAATTCTCACGGACTCCAAGAGTGCACTTCAAAAGTTAGAACAACCATGCAGGAATAAATACATCATAGACATACTAATTAGTATATACCAAGCTAAGGTAGGTAGGTAGGTAAGGGTTATTCTGCCCAAAGGCAGGTCCGAACCTCCGCAGAGGTGTTCCTGAGCCGGAGTTTACGTGCGGTAGGGTGGCCAGTTCCTTTCTGCTCCTCCATTCCCTTAGCCCCCCCCCCCCTCCAACAGCGCGTGGCAACCCATCCAACTCCTGACCACGCCCAATGTTGCTTAACTTCGGAGATCTCACGGGATCCGGTGTTTCAACACGGCTACGGCCGTTGGCCTACCAAGCTAAGGAAAACGGAAAATAATTTCATCTTATGCGGATCAAAAGCCACATTGGAATTATACACAATGAGAGAGTAGAGCAACTGGCAAAGCAGTGCATTACAAAAGACCAGTTCCAAGCACTACCCCTACCATACACGGACTTCCAAAGCCACATCAAGGAACAGGCTTACAAAGAATGGTTAAAATTACTGGGCAACAACTCAACTCATCAAAGGCAAGCATTACGCCGCTATCCAGAGACACATCCCACAGAAACAATTGTTCAATCTACTATCTCTAACTCACCGCCATATTACATCAATTATCAGAATGAGACTTGACATACATCTTACCTCAGTCATGTGTTTAGAATCGAAGAAACTCCCCAAACTCCCTCTCTGGTCCCAGTCAAGAAGCAAGCCTCAACCATGCAATTTTAGGTTGCACTAGATACAAACCACAAGTAACCAATTTATATCAAACGCTTATAAAACTAGAAGTTCCACTTCCCACGCCTGTGTCATCGTTGTTAAACAGCTATGGCATCCATTTTTTTTTTTTTTTGCTAGTTGTTTTACGTCGCACCGACACAGATAGGTCTTACGGCGACGATGGGACAGGAAAGGGCTAGGAGTGGGAAGGAAGCGGCCGTGGCCTTAATTAAGGTACAGCCCCATCATTTGCCTGGTGTGAAAATGGGAAACCACGGAAAACCATTTTCAGGGCTGCCGACAGTGGGGTTCGAACCTACTATCTCCCGAATACTGGATACTAGCCGCACTTAAGCGACTGCAGCTATCGAGCTCGGTATGACATCCATAAATATATATATATATATCAAGCGATAGCCAAATATTTAAGTGAAGCCAATTTAACATTGTGATACGTTTGTTCTATAGTCTGTAGTTAAACTATCCTCATCCAAGCCAAGTTCCTATACCGTGGCTTTTTATCACCAAGTAGTCACAATGCCATGAAAGGTCCCATGTTGTTAAGATGTTGGTCTTTGGCCTTCCTGTTTTAACAAATGTACAGATCTAGCAGCATGGTCTTAAAGACTGAATGCCAAAATGTTAACTTTAAAAAAAATGCGCCAACTCCGTATCGTTGTCTTCTGGCACCTACAATTCCGACATGCAATATCTCTTAAAATGTATAGCAATCGAATGGACATTAAACAAGTAGAATTATTTATTCAGTGATTTAAATAGACCCGTGCTAGTTTCGCTCGGCTATCTTTCGGTTTCACTTTTATATTGTATATTCGTAAGTAAGGTAAGCGCATTCATGCGGGCTGTTAGCCTTGGCGTGCGTGCTGGTCCAGTCGAGAGACAGCCTTCTCACTGTGATGGAACTTATTTATTTTTAAGAGCGCATCGTTAGATTTTGGGTATAAACTTGTCCTCAAGACAGTAGATGCCGTCATGGGGTGTGTCATTATTATTTTAATGGGGAAACAATGAAATGATAATCACCTCTAAACCCTTATCATAGGGCTGAGATGAGTAGCTTGGATGGTAGATCACTGCTCTTCGAGCTCAAGTTAACGAGTTCAATTCCAGCTCAGTCCGATGAAGTTTGAAGGTGCTTAAATACGCCAGGCTCGTGTCGGTATATTTACCGCCACGTAGGACAACATACCGGCACCTCGGCGTCTCCAAAAAGCGTAAAAGAAGTCTGTGCGACACAAAACTAATTACGTTATTATTGAATACTAGCAGTTTTCCGCGGGCTCCACGCCCAATATATCGTGTTGTTCATTAATATCCCCACGGATGCCCCGGGTTCGATTCCCGGCCAGGACAGGGATTTTTACCTGGACCTGAGGGCTGGTTCGAGATCCACTCAGCCTAAGTGATTAGAATTGAGGAGCTATCTGACAGTGAGATAGCGGCCCCGGTCTCGAAAGCCAAGAATAACGGCCGAGATGAATCGTCGTGCTGACCACACGACACCTCGCAATCTGCAGGTCTTCGGGCTGAGCAGCGGTCGCTTGGTAGGCCAAGGCCCTTCAAGGGCTGTGGTGCCATGGGGGGGGGGGGTAGAAAAGCTAATGCACTGAGCACGGTACTATATTATCTAAAAGGTGAACTCTCAGATGGAATTACGTCTATATCGCTATTTTGCGTACGGAAGTGAAAGCTAGATAGAATCAGGATACATTATTCATAAGCTGGAAGTAACCGACATTAAAATAGCAATGCTGGTAAAACAGGTGAGAATAATGGTAGAAGGACAGTCGCAATGATTAAATTAAGGCTTTATTAGGAATGAACTCAATGGCTGAAGCTGTGCATATGAACCAGCTTCGATGGTGGAGTCATGTGAGGCGAATGGAAGAAGATAGGTTCCTTAGGAAGTTAATGGACTTGCCCATGGATGAAAAGAGAACGGGAGATCAAGACTATCATGCTCAGACTTGGTTTCTAATAACTTAAAGAAAACAACTGAATAACTAAACGAGGCCATAAAGCTAGTTAACTGTGAAGATGCATTGTTAATTCGCAGCTAAAAGACATAACAACCAATAAAGAAGATGTATGTATGTATGTATGAGTGGCCAAAAGTCATGGGAAGGCACTGAATGTGATGTTAATAACGAGTTGCTCCTTCGCGAGCTTTCGAAACGGCAGAAATACGGCGAGGCATCGACTCTGCAAGATGTTGGAATCGTTCTGGAGGGACCTGGATCCACGCCTCTTGCACTGCTACTTATAATTATTGGTCTTGTGAAGTTGGTGCGGGGTTAATGGAGCGTAACCTACATGAGAAACGACAGCATCCCTTAAATGCTCGACTGGATTAAGATCAGGATCTGGAGGGCTAATCCATGGTCATAACTTCGCTGGAATGCTCCTCCAACCACCTGTGTGCCACCACAGAGCGGTGACATGGCGGCATTGTCCTGTTGAAACACGGCACCTCCATCAGAGTACTCTAAGACCAGAAAGGGATGCAGATGGTATGAAAGAATGTCCACATAACGTCCACCTGTCAGCGCTCCCTGCAGCCAGGCAATGGGGCCTAACTGCAACCATTTGAACGCCGCCCAGACCAGAACTGAGCCACCTTTCGCCTGTACACGACCTTGTTGACACGCTGGATCCATAGCTTCATGGGGCATACGCCACACTCTCTCGCGCCTATCAGCTCGATACAACTAGAATCGGGATTCATCGGACCATACCACACACCGCCACTGTTCCATGGTTCAATGCCGATGTTCGCGGGCCCACGCACGTCGTTGAGCTTTGTGTCGAGGTGTCAGCAAAGGGACACGAGTAGGTTGTCGGCTGGTGAAGCCTATGCGGTGCAGTTGCCTCCTTACAGTCCTCGTAAAAATGGGTTCCAACAGTTAACTGGGCGGTGATCTGACTCACAGTAGCCCGTCGAGCGCCCAATATGGTTCTGCGGAGGCGACGTGATGTCCGTTCGTTAAACACTTGTGGTCTTCCCGTGCGGGTGGTGGCATTCTCTCTGCGATATTGAAGATCCACCCTCGACACTGTTGACCTCGGAAACCCGAATTCGCGTGTAATTTCCGCAATGCTATGACCCATGCGCCGTGCGCCGATGACCATCCCACGTTTGAAGTCGTTTAACTTGTGACGTGTTGCCATCTTCACGACACTGGTGTCTGTGACAGACTGCTCAGCTACGCCGCAACTAGCCGCAACGCTCAGGGGTCATTCACGGCACATTTTCTAATGTGACACCCCTTCCTATGACTTTTGGCCATACATTGTATATATGTACTGTACGCGCACTTTTTAGTGATAAATTTTTGTACTCGGAGCGGAGTAAGAAGGGAGCACTGCCGGTTCCGGTAAATACTGCCAACTGAATGGAAATTAAATCTGAATTGAATCGATAATATAATCGATCGATATGAATTTTCTAAACCTTTATTATCTTAACGCCAACAACTGTGTCACAAACACAATATATAATACTATATAATATTTCCCGATGCGAAACATGTTCCTAGCATGAATTCTATAGTTTGGATTTGCTGTGTAAACAACAACAGTACGAGTACGTAAAGCGTACGCCAGATGTCGCACAGCGATGATAAGCGATTCTTAGTTTGTGTTTCATAGGTTGCCAATACGAATCTCGAAGATAACCGAAGTCGACCGATTCAGCACTAGGGTGTAAATCTATCGCTAAAAAGTGCGCAGATAGTATGTATGTATGTATGTATGTATGTATGTATGTATGTATGTATGTATGTATGTATGTATGTATGTATGTATGTATGTATGTATGGTAAGACAAATATGACATAATCTTGTAGGAGTGTAACAGAACTGAAATGATTACCCGTTCAAATAATGACATCCTTGTGGATAGTAATTACCTTCCATATCAGGCATAGCACTTCAACACTAGTTAGCCGCGACTTCCGTGAGCTACTGTTGCTAATTCTTCCTAATTTATTTTCTTATTCCAACACTTACACGTTTTAATCCAAGCCGTAAAATACCAACTACTGCACGCTTACATTAATTATATTCTGCCAGATGTGTCCAAAATGCCAGCCAATATATCACGACAGAGATGACGTGTGGCTTCCTAGTGAAATCAGTAACGAGTCTCAAAGCGGTGATATTTTCAACTCTTCATCTCAGAATAACGACATTAAAATAAGCTATTGTATAAAGCCAAATAATAATAATAATAATAATAATAATAATAATAATAATAATAATAATAATGTCCGCCTCCGTGGTGAAGTGGTTAGGATGATTAGCTGCCACCCTCAGATGTCCGAGTTCGATTCCCGGCTCTGCCACGAAATTTGAAAAGTGGTACGAGGGCTGGAATGGGGTCCACTGAGCCTCGAGAGGTCAACTGAGTAGAGGGGGTTTCGATTCCCTCCTCAGCCATCCTGAAAGTTATTTTCCGTGGTTCCCCACTTCTCCTCCAGGAAAATGCTGGGATGGTACCTAACTTAAGGCCACGGCCGCTTCCTTCCCCCTTCCTTGTCTATCTCTTCCAATTACCATCCCCGCACAAGACCCCTGTTGAGCATAGCAGGTGAGGCCGCCCAGACCTAAAGTCTCACGCTCCAGGACATTACACTTGAGGCGGTAAAGGTGGGATCCCTCACTGAGTTCGACGGAAAAACCAACCCTAGGTGGTAAACAGATTAAGAAAGAAAGAAAGAAAGAAAGAAAGAAAGAAAGAAAGAAATGAATAATAATAATAATAATTTAAAAATTATCGCTATAATTGACTTATGAGACACAGCTACAGGACAGAAATAATGGTATGTGACAGAAGTAATTGTAGTGAATATTGTAAAATTCTTATTTGAACTGTCCGGCTCCATGGTTAAATGGTTAGCGTGCTGGCCTTTGGTCACAGGGGCCCGGGTTCGATTCCCGGCAGGGTCGTGAATTTTAACCAGCATTGGTTAATTTCGCTGGCACGGGGGCTGGGTGTATGTGTCGTCTTCATCATCATTTCATCCTCATCACGACGCACAGGTCGCCTACGGGTGTCAAATAGAAAGACCTGCAACTGGCGAGCCGAACATGTCCTCGGACACTCCCGGCACTAAAAGCCATACGCCATTTAATTTTTCTTATTTGACTAAGGTATGAACATGTGTAGTAGGGGAGAGTCCTACAGTACCGGCCACCTTAACTTTTCCCTTATAAAAAATAAAATGCTGTACGGTATGAGATTTTACTACAATAATCTTGTACTTCATTAAATGCTTTTGCAATTTCAGGGTGTGATTTCCATAAAATCTTATCAAAAGTTTATAATATTTAAAAATACAACAAAGCTTAATTTCCAAGGACTAAAAAAATATTTTTCCAGTACCGGCCAGTTACCATTTTCTAAGATATATATGTCTAATAAATTACTAACATCAAACAAATACATAATGAACTCGACAACGCATAATTATTGGAACTGACATTCACTAACTTCAAGATTGGTTTAATTTTTGCAATAATTAGAAACAAAATACAAAATATCCCCTTGGTCTACACATCCAACATGCACCCAGTCTTTGCATTTCGTACACTGCACCCATTTTTCATCTAATGACTCACAACAAATAATGCATAATGTGTTTTCTTCCATTTCCTTAGTATTTAAATAATAATCATAAAAAACTGCTTTCCGGCAGTTTTGTTTTCCTTGTTGGACTGGTGACGTACTTTTGAATGCTCGACCAAAGCGAATGCTAATTGTAAAAAAAATTTCCTGTTCAGGGACATGAAGATTATCCAGATCCTTCGTATAAGTAACCAACTGATTTTACATATCGTAATCAAAGTATTGTGTAATTCTTCCCATCTGAGGAGTTTGATCCACAACCACACTAACTCTAATGCTCTCAGACGACCTCCTAACGTACTTCTTGGCGCACAAAAAGCCTCAGCAGCCTGCTTTGCAGTCATTTTGTCAGAAATAATTTAGTTTAGTGCCATCTTCATCCCGTCCTCGGTCCACTTTCATTTTATTTTAGCCCTTTTTCTCGGTCATTTCACTCTAGAAAGTGATAAAAAGTGGATATCATTTTATTTCTTTAAAAATCCTATTGGCCGGTACTGGAAGACATATGGTTGGCCGGTACTGTACGAAACTTACGTGAAGGAACTTCCCCAAATGGATATTGTTTAATAGACGATGTCGTGAAAATTTTACCAGCTATAGCATCCTCAAAGCATGTATATAACATATAAGTAAAAACAAAATCAACAGCTTACTTGGTAATGGAGTACCTGGGGCTTGAAAATAACTTTTCGCGCGCTATCGTAAGCCGGCCAACGTACAATACTCACATTTCACACAAGACGTAACGCTAAACGAAACCCCCAAAGTATGACACGCGGGAATGTAGCATCCTTCATATGCCACCTATAAGTTACTGTCGTATAGCACCTAAAACGAGAACCAGCAATGGCCGGTACTGCAAACCGGCCGGTACTGTAGGACTCTCTCCTACAACATGAAATAATTATCTAACATAATGTTGTAACGCAGTCGAATGTCCTCGTGCAAAGATGAAATATTTGATTAAGAAACGTCTCGGAAGAATTTTTATAAGTTAGTGGGACCTTAAAGCAATAATAATAATAATAATAATAATAATAATAATAATAATAATAATAATAATAATAATAATAATAACTTAGCAAAACCGTCTCCGTACAGGCCATGACGAGTTCTGGATGAAACGGTGGGAAAGAGTAGTTATCTATATACTCGGTCACCTTTGCCCTCAGGAATTCACATGATATTCATTTCTGGTGAAGGCTGAATGAATCTTATTGTCATGTGACATCTAGTTCTGCGACTGGGTTGTATTTATCTCACCACACATCTTCATCTACACACAACACATATCACAACAAACTACCACAGAAACATACAATAGTCAATACCTACCTCAATATAGCAATGGCGTCAAGAAAAGCATCCGACCGTAAAATTGGACTCAATCCATATAAAGCGCCGACCCCAGGTAACTGGGAAAATACCAAGAAGAATAAGAAGTAGCAGCAGTACTCAGGGGCCCAGATTTCGATTCCTTCTTAGTACAAGAATTTCAACTGAGACGGTCCTTCTTGTAACAGACAGTGGATCCAGTCAAGAAAGCCAAACAATAGGGCTGAGGAAGTCGTAACGCTGACCATAACATCATTTGATTGGCAGTTGCTCTCTTGGAAGACCAAGTCCTTGATGAGCTTTGTGCGCTACATTGTTTTGTTTTTAGCGTTTATTATTATAATCTTCAAAATCCTCATTTACTAAGTAGGGTTAAGTGTACAAAACGAGCGAGTTAACTAAGCGGTATGGGTTGTATGACAGTATGTTTACAATTCGAGAATTTATGGATCGACTCCCAAAGTGGGCTATCCTGAGTATGGCTTCTTGTAGTTTCCCATTTTCAAATTATTCCAACAAAAGTTGTGTCCTGTAGCAATGTCTTGAAGGACACCCTCTCCATTCGGGAAAAATGCAACAGGTTGAGTAATTCTATCCGGCCAGTTAGTCGCGATAGCAATAATTACCAACATAAATTATCAGATCAGCTTACCTTCCTCAGTCTCTTCTAAAGTCCAGTTTGCATGCGCTTTACGCCGGACGAGTACTTTCCGCGGATGAGCTCGCGCGCTCTCTCTCTCGTTCTCCCTGTGTGTGTGTGTGTGTGTGTGTGTGTGTGTGTGTGTGTGTGTGTGTGTGTGTGTGTGTGTGTGTGTGTGTGTGTGTGTGTGTGTGTGTGTGTGTGTGTGTGTGTGTGTGTGTGTGTGTGTGTGTGTGTGTGTGTGTGTGTGTGTGTGTGTGTGTGTGTGTGTGTGTGTGTGTGTGTGTGTGTGTGTGTGTGTGTGTGTGTGTGTGTGTGTGTGTGTGTGTGTGTGTGTGTGTGTGTGTGTGTGTGTGTGTGTGTGTGTGTGTGTGTGTGTGTGTGTGTGTGTGTGTGTGTGTGTGTGTGTGTGTGTGTGTGTGTGTGTGTGTGTGTGTGTGTGTGTGTGTGTGTGTGTGTGTGTGTGTGTGTGTGTGTGTGTGTGTGTGTGTGTGTGTGTGTGTGTGTGTGTGTGTGTGTGTGTGTGTGTGTGTGTGTGTGTGTGTGTGTGTGTGTGTGTGTGTGTGTGTGTGTGTGTGTGTGTGTGTGTGTGTGTGTGTGTGTGTGTGTGTGTGTGTGTGTGTGTGTGTGTGTGTGTGTGTGTGTGTGTGTGTGTGTGTGTGTGTGTGTGTGTGTGTGTGTGTGTGTGTGTGTGTGTGTGTGTGTGTGTGTGTGTGTGTGTGTGTGTGTGTGTGTGTGTGTGTGTGTGTGTGTGTGTGTGTGTGTGTGTGTGTGTGTGAAGCGGAAGTGCCTTATATGTTATAAGATGTGTACATGTGTGAATACTGCCATTAATTTGCATGAAAGATTGGGATCGGGAACCTGAAATCAAAATATAGGACCATCAAAAATTTGCCGGAAGTTACGAAGTATGAAAATGTTATAATACCGTATTCAAGATGGCCAGTATAAGTACTCCTACTGAGAGTAGATGCTTCAATTCCAAACGACATGACACTCCAGTCCTCTATAATTATGACAGTGGGACTATTATCATAAAGGGACACACAAACCATGAAGATTTAACAAATAGCGTATTGTCAAAGAAGTAAATGATCACGATTGGCATTTTAACTACGGTATCCTTACATTGTTGATGTTTCTCGCCCCGTAATAGAATATATCTGTAAGTGTCCATAATACAATGACCTGAAATGAAATGAAATGAAATGAAATGAAATGAAATGAAATGAAATGAAATGGCGTATGGATTTTAGTGCCGGAAGATCCCAGGACGGGTTCGGCTCGCCAGGTGCAGGTCTTTTGATTTGACTCCCGTAGGCGACCTGCGCGTCGTGATGAGGATGAAATGATGATGAAGACAACACATACACCCAGCCCCGGTGCCAGGGAAATTAACCAATGATGGTTAAATTCACGACCCTGCCGGGAATCGAACCCGGAACCCTTGTGACTAAAGGCCAGCACGATAACTATTTAGCCATGGAGCCGGACACAATGACCTTATTAGATGAAGTCGTACTGTGAGTTGTGTTAGAAATCTGCTGGTACAGTTTCACTGCTTCCTGTTTTATATTCCGGCATACATCTGGTTCAAGGACAACTCTGGGAGGATTCTGGAGCATAGCGGTAAACGAGTTTCGCTGTAATAAAGTGTTCTCGTCATGAAACTCGAAAGAGCTGAACAGCTTTCATTCCAACGAATCCAACAAAATAGTGTATACAAAATAAAATGCTTGTAATACAGGAACTTCCAGCAGATCAGGATAAACTGATCATTTTACTACAAGTTAGGGATGTTCCTAATAACATAATTACCGGGCGAGTTGGTCGTGCGGCTAGGGGGTGCGCAACTGTGAGCTTACATCCGGGAGATAGCGGGTTCGAACCCCACTCTCGGCAGCTCTGAAGATGGTTTTCCGCAGTTCCCTATTTTCACACTGTACCTTAATTAAGGCCACGTTCGCTTCCTTCCTACTTCTAGCCCATTTCTATCCCATAATCGCCATAAGATCTATCTGCGTGTGTGCGACATAAAGCAAATTAAAATACACAAGAACCTTGTTTATCCGGCCCTCATTAATCCGGATCTCCGGTTTATCCGAATCGAAAATAATACATATTTATTTTTACTTGTATAGTATTTCTTTTATGGGGTCGACTCTTCTTGAATGTCTTTTCCGTCAAGGATAGTTAAGGACGGGTAGGTAAGGGTTATTCTGCCCGAAGGCAGGTCCGAACCTCCGCAGAGGTGTTCCTGAGCCGGAGTTTACGTGCGGTAGGGTGGCCAGTTCCTTTCCGCTCCTCCATTCCCTTACCCCCCACCAACAGCGCGTGGCAACCCATCCAACTCCTGACCACGCCCAATGTTGCTTAACTTCGGAGATCTCACGAGATCCGGTGTTTCAACACAGCTACGGCCGTTGGCTTAAGGACGGGAATTGGAAGTAATTCGGCCGCGGTCTATCAGGCATTCGCCTAGAATTGAGAATGGGAAACCGTGAACTCTTCTGAGTTCCTTGACACATTTGCACGCATTCCCGGATGCTCGGACGTAGATGTGAACGACGTAAATGACTGGTTGAAAATGACTGTAATTCAGGCTACGGCATAATGACAGATGAATATATTATTGACTCTTGTTCCTCGACAGGTAATAACGAGAGTGATGGTGAATTCGAAAATGGTACCGGCGCTCAAAAGAAACAATCACTCACTGAGGGGCAACCATGCAGCTGGACAAACTGATGGCCTATTTAGAATCCCACATTGGCAGACCTGATAGTGCTGCGCGCAAACGCTATACAAATGTAAAACAGACAAAACTCACACATTATTTTAGTGCATAAAACAGGGTCGTAAATGTAAGAAAAGTGTTCTTATATTTTTTGTACAATTGAATAAAGATGTTACTGTACAACTTATGTTAATATATGATATAACATGTGCTGTATTTTTTCAAAGTTTTTTTTCTGGATTATGCCGGGCTGAGTGGCTCAGACGGTTAAGGCGCTGGCCTTCTAACCCCAACTTGGCAGGTTCGATCCTGGCTCAGTCCGGTGGTATTTGAAGGTGCTCAAATACGACAGCCCCGTGTCGGTAGATTTACTGGCACGTAAAAAGAACTCCTGCGGGACTAAATTCCGGCACCTCGGCGTCTCCGAAGACCGTAAAAGTAGTTAGTGGGACGTAAAGCAAATAGCATTATTATTAATTTCTGGATTATCCGGTTTTTCGAAAATCCGGATCAGTTCCGGTCCCACTTAATCTGGATAAATGAGGCTCTTGTGTAAAACATAACTTCCATACATTTATGACTAAATATATGATATTATTATCATTTATGCAGTTCAGTACACACCCTAATGTGCAATCTAATATGCATTTGAACTTGTTGTCAATGTTATTGTTACCAGCGATGGGAAGAGTACAAAATGAACATAACTGGGCTGAATTACAGTTAGCTGAGAAATATTTTACTCAGTTACAATATTACTAATTACTTTTTCAGTAAGTAATCAGTAAAATTACAGTTACACTTGCTTCACAGAAAGTGAGTCTTTAGGATTTCACTAGCATTTCTTTTCATATGGGGATGGAATGATACCAAAGTTTGCAAGGAATAAGACGTCACTCCATGTATAGAGACACACAACAATATCCTTTACGTCTCACCGACACAGTTAAGTCTTGTGGCGACGATGATTTTAGGAAAGTGCTAGCAGTGGGAAGGAAACGTCCGTAACCATAATTAAGGTTTTCTTGGTGTGAAAATGGGGAAACCACGGAAAACCCTCTTTAGAACTGCCGTCAGTGGGGTTCGAACCCACTATTTCCCGAATGCAAGCTAACAGCTGCGTGACTGTAACTCACTCGGTAGCATAGAGACATTAAGTGGCTATCATTACTAAGTTATATTAAGCAAACTTTCAACATGATTTCACTCAAGCAAAGTCTGCATATAACATTCGTGTTTTCATTACTTTCAGGATAACCAATTCAAAATATTTGTTCAAAGAGGAGAATGGAAATTCCTTAACCCCTTCGCCGTCACATGTTTATTTAGGCCTCATTGTCCGGCTCCATGGCTAAATGGTTAGCGTGCTGGCCTTTGGTCACAGTGATCCGGGGTTCGATTCCAGACAGGGTCGGAATTTTAACCATCATTGGTTAATTTCGCTGGCACGAATGCTGGGTGTACAGTACGTGTCGTCTTCATCATCATTTCATCCACATCACGACGCGCAGATCGCCGATGGGTGTCACATCCAAAACCTGCACCTGGCGAGCCGAACATATCCTCGGACACTCCCGGCACTAAAAGCCATACGCTATTTCATTTAGGCCTCATTCTCGACCATGTAGTACACCACAACAAGCTGTGAGTGAACGTGTGCGAGTCGTATCTTTGGCAATTGTACCGGTGGCGCGACGCCTTGTGAGTGCTGGGGCTCGGAAGTTGTCAAACTCTCCATGCGATGTATGTCAGTTACTAGAATGTAACGATTACTTAAATGCAATGATTTCAATTTTATTTCAATAAGTAAATTATCGATAAAAATCACACGAAAAGTAACGATTGCGAGTAAAAATAACTAAAAATTAATCGTTACAAGTAATTCAATTACCGGGCGAGTTGGCCGTGCACGTAGAGGCGCACGGCTGTGAGCTTGCATCCGGGAGATAGTAGGTTCGCACCCCACTGTCGGCAGCCCTGAAAATGGTTTTCCGTGGTTTCCCATTTTCACACCAGGCAAATGCTGGGGCTGTACCTTAATTAAGGCCACGGCCGCTTCCTTTCCACTCCTAGCCCTTTCCTGTCCCATCGTCGCCGTAAGACCTATCTGTGTCGGTGCGACGTAAAACAACTAGCAAAAAAAAAAAGTAATTCAATTAATTTTACTCAATTACTTTCGAACTCTGATTAGGCTATTACATAGAAAGGGTGATATGAGAGCACCGTGACTTAGTTCCTGTTTCCTAATTTGAGTCTCGAATCCTGATATTATTATTAATACGTAGGTCGAGTTATAAGTCATGGCGACTATTATTTTTCTCGCGAACAGGTGACAACACGGAAAATCTAAGATATGCATTTGGAAACGAACGGTATGTACTTATGTATGATGCCACCAGATGGTGTATGTAAACAACAGTGTGGGTCTAAGCATGCACCCAAGTTCAGTGTGTGAGTGAGAGCGTCACAAAATGAAAGTCAACAAGCAGGAGCAACGATCGTATGTTAAAATAGCAGTTCTCCGCGGCAGAAATGCACGCCAATGCTATGTAGAGCTGCGGAAAGCATTAGGAGTGCATGCCATGCCCTATAGAACAGTGACGAGGTGTGTGAAGACGTTCAGACGGGGTTGAATATCGACTGCCGATTTGCGCCTGCCCCACCGCTGGCAACGCACAGTGGAAAACTTGGGTGATTATTTCGAAGGTCAAAGGTCTGTAACCAGTGGAGACCTGTCCTTTGTACGTAGTCTTGTATATTTGCTGGCTATGCCATAATAAAACAATGTTTACCAATGGCCTGTGTTCTGTCACTTTCCTACGAGAATCTCCTGAAGTCAAAATTTTTCTTCAGGCACTATGCATGAGTACATGCCCTATATTTCCTAATGCATAGCTTAGATTTTCCGTGTTGTCTCCTTTTCGCGAGAAAAAAATTAGTTGCCATGAGTTATGACTCGACCCTCGTATTAGTAGTAGTATTTACTAGTATTATTTAGAATCTGCTTTACGTTGCACCGACACAGATAAGTCTTTAACGGGCGAGTTGGCCGTGCGGTTAGGGTCGCGCAGCTGTGAGCTTGCGTCCGGGAGATAGTGGGTTCGAAGCCCACTGTCGGCAGCCCTGAAGATGGTTTTTCGTGGTTTCCATTTTCACACCAGGCAAACGCTGGGGCTGTACCTTAATTAAGACCACGGCCGCTTCCGTCCCACTCCTAGGTCTTTCCTGTCCCATCGTCGCCATAAGACCTATCTGTGTCGGTGCAACGTAAAGAAAATTTTAAAAAAGATAAGTCGTATGGCGACGATGGGATAGAGAAAGACTAGGAGTTGGAAGGAAGCGGCCGTGGCCTTAATTAAGGCACAGCCTGGTGAGAAAATGGGAAACGACGGAAAATCATATTCAGGGCTGCCGACAGTGAGGTTCGAACCTACTATCTTCCGAATGCAAGCTCATAGCTGCGCGCCCCAATCCGCAACGGCCACCCGCTCGTATTATTATTATTATCATTATTATTATTATTATTATTATTATTATTATTATTATTATTATTATTATTATTGTATGACGGAGTACTATAGAAATTGTCTTGAAACTTCGAATAAGAATAAACTGAGAGGAATAGCTCAGTTGAACTAGATCTTCTGAACACGTTCATTGAACTTTCCATGAGCTGATATTCTGTTCAAATTTCTTTCCACGGGAAGCTACTCAGCAAAAGAGCTGCATAATAGGATGATATTTTGTAGTGACATTATATGTTTAGTATGCGAAGTTAACGTGATATAGGGGTCCGAGAAATGGCAGGCCACTCATATCGAAGAGCTATAACCTGAATAGTTCGTGATGTAGTGCTTTCGTAAAGTCGGCGTTCTAAGCATGCTAGCAAATTTGCGTGATTCTAGATATCGTTTTCATAGCCACAATATCTTTAGTTTTACTTGGAATCCGAACTATACATTCATAACATTGCAAACATTCCATATGCCTTGGTCAGGATTCGAACCGCACCCACCGTAGTGTGACGCCAGCGATGATGTCATTCGGCTACCTAATTGGTGTTCTAATTTAGACAAAGGTATTCAATAGAATTAAAGTCAGGGCCTGGGGCAGACCAGTCCATTTCTGAACATTACTGTTCACAAACCATGTCTACACAAACCTTGCCTTATATTAGGATTTTTTTTTTTTTTTTTTTTTTTGCAAGTTGTTTCACATCAAACCGACACAGATAGATCTTATAGCGACGATGGAACAGGAAAGGGCTAGGAATGGGAAGGAAGCGGCCGTGGCCTTAATTAAGCTACAGCTCCAGCATTTGCCTGGTGTGAAAATTGGAAACCACGGCAAACCATCTTCAGGGCTGCCGACAGTAAGGTTCGAACTCACTATCTCCCGAATACTGGATACTGGCCGCACTTAAGCGACTGCAGCTATCGAGCTCGGTAACAGGAAACATTGCCATGCTGATACATACAAGGCAGATTTTACAATGAGCAACTGGTTGCCGGAATCAATTGCCTGTGCACAGAACTAATAATAATTTCGTGTGGGTATAGCTAGCCTGGTGCAGCCCTTGTAAGGCAGACCAGCCGACGAGGGTGGGCGGCATCTTTGTGTTATTGCAGTGGAGGAAAGTGCTGTGTGTGATATGTGAGTTGCAGGGATGTTGTTGGGGATATTACAAACATCCAATTCCCGAGCCAGGTGGAATTGACCATATTTAAGTTTAAAATCCTCGACCCAGCTAGTAATTGAACCCGGGGGCTTCTGAACTGAAGGCGGCTACGCTGATCATTAAGCCAAGGAGCCGGACTACAGAAAATGAAAAGTTTTTAGCGACTTGGCCACGACTAATTCACGCAGTTCCCCCACAGCCAGTCGATAAAATGGTACCTAGGTGTGAGAAACGGGTCCTTCTTGCTTTATCATCAAAAGCTGAAGGAAATGCTGAATAAAAGCAAGGCACATGCCAGGACGACTTGAGCGAGATCTATCCTTTATAAAATTTTGTTTACCGATCTGTGCGCGAAGGAAATTACAGTTTTCAATTATTTTCGGATACTTTCATAATTGTTTGATAAATTTCAAAGTTTTATAAGGCTACTTCTTTCCATGGGGACAATGAACGAATGAACGCAGAAGCTACAACCTTTTCTGCTCACGATTTCTACGTATCCTTAGAGTGTGCGGAGGCTAGAGGGGAAAGTGGCAAGGAGGGGTGGTAACTAGTCGCACCGTGTGAAAGCTATCTAAGTTATCAGTTATCACTGAGCTGATCCGCCGTAAAGAGTACGCAAGGGGGTGAATGTATCTTTGCACCCTTCTGCATTGAAATTTCTGTGCAGTATTATGGAAAAGCCATGTCCATTACAGTACATGGCAGCCCATCTACACAACTTGCTTCCACTTATTTGTGTCAAACTACTCACATTCATCTATCCTATCCGACCTCTCTTGGTCATCTCTTGTTCTCTTCCGAACCCAACGGTATTAGAGTATTCGCGGCCTACAGCGTCTTTAATGTGTTCACGCCCTTCGTGGACCTTGTGCTCCTTTGGCCGATACCTTCATTTTTCAAAATGACGGACCCCTACCATTTTTCCCTCTGATTAGTATTAATAGATGATAGTTGTGCAGTTGTATTTCTTCTAGAAACAATAATCACCACCACCACCTACACTACCATGCTACGTCCTCCAAATTCCACTGTAGGCTCTATATATTCTGGCAAGTATCGTTCTCTAGACATTCACAAC
This sequence comes from Anabrus simplex, assembly GCF_040414725.1. NCBI lineage: Eukaryota > Metazoa > Arthropoda > Insecta > Orthoptera > Tettigoniidae > Anabrus > Anabrus simplex. The sequence continues at coordinate 372,239,918 of NC_090265.1, read as the reverse complement.
ATCCAAGCCCTCACCACATGGTATAGCGAGAATCATCTCTCCAAATCAAGTTGTTCACTGCCCAGTGACGTCTCTTTTCAGACAACTTTAGGGCTTAGTATCAGCAAATCATCTCCATAGATATAGGTCATGCAGGTAATGGCTTTCACTATATGGTTAGTTCTATGCCTGGCCGCCTTTTTCCTCCGGGAATCAATCTGGTACTCACATTTGGATCAATCAATCAATCAATCAATCAATCAATCAATCAATCAATCAATACTGATCTGCATTTAGGGAAGTCGCCCAGGTGGCAGATTCCCAATCTATTGTTTTCCTAGCCTTTTCTTAAATGATCGCAAAGCAATTGGAAATTTATTGAACATCTCCCTTGGTAAGTTACTCCAATCCCTATCTCCCCTTCCTATAAATAAATATTTGCCCCAATTTGTCCTCTTGTATTCCAACTTTATCATTATTATTATTATTATTATTATTATTATTATTATTATTATTATTATTATTATTGTATGAGGGAGTACTATAGAAATTGTCTTGAAACTTCGAATAAGAATAAACTGAGAGGAATACCATTTTTCCCTCTGATTAGTATTAATAGATGATGGTTGTGCAGTTGTATTTCCTCTAGAAACAATAATCACTACCACCACCTACACTACCATGCTACGTCCTCCAAATTCCACTGTAGGCTCTATATATTCTGGCAAGTATCGTTCTCTAGACATTCACAACATCCAAGCCCTCACCACATGGTGTGATCTTTCCTACTTGTAAAGACGCCACTCAAACTTATTCGTCTACTAATGTCATTCCACACCATTTCTCCGCTACCAGCTTGGAACATACCTCTCAGTCGAGCAGCTCGTCTCCTTTCTCCCAGTTCTTCCCAGCCCTAACTTTGCAACATTTTTGTAACGCTACTCTTTTGTCGGAAATCACCCAGAACAAATCGAGCTGCTTTTCTTTGGATTTTTTCCAGTTATTGAATCAAGTAATCCTGGTGAGGGTCCCATCCACTAGAACCATACTCTAGTTGGGGGTCTTACCAGAGACTTACAAGCCCTCTCCTTTACATCCTTGCTACAACCCCTAAATACCATCATACTCCCTCATACAATAATAATAATAATAATAATAATAATAATAATAATGATAAAGTTGGAATACAAGAGGACAAATTGGGGCAAATATTTATTTATAGGAAGGGGAGATAGGGATTGGAGTAACTTACCAAGGGAGATGTTCAATAAATTTTCATGGGTGTATGTGTTGTATCTGTATCCTTTATTTACAATCCCATTTATGTGATTACCCCAATGAAGATCTTTCCTTATATTAACACCCAGATACTTGCAATGATCCCCAAAAGGAACTTTCACCCCATCAACGCAGTAATTAAAACTCAGAGGACTTTTCATATTTGTGAAACTCACAACCTGACTTTTAACCCCGTTTATCATCATACCATTGCCTGCTGTCCATCTCACAACATTATCGAGGCCATTTCGCAGTTGCTCACAATCTTGTAACTTATTTATTACTCTATAGAGAATAACATCCTTCGCAAAAAGCCTTACCTCTGATTCCACCCCTTTACTCAAATCGTTTATATATAGTCCGACTCGTTGGCTGAACGGTCAGCGTACTGGCCTTCGGTTCAGAGGGTCCTGGGTTCGAATACCGGCCGGGTCGGGGATTTTAACCTTAATTGGTTGATTCCTACGGCACGGGGGCTGGGTGTATGTGTTGTCTCCATCATCATTTCATCTTCATCACGACGCGTAGGTCGCCTACGGGAGTCAAATAGAAAGACCTGCACCTGGCGAGCCGAACCCGTCCTGGGATATCCCGGCACTAAAAGCCATACGACATTTCATTTCATTTATATATATAAGAAAACATAAAGGTCCAATAATACTGCCTTGGTGTAGGCTGAGTGGACCACAGGCTCCTTCAGAAGTGGATGTCTCGTTTCTAAATTGTTTCGACTTCCTGGCGTTTCTCCGGGTGAACCGAGCACGCTTTTATCATCTTGGCTACGCAGCATCTATTTAGAATTAACTAGAACAATACTTAATTTAGGAGTTTATACCCGACCACGGAACTCAATTCCTCTAAACTCTATACCCAGTCATGATGATGGATGGACTTCGTAGCTGTGAAGTGGTCATGGGTAGGCCTAATCGTTTCACTAGCTTTTGAACACAGCCTTTTTTAACACTCAATGGTCCTTGTTTGTCAGCGCGACCAAACTGATCATTGTTTAATATTCTACTGTACCTTGTATTATTGAATGCCGGGCTGAGTGGCACAGACGGTTTAGGCGCTGGCCTTCTGACCCCAACTTGGCAGGTTCGATCCTGGCTCAGTCCGGTGGTATTTGAAGGTGCTCAAGTACGTCAGCCTCGTGTCGGTAGATTTACTGGCACGTAAAAGAACTCCTGCGGGACTAAATTCCGGCACCAACGTCTCCGAAAACCGTAGAAGAGTAGTTAGTGGGACGTAAAAACAAATAACATTATTATTATTATTATTATTATTATTATTATTATTATTATTATTATTATTATTATTATTATTGAATAGAAATGTATTTACGATAGGCTTGGGAGGAGCAATAACTCCTATAGATTCTTGCTAGTCCGCCCATGTAGTTACTTCATTGATGAAAGCTGGTATTCACTGTTAAATGTTCCTGTTGAGCCGGAAGGGAAGATCATGCACGGGCGCGCCTCTTTCCTCCAAGAATGACTGACGGCATACCATTGCGAACAGCACATCCGATTACCTATCCTTTTCTTGGTACAGTAGACAAGCAGCTACTTCAGCGAACATAACTCTTATTGATTCTAATGTATTCTTAATCTTAGGACTATTTGTTTCAATAGGGTTTGTAAAGTAGAAGAGAGCTTGCCGCGTACGAAAGGAATAACAAATCCAATATTTGTATTAAGCCATATTTGAGAACAGGTAACATAGTAACCGTCAAGCCTTCTGCGGTCAAGTTCATGGGTTGAACCCAGCTCAGTCCGGTGGTATTAGAAAGTGCGTAAAAAACTACTGCGAGACAAAATTTCGACACCTCGGCGTCTCTGAAAACCATAAAGTAGTTAATCGGACTTAAAAACCAGTAACATTATTCATTATCATTATTAAAATAGTAACAAACCATCCACTAATGTTTCGTGAATTTAATTGTCATTCACATGTTCGTCTTACACAAGCGAAACACGCTAGAACCAAAATTTACCTAAATAGAAAAGTGTAAATTATAGTTCTATCAGCTGACCTCAGTAAAACGGTCGATTCGTCGTCATTCCGACCTATATTCCTAAGATAATGTGTTGGTTCTTCAATCACTGGCAAGTTGCTAGTGGCTTTACGTGGCACTGAGACAGATAGGTCTTATGGCGACGATGGGATCGGAAAGGCCTAGGAGCTGAAAGGAAGCGGCCGTAGCCTTAATCAAGGTACAGCCCCAGTATTTGCCTGGTGTGAAAATGGGAAACCAAGGAAAACCATCTTCAGGGCATTGGTAAGTTGAACATCACATGTTCTATTAAGTGGATTGAAAGTGAACGATAAAAATGCTTCTTACCCTTGGATGATTAACTTCCAATTCCTAAAATCCGATGGTTGGAAATGTTCTGCACAAATCTTATTGCTTTTCGTTTCCCAGGAGCGTATTTCTTTAATAAAGTATTTAAATCCCTCCTAATCGACCCACTCAGCACAACTGCGAGTTTGACATGCAAGATAGATAATCAAAAGTTATGCCCTAATATAAAATTGAAACTGAAATTATCTGCAATAAGGAAGATTTTTGTTATAATCGGACATCATTACCTACATTTCCATATACTGTCGAAAGGTGAAACACGACACACTTCCACGCTGACATTGATATTCCTCGCAAAAATATACTGAACACAGTTTTCCACTTTTACAGTTCAACAACAACAACAACAACAACAAAATAGAACACCTGCTAGTAATCAGACTAGCACCATCCTTCTGTTCGCCAAACTGCTGTATCAGCTTAGACCGCTTGGAGCGCTAGTAGTAATTGTCACCTGTTTTAGCGCTGAGTCCGGTATGGGCATTATTCAACATTTTGGTTAAACTTGGTTTTTAATGATATCAAGATAAGAAGTGTAGAACTAGACGAACCTACAGAGCTTGTTGCAAAATAAGAGGTCATACCTCGTAGGTGCATAGTTACTCACACGGGCTTACAGACTAAACGCAAAGACTGCAACTATCTTTATCTTATTCTTTCTTTTCTTTTTTACTATCTGCTTTACGTCGTACCTACATAGGTAAGTCTTATGGTGACGATGGGATAGGAAAGGGCTAGAAATAGGAAGGAAGCGACCGAGGTCATAGTAAAGATGGAAAACAACGGAAAACCATCTGCAGGGCTGCCGACAGTGCGGTTCGAAACCACTATCTCCTGAATGCAAAGTGATAGTTACATTACGCAAACCGCACAGCAACTTGCTCGGTGTGTAACAGTCTATAATGAACATGTAGGCCTATGTATGTATGTATGTATGTATGTATGTACGTAGTAAGCTTTTTCTTTTCTTTTTTTTTCTACTTGCTTTACGTCGCACCGACACAGATAGGTCTTATGGCGACGATGGGACAGGAAAGGGCTAGGAGTGGGAAGGAAGCGGCCGTGGCCTTAATTAAGGTACAGCCCCAGCATTTGCCTGGTGTGAAAATGGGAAACGACGGAAAACCATTTTCAGGGCTGCCGACAGTGGGGTTCGAACCCACTATCTCCCGAATACTGGGTACTGGCCGCACTTACGCGACTGCAGCTATCGAGCTCGGTAGTAAGCTTTTAAGAAAGCTTAACTGCAAATGACCCTTTTCGGTAAATTTACTGGCACATTTTCAGAAAAAACTTCGCCACTCTGGTATTTAGTATTTCTTACGAGTAAAACTAAGAGTTCCTAGTAGAAAGTACATTAAAGACATAACATTACCGAGAGAATTGCTTGCGCGGTTTGGGTCACGTAGCTGTGAGCCCGGATTCGGGACATGGCGGATACGAACCCCACTGTCGGCAGCCTAGAAGAAGTATTTTTTGTGGTTTCCCATTTACACCAGGCAAATTAAGGGCACAGCCACTTCTTTCCTAAACTCAGTCCCTTCCTATCCCATCGTCGCCTAAAAACTGATTTAGTTGTCCGACGTTAAAACACTTGTAAAATAAAGCATACCATTGTCATCAGATATAACGCTGTATGCCTAGATCTAAACGGAGACTGGCGATAGCCCCGTTTCTAAGGCAGTCTTTTGACTTTTCGAGTCAAACACTGTGGTAGACTAAAGACGCAGTAAAGTTTGTACGGATGTCCGGTGCTATTTTCCTCTGGACAGGGACTCACATTTCTGACAGCCGAGAGAATTTCTTACAGTCCTGTGAAGGAGTCACGTTCGGTTTTGCTTTGTTGACTCCTAAGTAATGTGAGGTGGATAACTTTGTGGGTCGACCCTGTCGTGATACTTACTCTGTGGTTAACAAGAAATATCTGTGGCAGACCCTTCCTTTGTAGTGAGGTCATTGCGCTGAACTCTGGATTATATTTCGTAGCAATACCTGACAAGGTGCCCTCACATCGGGGAAGACACCCGATATCTTAAACGAAATCCCAGGAAATCAAATTAAAACTTTCTTTATTAATTATTGAATGTATAATATTTTAATGATAATGTTTCAACAATATTTTCGATTCTCTATAATGTTCGCCCGTAGGAAAAATAATAAAAAATGTATACGAAAATAGATTATAAAAATGGAATGATTTGTTATGGTGCATATATGTTACAGCACGCATAAACATATAATTACCAATTTTAGTAAACCTTAAGAACATAGATCTTCAGTCAAGCATTCCAGCGGATTCTATTTCAGATCGTCTTCAACCCCACCTCCTCTCCCCATGGGCTCTCAACCTTAGAGAGTGGATGGTGACGAAGACTTTGTTCTCTTCCGAACCGGACGGTATTATATTTGCAAGGCCTAGGAAGTCCTACTTTATCAAGGCGCTTCGTGCCCCTTTCCTTTCCTTTAGCAAATGCTGGGGCTGTACCTTAATTAAGGCCACGGCCGCTTCCTTCCATCTCCTAGGCCTTTCCTATCCCATCGTCGCCATAAGACCTATCTGTGTCGGTGCGACGTAAAGCCCCTAGCAAAAACCTTTCCTTTAGATGATATATCCATTCTTTGAAGGGTCGGGCCTCTTCTTTATTTCACTTGATTAGACGGGAATTTACCAATAAACAATGACCATCACCACCGAGTGATCAAACATTTACCTATGTGCATTGGCTGCGTGTGTAATATCAGTCCAGTAACTCTCTCTAGCTCTCCCTCTGTGTTTTACATTTTTCTTCTTTCTAGAAACTTTAGGCAGGTGCGGTTGTGTATCCAGTATGTATTCATGTGCACGAACTTTTCATAACCTATAATATTATAACAATGTTATTTAAACTCAGAGGAGTGTAGCCAACTAACTTTATGGACGTGTTTTATTATTGTCGGGATTTAGGAACGGATTTCATAAAAAGGAAGGAAATGTTGGGATTTTTAAGGCTTCATTGATGATAAATAAAATAATGTAATTGGCAGCTAGTGCTGGTAATTATCGACAAGCAAATAAATATTTTATCTTATTTAATCAACAAAGAGTACACTGCAATTGTTCGTCTACTTCTGACACTGGCACATGTTGCTCCTCCATTGTCCTCTCTGTCTTTTCTTATGGGGCTCATCTCCCCCTGCACCCTCCCTACAACCCACATGTGCCACTCGCGTTCTCTGTCCTTGTCTCGATCTACTCAATAATACTAAATGTAAGAGAATGTATTTCAATCAATTGGTGTGGCAAAATGTAGATCCTTAAACATAGTGCATTAATGTTTGACAATTATGTTTTATTTACATCAAAAAATATTTCATTTTGAAATTACATTCATAACAATGATTCAAATTTGTAACAGCTGTCAGTTTAGTTCATTTGTAAATTTGTCAAATTAGTTCTTACACTTCCTCATTCAAATGTGGAAATAGAGCGAAATGTTTTTGTTCCGAGTGACCCCAAAACTAAAAAGAGAAATAGAAATTATTCATTCCTATCTCTCCACAACCACAATATGCACGAGTTCGGGAAGGCATGACCAAATTCAGCTGGTGAGTGCGAAAATAGTTATATAATCAAAAATAGTAGAAATTATGCATAATAGAATGTTTATGAAAGAAAATACGTTTAGTTTTAATATCTAGGATAAAAATAATAATTGAAAGCTTCATTGTTTTTAAATCCCAGGTTTAAATCCTGATATTTGTCAGTGGCTACCCTGGGTATTAGGGACCTTAAGTAAAATGTAGAGATATTCTGATTTTTTGCTTGCAGAAACATGGCCCAAAAGGAGTTGGAACACTGGTGGAGCTAGTAGCCCTTGACAAGAAAAGCAATCACATTACGGTTTCCCTATAGTGAATTTAGAGAATCCTGGAAAGTTGTCTCACTTACAGCAATACGATCAGCCGTGTTCCTGTGTTCTGTCACAGCTTCATAGTGCTCATTTATCTAACCTTCATTCGTCATACCTATTAATGCATGAATAGAAGCTTTATTCTGTGTTGCTGCAGTTCATTGCCTCAGACTGCTTTGATCTTCTTCTCTCAGATTATTCCTATGTTAATTATTTCCATATGGGCCGGTGACTTTTGTACAGTATGTATGCGCTATTTTATATAAGGCGAGGGACTTCAGGAAATTTGGAGCGTTTGTAATCATAATCTTAGGATGTAAGAAAGGCAGGTGAAGAGCGAGTGTCTGCCATTATAATGAAAACTGCCCAACTCGATTGTGTCTCTCAACAGGCAGGGGTCCTACCATCATAACGAAAACTCTCCAGTTCGATTGTGACTGGCAGTAGGCAACGGGGGCCTGTCGTTACAATGAAAATTCCCTATCCCATTCTTCACATAAAAAACGACGTCTCGGGTCTTCCCCGTCGTGTTTCTGGGGTAACGCTAAGAGCTGTTGTTTGGGTAATCAGTCCATAGAATAGTATTATGCAGCTCTCCATGCTACCTTATTCTGGGCTAACCTTTTCATTACTGCATAACTTCTATATCCTACATCTACTCTAATCTGTTCGTCAAATTCATACTTTGGTCTAACCCCGCCGTTTTTACCACCTAAACTTCCCTCAAAAACTAACCGAACAAATCCTGGGTGTCTTAAGATGTGTACTACCATCCTAGCTCTTCTTCTCATCAAATTTCGCCAAATCGTTCTCCTCTCACCAATTGAATCATGGAAATCTAAAACCCACAAACTCTAGTGAACCAAATTTTACAGGAGGGACAAAAAGTATTTTGTGGCCATGTTTACCATTAAATCATCTTGATATTTTTTAAATTGCAGGACTACCTTAATATAAACAAACTATAAATATCAAAATAACGATTGTTGTATAGGATTAAAAAAATATTATATGTGCCTATAATGAAGTGTTTTTTGATTTCCAATATGTCTCAACAATTTGCAAGCATCGAAACACCTTGCGGCCGTCTCCTTCACTGCCACGTATACGTTACTTGTTTATTACCTGATATTCGATGCACACCACAGTTATCCACCCACATCTGCCTGAGGTAGAATTCATCACAAACGTTTGCGATAGGAACAGGGAGATTGCGCTGGAAGTCGAAAGTTATAGTTTTGGTGTCACTCTCATCTTCAGATCGCATGTGATACTGCTGCTAACTAGCGGTAGAATATTTATGGAAAAGAGAAACTCGCTATCTCCATGGAATAACTTGATTTGTGATTTCCACGAAATAATAAACAGGTTGTAGCTGACTAGTTACCTTCGCATTTGGGTGTTTTATGTTATACAATACTTTTCGATCATAACACCGAAAATGAGAAGAAATGGAGTTAATGGTTTTCAATTTCCTTTATTCAATTCGATTCAGCAACTCTTCATTTATGATTCGATATAATCTCTCCTTCAGCATTCTTCTTTAACACGACTTTTCAAAAGCTTCTATTCTATTTCTGTCTGAGCTAGTTGTTGCCCATATTTCACTTCCGTACAATACCACACTCCAGAAGAAAGTCTTCAAAAACGACTTTCTAATTAGTACCTCAATGTTCGAAGTGAGTAATTTTCTGACTTCCTTCCTTTCTTATGCTAGTCTGCATTTTATGTCCTCCTTACTTCTGCCGTCATTTAGTTATTCTACTACCCAAGTAACAACAGTCATCTACTTCCTTTAAGACTTCATTTCCTAATCTAATATTTCTTACATCACCAGACTTCATTCGATTGCACTCCATTACTTTTGTTTTGTACGTATTTATTTTCATCTTGTACTCCTTTTCCAAAACTATGTCCATACCATTCAGCAATTTCTCCACATCTCCTGCAGACTCAGATGAAATAACAATATCTTGGAAAAATCTCAGAGTTTTGATTTCCTCTCCTTGGATTGTGATTCCTTTATCAACAGACAACACCCTCAGACAGCAGTGCATGTAGCTAAACCCCATGGGACGTACTGGGAAAAAGGCTAGATACGTAGTTTGATAGGAGCCTCCGTGGCTCAGACGGCAGCGCGTTGGCCTCTCACCGCTGGATACCGTGGTTCAAATCCCGGTGACTCCATGTGAGATTTGTGCTGGACAAAGCGGAGGCGGGACAGGTTTTTCTCCGGGTACACCGATTTTCCCTGTCATCTTTCATTCCAGCAACACTCTCCATTGTCATTCCATAGCATTTATCATTCATTAATAAATCACCTTGGGAGTGGCGACCCCATTGTAATAACAGCCTATATATGTTTCATTCATAACATCCCTGACCCGGTCAAAGACTGGAAAACAGGTTGTAGGTTTTCATTTTCACGTAGTTTGATACGAATATGTGCTATTTTGTTTCCTTAACAGAAAGCAAGTAGAGAAAATAACGCAGAGCATGTTAGGGGAAATGTAGTCAACTTTTCGTAAGATATAGTATGTTGACACGAGTAACACAAAATTTATTACAGGGCAAGATACTCTTCAAACTTGCAGGTATTTCTTGTACTGTATTGTCTCCGTATCGCCGCGGTTCATGAAACAAACGGAGCTAAATACTGGAAGTATTAGCATCGGCGCATATCCTTACTAGGTAACGTACAGTTGACTTCTCATCTGAAAAATACAGTCAGAACACCGAACATTAACATTTATCTTAATTTCTAAATGTTATTACACAATGCAGCCGAAGTCAAGAGGAGGAATTTAAACAAAATATGCTCAGTAACCATTGCGATCTTGATTGCTTCTCTGTCCCTTTCTAAGGAGACTCTGAGAAAACAATTCCTTGTTTTATTTCCAAGTACGGCCAAGTGAATGAAAGAACTCGCTCTAGATACAATAATATTTATCAGTTGGTAACAAGTATAATCACCATCAATGTGGAGTATGTTTCAAAATTATTTCAATATTTTCCCTTGTACAATACAACGGACCTTGACTACGTAGTTCCTTTTTTTTTTTGTGAACAGATGTTTTCAAAAATGTATATTTGTATATATATAAGGCTAACTCCAACTGGCTGTAATCAATGCCCAGCCAGAACTACACGACATAAAGAAATGAAGGTGCTCACTAAGGGAGGATTTTCGGATATTCCGTCGCTAAGGGGGTGAAAAGGGGGTGAACTGTTTAAATGAGTATATCTATATCTCAAAAACTTAACAGTTTACAGGCGTAGAAATTGTTATTGCAATCTACTTTAAAAATTAAGAAACACGTACTTTTTTATTTTCGAAAAATTCCCTTAAGGGGGAAGGAAAATGGTGAAGAAGAGGTTGAATACCTTTTATGAGGATACTTATATCTCATAAACCGAAGATGTTACAGACATGAAAACTGCTATTTCAAATCTCCTCTAAAAATAAAAAACACCTTGTTTTTTTTTTGCTTTCGGAAAATCCAATTAACGGGGGTAAACAGGAGTGAAGTCCGACTCGTTGGCTGAACGGTCAGCGTACTGGCCTTCGGTTCAGAGGGTCCCGGGTTCGATTCCAGGCCGGGTCGGGGATTTCAATCTTCATTGGTTAATTCCAATGGCTCGGAGGCTGGGTGTTTGTGCTGTCCCCAACATCCCTGCAACTCACACACCACACGTAACACTGTCCTCCACCACAATAACACGCAGTTCCCTACACATGGCAGATGCCGCCCACCCTCATCGGAGGGTCTGCCTTACAAGGGCTGCACTCGGCTAGAAATACCCACACGAAATTATTATTATTAACAGGAGTGAAAATGGGTGAATTTTTAAAATGAGTATATCAAGAGTAAATCTAAAACATGTAACCATCTACAGATGTGAAAACTAGTATTTGGAATCTCCTGTAAGAGTAAAGAAACACGCATGATTTTTCGGAAAATCCAATTGAGGGGAAGTGTAAAAGGGGATTAAATTTTAAAATGAGGATTTCTACAGTATATCTCAAATACTTAACATGTTACAAACATGAAAATTGGTATTATTCATCTCTTTTAAAAATAAAGAAACGCGTATTTTTCCGAAAAACCACTTAAGGGGGGTAAAAGGGACTGGAAATGGTGTTGAAATATTTTTATTAGGATACTGATATCTAAAAAACTGAAGATGTTACAGACGCGAAACATTGGTATTTGGAATCTTAATTAAAAATAAAGAAAAATGTATTTTTGTTTGCGGAAAATCCACTTAAGGGGGAGGCTTGGAAAAAAGTGAAATACTGGTTGAAGTATTTTTATTATGATACTTATCTATATAAATAAAATCGTAACGGCCGTATGTCTCTACATTGACCATTTTGGCGAAATTATCGTACAGTTATCCGTTTCAGGTGTAATAATGACCAATTTGCATATATTTTAGCTTTCGTTTCCTGAAAGTCCTCACGTTTACCCCTCTCCCCAAAATCAATACGGCGGTACAATCTACCAGACGAGCTAGAAAATTGAAATTTGGCAATATTATAGGATTTAGCCTGTAACCGACGGGAAAATTACAAGATGTTTAAATTTTTCACTTTTTACCCCCGGAAAAAATTGAAATATTGAGGCAATTTTAACGACAGTGTAGACCTTCGTTTCGATGCATTTCGTGGCTAAACGGTAAGTCTTATCACATAACGTATGGCGCATTATCCGTTCAATTTGGAGCAGTCTATAACTTTGCTCCTATGACTTTTTGTCGTACCTCTATTCCTTACGCATTAGATGTGACTGTGTTTCTCGATTGTAGGTAAATTTTGCAGTTTTCACACGTATAATTCATAGTTTGACACACTTATAGCAAAGACGGAATCATCAAATTCGTCACAAACATTATCCCTCCCAGAGGCCATGTGTGAATCAAATTCTATGTTTCTAACTGTCACATATTATACGTAAATAATGCAGTGTGTGAAAACCTTACCCAAATGTCTCCCTATTCAAAGTTTCTAACTCAATCTAACCCATAAATATAGGAGATACGAGAAAATGTCATAGGATCAAACATCAGTCCGCTAAAAGAGGCGTCTTATGCTTGAGTTCATTTGTCGATATGACGTACCGTTCAGCAGCAGTTAATCTGTAAATGAAGGTCTACAATATGTAAACATGCATATACCTTCGTAAGCAGCCCCTTCCAATATCCTTTGCTACAGCTCAACTAACTTGCACATGGTTATATCTCCTGCAGGCGTACTGTGTACTAATGTTCAGTGAGCACATTTTGCACACGATTCTGAACCGTAGCGAAATGTTATATCATCCGTTCGCAAAACATGACGCCTTGAAATCATGTAGCAACGTCCTATTACCATGTGACTATGTTAATGTATCGTGCCTCGTGAGCGGGTGTAACGAAAAGGGGAATCAATGCGTAAAACTAGGTAAAAGTGCAGTAATTAACGTCTAAAACACCGAACCGGATGGCATATGTACTCTGCTCTCGACGTACTACCAAGTTGTTTCCAGCAGTGTAGCGTAGCGGATGTGGTTAGGCGTTCGCGTAGCAATCGACGAAATGTGCGAGCGGCGGTTGGAATCCTGCATCGTTCGAATATTTTTGCATCGGTATGATGTTTGAATACCTAAACACAGGCCCACATCTGCCACATTCAAACTGTAGAATGACGCCGGTTAGGGCCTAAAGGTACTTTAACTTCTGCTGTCATTCAGCATGTTTTCCACATAGGAATACGTTGACATGCTCCTCATTTAAGGGGAAGCAAGGCAAAGCGCGTGCGAGGCACGGTATACCGACAGGCGACACCCGGCTGCTACGGCATTCCGCTGTGTTAAAAGACGCCTAAGGACAAGAGGCGTGATTTCCAGCAAACCACCAGACTGCGATAGGCCCGTTACATCGGGCGAAACAGGAGAGGCCGTTCTTGAGGCAGCTCGTAATAATCCACACATCAGTACAAGGGCGATTTCACGACAGGTAAACACCAGCCAGTCGTCTGTCTGGCGAATAATGCATGAACATAAATTTCACCCATACCATCTTGAGATACACCAAGAGCTTCATGGGCGGGATTTCGAAGCTCGAATGGACTTCTGTCGGTGGCTATTAGGTAGGCTGGACAATGATGCAGCATTCGTATCGCATATCTTGTTCTCGGACGAATCGCGCTTCCACAATAATAGGAAAGTCACTCGCCACAACATGCACTATTGGAGTCCGCACAATTCTCACTGGGTGCGATAGGTGGCTTATCAAGTACGATGGGGAGTGAATGTATGGTGTGGAATCTTGGGGGATCGCCTGATTGGACCTTATTACTTTGAGGGTCATTGGACGGGCCCACGCTACCTGCACTTTCTGCGTCAGGAACTCCCACTGCTGCTGGAAGATGTACCCTTGCACAATCGTTTAACGATGTGGTTGTAATAGGATGTAGCTCCACCTCACTCGACTTTGCCCGTTCGTAACTATCTGAACGAGGAACTCTCAGGGAAATGGATAGGACGAGGAGACCCTGTTTCTTGGCCCGCCAGATCACCGGATTTAACGCCGTTAGACATCTTCTTGTGGAGACATTAGAAGAACGTCATTAACACTCAAGCTCCGGAAAACCCCGACCAGCTCAAGCAACTCATCACGGATGAATGCTTCAACGCGCAAGACGATCTATTGGACACAGGGCCCGAATGTGCATAAACCAAAACGGTCATCACATCGAGCATTTGCTGTGATAAAACATTGTGTTGTGTTCCTATTATTTCCGGTCTGTATGTGTCCGGCCTGCTAAGTAATCGTCCCTTCTTAGGGCCACAAACACATTCATTCACACACAATTTGCATGAAAGTGGGCAGTGAACTTACATTGCGTACTGTACGTATTAAACAAATATTTCAAAAGTTTGTAATATTCACCCCGGACTCAAACCTCCCACCTGACATGCAAGCCCACTCCGCCACGCCTTTACCAACTACACTACGGTTCCGTGCGACACACTTGGCAGCTTATAGCAAGTATTAGGTTTACTGCGGTCACAATATCAATTTAGTGTCTCGCCGGCGTGTCAGGTTCATATGATCTATAAGCACACGCATGCCTTCCAGTGTTTAATACGAGTATAACATTACCGCGTCTTATCATGGTTAGGCGATAAATACCGAGATATCCGGTCGTGTTGTCTGAGCATACCAACAGGGCAGATGTTTTCAGGTTGGAATTAATATTGTGGGTTACATAAAACTGAATCACGCTATATATTCATTGAAGTCGATTTGTAGTGATCTAGAAGGGGTGAGTCTGCCATTATAATGCAATGTGATTTTTTTCCTTTTTAATATGAACGCTTCTCCATTTCAGGGACCTTGCTGAGTGGCTCAGACTGTTGAGACCCTGGCCTTCTGACCCCAACTTGGCAGGTTCGATCCTGGCTCAGTCTGGTAGTATTTGAAAATGATCAGATACGTCAGCCTCGTGTCGGTAGATTAACGCTATTAACGAATGAACCGGGGCCCCCTAGTAACAGGCCGTGGGGCTGGCAACATGTACACAATGGTTGCTTTTTAGGCGGAAGGAAGACTAAAACGTTTACTTAGCGTGCATTCGGACCCAGCATTTTTCTGAGCTTGGCTTGCTCAGCTATTTAATAAACATCCTGTGTAAATATAAGTACTATTTCCTTCTCAGACCTAGACCCGTTTAATTACAAACACGTACACCAACATGACAATTCACTTCTGGTAATCAGTACGCAGACCTGTTGACTAGGATGCCCCAAAAGTTCTAAAATTAAAAAAACAGCATTAAATAACTATTACACTATCATGCAGAGCTCATATACGCATGCCGGCCTGCCTTGAGTGGCTCACGTACCGACCGTCTGAGACAAGTTGGTAGGTTCGATTCTGGTTCAATCCGACGGTATTTGAAGGCGCTTGAATACGCCGGTCTCATGTTGAAAGAAAGAACTTCTGCGGGCAAAATTTCGGCTTCTCACTGTCTCCGAGGACCATAAAAGAAGTCAGAGGGACGTATAACAAATAACATTCATTCATTCATTCATTCATTCATTCATTCGTTAATCGCTACGGCCATCTGTGGGCCATGTTTACACAATCTAAATGCTCTCCCATGCTCTCCTATTATGTAGACTAGTGCCCTTCTCTTTGCACTCTCGCCGAAGATCCATAAATCTCCTTTCTCGCTCTTCCGCTGGTAAGTGCTGTGGCTTCGCCAGTGGCTTTTCGAGTGCATCTATCATTCCAGCAACTTTCATTTTCTACAATCTGCCTTTACGTCGCACCGACACAATGGCGACGATGGCTACAATGGGATAGGAAAGGACTAGAAGTGGGAAGGAAGTGGTCGTGGCCTTAATAATTAAGGAATAACCCCAGTATTTCCATGGGGTGAATATGGGAAACCACGGAAAACCATCCTCAGACCTGCCGACAATGGTGCTCGAACTCACTATCTCTTCAATACAAGATCACAATTGTACGCCCCTAACCGCACGGCCAACTCGCTCAGTTCATACATTTTTCCTACATGCTGTTCTGCCCGGTATCTCTTCCTCCATGACACCTAATTTTGCTAAGTCCTTGAGCACCTGTGAAAGCCACCAGGCTGGTGTTTTTTTCTATTTTTCTTTCCGAAGAAGCATTCTCTTGGCCAACCTCTCTAGATTCATCCTTTTAATGTGTCCATAAAAAGGTCGGTCCCTTTTTCCTCATCGTCATTTTTGATGATTTTATAGATTTCCTGGTTCTATCTTAATCGAAATATCTGTTGGTCATTTTGCGACTTTTTTGGATCCAAGATAGGAATCTTCTTTCTCTGTTTTAAAGGACCGAGTCGGCCACCCTTGTCAGTGTTTCTGTTCTATAAAACCACTCCAGTCTGAAAGCTGCACAGTAATGCTTAAATTTGGCTTCAATGGAGTTGAACTTGACTTGTAGGTGTTATGACACAATCTGAAAACCATAACGTTAGGCCTATTATTATTATTATTATTATTATTATTATTATCATCATCACCATTATCTATACTTTAAGTAAACAGGCCTGCTGTCCATAATGTTCCAAGCCGATGATTTCAAGCAACCACAGAACAACGACAACAACAACAACAACAACAACAACAATAAATCAGCGCTCTGTTCTAAAGCTAACTCCTATTATAATTCTATTTCTTGAAGTCATCCTATTAGTGACAAAAGAAAGGTGTTTCAAGGAAAAAGCAGTTACAATAAACGTTCGTCTTATATTTATTCTCCACTACTGACATAACCTACATACTTTTCTTATAAAGCGTCTTCTCAATTTACCTCTTTTTCCTTTCATTTATTCTCGCACTTTCTCCTAACCTCCTTGTCATTTTGCAGCACCGCTTTACTTACCACAGACAAGCTATAAATCATCTTCCCTACCTAGTAATGAGATATATAAAAGTGAGAAAACTTGAACTTTATACCCTTGTTTTTAAACAGAGAATGGAAGGCACCAGGGACAGCAACAAAATAGTAGGAGAAGAAATCAAAAGAAAACGAAAGAGAGAAGATGCATTTATGAGTAGGTATCCTAGAACCGGTTACTTAATGAAAGTCTACGAATTAACTCAAAAGTATAAGTTTTTCTAATTACAGTATTAAAAATGCATCCAAAAAGTATTTATGATTTATTTTTGTAACTTTGATAATTGAAATATATTCAGTATTTTATATTATTAAAAATGTCCGTTGCTTTGGATGAATGTTTAGTGAACTAGCCTTCGGTTCAGGGGGCCCCAGGTTCGATTCACGGTCGGGCTGGCGATTTAATCGCGTCTGGTTAATTTCTTAGGTCGTCAGTTGGGTGTCTTGTGTTCGTCTTAACACACATCTTCAGATACATACAACACAGCACACAACAAACCACCACAGAAGCATGCAAGAATGAATACATCCCTCCACATAGGATAGGAGTCAGGAAAAGAAATCGGCAATAAAACTAAGCTAAATCCATTAAATGTGCCGACTCTATGTAATTAGTAAAAGGTAAGGACGAAGAAGAAGACTTACAAGACTCTGATATCAATAAACGTATGTCATTGCTATGTTCACGTACCCATGGTACCTAGTCTACAAGTAATTTATGCCGGTCATCTGTTATTGGAAGAAGAGAGTATTCATTCAATTATTCATTCCTTCATGTTTTCTACCACTTAGCTTACACAACATATGATTTCCACAACATGTTTCTTAATCTACGCTTAAATTTACTCAACATTCTTTCAGTGAACAATATCTGCAATTTTACGATTTTGTGTTAGTTGCAAAAATCTACATTTATAAAATTAAAAGTAAATTTGTTTGTTCATTATACAAATCTGCATGCCTCCACTGATCAGTACCAAAATTTGCATCGAGGCTCACGAGGTACTCGGACGGATCGTAGAGGTAATTATATCGTCAAAGATTTAATAAAATAAAATTGGTCATAATCCATGTATGTGATATACGGGTAGATGGTTTTATATGTTGACGCCATTTTTTATACCAAAGCTCTTAATCCATTTGGTCCCACTGATTCATTTTTGTACTAAATGTTTTAAATGTTGCTGTGGGCAAGGGTATTTAATTTTTTTAAAGTTTGTCACATGAAATGGTTTCGACAAGCTCCAGCCTTCATTTGAAATCCATCAGTTGTTCTTGATAGCATACCGGAAAGTACTTATTATTGTAATTGATGTGTGATTCTTTTTCTATTTGCTTTACGTCGCACCGACACAGATAAGTCTTATAGCGACGATGGGATAGGAAAGGCCTAGGAGTGGGAAGGAAGCGGCCGTGGCCTTAATTAAGGAACAGCCCCAGCATTTGCCTAGTGTGAAAATGGGAAACCACGGAAAACCATCTTCAGGGCTGCCGACAGTGGGGTTCGAACCCACTATCTCCCGGGTGCAAGCTCACAGCTGCGCGCTCCTAACCGCACGGCCAACTCACAAGGTGGTTGATTGTAAACTTGGACTTTCTTCGAGACATGGCAGCAAGGGAAAGGTAAGGATATTTCATCATAAACATTAATATAATTTGTTAGTGTACTATCGTGATTGATAGGACAAACATATGCATTAACACTAGCAGTACCAAGCATTTTTTTCGAAATGCGAACTACACACGGGGAGTGGGGGATACTTTGTGACCACCAAAATAATCCGTTCTGTTCGACATTATAGCTTTATTTTTCAAGGAATTTCTCATATGGACTACAAACAACAAGAGTAATCTAGATTAAATCATATTCACACACAGATTTGTCTATTTTGGTATGCTTCATGGAAAAAAATACATGAAACAATAATACGCAGTTCATGGATTTCATGGATCACTTCCTTCTGAATCGTCATTGCATTTTGCACAAATGATTATCCTTTTGCTATGCTTTCCACACGTGTATCTCTTACAAGAAGCACAGATCACTGCTTTTTTTTTTTTTTTTTTTTTTTTTTTGGTTCACTTTGTTGTATTTCTGCCCTTTGGTGTGACACTCCTTGGTGCGTAAGTAGCAAGCTTCCTTGGCTGTTCTATTTTACACATCAGTACACCCTCCATGGCCAAAATTGTTGACTTGTGGAGCCCTACGGTACTTTAAGCACGTACTTTTTTTTTCTTTTTTAAGAATATTTCAGTACCTCTGGTTTATTGTATCTACTCCACATTTCGTTTCAATGTAATACACAGTTTTCTTTCTCGGATCAGATGGGGAACTAATAGCTGCGTTAGCGTATTGAGTACAGTACATAGCACTAGAAGGTTCCACTTCGGCTTCTGACGAGCAACTCATGACACTAATGTCACAGGAACATTGCTAGTACTTGAATCAGGGAAGGCAAATTTGCTAGAATACAGCTGTCTTCCTGCAATTTTTTCAGTTCCTCCGGTATGTGCTTCCTGTTCTGTTGAATAGTCCACTAATGTCAGTTTATGGTTGTTCCAAAAGCCCTCTGCCAGATCCACTGAAGTGTAATATCGATCTGTAGTTACATTACGACCAGAACTATTTATCGGTTAAATGAAACGTTTGAAGACATCAATAGCTGTGTTTGAAGGCTGAGTTCCATGTTTTTTCTCCCCTGCATATGGCTACATGCTAAGAATGTATCTGGTTTTACAATCTATATTTAAAAAAGCCAAGACGCAACAGCCTCGAAGGGTCATGGCCTACCAATCGACCGCTGCTCAGCCCGGAGGCCTGCAGATTACGATATGTCATGTGGTCAGAACAACGAATCCTCTCGGCCATTATTCTGGGCTCTCTAGACCGGGGCCGCCGTCTCACCGTCAGATAGCTCCTCAATTCTAATCACGTAGGCTGAGTAAACCTCGAACCAGCCCTCAGATCCAGGTAAAAATCCCTGACCTGGCCGCGAATAGAACCCGGGACCTCCGGGTAAGAGACTGGCACACTACCCCTACACCGCACGGCCGGTTTTAAAATCTGTAAGCATTCGAATACGAATACCGTACTTCCCTGGCTTCTCTTTGAGAAAAACTTTGAACGGACACCTTCCATATTTTACATGATTTGTCAAATTGTTTTAACAATACATAGAGGTTATTTAAAACCTCTTCCATTCTCAGACAACATTTCGACCACAACTGTGTGCATATTTGCAGAAAAATATCTAGGAAATATTTCATTCATTAGGTTTAAAACCCTTTGTATCGCTGCAAATTTATCTTCATCCCTGTGCCACTGTTGAGTATCTTTATCATCAAACCTAATTATCCTCATAATTTGCTCATAGTAGCAATGAAAATAAATCTTCCCGAAATACTGTAATTGACCACAGGTCTGAAATAGGTGTGCGATTGTCATTCATTTCTACCATGTAAATAATTAACCCTAAATAACCCATGATTTCTGTTTCAGACCTCCTCTGTGGTGTAGTGGTTAGTGTGATTAACTGCCACCCCCGGAGGCCCGGGTTCGATTCCCGGCTCTGCCACGAAATTTGAAACGTTGTACGAGGGCTGGAACGGGGTCCATTCAGCCTCGGGAGGTCAACTGAGTAGAGATGGGTTCGATTCCCACCTCAGCCATCCTGGAAGTGGTTTTCCGTGGTTTCCCACTTCTCCTCCAGGCAAATGCCGGAATGGTACCTAACTTAAGGCCACGGCCGTATCCTTCCCTCTTCCTTGTCTATACCTTACAATCTTCCCGTCCCCCCGCAAGGCCTCTGTTCGGCATAGCAGGTAAGGCCGCCTGGGCGAGGTACTGGTCATCCTCCCCAGTTGTATCCCCCGACCTAGAGTCTGAAGCTCCAGGACATTGCTCTTGAGGCGGTAGAGGTGGTATCCCTAGCTGAGTCCGAGGGAAAAACCAACCCTGGAGGGTAAACAGATTAAGAAAAAAAAAATTTTTTTTTTTTGCTAGTTTTACGTCGCACCGACACAGATAGGTCTTACGGCGACGATGGGACAGGAAAGGGCTAGGAGTGGGAAGGAAGCGGCCGTGGCCTTAATTAAGGTACAGCCCCAGCATTTGCCTGGTGTGAAAATGGGAAACCACGGAAAACCATTTTCAGGGCTGCCGACAGTGGGGTTCGAACCTACTATCTCCCGAATACTGGATACTGGCCGCACTTAAGCGACTGCAGCTATCGAGCTCGGTATTAAGAAAAAAGAGAAGATTTCTGTTTCATTCATTTCAGGAATATTTACTCTCACAGCCTCTTCATTGTGTATCTGATGATAGTCTGCAAGATTTCTGGCACAAAGAATTTTTTGAACGATTCTTCTATGGAAGACACTTTCCCTTCATTGCGTAATCCTTCACCATTTTTCATGATGTTCCGTGCTGAACGTTTAGTAATGAGGCGGATTTGAGTTACAGTATATACTCTAGCAGTTTTAGTGGCGTACCTGCTACCATTGTCCGCTAGTACACTTTCAGGCACGTTGCACGTACCGTCGTCTTTCATTATCAGACCCACTTTCACCACTAGGATCCTGATTCTACGTCTACAACACCACACTGAGCACACTCATTCTCTGTTTCACTGATGTCTTCACTAATATCATATTCTGAGTCAGAATCTGTTACTAAAACTGTTACCTCCCCCAATATTTAATAATCAGTCAGACAACGTCGAGATCTACTAATATACATCACCAGTCGGTAGATGCAGAGTGGATCTCGGCCCTCAAGTGGCCACGGCTGGTCCGTGGTCCAACAGCTCTGTACTCTGACCGGGCAACCGAGCAGAGGAGGGGTGGCCACGGCTCTACCGTGGCTCTACACCTCTGTATTCGAGAGACGGGACAGGGCTGGACCTCACGGCTGGCCCCAACTGTCAGCTGTCCTGAGAATGGTTTTCCGTGGTTTTCCACTTTCCTGAACTAAGACGAATGCCGGGACAGTTTCTAGTATAGCCCACGGCCGACAAGCCCGTTACCTTCTCCGAGCATCTAATTCACCTTAACAAATCTCCCGGCCTGAGAGACGGCATCACCGCCTAAGAGGTCCGCCTCCCCCTTCAAGGGAGGAATGATAACATTTTAGTAGTAGTAGTAGCAGTAGTAGTAGCAGTAGTAGTAGTAATAGCACACCACCAAGTGTTCAGATGTAATCAAGCTAACCTCTTGTAACCAACACGCACATATACAACACCAACAATACACTCAGTGAACTGAAGTAGGTCTACACCTTCAAGAGCGCCAAAATGATTTGTAAAGTAGTCAACAGGCAGCGCAATCTATGAACAGAATCGGAAACAATGACTAGTGTTCTGAATGACCAGGTACACGAACTACCAACGATGGGTGAGGGGGCAGGGGGAAATACTCTGTGCCCACCAACAAAAAAAATGGTATTAGCTTTCACAAATGATAAAAAATGAAAAACAATTGAATAGTACGATGACATAGTTCATTATGGACAATTACTTCTCTTTCAGGACGAACAGGAAATGTATATTAAAATGAAAGTTAAAAGGTCAAAATGGTGGGCATAACATACACCCCCGCCCGTTGGTACTGCTAGGGTTAAAGATGTAATAACTCAGTATTTCATTATTACTTAACAACAATCGCCAATCATGCAATATAATTAGATGTTCCATTTTTGGAACAGTGCGATTTAATGAGGGTGTAGAAATGACAGTGTGTGTTCTCTTTCTTTTTCTTTTTAGGTTGTATTTTGACGAATTAGGTAACTTTTGTAATGCTGATATTTTCATTACGTCTCCTGAGGATCCGTGGTAACCAGATGAAGACTCTGGTGACGAATGAGACAGTGACGTGAATCCTCTAAATGGCAACCAATTGAGATCTGCTTCCGAAGCAAGAGTGACCAAATGTATTGACGGAGAAATTGTTACCCAGGAGATTGAGCTGAAAGAATCAAGTGATCCAACACCCTCAACTAGCAGCAGTGCCGCGCCCGCAGAACCCTCAGTTCCTTTAACACAGGCTAGAATCAGTAGAAGAAAGAAAGCTGAAAGGAATTGGACTGTAAATGGCGCGTATGGCTTTTAGTATCGGGAGTGTCCGAGTACAAGTTCGGCTCGCCAGATGCAGGTCTTTTGATTTGACTCCCGTAGGCGACCTGCGCGTCGTGATGTGGAGATGTAATGATGATGAAGACGTCACATACACCCAGCCCCTGTGCCAGCGAAATTAACCAATTATGGTTAACATTCCAGACCCTGTCGGGAATCGAACCCGGGACCCCTGTGACCAAAGGCCAGCACGCTAACCATTTAGCCATGGTGCCGGACAGGAATTGGACTGAAACTGGCATAAGCGAAGGACAGGTGAAAACTTGGGTGCTTCCAGATTTTTTTGTTTGCTAGGGGCTTTACGTCTCACCGACACAGATAGGTCTTATGGCGACGATGGGATAGGAAAGGCCTAGGAGTTGGAAGGAAGCGGCCGTGGCCTTAATTAAGGTACAGCCCCAGCATTTGCCTGGTGTGAAAATGGGAAACCACGGAAAACCATTTTCAGGGGCTGCCGATAGTGGGATTCGAACCTACTATTTCCCGGATGCAAGCTCACAGCCGCGCGCCTCTACGCGCACCGAGATTTTTTTTTTTTTTTTTTAGAAGACTTCTCTCCAGTACAGCATTTTGAACATTTCTATGATTCGACTGTAGTTGATATGTTAGTTGATTTTACAAATACAGTACCTACGCCTCTCAGCGTCTAACAGATGACGAGATTAGGGTGTTACATGCATTACTTCCCCTGACAGGCTATAATCAATTACCGGGTGAGTTGGCCGTGCGGTCAGGGGCAGGCGGCTATGAGCTTGCATCCGGGAGATAGTGGGTTCGAATTCCACTGTCGGCAGCCCTGAAGATTTTTTTCCGTGGTTTCCCATTTTCACACTAGGCAAATGCTGGGGCTGTACCTTAATTAAGGCCACGGACGCTTTCTTCCAACTCCTAAGCCTTTCCTATCCCATCGTCGCCATAAGACCTATCTATGTCTATGCGACGTAAAGCAACTAGCAAAAAAAAAAAAAAAAAAAAAATCAATTACCAAGATATAGAGAGTACTGGGAAATAAGTGAGGACTGCCACAATATTTAGCTGTATCGAAAGCAATGTCAAGAGGAAGATTTGAGAAGATCATGAAGTATTTACATGCCTGCGACAACAACAATCTATCGCAAATTGATAAATTTTCCTAAGTACGACCACTTTGGAAAATATTGAATGATAGATGGTTGCGAGCTTTCAACAATGAGAAACTGTTATGCATTGACGAAACCATCGTTCCGCATTATGGCAGGTACGGCACCAAACAGCATACAGTATAGCAGAAAAACCAGTGAGATTGGCTATAAAGTTTAGTGCCTCTGCACAAAGCTAGGTTAAATTCAAGGTGAGCCCTACCAAGGTGCAACAACGAACTTCGCGATGAAGATAAACAAGGCTACAATATATTTTTTGATAACATTTTTTTACTTCACTGTCCTTGCTGGATGCACTAAAAGAAAAGGGCTGCACTGGAACTGGTACAGTACATTTCGATCAAATAGAACCGAAGGTGCTCCATTGAAGAATTCTCAACAGATAAAAAAGGAATAAAGAGGCTTGTATAGCCAAGTGAGCGATGAAAAAACAGGTATTACTCTCATTCGGTATCATGATAATAGCACTGTCAATATCGCTTCAAACAGAAAAGGCGCATGTCCTACTGGAAAGTACAACCAGGCAACCGTCCTCTATATAACACTAATCAGAGAGAAAAAATGGAAGAGATCCTATACTTCCAAAAATGAAGAAATCGACCAAAGAAAGACAAAGGCCATGAAGGGCGTGAAAATGAAAAACTCCCTAGATTTGAAATGCTCTAATACCGTCGGGGTCTGAAAAGAACAAAAGTTGACCAAGGGAGGTCGGATATGATAGATGAAAGTAAGGAGCCTGGCACAAGTAAGTGGAGGCAATGTCAGGACTCAGCTCAGGGCCCCGTGGTCGCCAACCCCAGTTCCCCAGTTGAGAGCCCCTGGAGCTCCTTTTAGTCACCTCTTACGACAGACAGGGGATACCGTGCGTGTTATTCTACTGCCCCCACCCACAAAAAATGAAATGTCGTATGGCTTTTAGTGCCGTGATATCCCAGGACGGGTTCGGCTCGCCAGGTGCAGGTCTTTCTATTTGACTCCCGTAGGCGACCTGCGCGTCGTGATGAGGATGACATGATGATGAAGACAACACATACACCCAGCCCCCGTGCCGTTGGAATTAACCAATTAAGGTTAAAGTCCCCGACCCGGCCGGGAATCGAACCCGGGACTCTCTGAACCGAAGACCAGTACGCTGACCGTTCAGCCAATAAGTCGGACGTTGCCCCACCCACAGGATATTACAGATGAAAGAAATGGTACTACCAACTGCTTGCTTTTCCTCTGAATGTGTCAGTTAGCAATGCATGGGTATCGTACAGACAAACTCCACAGTATAAGGAAAATCCTCTGCATTTGTTAGGCAACTCGGCCGTCACCAACGAGAAATGCGAAAGCGGTAGATAAGAGAGTGCTGAATGAGTACGGTATGATGGGAAAGATCATCTGATTTTGCACTTAGGTAAACAAGTAAAATGCGGACAGTGCAAGAAAAATATGCAAGAAATGTAACATCCCTCTCCATGCTACTGTAACAGTTTTGTTCAGTTCCACTCACAGTAGCCCAGAAAGAGTAAGCAAACAACTCAGTTCGATCTTTGCATGCTTTCCTTTCTGAGTGAAATTGTACAATAGTAACGGGTTTTATGAGTGTCGGCTATAAGAGATTAAATTACTGCAATGTTATTCTGAATATGTATAGTGAACAAGAAAAAATATAAATGACCTACTGTTTGTACACTCCACTCTCGATTCACCGTAATCGGATCAACCGCGTTGCGGCTTTACCGCGATATCAAAAACACTAAAAATGAACGAGTGTTAGGAGTTACAGTAATGCAGAATTACAAAGGGTCGGGATAATATTGCCAGAATGCTGCTCTCATCACCGAAGAACTTGCTTTGAGAAACTTGAGAAGCAAGGTAAAATAAAAGTGTTTCTCGGTACAAAAGTAGAAAACCATGACTGATTATTTTCAGAAACAGTAGGTAGTCTGAATGTTTCTCTTTGCCTTATTAGTGTCAACGAAAAGTGGTGTTTATTTCTCCATTTATTAATTGTACTAAGTGCTACTTCTACTGCAACGTATAATAATAAGCAATACAGTAGTATCATTTATTATGATTTTAACTGTACTTTCAGTACGCCTGTTCCATTTTTAACTTTTTGCGGGTTAAGCGCGATTTTACTTATCCGAGAAGCCTTAACCCTACTTTATCCCGGTTAATCGAGAGTTGAGTGTATAGTTGGAAATACTACAATTCACCTGCAACCACTCGCTACCTCTGTTCCAATTTTGGATCATCCATTGTTAGGTGCTAAATGCATTGTTAACAATGTGAAAATATGTGTGTGTTTAATACATTCCATAACCATGGATTATATTAAAATTTAATTAAAACGGTCCGCCTCTGTGGTGTAGTGGTTAGCGTGATTAGCTGCCACCCCCGGAGGCCCGGGTTCGATTCCCGGCTCTGCCACGAAATTTGAAAAGTGGTACGAGGGCTGGAACGGGGTCCACTCAGCCTTGGGAGGTCAACTGAGTAGAGGTGGGTTCGATTCCCACCTCAGCCATCCTGGAAGTGGTTTTCCGTGGTTTCCCACTTCTCCTCCAGGCGAATGCCGGGATGGTACCTAACTTAAGGCCACGGCCGCTTCCTTCCCTCTTCCTTGTCTATCCCTTCCAATCTTCCCATCCCCCCGCAAGGGCCCTGTTCAGCATAGCAGGTGAGGCCGCCTGGGCGAGGTACTGGTCATCCTCCTCAGTTGTATTCCCGACCCAGAGTCTGAAGCTCCAGGACACTGCCCTTGAGGCGGTAGAGGTGGGATCCCTCGCAAAGTCCGAGGGAAAAACCGAACCTGGAGGGTAAACAGATGATGATGATGATGATTAAAACGACCATCAAACAGCTATGGTACTAGTGCCCGTGTTTATGACACAGCGAGTGTTTGTAAACACCAAGTTACATAATCAGTTCGTGTGCTTGTTGTGATTCATTCTACTACTCTGACCTTCGTCCAGGTGGGTTGTGCTCGTCACAACAGGTCACTTGCCCTTGTGACAGGAATGGCCCACCGCATAAAGAAGCGAGCAACTGCATTGTGGCACGTGTTCTTTCTTCCCTATTGCATTACTTTACATAGAAGTATTATGCTTTACAAATTACCTACAAAAGATAAAAATGTTCTTGGCATATACGTTGCAAATATCATTCTCTGATATTCCATACATCGCGGTACAACACTCCCTTGCATTCTGTACAACAGAACTTTGCTTTCACAGCTGATTTATGGTTGCGGTGGGGTATTTTAAGAGTGATCCACATTTGCGGCCCATCACAGATGACATTTATTCAAAATGTATTCCTGGTGTTAATTTTCCCTTTTACAATTGTTAGATAATTTAAGAAAGACACGTGACAGTTAAATACACATAAATAATGTGGACTTAATGGGTTAAGTGACACAGGATGTGGTCAGTACCACCGGGGAAAAAACGTGCCATTGGCTGTTTCCGTCCTCTGCATTTTTATGAATACGGGGCCTATGTTGAGTTCCATGTTAACTTTTGTATTTCATGTACCTTTGTCTTACATATCCTGACAACCTCACTTTTTGAGATATTGATAGAAATTCTTCTCTTCCTCCAGGCTGAGTGGCTCAGATAATATAAGTAGAGTGCTGGCTTTGCGAACCGTAGTTGACGGGAAGCTCAGTCCAATATTACTGTATTTGAAGGTTCTCATATACGCCAGCCCGGTGTCGGCATATTTACTGGCATCTAAAGTAACTCCTGAGGGACAAAATATCGGCACCTCAGACTCTCTGGAAACTGTAAGAGTAGGTAGTGGAACGTAAAACCTATACTTTCTTCAGCTTATCCCAGTTATTTCTGGGGTCGCTGGGCCCATCCAGGCTCATTTTTGTTTAGGTCTGGGTTAGGGGTGGACCAAGGCACGAATATGACAAATTAAACATAAGATATATTAGTTATGTAGACATGAAAAGTTAGGCAAAGAATAGGGCGATATGAAGAGCTGGATCAAACCAGCCCATTGACCGGTGATCGAAACAATGACGCTTCATAGAGACTTTTATTTTATTTATTTTATTTATTTATTTATTTATTTATTTATTTATTTATTTATTTATTTATTAGTCCGCCTCCATGACTATATGGTTAGCGTGCTGGCCATAGTTCACAGGGATCCCGGGTTCGATTCCCGACAGGGTCGGGAATTTTAACCATAAATCCTTCATTTATCTCACACGGGGACTAAGTGTATGTGGCGTCTTCATCATGTCATCATCATCATCATCATCATCATCATCATCACCACCACCACCACCACCACGCCGCGCAGGTCACCTACAGGCGTCATATCAAAAGATCTGCACTTGGCGAGCCGAACATGTCCTTGGATGACACTCTTCTTCTTCTTCTTCTTCTTCTTCTTCTTTATCTGTTTATCCTCCAGGGTCGGTTTTTCCCTCGGACTCAGCGAGGGATCCCACCTCTACCGCCTCAAGGGCAGTGTTTTGGAGCTTTAGACTCTGAGTCGGAGGATACAACTGGGGAGAAGGGCTAGTACTTCGCCCAGGTGGCCTCACCTGCTATGCTGAACAGGGGCCTTGCGGGGGATAGGAAGATTGGAAGTGATAGACAAGGAAGAGGGAAGGAAGCGGCCGTGGCCTTAAGTTAGGTACCATCCCAGCATTTGCCTGGAGAAGAAGTGGGAAACCACGGAAAACCACTTCCAGAACGGCTGAGGTGGGAATCGAACCCACCTCCACTCAGTTGACCTCCCGAGGCTGAGTGGACCCCGTTCCAGCCCTCGTACCACTTTTCAAATTTCGTGGCAGAGCCGAGAATCCAACCCTGGCCTCCGGAGATGGCAGCTAATCACACTAACCACTATACCACAGAGGCGTCCTTGGACACTCCTGACACTAAAAGCCATACGCCATTTCATTTACCACCTTTCCAATTAACGGAACCTACCGTAGAAAAGTTTCTTAACGGAGACCAGATATTAGGCAAAATACAGTACTACACTTTATTTTCACAATTATAATATAAATCTTTCTTTCTTCTTTTCCTACCGCTTTTCCCACACCTGTGGGGTCGCGGGTGCGATCTGTGTCGCACATGTGGATTTGGCCCTGTTTTACGGCCGGATGCCCTTCCTGACGCCAACCCTATATGGAGGGATGTAATCACTATTGCGTGTTTCTGTGGTGGTTGGTAGTGTAGTGTGTTGTGTGAATATGATGAGGAGAGTGTTGGGACGGACACAAACACCCAGTCCCCAAGCCAGAAGAATTAATCAGAAGCGATTAAAATCCCCGACCCAGCCGGGAATCGAACCCGGGACCCTCTGAACCGAAGGTCAGTACGCTGACCATTCAGCCAACGAGTCGGACGACAATTATAATATAAATGATTAGATATAATTTGGTGGTGTTAGGAATACAGCATAGTCCACTTATATTTGCCTATTTTGACGTACTGTATTTGCCTCTTATTTACGAAATTAATTTTGTATTCCTTCGGAAAAGATAAAACGTTCTTTTTAAATTTTTCGAAAATACGCAACACACACTCCCTGCAAAAATGTGACTGATTTTGAAGGTTGAATTGCACCGTTACCTTTCTAAGAGATTGTCGGGTGTCGTTGATCAGTAATTCTTCTCAGAGAAAGGGGAAGAATGGAAGAGGTTTTAAATAACCTCTATGTATTGTTAAAACAATTTGACAAATCATGTAAAATATGTTTCCTCATATTCACCAACCAAGAACAGCAGTAAAATGCCCACCTCATCTCACCTTTTTCAGTTTGTTTTGTTTATCCATTGGCAGACAAGTATTGGTAGATTGGTATTTCTGCAAGTGGTGCGACAATGATCAATAGTTTCTTCTTAATATTTACAGCGTAGTTATTTCCTCGTCTGCCTCTGTGGTGTACTGGTTAGCGTGATTAGCTGCCAGCCCTGTAGGCCCAGGTTCGATTACCGGCTCTGCCATGAAATTTGAAAATTGGTACGAGGGCTGGAACTGGGTCCACTCAGCCTCTTGAGGTCAACTGAGTAGAGGGGGTTTCGATTCCCTCCTCAGCCATCCTGGAAGTGGTTTTCCGTGGATTCCCACTTCTCCTCCAGGCAAATGCCGGAATGGTACCTAACTTAAGGCCACGGCCGCTTCCTTCCCTCTTACTTATCTATCCCTTCCAATCTTTCCATCCTCGCACAAGGCCCCTGTTCAGCACAGCAGGTGAGGCTGCCTGGGCAAGGTACTGGTCCTCCTCTCCAGTTGTACCTCCGACCCAGAGTCTCACGCTCCAGGACACTGCCCTTGAGGCGGTAGGGGTGGGATCCCTCGCGAAGTCCGAGGGAAAAACCGAACCTGGAGGGTAAACAGATGATGATGATGATGATGATGACCTATGTCAGAACCTATGTTCAAGATTTGTATTACTTTGCAGTTTTTAGTGCCTCACGTCTGGTATCTACTGTAGTTATTAAAATGCTAGCACAGTCCGCTGATGTAGGGGTGACCTGTCTACCTATTAACTCGAAGTCTCGGGTTCAGCTTCATGCTCGTCCAGGAATGTTAATTCCTGATTAAGGGGGTTCGCTCAGCCTTGTTTAACTAACTGAGGTGATGTTTGATATGAAAGGTAGTAGACCCGACCAAACAGTCATGCAATGTGACTGCGAATATTGTCAGGCTTACCACGTGGACCTCCAGTGTCTACAGGCCATTTCGCTGGGCAGCAGTCGTCTTGGGAGGCCAAGGCTTTTGATGATCTGGTGAGCCTCGGATTTATTCGTTAAGTTCAGCATGTATAAATCATTTGACTCTATTTTATAACTACCAAGTCAGGGGAGTCTATAATTTTGTTACTATTTTTTCAGCAGCTAAAGGGATATTA
The DNA here is from genome assembly GCF_040414725.1 of Anabrus simplex. Taxonomy (NCBI): domain Eukaryota; kingdom Metazoa; phylum Arthropoda; class Insecta; order Orthoptera; family Tettigoniidae; genus Anabrus; species Anabrus simplex. Next base: position 372,208,843 of record NC_090265.1, on the reverse strand, counting down.
ATGATGTATATTCGAAGAATTATATCATCGAGAGAGAAATAGTAGACTCAGGGAATTTTCCTTTGTTATTGTTAATAATGATTAGCGTAGAATGTGTGTCCGGTTCCTTGGTTGAACGATCATCGCCGAGGCCTTCGGTACAGAAGGTCCCGAGTTTGATTCCTGGCCGGGTCGAAGATTTTCAGCGCGTCTGGTAAATTCCTCTGACTCGGCGACTGGGTATTTGTGTTTGTCCCAATACTTTACTCTTCATATACACTCAACACATCCAGTACTTAGTTATAGGCCATATAGGCCCGGGCCTAGAGTGGCAAATTTTGAGGGGGGGGGGGAATGGCAACGGCCCAGTTTTATAACATGAAACACTTTCTTTATGCCGCTTACACTTACAAAAGAACTATATTTGTATTTCTTCATTGTAAATTTAAACTATTACCATATTGCCTTGTAAGCAGATTCGCCATAAAATTACACTAGCACATATGCGCGGAATGCTATTTAATTGTTGTCGGAGCGAACGGCTGGGAGGCTTGCGTCATTTAGCTGTCAGCTTGCATTCGGGAGATACTGGGTTCGAACCCTGCTGTCGGCAGCCCTGAAGATAGTTTTCCTTCGTTTCCTCTTTTCACGCCAGCCAAATGCTGGGGTTGTAGCGTAATTAAGACCACAGCCGTTTCCTTACCACTCCGAGCCCTTTCCTGTCCCATCGTCACCGTAAGACCTATCTGTGTTGGTGCAACGAAAAGCAAACTGTAAAAAGAAATTGTTGTCGGTAACTTGACACAGAGGAAAGAAATATCGGAGTCGAGAGAGATGGATTTATTACAATTTTATGTGTAAGATTGCAACAAACTGCTTAGCTGGAAGATATCCCAGGACGAAATGTTGAAGGACTACCACAGAACAACAATGACAGAGGAACGATTTATTATCTTGGCAGTTCTACAAATTGAGAGCGACATTACAAGGACATTGGGCAAAGAAGAGCAAGGCCTAGAATATTCTAGGGCATTCTGTGTGAGTAATACACAGACATTACACATTTACGAGATTTATAGTTTAGGTATGTAAATCAGCGTGTACAGGGTCGGGCTCCGCGGCAAAATGGTTATTATGCTGCCCTTTGATCCAAACGGTCCCGGGTCTTGGTTGGGTTATATCCTCTGGGTTGGGGATTGGATATTTGCGCCGTCTTCAACATTAGATATTATCCTAGGTAGGGCCCATCATCATAGACGCGCAAGTCAGCCACGGGCGTCAACTCTAAGGATGTGTATCAGGCCTCTCCATAGGCCATTCTCCGTTGTTACTATCATTTTCATTCAATACGAGAGGCGGAATTTACCTCGGGCCTAGGGACGGAAAAATCTAAATATGTCACAGAACACATCACACCATCAACCACCATCGAAACGTGCAATAGTGAATATAGGGTTGGTATCAGGAAGGCATCTGGCCGTAAAACAGCGCCGAGTTCACATGTGCTACGTAATTTCCACCCGCAACCCCACTAAGGCGTAAGAAAAAGTGGCACGAGAAGATAAGCTCATCGTATATTTTGAGAGAGAGATAGATCATTTAAATTAATATATTTTGAGAGAGAGGTAGATCATTTAAATTACATTTGCAAGGAAATACTTCTAGCAAATGTTAATATGACATTTTTCCCTTTTGTAAAATGGAGTGAAGTGTTCGATGGGGAGATCAACATAGTGACTTAAAATACTAGTTAAAGGGAAGGGAAGGAAGACTTTGATGATCAAGTCATCATCCAACTATTAGAATGCCCTACATTTTTGTACTGAGCCGTTGGACTTTCGATTCTCACAAATAGTAAATAACCCTTATTTAACATACTAGATACATTATCTCCCTGATTGCGGTGAAAGTCGAACAAGTTGACATCCAACTTCCCTTCACATGATCAATCATCATTACAGTATTACAGACTTTCTCTGTCAATCTATGTAGAATTTTGAGAGAAAATATCCCGCAAGTACTATAGTTTTGTTCTTCTCCCTAATTACAATTACTGCTTATCTCACGGCACTTGTAAGGATCTATAAGTCTTGATGGACTGATACAGGGTTATCCAGCATCGTTACGATAACATAAGAATCTGTGTAATGCTGTGGCAGATAGGAACGTAAAGTCCGGCTCAGAATGCCTGTTCACTGGCCCACACCACTCCGCGGTAGCCACTTCCCCAATCCTGACCCATGAGCGTGGGAACTATCATTCCCAAATTGTAAAAAATATGTTATTCAGAAATTTTGTCAGTCAGTTAATACAGGTCCTTGAAACGGTTGTAACTCTAGTATTTATCATAAATGATTAGATGGAAACCAAAATGTTCTAATCTAAAAAGTAAAAAATGCAAGTTCCTGTCCTCGTCCCGGGGTGGTGCAGCTCTTCTCTGGTACACTGCCAATGGACATGAGTGGCATGAACCATTTTAATCATATACCAGCCCTTCTGCTAGTCTTAAATTTCTGAGAGTACCGGAAATTCAACCCGGACCTCTGAAGACGGTAGCTAATAGCACTAACGTTACAGAGATGGATATATAGAAAGTGAAGGGCCCCAAGTAGATAAGGAATAAACTGATATACATAAACAGATTATAACATATATTCTTAGGGCTAATGTGGTTACACCACATTTGCTTTCTATTTTCTCTGTAATATGCATAAAGACAACAGTTTAACATAATATTTTTCTAGCTATCATCTATTCTCCGCCTGCTGCTATTTCCACTGAAGTTCCATTCCCATTTACGGCTGTGACAGTATGTAAGTTGCTGAGGTTATGGATGGTGCTGCGTAATGACATCGGAGCAGGATGAATGCAACTGAGTGTTACGAAATGTGCTACTTATAAAGCTGGTCGTGCTGCAATAGCACTTTTTGGCCCAGTGAGGAAAGCGGTGGTTAACTACCCCACACCCCATCTTGCTTAGTGCGCCTCATTTTGGCGCTGCCATGCATTTTTGCAGTGTCCCAATAACCACATTACCTTTGGTAGTGTTATTTGAGGATCCAACTAGCCTGAGGTCTGATGACCTAACAGACAGATCAAGTTTCTTACCATAGGTCAGGTTTGGTTTGGTTTACAATCTGCTCTACGTCGCATCGACACAGGAGACAGGTCAGCTATTCTTTCCTCCCATTGCAATAAGAACATTGTTCAATGGAGTTCTCAAAATTAATTGATTGAATGTACTCTCACCTTAACTTTGAGAAGCTCCCCGATAAGTATTTTGACAGGTCAAAATGTCTCAATACCCTTCCTAGAGGTCATTCCTGTAAACATTTTCGCACGGAGTTGAGATGAACAAAAAGAAACCTTCTGCTCCTGCTCGACCCGCCCGGACGGCGAGAACAGCGAGCTTGTACAATCACGATCACTAGAATTACAGGTAGAAAAAGAAACAGGTAACGTTTGGGCGAAGATTTTGGCCAACCCTGAGGATGAAGAAGGAGTAACTAAGGCAACGTCACACGTGTTCGTCTTCCAGGAGGTGTTGCTTGCTACATTGGGCACTCAGAGGCCTCTCCCAGCTCCATTTTCTCGGGAACTGATTAAGATGTTTACATGGTTAAACATTCTGGCTATACTAGCTTTTCCTAATCAAGAAAAACAATTAACTGTAATTTAAATGCGATGAAGTGTGGACGATGTAATCCCACCCCAATATATGGCATTTAATTGTTTGATCAGCGCTGACAATAACTTCATAGGGACGGTTTTCCAAACGCCCTTACGATAATCATAATTATTTAATGCCAGATTATTTTTACTTTGGTTTTTGAGGATAACAATTATTATTATTATTATTATTATTATTATTATTATTATTATTATTATTATTATTATTATTATTATTAGCAGTAGTAGCATTAATAGTAGTAGTAGTATTTAAAAGGACCTATATTGACGAAAATAAGGGTCATTCTGTCTTACAGTGGTTGAGCGCGATGCCATTTGATAATGAAGTCATTGTCGAGATCGCTCACATTTCAGCCAGACCTCGCACACAAAAATTACAAGGAAAAGGGAGAATTTGGCATTCAATGAGTTGACATACATATTACGTCTGTTGTCTTGAAGGAGGCGTGTGGTTCCTCCTCCCTTCATTCCCCTTTCCCTTCATTGTTGATCCAGTGGGTCGTGTGGGCAGGTGGGGAAGCAAGTACCTTCCCCTCCGGTGTGTTTCGTTCATGCTAGATATTCTCGTACTTCCGATCTCTCCACTTCCCCTCACTCTTCAGATGTGTGCATGTGTTGATGGATGTGACCAATGAGAGAGTGTGTGAAAGCAGGTACTGGCTGGTTCTGAGGGCTGTACTGATTTCTTGCCTGAAATGAATATTTCTGGACACGAGATACTAAAGATTGCGAGTGTACCTCCAGTCTCGACGCTTGCGAGTCCCACTCGCATACCCGACCTCGACCTGCAGAGAACTGAACTTGGGGAGTAGAGTATGTAGTCCTGCTCGTGCAGTGGATTATATCCACTGACATAGGAATAACTAGAGAGATAAAACTACAAAATCTTATATAGCCCGAGAGGTATTTATATAACGGTGCGAGGTTTATGAAGTTTGGAGCAAATAATGCTCACTATTTTCTTCTAGAATAAAGAATATTTTAAAGAGGATGCAACATGTAACTTCTTAGGGGATTACGACACCGATTTCCTTGTTCAGGAATAAACTCGTACCTTTAATATAATCAATGATTACACCTCAGTTATGATTACACCTATTATAGCAGTCGGAGTTTACGAAGCAACGAGGCAACTGAAAACCACTTCAAGAATAATCGAAAGTAATATTCGAATCAATTTATTTTCCAATTGCTTAACTATTCATTACCCTTTGATAAACAGATAAACAATAAAATAAAATAATTTTACAGGCTACATTATTTCAAGAACAATAATTGTTTCAAGAATATTATTTCAAGAAAATCAAGGTGGTGTGGAAGTTAGGCAGAAGTGAAAAACCAGCCTTCTGTATTGCATAATTTACGATTACTGGGTAAAGTGGCGAATGGTGTAATCCCATACAGGTCGTAATATCTCTCTTCAATATTTGCGTTACGTGAATGCGGAATTTTAGTATTCTTTGAGGTTCACTGAAACTTGTCTCTCGCCCTTGACACTCGCACTGTTGACTCAGCGCGTTTCGGCGAGTGCAACTCCACTTAATTACGCAGCAACTTTCACTGAGTAACAAGGTCACTATCGAATCTAAAATGCAGATCTGCAACAGCATGTGTTTATCCCGCGGTAGCAAATTACACATATATACAGATAATGGTTGAGTCTGTGTTCTATACAATATTATCCTTTGGAAGTTAGATCTGAAGCTTATAAGGGACATTAAGAGAGAATGGTGTACATATAAGCAGAGAAGAACAGTCGGGTTTAATGGGCAGGATATCTATACAGAGGACCCCGGGTATGATTCCCGGCCGTGCCCGCTATTTTAACCGTGTCTGATTAACTTCTAGAATGTTAGAGTTTAGAATTCTTTATATAAAGAGGAACAACAATTTTAATAAATAAATTGTCAATACTTTTGCGTGAAACAAATTTTAAGAAACAGAAGAAACCTTTAATTACATTATCATTGTCATTTATTACGTAGAACTGGTCAATGTCAGACTGCATCTTACTACATCAAGCGACTATTTCACCTAATGATGTTTCAGCATGCACCTAATTTAATTTAAAAGTATATCATATGAATGTAAATTTTACACATGATTTTCAACTTTCAATACATAAATTTTAAGTTAAAGTTAATTCTAGACAGCCGAAGATTCCGTAATGTAGCCGAAACATGTACTGTTGTTCTAAAATGATATTTTATAACTATGAATTGTAAATAAATTTCATTGTTTTGACTAGGTGCAACCAGTACACCAGTTTTTCAACTTTTGTAAATTGTTTAATTATGATTAAATTGCCTTGATTATTTTAACGTTGCATTTTGTAAGACATAAGAATAAGTAAATTTTAGTTGTTATAAATCTAGTATTTGCATGATATTCTTCAGTCACTAATCTGCCACGTGTGTATTCTATGATGCCAAGTAAGATTTTGCCTGTTGTGGAACCGAATGTTATTTCATTACTGATGAGAAGTCTGTTATATTTGACAATAGGCATAATAGCTTGGGCACCTAACAATATTATCGATGGCAGAATTGTTAGTTGTCCGCCTCTGTGGTGTAGTGGTTAGCGTGATTAGCTGCCACCCCCGGAGACCCGGGTTCGATTCCTGGCTCGCCACGAAATTCGAAAAGTGGTACGAGGGCTGGAACGGGGTCCACTCAGCTTCAGGAAGTCAACTGAGTAGAGGTGGCTTCGATTCACATGTCAGCCATCCTTGAAGTGGTTTTCCGTTGTCTCCCATTTCTCCTCTAGGCAAATGCCGAAATAGTAGGCCTACCTAACTTAAGGCAACGGACGCCTCCTTCCCTATTCCTTGTCTATCCCTTCCAATCATCCCATCGCCCCCACAAGGCCCCTGTTCAGCATAGATGATGAGGCCGCCTGGACGAGGTACTGGTACTCCTCCCTAGTTGTATCCCCCGACCCAAGTATCACGATCCAGGACACTGCCCTTGAGGCGGTAGGGGTGGGATCCCTCGCTGAGTCCGAGAGAGAAACCAACCCTGGAGGGTAAACACATCTATCGTCATCATAAAAGGACGATCATATGTAACTTAACATTACATAGAATCAAAATTTTGGCTTCAAAACTACAGTTCAGTAATTAACGGCAGTTTTTATCCTGATAGGGTGTAGCATAGTAATATATTAATAACCTTATTGTCGAGTGATATTTGTGTACTATCCTAATCAATATTCCTTTCCATTCATTTTTTACATGTAATAAGTTATTTTATATTTTACTTTCTTTTCATTTTTCCGTAAAGAATGGCTAAAAAGTGCAAGTGTAGGAACTGTTGGGTTTGGCCAATCATTAAGGAGTATGAGGGAGGAGTTGGAGAGTTTGAAGGAGATAGTTAGGATTCTCTCAGAAGTCAGGAAGGAAGGTACGCCTCCCTGAAACAATGTACAGGGTACAGTAGATGTAAAAGAGGGATGGGAAGGAAAGGGTAGAATTGTAGAAGACAGGTGGTCTAATGTTATAAGGGCAAGCAGATTGCAGGCAAAGGACTCAATTCAGAATCAGAATTCAGGACAGATGTCTGTGAGGAATCGGTACGAGTTACTACGGGTAGCACAACAGAGGGAAGATGAGGAACAGAGAACTGTTGCTGAGAAGTGTAGGAGGGAGGGAGGAATATAGGATAGGAAAAGACAGGCGGAACAGGTTCATGGTAGGGAGAAAAGGGAGGAGGAAGTAGCTTTAGCAGCTATCAGAAAAGATAGGGCTGACCAGGAGGGGAGGGGATCAAATTAGGTGGGTACGGTTGAGGCTCTGGTCATGGAGGATTCCATTGCAAGACATGTGGGGATAGTGGGTGGAGGAAAGGAACCCATGGTAGAGTGTTATCCAGGAATTAGGTTGTGGCAGATGTTGAGAAAAGTAGAAAAGGAGGAATGGAAGCAGAAGGGGGTAGTGTTTCACGTTGGTACACACAACGTAAAGCAAGCTGATTTAAGTACCAACATAGTTAGGGATGTGTGGGATCTGGTAAATGCAGCACGGGTGAAGTTTAAGGAAACGAAGATTGTTATCAGTGGAATACTATGTAGGAGAGATACTGACTGGAGGGTGATTGATAATTTATGTGAAACTATGGAGTGGGTATGTGGGAAACTGGGAGTGAGATTTCTAGATCCAAATGGGTGGGTAGGAGATAAGCATCTGCGCTCAGATGGCCTTCACTTAAACCGCAGTGGTACGTTTAAGTTAAGAGATTTGTTTGTAAGGGTTATAGGGAGGTACATTCAGAGAAACGGGGTGGTCTAGGGAGCGGTGGTAAGGGTACAGGGATCTGGAAGTCAAGTAGGGATGACATAAAAATGTCAGTGTTGAACTGTAAAAGTATTGTAAAGAAAGGAATAGAATTAGGTAATTTAATAGACACAGTATATACTTACCAGATATTGTAATAGGAGTTGAATCATGGCTGAGAAATGACGAAATGGATGCAGAATTTTTTTCATGGAACTGGAATGTGTGTCGTAGAGATAGGATAGGAATGGTGGGAGGGGAAGTATTCATTCTGATAAAAGAAGAATTTATAGCCTAAGCTACGAAAAATTTAAAGATGACAAACATGAAAAACTAGGTTTAAGGCTTATTTCTAAAGATAATAGGCAACTTGATGTCTTTGGACTTTACAGACCGGGAAAAGGTAGCGCTGACGCTAATTCAGAATTATTTGATAAGATAATCAGCTATGTGGGAAACGACATGGAAAGGAATGTCACTGTAGCGGGAAATTTCAATTTACCAAATATCAACTGGGAAGGTAATGCAAACGACAGGAAGTATGACCAACAAATGGCAAATAAGTTAATATGGGAAGGACAGCTGAATCAGAAAGTGATGAAACCAACTAGAGGGAAGAATATCCTGGACGTGGTGCTGGTAAAACCAGATGAGCTCTATAGAGAAACCGAAGTAATTGATGGTATTAGTGATCATGAAGCTATTTTTGTGGTAGTTAAAAATAATTTTGATAGAAAGGAAGGTCTTAAAAGTAGTACTATAAAGCAGACAATATGGCTGATAATACAGGCATGAGGGAGTTTTTCAAAAGTAACCATGATCGGTGGAAGACGGTAAAGAAAAGTGTAAACAGACTCTGGTATGGCCTTAAAGCAATTGTTGAGGAATTTGAAAACACTTTGTACCTTTAAAGGTGGTAATGAATGGTAAACCCACCTTATTATAATAGAGAAATAAAGGGACTAAGAAGGAGGTGCAAATTGGAAAGAAATAGAGTTAGAATTGGCTGTGAAAGTTAGGAGAAATTGAAGGAACTTACTAGAAAATTGAATCTAGCAAAGAAGTCAGCTAAGGATAACATGATGACAAGCCTAATTAGCAGTCATATCAAAAATTAGTGCAAATGGAAGTGTATGTCTAGGTACTTTAAAGCAGAAACAGGTTCCAAAAAGGAAATTCTAGGAATTATTAATGAACAAGGGGAGTGTGTACGTGAGGATCTTCAAAAGGCAGAAGTATTCAGTTAGCAGTATGTAAAGATTGTTGGTTACAAGGATAATGTCGAGATAGAGGAGGTGACTAATGCTAAAGAAGTATTCCACTGAAGCTCAGCTTGTAGAATTCCAGCAAGGTATAGCAGATATCTTGGATTCAGGAGGTCAAATAGACTGTATCTCGACTGACCTGTCTAAAATATTTGATAGGGTGGATCCTGGGAGACTACTGGCAAAAATAAGTGCAATTGGTATTTGGACTAGACAAAAGAGCGACTGAATGGGTTGCTATATTTCTAGAAAATAGATCTCAGAGAATTAGAGTAAGCGAAGCTTTATCTGACCCTTTAATAATTAAGAGGGGAATTCCTCAAGGCAGCAATATTGGACCATTATGTTTTCTTATACCGGGTGGTTCACCAGCCCCTTATTTTTTCGGAGATAGGCAACCAAAAATTGCGTATAACCTGGAGTTCCTTATAATTTAGTTTTATGAACACCAAATAACTTGAAATTTCTCCTTTTGGTCAATAAGGCTCTCCTCTACCTGTGTGTCATCACTGCAGATTGATGAATAATCCTAGAAAAGAGCAAACTATTGTGCACAATTCCGCGCCAATTACTAAAGACCATTCTGCAAACATATGGTTTATTGCTCCTTGAAATAACACAGATACCCGTAATGCGATTGAATGAATAGGTTATGGCACGTGCTCTGTAATGTAAATAAGCTAAACGAACACTGTAAACCATCGTCGGAGGATTTGACACGGATATTAACTTTCTAGGTGGAACGGCCGTACATAAGTATGAAAGTAATTGATGGTATTTACCAAATATCAACTGGGAAGGTAATGCAAACGACAGGAAGCATGACCAACAAATGGCAAATAAGTTAATATGGGAAGGACAGCTGAATCAGAAAGTGATGGAACCAACTAGAGGGAAGAATATCCTGGACGTGGTGCTAGCAACCATCACGTACGTTCGCTTCGTCGCAGAATCGGTGAAGAATTGAAGCACAATTTGTGTGAATATCGGCAGCGTCGTGGTTCAATTCCAGCATAAGACACAATTTTTCGAACGGCAGATACAACGGGGATACAATAATAATCAATACTTTTTTGCTAATGGTTTTAAGGGGTGCGCTCTGATTTGGCATCTTTCTCCTAAGGATGGGTGGGAGAAGGATTGGGAAGGAAATCTGTCTTGATCTTTTATGAAGGTACCGACCCGGCATTTTCTTGGTGGTGAAAATGGGAAACACCGGGCGAGTTGGCCGTGCGTTTAGGGGTGCGTAGCTGTGAGCTTGCTTCCGGGAGATAGTGAGTTCGAACCCCATTGTCGGAAGCCCTGAAGATGGTTTTCCGTAGTTTCCCATTTTCACTCCAAGCAAATGCTGGGGCTGTACCTTAATTGATTAAGGCCACGGCCGCTTCCATCCCCTTTCTAGGCCTTTCCCATTCCATCGTCGCCGTAAAACCTATCTGTGTCGGTGCGAAGTAAAACAAATAGCAAAAAATGTGAAACTGAGGAAAACCATTTTCAGGACGGCCACCATGCGATTCGAATTCACACCCTCCCGAGTCCAACGCACACAAATAATAACCCACACCTACTAGGTCACATCACCGCACTAATTCATTTCATGTATTCGTATGAAAAGTACGTTGAACTGCTGCTAAGTTATGGAGAAAGTACCGTCGAATTAATATGTATTCCACGTGCTCTGTAATATTAAATAGTGAAATGAGCATTGTAAAGCATTATTGAAGACTTTGACACGGATATTAACTCTAGATGTGGAAAAGCCATACTTAAGTAGTAATTTTAATAAGCATCCCAGACGAGTGCGATAGGTTTTGGCAGCCGGCACAATTCCTATCCTTGCCGCTAGATGAGGGTTTCATTCATTCCATTCCTGACCCGGTCGAATGAATGGAAACAGGCAGTGGATTTTCATTTAGTAAGAATGTTCAATGTTGTTCTTGTGGTTGAGTCGGTTAAGGGTCGGTGACACCAGGTGTCTGAGTGCTGGTAATGTAGTTGTTCGATTCCAACTTTTTTTAAAAATTTTTACCGATGGACCGTACCCCATTTTAACGGACACACGATGTTTATGCACACTTATCAGGTCACATCACAGCACGTACTCTTTCACTCACGATGTATTCCAGTGACGAGTACGTTGATATATTGCTCATTTATGGGATAACAAGACAGAACGCAATCCAGTCGTAACGTCTCTATCACGAGCGTCTCCTGACAGAGGACTGCCTACTACCAATACATTCCAAAACCTTGAACGAAGGTTGTGGTCAACTGGGACACTTTGAAGTGTACCTTCGGTTAGAGATGCTCCTATAACGTCTGGTACAATTTAAGAGGCTGTTTTGGACGCTGTCCAGAATAACTCTCATATTAGTGCACGGACACTTGCCTAACAGACCAACATCACCGCTCATCAGTCGTGCGTGTACTGCATAACAATAAATTTCTCCCATAGCATCTGCAGTTACACCAGCAGCTCCACGGGCGTGATTTCAATGCTAGAGTAATATTTTTTCAATGGGCATTACGCAGTGTAACCAATAATGCAGCATTTTTTGTCAAGAATCCTATTTTCAGACGAATCACGATTTCACAACCATTACGTCGTGAACCGGCAAATTAAGTACTATTGGAGCGTGGAGAATCCTCATTGGGTAAGATAGGACTCATTTCAAATGCAGTGGAGAGTAAATGTCTGGTGTGGGATCTTGGGTGATTATCACATCGGGTCATATTTTTTCGACGGACATCTAATGGGAGCACGCTACCCTTATTTTCTTCAAAATGATCTCCCATAGTTGCTGGAGAACGTGGCACTGCGCAAGCGATTACGAATGCGGTTTCAATAGGACAGGGCCCCACCTCACGGATCAGTAGTCATCCGGAACCATCTTCATGCTTAATATACACATACATGGATAGGAAGGGAACGACCACCAGATCACCGGATCTTACGCCACTTGATTTCTTCTAGTTGGGTCACTTAAAGCAGGTAGTGTATCCACATGAGCCTAAAGATCTTGGTCACCTTCGGCAACTGGTCACCGACGCATACCAAGCTGTTACACCTGACATCCAAGAATGTCTTTACAGCGTCGAGCTGTAATCTGCATAAACCAAGGTGGTCAACATATCGAACACTTGTTACACTGAATATGCAGGGTACCCTACTTCCTACCGATAGAACATCATGTCGTAGTCCAACCTGGCTACGTAACATCGGATAAAAACTATCCTTTTCAGGACCAAAGGAAAATTCACTCTTTGGAACAGGATGATATGCGGCAATATAACAGTTACTGTAAAAGGCGCTAATCGAAAAAAAGGAAATGTACCAGCCTGTAAATCGAACCCACTGGCAGACAGCTTGACTGATGCAACAGCGGTGAACATGATTTAGCCACCTTAGCATCCGCGAGCCGAGGTGCACAGCTAGCACATTGCAGTCCTTATAGATACTTCCTGCCTAAACGTGAGATTGTGTCAATCGCAGTTGTGATCGTTTTACACCTTCATTCCCGTTTAAGTAATAGAAATAACACCGCCGCTAATAATTTATATCCTACTCGCGAGCTTTATATAAACAGTATAGTTGTGTTAAGCCATAAAGGAGCAGGTACTGATGTTTTTCGGATGACTATGATGAAAGCGTTAGTTGGGTTACCTACCTCCGGAAAAAATAAGGGGCTAGTGAACCACCCCGTATATATAAATGATATGAGTAAAGAAGTGGAATCAGAGATAAGGCTTTTTGCAGATGATGTTATTCTGTATAGAGTAATAAATGTCCGCCTCTGAGGTGTAGTGGTCAGTGTGATTGGCTGCCAACCCCGGAGGCCCGCGTTCGATTCCCGACTGTGCCACGAAATTTGAAGTGGTACGAGGGCTGGAACGGGGTCCACTCAGCCTCAGGAGGTCAAATGAGTAGAGGTGGGTTCGATTCCCAACTCAGCCAACCTGCAAGTGGTTTTCCGTGATTTTCCACTTCTCCTCCAGGCAAATGGCGGGATGGTACCTAACTTAAGGCCACGGCCGTTTCTTTCCCTCTTCCTTATCTATCCCTTCCTATCTTCCCATTCCCCCACAAGGCCCCTGTTCAGCATAGCAGGCGAGGCCGCCTGGGCGAGGTACTGGTCCTCCTCCACAGTTGTATCCCCCGACCCAGAGTCCGAGAGAAAAACCAACCCTGGAGGGTAAACAGATTAAGAAAGAAAGAAAGAAAGAAAGAGTAATAAATCAGTTACAACATTGTGAGCAACTGCAAAATGACCTCGATAATGTTGTGAGACGGACAGCAGGCAATGGCATGGTGATAAAAGGGGTTAAAAGTCAGGTTGTGAGTTTCACAAATAGGAAACGTCCTCTCACTTTTAATTACTGCGTTGATTGGGTGAAAGTTCCTTATGGGGATCACTGCAAGTACCTAGATGTTAATATAAGGAAAGATCTTCATTGGGGTAATCACATAAATGGGATTCCAAATAAAAAGTACATATCTCTACACATGGTTATGAGGGTGTTTAGGGGTTGTAGTAAGGATGTAAAAGAGAGGGCATATAAGTCTCTGGTAAGACCCCAACTAGAGTATGGTTCCAGTGTATGGGGCCCTTACCAGGGTTACTTGATTCAAGAACTGCGACAAAATCCAAAGAAAAGAAGCTCGATTTGTTCTGGGCGACTTCCGACCAAAGAGTAGCGTTAAAAAAATGTTGAAAAGTTTGGGCTGGGAGACGAGCTGCTCGACTAAGTGGTATGTTCCGAGCTGTCAGCAGAAAGGTGGCGTGGAATGACATTAGTAGACGAATACGTTTAAGTGCCGTCTTTAAAAGTAGGAAAAATCACATGTGAAGATAATGTTGGAATTAAGAGGACAAATCGGGGTAAATATTCGTTTATAGGAATGGAAGTTAGGGATTGGAATAACTTACAAAGGGAGATGTTCATTAAATTTCCAATTTTTTTGAAACCATTTAAGAAGAGGCTAGGAATACAACAGATAGGGAATCTGCCACCTGGGCGACTGCCGTAAATGCAAATCAGTATTGATTTTTATTGATTGAAAGTTAGAGTTTATAGTGTCTATTAATGCCTCAAAGTGCAGGAGTTTACGAACCGTCAGATTTGATCATTTTCTACACAATCCTTAAAAATCACGACAAGAAAAGTTAGTACGCTATCATTATAATTCTTGTATCAAATCTACCACAGATTTAACTTCTTTTATTACATACAGAGAGAGTTTTAAAAACAAGTTTCATACTCTGAAATATTTCTTCTAACTTGTACCTTTCCTTTAGAGTAGTCTCTTTGGATAGAGTCACATTTCAGTGAACAGTTGAAAAATATTTTGGAATATTTCTAGATATATTTTTTGATACTTCTTCATTTGGAGACGACTCCTTCTCAGTTAGTTCACCCAACACTGTGCATAGGTACAAAGTATTTTTCGACAGTGACGGTCCTCCGATGTCCAGGTCGCCATAATAATGTTGACTGCCAGGCATAAATCCGCCATTTCTTCATTAATACTACTTCTCCCTCAGCGTCGTATTAACGCATGGGAAGACATGGACCGTGGCTCGGAGAGGCACTTTTTTCGAACTAATGGTTTTTGTTATGCTATAAGTAAGAAATTTATAAATTTGGTATTTGTGCTCATGATGCAAGCTTTTCTTAGAGTTTAAAAATTGATAGTCAATTAATTAAACAACATGTTAACTTCATATGCACACTGATGTTTGACGACAGACCAGACTATTGTAGGTGTTTCAAAAACACAAGGGTCCGAAAATGCATACTTTCCGAGATAACAGACTCTGTCATGGGCTAGAAACTTAGGTGTTGTGGAGTGGGCTGTATTCCGATCATTACCTTGCATTAGGGTTTCACTTCTTGCCATACTGCAGGCTTGTGCTCGTCGTCGGATGAGTTACGAACACGCTTGAATATGCCCGGTGTTCCTCGTAAATGTTTGAAAGTACCTTACAATTCTGTCATGAAATGTTGCTTCATCCTCCAGTCTCGTACACCAAAGACTTTGCGCAACCCCACACAAAGAAGTTTGATGGGTTAAGATCAGGTGATCGTGGAGGCCAAGAAAGTACGCTTCTCCGGACTCATGTTTATGTAAATGTTTCGTTCCCTATATGTGAGGAAACCAACCTTGAAATTATGCCGTGTATTTTAGAAACATCCCTGTATCACACTTTATCACAGACTTTACGTCTGGAACTATTTTAATTTTACACCGTATATCATAATACTAGAAAAGGCAAGTAATACATGCTTTACGAATTTTGATTCGTCAAAAGGATTTGAAAAATATTTTTATCATCAGCTGTCATAGAAAGGCCGACGTGTTTGAAAAGGCGTACTAGGAAAATGAGCAGTGAAGCCGTTTCTCGTTACTTTGCTCGCCGATACAGAAAGTGCTATCATATATCGGTCTTGCATCCCGGTACATCAGCCAACCTCTATAAGCCATACGTCCACAATATTCATCTCTGGGACTGGCCACATATGGAATGGTATTACTAAATTTAGCATCGTTCGTTCCTCGGTCACATTCTTAATGTCTAAGCCATAGTTGAGACTAAGCCAGATCGATGGAAGTAACAAATGCCATAGCTCACTGTGAACAATATATCTGATAAGTGATGGATCTGAGCTTCTATGAGACATATAATGTTGAAACATCATGTCTGAAATGTCGGTTATGTTAGATGTGAATAATGACTTCTTGCTTGTCTATAAAAGGTAAAGACACAAGTTTAAAATTATATCTGAGGGAAAGCAAGACTGAATTTAGCCCTTTTACCATATTTCAAGGCCGTATCAGGGGTTTACGCGGGTTCAAACCACCTCTCTACTAATCCCCCCCATGAAAATCAACTTTACTAATTCAAACAATGTATGCGGGTTTTGATGCCAATAAATTAAAATTATACGAAAATGAGCATTTGCATAATAAAACAACTGAAATTGGTCTATAAAAACGGTGCCATCTTTAAGTGTTTCTCTGTGAATATATATAACAACTTGCTGAAAATATAATGGAAATTTTAATTTTGGTGATATACTGTCCAAGGATTGTTTGGTTTTATAACTCTTAATAAATTTTGCACCATCATTCAATTATTTTCACTCCAAATCAAGTTATTATTCTGCGACATTTCATTAGTATCGTACAAATGCAGAAAATGAGGAATACAAAATCCTTTGCCTTCATATTACAAGTATTGTAAAGAAACAAATAAGTGCTAAATCGAGTCATGAATACAATAGAGAAATAGGAACAAGAAAGAACACATAACAGGACGAATGTAATGGCAAGTCAGTGTGGGACGACGGAGCAACAGGAAGTGGATACAAGGACAAAAATCAAAACACGTCCCTATCTCTCTGTACATGACTTGTTTTTAAGTGTTGAAATAGCCTACGTATTAATGTATGGTAATTTTTGTGTTCTGTTTTGACAAGTTTCTATTTTCCTGACCTTTCCCCCCGTTATCTCTGGTCGGCACTGATCCAGATAAATCCCTTTGTAATTCATGAGTAACCTCTTCACCATAAAAATAATGAAAAAGCTATCCGGGTACGGTGTGCTGCATCTGCTAGTCAGAATGTGAGTCCCAAGGTTCTTAAACACTACTAAAGGTTGGGCCCAACCCGAGACGAGCTGCTATTGGTTAACGAAATTACGTCACAGTAGGAGCAAAGCAGCCGAGCCCAGAGTGCGCAGATCAGTAGGAATCTCGTAATACCAGAAAACATTACAGTTTCTCAGAACTAACCGCAGACCAGACAAAGTTTACTGCTGTAATAAGATTGAAAGAGAGTACAGCATAGTAACTTTTCATTATTTCTATTACGAATAAGGCGTAAATGTAACGAGACGGCACACTGACCAACGCTTGAAATTTATTAACAAATCCAAGTTCCTCTATTTAGTTTGAGGAAGGTTCTCTCAAATCTGTCAACATAAATATTTAGAGATATGAAATGTTTGTAATATTAAATGTTGACAGCAGAACTTCCGTAATTGAACTACCGTATGTTAACATACGATATACTGACTCATTTCCGCAGGTATCGAGTTTAAAGCTTAACACATATTCTAACAGCAACAGAAGTAATTTTATATTCGAAAACCATGCATAGATATTCCTACTTTTTAAAATTAAAGAATAAGAAAGAACAGGAAAAACACTTAATTAGAATACAGTCCTACCTGTGAGATCAGATGTCATGAAGTGGTTGCTTTTGAAGATAAAATCCGCTGCCGTGCCTTTCGCCGATGAGCTGCTATGGATTTTTCAGTCCTTGCCCGAATGTTCATTTGTCGTATGCGTATAAATGTTCTCGTTCTAACATACATTTTTACGATTTCTGGTGGTACAGCGGGGAATTTACTGCTAATTATTTGACACACATTGCGTATAATATTAGGTATGCGTGACAGTTCAGCACGTCCGTGAGTGTCCGTGATCTGTTCTCCATTTTTTGCTCCGAAGACTGTGGAACTGACGAATTTCTCAGGAATAATTGTGCACTTACTGGGCTACTACTGTAAATTCTACCGAGAAGGTTCTCTGTAGGTACTGCATCTGTTTTCAAGATCTTCTTGGGAGGTAAATGCAGTAATTCTGCTCTTAAATCGCGAACATAACTGGCGTCAGTAAAATGCTGCGAGCACACAGTAGAAGTAGCTACATTGAAGAAATCCTTCCTTTTACATGTTTGTATCCAAACTTTTTGCAGGTCTGAAGCTTTAGGAAATGAATGATACAGGATATATGTTAGTTTCGTTTTTGTGCTGTATGACAGACAGCCAGTTACTGCACATCCAGCCATTGTTGTCAGTTATTTCGAACAGACATCATCTGCTTTAGCCTAACAATCTTAAGAAATGTTATTCACACTCAGAATTTCGCAAAATGACACGCAAGTGGCACGAGGGCTGGGACGGGGTCCACTCAGCCTCGGGAGGTCAACTGAGTAGAGGTGGGTTCGATTCCCAACTCAGCCATCCCGGAAGTGGTTTTCCGTGGTTTCCTCACTTCTCCCCCAAGCAAATACTGGGACGGTACCAAACTTAAGGCCACGGCCGCTTCCTTCCCTCTTCCTTGTCTATCCCTTCCGATCTTCCCATCCGTCCACAAGACTTTTTGTTCAGCATAGCAGGTGAGGCCGTCTGGGTGAGGTACTGGTCATCCTCTCCAGTTGTATCCCCCGACCCAGAGTCTGAAGCTCCAGGACACTGCCCTTGAGGCGGTAGAGGTGGGATCCCTCGCTGAGTCCCAGGGAAAAACCAACCCTGGAGGGTAACCAAATTAAGAAAGAAGAAAGAAATATATACACTACTGTACAATGATGCTGTGAACACAGAGAAATTTCATTCCAGCTCCTATTACACACTTCACGCAACTAACGAAAAGAAAATAAGTGCACCACCTCACTGCACGAAACACTGCAAATTAACAGAGATCTCACAGAAACGAACTACGACACACACACTACGCAAAATACAGTAGGCCACTATATAAACCAATAGCAATATACGGAAAGAAACTACGTATAGATTTTACGTGGAAATCCTTTATTTATAAGACAGACAGCGATAAACAACGAAATAAGATACACGTGCGGTTGTATGCTACGCAGTCACGGTGCTCCTGTGGTGACGTCACGTGCAGGACGAGAGAAAACTAACATCTACTGCGCAGCCAATCTGGGCCACCCGTGGTGAGTCCCATATATTTTGAAACAACAGTAACCACTGATGTGTATTGGAATCTTTGAGGAATTCTACGGAATTCTATGGAAAATAAAGAATATTATTGACATGATGTAGGCTTTTGGGGTTATGCCGTGTAAAGAAAATAAGGTGAAATTCTTTACCTTTCGCAGAGAACTGTGCTCTGCGTCATCAGAAGAAAATCTCGAATGTCCACGAGAAAGGCTTCTTAAACAATGAGCTTTAAATTTATACTCCGCATGGCTCTTTTCCGAATTGACGTTTTGGCAGATTTTGGCTCGGTCTGGTGGTTATGTGCTGAAGCATAGACTTCCAACCAATCCCAATCTGCCATTCACATCGATTTATATCGGCAGAACAAGATCTCGAAACCCAGTTGCCAACTCTAATATTTACAATCGCCACGTGGTTAGCCTATCTCGCTCAGCGTGTATGGTATTCGGTATGCTTCGCGATCTTTTGCATTTTCCTTCAGTAATTAGTGTGTTTTTCATATTGTTGGAGGGTTCTAGTGACTGAGATCAGTGGAGTGTTTCCTTTGTAGACCATAACCTCCTTCCTGTGCCAGCCATTAGCGGTGAGTGATGTTTTATTTCCTCATTCTCTTTTATTTTTAATAATATATTCTCTTATTAGTGTCAGATGTTGTTCCACTTCTTCTATTATAACGTCTAAATTTTTAAAGCTCAAATTTTAAAAAGCCTTTCTCGTGGGCAGTCGAGATTTTCTTCTGATGACGCAGAGCACAGTTCTCTGCGAAACGCAAAGAATTTCACCTTATTTTCTTGACACGGCATAAGCCCAAAAGCCTATATCATGTCTATAAGTACGGTTCGTGAAAACATCAATGGCAACAAAGATTATTATTATTATTATTATTATTATTATTATTATTATTATTATTATTATTATTATTATTATTATTATTTGTCAAATAATTGATAGTTGCCTTAAATTTTTCTGGTAAGTTAATTGTTGTGAAGCCGTAACTACTGTAGATAATCGGGCGAGTTTTATTGTAGTCCACTTACTGTAAAACTATCGATGAACTGCTAATGCTTTCTTTTGTTTTTAAACTATCGAAGTGATTGCACTAAACTTTGTTGGAGAGTTCATATGACGTCAAACTACCAGCAAGTAATTGTTACTTACAATATCGTAAGCTGCACACTTGTACTAGATAGCTGCAGGTACTGTTTTTCAGCTCGTTCCCACGCAAGGTACATATGACAGTAGGCTAATTCAATCGCATGGCACGTAGTTGAACTGAGGGTTAGAGGTCGACTTCAGCGCTGTAGTTCCGGGCTCATGCCCTACAGTCACTGAGACTGTAAAATCTGCTCTCTGAGGTTTCAGAACCTCCGTTTATTTATTTATTTAGTAGTAATCAGATACAAGTACGAAGTACTCCATTTCACACTGAATGTACAAATATATAAAATATTAACAGAACAAAACAAACAGACAGGCTGAGTGGCTCAGACGGTAGAGCGCTGGCCTTCTGACTCCAACTTGGTGGATTTGATTAACTAGCGCAGTCCCCTGGTATTTGAAGGTACTAAAATACGTCAGCCTCGTGTCGGTAGATTTACTGACACGTAAGAGAAGTAAATTCCGGCACCTCGGCGTCTCCGAAAACCATAAATGTAGTTAGTGGGACGTAAAGCAAGCTAGTTGTTTTACGTCGCACCGACACAGATAGGTCTTATGGCGACGATGGGACAGGGAAGGGCTAGGAGTGGGAAGGAAGCGGCCGTGGCCTTAATTAAGGTACAGCCCCAGCATTTGCCTGGTGTAAAAATGGGAAACCACAGAAAACCATTTTCAGGGCTGCCGACAGTGGGGTTCGAACCTACTATCTCCCGAATACTGGACACTGGCCGCACTTAAGCGACTGCAGCTATCGAGCTCGGTATTATTATTATTATTATTATTATTATTATTATTATTACAAAACAAATAATACAATGTAACGAAGAAGTAGCTTAATATTAACAAATTCATTACAAATTAAATAAAAAATGTAATAGGCTAAATAACAAGGAGAAAAATCATATGTAATATTTCCGTGTCACTGGTAATGTACTTGCGAGGTTGTCAACAGAGAATCGAGAGCTTACTCTTTTAGTATACGTTTCAGTTTGGTTCTTTAGAGATGATAGGGAATGAAGATGTCAGTTTCATGCAAGGCATTTGCTGTTATGGGAAGGCGATAAAATATGGAGCGTTGCTGGAGTGTTAGGCGCACGCGAATGATACGGAATAGTGGTCTGTTTTCAGATCCTAAGTGGATGAACATGTACCGGGAAATGAGATAACAAAGATGTGCATTTGAGAGTACTGTTAACAATTCTGTGAAGAAAGCAGAAACATGTATACTGTAGACGTTTACTCAGGTCCAAGATGTTGAATATGACAGAATTTGGTTTGTACTATACTGTCTCAGGTCGGAATTATGGGCTTTCACAGTGTACTCAAAGAATGAGAATACGTGGTTAATTTTATTGACATTTGTGGTGGCAGCAGATGACCAGACGGAGAAGCAGAAATCAATTATAGAAAGAACATAAGTACGGAAGTATCACGAATTTCAGTAAATCTGAACAAATGTCAAAGAGGACTCATGGCACGGGATTTAACTTGGTCTATAAGAAAAGAGAAATTTAGTTTTCTATCATGAATTATTCAAAGATCTTTGACCTGAGTAAACGCCTTCAGTGGAGTGCCGTTTATTTTCATACCTGTGGGTAAGCTCACCTTCATTTAGGCAGATCGATATTTTAACACATTTTTCGGCAATTAATTTTCAGTTTCCATCAAGTTACCCAGTCCTAGAACAAGTCCAAATCATTTTGAATGCTATCTCAATCACTGAAGATCACTATGATTTTTAAAGAATTAGATAATCTGTCTATAATAATATGGGAGATGGGGTGCTCTTTATTTCATCTGTGAGGTCATCTACAAAAAGAGAAAACAGTAGTGATGATAGAATTCCTCCTTGTGGAACGCCAGACATTCAACCACGAGGAGATAGAACCAGGAAGAACGACTCGCTGTTGTTGATCGATACGATAGATTTTTATGAATGTTATACCTGTAGGACAGATGGTATACACGCCGATTATGGTTTATGGAGTCAAATATTTTAGCCAGGTCAATGTAAATGACATTCAATTACGACTTGTTAGCGATGGCGGAGGTAGCATGTTGGTTGAAGACAGATAGGTTTGTTAGACATGATTTACTCTCCATAAAACTGTGTTGTTCGTCTGACGAGAAAAAAGCAGTGAAATGCATCAGGCAGGAGTATAAAATTCTTTCCGTGACTGCTGAGAGAGTAGATGTCATCGAAATGGGCCTATATGAGGGCGGATTATGTCTGTCACCGGATTTATGTTTCTAAGCGTCATGAAAAGATCCAGAATTAAAGTACTAATTGAGAATAAGAGAGAGAAAAGCATAAATAAGATGCAGAGTTTTTAACAAATATTGAGATTACTTTTATCAGGGCCAGTGGCTCTAGAAGTCGGAAGACCAAGAAGAATGTAAAGAACTTCATCAGAGTATGTTGTGATACTTGCTAAAGAGTGACAACACGCTTCTTGTACAGGTGAAAAGATATGTTCAGAATCAGTCAGAATTTCGGAAAAGGCTGAGTGAAAGTATGTACTGAAGTGGTGAAACCTCATTTCGTATGGAATTGGTAGGCCTATATTATTTTAGTTCACATTATCAGGAATTCGAGGAGTTCTTTTCCGTGAAGATAAGAAGGTCCAAAATCGTTTAGGGTTCATTCTTATATTTCCTGTCAGAACAGCTACATAACTACCGTAATCCTGTTTGAGATGCTGTTTTGAGGGAGAGAGAGAGAGAGAGAGAGAGAGAGAGAGAGAGCGAAGGTGGCGAAACACGTTACGGGTGTGAGGATTTCGACTGGTTTTCCAAAATGTCCAAGCGCGCTGCTTACTCTGGAAAATTAATTTAGTAGAGTCCTTAATGCAGGACGGGAAGCGATTTGACTGGGGTTTCTACAAATTCAGTACCTGCACACTTTCATTAGTTTTCACAAAATATGTAGCTTAAAGGATAATCAAAGCGTGAAGTTTAAAGGCTCTTGACCTCATACAGACATGTTGAAGGAGGAATCACAAGATACAAATAATGGCGTCATGTATGAAGCCTATTCGGATTTTAAAAAATTACAAATACGAATGCATAAAAATCTTAACGTCATTATCCACATTATATAATTCACCAGCAGCCTACTAGGACATGCAAAATTTATCCAAAGGTATCTTTTTGTTAACCCGTAGCTTACACAGTGAAATAAATTTACACAACTTATACCGATGGGTCCCAGTGAGCCGAGGGCAAATTTATTTTTTTTTTTTTTTTTTCTCGCAAAGCATAACTTTCCAGATACTTTCTACAATTTCAGGAGTTATAACACTCAATCTGGAATGAAAATATAGATTTTGCATTTCCTTCTCTTTTCACATTTTTTATTTAATCAATTTTTACTTTACATGTTCATTTTGAAAACCATGCCCATAAAAAATTCTCTTCTTGGAGTCATTTGTTGATTGAAATTCACATTATTTACAAAATTTTGTCACAAAATAACGCAAGTTTTAGATCGTCTTTGAAATTCACAAACGTTTTCTTCATACTAGAAATTATTACATTTCAATGTATGCTTGAAGTTTTCTCACAACAGTGCTGATGTACAGACAACCTATGAGAAGAGCAAAACAAATAAACATGAAAGTAGTGACATTGGAATATCAAATAACAAAACCAATTTGAAAATATCTTCACATTTCAGCGCATTTTGAACAAATCACAGTTCCACAAGACCCACAGATTGGAGTTTCGCACTTGCCACATGCCACAACTATTGGAATCCTGTTCACTGAATTCAAACTCTCTCACACAGTCCGAAATGTCACTTATATCCTCCTCTAATAAAACACGAACTTCATCGTTAGTTAGTGCCATTATATGCCCCTAAACACAAGCAAGAATTTAAGAGACACACATTTACGGAATGTCCCGTAACTTACACAGATGGGTCCCAGGGACCCGAAAACTTTAATTGCGCACACAAGGAAACTGTAAACATGTCAGCAGCTGTCAAGGTCAGACAGAGAACTGAGAGGGAGGAAAGTACAGAGATGCTAAGCGCAGTGCGGCCAACGTATGAAAATGTATTCACGCAAGAAAATAGTCTTGGGTCCCAGGGACCCAACCATGTAAGTTACGGGTTAAATGTTGCCGGTCTGGTGTTCCAAGTATAGCGTGCCTGCGTTTTACCTGGAGGTCCCAGGTTCGATTCCGGCAAGGTCAGGGATTTTCACCTGATTTTGGTGGTTCGAGGCCAACTCAGCCTACGTGAGAACAATTGAGGAGATATATAACGGTGAGAGCGCGGCCGCGGCCTAGAAAGCCAAGAATGGTTGCCGAGAGGATTCGTCGCGTTGACTACATGATAACTCGTCATCGTTTGCCATCGGGCTGAGAAGCGGTTGCTTGGCAGGCCAAGGCCCATCAGGGCTATTGTGCCACGGAGGAGGGTACGACCGATTAAGCTAAATTTGAAGATATCTATCTCTATTTCAGTGTTCAATATATATATATTGCTACCGGGCGAGTTGGCCATGCGGTTAGGGGCGCACATCTGTGAGTTTGCATCCGGGAGATAGTGGGTTCGAACCCCACTGTCGGCAGCCCTAAAGATGGTTTTCTGTGGTTTCCCATTTTCACACCAGGCTGAACCTTAATTAAGGCAACGGCCGCTTCCTTCCCTTTCCTAGGCTTTTCCTATTCCATCGCCATAAGACCTATCTGTGTCGGTGCGACGTAAAGTCAATTGTAAATATATATATTGCTAATTAACTGTGTAGCAATATATATATTTCTAATTAACTGTGTACCACAGAACTATTTGACAAAATATCTGAAATAGATGAATTGGCTACCAGGAGAACGAAACGAGCCTAGAAAGGTACAGACGCTCAAAAATGTTTGAGAGCATGGTATGGTCATACTTTTATTATACAATTCATCTCCCATGTGCTGTAGATGTAGACCCTGTAGATACACACAAACCAAACCCCATGGCACTACAGCCCTTGAAGGGCCTTGGCCTACCAAGTGACCACTCCTCAGCCCGAAGGCCTGCAGATTACGAGGTGTCGTGTGGACAGCGCGACGAATCCTCCCGGCCGTTATTCTTGGCTCTAGATCGGGGCCGCTATCTCACCGTCAGATAGCTCCTCATTTCTAATCACGTAGGCTGAGTGGACCTCGAACCAGCCCTCAGGTCCAGGTAAAAATCCCTGACCTGGCCGGGAATCGAACCCGGGGTCTTCGGGTAAGAGGCAGGCAAACTACCCCTACACCACGGGGCCGGCCTGTGAATACATACAACAAACATTATATCTACAGATTCCATTGTTTCTGAGGAAAGTGTACGTGGGAGGATCTTACACATTCATTCTTTCCTTAAGTGTCTGTACATAACTTCCTAAAAGTAAAAAAGAGGGAAACCAGAATTGTTTCATCAAACAAACCCATATGAACCCTCTAAAAGTAAAAGAAACCACGTAACTTCTCTTACCTGAACTCATCTTTTAAACTGAATGTGGCATAATGCCAAATACAGACATCCTTGATGCTTCTTCAGTTACACCTAGGTTATCTATGCCAGCTAAATGGTGTAGCTGTTGGGGCTCCACTGAGCATTCAACGTACAGTACATACATCTTTTATAAAGCACTGCGTTGTGGAGTCGAAATACCAGCAATTTGCAATCTGTAGCAGTCACCAGCCCACAGTGTCTCCCCTACACTATTTAAAATATATTGAAGAAAGATTGCAATGTAAGCCTATATTGTATCCGTTTTAGGCATAGTACCTGCGTTTCCAATATACGAGTGTTTCAAGCATGTTACATCTCTTTATTTCATAACTCCTCGCTTTTTGTCTGCATTTCAAAAGTATTACTTCGTACGTTTTCAGTACATCAGCCTGACTTATCACAGAATTATGCCCTTTTCATTGTTAATATTTTAATTCTTAGAGGTATCTATTAGACTGTTTTCCGACAATGAACGGCCTTGGTTACAATCCTATGAAATAATTTCAAACCCAAAATATTGTTCAACAGTGAATCAATATCAGACTCGCTAGTTCGGCAGATAAGAGCACATGCCGCTAATGATGCAACGACGTCATGTATTTTATGTTCACCTTTGGCTTCCACGGTTATTCTTCAAATGGCAGTTGTCTTTCCATTTCGTCTCTTGAAACAGACAGCCTTAATGTTACTGCTTCTATCCTGTATGTCTGTCTGTTAGGTCATCAGCCCAGAGGCTGGTTGGATCCTCAAATAGCACCACCAAAGGTTATGCGATTATAAGGAAACCGCAAAAACCAATGGCAGCACCAAAATCTATACTGTATATCAAATGCAAAATGGAATACTATAAGGGTTGGAGCGAAAGTCATGGCAACTATTTTTTTCTTGAAGATACCAGTCCGGTTGGAAAATGTGACATATACAGACGAAAGGACAAGGTGTTAACTACATGTGTGGACAATGAATAGCACTGAAATATCGTAACACACTAATTTATTACGGTAGTATACAGGGCAATATTGCCTTCCCGGTGTAAAAGAATGACAACACAGTACACATAAAGTTGACATGACAAACCTGGGCCTAAAGACCCTCAAAGTAGTCCCCTGCTACTGACACCACACGCTGCCAACGACGTGGGAGGCGCTGAATACCATCTTCCTCAGCATTTGCCGCACCTTGGCCGCATCATGTGTGAATCGGGTCACCTGTTGGCGCACAGCGTTAGCAATATCCTCTCGTGTTGCAAACCGCCTACCACGTAGTGGTTCCTTAATCTTTCGAATGAGATCAAAGTCGCAGGGTGAAATGTCGGGAGAGTACGGTGGGTGCTCCAATTCTTCCCATCCTCAACGTCGCAGTAGCTGCCCTACACACTCTGCTTTATGTGGTTTTGCATTGTCGTGCAGGATTATTGCACTGTCCACAAGATCCGGACGTTTCTCCCGAACGCCACGTCGTACCTGTCGCACCAGGAAGTCCCTGTAGTATTGTGCGGTCACTGTTCTGCCACTGGAACAAAGTGGCAAACAATGACACCCCTGACGTCATACGCGACGATCACCATCAATTTGACTGGAGAAGGATTCTGACGGACCTTCTGCCTCCTTGGTGATCCAGCATGTCGCCTTTCCGCGGACTGACGTTATAGTTCTGGTTCATA